>NC_080572.1:55323472-57723472 GCF_030247185.1 Malaya genurostris | reverse complement strand
TGATATTTAGCTGACTCTGTACAATCATGAAACTTCGAGGATGAGTGGAAAGCTCATTTTTCCGTTGGGGGGTTTAGTCTAAATAGTGTGCATCACGTTTGGTTGTTTAGAGCATTCTTAACTATTGAAAACTATTGCTAGGTGACATAAATTTGCTCTGCTGTTATTTTAGATTTTTCAAAAAAAATCTATACTTTACACACAATCACAAGGATCCCCATTAGTGCGTTAGCTGAAGGCCTGAATGAAGTAAAATTCTCGTTTTAATGGAATTCTTCAATAAACTAATACAGAGGAAAGAAATTCATATTTATATTTCATATTTTTTCAGAAAAAATTGCTAAGTCACCATTTTTTATTGAAACCGTTAACTCGACAATCGGATTTGTTCTGCTGACGGATTTCAAGAAATCAAAATCGGTTGAGTCGTCTCTGAAAACAGATAGCAGATATAAAAGAAGCGGTTTGACGGTTCAGTCACTTGTACGATTATATTTCCTGAGACGGAAATGTTCACAGAAGCGTTGCCGTGAAGTCGCTTCAGCAAGTGCAGAGGTAACTGCACTGAGAAGGATACCAAATAGATTTAATTTAGTGCAAAAGATGAAGATGCTTCACTATTCTATTATGATTGTATTATTGCTATCGGTGAGTATTATGCACAACGTTATTTGTCGACAGCAGTACATTCAGGTACCGGTGTGATGAAATGTGATTTTGACTAAAAAATGAGCTACCGATGTTTGAACTGCTGAAATCGGTAATCCAATCCACACGAAGCAGACTTTTAGAATCCGAGCATTCTCGTTCAAATTTGATAATACTTTAACTCTAATCATTATGTTTCAAGTAACAGCAGAGCTGAAAACTTGCGGCCCTGGAAGCGGATACATGTATCATAAAGTACGATTCGGACGATCCGTCACCTTTCGTCGCAGTCAATCTCCGTTACCGTCAAAATTAGTTGATTGCATTCCCTCTAAGAAATAAACGTCCAACGGAAGTCCTCCGTTGGTCTAAAACGTTGAACCGTTGCACAGTGATGCCTTTTCATACAAAAGTTGGCGAAAGCGATAAATACGTCGATAAACGTCAGCCATTTATTGATTAATAATCAGTCATTTATTAATAATTTAAGGTCTCTGAATATATTTTCATCTTGATATTGTATTAAAAAATATTCGATCCACCTAAAAGTGACATGATGCACCTCTCGCTACGAACCGGAAAATGACGATTTTTTTAAATAAATTAACTTGTTTATTTTGTTTTTATTTCATGATTGATTTGGAGCTTCCACTAATGTTTCAGATAATGATTTCTCCAAAAGGGCTTATCTTAATATTTTTATTTTCTTATATGTTGTAACCTACAAGTGTTGAAGTTTATTGCACTATGAGTAAACAAGGAAGATTTACAAACGAAAACATTTTTTTGTTTTTTTTTTAAATACTGATTTTTGGAAAATGTAATGCATTTTGCATTTTTTAAGTTTTTCGACTCGATTTAATGATAGAACGCAAACTTTTTAATTAAAGAAATACAAGACAAAATTTGGTTGAATACTACCGCTTCACAAATAATATTGAATTTTAAATATGGTAAAGTATCTTATTAAACTATGTAAAATGAAAAATGACTATGTGAAATGAAACATGCATAAAGTGGTTTTCGGGGTTCAAATATGGGAATTTTTTATATCGACTACAAGAATCGTTCCGGATGTGCATGTGGTGGGATTGACTTTGCGCTATTTATTATAAGCTGCTCAATTTAGGTGACACAATCACTGGTGCCATATACATATTACACTTGCTGCGTTTGAACAGAGCATTGCAAAAGCGGACGCAATATGAAGATCTTCATGATATAGTATTTTTGCTTCATGACAATGCAAGACCGCATGTTCCGAAAGTTGTAAAGGCTTTTTTTTTTGTAATCGCTGCAATGAAAAGTTCTGCCCCACCCGCCATTTTTATCAGACATTGCTCCATACGGTTGCCATTTGCTCCAATCCATGGCGCATAATTTGTCAGGTCAGTTTCAAAAACTACGACACCACCAAAAATTGGATCGATTCATTCGTCGAATCTGAGGAAAAGGAATTTTTCAAACGTGGTATGCGAGTCGGAACCAACGGTACTGTAATGTTACACTCACAAAAAATCATGAAACTTAGCAGAAAAAACACTACTAATTTATTTATTTTTATGAATAGATTTATATATACTAATGAATACCAACATATTAATATGGTATATGAACCACGGTTCATAAAGCAGTTTTCACAACTTTTATGTATTAAAACGGCAAAACAACGGGATTGATAATTTTCGCGGAAATTACTAGACCGATTTCATCAAAGTTGAACTAAAATGTAAGTTCTCTCAGATTCATAGTTTACTCTAAAATTTAATTACCCCACTAGGAGTTTGTATCGAAAGGTTAATCAGATTTGGCATAAAAAATACGAACAGGTAGCTGCAATACATCCATTAGAAACGAATCATTACCATTCAAGTTCGCAATGTTTACATGATCACTCAACTAGCACTTGGTGAAAGAAACAGTTAGTATGTTCGCTTCAGAAAACAAACAAGGACGCAAGATTGCATCAACTGTCGAAACAATATCATCATCTTCATCATCATCATCATCTCCATCACGAAATGCATTCCCCACTTCATCACGTCCGCCGAATCTTCTCCGCGTTTAACGCTGCCTTCACAAAGGGGATATCATTCCTTTTTTGCAATTAGCTGCACCTCTCGCAGCCTTGACTTCATTGGCTATAATATTGTTCTGTTTGTTAGATTGTGCTCAGTGTGTTACGTTACGACCACCATTAGCTTTACTTCTCTCGTCTATACTCGTGGCTAGCAGCACTGGAGCTGGCCCTTTAGACGAACTTCTGAAACTGCGAAATTAAAAGGCAACAGAAAAAGAGGCTTGTCGTTCCCTAGAGGTAACAAGCAGCCAAGCTTAGATGACTATCCACACCCGATGAATTGTAATGCAACTCCGGGAAAGGCAGGGTTGATCAATTAAAATGGCACATGGTTATTAGAAGTATGGGGTATTGTAGAAGATAAACAGAGTGGACGAACTTGGGTGGTCGAAATATGCATGTAGGGAGTTAACAATGTTGTTTTCTAGAAGCCCACATTTGCATGAACAGTTCCAAGTATTGTAATATAAAACTGAAAAGTATTTTTGTTTAGCTAATTTAACGTCTAAGGAAGTCAATATTTTAAACATTTTCACTAGTATCAGAGAGAGAAGGAAAACGTTTCGAAGTCCAAAGGAAACTTTCGATTGCAAGTTGATAAAATTCAAATAAATTATTCTGAATTTTTAACGTACTCAAATATTGAAAACTCTTTTGGATGTTACGGCCACGAGTTTTTCGTACGAGCGCTTATACGAGAAAGTCCATTGGACTTGGCTGCATAATGCTGGATTTTCGGGTTCAGATTAGCTAAATTTAAACTTTTATTCATTTGGTCTAATATTTTAAACTTCAGCTTGAGTTAGCTCTATTATAAATAAAATTCTACAAATAGAGAATGAACGTCTGTGTTCATTTATTCTATTGTAAGTACCTGCTGTAAAAAATATAATAATCTTTAGAAGAAAATGTCAGATTTATCTTAAGACTATCACCGAATGTATGAACAGAAGATGTTCGAGAATGTTCTCTGGTTCGTCAGATCTCACACTGTTTCTCTAATGTGCATCGTAAATCATTATCCAGTCATATTGTTGATAATTTTAGGTTCTATTCTCTCTCATAAAGAAATACTGGGCAAGCACTACTAAAACCCGACTCTTGAATCAAGGTCAGAAGGGCTGAGTGACACGCAAAATGTATGCGTGTGACAAATAATTTCACTCAATTTTTTCGGAGATGACTGAACCGATTTTTACAAGCTTAGATTCGATTGAAAGGACTTATAGCCCCACACAAAGTTCCTGTATTGCATATCAATCCGTCTTCCGGTTCCGTATTACAGGGTGCTTTACGTTAAAATGAAAATGTCACTCACTTTTCTCAAAGATGACTGAATCGATTTCCACCATCTTAAAGTGCAAATGAAGTTCTTGAGATTCACTTTTGGTTCCGGAGTTAAATGTTGATTATTGTTGAAATGTCAGTTTCAAAAGTATTTTCATCATTAAGGACCATGTGATGTGTAGTGAATTTCCTAATTATTCTATTATCTTTACGTTTCGTCTTAAAAAAAATTCTAGTTTACAGTCCTTAGTAATCGATAACAAAATAAACTCATATTCAGTTATTTCGGTTCCTGGTATAACCAGGAATAGTGACCAACAAATCTAAATTGGATCGCACTTCGATTCCTAAAAGATGGCTACTGCGATTTTACTAAACTTGTGTCGTTTTCGTTTTTAAATTGCACTACACAGGTGTAGCGAAAGCTGCACTGAAACCGTTCGTTTTTACCAATTGCACTACACCAGTGCTACACTTTTTCTGCACCGATACCACTGGTGTAGCACTCATCAAAAGTTTGGTGTAGCTCTGTGCAATGGAATCGTTTATTGTAGTCAATGGTTACTGTTTATGTTTTCATCATTTTTGTTCGTTTATTCATGCCATGGTGTAGCACTCCACCGGTGTAGTGCAGTTTAAAAACGAAAACGACATTAGAATCACACGAAAAATTCTAAGATCCGATAGATGATTGTTAATTTTTTTACTGACTTCGCAGGACGGGTCTCAGGACTCCGGATACAGGTGTACCGGAAATAGTAATGAAAATTCCAAAATGGAGCTCATCCCGCTTTTTCAGAGACGTTAGAGACGTTAGTTTTCATAAATTCCATTATGAATAAAAAGGCCTATAGATTTTGCCTGAATTCTTCTTTTTGATCCGTTTTCTATGTTTTCCGCATGTATGAGCAGAAGTCAATTCGGTACCCCATAAGGGATGCCAAACCGTCTGCTAAGACCCATTAAGGTCAATAAAGGAAGGACTCATTCACTCCAGGAAGAACGATGAACCTCTCAGACTATAGCTCCCTACCACACTGGGTGAGAAAAAGAATATTCTTTAAATTTAGCTCCGCATACACAAACTCAACCATGTATGGAGAACCAAGAATCCGGATACGTAGTTGCGTCAATGCGTTACATATCAGATGATATAGCAAAGCAAAGCAAAGTCCTGGCATTACATTCCTTTTGTGGAATTTGGCCTTTCTGGTTCAAACAGACTTCGCAGCTGATTCTTAGTGTACAGAATCATTGCATGGCTAGTACTATGAATTCTTCTGCCACTAAGAATCCTTCCAGGTCGGGGCTTGAACAAACGACAACTGGCTTGTAAGAACAGCGTCCTATGCATTGAACCGCCAACCCGGGACATATCAGATGATATGAAGTACCGTAATCACATTCACACAAATCTCACGAATGATACTCAGCACGCTGAATAGTAGCCATGTGATAGTTGAGTAACTAGGGGAACGAGCCACTTGAGCCAATTAGTTCTGATTCCTGATTCCAGTCAGAGCTCTGACCAGAAAACTGCAATGATGCTTGAAAAAATGCAGTATTATATATTAGGTGTAAATAAAGTTCGAAGATTTTCATGAAAACAAAACTGGGATTTGCCCGAAATCAGCCTTGACATAGGTTCCATCGTCCATCAGAAGACACCCGTCGAACTTGGTCAGCACCTGGTCATATAGTTTCCGAGCACGAATTTTGACCACACTATTCTGTTTTATGGTCCGATTTGACTGTTTGCTAGCTCCATACGACTTGATTTCTTTCCGGAGTCGAGTTCTCCTCACGGTACTATGGGCAGCACCGAATTTTCTGGCCAAATCACGGTCCGACAGAATAGGATTCCTCTTAATCGTCTTCAAAATCTTACCACGCAGTTTCCGGTCGACAGTTCCACTCCGACGATTGGCTTGAGGCTTCCGAATCGTCGTCAATGTTTCCTTATACCGTTTGACAACGCGCCATACGGTATTTATGGGCAATTTCAGCTGTTTAGCTAGCCAAGATGCAGACCACAATGGATTTTCCAAATAACTGTGCACAATTTTTTCCCTTCTTTCGGCTTCCATGTTGATTGTTTACAAAGTACAGTCAATTTGCGGAATGTCAAAAATCATACGTGAAGCTGACGAAATTCCCGACGCATGGGCACCAATAACTTTCAAATCCGTCCACCAGGAGCGCCACAATATGAGCAAAAGTTTGTTCCAATTCTATATGAAGCAAGCTTTAATTCAAAATTGAAAAAACCTTTCGATGTTTGGAAAAAGAAAATACATTTTCCGTTCCAAGCATATTAGCCCCATATAACGGATGTTTTTTAAGGATATTTTTTTACAATTGGGTAAGAAAATTGCTTTGACAGAGTAAAGTGACGTCTCTACTCAATATTATTTGGTAAATCATCATGAATAGGACAACTCCAGAAAAACGCTTCCATATCGTGGAAATTTATTTTCAAAATCAGTGTTGAATTTAAACTGTTTATAGCGCAAAATTCACTTCAGTGATAAGGCGCATTTTTGGTTGAACGGATACGTCAGTAAGCAAAATTACCGTGTTTGAAGCAAAGATAATCCATACTCCGTTGAAGATATTACTGATGCATCCCGATATACGATTTTATTGTTTGATGCGGGCTATGTCATTGCTGAAATAGGCCTTCAAATCCTTGAAAAAGTGTTCGGAAAAAAATCCAGAAAGATCTTTGTGAAAAATAGTCGTGGCGGCCATAATCAAATATATTTGATCACTTCAGAAGAGAAAAAGCTCATTTTTTCGACGACAATGTAAATTTTTGGTTACAAGATTTTTTATCGTTAAATTGACAGAATGTACGTTTTAATCTTCAGTTGTACAGAGCATGATGAAATTCATTTCAAAAGAACATGAATCTATTAATTTCATTACATTTCGATTTTTTTCAAAAATAGTTCATAAATGAACATATTAGAATGCACAATTGGGTGCCTTGGGCCACAGCGCAGTAAGCAGCCACTGTTCATAAAAGCGAAAAAAGCGACAAAATCAGCAACGACCCAGAAATGTGTCGTTTCAAACAAAAAGCATAAGAAGTCTTCAACACCTAGAAAGTCAGTGAAAAAATGACAAGTGAATGTATTGCGTCAAGTGTAGAATCCAACTTCGCTTAAAATAAATATTGTTTTCATTTTTACTTGCATGACATTAAAAATCTTAATTTACGATATTACCTCCAGAAAAATTTGAATTTGTGAGCTAATACTGTCTTCATCATATTTCTTCGCAGGGTACAGTATTATTTAGAGTTTTATCAATTTAAACAAAAATAAATTCAATTATTATAGTTGACGATAGTCATGACCCAAGGCACCCGCAATGGAAGGTGCCTTGAGCCAAATGTGAGCTAATTTTAAAGTTCAATTTTTATGTATAAACTAGCGGAATTACTTGGTGTTGCTCGGAAACGTTTCGGGAAGATAAGGCCGAAAAAAAATCTAGAAATTGTCCTGCTTTGTGAAATACTATGATTGCAGTGAAACACAACCTAGACGGCAACCCGATTGAACAAAACTCCGTACATGTCCAGATTGCTCACGGCCAGTGTCCCATCTCAGATCTCACAATAATTATAATTTTCATGGCATTCTTGTCAAATAGGGTTAGTTTTATGTTGTTATGTTTTTCGTAAAATTCGATCAATTTTTCCTTACACTACCTATGTTTGGGGCACTTGCTACACTCCCTCACTTTTAAAATAACTTTATAATCTTTTTGGATGTAAAAGTAGTATCTGTATTTATCAAGAAACATCGTTTCTAGACGAATAAATTGTATATTGAACTCCTCTATTTTCAGTGAACTTACTACAGCTCTACTCCATGATTACCCTTATAACCACCTCTGAATAGTGTAGAAAGTATTGATTCCGTAGTTATGCTGAAACTTAAATACACTCACGTTCATAGGCAGGTAAGGATGATTTTCCATTAGTTCTTTGAATTTCCCGGCAAAAAGGAACCAGATCCTTTGAAATTATTTAAAAAAATTTGCGTTGCATTTAAATTAACAACAGCAATACTATCTGGCATGACCATGAAATTCTTGCTCCGCTCTTGTTTTACAAAAAATGGAATATGAAAATTGATTTTCAAGACCCTCTATTTAGAGGCACTTGCTACGAACTCCACCCTTTTGATCAGTGCATATCACCCTGTAATTCCGGAACCGGAAGTTGGATACATATGAAATTCCGGAACTTTATATGGGACTATGAGACCTTTCATTTGAATCTAAGCTTGTGAAAATCGGTTTAGCCATCTCCGAGAAAAGACATTATTTTCACATTTTTAGTGCATATCACCCTGTAATTCCGGAACCGACAGTCGGATCCAAATGAAATTCAGGAACTTTGTATGGGACCGTGAGACCTTTCATTTGAATCTAAGTTTGTGAAAATCGGTTAAGTGAGTGACAATATTTGTCACACATTTGCTCAGCTCGTCGAGCTGAGTCGAATGGTATTTGCAGTGATTGTATAGCCTTTCTATATGAGAAAGGCAAAAACGAAAACTCAGGACGAAATTTCTTCTAGTGAAATTTGTAGAATTCACCATTCGGAATTTGGACTAACGATTGATGCTGTTCGTTTTTATGTTTCGAATATTATGATTATTTCAAAAACTTCCCAGGATTCCTAATAATTTTTCAAAAAATAATAAAAAATCCGTCAATGTAGTGAAAAGAAGGCTTCGAAAATATTAAATAAGAAAAGGGAATGAAAAGTGCAAATTGTTTGATCAACG
The DNA here is from genome assembly GCF_030247185.1 of Malaya genurostris. Taxonomy (NCBI): domain Eukaryota; kingdom Metazoa; phylum Arthropoda; class Insecta; order Diptera; family Culicidae; genus Malaya; species Malaya genurostris. The sequence continues at coordinate 57,714,655 of NC_080572.1, read as the reverse complement.
TGATTTAACCAATCTAAAGGTCAACAGTTTCATTAAATCTGGCCATACCAATTCTGGATACTCTCAATATGGAATTATTTATTTATTTATTTTTTTCTAATTCATCCGACAATACAAGGTCTTAATGAATATAATGTAGTCAAATTATAAAATAGTGGAACGTAATACTTTCTGCGCAAATTTATGTGTAGGTTCGCCGAAACTGAAGAGATGTTCAACAGTCTCAAATGTTCTGATGCCTTCAAACAATATGGTTTCCTAAAATCACGTACGATTTATCAATCAAACCTAATTGTCCAGTCGCTTTTATAGTTGACGTGGAACGATGTAATTTAAAAGTGAGTTTGGAATCTAACATAACACCAAGGTCATTAACCCGATCAGCGTTTGTCCGTCAATTTTATAGTCAAAAAGTAATGGATTCAGAACTCGGTGGAATGTTATGACCTGACATTTAGCTACACTGACGATAAGCCAGTTCCTTCGACACCAGGTAAAGAATTCATCCAGAAGCTTTTTAAGTCGTCAATAGAGTGTACTACAAGGTAAAGTTTCAAATCGTCGGCGTAAACTAATTGCAGCCACTATCGAGCAGCAAAATAGCGTCATTAAAAAACAGCGAGAACAGACGTGGCCCCATGTTGCTGCCTTGAGGTACACCTGATATGTTCAAGAACGAGGATGACATACAGGAATCAAGTTTGACTCGTAAGACTCTATCACTTAAGTAAGAGCAAAGCCAGTCAATGAACTTTTGTGTTGCGCCCAGACGCGATAACTTGCAGAAAATAATTCGATTATCAATTCGGTCGAACACCGCTTTTAGATTAGTATATACGGCATCAATTTGTAATTTTTCCTCCAAACGCGAAATACAGGTCTAGGTAAAATCCAGAATATTAGTGCTGACCGAACGCCCGGGCATAAATCCGTGTTGATCAACTGAGATGTAATGTTTTGAACGAGAAAACAACTCATTGCTCACTAATATTTCGAAGAGTTTTGAAGCAGCAGACAAATTCGTTATACCACGGTAGTTCCTTACATTGTTACGATCACCGGTTTTGTATATGCAGAGAGGAACGGCTAAAACAGTTGCACAATGGCTTGCTGCTGGTATACCATCTGGCCCGATCGAGAATTAACGTCTCAATTTCTTTACCGTTGCAACAACCATTTCAGGAGTAATATCGAAAGTGTCGAGGTGTACTAAGTTCTCAGGAACATCCAACGCTGCAACCTTAGCTTCGATGTCAGAGGCAGTATTTTTAGCAAATACCGAAGCAAAGAACTTTGCAAACAAGTCGCAAGACTCCAATGTTGATTTGGATACAACACCATCGTAGCAAACAGATGAAGGAACTGATGAAGATTTACGTTTGGAATTCACAAAATTCCAAAAATTTTTGGGATTCCGGCGAAGATCAGTTTGAAGCCGCATAACGTAGGCTTTGTATAACCCCGCATTCAACCTACGATAGTTTTCACTAGAACTTTTTTCACACTACGTGATTTCGTTCAAACTATGCAGTTTGTAATCAAACCCATTTATCAAAACAAAAAACTGCCGGCAAAAAACGGATTCTGATTTCATCCTTCATCATTCAGTAGCTTATACTAGTTGTCGTTGGTGATTTAACATTTAAACGGATAACGAAAATTGAAATCTTTTCCCTTAATCTCTGAAGTTGTCACGGTGGACGTTTCAGTCAAAGGGTCATCGCCGGTTAGGTCATTGACATCCGGTCGGGCCTTGTGTAAACGTTTGTGGACTCGTAAAATGTACAGATTTATGGGTGTTAATTTTTGCTTCTTTGTTATTGAGTGTATGGGACGGGTGAAAAAAAAAGCCGTTGCATTCGTCGGAATCTTGATTTGTCCCTCATCAGGGATACAAGCATTAGTGACATAAAAAAATTAAGCACCTTTGTCATCATACTCCAGGGGTAGCATTCCAAACCAGATTTGAATCCGTCTTAATGTGTTGGTATCCGCTCAAAGTGCATTGAATTGTTCAAGTGATATATTTTTACGTTATTTTTCATTGTTTACAGCACATTCCTACATTGATATGTTTTTTGTTGAAGTTTCAACACAGAGAACAGACATCCAAGTAGAGATTTCAATTTGTGAAAGGACTTCAGTTCTCTGTGGTTTCAAGTGTAGCATACATTGGATCTTGATTAAGGCTTTACCGAAATGCAAAATACACCAATTTAAAGGAAAACATTTGAAGCATTAAAAAATCCTTCATCAAAGATCAGAATGCGACACGACACTAGCTCTCATAATAACATTGTCTTTCTACATCACCATAGGAAAAAAATAAAACAAATCACTTCACGCCGAACAGCAGTATATGCGACAAATAACTCGAAACATGCATGTGACAGGAATTTCGAAAGCTCTCCAAAGGCTACAAAGCTCACAACTGAAGAAGTGAGCTTTCGGGGATGCAGCGCTTCTTCTATGTGACAAAATATACTATACATCAGCAACAAAGAAATCACACTTCTGCAACATAAAGATGTGGAGTAACATTCGCTGCTACACATAACAATTTAGAACGCTATAGAACAGTGATTCTCAAACTGGTTCCTACAGCCCATCAGCGCGCAACAACACATGGTAAAGCCTAAGACGTTTCGCTGCACTACCGCAGAAGAAGGGTGATTTTGGGAACCTCTGTTATAGTACAATCGAATTGTATCGAATCGAGGTAAAATAAGAATAGCAAAATATTGAACTGTGCTACTCAAATACGACTTGTTCACTCTCAAATACGATTCAACGTTCCATTGCGACAAAACATATTCATATCTGGCCAACGTAATCCACAGTTTCTCTACTGATATCAGGTAGGCCAAATATACAACATAACTTACCTTTCAATTTCAACTTAACTAGAACATGAACATTGAACATTCAGCAAATGGGGTAGCGAACCGTACTAGCATAAATAAATATACATAGAGGGACCACCATACGGATACATTGAACGAACGCTGACTGGTCTGTGACTCTAGTTTTGCTTGGCGAACTGAGATAAAGACTGTCCCAGAAAGTATGGACGCAACCAAAAACCGCTGCCATTTCGCAATGATTCACACGGAGAACCCGCAGATCACAAAATTTCAATATTGCAATTGTTGTTTCACGCCCTGGTTGTTTCAACTAAAATGTTGTTGATTTAACTAACATATCTGTTGATTTTGACATAACCATTCAGGTAACCGAAATTGTTGTATTCAAATGCTGTCACTTGGCGGAGAACGATGACAGCAAAACGCAGAACAAAAAACCTCTTCATTTCACCAGAAGCGTTTCATATTCAAAATTTTCAATGGTACATGAACGTCATTTATGTTAGTTATGTAGTGGTCGTTTTATGTAAGTGAAAGTATGCAGAAGAATATAACAGTTAATTGTAAAACAAGTTTTCCATGTGTTAAATAGATATTCCTACAGTATAAATGTTTTAATTTCATCTGAGAGTAATGTATTCTAGGACAGTTCATATCAATGTTATTAAAACCGCTTAACGCTTAAAAATTTGCTGCTAAAGTGAAGTGGTACTATTTGTATTTTCTTGAAAGTGTATCTGTAGCATTAGGTTTACCAGCGAGCCATTCTGCAAGTGAAGGAAAAATTTCCTAATTCCCTGTGACCATTTTTCAGTGAGTTCACTTTTGAGATTTGTAATCTTTTGGTTCATTTCTATATCCTTTGTGAGTTTAGTGATAGATATAAGCAGTTAATTAGGTAAATTTCGTTGTTCAAGCAGTGAACGATTAGCTGCCCCCCCGAAGAGGCTAACAGTAAAAAATATTTGTTGCAATTGACGTCTTAAGTTCAAATAACTGAATAATTGGTTGAAACAACTGAGACATTTTTTTGCTTTCATGCATACAAGTAACTTTGCTGGGATTGTGTCTTTGTTCAATTGCACGAGTGACATCTCATTGAAACGTTTCATTGTTCGCTCAGGGTGTTTGGCATTGCTCAACTGAAACGTTTCATTACTTGTTTGTGGTACGTGTTTTTGTTGGGTGTCGTTGCTAAGCTGCCAGCACGATAAATAAAAAATGACAGATTACTTAAAACAACAGTCGATTAGTTGTACCAAATTTTAAGCATTCAAAATCAGAAAAACAACTAATATTTTAGTTGTTTTGCGATCGCTGGCTTTTCCGTGCAGAATCTGTCAATTTTTAAGGCTGTGTCCTGTTGTTTACACTCCTCTCTAACCACTTGTGCAGTTGTTTATTCGTTTTCATTAGTTTGTTTCGAAATGCGTGGACTTTCAACAGAACAACGTCGAAAAATTGTGTACAAATGGTGCACAGAACGCGGACTGTCAGATAGCAAAAATGGAAGGAGTAAGTGAAAAAGCCGTGCGAAATGCAATCAGGAAGTTCGGTGAGGATAACACCTTTGAGGATAAACCGAAAACGGGTCGAAAAAAGGTCCTGCTAACCATCAGTTGGATAAACGAATACTAAAAGCGTTCGAGCAAAAGAAGGAGGTTTCAGTTCGGGATGTGGCCAAAAAAGTGGGCACTTCGAAGTCAAATGTTCTTCGTGCTGAAGAACGTTTGAATCTTCGAACCTATAAGAAGCAGAAACAACCAAAACGTAGTCCGAAACAAGAAGCATCGATCAGGCCGAGGGTTCGAAAGCTGTACAATACGATTCTTGCTGGAAATTTGAACTGCGTGATCATGGACGACGAAACCTACGTGAAATTCGATTACAAATCCTTGCCGGGACCACAATATTATACGGTGCGAGAAGGGCAAGTGTTGAACCTGTCCGAGACATCGATTGAAGTCGAAAAATTTGGTAAGAAAGCTATGGTCTGGCAAGCAATTTGTAGCTGCGGTAAGATTTCGAAACCTTTCATCACCACTGCTTCAATGAACAGCGAAATATACATCAAGGAATGTTTACAAAAACGACTTCTACCCATGATTCGAAGCCACAAGGATCCTGTTGTCTTCTGGCCAGATCTTGCTTCTTGCCACTACTCGAATTCAACGGTAGAATGGTATATTATCAAAAATGTCACTTTCGTCCCCAAAGACATGAATTGCCCACAACTTCGACCAATTGAGGAATTTTGGGCATTAACGAAGGCACATCTTAGGAAACATGTCTCGGCAGCCGAAACCATTCAACAGTTAGAAAAAGATTAGAAAAAAGTGTCAAAACATGTGTCCAAGAAGTCTGTACGGAATTCAATGAGGAACGTTCGCAAGAAGGTGCGTCAGCTAGTCTACAATGGCTAAGTAGCAAATGTTGAGGATAATATTATGTTGTTGTTGTCTAATATTATCAGTATATCGAATAAAATTTTAATATCTAACAGTTGTGAATTATTTACAGCGAAATCAAAGCGCGTCCATACTTTCTGGGACAGTCTATATTTATTGCAGCTCAAACAGGAGGAGTTTGTTGCAAAAAAGGGTATTTCGTAAAATTGATCGAATTTGACAACGAATAACACTTTCCGACGAGTACAAATACTTTTTGCTACTCTTGACTAAGGGGAGGATATCTTGAAAATCAATGCTCGACTCCAATATTTTGTGAAACAAAGTAGGAGCAAGAATTTCAAGGTAGTATATGCATGATATGCATGTAATCTCGAACAGATATGCATATAATCTCGAACAGATGACCTAATTTTGACTAAACTCTAATGAAAGCTTGTGAAATAGGGTATAATTAGTAGAGATGGGCAAAACAATTCATTTCAGTACTGCAGAGGTCTATTGAAATAACTAGTTCTTCTTCTTCCACAAAAACTAATTTTTTTTAACTGTTTGCGAACGAATTGCCCATCTCTAATAGTTAGTATACATAACATTGGGACTCACCAAACGTGTTCAACCATAGAGGATATTTCAATTGTTGAGACTATTTCCAGGACACATGATAAGTGTATCGAAAATAAGCTATCCACAAATTTTTTTTTCAAATTATGATAAAAAACGATATTTTTTTCAAACTATAAATTGATCCTTTCTTGTACGAGGTTAAACTTGAGCATAATGAAAACCGGATGAAATTTATGTTATTCCTTCACGAATTTTCGAACTTTTGATCAAACGCTCTTCATCAAGTTCCGGACTAGTGTTGCATCACATGTTTTGGAAGCTTGAGGCCAAATTTTTTTTTGAACTTCTGCATGTTCCCTGCTGCCTTACCAGTCTGCTTGAAGACCTTCTTCACGATTGCCCAGTAACATTCGATGGATCGAAGCTGAGGGAAATTTGCTGGATTGACATTTTTCTCAACGAAATTTATACCCTTTTCCGCAAGAAAATTGAGAATGGTTTTAGCATAGTGAGCCGACGCTAAATCCGGCCAAAACAATGAAGGTGTACTATGCTTCTTATATAAAGCCAGCAATTTCTTCTGGAGACACTCAGATCGATAGATTTCTGCATTTATAGTTCCGGTAGTGTAAAAAATGGTTGACTTCAAACCATACGAACATATTGCTTGCCATACCAGTGGACCTCGAAGGGTTTTTGAGTCCCCTTTACATAAGTCTCATCGTCCATCAAAACACATGCATTCGGACACTGCAAAAGACGCGAATACAATTTCCGGGCACTTGTTGCTGCTCGCTTCTTCTGTTCTACACTTTGTTTCAAGATTTTCTGCTTCTTGTAGGTCTTCAGGTGATTCCGCCTCTTGATACGCTGGATCATTCCGACACTTGTTCCTGCCTTTTTGGCCAAATCGTGTATTGTCATTGAATTGTTCTTCATGATTAGAGATACCACTTTCTGGTCCAGTTTCGGGTTGGAAGAACCGGGTTTTCTGCCTCTTCCTGGTAGTTCATCCAAAGAATAGTGTTCCCCAAATTTATTAATGATGGTTTAAACACTAGCATGATGAGTTCCAAACCGCTTCGCCAATTTTCTCATAGTAATACCCTTCTCACTTAGCCACGTGTCCAGAACCTTAAATTTCACTTCTTTTTCAATACGCGACATTTTGAAAACGCAGAATTTCAACCGCACAAACAAGTAAACAAACGAAAGCTGAGAGCCAAACGCATGCTGTGTTCTGAGCATAAAAAACCATCACAAATACATGAGTACTACACAAATGTATGTGGATAGCTTATTTTCGATACATTCGTTAGACTCCCTGATACGAGGCATGATGCAAAAAATATGTTGATACGTTAGATACAACAAGAGGTATTCCCGATCAAAAACTTATCACTCTCTGAGGGTTAATTCACGTCAAAAGTATCTATGATTATCTTCATAACACAACTTTGAACTGAATCCATTTTCAAGCCACTCGTTAATGGAGACTTCAACACGCACACGACCCCGACCGGGACGAGACCGTGCACGTGGTTAAGGGGCGGTTTAAAAAACCATTTATTTTTTTCTTTGTATTTTCTTATAGTAAAACATGTCAAGAATATTCTGTGAAATTTTCATGCCTATCGGAACAAAACTCAGCAAGGGGGGGCCTTTAGCTTCGTTTATCTCATACTGCGAAGAAATAAGAACTCGGTGCATTTGCCCAAAACTTCTGCTATGATTGACTTAAAAACTTGACAAAACATTCTTTAAATGTTTCATTATAACAAATCATAAAATAAATAATATGCTTTTTTTAAAATATTAGACACTACGGGCTCCCTTGAGTAGTAAAATGATTCCATTGATTTTGTAGACAAAAAACTTTAAACGCGTTTTTCTCGAAAGCCGGTTTTGAAAGTCCGTGTCGTCATTCAAAAACTACTGCACCAATTTTGTTCAAATTTTGCATACACTTTCTACATATAAAAAATCAAACCCCAACGTTTTCCTTTTCGTTTCGCTAAAAATCGTAGTTTTCACTTTGAACAACCACCAAAAATTCATAAAATTAAATCAAAATCAAACAAAAACGTTGGGGTCTGGAAAAACTTCTGCTCTAATTATGCTGCTTTGATTTGTTCACTTCTGATTAGTCTGCGCTGAGATGCGCAGTTTGGTGTCAATCGTGTTCATGTCAAACCATTTACGTATTTTACTGAAATTTCTTTTTGAAATTTTCTGATTGTTGGGTATATTTGATTTCTTGTTTCGTCATTACAATTGACGATCAAGTGAGTGTTTTTAAATGTTCATTTCGTGCTGAATCAAACGATTATTGAGTGCTTTCAACTACGTTGGAAATACAATTATTATTGCGTCTCGGAAACAAGTTATCTGTGCGAGGCTAAACCGGACAAAAAGATGGAACTCAACCGTACACATAATTTTCAACTTGAAATTCTAAACGGATTCTTGAAGCTTAAATATTGATATCTATATTTTAATTCTAATTCTTAGCACTTAAAACTATATTTACTCTAAATGACATCAAAACGTTCATTATATGTAGCGAAACAATTAAATAGTGTTCAATAAACACTCTAAAGTCAGTTTCAACATCAATTATTTAGCACTGCAGGGTGTGAAAATTCGTGATAATACCTAATACTGTGGGCAAAAAGTGGTCAGACTTTTGAATTATATTTCGCGCGGAAACCTTATTCGTCGATTTTTTAGGTTGGTATGACTGTCAGTGACGGCTGTGCCATGTCGAAATATTAAAATATTTATTAGTGTTATATTAAACACGTCTGTCATTCTGAAGTATCAAAAGTGCAATCGGCGATTTTTTACAATGAGTGAACTTATTCAACAAATAAGTTCCGTTGTTGTTACAAAAGGCCTTCGGTGATAATTGTATGTCGCAAGTAAGTGTTTTTGATTGCTACAAGCTATTCAAAGAGGGTCGAGAACGCGTTGACGACGAACCACGTCCAGGACGGCCATCAACATCAAATTTTTTTTTTGATTTTACACACCGAATTCCTTCCGACTGGCCAAACTGTCAACGAGGAATACTGTTTGAGTATTATGCATCATTTCCGCGAAGCTATTCGTAAAAACATGCCGGAATTATGGACCAACAACTTTTGGTTTTTGAACCAATATAATGTACCGTGCATTGATTCTTCGTGATTTTTTCGCCAAAAATGTAACCAATATCGTTCTGCAACCACTGTATTCGTCCGATTTAGCTCCGTGTAACTTCTGGCAATTCAACAATCTCAAGACCGCTCCGAGAAAACCGTTTTGAGTTAATTGAAAACATCAAAAGTGAATCGCTACGCGCATTGAAGGTTAATCCGAAAAATGACTTTAACAACTGTTTCGAGACAAAAAACGATGACACAAATGCCGGAAGGGAATACTTTGGAGAAGACGAAATAGATTTAGAAGAATGAATGAAGTAATGAAATAAATTTTTAAATCACGAACAAAGTTTTATTATTTTTTGCCCACAGTAGTACTACAATTACGCTATGATTCTTGGAATGAAATTGAACATATAAAAATGATTTGAATATTATTCAGTTATTTTATAAAACTATGTATAGTTGGAATCAGTTAGGTGAATTATTGTTATCATGCCAAAGATTTTGATCTGTAACTAAGAACGAACAATATCGCTATAAGCGATAAATTCAATTATAAGACCATTTTGATTATAAATTGAATAACTACATTGACCGTCGTTACCACATGTTTTACAAGCGAACAAAACGTGTAGAAAACCCAGTGCAGTTGATCACTGAAAATATTCCGTATTTCTATGTGTCGGTTTTGCACAATACGCTTTGTGTGATGATTAGTTCTGTTCATGCGATCGGAATTTTGCGTGTCTTATTTTTGCACTGAAATACGCCTTATTGCTTGTTCATGCTAAACATTTCAGCAAACTTAAATTTTGACTTATTTGTTATTATACTACTGAAAATTTCATCATTTCATTGATGAACATATTTCCGATGGTATGAAAAAAAAAATATGCTACTGCGTTAAATACAACAATTCTTGTACAGAGTAAATTTTTAAAAGGCGCTCATATTGATGTAAGACGTATTCACGTCAAAACTGCGAAAAAGATACAGCAGAGACTGGACTCGAATCCGTAGCTTTCTCTTAATCGGAAAAATTGTTTTACCAATTAAATTACCCTGCATGTGAAGTACACGAAAATTTATTGAACAGAAGAAACCTAGTAGTCTTTTTGGTGCGAAGTAAATAATTATCGGCGTCTAAAATTGGGTTGTCATCATAAAAATACTCTATCACCCGATAAAAACCTTTAATGTCAATACCCTTCACGGCTAACTAGTGTATGGAACAACTACACTTAAAAACGCAAAGTCAAACTTTATTTTCTGTTGACCATCAATACTTGGAATATGTCAAGTTTTTAAACAGTTAAAATTGTACATTTCTCGATGGAATGATTGTTTTGTTCTTCACCTTTGTGAAGGTGATGTAATTTTTGCTTACACAAATAAAAAAACTTATGTAACTATAAATACTAACAACTGGTCAACAACACAAACAGAGTACGACTTCCTTCAAGTCCACATGTATGTTGGCATAATACCTTCCTTACTTGTCCCCGGCGGTGTCAGTACTTCATTGCACAAAAATTTCAGCGGTAAGTCCACCAAATTCCCTTCGATCCTCTGCAATGCCTTCTGTGTCCCCTCCGGATCCGTTAGAGCTAGGCTCTTTTCTTCAAGAAACTTTTTCAACATAACAAATGATTGCACATTATCGGACGGTATACAGCGGAAGATTTCATCGAATAGGCGTGTATTTTTTCGGGAAGTCCATCGCCAAATTCCATTCCAGAACGAATCAATCACCGGATCGGACAAATCAACCGGACTTCGGTTGGTATTGTTTTCTAGCAGACCTAAGTGTTCTTTGAATAAGTATTTACGCAATTTCCCAGCGTAAACTCCGCACGGGTAAGAATCGCCATTCATATGACCTTCCTCGAAGCTTTCATCCTGAAAACAGGAATTCAAATTTTTCATTTCATGAGAATGAAATTAAATATGAATTTGAAGTCAACTCACAGTAATCATGACGCACACTTCTGAATCTCTCTTTCCTAGCAGAGACCGGTCGTTGATGTTGGCCGATCCACAAATAACTACTCGATCATCGGCTATCAGCAGTTTAGAGTGAACGTAAATCAATTCAGTTACTGGAACACCGTTCAGCGATGAATGTGTTCGTAAACTATGGAAAGAAATATATTCGAAAGGGTTCCTGATGCCGGCTGAGTACAGTCGAGACAGTATCGAGTTCTTTCCTCTAGAATGTACGATGGAATGAGAAAATAGGTTTGCTTGAGACTCCATATGTTATTACCTGCATATGGAGGCATAGTTCCAGTGAGTTATGGCCCGTAACGAGATTCCACTGGCACCCCCGACATCTCCCTCGAAACCTGGAAGAAGCGGCATAACCACGTACACTCTGAACACCTTTTTCTCACGGTACGCTCTCATTATCCTCTTAAATAAATATTCTGCGATCTGGTTCTTCACAGTTGGATTACCCAGCTCCAAACTAATGAAGAACTGATTTTCAATGTAAATGTAATGCTGCGCTTTTGAAATGGTTTGCACATACGCCTCGTGAATACTTTGCTCAACGCAATCCTGCTCAATGAAACCGCAGTTCCAGCTGGAAGCAGATCGTAATACTTGACAAGTTACGTGATGTAGCTGGACATCCAGAAAACGACTGTCTACCCGAATGTCATTGTAGCTTTTTGGCAAGAGATATGGATACTGATTATTCTCTCGACATTTCTCCAACTTCACTGCGTTCCATCGTTCAATAAAATGCCGAGAAACATCACGGGCAGCCTGACCTAAAACGACGGTAGCCACATCGTGCCAGGGCATACGGACAGTAGTTGAACGGTCAACAAGATCTAGCCCAAAATAGAAGTTAGTAAATTCACTTCATCAATCCAAAGCTGTTATGTATCTTACCTACATATGGCATATCCAAGTTGGAGAAATCTTTCACGATGAAATTAATATAGTCCTTTCCAATCCAAAGTTTGGCCTGACCATCAAGTTCAAAAACAATTTTGCTCTGAAATGGAGCAGGGCTCGTTACACCGCTCTGGTTTTTGTCGTTCGCGTTTTGAGGGGATTCAACCGTTGAATTATTTCTTAGTTGAATTTCTTCTTCAGACAAATATCCCGGACTACTGGAGCTGCTCTTTGCTCCCAATCCCTGGTCACCTTCGTTTTCGTTTAATATTATCATATTCTTCAGATCTCGGCCCATGTCCTTTATTTTCCCCATGATATTTTTCCTCTCCATTTCTGGTGTGTCCTTCTTAATGTTCTCAGGAATCTCCTCACTTTCACTCTTTGGCGCTTGAGATAGCTTCTGTGCTGCCGCTATCAGCAGCTTGTTACCGGGTTCCAACACCGGAAGAGCCCGGTCAACAGTATCTAAAGCCGTTGCTTCGGCAATGTTCTTCGATGCTCTCATCAAATTAGACACCGCACCTCCTCCATCCAGCTCGACAACAGTCGATGGCTTCCGCACGGTGGTGTTATTTGCCGTACTGCAATTGCTACTAGAAATGCTTCCCAAATCGGTTAACCGATGTTTATAATCGTCCCAGCGACCGTAGCAAAGATCAATGCCACCCACAAAAGCATACGTTTGATCCACTATCACCAGCTTTTCGTGGTGTGCCCAAAACAGGATGCCTGCTCGAGCATGATCGGGATGACGGAGGACCTGAAAAAAGTAGTTTTTTAGAATGTTTGATGTTAGTTAAATACAGTAGAAATTATGTAAAATTTTGAACGGCTATTCTGCTGTTTTAAATTAGCTATCTCTTTATCGTTCTCATGAGGGCTATGTAAACACGGCGATGTCCGACTTTTGTACTCTCAGTTCTGGAACTACAGGGTGATTAGTGAAATTGAAAATATGTGCACCCGCTTTTCCCGGAGATAGCTAGACTGATTTTTACAATCTTAGTTTAAAAACGTGCTTAATCCACCTAGCAGTGAGATGATACCTTTTTTGATCAATTCACATGTGTTTTTTGCATGAATATTCTTCGGTGTTTCAGTTTTCATGACATAATTTAAATGACCGTCGTTTTAAGTGGCAATTTGAAATTTTAATCACTCATTACTCTGTAATGTCGAAACTGCAAATCAGATCGAATTTGAATCTAAATGTGTGACAGTTCCACTTTAGAGTTGACGGTTGTTTAAGGTATTTCCAGAGCATAACCAAAACCGATTTGTATGGCCATATGACGAATAAATTGCAATAGTTTTGAGTCCAACTTTAAAGCTTTACGCGATTGTCATCTTCTATATCGATTCGAATTTTAAAAATTCATCATCCTGTAATTCCAGAATCGGAAGTCAGAATCTGATAAAATTAATTAATTTTGCCTTTGTCGATCTAGCTTTTTTTAGAAAACAATTGAGCTTTGAGAAACGATTCGGTACTGGAACCGGAATTCTAAAATCTGTGTAGCCGAAGTCAGATAAATTCACCTGAGTAGCTGTATAGTATACATTTGTTTCAAAATGTTCCATTTCTGGAACCAGAGGTCGTAACCAAACATAATTCAGGAACCTTGTTCAAGAGCATACGACATATGAATATGAGTTTGTAAAAAACGTTTGAGTCATCTCTGAAAAAATTGAGTGAAATTATTTGTCACACACGCATTTGCTGATCTCGACGAACTGATTCGAATGGTACTTAAAGCATTTATTGCTTTAAGTAGTATAAATAAATATAATTATGGAATTATTTTCAACTTGAAAATGTTGCCATCATCTGGTTTACATATGTCATATTCGAACGATTATGTTGCCAAAAACGAACCGTGCTAAAATTGGTCCGAGGCAAAATGTCATGAAAAAGGATGCTGTACACAGTCTTTTTGGTACTTAGAAATAATTGTATGTAACAGTATAAAAAATTGTGTTTTACGTTGCTCCCAAGCATTTCTTTGCCATACAGCGCTCAAAACTTCTACTGCTGGAATAAGGCGAAAAGACGCTTACACAAAAATATCGATATCTCCGTTAAAAATGGATGGATTTTAACAATCTATGGTTTGATGGATAGATATTACCGTGCGGAATCTAAGTCTTAAAACATATTCTGTTTTCAAGGTCAATTGTGACAGATATTGTCAAAAAAAATTGACATTTTGACATAAAACTTCGTATAACTCAAAAAGTAAACATCCGATCTCAAAACCATTCAATAGCGTTCTGGGTGACGGGCAGACCATTCATTTGCGACTAGTTTGATCAGAATCGGTCTAGCCATCTCTGAGATCTCGACCTCTTTGTTAACAACACACATACAGACCCACACACGGACAATTGCTCAGTTCGTCAAGCTGAATCGATTGGTATATGACATTCGGCCCTCCGGGTCACGGAAAATTTTTTTAAAGTTTGAGCGAATTCTATACCTATACCTAATGTATGAAAAAAGGTAAAAAGTGCTTCAACTCCTATACAAAATTCCTGAATTTTTTTTGGATTTATTTTTTTTTTATTTTTGGTTTCGGAGTTACAGGGTGATAAGTGCAAAAATTCCAATTTCAAAAGTATTTTTCTACAAGTTACCATTCATAGAGAATCGTATTCTTCAAAACAGGTTTGTAAAATCTTCTCGATTCAAGATCTTATTAGATGACGACAAATCCAACTCATTTCGGCAATACTGGTTCCAGGGTCCAAGAGTACCGGGAATATTGACTAAAAATTCAAAAATGGGACTTTTTTACTCAGAGATAGTGCATCCGATGTGAGCCTAAGTCAAAAGAAAGTAAAAACTCTGCGAAACTGTACAAAAAGTGTTAATTGATGGCAAAACCAATCGGCTATATTGGTCTGCAGTTTCCGATTTCGAAAGTACCGAAAATAGTGGTCAAAAACTAAAAATTCGGAATTTACCTCGATTTCTCAGCTATATTCACAAACTCAAATTCAAATCAAAGGTTTTATAGTCCCATAACTACTTACTATATTTATTTAAAATGACGAGACAAATTACATAAAAATCAAAATTGGACTTATACAGGGTGCTCCATCTTTTATTTCGGTATGTAAACATTGAATAACTTTGAGAAAAACAACCGATTTCTATAAGTGATGTATTATTATTCAGTTTGGTTCCTTACAATTTTTTGTACTAGTTAATGAAAGAATGTCAATTAGGTGGCCACCTAGAAATGCTTCCCAAAAATTAGCAATCGAGTAAAAATTTCTGAAGTGTTCGTTTTTAAATCGATGTTGCTGGTTCATTTATCATGCAAAAATCAAAGTTTATATTCTTGAATGAATTCTTTACTCAATTGAATAGATTATGCGCCATTGGAATTCGATTGGTATTGATTCGATGCAAACTATACTTTATACGCGTGTCTTTTCACGGTCCCACCTATTCCAAAGTAAACTTTTTTCCCATGTGAGACTGCCAAAGAATTCCATTCGGTCCTAATTTTATAATGTTTCTCATGAAGTGCAGTAAATGAACTGAACTTTTATCGTTAATCTTTATTACGGAATTACCACAAACTTTTGTTTTTTCCTTGACTATCTTCGCGTCCAAACCACAAGCAAAATTAAAAGAATCTTTAGTCAGAATTTGTAAAATAATATGTATTTAATTAATTATTTGATGTACGTACTATATCTACTTGTCGAAACCTGTCGCAGCTCACTCAGGTCGCACCGAAAACATCGCACCCTATCGAACACTGCCGCACCATGCCGATTCGCTCACGCGGTGCATTTTTCATGCAGCGCGTGTACACAAAAAAATCAAATATTTCAAACACCCTATTTGAACACAGAAATTTTTTTCGCTGATTATGAAAATAAATAATATAAAAAAAAATATGAAAATAATAATATATGCAACATTCTAACATTTGACATAAACAAAAATCGCGTGAAGAAGGTATTTTAATATCGATTTCTTTAGAAAATCTAAGTAATAAGTTTAGTAAAATATAAAAATTTTAAACAATTTTTTCTTCATTCTATGACGAAAATAGTTGTTTATCCATTTGCAAAGTTTCGAGTAATTCGAAAAAGAACTTGAGTTTCAGGAAGCATTACAATGAAAAGATATATAAATATTTCAAAATAACTAAAAAATAGTATGAAAAATTCAAATATTGACGAAAAATTTCAAGAACATGTTCGTAGATTCTAATTCTACAAAACAATAACACTTATTGAAAAATCGGATACCTCGTGAAAATGGGGGGGAACTTCAGAAATTTTTACTCAATTACAAAATGACTCCCTTTTTCTGCGTTTGCCGTAGAATGTACCGGAGCGTTGTCAGAGTGGCTTTTTCGTATCTTCGGGACCATTCTGGCCGTTTTTCGATTAATGCAATGCTCATTTGTTAACGGTAATGGACGGCTGTTTCGTCTGGTTTTAGAAGCTCAAACTACAGTAATCCCTTCTGATCCAATCCAAGCAACTCGGTCATGCACTCGATGTTGATAGCTATTCTGGTATTACCTATGATTTTTTTAGTTCTTTACTCTCGCAATATATCCATTTTTCGTCGCCGTCGATGCAAAAAGCACTTTCATTCGTAGCACTAATGGAGTATTTTGCAATATATTTTTTGTGTGTGTAGGATTTAAACAATTTTTTCAAAGCTATCTTTCAATAAAATAAACTCAAACGTTACAAAGTATCGTTTGAACAATATTTTGTAATTTTTGTAATTTTTTCTTGGAAAAATATTGAGAAATAAGTCTCACCGAGAGGTATTTTTGAGAACGTTTTCCAAAAATCATGATTTGCGGTGTCCACTGTATCTCAGCACAGACTAATCAGAAGTCAACAAATCGAAGCAGTATAGAGTAGATGTTTTTCTAGACCCCAACGTTTCTGTTTGATTTTTTAATTTTTTTTGAATTTTTAGTGGTTATTTAAATTCAAAAGTATGGTGCAGTAGTTTTTGAATGACGATGTACACGGACTTTCAAAACTTGCTGCCAAGAAAAACGTGTTTAAAGTTTTTTGTCTATAAAATTGAAGGAAACAATTTATTATTCTAGGGAGCCCGTAAGCTCTAACATTCTCAAAATACCATATTTTTTTCTTTTATGTTATGTTATAATAAAAACATTTCAAGAATGTTTTGTCAAAGCTTTTACTTCTTCGCAGTATGAGATGCGCAAAGATAAAGGCCAATAACTTGCTGAGTTCTATTCCGATAGCCTTGAAAATTTCACAGAATATTCTTCAAATATTTTACTATAAGCAAAAATAAAAAAACAATGATTTTAAAAAAGTGTTGAACCCTACCAGCCCCTTAAAATCTGCTATTGGGTTAAAAAAGACGCATTGGAGACACTTCCGATTCCGGCGAAATAATCGAATGAGTGACATATCCGATAAATCTCTGTATATTAACTCACCTTGATGTTTTCATGTTGCTCCACTAGTTTTTGCTTGCTATAGTAGCTATTGATCCCTAGAGCGAAATCGAGTTCTTTGAAAAGCAGAACGAAAATCCTAATTCCTTGTTCCTAAAACGAAAGATCTGTTAGTGCTTACAAACAAAAGCTGGACCATTATTGATAAATGATGGATCAAATTACCTCCTTCCTTCTGGCAATGAGGCATGAAATCATAAATATGAAATAAACGATCTATGACACTTTATCTTTTACCCTAATCAGATACTCACTGCCTTACGCTTTAAAATCTTATCCAAGCGCCAATAATCCCCATCCAGGGCAGGTCGTTTCATATGAATCTCCGGACTCAGCATCCAGTCGGTAATGAAAATCTCCTCCGTGGCTCCTTCGAGTGCATCCGCCACGGCACTCATGTAGCTAGCACCATCCACAAACCAGCCAGCCTGCATGCCCGGTCGGCTCGGTGCAAATGATTGGTGCGGGTTGGGTAAAGTGAAATCTCTTGCGGAATCATTCGCGACCCGTTTCATGTAAGCCATCCATTCCTTTGCCGTCCGCCGGGTTGGATGTTTGATCACCAAATACCTCGAATTAGTCGCAATTTGCAGTCCATTACGCATCCCGGTGCTGTACATTCCGGAGGAAATGTCAAATCCCTGATCAAAAAGCACCACGGAACGAAGCACACCGTCCTTCGGACGAAAGTACCCGAAACAAGTTTCCTTCACGAAGAACCACCGATTTCGCCATTTACTCCAGACTACGTCCGAACAAAAGTGACTGCAACGCACGCAACATCCGGCCGTTAAGCAACCGCAGCAATTGAACCCGGCCTGACCAGCCCGGGTGGACCCAGTTCGTTTCTTTAGTAAGCATTCCTTTCCCTTCTCACCTAGAGCTGCAATGAAGGATATGTGGGACACCTCGAGGAAATTGATCTAAAACGACAATTAGAATATCAATCTAAAAAAGTTATTGACATAGATTAACTTCCACTCACCGTGTCCTGGTGGTTTCGGTATAGTGAAATGTTAAGTAAATTATAGAGATATTCTTCCAGCTGCTTCTTACGTTCTGGAATGGTATCGAACGACACTAGAGAGTCAGGTTTCAAAGGAAATCGCGGGAGAGCACTTCTCTTTCGCTTTTTATTTGGCTTTTCTAGCTTCATTTGCATTATTGGCTGAAATAGAAACATCTTAATTATTGAATTTTGAAACAGTTATTTGATTGAAAAAACAACCGAAGCAGTGCATTGATGTACATTGTGCATATTTCTGAAGCTCGATCGTCGCTCCCTGTGACTTTTGGTGGGAAATGGTATGTTCAGCGATGCTCGAAACGTCGTCAGCTGTTGGTGTAGGTTGCGGAAATGGTTGTAGCGTTTTTTTATAGTCCACGTAAATGGTCCGTGAGTGAATTTGATTGTGTACCTGAAGCATGCCTAGGCATCATACAATTGCTTTCAATCAATCGAAAAATGAAACACTTACAGATTGGGATTCAAAATATGCGCCGTCAAACTGCGATCGTAATCTGTGATTTCCACATTGATTTCCATCCCCGGGACGAATATGTTCCTGTGCATTGAGTTAAATTTTACTGGTGGATTGTGGACACACGAGTACGGAATTTCCGATTCTGGTGTGTAACTCTCCGCGTCGCCTTCCTTGCGCTGAACCAGAACGGGACCTTCGCCACCCATCGATACGATGGTGATCGAATCCGAGAAGCCCAGATTCTCGTCATACTCTTCGGCTAGGGAGTAGCAGGCCAAACTATTGTCGACGGTAAGATCTACATCGTCCATAGGAACGGTGCTGGTCGTGCCATTGTCCTCGATGTTGACTGTCGGATTCGACGTCCCTACTTCTGTGAGGGACATTTCGTCTGTTAAGATAGGTAATCATTTGAATGTAGAACGTTAGTTATTTCATTTGCGTTAGTTATTTCATTTACATCATTTCGCCAATATCGTATTTAATTGGAGAGAAGGATTGCTAAGAGTACCGTAATAATCGAAAGAGAAAGCAAACAAAGAGAATCTCTCATTGTTACTTAGGTCGAAATGAACATTTTGTACAGAAATATTAGTTTAAACCAAAGTTTGAACAGAAAGTGATGCTGTACAATGTCATTTCCGAGAAAGGCATTTCTAAGCCATGGTTCAAGCCATCTGGGTTGGCAATCAAGCAAGATGTATACCAGAACGAATGTTTGTAGAAAGTTTTTATCCCGTTTTTCCAAAAACATCATGCTGATGGACAATACGTGTTTTGGCCGGATAAAGCGTCATCGCATTGCGCCAAAAAACACTATCGTTCCTGAATACCCATTCGATCCCATTTGTACCCAAAAACCCCAACCCGATATATCTATCTCAGTGTCGCCTAATCGAAGATTTTTTCGGGGTTTTGAGCTCCTTGATGTACAAATATAACTGGAGAGCCACGAATTGCTAACAGTTGATTGGTAGAATCGAGAGATGCATTTGCAAAGTTGACATAAAGGCCGTACAACGCTCCTGTTCCGACATCAAACGGACGCTTCGCCGAACATCCAATTACGGACCGTTTTCAAATGTTCACTAATTTCGGCAATGAACAATGTATCTTTAATTTCAATAAATCAGATCTTCTCCAAGTATGTTTGTCTTTTTTTGACAGCTTGAGAAAAAAATTCCAAAATTTTAGTTGCCACCCGTTATGTATTTTTGGTTGAAGTGTCCGACAATCACGGGTAATTCCGGTCATCGACGCTGGCTTCTATCGTCTGGTGGCCGTCATCGCATCAGTATAGGATCGTGATTTTTCTGGCAACCAAACTCTATTGTTCTGTTTATTCGCAGATTGACAGATACGCTTAGATTGAAAATTGTTTTTTGAGAATTATGATATTCACCATGACAGTAACATCCGTATTCTTGATGCTTGCTTTCGTCATTCATTTCGAAATGGTTTCCTTTTGCATTAAATCATGTTTCCTTATCTAATCATGCCGAAGAACTTCTCATTGATGGTTGAAAAACCAGATGAGAGATTATAAAGTAAATAATTCAGCGCTATAGTGCGAAATGGGTGCAATTTAGCCTACCGAGAATGAGCAGACTACTTTATATGTACATACATTTTTGGGTTCATTTTTATACTTAGCTCTCACTAGATAGCGCTTTGTGTGTCAAATTAAAAATGTCTTGTTTCACAATTACTACAGAACGGTCATATTTGTTGGATATGTTAGATGAATGATTTCACACGTTTTTGTAACAAAGGTGAAAATCGTTCATATTACTGCTTGTAAAACCGACTCGAAAACCTGAAAGGATTAAGTTCTAAATAGTTTATTTAACTGACTGTACAATAAGTTCATTTAAGCAGTTTCATTTCCAGTTTTCAGTTAAGAAATATTACTGCTGTGGAACATATCAAACAAGAAACTTGTTGCACATGATACAAGCTAAGTGCGCTTTTGCAGTCGCACAATCGTTGCAAGTATAGTTAGGAAATACAATACAAGAACAATGTTTGTTACTTGGGTAAATCCAAACATTCAATACAACAAAAAATTTAAGCACTCTGATATCACCGCTATGTGAATCACGCCTCATAAATGTTATCAGATGGTTGTTTGATGGTAGCAATTAAGCTATTCAAGCAGCGCAGTTTTAGTAGCTAGTTACACTTATCTTTGTCTGTGAAAACCAATGGTGACGCGAAATCTCAGATGGAGAAATCCCGAAACTTCATTGCTGTATTTCACCGACTTATGATACAATAATGCACCAGTTTTCATGTTTGTGCCGATAATTCAATTGAAAGAGATAAACAGATTTCGCAAGTGTAATGAGCAATTGCATGACTGATGATATACAACCCTGACACTGAAAATCTGTCCAGGTCGGAGCTCAAACATACGACAACTACATAGCTCGTCCAAGACAATTGACCTAATAATCCGCTTACGAAAGGGATGTAAGAACCCTGACACTTTCTTGTTTGATATGTTCCACAGCAGTAATATTTCTTAACTGAAAACTGGAAATGAAACTGCTTAAATGAACTTATTGTACAGTCAGTTAACAATATAATGTGCTACAACGAACAAAATACCATCCATATCGACTTTCAACGGGCTCCTCTTCGTCCTTCAGTTCCTCTGTCTAAAGCACGTGCATTTGCTCCAACTGAATACAACTTAGCTCGATCTTTCATCTCGTCCGAGAAAAAGATGGGCCAAACAGTTGGGTTCATGGAACCGTTCCGTATTCAACAGATATGTTCAGAAGTTCTACGGAACTGTTCCTTTGTTCATCTTGGCCTTCATTTCCTTTTGCGGCAAAAAAACACATGCAATGAATTGCATTTTGTTTTAAATTATAATAAATCCCAAGATAGTGATTATACGCCAACATTTGAACAATTGTGTTAACTTGTAGCTATTGTGTTTAACTAAGAATTGTTTTCATATATTAATTTATTTAACTCTCCTGCAGAAACTGCAGAAAATTTTTTATTCGTTTTCTGAAAATCGTTCCATCGAAGACCTTTCGTGAAAAAAACAAATGACTCTATCTTTGAACAAGAACTTCTGCACATTCATTCTTTCGAAAGAACTTGTACTTTCGAACCGACAGTCGATGAAATAATCCACTTACGACTGGAACAACAGAAATAAAGATCAATACATTAAACAAGAAGATAATAATAAACGTTTCCAGACGAGTAAACCAAACAGACTAAAGTCACAGGTGCTACCACGAAAAAATCCATCGTTATTGACTTCAAACGGGATCGTTTGTGAGCTTCTGAATAACAAATTTAAACTTTGTTTGATGAACAAATGCATCTCGATATGAAGCTAGTCATTTGTTGCAACCAAATTAACCTTATATGCATTCAATTTTATTCGAAGCGCAAAGTATTTGAAGTTGCCGAAGAAAACAAAAATATGCACTATGCGTAGCATAACAACATCTAGTAAAAAGCCCAATAGATCTTCGATTTGTCATCAATAGATGAAATCATTAGTTTAAAGCATCAATTGTCTTGAAAAGTGTTAACAAAACACACTTTTTAAGACAATTAGACGTTTAAAGCCAATTACATTTTTAAGCTATCCTCGAATTGTACTTTTCGAGATTTTTTCGTGACTTACACGGACACCCTCATTAATATGTAATATGATTCAATAGATGTCTAAGAGACCATCAGAACTTTTAATTCAAGTACGCTGAAAAAAAAAATTTTGTTATTTCTGAGCAATTGACGTAAGACTCATATTGTAAACTTTTAACAACTGATGTGGAATTCATATTAGAAACAATTAACAACTGCTTTCGACGCTTCTGGAATCTGAAACTGGGGATCAGTTTTGCCGACGCGAATTTCTTATCGACCCTTGACTAGTGGAAACCTGCCAAGTCGGCGGCCGACTCAGCTGGCGTCGGCTCGGCGGCTTTGTGCCGCCGAGCCATCTTGGCTTCGGTTATGTGGCTACGCCACATAAGTTATACAGGAGACAAAACATGCAGGAGATATGACCCTTACGGCGAAATCACCCTTTCGGCAAAATGACCCTTTTGGCCAGATGACCCTTTCGGCGAAATGACCCTTTCGGCGAAACGTCTTTCGGCGAAATGGCATTCGGCGAAACGACTTTCGGCGAAATGGCTTTCGGCGATATGACCCGCTCCCGTCTAGAATCATTTTTCATAATCGATGTCTAGATTATAAATTACAAGATACGAAACTGGTCTTTCTCTAGCCTGAACGTAACCATACAAAACTAAAAGCAGGTTGTTTACGGTAGGAGGTTTTGATCAATGCAATGGAAACAGGTATGGCAAACGTAGCACTTTAGTGTTTGTGAAATATTAGAAAGAGTGACATCAAAAGAAACCGTTCGTTTTCGTCATCCCAGTCACGCTAGTTTTTTTTCTCTAATCGACGAATGTTTGTTCAACTTATGTGTCGTCATAGAGGCTGACAAAAAATAAATTGACAGCGTTTATTGTTAGGAATCGAACATTTTTGACAGTGATTTATTTACGTTTTATAAGGACCACCTGGTGCAAGCTTGATCGAAGTAGTCGGAGGACGACTGGAACCGGGAATCGTCCATTGCGCAACAAGATGTACGTACAAGCGAACATTGGTGTTCATCTGCAGGTATTGGGCCAAAATCATCTTCTGGCTCGATTTGGCCTACTGCCACTACTCCAAGGCAGTTGTGGAGAAATATACCACCAACAAGGTAGATTTTATCACCAAGCTAATGAATTCACCGGATTGCCCAGAATTTCGATCAATCAAAAAACATTGGACAATTTCAAAGTAGTGACTTCGACGAAGCGACGGGGCAGTCAAGGACATCCAATAAATGTGCTGATTCGGTGTCTGTTTCCACTGTGCGGACGCTGATAGATAGGTTCAGGATTTCGTTGAAACTAGAGAAATGTAACAATCTAATGCTAAGAGTACTAATTCGAAATACCATCTAAAGTTGTAACTTTGAAGTTTCAATACGAGTACTATACAGCAATCATCAACGGACTTTGTAAACTTATTGAATCACAATTATAGGTATGTTTGGAGTGTAGCAGTTTACTTTTAGTTAGTCATTATGAAATAAACGGAATAACATACGCACACGTCAGTGTAAACACGTTCCGTAAAATGTAAAAATTTCACATTGTCGCTCTTTTGGTCAAAAACGAATCGTATAATTACTGTTTTTAGTATAATATAAGAAAACCATATTTTCAACAATTTTCTATAAAAACTTATTGTCTTTTGATCGTGCAGTTCAAATAGATACAGTGATGAAACTAGTTTGAACCAGAGTATTCATTTTAACGAACATATTCCAGACTGTTTTCCAGAATTATGTCTACAGGGTATTTTATGCATCACTAGTCTCCATTGAATGGAAACACAAGATTTTCATTCATACAATTCTCATCTCGATAAACATTTGAACAAATAAAAGGCACAGTATACTTAGAAGATTATAGAGATTCGATACCACATTATTATCACATTGCTGCATGGCACCACGTTAATCCGTTAGTCATCAAAACAATAACTAGACTTCAAAAATCATAAGCGTGTTCGTTTTCATCAGTTTATGATAACAACCGCGACATTCGGTGGTGTTGACATTTACTCGCGACACATCACTACCAATATTGCTAACAGATACAGCCCAACAGATACCATGTGAGAATCGATAGCAATGTTGATTTTTCGAATGATAACATAGATTACACGTCACGAACTTTCCTAGACACTTTGTACACTGAGAACTTATGGAATGCTATCTTTAGATTATTGAGTAGCACACATTACACAGTGAAAATCTATCAGGGCTTTCAGAACCAACAAATAGTTATTCTTCTGTGGAAAAGCATCGAACTTTCTGCGTTTCCAAAAATTATCACTATCCGACTTGCTACGGGATGTATAAATCTAGACTACAATTCACAATATGTTGAAGCGATGTTCGCTGAAAGGCGGAACCCACCGATATCTTTGAGCAGTAACGATATGCTCCGGTGAACGGTCCTCCGTTTGAAGTTTGGATCCATGTTGACCGAAGTTGTGTGTGCTAATTTCTAACGTAATTATAATACAGACTAGACGTAAAACGACAATAATAAAATTTAAAATGTGCACTGGACTAATCAGATGATTGGCCGCGGCTGATTCCCGCGAAACGCTCACCGGAACCGTCGTAGCGAACGTCCGTATTTTGCGGTAGTCTATATAATACTGGCCAATAGTGAGTACTAATGCATGCGTACACCTGTAAGCTACACACCATCCACCAAGCGACAAGTAGTTCTACAGCTCTGTTATCAACGAAGACAAGTGTTAGTGAGCTTCATTTTTATCATCAGCGTAACAGTTATGTGCTAGGTGCCGATGTTCACAAATTTTGGTACAACTTGAACTATTTTATCGTATCGTAGCTACGGTGCGTTGCAGTCCCTGAGGAACCGAATAATGACTCAGCTGAAAAAAATTGATCGCGGAATTTGTTTCTTGAATATACAGGTTAAACTCTAGGGTGGTCTGTAGGGGAATCGATTTTTTTCTTTGTCACTTGTTTTAACGAAAAAAGTAACAAAAATTAATGAATATGCTCACCAGTATCGTGGAACCATTTCACTAGATCGACACTTATTTGTGTTAGATTTTTTGACAAGTAAAAGTAAATAGGAAGTAGCAAAGCAATATACCAAGTGTACTGTTTCCGGTTACAGTCGGTACAGTTATTTTACTCGAAATATTTTCCATCGCAGTTTTCTCACTTTTACCGTTCTTGAAATTCTTGTCAATAATATTGACGGCTTTTGGTGTTCAACCACTTCCATTTTCGTAAATTTTCATAAGAATCGAAGCGCTGCTCGGAACGTATGTGTCTCAACAAGGCAAAGCGATGGTAGTCAGATGGGGCCATGGCTGGTGAGTAAGTAGCATGGCCAACCACTTCTCTCTGGAAATTGCCCAGCGTGTCGTGAAAGCCTTTCGACCTTTTTGCGATGGTGCATTGTCGGGAGAGAAATCACCGTTTTCGGTCTTGCTTTTTATTATGATCGGTTTTTCGCAATCGCTTGGCTCAAATCGTTCATTTGTTGTTGGTAGCGAATACCGTTGATAGTTTCACCAGGTTTCCTTGATTAAATGTGAAAAGCGTATATGCTTTAAAGTTATATTACTTTGAAAAACTTATATGACATTCGAGGTTCTAAAATAAATATATTTAGGGAATTAATTTCGGTAAATGAATATTTAGGTGTTTTGGGTTACAAAGTAATCGGTTTGTGTGGTTGGTACATATTTCATATCAATTTAATTTTCATTTTTCACCTTTGGCTCATAATAAATATACAGTTCGAAAAATTCTTGTGATTTTACATCTTATCAGATGCACATAAATGGAGCTTCATATTTCACACAAATTTATATTCAAGAACATGTAAAAAGCTGTGTGATTTGAAAATTACATGGCTTTAAAACGAATGGAATAAAAATCAAAAGATAAACAGCAACAACGCGACTTGAACCGAGAAACATTAGATTACAAAGCACACCAGGTAGTCGACTGAACCACAAAAGCACATATTTGCTTGGCTGGTAAATCGTGCATAATTTCATACAGTCTCACTTGCTAACCGACTGCAAATTACACTCGTAACCAGTAAATTTCTGTACGCATGGAATATTGCGTCATTTGAAAAGCTAAGTAGTTATGAAGTGTATCGTTTGTAGAATTATGTCACCTGTAAAATTCATATTTTTTGTCTGTATAGTGTAAATTTTGTGTCTGCTTAGTGATTTAAATTGAACTGCTAGTTGGCATTGGCTGTTCAATGTGAACTGCTCAACTTGAACCCGAAGGCGAAATTTTAAGAAAAATGAACTGTTTTACTTTTTTCTATAAAAGGATATAGAGATGCTGAAAATTCGACTTTTGAATAGAGCCTCTAAAACTCATAGTGTTATATACCACTCGACTCAACTCGACAAGATCGAAAGACGTCTCTGTGTGTTTACTATTTAACTACTTAATTTTCTCGGAAACGACCTAACCGACTTCCACAAGCTTAGGCTTGTTTGGAAGCTACTACTTGGTCAAGTTAGAAAATTAAATGGCTATCACTTATTGCTGTCATGACTGGAGATCCAATGGTGTAAGAGACGTAACCGACAAAACTCATTGTTCTTTTACTGCTTAAATTTTTGGATATGGCTGAACCAAATTCCGCAAACTAAGACTCATTTAAAAGCTACTAGTGCGCTGAGGATATAATGGAATAAGTGACGAAACCGATTATAGTTCTATTTCCGTTATAGTTTATTTCCGTTCCCGATAATACATATAATGATATGAAGGACGTAACCAACAAAACGTATTTTTTCTCTATCCGCACATTTTTTTCAGAAAGAATCTAGTTATCAAGTTCAAATGAATTATTGCTGTTACTTTTGGTTTCGAAAATGTTGTGGAATATGCAACCTAAGCGTTGAGTCACGCTTTCCTGAACTTACTGAAACAATGTGAATAAATGTGTCTGTTAAAGTTTACCCAGATTCCGAGGCCCGGAGAGCCGAGTGTCATATACCAATCGATTCAGCTCGACGAACTGAGCAAATGTCCGTGTATGTGTGTGTCAGTATGTGTGTTATCAACTAAGAGGACGAAATCTCATAGATGACTGGACCAATTATGCTAATACTAGTCTCAATTGAAAGGTCTCCCCGTCACCCTGAACACTATTGAATGGTTATGAGATCTGATGTTTACTTTATGAAATATACTAAGTTTTATGTCAAAATTTTATTTTATCGATATTTTTGTGTGAGCGACTTTTCGCCTTAGTCCTGTAGTAGGAGTTTTGAGCGCTGTATGAGAAGGCAATACATGTTATTACACTTCAATGACAGTAACTTATATGAAACAAATTTATGGAACAAGTTGAAGACATTGCAACTTACATTATAACTTCTATGTAACCTGAAAAGCGCAAGAGGTGGAGCTTGTGCGACTTATCGAGGTTTGCCAATCAAAGTTCTCAGTAATGAATATTTGATTCGATCCAGTGCGCACATCAGTCACAGAAGTCAGAATTCATTCTTGTTTAAACTCACTATATCATTGTACTTATTGAAAACGTGCGCGCCTTCAATATTTAGGGTTTTAGAATATCGACATACAAAATGATATTCATATTCATTTCCG
The DNA here is from genome assembly GCF_030247185.1 of Malaya genurostris. Taxonomy (NCBI): domain Eukaryota; kingdom Metazoa; phylum Arthropoda; class Insecta; order Diptera; family Culicidae; genus Malaya; species Malaya genurostris. The sequence continues at coordinate 57,686,558 of NC_080572.1, read as the reverse complement.
TCGTATGAAATTAAGAGCTAAAATGTTGAAATGTGTTCAGATAGAATTAGTTTCTCATACACAAAAATTAAAACAGTTGACCAAACGCAATGAATAAAAATTCAAGTTTTGAAATTTTATGAACATTTCATTCACTGGCCATAATGGTAGCCATTTGCATAAATTATTCCAAGCATACACTGCCATGACAAAGCGTACAAATATTCTCTCTGGTAGAAAGAATTCACTTCCCAAAACGAAACAAGTTGGCTTCGAATATATGCCGGCAAATAATTGTGTGTTAACGCAGAATGAATTATACCAAATTGCTTTCAATTGAATTTCACTTATCGATTTAATTCTATTGTCCTGGACAATGTACGGAAGCTTTCAACTGACACTGACACTACAATGTATTTTTTTTGTTATATCACAACGAATACGGTAACCGATATGAAATCATTACTTTACTTTGTCTTGTAGTGTGTCACTTTTTCATTATCACATTTTAGAGAAATTTGTTTTAATAATTTATTATAACGAAACATTTCAAGAATGTTTTGTCAAGTTTTGAAGTCAATCGAAGTAGAAATCTTGGGCCTGTGCGCCGAGCTCTTGCTTCTTCGTAGAATGAGATAGCCATAGATAAAGATCCATAACTTCCAGAGTTTCGTTCCAATAATCTTGAAAATTTCACAGAAAATTCTTCAAATGTTTTACTATAAGAAAATATGAAGAAAATAACAAATGATTTTTCAAAAGTGTTAGACCCTACCCGCCCCTTAATATGATGAGATGATAATTCGTAACATTATTTTAACTTCATTGTCACCATCATAATACAACTTCTTTCGTTGTGTTTATCATGCGCCCATTATGCAGCATAGAATATATTTTCTTTTTTATGAATAAGTGACAGGTACTACTTGGGTTGGGAGCAACGTGAAACACGATTTTTTTTCCTGTAACATACAATTGTTTCTAAGTACCAAAAAGACTGTGTACATCATCCCTTTTCATACCATTTTGCCTCGAACCGATTTTAGCACGCACTCTAAAAAAATTTGAATTTTACAGGTGACTTAATTCCTCATACTATGTAATTCATAAAGACCTAATTTGTCAAATGACGGAAAATTTTATTTGTAATGACTTAATGTTAGAATAGCTTGAATTTTACTGGTTTCGACTGTAACTTGCGATCTGCTAGCAGATGCGACTGTATGAATTTAAATGTACCTTTTACCAACGAAGCAGATGTATGCTTCTGTGGCTCAGTCGATTAACAGACGTACTTTCGATCCAATGATTCTCGGTTCAAGTCGCGGCGGTTGCTGCTATATTAGTATTCTTTTTTTTATATTTCAACGAATTTCATACATGGAGTTTTAGACACAATATTAAATGTTCTTCGACGTAAATTTGCGTGAACTGCGACGCTCCATTTATGTGCATCTAATAAGATGTAATATCACAGGGTTTTTTTTAAGTGTGCGGTTCGTTTTTCGCAACATAATCGTTCGAATATGACATATGTAAACCAGATGATGACAGCATTTTCGAAATGAAAGCAATTCCATAATTATATTGATTTAAACTTCTTACAGCAAAAAATACTGGAAGACATAACACCCATATACCATTCGAATCAGTTCGTCGAGATCAGCAAATGCGTGTGTGACAAATAATTTCACTCAATTTTCTCGTAGATGGCTTAACCGTTTCCTACAAACTCAGATTCATATGAAAAGTCGTATGCTCCCAAACAAGGCACCTGAATTACGTTTGAATCCGACTTCTGATTTCGGAACTACAGGATGATATGTGAAACGATATTAAAATAATGTAACTCATTTTTCTCGTAGATGGCCGAACCGATCTAAGATTCAAATAAAAGGTCTTAAGAATCTATAAAACATCTTGCTTTTTAGTCAGATCCAACTTTCGGTTCAGGAGAGAAGGTACAGGGTGATTAGTATAGAAATGTCTATTTGACATAAATTATCAGGTTTATCGGGTTTGCTGATTTGGACAGTCGATAACCAAATAAACATATTTCAGTTTTAGCGGTATTCAGTTTTTGATTCGGAAGGTACCCAAAAATTTGATTCGCATTTCGATTTCTCAAAGATGTCTACACTGATTTTAAACATTTTGAATCAAATATAAACTATACAGCTCCTCAAATGAAATTAACTAACTTCGGCTACACCGATTTTCGAATTTCGGTTCCAGTAACGAATCGTTTCTCAAAGATCAGTCATTTTCTCAAAAAAGGCCGAATTAAATTTCAAAAAAATTAATTCAAATTAAAAGACTTATGGTCCCATTCCAAATTAGTGATTTTTTCCGATTATGATTTCCGATTCTAGAATTATAGGGTGATGAGTTTTTGAAATTCATACTGATTCATACTGATATAAAAGATGACAATCCCAAAAAGCTTCAAAGTTGCACTCAAAACTATTAAAATTTGTTCGTCATATTAATTAATGGCCATACGAATCGGTTTTGGGCTATGCTAGTTCCTGAATACCGGCTTTGGAAGTACCGTAAATAATGACGAAAAACTCTAAAGTGGAACATACTTCGACATCTCATGGAATGTTCAATCGATTATCACACGTTTAGATTAAAATTCGAGCCGATTTCCAGTTTCGACATTTCAGGGTAATGCGTGATTAAATGCCGAAGAATATTCAAGCAAAAAACACATGTGGATTAATAAAAAAAAGGTATCATCTCACTGCTAGGTGGATTAAGCACGTTTTGCCTTTCTCTTATAGAAAGGTTATGCAATCACTGTGAAAACCGACTTTTGAAGCGAGGCCAGGAGGGCCGAGTGTCATATACCATTCGACTCAGTTCGTCGAGTACGCAAAATGTCTGTGTGTGTAACATTTTTTTTGCACTAACTTTTCTCGGAAATGGCCGAACCGATTTTCACAAACTTAGATTGAAATGAAAGGTCTTTTGGTCCCATACAAAATTCCTGAATATTATTTGGATCCGACTTCCGGTTCGGGAGTTATGGGGTAAAATGTGCAAAAAAAAGATAATATATGTTTTAACTTTTCTCGGTGATGACGCGACCGATTTTCACAAACTTAGGTTAAAATGAAGGGTCCTGTGGTCCCATTCGTAATTCCTGAATTTCATGCGGATTCGACTTCCGGATCCGGAAATATAGGGTAAAGTGCGTTAAAAATTTTATACCATCACTGAAAATGGGGAAAAACCTTAAAAACATTTCTAAATCGACCTCAAATCTTTTCCAATTGATAGCTTTTATCAGTAGACGGTCAAACAAACCGATTTCTGTTATTCTTTTAAGAATCGCAGAAAATTATTTTGAAGAATACCACAGTATTATATATGATAGTATGATTGATATGAGAAAGGAATCATTACACCACTAGGTGGATTAAAACAGGTTTTTACAATACGCTCGATGCCATTTAAGGGTTTATATACCTTCCATCGCGAGAAAACAAGTCCATATGATTTAGTTACTCTAGGAAGAGTGAAAAAAATATTTCAATGATTTAAAAAACATCGAATAGTAAGCAAAACTCGAATCACGCAGAAATTATTCGTTCACAAACTAGCTATAGCAATTAGTAAACCTGTTTTAATCCACCTAGTGGTGTAATGATGCCTTTCTCATATCAATCAATCATATTATTAGGATCCGACTTCCGGTTCCGGAATTATGGGGTGAAATATGCAAAAAATTGTGAAAATTAGTGCACTAACTTTTCTCAGAGATGGCTAAACCGATTTCCACAAACTTAGATTCAAATGAAAGGTCTTGTAGTCCCATACAAAATTCCTGAATATTATTTGGATCCGACTTCCGGCTCCGGAGTTATGGGGTAAAATGTGCAAAAAAAATCAAAATATGTGTACTAATTTTTCTCAGTGATGGCGTGACCGATTTTCAAAAACTTAGATTCAAATGAATGGTCTCATGGTCCTTCACAAAATTTCCGAGTTTCATTTGTATCCGACTTCCGGTTCCGGAATTATAAGGTGATTAATGTAAAAATTCCAATTTAAATTTACTTACTCGTTTTTCTCAGAAATGGTGTGACTGATTTCAACAAACTTTGATTCAGATGAATGCTCTTATGGTCCCATACGAAACTTCTGAATTTCATTTGGATCCAACTTCCAGTTCCGGAATTATAGGGTAAAGTTTATAGAAATTTTTATACCATCACTTAGATGGGCGAAATAAAAACCGAAAATTTTTTTTTTAAATAACCTCAAAACTACTCCACCTCCATCCGATAGCCATTATCAGTAGACGGCCGAACAAGCTGATTTTGGCTATCCTGGTTCCTAGTTTCTAATTCCGGAGGCACAGGAAATAGTGGTCATATTTTCTCAAATGAATCTCACTCACTTTTTTCAGTGATAATTTGACCAATTTTCACAAACTTAGGTTTTAATGGAAGGTCCTGTGGTCTTGTACGGAATTCCAGAATTTCATCCGGATCCGAAATCTGGTTCCAGAATTATAAGGCAAAGGTGTTAAAAATTTTATACCTTCACGCGGGCGAAACAGAAAACGTGAAAAATTCTGAATCGGCCAATAAACTACTCCAATTGGTAGTCATTATCAGTGAACGGTCAACTTAACCGATTCCTGTTATACTTCAAGAATCGAAGAATTCTATTTTGAAGAAAACCACAGTATTATATATGATAGTATATTTGATATGAGAAAGGCATCATTAACCACTAGGTGGATTAAAATAGGTTTTATTTCCACAACCGAAATTCGGAATCGAGCCCATTTGAAAGTAAACAAAATAGGTATTTTATCGTGGTTCCTGTGGTCTCTTTTGTTCGTTAGGTTTGCCCATCTGAAAGACGGAACACAAAAATCGAAGAGGTTGAACTTTGTTTGGAAAACCTCTTTAAACATGAAATCAAAAACCAGACACCTATTTCGCAATGCGAAAATTATTCAAATTTTTCTTTTTTGCAAGAACCAGACAAAAAAAAAACTTTGAATCCATAAGCCAGATAAAAGTATAGCCAGTTCCTACGAAACAATTGTTTCTATCTGGTTGCTGCTCGTGTTTTACCCGGAAATCTTTTTATCCGGTTTTTGCATCCAAAAATACTTAAAAGGGTTTTCCGAATAAAGTTTCTCTTATCAGATTATTGCATTCAGCTACTCATTTTGCAGTTATCTTATTATGCATAAGCGATAGTGTTATTTGTCTGTTTGTTTGTTTTTACGGCAGTAAGTGGTAGAAAGTAAACTGATTTGCCATTGTCGTCGCCTCCAGAACCAAAATATTTAAGTCCTAACTTGACCAGACAGGATACGGTTGACACGACTTTTTTCCGATCCAACTTCGTGATGCGTTTTGAGTATGGGAGACCCAATCAACAAGCCGTAACATGCACTCTAAAAAATTTTGAATTTTACAGGTGACTTAATTCCTCATACTATGTAATTCATAAAGACCTAATTTGCCAAATGACGGAAAATTTTATTTGTAATGACTTAATGTTAGAATAGCTTGAATTTTACTGGTTTCGACTGTAACTTGCGATCTGCTAGCAGATGCGACTGTATGAATTTAAATGTACCTTTTACCAACGAAGCAGATGTATGCTTCTGTGGCTCAGTCGATTAACAGACATACTTTCGATCCAATGATTCTCGGTTCAAGTCGCGGCGGTTGCTGCTATATTAGTATTCTTTTTTTTTATTTCAATGAATTTCATACATGGAGTTTTAGACACAATATTAAATGTTCTTCGACGTAAATTTGCGTAAACTGCGACGCTCCATTTATGTGCATCTAATAAGATGTAATATCACAGGGTTTTTTTAAGTGTGTGTTTATAACAAAAACATGTTTTCGTAGCAAGTGCTGATATAAGTCTGGTCTTGTTAGTAGTTAAAATATCAAAATTTTATAACAAGTATCAAAATGAAAAATAATTTAGATACGATAGGTTGATCGGAGACCGGAAATGCCCACTTTTATTCTCGTTAAAGGTACATATCTCCACTTATACGGACGCCATTTGGCTCGAACTGCACCAACCTCGAAATCGGAAATTTCAAAATGTGACCAAACATTTTGTGTAAGTCAGTTTTATTTCTTTCGTACATGAAAAATATCATTTCATCTTGAAATTACTGATTTTGACAAAGAACTATGAAAAATGATGACAAAAAAATATGAAAAAAAAAAGTTTTTGAGTCTAACCAAAATTCAAATGAATAAAAAAATATTTCACCCACAATCTGATTCACTGTCTGGCTCAGGGAAGCAATTCACGCATGTGAAAATGCTGTATCTGGGGCGTACATTCCTGGTGAGCTCTGTGGGAGCATTCAATGTGAACTTTGTAGCGTTAATTATTGAATAATTTGTCTCTGTAAACGCAGCATTTCATCGCATCAGCATCCGATGGTTTAGAATCTTCGCTCATCTATTGTGCTACCGATGCCGAATGTACTTTGGAAATGTTTAGAAAGGTTCACACGTCGTCGGAAACACACATCGTCTTTGTGATTATCGGTTATGCCCGAGATTTGGGTATTTTTTAACTATTTGTTTGGTACGTACTCGAAAATAGTGTTGAGCCTAATAAAATCATCCTGGGTTGGCGGTTCAATACAAAGGGCACTGGTCTTACAAACCTGTTGCCGTATGTTCGAGCCGTGACATGGAAGGATTTGTAGTGTCAGTAGAATCGTAGCACCAGCCATGCAATGGTTCTGTACACACTGAATCGGCTGTGAAGTCTGTTGAAACAGAAGGTCAAATTCCACTACAGGAATGTAATACCAAGGCTTTGCTTTAATAAAATCAGCAAGTTTTTTTTAAAAAATCACAATAAATTTACATTCATACCCGAGTGTTCGATTTGCACATACGCGTTTTAATAATCATATGTTAGACTTAGAACAATCGATAGCATTGACTAAAGGAGACAGATCTTTATCTAACTGATGGTCTCAAATGATATGATGACCTGCTTTGAACAATATTTTTTCAAAACGGTATTTCGTATTTCGTTTTGTTCGATTCGTCCGAGTCCAATGAATGTTATCATCTGAGAATTCCTCAGTGTTGCATAACCAAATATCTCGCCCGTGCCTATGCATTGGTAGTCTATGTTGTATTTCAAAACAATGCGCCTCTGCCGAAATCAACCTATCGAAACAAAGAAATGGATATCGGAAGCCACCGGTCACAGTTGCGTCAAATGATTCAACACTTACGCCTCGATTCGTGATGTGATGCTCCGCACAACAAACATACTTGCACCCAAACGACACTTATTCTTATCTAAATCGTATTTTTTAATGAACACTAAAACTAGAAAGCCAACAACGTTTATTTTCAGCGTTTGTATGATACGGAACAAAGCCAACCTAGGCAAACCTACCTGAAGTCTATGTGCAAACAACGTACTTGCACACATGTTATGAAAATTTTTTGAGGCGCGTTACATTTGTAACATTTTCTAGTTACACAATAAACATTGTTCAGTTCAGTGTGAGATACATCTGAACAGCAAACCGAAAAATATTTAATTAAGAAAAAATGACTGCTGAGTAATTATCGACTGTGGTGAGCCCAAATTTGTTCATGTCATACATCTATTTTAAAAACAAAATTACTCTTTTAGTTACAGTCAACATACCATGAACTCTTTCGTAGTCCAAAAAAAACTGCAGTGTTTGGTCTTCAGTATTAGCACATTCTTCTAATATATTCTTGCTACATTAGCATGAATTCCGATTCACACTACCAAAGTGTGACTAATAAATTTTTAAGTAATAAGTATGAGTGAGTTGTTATAACACCAGTCCGAGTAGCATCGTCTTTCGTCACTTCACGCATATGAATGAAGTTTTCGTGATCAATGATCAATTGTACAATAGTCAGATAATTGTAAGATATAAAATTAGCAAGTGTGCAATGACCTCAACCTTATAACCTAATAAAATGACCGTTTCTTGCAAAATTTTACACTGTTTCCCAAAAATTGGTTTTATGAATAATGTTCGTATATCACATGGGTACACTCTAGCAGGAATGTAAACTACATACAGCCCTATAATTACGTTCATGAGGTTACTTGAATAATTGCGCTACACACATACATACCCGGTACTCTGATAATCAACTAAGCATTCAAGAACCGCCCCAGCTGATGTAATGAGCCTCGCAGAATTCCTCCGCTTCACTGCTCTACTGACACAAATCAATTACAGATATATGTATATGTGAATAATCGTAATTTGTTGTTATTCATTTTATCACTTGAGAAATACCTTCTCCGCAAACATATCCAACAACAATTACCGGAATTACCGTTTCCAAGTGGGTTTACGTTTTAATAAAAGACCATTATTGAAGCAATCTCACAACAATTTTTCATCACTATAACTGCGCGATAAATGGAGGTAAACGGAATCAAAATCAGCTCACTTTCACGCGAATAAATATAAAAAAAAACTTGGCGCTCCACTTGGTGGCTTTGTGCCGCCTCACAGAAGATTTATTCCAAATACTCAGAGTTGATTTTGTTGCTGCATGCCGTCAGATTTACCGGTGAAAGTTCATGATCTTCTTCATCAGATGTTCACTGCGCTACGCAAGGTGTGACATTGTCAAGCAGTCTTCAACTAGTCGATGTTGAAGAGCTCTGTGATTGGTCCGCACTTAACCAAATAAACACTTAATTAAGCACGTTCTCGTTTGCCTTGAACTTCATAAAATCTACACGTTAATCCAAAAATTAATTAGTTTAACAACAGAATGAAACCAACAAGTCTACTATTATTACCAATCTAATCATTTACACTCACACATCGCTGAATCATAAGTATTATTATTAACCCTGTAGAATTTCAAATTCATAAAAAATATCACTACAACGACCCGCGATAGAGCATGAGTTACGATCGCGGACGACTAAGGTTAGAGAGCAACTGACGACTGGACCGCGTTAGCAGTGGACTTCGCGATCGAATCGAGCATAAAGAAAAATTTGCGAGAAATCAAGAGAATCGCTCTTATGCTGCGAACTGGTGGAACATATATAGAGAGCTCGCATTGGCAGCAATACATAGAGAGCAAAATTGTAACACAACAACTAAAATATTGGTCACAATCAATTTCCAGCGTTACACTTTTGACAGTTAGCTTAGCCTTCTGCACGTAATTGGTTCAGATGTTCGTTTTTATTATTCGCCGACACAGGTAAATGCTGTCTCTACAAAGATGACTATGAAAAAAATTGTTTTTAACAAATTTCTCGAAGATTGCGGAGTTGATTTTTGCAAACTAAGATTCAAATGAAAGATCGTGCTGTCCTCTCAACTATAATTGATTTTTTTTTCAAATCCGTCTACCCGTTCAGAAATGATGGGTTGTTGGAAGTGATTTCAAGATGCTCATGTGAAAAGGCGGGTGGGTAATGTCGGGGATATAACATGAATCTTCCATACTTCCGAATATCAACAATCGTTCTTATTAGTTGATTTATTGAAAAACTTTTGCATATTTTATATCTTTGTTTTAAACATTTATATTCCTTATAGAATTTTTGTTCGTCTTTTGTCCTAAAGCAAACAACCACCAGTTGAATGCTGATGAAATTGTTTATGTTTGAATGCATGCATTGTGTGAACTGCGAAACTAATATGTAATATGGCGTTTTTCTAATACCATTGGAAGAAAATATGGCACTTTCTTTACGAAAATGGTGGAGACTCCAGAAAACCCGGACCATTAAGTGGCTTTGAATGCATAACGCAAGAACAGAACTGTATCATGAACTGAATATTAACACTCCTAATACCAAACCTAAAAAAGTTACGCGGAGCACCAAGCCTCAAAAAAAGTTGGAACGGTAACTTTGAGCTATCATAGCTCAGTTGTTACTTGACCAATTTCGATAAATTTTACACCCTCGAATTTTGTGAAGTTTGTGGATTATTTTCAGTATATCATTATTAACGATCTTTTAAAAAAAAGTTACGAAAATCTGATTTTGCCCGTTCCAATTTTTTTTTCGAGCTTTAAAAAATGCCATATCTGCATTGATGCGGCACCTGCATCGCAAATCGGATATTAAGAACTTCAACTTTACCGTCATAACTTTGTTGTTACCCAAGTAGCAATTGAAACTTGTTAAAATTGACATGTTTCACAATTGCTACAGTACGGTTATTTTTGTTGGATATGTTAGACAAGTGATTCCACGTGTTTTTGTTACAAATGTGAAAATCATTCATATTACTGCATGTGAAACCAACTCAAAAACCTGAAAGTATTATGTTCCAGATCGGTTTTAATAACTGACTGTACAATATGTTCATTTAAACAGTTTAATATCCAGTTTTCTCTCAACAAATATTACTGCTGTGAAACATATCAAACAAGAAACTTGTTGCACATCATACAAGCAAAGTGCGCTTTTCCAATCACACAATCGTTGCGGGAAGAGTTAAGAATTACAATACAAGAACAATGTTTGCTACTTGGGTAGTTAACCGATCTTCAAAATTTGTTTATTATTGTAAAGATACTACTTCCCGAAATAAAATGCACTAAAAAATCGAAAAATAGGGTTGTCTACCCAAAGTTATAATGAAAACTGTAGATAGATGACCAAAGAAAAGGTGAGACTTTTTACAATGATCGTAAATATCTCGAAATTCAAAGCGATGACCTATATATTTTTACACATCATTCGATTGCTAGTGATACCAGCTATAATTTTCGCTCAACTAACAGTCAAAAGAAAACCTCATAAAATCGATCAATTTATAAATATATATGAATTTTTCATTTTTTTTCACATGTTTGTATATAACTCAAAAATTAAAGCGATGACATGTACATTTTTCTGCTTCCAAATATTGAAATCATTACCAGAAACAATGTATTGATGACCAAAGTTATATATCCGTTCAAAGAATCTCAAGAAATTTGGTACAAATACAGAGAATTTCTATAATTGGGAAAATTTTGCCAAACAAAATCAAATCAAAATTTTTAAATGTTATGACATATATTTTTTTATTATTTCAGTTTTAAAGTTATTATGAACAAACTTTACAAAAAAAAACTGAAACTTTGATTCCAATGAAAATCTTAAAAATTTTGGTAAATATACCTAAACTCTAAAAATAATTATATTTTTGTATTGCACAAAAGATCTAAACAGTTTTTATGCACAACCCAAACGCAATTGATAACTACTAAAATTTTGATTTTGTTTTAGCTTTGCCGTAGAATCTCAAAAAATAGTTAAAAGATCGGAAATTTTAAAATTTCCGAGTTAAATTGCATTGCACAGTGGTCCGGATCCACAATCTAGGGGGACAAATACATTTGTGGCTTAACCCTATACTTTAGAGCTATGATGTCTTCAAAACAAATGATCAGTGAAGATAAGCCATATTTCAATGTACATGGTATTAGGGTGGCTCTTATTATTAAGGTGATCCAAAACTTATTTTCCGGATGTGTTTTGATAGAGGACTGCATCCTTTGGCAAAATTGTAGATAAACTTATATCAAGCAGCTTTTCTGAGGACACCATTGTAGTATCTACAACGGTTTTAATGCTACAACTATTTTAAAAGAGCAACTTTGGGTGTTCCTCAAAAAATCAGATTTTTTGCTCTAGCATTTTTATTTTTCACTTTTCGTATTAGGTATCTTTGAACATCTTTTAGAGTTTGTTAAAACTAATTTTTTAATGACTGGCACATTCAGGTAGCGTTTTATAAACCGAAGTTTTGAGCAAAACCAGTTCAAAATCAGGTTATTTTTAAACTGCTATATCTAACACTGAGGCAAAAAAAAATCCGTTTCTAGTATTAACAGAAAATATTTTCGAGTATGTTTACTATAAAAAGGCGGAGGAAATATTTTTTTATTTTTTTTTTAATTGTGTTCAAACATTGTTTTTTTTTCATTGAAAAATACTCTATCATGTAAGGCATTTATTAGCTATATATGAAAGGTATTTTTGTCTTCTAAAGTGTTAAAATAATTCATGTGCATATTCGGGAAGAAATCGTTCTACATTCTTCTGGGAATGCAAAATGGTGTCGCTTTTGTAAAATCTCTAAATCCTCTCGGGGGTTGGAAGTTTTTTTAACCGTGCCGTTTGGCACCTACAGATCGTTCAGCATCCTTTCGTGGATGCAGAACGATTTTTTTCTTTATGTTTTGTGCTGTTTTCCCACTTCACCCACTTCCCAATTCCCTTCCATGTTCCTTTTATCCTTCCCTTCCCATCAGGAAGTTGATGAGAAACTACGGCAAGGCACAACTCTCCAAATAACTAAGGGAACGTGCCACTTGAGCCAATTAGTTCTGATAACATAGGTGTAGGTTTCGTTCAGTAAAAAGCATTCAAACGGAGAGGTTGTTTTTCGAGACGAAGACAACTGTAAGCTGCAAATAGATTGGTTGGTTGGTGCTAATCGCAAAGGCTGCTGCAAAACCAATATTCGAGGCGACTCCAGTTTCATAAGTACCTGGAATAGTGGAACTCACTTCACTGAGCAAGATAGCCTAATCGATCTGAGAACTGTTTCATTTTATAGGTTACACTAGTTCATGCACTAGCTTTCATGTTTTTCTAAAATTAAACAGAATTGTTTGAAGAATATATTTTCCATATGAGAATAAGAGAGATATGAGAAAGGCATCATTACACCACCAAGTGGATAAAAACAAGTTTTACTTAATTTCGTGTGATTTTTTGTGCCAAATTCGGAATTCTACTTTTTCTGAATTGTAATACAAGTATAGGATAGATTTTCGAGTGGAGTTTACTAATAGACAATTCAAATAATTTTCGAATTCTATACATTCCGAAATAATTCTAAGTTTGTGAATTTTAAATTTTAATATTCTATCGATTATAATTGATGTCGTTTAGGATAACGGCCTGTAAAACAAAAATCATACAATAATTATTTTTTAAATTGTAGTTGGTTATATTTGCCATGGGTTAGTATATGAAATTCATATAATTTTGTGTTCTATTTCTTGTTGTACAAAGCCATTTAAATTATTCAAAATTTTTGTGTTGTCGCAAAATTTATTTTATAAATAAAAAATAAATTCTACGTCTTTACGAAACAGATGAGATCAACACGGATATATTCACTTATATATTCACTTTGATTTGCAGAAACGTTGGAACGCAATATATATATATATATATATATATATATATATATATATATATATATATATATATATATATATATATATATATATATATATATATATATATATATATATATATATATCAGAAATTTTGAAATGTTCGGTCTTCTATCGATTTTTTTAGATTTACGGAAAACCTAAACCAAAATCAGAATTTTAGTAGTTATCAATTGCGTTTGGGTTGTGCATAAAATTTGTTTAGATCTTTTGTCCAATACAAAAATATAATTATTTTTAGAGTTCAGGTTTTGATTTGATTTTGTTTGGCAAAATTTTCCCAATAATAAAAATTCTCTATATTTGTACCAAATTTCTTGAGATTCTTTGAACGGATATATAATATTGGTCATCAATACATTGTTTCTGGTAATGATTTCAACATTTGGAAGCAGAAAAATGTACATGTCATCGCTTTAGTTTTTGAGTTATATACAAACATGTGAAAAAAGTGAAAAATTCATATATATTTATAAATTCATCGCTTTTTTTAGGTTTTCTTTTGACTGTGCAGGAATGATAGTTGAGCGAAAATTGTAGCTGGTATCACTAGCAATCGAATGATGTGTAAAAATATAAAGGTCATCGCTTTGAATTTTGAGATATTTACGATCATTGTAAAAAGTCTCACCTTTTCTTTGGTCATCTATCTACAGTTTTCATTATAACTTTGGGTAGACAACCCTATTTTTCGTTTTTCTCAGTGCATTTTATTTCTGGAAGTAGTACCTTTCCAATGGTGAACAAATTTTGAAGATCGGTTGACTAACAACAATGTTATGACTCGGTAAAGTTGAAGTGTTCAATATTTTCTATGCGACGTTTATGCCAAAGGAAAGAAAATTGGAAAGCAGATAGGGCAATATTGGGCGAGTGAAAAAACCTGGAACGGGAAAAATCAAATTTTCATTGGTTTTTCTTTACCAATCATCTCCTATAAAATTTTTGAATCAATCTATGAGCTTCACAAAATTCGGGGGTGCAAGATTTATCGAGATTCGTTGAAAAACATCTGAGCTATGATAGCTCGAAGTTACCGTTCCAACTTTTCTCAGGCTTGGTATTTGGAGTGTTAAAACTGAAACTGTAACTATCTATTGAAGAATTGTTAACTGAAGAACAATTTTGCAGTTTCAGTTTATTTCCGTATAAGCATTCAGCAAAATCCAGCTATGGTTTACTTGCTAAATAGGACCGAGAAGCTGGAAAACATTTCTAAAAGAAGATCACGTAAGCTGTACGACAAATCGAAATCCAACTGCGTAGTACAGGATGAAGAAACAAATGTCAACGCACATTTCAAGTAACTGCCTGGTTTATATCGCATTATGTAGTGTCCCATAAATTTTAAGCACGATTTTGATCCGCCATTGTTGTCTTCAGGTGACGTTTTAGGAACAGATGATTAGTGTGTATTATTGAATACATTTCAATCTGTAAATCTGTGAATCTCAAGAGCCTATGCATTTTGTTTTTTTTTTCAAAATTGTGAAGCATTTCCCCGGAAACGTGCAAGGAGATCGTGTAAAATTGGTGCACTACTCCCAACGTCTCACTGAGTCAGTTGGCGAGAATGGAAGTAAATGTGACCTTGTGAACCAAAACTCAACCAGAAAATCGTGGTAGCTCTTATCCGTAAAAAGGGTGCTTTCGTACTTACGTGATGTGACCAAAATGCTGGAATCCTCCAAGAGTATCGTCGATCGAGCAAAAACACGGAATGAACTGAGAACTTTCGAGAAGCTTAGTAAGCCAAAACGAAGTGAAAAACAATCCGCCAAAAGCCCGTAGATAAACGATAACTGTCTCCAGACCGGGCCAATTAACTACATTACTTACTAATCATCTCTTCATTACAAGTTTTCCAAAAAGTACATGGATTGGCAGGCAATTTGTATTTCGGGCTTTGTAAGCAAAATCTTCATAACATCTGGTACGATTAACCAATAAGTCAACAATGTCAACGAATGTCTGGAAAACAACTACTAGCACACGAGTTCGGTGAAGTTTTGGCCTGATTTGGTGTGTTGCTAATATGGTAAAGCGACTCATGAGTTGTGTGCAGAGTAGACATGATCAATTCAAGAAATTAAGGGCTGAGGCCAGTAGGTCGCGTATAACCACGTGGCTTGCTCTGCGTATTACATTTCCCTCAATGCTCTCTCGCAAATGTGCAAAATAAATCTCGATGTGGCCGAGTGGCCAAGAAAGTTTTGATATTTTCGGTTACAAGTTTGACTACATCACATAAAATCCAATAAAGCTACCGCTTGTTTGGCAGTCTTGCTGAGCCGATTTTCTTTCTCTCTCATGTTTCGTTACGTTATCAGGATACAAGAGCAGAAAAAAATGGTGCCGCCATAGAAATGGACTTACCTTTACAAAAATAACACTCACTTAATTTTTATCGCGACAACATATATGTTTTTATGCACTAATCGCATCTCAACTAAATTATGTAGACATTGTCAGGATAGATTTTTGATCCATGCTTTTGAGGGCGAGATATTCAATGAACAAATTGAAAGACGGCGTTTTCAGCTAAGCAATACTTCCTTCAGAAAATAGACCGCTAAAGTCAATGAATCATAAATTCACAGAATAATCTAAACTAATTTTCTAAGAGATTGTCAGTTGGGGTTTTTGATATTCGTCACCGTTTCTGAGAAAATCAGATTTGAAGCGTGAAAATAGCCCTCTAAATCACCTTAAAACACACTGGCCTCAGCCCTTAACAGTAGAAAAAATAGTACAATCAGAATCGATTTTTTTTTCAATTTGATCGAAACTTGGCGCACTTATTTAGAATGGCAAACCTTTTGTTTTGCACGGGTGAGAGACCAATTCGACTCAAGAATGATGTTTAAAAAGAATGTAGATATTTTTGCATGCAATTTCTTTAAATCGTAGTAATTCGGCAACTGTAAATTGTACAACAATTGTGTCCAACAAAAAGGTTGTAGGAAATCGATTGAGCACTCTTAAAAAAACATACACTGTAAAAAAAATTGAATACTGTTTCGAGACTAAGAAAATCAACTGAAAAAACTACAAGGATCAGTCTTATGGGGTTGTTCGAGCTATTGATGTGGAACAAGGCTACTAACATTTGTAATGATCGATATTTTCAATCAAACAGGTCAATCAATCGTCATACTTCTGAATGAGCAATTGAACGAGAATCTCCTTAGATTGATCTATATTATGTTCATTTTTTACGTTTCGCTTTCAGCTCATCAGTGCGTCAGCAGTTTATGTTGAGCTGCTAACGCCACCTAACGGTTCAACATAAACCGCTGAGCAGACGTAAAGTTAATGCTATTTACATATACACTTATCATACCAAAGTGCTATGTCTTTACTGACGTGCCGAAAGAAACGAAACTAAGTGACGACGTTCTAGCCGTCAACAGATAGTACACTGAAATGAAAATCTTATTTATAATCATTAGAATTGTCATATGAATCATATGCACAATATAATTTATAGAAGTTATATGGAAACCTTTAATCGTTATTTAAAGTGATGAAACCTCACACGTTACATAATTTATATTCATTGGATGTGTAATATAAATCGTATGTAGCTGATATTCCATAAAACATATATGACAACTTATGACCATTAATGGAACTCTATATAAAATCTAACTTATATTCTATAAATTTTATATCTTAATAATCTTTATGATATTGATAAGAATACCATATACAAGTTATGCGAAAAGTCGATAAAACTTAAACCAATATAATTTTAATATTCATTACATTTCTCTATGGATTGTATGATTATTATTATTATATTTAATAAAAGTCATATGAAAACCTATAACCTTTATTGGAAGCGTATATAAAATCTGCGAAAAGGTAGAAAAAGGGACACTGCTTTCTTAAGCTGAAGAAAATAGCAAGTTTTATTGCTAACAGTACTGTTGTTGTACCGTTGAATTCCACTATATCACGTCATTACACTCTCACAAAGTCACTATTTTTCCGAAAGTGTATCAAACGTTATAATACAGATACGTATTTCGGAATGCTATTTGCATCCTTCTTCAGGGTATCGGTTTTATAAGTTTACCGATACACTGAAGAAGGATGCAAATAGCATTCCGAAATACGTATCTGTATTATAACGTTTGATACACTTTCGGAAAAATAGTGACTTGAACTGCTTAGTGCTAAACTCGGCAGTTCAATTTGAACCGCTAAGCAGACGTAAAGTTTCTGCTACTTACAGAACACTTTTTGATTTGCAACGAAGTGCAATGTTTTTCCTGACGTGCCGAACGAAAACGTGTTTTCGACTATTTCTGGCCGATGCAGGTATGGTCATTTAGGGGTTAGCCAAATTTTGTGCTAGGGCACATAACCGTTTTCATTATTTTTACGTTTCGTCTTTGACTCATCAGTGCAGAGCAGTTCAAATTGAACTGCTTAGTGCTAAACTCGGCAGTTCAATTTGAACCGCTAAGCAGACGTAAAGTTTCTGCTACTTACAGAACACTTTCTGATTTGCAACGAAGTGCAATGTCTTTCCTGACGTGCCGAACGAAAACGTGTTTTCGACTATTTCTGGCCGATGCAGGTATGGTCAGTGTTCTGTAAGTAGCAGAAACTTTACGTCTGCTTAGCGGTTCAAATTGAACTGCCGAGTTTAGCACTAAGGAGTTCAATTTGAACTGTTCTGCGCTGATGAGTCAAAGACGAAACGTAAAAATAATGAAAACGGTTATGTGCCCTAGCACAAAATTTGGCTAACCCCTAAATGACCATACCTGCATCGGCCAGAAATAGTCGAAAACACGTTTTCATTCGGCACGTCAGGAAAGACATTGCACTTCGTTGCAAATCAAAAAGTGTTCTGTAAGTAGCAGAAACTTTACGTCTGCTTAGCGGTTCAAATTGAACTGCCGAGTTTAGCACTAAGCAGTTCAATTTGAACTGCTCTGCACTGATGAGTCAAAGACGAAACGTAAAAATAATGAAAACGGTTATGTGCCCTAGCACCAAATTTGGCTAACCCCTAAATGAAAATAGTGACTTTGTGAGAGTGTAATGACGTGATATAGTGGAATTCAACGGTACAACAACAGTACTATTAGTGAGAATATTTTACTAACCGCTCAAACAGAAATTGAGTGAAGTTTTATTGCGATAATATTTTAACTTAGACATATAATGGGGTTTGTTTTTACGAAAACATATGCGTGAATAGTACTGCATGAAGCTGAAGAAAGAGTTGTGTCCTCGATATTCATCATATCATATAACTTCAACAAACAGTTTTTTAGGAAGTTGTCAATGGTATTTTAAATCGCTGACAAGATAGCTCATTCAACTTCGTTCAAGGATATGCTCTAACGGACCATGAAATAAATATCCGGTACGTTTCATTACTCTATCTATCTAGTAAGAGGATTTAATTTTTTAATTTTCAGTTTCGGGATCCCACTTCTCCTCCACAAATATCAGGAGGTGCTCCCTTACGGAACTGACCACTAGTATAGCCTAAATCCTATAAAAGTAGAACTTTGCGATTATCTGCTATTCGTAGTGCATCTAATTCGTCTGGTAACAGTCAATATCAGATGAAATCAGTCAGTTCCAAAGAAGTAAGTGTAGTTTAAATATTAAAATAAAATTATATTATAAAACGCTTTATATACGAAAAAATAGCAATAAGTTTTTGATAATTATTTTTATTGTAGTTTACGATTCCCATAAACACCATAATCCCAGTCTTTTTAATTTGAATTACTTATCACTTGGTCAATCAAATGGCAATCATTTGATCTATTTATAACTGCTATATTGAACTGGTAAAACCTACATCAAAAATTATACATGAATTTAAAAAAATACTTCTATGATATAGATGAACCTATTTATATAAATTTGAAGTGAATATAATATGCGCTTCATGAATTCTTCCAATGTATGTTGTGTGGATATCTAGTAATAGTTACAAGGCACGCCAATAAATTTGACTCAGGCTGGAAATTTCATTCGTTATATGACAACCTTGTGGAAATAACGTTAAGAAAAGTTTTATGTTTCAAAAGATTATCATATATATTTGACATGATGTTGAAGACACCTTGTAGCTATCATTAGAAATGCTAATAGTGAAAAATTATTAGAATATCATATAATGTGAAGAAGAAAATTTGGCTCAGTGTAGTTATTTAGTGGTTTGGTACCACGTGAGATTTGTGCTAAGTACACATAACTATTTTCATTTTTTTTAAATTTTTTTCTGATCAGCATACAGTAATCAACGTAGTTTGCAAGTTGTATGTGTAATATTCAGTGCGCATACGCATACTTAGTTTTTAATGTTGAATTTAAAAATAAAACGAACTCCGCTAGGATTTATGATGGCGACCAGTTACTATGGTTTAGTATAAACCTAATCTAAGTAAGATCATGTTAGTTAAGTTTTCCAAAATATATTTTCGATTTTTTCTCTTTGCGTATTTATCGATAGAATTTGATCAGCGTAATAAACTATTCCATGTAAAGGGTGATTTTTTAAGAGCTTGAGAACTTTTTTAAACAATAAAACGCATAAAATTTGCAAAATCTCATCGGTTCTTTATTTTAAACGTTAGATTGGTACATGACATTTACTTTTTGAAGATGATTTCA
Organism: Malaya genurostris; assembly: GCF_030247185.1. NCBI lineage: Eukaryota > Metazoa > Arthropoda > Insecta > Diptera > Culicidae > Malaya > Malaya genurostris. The sequence goes on along the minus strand of NC_080572.1, from coordinate 57,666,684 downwards.
TTTAAATGTTGACCGCGGCTGCGTCTTAGGTGGTCCATTCGGAAAGTCCAATTTTGGGCAACTTTTTCGAGCATTTCGGCCGGAATAGCCCGAATTTCTTCGGAAATGTTGTCTTCCAAAGCTGGAATAGTTACTGGCTTATTTCTGTAGACTTTAGACTTGACGTAGCCCCACAAAAAATAGTCTAAAGGCGTCAAATCGCATGATCTTGGTGGCCAACTTACCGGTCCATTTCTTGAGATGAATTGTTCTCCGAAGTTTTCCCTCAAAATGGCCATAGAATCGCGAGCTGTGTGGCATGTAGCGCCATCTTGTTGAAACCACATGTCAACCAAGTTCAGTTCTTCCATTTTTGGTAACAAAAAGTTTGTTAGCATCGAACGATAGCGATCGCCATTCACTGTAACGTTGCGTCCAACAGCATCTTTGAAAAAATACGGTCCAATGATTCCACCAGCGTACAAACCACACCAAACAGTGCATTTTTCGGGATGCATGGGCAGTTCTTGAACGGCTTCACTCCAAATGCGGCAATTTTGCTTATTTACGTAGCCATTCAACCAGAAATGAGCCTCATCGCTGAACAAAATTTGTCGATAAAAAAGCGGATTTTCCGAATGGACCACCTAAGACGCAGCCGCGGTCAACATTTAAATGAAATTATCTTCAAAAAGTAAATGTCATGTACCAATCTAACGTTTAAAATAAAGAACCGATGAGATTTTGCAAATTTTATGCGTTTTATTGTTTAAAAAAGTTCTCAAGCTCTTAAAAAATCACCCTTTATAATCCAATCCATATTTTTGAACGTTTGATGATATCTAGTATAGTTAGTATATGGTATTCTTTTATATGGGTGATATCATCACATTTTAACAATAAGCTTGGATGATCCGGAACTGCATTTTTTACCTGTTGTGAGTCGAGAAAGTGATTTAAATAATCATGAATGTTCAATTTTTAGATGGTTCAACTGAACGTCAATATGTTTTTCAAAATCGATGTGGAGTAATGTATTCTACCGATTCAAGAGCAATACAATTCTTCTGTAAATTAAGATAAAATCTATGTTTACATTGTCCTTACTCAAGTCATTAGCAGTTCATTCAATGTTAACACTTCTACCAATAGATACTAATTCCTAGAGGTTTCATCGATACAACTAAATACATTAAATTTCGATTTCAACAAACCTTAAAAGCTGTAATTACAATTACTATTATTAGTTATCTTTGCGGAATAAAAAGATGTTGGGTAGCTGTTAAATGAAGAAAAATTTCTAAAAAAATCCATATTAGGAAATAGCAAGTGTTATATATAAGTTTGTGGCTAACCAGCGCTGCTAGAAATAAAATTTATTTTATTCAATAATTCTTGAAAATTACGCCCCTTACAAATATGTTGCTAGATGCATACATAGTAACCGTAAATAACGTTGTAGTTCATTACACTCGTATTGTTTGGATACCCTAGCGTCGTCCTGAACTCAGCGGAACACACAGACTCTTTTCTATCATATTTTCCATGGGTTGCTATCAGCTTAGATTGAAATCAGTCTTCAATTTAGCAACGCCATCGCTCGGTATTATATTCACCGTATCATGTCAAATGTATGGTTGCACAGTGCTGCTATTTATCGTGCGCACTAGTTTGTCATTTTCCTCACTTATTTGAATGTACGAGTTTTGAAACGGATTCAACTGTGGGCACCAAGCTCGCAAAAATATCCGCCAAATATCTTGGTAATAAGATGTCTTTGGAACAGGTAAATCTTTTGTTTCCAAATAGTAAGGTTTAACCTTTGCAAACGCTTGACGTTTTGGCGTTTGCTTAGATTTTTCAACACAAAAAATAAAAAGTACCTATTACTTGACTACTTTTTACTTTATTTTGAATTGTTTTGAATCTTTTCTTTCATTCAATCTTTCCATTGTTGGCAAAATACAAGTGAGTTCGATTAATAACCTAAAATTGAGTATACCGCATTCAACTTTAAATCAAATCGATGAAATTCCATAATTGAGTGAATATACTAGTTATAGATGTATACTAGTTATAGATATAACTAACTTTTCTGCACATTTTTAAGTGATCGATATGGGAACTACTTTACTAAAATCTAGATCATTGAACGGTGTCCCGAGACTGGAAGGAATGTGCTCAAAATTAGGTAGTTTTTTGGTTCTGTGAATAAACAGAAGAAACTCATCTGATCACTAGTATCTCGTGGGTAAACTTAGGGCATATTCAGGAGTGTTCTAGTTCTAGATGCATAATTTATGTCAGTTTTAAAATTTAAATCAAAAAATTATAACAAAATTAACTGGCAGCCCCAGCAGCGTTTTATCTGTGTTTCAAATATAGAAAAAATAGAACGGCAGGTATACCAGTTTTAAATTTGACAGTAGAACTGGTCGAATAAATAAAACTAAAACGGATTGCTGGGAATACGTTTATTTCAGTTCCATTTACATTATAGACCACCTATATGAATCTTGCAGCTGCTGAATTTGCTCTTATAATGCAATGAATGACATTTACACGTGAGACTCTTCCGTATGGAATAATTTGATAACGAAATAGCATGAATAACTTTGAATCTAGAGCCACAACTTTCCGCCTAACTATTATTAGCCAATACATTAAACCAATTTAATGCTGCTGTAATAGGTTTCCAGTTTTATATCGGTACAGAATTTAAAACAAAAACTAAAACACGAACAATGCTAACGCTTCAGAAGCAACACTCAAACATATGATTACCACCCTGCTATGTTTACCACCACCTAACAGCTACTCTTCATCAACATTGGAATAACAACAACCACGTGCTAATGCCGGGTAGTCAACGAAGAGAAAGAGAGTTGATGGCACATGAGATCAAAGTGAGAGCTTTTTTCAGACAAACGCCTGTGAGTAGCGAGAATGTGCTCCCGGTTTCTCATTTTGATTTTGACAGCTACATTCTGATTCGACCGAATTGGGAAACAAACGCTTCAAACATTCAGCTAATCGTATGTCAAAGTGCTCGGACCAAGTGTTCGGTGATTTCAAGTGATATTTTCATGAAATTACTTATTCGAATTGTTTTTAGTGCGCAAAATTGTTTCACTCTAGTTATAATCTATCGGTAGGTATTGTTTTCCAACGCTACAGATGCAGTTTACTCCAACATGTGAAATGAAAATGTTAGCTTTGAACACGGGAAGGCGGCCGCCATTTTCATTTTCTGTCTTGACTGATTCCACCTGACTACCGTACCGCAAGTGTGTGTTTACACTGCGCACGTCATTTTTCTAGTGTGAAATGGAAACGCTTTCGTTGCAAACGCTTGAAAACGACGCACATTGGAGGTGCCTAGCGAACAATTAGTCGTAGTGCAGTTGAACCATTTTTTCTGTTATGTAGTTCATAGTTTAATCATTTTTTGATTGCAAATTGGAAGTGATTGCATTTTCGGTGTTCAGCAGATTTTTCTTTTTGCGTACCTACGAAAAATCTAACATGGCGGACACTGAAACAAGATGGCCGCTTAGCTAGTCGCTTAGCTTACATCTGAAATATCAAACGTTACACTCTGATAAACTTTCTGCGACTTGTGTTTGTATCTCCCAATTCTATCCCTTCGCGTTAGCCTGCTTAGATGGCTCCTCGCGCCGTAGTGGGTTTGTGTTTTGTTTTTCCCTGTTTTACGGTCTCGCGCGCACATTAGTGATACTATTACGGTATTTTTTCACCATTCACTCACGAGACAAAGTGTAGCTCTCTCGCCTCCATGGAAGCATTCATCGGTAGCACGTAGCCGAACCATCACAGCACAGCTGAATCAATTGTATGTGACAGAGGCACGGTATCAAAGGTGAACACAAATCTAGAAGCTTGCCAGAAAGGATTTCTAAAGGTTTCACCTTATTGCGGCAGATGAAAAACTGAAAAAGTTTTGTTTTGTTTTATATGGCGACCTATTGCAATGCGATGCATATGAAAGGCAGAAGGTAAATCGTATTGAAAACTTTCTTCTTCCTGTGTATGTATAGTGCGGTGGTGTTCCTTCGGTTCTTATAAAAGAGTTTATGACAGCCATCTTATCTTTTTGGATTCTAATTACAAAATCATTCCGAGAAATATAGTTTGACCACACTAAGCACTGTGAAAATTGTGTAACTCGAAAATGCTATAAAGATGTGCTGAATAAGTTGAAATTGATTATCGTCTAGGATTATCAAATGTTAGATTGGAGAGATGAAATATGGGTGTGTCTAAATGGCGTTTTGGCTAAACTTTTGAATAGTGAAATATGGCAGATATGTTCTATAAGTGAATAGTTTATTCGAAATGTGAAAGCGGCGTCCATTTTGTTTTTTTTGCGGATAAGAGGCCATGTTGGATTTTCATGAGCATGACTAATGATTATGATAATTGAAGGTAGACATTTTTAGGTAATATCAAAATTAAAGAATTATAGTGATGCAACATATAATATTAGTTGAAGCCTGCGCGATGAATATTCATTCAATTAGGCGATACTCATGAAAAACTAAAAAAAATAATGTGCTCATTTAGTTTTTTTTGCAGTAGTTATTCAACTTACAAGAATACAGTATTTACGTTTCATTTTTGACTCATCAGTACATAACAGTTCAAAGTGATGCGATAGTGAAAAATAACATGTTTTCTAAAAAAATTTGTTTCGCCGTACACGTCACCAAAGGTACTATCTGTGAATGACAGTTTCTCTTTGTTTACTTTCTCTTCCGATTACAGTACTATTGACAACCCGTTACTCTAATTATTTATGTAGAACAATGACAATCCATCTGTACTATCGAAATTAATTAAAAATATTATCCGTAATAATGGAAAGAGAAGGTAAACAAAGAGGAACTACCATTTTCGAATAGCAATGGTAATAGCAGAACCGATATTAATAAACTTAGATTCAAATGAAAGGTCTTGTGTTTCATAAAAAAAATCCTGAATTTTCGGATCTAACTTTCGATTCCGGGTTTAAAGACATGTGTGAAAAATTTCATCAACCCTATTCATTCCCGGTTCCTGAAGCAGCGGAAGTAGTGATCGAAAGACTCCTAAAGAGGACTAATATCAATTTCTCTGAAATGGCTGAATTGTATATTCAAATTAAAGATTATACTTTCTAATAAAATATTCCTGAATATTATCTCATTCCAATGTACAGTTCTGGAATTACACAGTGATTAGTATTTGATTCCGTGATTAAGAGCGACTAATTTGTTCTCAAAACTATTCCAAGTCTTCTTAGTTGCTAGTCATACGATCCGACTTGATCTGTACCGGTCCCCGGATTCCGGTTCCAGATGTACCATAAAGAGCCAAAAAAATAGAATACTTCCTTTTCTCTGAAAAGGTTGTTAAAAACTTAGATTCAAAAGAAAGTTCTTATGATCTCATAAAAAATTTCTTCAATTTTATCCAGATATAATCTCCGGTTCAGACAACGGTTTTTATTTACTAAGCGATTTTCCATATATGTTATAAAGATATAAAATAAGGTTAACGTTTGATATATTTTGTTCATTCTAGCCTGACATTCTGACGCAATAAATCAAGTGTACCCTAAGCATCTCATTTCGGTTGGTACAGGTTTAGAGTTTCAATTCCAGTATCAAGAATTCCGTTCCCGATTATAGTTACAATTCCAGCTTCAAAATTTAGTTCCAGATACAGAATCCAATTCCAGAATTAAGCATTCAGATGCAGATTTTAGTTTCTAATGGAGAAGGAATATTCTGCTGTTTTTGCGTTGCACATCAGATAAATGACATCAATATTGTTGAAAAATCGGAGTTAATTAATCGGAATCAAACTTAATTATTCGGTTCTTTTAAGAGTCAATTCAGTTCATTTTCGCAAAGAATCACTACGATATTTTATTCCTTTGATATTAGAAATCGATCTTTTGTATATTGGCTAAGTACATCGATCGTAGTTCACGCAGTTTTCGCTCTGGAGTGGGAAAAAATTACAACGCGAATTATTTTGTGCGCCGTTCGCAGTGTGAGTTTCGCTTCAAACATGGGTATTCAGCTAATGGTCGTTTGAATTGGAACAAAAAACACCGAAATTCCACAAATTAGGTTTTAAGGTCTATAAAAATTTACAAAAGGTGTTTCAGAATTATTCAATTATTGAAATATGCAAATTAGAAATCAAACAAATTTGTTGAACTGTTAACAGTGCGAACTTCACCCCAAAAGAGTGTAAATAAAACCAATATTCCGCTGCTATGCGTTCGAAAAAAATTAATTGTTCTCCGATTTATATATATATTGTTTTAACAATTCCAATTATTGACATATTACATATTACAATCATACCAGCATCAAATATTTTTTAAAAAAAACGTGTTATGAACTTTTATGCCGTTTTTAATATTATTTATTGTCAATACTTACCCTTGGATTGTTGAAAAGCCCCAAGAAAGAGAAATAAGCAAATAAAATTTTACTTATAAATCGCGTACAAACATTTCTGTTCATTCACTGATGAAAAAAAGCTCTTTTTTATAATAAATACACAACTAGACTTTGCAAGACAAAAATCTTGACTAAAATCAAACAGATCATTGTTGATGTTGGAGGGATTTTGTTCTACAACCATTTTTTATAACATTTCATGCTCCAACTGTTGAAAAAGATATTTTCAGTATAAATAAATCCATACTAAAAGCTGTTCACATCACAGATATTAGCGATTTTTACGATTCATGATTTCCATGACTTGAGTGAACAAATTAAATAGATACATGACGGTTCCCCGAAAAATCCACTCAATCCACTCCAAAGTAAATTTCAACAGTTGGTTTCAAGCATGGAATAGTAAAATTTGCGAGAATTATTCATTTTTCATTTTGACTGTCTGAAAGTAACCGAAAAGTTCAGATTCGAACTACCTTGCTCGTTAGCGTTTTTGCAAATGATGAAACCATAAGTAAAAATGTGACATTTTCACATCACGGACTATTGATGAAATACATTAAGCGAATAATCATAACAAACTATTTATGAATATCGAGACCCCTTAATGGAATGGATTTCTGCTTGGTTCCGTATGTCTTACACGAGAATTATTTATGTCATTTTTCATGATTACTAAGTAATGGCATTCTAAATTTATTTGAGGAATTCATCATTACTGCACTTACACGTTCATTGAAAATGACATTACTTTTTAGTAATGACACTTTTAGTGATCGTGTAAAGGCCGCTTTAGTCTTATGAAACCCTTAGTTGCTTTTTCCCCGTGTTCGAAACACGGGTAAAGGTTGACTATCCGCATCCGATCGAACCAAGCTGGGTGCCGGCGAAAAAAAAAACGACGACTCCAGTGAATAAATGGTAAAAGCGATTCACACGTGACATCAGCCAACTATCACCAGCTTGGAACGGTTACGGAACGACAACATTAATTGTAAGCATTTCTTATGGATACAAACAACGTCAACGGAGCATTTTGACATCCGGTACGTGAATAATATCCGACTAAAGAAATTCTTAATTTAATCTTGGCATCTACCGAAGTTGATTAATCGTCTGAATCGTATTTGATACTGAAATTTCCTGATGAAAACGAACCAATCTCATTTGTAATGTGTCCATGTGCAGCTCAGCCATAGCCGATGCAGAAACAAAGTCGAGGTCGGAACGGTCTGCTCAGCCTAATGCGGGTCAACCTTAAAACCCTGTTTAAGTTGTCAGTTTTTTCATGTTTTAATTCCCACAATAAAACTTTTTAACTTTTTCTCGATTATCGGTTGATTTTTCAAAAGGTCGTATAAGCAATTGACGGTTTCTCTTTGTTCACTTTTTCTTTCTATTATTGTACCGTATGTGTCAAGGTTTTCATAAACTTTACAGTACTGACCGATTGTCGAAGGTAAAATAATATTAAATATTATCATCGTAGTCATAAGCGGCGGCCCTTACGCGAGAATTATTTTTGTCATTTTTAATGATGACTAAGTAATGATATTTCAAATTTGCATGGAGAACTCGTCATTACTGCACCTTACACGTTCATTAAAATGATATTGTTTTTTAGTAATGACACTTTCAATGATCGTGTAAGGTCTGCTATAGATAGTTGAAGAAAATTCTCGGTTGATTTTCCAGAAGGCCGTAACAGCAAGTTTCTCTTTGTTCACTCTCTCTTTCGATTATTGTGATGTGGTCTAAAAAGATTTTCTTGGATTTCACAGTTTTGTTTGGAAGTCGAACGTTCATTCTATGTAGGGATGGGTATCGAGAGGTAAAGTATCGATACTTGGTATCGCGATACCGTTTTGTAATTTCAGGTATCGGTATCGATACTATAGGAAAAAGTATCGATACTTATTATCGGTATCGGTATCGATCGAAAATGCAAGCTAGGCCGCTTTTGATTAAACTAGTCTTCAAATAATGACCTCCCCAAAGATCCACAACGCTGTTGATTGGTTTTGAGATCCTTTGTTCACCTTTTGAGTTACAGACAATTTCAGTTATTTGAGAATATCTTTTGCAATTGATCTTTTTTTTATATTTCAATACCTCGCGAGAATACCTTTCCAACGAGATATAGATGAGTTTTATCAAACAAGTTCGCGCTTGCGGAGTTATTAAAAACGATATCATCTCACTTCTTAGTTGATTGGGTCTGTTTCTTCTATGAAAACCAAAATTCGTTATCCAAACTGGATAAGAACACTCATTGAAAGTAAAAGTGAAAGACGTCAAAAGACAACTTTTGTCGCCCATTATCCTACTGGCTAATGAAAATAGGCGTACGGATGGTACTTAGGTCCCCAATACTGAAGTATTTTTTTTGCTAATTGATATTAATGAGAAAACTTATGGCAAATCGATTCCCATGTATGCAGAGGGTTGCAAGTTCTTGGTACCGGGTTTCTGTTAAAAAAAAACCTTCATTCAAATTATGTTTTAATAGTTAGGTCGATTATTTTAAATTATATGCTCTTACAGAACTTCGATACATACTTACATCAGAAATTATTTTAACAATGGGAATGATCTTACTAAGAGTTGTATACTTTTCTTTGAACATTTCTTTGGTTGCCAGACAGAATGGGCGCTTTTGGTGTCGCTGGTTGCTATTTGATTGACTATTAGTGTGGGATCTAGATAATGTTTACTTTAAGCTAGTATCGACAGGTATCGACCATGGAAATATCGATACCACGCGATACCACTTTGCAAGGTATCGATCCTAAAAAATCGATACTTTAGGCTTAAGTATCGATACCTTGAAGTATCGCAGTATCGATACCCATCCCTAATTCTATGCCAAGTTCGTTGTTGCTAAATATCTGTGATATTTAGCTGTGAAAGTTGATTTTTTATGTTTGATTATAAATGTGATATCGTTATGAAACGTGCGGTGCCAAATTGTAATACTGACTTTCACAATCGATGAAGTGTTGTATTTTACTTCATTTTGTTTACTTTGCTCTCACTGACTTGCTAGCTTTGAAGGCCCCGAAGTAGAGTGACTATAATCAGAGTGGCGACAGCTGTTCGTTTGGAATGACAGCTCCCAGTTCCAAACGAGCAAACGACCTGTCAATTCAATGTAAAGCTAATGGAATGTTTGGAATTGTTGCCAAAATTACGGATGAGATGTCGTCACTCTGGTTATAGGCACTCTACCCCGAAGGACTGAGATGTTGGTTACGATAGCACTAGCTGGAGCGCCTTATTGTTGCCACCGGGCTGTTCTATGCAAAGAGTTAAGTGATAAACGTGTAAACCGCTTGGTAATTAATAGAAGAGAAAGTAAACAAAGAGAAACTGTCACTTGCTGTTACGGCCTTCTGGAAAATCAACCGAGAATTTAGTGTATTGTTATTGTCATTTTCGTTTGAAAAAACTAAAACTGATCCAGGGCAGTTTCCTAAAACAAACATTTTTCACGAAACTGTGTTGATTTCGCACTTAGCAACCGGTTTCGATACTGACTCGATTTTCAGTTCAACAACGTTGAAACTAGGTTCGAAACTGGTTTCAAACAAACAGTTTGACAGCAGTTACAGTGGAAACCAGGTTTTAGCCCTCGTGGTCTATAGACCGGATACAAGAAATGCGTTACGAAGAGCTGGACGACGAAGATTATCACTAATCCAAAGGGGCATATCACTCAACTCTGGACTCATTCATTCAATCCCTCTTAAATTTTCATATACTGGCAAAGTCTGTTTTGAAAGGAAACTAAGCCGGGATTATACAAAGTTTAGAGATTTGCCCCTTGTGTATCCTCCAAGGGATGTTGTGATTTTCATCCAAATACACAAATTCAAAAATTCCATACTGCAATAGAATAAAAAGGAGCTTCTGAAATAAAACAATAAAATTGTAATGTTTTTTTCGAATTTGTTGCAGACATTTTAGCCGACCTACCGACCATCATGTTCAAGGCTAACCGGCAATGAGTTCCTGAAACAAACTTTTATGGGTACCGGAGTGCGGAAAGGCCGGAGACCGTATCTGATTCCAACCGCCAAACGTGCTTTGTACCACCGTCTGTTCCGAAAGCTCTGTAAACGGAGTTACCAACGCCGTAATCTCGGGAAACGACGGTCCAAGCTACTTAACCTGTACTCTCGGCTGATGCATAAACAGTTCCTGACACACGGATTGAATGCTCGCCACCGAGGGCATTGTTTGGTGCTGGACAAACGATTTGGAGCACCCTGTAAAGGAACAATTCCCAGCTACTTCCGGAAGCGTTTACTGAAGCGACGTTTTGAGGAAAAGTACAGCTCGAACGAAAATGAACCGAATGAGAGGGTGATTGCAGTGGATGACGATTGTGGATTAGATACGGATTCGAGTAACGATGACACAGTTCTTGTAGATGAAGAAGATCGCCATAAGGTCGAAAGGAAAAAACATCCGGAGATACCAGACCCGACCAAATTTTCAATACTTAAACAGGAAATCAAAGAATATTGTGCTGTTCAAGAAAAGATTCAAATTGTACTATCAATGCTGAAGTCCCGAGCGAATGAGTTAATGAACGAGCATGACAGTGTGACGGAAGACGTTGACAGACAGGAAGAGGCAAACAATCTGCACTCCGAAGTAAAATGTGAAGAAACGGATTTTGATGCTGCTGAACTAGAGTCGCTGGCTGAGAAATATTACAACTCAGATGATGACGATGTCAAAGAGGTTAAGACCGATGAGAATGACGAGTCCGTGGAGGTGGAAGAAGAAAGCTCAAAGCCAGAAATTGTGTTCGTAGACATGGGTGCTTTGGACGACAGTTCCTGTAATGATCTGGAGCAAGTTGACTCTAAAGACAATCTGATTATACACAAAAGCCTCAAGGATATTTCCAAAATTGATCTGCTTGATCCTACTTTCAGTACCATCAAATTGGAACCTGTCGATAAGAAACATTCCGTTGTTGATTCACTGTTCAGCAAGTTTAATTTAAAACTTCCAGACTCACCATCGAAGTCTACATCGAACACTTTGAATGAAGAAGAAGAGAAGATCATTGGAAGGCTTCGTGATCGTAGAAAGACGGGTTCGAAGCCATGCTACGTGGATGATGAAGTTGAACCTAAGAAAGTTCGTCCGTCTAAGATATTCGATAAGATACACAAGAAACTGAATATTGAGCTTGCAAATTCAAATTCGAATTCTTCAACAGAATTTTACGGCTTCGATGAGGGGGAGGTAGTCAAACTAGATAAACCCAGCGTTCCAGGGCTTCTACCAACGCCCATCGTTAAAAAATCTCGTCCGAATGCACCGTTCCTAGCGCATGGCACTTGCTTTGAAGACATCAAAATTGAGAATCGTGACGATCTATTCCGTGAGGAAGGGCTAATTTCATTCGGATCACTTCCACCTCGGCTTGAGTGTCCTCGAAGGCCAGATGATATGGTTCGACCTAGAACGGTAGCTCAAAAACGAATTCTATTGCAGAAGAAAAATGATGTCCGTTATCTGATGATAGACAATGAGTCTAAGATCTTCTACGAGCTCGAAAAGCGTAGTAAAAACATTGACGCCGAATTGGACTTTGAGCGAATGCAAGAGTTACAAGATCAGAACATCCCCTTTACTCGAGATACATGGCGTGCATTGGCTTGGTTGAGAACCGAGAAGGGCAGATATTACTTTCAAACATTGCGTGTTGACAATCATTCCATTAAGCTCAGTGGTTGTCGAGGTAATCACTTCAGCAAACGACATAGCAAAAAGCAACTCTCCGCACCGGTAACGGTTCCGCGCAAACACGTTTGCCGTTGTCCGGAGCTACCAACTAACATTGAAATAGATCTCAGTGCGATTGCTCCGCCTGGTAGTACACAAGTAGTTGTGAAACCGGAGTCTGAAGAATCAGCATGTTTTATCTCCGATGCGGACAAAAAACTACTCTGCAGTAGCACAAACCGTATGATCATCACCCGACCAGGACCACTTTCGTCCAAACTACGCAACAACACTAAAGTTTTTCCTCACTCCGAAGAGGATGCCTATCTGGGTCCATTAGAAATCCTCGAAATGCCACGGGTAGAGATCGAAGTATTTCCCAGAATCGACCGTCCTTTAGATCCTACTGTGAAACCGTATCTCAAAATGATTCTTCCATTCCGAGGAATCACCGAAAAATGGGCCCGCTTTTCCGTTTCCACACTGAAAACCCCGGATCGGGATGAAACGGATTCCCGGTCATTTTCATTTTCCCTTCCCTACAACAACAATCAACACCGACTACTTATTCGACGGCGGCTACTGGAATCCACTACGACAATGGAAAAGCATACGCTGTCGGCTGAAAGTTTGCAAAAGTTCGAAGCCGAACAAAAATTGCCACTAACGTTCCGGAAGCATTTGGAAGAACCTAGCGAGCCTGTAGATCCGGTTGAGAAAGAATGTGCTGATATACTGGCCGAAATGACCGATGCTGTTGCGATCGGTTTGGCTGAAGATCTTTTCATTGGACAAGACCCTGATGGCGATTATACCAAAGAGGATAAACCAGTACATAAACCGGCCTGTATACAGGACAATGTTGGCAAATCAAGCGAGTGTGCTGCCAAATCCAAACGAATGATGTGAGTACAAATACAAACAAATTTCCATTCCAGATTGACATGTATTTCCATTTTTCAGACGAGAAATGAAGCGCCTTAATGCAACCATTATCGAAAGTATCCCACAGCCGTTATCAGCCTCCGGGGCCCTAGGAGATGATTCAAAGTTACGCTGTGATCAACAGTACTGTTCGAAGGGCTGCATTTGCGATGTGTTCACTGGCGGACGGTATACGACCAGTGGAAACAAAAATCACTGCAGTAAAATTGATTGCATCTTCGGGTGCGATTGTGGCTACGAAAAGAAACGAACGGCATCCGTTGATGCACGAAAAGATTCATCGTCAGATCTGCGAGAAGACGGACTCAGTTCGCTTTCCAACGAAGATGTCAAATATTTACGGGAGAAGGCAACGGCTCGATTGGCCAAGGAAGAACGTGAGTTTACCCCGACGGTGATCATGACTACCAACAGTACAGTACTGGTACGCAACACGGAAATGGAAGCACGGAGACACAAGAAAAAACCGAAAAAGTATGATGACTATTATAATGGAGACAATGTGAGATGTATCATCAACGGAATTATTCCCGATGAAGGAGAGCCCAACCCCCGGGACGTTATTGTGGAGCGTGTAAAACCCAAAGTGGCGATAGATCGACCTTTGAGTACACTGGAGAAAATTCGACACAGCCATGTAGTATTGAACAAACTGCAAGATTTAGATGAAATTGAGGCGTGGTGCATGGTACACTGTTTGTATCGTTGCTACTGTCGCGGTAATGCCACTTCTGGAAAACCTTTCAAATTTAACGAAGAAAGTAACATAGTTCTTCCAACACCTGCTGTGACTCCGGCACCTGATGCACTGTTACAAGTGTACGAACCTCGCCGGAGGCGTTTGTATTCGTTTGAGAAACCGGACGAGATGATGGAGGAAATTCAACCACCGGTGAGGAAGCGAGATAGTTCGGAAGAATCGTACAAACCGTGGAGTGAGCGAAGGAAGAAAAAACGGCGAACTATAGAAGAACACTCCGAACCATCGACTTTGGAAGCGAAGTGTGCTAGCGAATGTGTTTCTACCTCAACAAGAGCCTCAATTGAGGATCTGCAAATTACTGACGGGCAAACATGTCGGCGAGTGATTCCGGCCAATCGAAATTTCTATAAAACCAGAAACTACTACCGCAAAGAACGGTATCAACGTGATATTGCGGAATGCAAACGCAAAAATCCGTTTGCAGATAAACGACTTCGGCAGCTGCTTGAACGGTGCGAGAAATCATTTATCAATGAACGCAAACAGGAGATTGAAAATTCGATGCGAAATACCTTTTCTAGTGTAAAAACCCCTCCACCGAAGCGTACTCAGGAGCCTATTTACATAGATATCGTGGGTGATGACTTAAAAATCGAAAAGCATTCCGTATTGAGCCCCTTGATGGACTCTAATAAGGTGCTAATATTTTGTGGGAAAAAGAAATACTACGTTGAAAGTGAGTCTCTAGAAAACGGAAAACTGAATTTAATGAACATCGCGAAGAAATTCCGAACTACAGTTTACGTAATCAAAAAAGTTCTCGATGAACCACTTGCCAAAAACATCACTTTTAGCTACAAGGACGAAAGTATTACTGTTCGGGGTCGAGCGTACCGTAAAAATCTACCGTACGAACAATCAGCAAACGAACATGTCGATTTAAATTCCAACTGCGACAGTGAAGAACAATTGTCCACTCCGTCACTGGTGCAAGAGTCAGGTTCGGAAAGTGATGCGCAAAAGTTGATGTTAGATCAAGTAAATTCCGATATCATGCACACGATGCAGCACATTCGGGAGATGCTAAGGAAGAACACACTGAAGCTTAACCCACCCAAAAAAGGTATCCTGTACTTATTCCGATGGGAAAAGTTTCTGCAAGCCTTCAACGAAGAACTGCTAGATGTTTGGGACATAAAGTTTCAAAACGGTACAGAGCTGGTTGTAATCACTACCGATACAGCCAACAAAAGTACTCCATCGTTCAAAAACACCAAATCAGTTCGCTTGGTCCGTCGGTGTACATTCGATACCAAAGAAGTATCTTTGCTAACCCAAATGGTCGTTTACCAACTAAGTAATCCAGAAACTAACAAACTGTCGCTGGTTCTCTTCGGAACGGAAAATTACTGGAGATTTTGTGGTTTCATTAAATCTTCTAACGACTCCCTCAACAAAGGCGTTGAGGTTCGGCCCACACCAACGTCACATCCTAAACTAGCACCCAAAATCAACCGTTACTTTGAAGCATTCGTAGCTAGTAGGAAGGTAAAAGCGGAAACAGTTGCGGTGGAATTCAAACAACCAGTCGCACCTACACCCGAAGCTCCATTGCCAATTAAAGATGAAGAACCCATTCCAACGCCGCACCAGAAACAGCATGCCATTCCAACTAAAATCTCAACCTTCAAAACTAACGTCAAGCTAATGGAAACCAAAATTAAAGATTTCAAAAACATTGCCATCCCGAATGTTGGAACGCGGCGTTGGTTCATGCTGAACGTGATTAACGACTTCAGCGATATCTATATTCCGAGCTGGAAATCATGCCTTACCTACGGAAGAATTAGACAAGCAATTCAACTGGCCAATCGTTACGGGAAAACTGTCAAATTGACCTCAATTGTGCTGAAAAACAACCAGGAAGACGTACTGCCACAAATTTATGCTGCTCCCGGGCAGGGTGATTGCATCTTTCTGGGACCGTACACCTATACACAAAATATCGACCTTATGCTGTGTCAGAATGTCGATGGGAAAATGTATACCCGAGAAGAGTACGAAAGAAACAATCATATTGTGCGAACGGAGCAGACCACCGGTTCGTGGTTGTACATGAAGCCTATCGTGCAAACTGCGGCTGCGCATCTTCAGGCAATGACAAAGGTAAGTTATTCATTTGGAGTCATATCGAATATTGAGTTTTAAACTGATGACTTTGCGTGTGTGTGTTTAACGTATCTCAAGCCCCAAACTCCTGAATTTTATTCGAATCCGACTTCCGGTTCCGGAATTACAGAGTAATATGTGCAAAAAAATGAAAATAACTGCACTTACTTTTCTCAGAGACGGCTGTACCGATTCTCACAAACTAGGATTCAAATAAAAGGTACAATTGTCCTATACAAAGTTCCTGAGTTGTATATTGATCCGGTTCCGGAGTTACAGGATGATTAGCGAAAAAAATCTTATTTCAAATTACTTCCTCACTTTTCTCAGAGATGGCGTGACCGATTCCAACAAACTTAAATTCAAATGAAAGGTATCATGATCCCATACAAAACTGCCAAATTCCATCCGGATCCGACTTCCGGTTCTGGAATTATATGGTGAAGTGTGTTAAAAATTGGATACCATCACTTGAAGCGACGAAACAAAAAACCCGTAAAAATGTCTCAATTTGCCTCGAAACTAATCCAATTGGTAGTCATTGTCAATAGACAACCAAATAACTCGAGTCCGGCTATGTTGGTTCTTGTTTTCTGATTCTGGAAGCACCGGAAATAAAAAGTAAAATAATTTCTCAACTTGCCTCAAAACTGTTCCAATTGGTAGTCATTGTCAGTAGACGGCCAAACATTAATTTGGCTTTCTTTGTTCTTGGATTTTTGATGAACGACCGAAGATTGTAGTCATAGACTCACAAATGGATCCCTGTCACTTTTCTCGAACCAACTTCGATTATACCGGTTTCCAGATTCCGGTTTCGGAAGTACCTCTTTTCGTTTCCTCAGAGATGGCCTTACCGACCTGACTTCTTTTTCACAGGTTTTTAACTTAGTATGTGCTTACATGTGAATAAAGCAGAAAATTTCGAACTCCAATTTAAAAACTAAGAAATTCCCAGATTTGAAAACAGCTAACCTCACTTCTTCGAATTTGAAAATTCATATTACGATTCCTATATAAATTCTAATCAAACCACGGAACGAGCAATCGCAGACGAGTTGACTGGATTCTTCAATAGATTGTGATGTTCCGGATAGATTTTTCAGGTACAATTCGGAGCGCATGTATCTGGGTCATTTGTTCATGGATTTGTCATATTCATCTAGATTCGAAAAAGATTCTTCGATACTGTACGCTTAAAAATGAATTCATTTGTCGACTGGGTCGTGTGCGCACTGGAAGCTTCATTTACAAGCAAAACAGTGACTCGTAAATGGATTCAGTTTAGAACAAATTTGATCAAGTTTTTTACCACCAGGAGTAAAACGCTTCAGAAGATTCGGAATAAAATTCTGAAAGTTATCTTAAAGCGACCTCCTTGGTTTAAAACCATAGACTCACATATATAAAATTATTAAATGCAATCACCCTATTCTGTATTTCGATCGAATCGGATTTTTTCGAACGAATGTAAAATTTGCATTCTCTAATTCGATCGAGGTATGCTTTTGTATGGAAAACTCGAATCGATCGAGCTACAGAATGCCAAATTTCGAATTCGATCGAAACAATCCGATTCGAACGAAAAACAGAATCGGGGTAAATTTCTCATAGTATCAAACCCAGTGAAATTTGTCCACCCGCATAAGTCCGATCATCGGACCGATTGAGCACGATATGGGGCCGATCGTAGCGCGTCGATCGGTCCGTCATCGGACAATTCTGCACCATTTGCATCAACCGCGTCGACCTAAAAAAGTTTTATGTTTACATTATGTATCGCTATAGGAACAGAGCGAAGGAACATCAAACAAGGCATTTTCGAGCCGACGTCTTCCCGATAGGATGTAAAATACATTCTTTTGTTTCGATCATAGAGGCTTTAACCTTCAGGTCATTCGCCTCTTACGGCCAGAAAAACTCTGGCCCTATGTTCGGTGTTGTAAATCCAACCCCGATATATCCCATCCCCAGGGTTGCCACATTTAAATCTGCATTTTTCAGAAGAAAAATCTGAAAATCTGTATCGGGAGCTCAAAAATCTGTATTGAAAATCTGTATATAGAAGTGATAAGAAATCGAAGCACAACGGAATAAAAAGTCTTTAGAACCCAAATTTAACGAAACCAAAACTTTTCTTACTCTGAATTTTATGATTTTGTCGTTGAAAAAACGCTGGAAGTTGTTTTTGCGTTGGAGCCTTTCCAAATAATGATTTGACGAAAAACTTTCAAAATCCAATCTGAAAGTGAAACTTAATCTGATCTCTTTTTAGAATTAACACACAATCAGGATAATGTTTTCGCTTTGAAATAATAATCAATACCATCATATAATATATTTTAACTTGATCTTTATTCAATTTTTAATCCACGCTATCAAAAATCTGTACAAATCAGTATTTTTTGCCAAAAATCTGTAATCTGCATATACAGAATCTTGGTCACAAATAAATCTGAAAAATCTGTAAAATGAAGATCAATCTGTATATGTGGCAACCCTGCCCATCCCCTGAATATCAGACATCCGCTTTCTGCTTTGGTATTTCTTCACTCTTTTGTTCTAGCGATACACTCTGTAAGCTTGAAACGCAATCAAAAGCTTTCTTGGACGATGCGTCCGATGTTCGGACTTACTGGGAAGCTACTCAAGATAAGTGAACTGCGATTTTACGTGTCGAAAAAATCAATTATGGAAAATTCCATTGTAAATTTTATCGTTCGCAAACAATGTAAGCGCATAAACTAGGTTAAATTTCTATTTGATCACTTGAAAAAGCTTTTAGTTTAGTGCATCCGCCATCATCTTTATTCTTGTTTTTATTTTTTTTATTGTTTCATTTTTAATGTAATTGTGCTTGGTCGAGTCTTGCATACAACCCAATATTTTTTTATGCGAGATAAACTAAGTGTTTTTAGTTGGTTACTGTTTGCTACAATAAATGAATAAAGTGAATGTGTTTTTCAACCGCAAAACCAGTACTAAAGTCCTGCAGATTCTAACTGTCATATAAATTGTTTCATTGAATATTTATAAGCTTTCTTCCTGTTCCCGCTACATTGACCGAAAAGCTCCTCAAATTCACAATAGATAAGAATAAGATAACAAGATGCATCTCTTCTTGGAAAAGAAGCTAGTTGTCTGGATCAGTCCTAGAAACAAACCGGCCTTCTGTGACGGTGCCATCTTGATGGAACTAATATCAGAACGTCAAAAATCAGCTGATTGACACATGAATTAACAATCAGTAATGCAATCGATTTTCGCTTTACCTTGTTTTTTTTGTCCGAAAGTTTGACTGAGTCAATTCTCTCATAATATTATATCTGTTTGTTTATAGGACCGAAGCTTTTTTGGCTTCGATTTTTTTGGCACGACTGAGCACAATGACATTAAAAATGAAACAATTCTTAGATTCACTCAATGAATACAACTTTTTGGTAATGGTGAAATGTGATGTGAAGTGAAGTGAAGCCACCATCAGTTCAAGGACTTGCCAGTGGATGCGGGTAGACTTACAGTAGCTCCGATATGACTCATCCATTCACCTTCTTACTATAGTTGTTACCGAAAAGCGAACAAAAAGGGTTGGGCGGATATGTAAGTAGAGTCACTTACTCGTATTCCGCGGGAATGAAAGATGCTCTTCCAACCATAATATCCAGTGCATGGATGAAGCACATCACTATACATGCTTGAACCCGCCTGATGGTTTGTTTGAGGAGGGCGCGTCAGACTCATTTCAAACCTTCAGAAGGAAACAAGTTTCCTTCAAGTGACTTGGGCTGGCTATCCACAATCCCTCGTCCAGTCATCAATTCGTCCGATGCCCTGAAGCTCCCTCCCTTTTACGTCCCCGTGATAAATGTTTTATATTGATAAATACAATGAAACATAGTGTAATGAAATTAACATAATATAAAATTATATAATAGATTACAAAATAATATAATATATAATAAAACAATATATAAAATAACAGTTAATGTACAGTGTCAGTTTTGCTCTTCTATCTTCGCAATACTGCAGGAAGTAGAATATTTCTCTTCTGATAACAATGATAATATCCACATCTATAAAAATAATATATAAATATTATTATTATTTATGACAAATTAATAATAATAACAATAAATATAATAATGAAAATAATAATAAAAAACAATATAATATAGTACAATGAAATATATAATAAATAATAGAATGAATAAAATGGTATGTTGCGATATGCTATGATATTAAAGGGTGATTTTTTAAGAGCTTGAGAACTTTTTTAAACAATAAAACGCATAAAATTTGCAAAATCTCATCGGTTCTTTATTTTAAACGTTAGATTGGTACATGACATTTACTTTTTGAAGATAATTTCATTTAAATGTTGACCGCGGCTGCGTCTTAGGTGGTCCATTCGGAAAGTCCAATTTTGGGCAACTTTTTCGAGCATTTCGGCCGGAATAGCCCGAATTTCTTCGGAAATGTTGTCTTCCAAAGCTGGAATAGTTACTGGCTTATTTCTGTAGACTTTAGACTTGACGTAGCCCCACAAAAAATAGTCTAAAGGCGTCAAATCGCATGATCTTGGTGGCCAACTTACCGGTCCATTTCTTGAGATGAATTGTTCTCCGAAGTTTTCCCTCAAAATGGCCATAGAATCGCGAGCTGTGTGGCATGTAGCGCCATCTTGTTGAAACCACATGTCTACCAAGTTCAGTTCTTCCATTTTTGGCAACAAAAAGTTTGTTAGCATCGAACGATAGCGATCGCCATTCACTGTAACGTTGCGTCCAACAGCATCTTTGAAAAAATACGGTCCAATGATTCCACCAGCGTACAAACCACACCAAACAGTGCATTTTTCGGGATGCATGGGCAGTTCTTGAACGGCTTCTGGTTGCTCTTCACTCCAAATGCGGCAATTTTGCTTATTTACGTAGCCATTCAACCAGAAATGAGCCTCATCGCTGAACAAAATTTGTCGATAAAAAAGCGGATTTTCCTAATGGACCACCTAAGACGCAGCCGCGGTCAACATTTAAATGAAATTATCTTCAAAAAGTAAATGTCATGTACCAATCTAACGTTTAAAATAAAGAACCGATGAGATTTTGCAAATTTTATGCGTTTTATTGTTTAAAAAAGTTCTCAAGCTCTTAAAAAATCACCCTTTATATTACTTGAATTTATATTTCATTCCTCATCCTCGCATTCTGCCATCAACGCATTCTATCGACCAATTGTCACCGCAGACACACGTGTAAGCATGAAACAGGAACCAGTGAGGACCAAGCTCTCCTTGTGACGACCTTGATATTTAGTTAAAAGATTACTTTAAAAATGATAACTTATAAGGAAAACTAATTTATATTTTGCGCAGAGGTATGTAGTACTACTCATAATAAACCCTATAATATAATATAATACAATATAATATGATATAATGCAATGCAGTATAATACCATACAACATATTATATAATAACATAAAAGATAAAAAAACATGTAAGACGATAATATATGGAATAATCACCCTCATTCTTGTTTACGGTCGTATGCGATACGTTCGAAAGTATATCAAATTCGTATTCCCGTTTACGTTCGAATCAATCACACTTTTAAACATCGTACATGCATAAAAACAACGCCCATCCAACTTTAAACTATCAGTTCTGTAACAGATTTGAGTTGTAATTGAAAATCTTTGATATCATTTGTTATTTGACTTGTTTTTTCACTGATTTTGTATCATCATGCTTGCTCACGTCTGTATCGACCATACGACGAACACATGCTTTCGAACGAATGCGAACAAGCCATTCTTGTTTTAACTCGAACGTGTACGAACGCGACTCCTGTGCAAAAGAAGGATCGGCAGCGCGGGTAGTTTTTTTAGGAAGATTCCAAACGTCAAGAAAGTGACGAATGCTACATAAGAAATAAATATCGTACTCAGGACCAATTTCATTCATGTCGGTAAATGAAATTTTCAAATTAAACTTCATGCAAAGTAAAAAAAGCTTTTAAAATAGCAGTCCGATCAGTAGTATCGGCGAAAAATATGTTGCATTTTTCTTGCAATTTTGTCATGTTTTCGATAGTCTCCATATTTATTACATTGGTAAAATCATGCATTTAATATAAAATAAAACATGTTTACCCATGGCGTATTTTCCATAAAGTACCTAATAGATGTAAAATTTGATGCGTTAAAACTTGGAACCGAGCATATATTCGAAGGCTCACCAGAGAAAAAGAGCATTTTACTATACTGCTATGCTTTCTAAATGTTCTATGCAAAACACAAATTTATGATTTGATTACAAATCACCTTTAGATTCAAAAATAAATAAGTTGGAAATCGGTTAAACTTTTTTTCAATGTGTTCGAACGGTTAATTCGCAAGATTAAACTGACGAATCGAAACCACGGCATTTCGTCTATTCGTCCGTAAACAAGAATGGGACTTTTCGTTCGTACGAATGATATACGAATACACGTATCGTTTGAAGCTAAACTGGCATACTTTCTAGTGTTTCGTATATGGTTAATCACAAGAATTGAATTGAAGAAGTTTACTGATATTTGAATATTTTGTGGCATACGAGTCGCGTTCGAATTCATTCGAGTGAAAACGAGATTGGCTTATTCGTATTCGTTCGAAAGTATCCGTTCGTCGTATGGTCGATACGGACGTGAACAAGAATGAGGGTGAATATGCTATAATACAATATAACAGTTAATGTGGCAGTGTAAGTTACGTTCTTCTGATAATAATAATAATAATAATAACACATGATGTAATAAACAACAGAATTATACGTTGTAATATACTATGATAAACATTGCATTTTAGGATGGGCTTTAACTTATGAGTCAATTCGCACCCTCTCATTCTGCTACTAACGCAGAAGGCGATAGCACCCAGTCGACGCCGTTCTATTGACCAAATATCATCATAGACACACGGGGAGGCATGAGATAGGAACTTGTGAGGACTTAGTTATCTCACCATTTGACGACCAACTTTTTGGTAATGGTGAAATAGCTAAAAATTTATTCTAGTTTAATCAATTGTTTGGGAATTCAAATTCGAATCAGAGCAATGATTTCCAATAGATGTGTCGCTTACTTTTTCGAAACCATCGTCTTCGTAAATGTGAACCTGAAAAACGTCTTAGATTGTTAGCATACAAAATAAGACTGTTTGCTATTGATAAAATTTCATGGAGAATTCGCTAATGAGCAGAGTTTCTGGAGGAACAGTGTGTGTTCCGGAAAGTAGGAACTACCGTCCACCAACTCACGAGAGATGAAAAAATGTGTTCAACACTACGACTATGACGATTTTACACATTTAAAAGGTTTTCAGAAAATTTGTGACATGATAATTTGATGTTTAAACTGCATCGCAAAGTGCATCCTTCAGCAAGGATGCTTCGAAGTAAGTATCTTTTCACCTCAGACGCCCAATCTCTTCCGGGAGATGGTATTCTGTCACAGACTTCGGATGACAAAGCTATCCTTCACGAACACCGTATGATCAATGATCTGAAGAATAAATACATAAATCACAGCGAAATCTTAGGAGATCCCCAAAAATGTATTGCCCAGAAAGTACTAATCTCCAGAAATACAAACTCTAGAATGTAACTCTCAGAATGTACCAAAGTGCAGAAAACCATACACTCGAAGGCATTAATCGCTAAAATAGTATTATTGGTATAATATCGTTTGGTATGATGGTTTTTTAGCATAATAGTTATTTGGCATAGACAGAGGTGATTTCTGCGGGGGCGCTGCCCTTCTGCAGTGGCCTGCGCTTCCGACGGCGAGTCGCCAGCGCACCGGCCGTCTCGACCTGAATCATCTATGACGAACACAATATTGTGTAAGCATTAAATAAAATAATTATATAAAATGGAAGTGTGCTATTTACTACCCTTTATCACTAGATCGAATTAACGACGAAAGATTAGCAATTTAAAGAAGCTATGTTTGAATTTAAATAAATATAGCTAAATGATTTCATACCTGTTATATAATTGGATTATTTTTTATCAAACTCGTTATTTTGAGATCCCCTCAGACTAGCAAAGCTTGAAAAGACGCGTACCCAAAAGAAAATTTCGAAGTGTGTCTTCATAATATTGAGGAGACCGGGGCTAAATCGGACACTTTTTAGAAATTGAAAAAAAAAAAACATATTAAAATTGGGTTTTTATCGAAATCATTTCTGCCGCGTTATCTCCAAGCGCGTTTACAAAGTCAATCTATGAATTGAAATATTAGCAGGCTGATAAGATATTTATGCTGTCCAGCTTAACAACGTGTCCGGTCTAACCCCTGTATCCCCTAATAATTTCTTAAGTTTCGGTGGAGGAGGGGTTTAATCTCTCCCCCATGTATACGCGCCTGATTTTAGTAGATGCTTTTCTGGTAAAAGATCTGTTCCTATGTTGTTTCTGTATTATTTTCCATTATGGGGAAACAGTTTCTAGGTATTTGCTTCTTCTGGGAGATGGTATTCTGGAGAATGGTACATTCTGTTGTTTGTCTTTCTACTAATCGATACCATGTGACTATGGTTTTCTGGAGAATGGTACATTCTGGGGAAAATACTTCGTTGCTTTCTTTTCTGGGAAATAGTTTTCGAGAGATTGTCGTACAACCGTAATAGAATATGCAATCCCCACTGTGCTCAAACACACACACACTTAGGTTCCATCGAATTCAAAATAAGATCCAAAAGATGATCCTAAATCTTTTTCCTAAGACAAGGGCCACACCCTAGAACAAAAATAGTTTTATATTTTTGAAAAACGACAGTTTGTCGTGACGTTAATGTTGAGCAAAATAATTAAATGATTATAAGACGACATTTAAATTAAAGAGTGTATCGAAAAGTAGTTAGCAACATTGATTATTGAATAAAATAAACTGCATGTTTTGG
This sequence comes from Malaya genurostris, assembly GCF_030247185.1. Lineage (NCBI taxonomy): Eukaryota > Metazoa > Arthropoda > Insecta > Diptera > Culicidae > Malaya > Malaya genurostris. The sequence goes on along the minus strand of NC_080572.1, from coordinate 57,641,721 downwards.
GACCCTGTACCTTCCTTCCGAAAGTGCTGTTTGACAATTGCCCAATACCTTTCAATTGGCAGTTCGATGGATTGATGTCCTTTTCCACGAATTGTACATTATTTTTTGACAACCACTGTAGAGCGGAGTTGGCGTAGTGAGCTGAAGCCAAATCCGGCCAGAAGATAGGAGGAGCCTTATGCTTTCTGTACAGTGACAGCATTCTCTTCTTCAAACATTCTTCCTCGTACACCTTGGCGATAATTATGCCATTCGTGAAGAAAATCGACGACCGGTACAAATTGCTTGCCAGACCAACAGCTTCTGCCCAAACTTTTCCATCGCTACAGTGGTATCAGCGTCGTCCAGGTCCTGGTACACCGATTTCGTATAATATTGCGGTCCGGGCAGCGCTCGAGAGTCTTCCTTGGCGTAGGTTTCGTCGTCGATCAGGATGCATCCGTCTTTATTCTGTAGAATCCGGTTATACATTTTTCGCGCTCTTGTTTTGGCCTGAACTTGCTGTACCAGGGACTTTTTCGGCACCTTCTGTTTCCTGTACGATTTCAGGGAGTTCCGAACTTTGATCCGTTGAATCATCCCGATGCTGGTGTTGAACTGCTTGACCAAATCCCGCGTCGACGCCGATGGGTTTTTTCTGATGTACTCAACCACTTTTAAATCCCGGCCGGGCTGGCTGGGACCCGTTTTCCTACCGGATCGGGGCAAATCCTTCATGAAAAGGGTCTTACCGAACTTCTCGGTAATATTTTTGACACTGGTGTGGTCCACTTTCACCCGTTTTGCAATTTCGTTGTACGTGACACCACTTTCTGAGCACCAAGTGTGCAGAATTTTTTTTTCGCGTTTCCGGATCAATTCGACTCATCATTGAAACGATAAACCGTACCGAAACCAATCGATTGCGCAGCTGTTATTGACATGTAAACACACTGCTAGTACATCATAGCAGTTCAATACGAACTGTTTTGTACCGACAAGTCGAACACAGAACGTGAAGAAAACGAACTATATATAATTATTATCTGTTATTTACAGATCGCACCACCCTCGCAAATAGCAACCGTAGCAAGTACTAGCAATGATGATTGCGTCGTAATCGATGATGATGACGATGTTGAAGATGAACCAACGAAAGATGAATCAAATCCTTCAAGAGAAACCGATCTGAATGCAGAATTATGCAAAAATAACAACAGTCAATTGGAATCACTTATACATCAGTTGTACGACAACTCCGACTCCGACGACGGCATCAAAACGGAAACATCGCCGAAGCACTCGACTTCAAAACCATTGGTATCCCAAACTGTCACAGCTGATAAATCTACTAAAAACAATATATCACTATTGGTTGATAAAACAATCGCCGAAAGCAAACAACTACGGGTTACACCAGTTTTGAATGACGGTGGTATTTCCAGTAGACAACTTTCGCCATCTGTTGACACTATCTCGAATGGAGCCAGTATAGAACATGTATCGCGTAATGAAAAAACAGCCTCTGGGAAAGATACGAACATTCTGAAAAGAAAATCTTTGGATACAATTGAGAGAATCAATTCAAGCCCTCCAAAGACAAAAACTGTTCGCTCATCTCTACCGTCTACTTCTTATACTGCCGATGAGGTTGTCTGTTTAGACGATGATGACGAAGACGACTCTACAAAAAATCTACATACCAAACATCCTCCAAAAACAAAGATTCCTTCTAGTACGACAATTTTGAATAGTCAGCAAGCGGCCCTTATCGCTAGTAAAATTAACTTACTGAACCCTAACCAGAAAGGAGTTGTGTACAACCCATCCACCGGAGTCTTACGGATTAAACGCTCAGTTATGAATAGTATCACAGCAGGTTCACCTCTGTCGCTTCCAGCTATACCTTCAAGCTCGAAGCAGTCACCTAGTTCAACAAGCCCTGCAAAAAATTTACCCGAAAAATCACCTACGCTCAAAAGCATACCAACATCTGCTCGTAACGTGCAGGAATCAATGACAACATTGAAACAATCACTGCAGAAGCCGCCAGCAATATCACAATTGGGTACTTCGGCGAACATGCAGCAATCAATCGTTAAACCACCCAAAGTACCAACCGAAGGGATCTTGCGCAGTAACATTCCCGGCCTAGGTCTAGTTCCAGTTCTCTGGTCAAGTAAAGACATAATCATTAAAGTACGCGAGTTGTCCGTTAAACATCAATTCGTCCGACTGTTTAATTTCGAAGCTGCAATTCTTCTACTAAATCGGTACTTCACAAAAAAAAACAACACTCATGAATATTGGATTAATTGTATGAATGATTGTTTTTTTTTCAGATTTATTCGGAAGAATACATACACATTCAAACCATTCTCACTAACCATTGGATGGAAGTTCGAGCCACGATCAACGCCACTTCCGGCGGAAGAGAATCTCATCAACACTATTAGCCTGAGATGTGTAAGTATTCATTTCATAATTACCAGAGAAATCGAGGATGGGACTGAACGACAGAATATTTTTAAAATGACTTGTTTTTGAAGAAAATAATGCTTTTTTTTCTTTAACAGTTTTAATGATCATTAAGGGTCGTTTTTCGGTTGCGCGTTAGGATATACGGAACATTAGCGTCCCATACAAGATCATTAAAAATGTCATTATTAAAAAGTGATGTCATTTTTAATAAAATGTGGATAAAATTGGAATGTCATTATGTAGTAATCATTAAAAATGACAATTATAATTCTCGATCCAAACAATTTATATAATAAAATATAACTTTGAAATTAAATATTATATTACCTAATAGCATTTTCTTCATTATTAGATTGTTTCCCCTGATGGTGTCATCGATTTGTACAAAGCTAGTGAAATTGTTGCGTTTCAAAACACAAAACCAAACTTCTACGAGGAACTCCTGCTGCTACGTCTGTCGATACTTTGCTGCAAAAAAGATCAATACGAGCAAGAGAAGTGCCATAAATTCTTCGAAAACATCTTTATAAAGGTAAAAATAACGAAAACTCTCATAACAATATTACAATAAATATTTTGAACGTGGTTTTCATTTATTAGGCTGCTGCCACTATCCGGGAGCTCAAATCAGCGTCGGAAGCGCTTACTACCCAAAGTACCTTCCTACGTGAACAACAGGCTGAACGACGCGCCTATCTAGCCACGTTAGAGGCTAAACTGGGTAAACGGTCGTTACCGTCAGTCGGCCGTATGGTATCGAAGCGAGTTTCTGTTCCGAAATCGATACTAGACTGTGTTTCGCAGTCCAAGGCAACTTCGACTTCGGCTGATCCGAAACCAGCGGACTCCATCAGTCGACAACAAAAAGAAGCTGTGATTGTTATCGATGACGATTAGGTTCAGAATTGAATGTATCTGAATCGGTCGCTCGGAATGCTAGAATTGTTAAGTATTCTAAGTTACTTTTATTTCGTTCAAAACGGTTTTAGTGTTAAGATGATTTAAGATCAATTATTCGGCAGAACAAAATTATTGTACTAGTCTAGTAGAAGCGTTCTAGCTTATTTCATTCTAAAGCTTCCCGAAGAGCTAAACAATTCGTATCAAAAAAGGATTAGATTAATGTAACATAAAACTAAGCTCTATATCGAACGATCTCGGGTAAGCATGCAACTTCTGTATTCAATTGTCAGACTGTCATCCTCAAGCATGGAGCTTGTGATTGCAAATTCACAAAACTATTTGATAAGCCAAACATCACAATAAAAAGATGCAATAAATTCTAATGCAGATCACTTTGATGACTTACTGGTTATTTTAATAGTGGACAGCTTGATTATGTGATTTATAATTAGCCGACTCAATGAGGTATTGATGGTAATTCTGAATGATCATGTATCATGTATTTTTTGAGTGACAGATTCAAACGAAACCCAAATGTTTCTTGATTAAATGAACAAGAGAGCAGTAGAGATACTTATAACATTATGTGTCTGTGAAATGTTCAGCCATCCTGATTGCGAATCTATCATGGCTTCTTTTGAGAAAGTATTCGAATTGAAATTGCTTTTCCCCTAGAGAACGAAATGGTCGGGCATCACTCTGCAAAGATTTACAATTGCTGGCATCCTCGGAGTTATGGATGCTATAACAGATATCAATGTCCTCATCAAACGATAGATAAGGAGAGCAGAGAAAAGTGCGCATAGTTGAAGTACAGTAAGAATATTGAAGGCCCGAGATTACTTCCCTGCATATTACTGAAAACGTGCGGTGATTACTTCACTATGCGTGATACTGGTAATAAGGAAAATCAAGTGAAGTGACATGTAAGTGAAGTAAATGTGAAAGTGGAAGTGAGAACGGTAATAAGGGCCAATATCTAATAGTCTCGAACAGTTTGATTTACGACTGTAACCATTGGTTGTGTCAAAATAATGCGCGGAATCAGAGGTTCTTTTCTCTCTTATACTAGGAAAGCTAAAGCTGAATTTTTATCGATGGGAAGTGTATAAATAGAAAAAGTATTTTGGAATAACTCCATTGGATTGGATTCATTCAAGCCGGGATTTCACGTGTATACACCCATTTTTTCGGAAAATGAAAACCACACGTTTATGTTACAACTTTTCGTACGTCGCAGCTCTATTTTAGACGCTGTTCGAAAACACTTGTAGTGCATCACTAGAACTTTAAATGTCCTCTCTCATCGAGCATATCCATCGCAACCAGCTCTTTGGCATGTTTTGTCTTCATATGTACACTACGAGCTTTGTGATGGGCAAACCCTATTCCGCAGATCCTGCACTGTAAAGGCTTTTCTCCGGTGTGCGTACGCATGTGTATAATCTTGTGCGTCGACGTTCGGAACGTTTTTTCGCACAAATCGCACTTGTGCGGCCGTTCGTTGCTGTGTACGTAAAGATGCTTATTTAAAGTGGTCCTCATTAAGAACAGTTTGCCACAAACCTAGAAAAATGTGGAATAAATTAAAACGAACTAATCGTACAAACAAAACTTTATACCTGACATTCATGCTTCTTGTCCTGGGTGTGTGTCAGCTTATGACAACGCAGTGTCCCTGCGAATAGGAACGTCTTAGGGCAGAGATCACATTTGTACTTCCTATCTCCGTTGTGAATTCGCTGATGACCCTTCAAATTGTTTTTCTCCAGAAATGCTTTTCCACAAACCTCGCACTTGAAATCTCGTTTCTTAAGATGAACACTGTTTATATGCGACTGTAGTTTGTTACGAGATGTAAAACTTTTCGGACACTGTTCGCACTGATGCGGCCGAATATCTTCGTGGGTGATCATGTGACATTTGATATTATTGACCAAGGCTCCGCAAACCTGACAGATAGTTTTTTCCTTGGGTAACTTTTTCGAAAGCCTACCAGTCTTAGTAACTGCCACTTCCCTTACTTTGCGTTCCCTTTTGTTCGGATTGTTTCCACGATTTTCGTGTTCCTTCACATCACTAGGTATGAAGTTTGTTTGGTTTGATTCTTCCGGTTTCCATTCGCTATCAGAATCCGGATCGGCATCAAACTCTTCGTCACTCGACTCACTTTCATCTTGAGCTAATCTGGAAGGGCCTTCGTCAACTAGATTTGTAAAATCATTCAGGTCTAAATTGAGGTCAGTTTCTGGGAAAATAAGCCCTAAACTTGCAACTTCCCTTTTGATATCATCGGGTTCCAATTTCATAACAGTGCTTACTAATTCTGCTCCGACCGAACATGCAATTATCTGTTTTTTAACAGGCTCTCTTCTCTTTCCGATGTGAATGTCCTGTGGAAGCTGAAATCTGAAAGCTATTTCAATTATATCTAAAAAGTTAACATTTTTCTTTTTACATTTTTCAAAATCTCTTCACACTTTGATTTAGTGGTGTTTGCTTTTATTCTAGCTCGACTGCATTCGAATTCTTTTACCGTAGGGCAAACGTCCGATTTCATCAAGTCCTCCAGGGAAATTGTTTTATCTCGTACTTTTTCCAGGATTCGTCTGGATTCATCACATTTTTTTTTGAAATTGAATATAATATTTAAGTTGCGCTCACATTTTTCGCAGATGAAATTCGGTAGGCGATCTTTTTTATCAATCTGCAATAGAAATAAACTCATAATTACATATTTGGCATATTTCATTGTAGCTCACCGTTTGATCTAGCAGCCGGAGGGCTTGCTTGACAAAGTTTCGAACGTAAATCACATTTCGGCCCTGCACAATGCTATACAGATTGACCAAACGATCGTTCGTCAAGCACAGCCGGCACAACCGTTCGTAATTCTCAATATAGAAACGAAGCTGCTGTAGTTCTTTTGTGTTTTTCTTTTCACTGGTCGATTCTTCTTGTGTTTCTAGAGCCGGCGAATCCATTACTGAGAAGTAACACTTATTATTTATTAAATTTAGCAAAGGCTAATAGAAACCGTCGCACGAATGCATGGAAAAGACGTAAACAAATTTGTAAAATTCTTTTATATATTTTTTGTCACTCATTTATATATATATACGCAGTGATGCCACTTTTCGTTGAAGTCAAATACGTAGATTTAGTTTTAAGTGTACTTATACTACACGCTTAGAAAAAGTTACTCAAAGTTTGAGTACTAGTTACTCATTTTCAAATGATACATGGAAACGTCAAAAATTCAGTAGTTATCATCAATGATATTGAGTAACTCCTACTCTAAATTTGAGTTTAACGCAAGAACTCGTTTTTTTGTTACTATTCGCAAGATCAGTCTAAAAGTTGTAATAACCATTTGTAGTAACAGGTTGTATTTTTTGTTAGTGAGATCGCGTATTTCGAGGGTGAGTCGTTATGAGGAAAAAGTGTATGATTGGTGCCTGAGCATAACTGACATGTATGTTAATTTGCAATTGACACACTACTCCAAGCGACCACCACTTGATATAGTATTGAGTTCAATTACTTAATATTTTAATACAATACACTCAGAAAAGGAGCAATTTTTTTGCAAATTTGGTAAATGTAAAATAAAATTTCACTCAAAATTTGAGTGATAGTTACTCTATTTTTGGTATATGTACAAATAAAGTATCACTCAGTAAATAAGTAGATTTTACCCAAATATCGTTTCCAGTGGAAGAACTCAAATTTGAGTAACTTCGGAGTTACTCTAAATTAGAGTTGTTCCACTTTTTCTGTAGATGAGTGAGATCTTACTCATTTTTGAGTAACTATTTTTAAGCGTGCTGGCATCTCTGCTGTCAAATGCTGTGTTTAAGCAGTGTTCACATCTTTCTTCATGCGGTTGCACCAACATATGGAAATGATTTCGATGGAATATAATCAAACTATAACAAACCACTTTTTTTCTTATTCAAAAAGAGGTCAAATTACTTGTTTTGCAGAGGATACTAGACAAGAGTTATATTTATATTAAGTTTGAAGATTTTGACTTCACAAACTGGAAGAAGACGCCCTAATTTACTGCAGTACGAATCAACTATCTGAATGAGAATGCAAGGATCTACCAATTATATTTGTCGTGGATTATCCCTACCAAAAATGCTCATTCAACATTCAGTTTTCAGTAAGTGTATGGTGTAAAATGGATTCAGAAGCAACACACAAATGAAATACTAAATTATTTAAATTATATTACATCTTCGATTCATATATCCATTTGAGTCAATTTTCAGCACCAAGTTGTTTAGACTGATTCAAATTTTTTCTGTCAATGGTCGCTTTTCGTATCTTTGTTGGTTTCTCTCGGGATGGGTCGTGTGATTTCTTATGCGTATGCATATGAGTAATGGTTGTAAAACTTTTATAGCAAACATCGCACTGGTACGGTTTTTCACCAGTGTGTATCCGCAAATGCTTCACAAGAAGCCATCTAGAAATGGAAAACAATATAATCATAAATAATATAGCTATACTCATAAAATTTACTTGTACAGAAACTGTTTAGAGCAATAATCACAAGCAAATTGTTTATCCTGCGTGTGAGACTTCTTGTGGACTGCTAGTGTTCCTTGCAGAGCAAAGGTTTTACCGCAGCCTTCATAGTCACATACGTGCTTACGTTCTCCGCTATGAATCACTTTGTGGTTCCGTAAGTTACCGGAGTCGAGAAATTTTTTATTGCATATATTACAAGTGTATTTTCTGATCTTCAGATGAACACCATTCACATGTATCCTCAATTTGGTAGCAGTTCGGAAAGATTTTTCACACTGATTACAAGGAAAAGGTCGCTCACCGGTGTGACACATCATATGATATTTTAAACAGGTAGAGTGCTTGCCGCAGATTTTACATAATTGTCCCTTGTTCGATTCCGTTTTCAGTGTGTTTACTGTTCTAGATTCTTTTTCGTTCTGGTTTTCCTCATTTTGCGTAGATTCATATTCATTACGTTCTTCATTATCTGCTCCGAATTCTGGGTTTTGTTCTTCCGATAATATATCAAAGGTTTCAATGACATAGTCAGGTTCGGATCCCGCTTCACTTTGAGCTGTTTTATTGTATACGATTTTTTCCAGTACTTCTTCTTCTTCATCCTCGTCTTGATCTGCTTCCAGGAATTCGTATTGCTCCACATTTTCCTCGAAGAGCACCGATTTTTGTACGTGTGGTGATTCTTTTTTCACAGAAACTTGATTAGAGAGAAGTGTTCTATTACTGGCTTCAGCTGTGGCTTCCTCAGCTTCAGCATGAATGACTATATTTTGGGAAATATTTTCAGATTCTACTATAACTTGTTCAAAGCTTTCAATTTTGAGCTGGGATTGAATATTTGATTGAAGTGGAGGTTCTCGTGATGTCGGTTGTTTGTCACTTGGCGAACACGAGAAGGCTTCAACAAGAAGGTCATTCGCTTCCTGACACTGATTTCTGAATTTGTAAAGTTGGCGCAAGAAATTTTTGCAATTAATACAAATTTTTTTTGGAAGGCCATCGTCCGGCTCTATCTGAAACATTAGAAGTTATACGAAACATAACGTCTTCTACGAAAGCGGAAGTTTCTATATCGGAAAGTTCTTTTCTACCAGTATTACTACTCACCGAAAGTCCAAGCATTTCAACGGTTTCGCGCATTAACAACCCAAGCGATTCTTTTTGCGTTTTCGTATTTCGTTCGAAAATATACACCAAATCAACAAGATTTAAACACAAGCGACAAACTTGATCGAATTGGTCCAAGCTAGGTCGATTCATCGTATTATTTTTTCCTCGTCTTTACACAATATTTAAACATTAGCTGATTTAAAACTCACAATTTGGGACGCATAGGAAAGGAAAACAAACATTTCGTACCAAAACTCTCACTTATCTAAAACAGGGATGCCAGGTCATTTTTTCAAAAATCTGTGATCAAGCCAAAAAACCCAAAAATCTGTCTGTACAAAATAAAATCTTTCCCGTTTTTCTTGCACGTTTCCCGTACCATAATAGCTGAGCAGAATCACTATTTCCAATCGCTCTGTAGTTTTTGATGCTTAAACCTTAAACTGTTATCGATTTTCAAAAATCTGTGAAAAACTGTATTCGATTGCAGAATCTGTGCAAATCTGTGATAATTTTCCGAAATCTGTGCCATTCGGTAGTAGCATGTGATTAGGGCATATCGCACGATAGGCCCTTGCGAATGTTACAAAATATAATGCTCATTGTTCGGCTCTACAACCTTCATTTACACAATAATCGATATAATCTCGTAGATAGAAGCCCAACCTACGAAGCTGTGCGCAATATGCTTCAATTCCATGTTTAAAACTTGAGTAATGAACATTATTTTTCGTAACTTTCAAAAGGGAATATCGCACGATATGCCCTAATCACATGTTAGCAGGGCTTGCAAATTGAAGCAACGAATATGAACGAAAGGATTTCACCATCTGTGCTATTCACACACATTCGTATGTCAGGTAGAATTCACAGCGCAACCCAAGCCAGGAGAGCTGCATCGTTCGTTCATTAGTTCATGAATATGCCCGCTTGCTGAGACCTATGCTTCATGAGGTTAGCATTTGATGAATGGTTCTAATATTGTAGATGCCTATGAGGAAACTAGTTTCATAACTTTTAGTTCCGATGAATATTAACTTAAAGAACATTGCTTTTAGTGTTTCTCGGATATATACACAGTGTAAACCGCCAAGAAACAAATTGATCGTTTTGAAAATGGGCTCAAATGCAAAACTTCTGCTATAAAATGTTTAAAGTATGTTTGAAATGTGATCAAATTTGGTCTTGAAATGCGAACATTATGTTAAAAATGATTTCTGTAAACCTACTTTTTAAAAATAAACCGTAAACACTGCCTATATGACTTTGCTTCGCGTCTTGTAGCACACCGTGAGGCAAGGTCTTCTTTCTCGTACAATACTAACGAGAGCGAACCCTTCATTTCATTACATTGTCATGGATTGCTTAGTTCATGTGTTAACTGAGACTGAGAGCACAGACAGTTTACTTGGCAAGGGGAATTGGTCTGCTCAGTAGCATATACTCTCACGCATACAGTTTCTCTCTAATATAGGTCTCTCATTCAGCTATGTCAAGCAAAGTGTTCACAGCAGATATTTTTTGTTGCTTCGTTCGTTTGAGGATTCACAATACAAGCCCTGCATGTTAGTACCGCATTGAGCAATTTGACGTCTCTGTTACTCACACCGATGCAGGATGCACAGATCTATTTATATACGAAGTTCGAATGTGTGCGAGCCGAAGTCAAAGTTTGTTGTGCGCAGAGATGCCCGGTATTTTCATAGGAAATCTGTGTTACTCTCTACAAAAAATCTCTATTTATCTGTATTAACTAACAAAATTAAATTTCAACTAAAAATGATGTTAAAAGGTGTTATTCCAACACATTATTGCTGTAGAATGGTAGATTCAATGAGACCAAGACCAAGCTTCTCCTCACTGCAATCAAATACTAATAGATTGCTCATACGAAAAAGTTTTTATTTTGCTTCTTGGGAGATTCGTATTATATTTAGGAAATCTGTATCAAATCTGTATTCTGCACCCATCTGACACTGGTATGTGAGCACCAGCCATTTGAAAGTATGCCGATTACGTCGAGCCCCTCGCGTTTCGAGCCCCAAACACTGCGATGTTTTGATACTCATCGCGACTCTCAAATTGTGAAAATTATCTCCACTTGATGTTCCAAAACACTGTCTGCTGTATTTTAGGTAAACCAATAAGTTATTGTGAGAGAGTCGACAGAAAATTCACTAATTTTCGTGCAATCAACAATCTGGTTATGGGTTCAATCTTATACTGAGGTAAAAACATTTTTGACTCATTATCATACACTGCGGAAAATGCATATAGAGTTTCGTAAGTTATGAACTTATGAACCAAGTAGAAAACAGTTCCATTACGTGTTATAGAGTTTCATGAACGGTTTTATGCCTTTCTCAGCTGTTCTCTTGGCATTGCAGTATTTTTATTGCATATATGTTTTCAATAATTGGCACAATACGGCTCGACAAAATTCATTGGGTTATTTCGAAATACTCACACTAGTATTCACCACACAACCGCTGAAAACAGCCACACCAATACATTCACACGTTGATTGAACCCTTTTTAAAATCTATGCAGATAGTTGAAAATCGTGAAACACAGATTAATCTGTGGAAATGGCATCCCTTACCGTCTTTTCTTTAAGCTATATTGGCATTAGAGTGCCTATAAGCAGACCCTGTCAGCTTGGAGCGAAATCAATCTTCAGTTCAACAACGCCATCGCACGGCATCACATTCAATATATCATGTCAATTGTATGGGTGCGCAGCCCTGCTATTTTGGCGCGCACGAATTTGACATTTCTCTTCCCTACTTATATGTATGAGATTAGATGCGGACTCACCTGAGGGCGACATGCTCACAAAAAAGGATGTTGCCAGTGATTTGTTCGGGAAATGTGAGAGCTGGATATCTTGTTAATATGATGTCTTTGCTATAAGTCACTCTAATTGGCATATTGTCGCAAAACTGAAATGTAGAGGCGCTGCTTGTTTAGAGATGATACTTTCAGCAAGAGCTGTCAAATCGGTAGGAAAATTTCTAATTACTCCACCTTTTCAACGATTTCTTATGAAAACGGGCAAATTCATTTGAAAAATCATACACTGAAATGAAAATCTTATATATATGCATTAGATTTGTCATATGAATCATATGCAGAATATAATTCATAGAAATTATATGGAAACTTATAATCTTTATTTAATGTGTACGTCAAATCTAAATGGACGTTATCATAATGAAAGTTATGAAAATATCCCATATAATTTATATGGAAATCCAATGAAAGTCGTGAATAGTTGTGTCCTCGATATTCATCAACTGCTCCAGACCATTTCTTCAGGAGGTTCCGCATCTCAAAGTAATTTTAAATTGCTGACAAGACAGCTCATCCAACTTCGTTCAAGGATATGCGTTAACGGACCATGAAATATATATCCGGTACATTTCATAACTCTATCTGTCTAGTAAGATTCATTTTTTTATTTTCAGTCTCGGGATCTCACTTCTCTTTCGCAACTATCATGAGGTGCTCCCTCACCGAATGGAATATTAGTAAAGCTTGAATCCTCAACGAAAAGTAGTTCTGCTATTATCTGCTTATCAATTATCTGCTATTCGTATGACCTCCATTGAAAGTTATATATATATATATATATATATATATATATATATATATATATATATATATATATATATATATATATATATATATATATATATATATATATATATATATATAATAAATTTTATAAAACTAGTCATATGGTATATATGAACCTATCTAAATAAATTCGAAGTGAAAATAATATGCGCTTCATAAATTGTTCCAATGTATGTTGTACGGATATCTAGTAATGGTTATAAGACGCGCCAATAAATTTGACTCAGACTGGAAATTTCATTCGTTATATGGAAATCCTGTAAAAATAACGTTAAGAAGAGTTTTATGTTTCATAAGATTATCTCATATATTTGACATGATGTTGAACACATCTTGTAACTATTATTGGAAATGCTAATAGTGCAAAATCATTAGAATATCATATAATGTGAAAAAGAAAATTTAGCTCAGTGTAGTAGAAGTTGAAGAAAAAGTTTTTACTCTGAGGCGGTAATGTTGATCTTAGTTCATTGTGCGAAATCTACTGTTTATTCCGAATAGAGCATTAAACTTGGTTTGATACCATTTTTCAAATGTCTGGAAATAACAAATAAAGTATCCGATGTAAATAGTACTCGATCGCTATACATTCTAGTACTCGAGAAATCAACGTTACACTGGTTTCTCTTCAAAAAAAATGTTGATCCGAAAAAACCTAACCTTACCTAATTTCACACATTTCTGAAGATTTTCCATGATTAATCGTAGTTTACACTAAAAAAAGTAGTAGTAATCACTTTGAAATCGATTTTCTTCTACTCCGAGTGTACTTTTATTGATTTTATTGCTAATATCTATTTGCAAATCACTACTGCCGATATGAAAATTTCAGAAAGAAAACTCCTTTTCTTGGTTCCATTTTTCATTGGCAGGTGTCGCTACCAGAAATTCCAGGTCTGCAGATTTGTCTCTAAATCTGCAGATTTGGGGTATAGTGCTGCAGACATTTTTTGTTGTGCAGACTTTTGCAGACTTTTGAAATTCTCGCAGACTTTTACAGACTTTTGAAATTCTCGCAGACTTTCGTCTATATTAACAGACTTTTGAAATTTCCGCGACCTTTTTCTTTTTGTCGTGAATACGACTTACTTTACTATGGGGCGCCTTTTCAAAATTTACCCTCTGAGAGAGTGATAAGTTTTTGATCGTGAATATCTTCTGTTGTATCTAATGAATCAACATAATTCTTGCAACATGCCATCGGAAATATGATCACAATTTAATGATAAAATTTTCAGTTGTGTGACATAATCTTAAATAGTTCAAAATTAAACTTTTCTTAAATGTTTGGTACAAACGAGTGTCAGAGGATAATTCATATGGCGCGTTTGCCTTTCTCGTATTTTGGAAGCTCATAGCTCAGTGATCTGTAGAAGGATTTATATAATCTAACTACCAATAGAATCGAAATTTTTCAACTTGAACGTGTATTGCAACAACATTGAAGTTTTTCAATAGTACACTATTGAAAAACCTGTTTGATTTAACCCATGACAGCACCAGCCAATCAGAACGCGAGATGTCTGCATCTATACAAGAGCATCCATATAAAAGTTGAGTGCTTCATTTTTCCTACCATTTGCTGAGCATCTGTTCCCGAAACAAGACACACGAGAGCAACATCGTGGACCTGTCGTCTCACTGTTTCCCGTTCTGCGTACAGGAAAAGAATTCTAACAAAGGTGATGTGAAAAATAGCGGCAGTTAAGTTAAAGCACGAGTGTCAGCACGATGACAGCGAGAACCGGATGAAAGGCAGCCGAAAATTCCAGCAAATTCAAATAGCACTTTTAAGTGCTAAAAATAATCATAAAGAATTAGTTGAATTTTATCGCTTTCCTACCATTTTCCGAGCAACTGTTGCCGAAACAAGGCACACACGAGAAGTTAAATTAATTTGCACCGTCACTAACACATTCAATTACGAACGGCAATGCGAAAGTGGAAGTGATGATGTTGAATACATCTTTATACTAGTACACAAATATGCCGTGCGAAAGAGTTGCATTCTTTAGTATGGGGCGCTTTTTGATCATGATATTACGGCAGGACAGTAACGCTGTCTCGCAATACGAAACAGAAAATTTTGATTTAGAAACATCTTTATACTAGTATACTTTATACAAATTATTAGAACAAATGTTTTCACTTGATTTGCGCATTCTACTTTCCAGGCGTATCAGAACTGGCTAAATTTAAAGCAATCCTAAATATTTCTTTATCACAGTTATGTGGTCGTCCTGAAAAGGACGGGGTTTTCAACTCCTCGTCGTTACGGATGGACAGCTGCAGATGGCGAGGGATGATTTTCGTTTTCTTGTTGTCGCGGGCAGCATTACCGGCCAATTCCAACACTTCGGCAGCCAAGTACTACATCACTGCCGCCAGATAGACCGGTGCACCGGCACCGCTCTGCGTAGTTTCCCTTCCGGAGCAGACGATGGATTTTGCCAACTGGGAACTGCAGACCAGCACGGTTCGAGCGGGACTTTGCCTTGCCCTTAATTGTTCCTCCTGTGTGCGTGTTTCCGCGTGAAAATTCCACAAGAAGTTGTTAACCTTTAGGCAGCCAATTCAGTATTACTTAGAGATGGGCAATTCGCTCCTGAGCTGTTTCAGTGAATCGAATCATTGAAGTGAGCTGACAGCTCACAGCTCTTTTCAAAAGAACCGCAGCTCACCAGCTCACTCGTTTGCTACCCAGTTCACTACATTATGACGAAGGGAACACGCTACGAGCTGATCGGATCTTCGGCTCATTGCATCATTGCAAATCAATGATTCAATTTCGATCATGCATATGAAAGAAAACCGGTGCATAAGAAAAACGGCGCACAAAATGAACCTTAAGTTCAAACTAAAAGAGCTGATGAGCTGATACATCGAATCGATTCACTTTGGTGAGCTGATCGGTTCGGAGCTGTTCACCAAAATGAGCTGTTTTGCACACCTCTAGTATTACTGACTGCCGCTCTACTAACTCTCTCTTTTATATCGTCTCACTGTTTCCCGTTCTGCGAAGGGGAGGTCCGTACACCGCTACCAGTATAAATTGAAATGTGATGTGAGAAATAGCGTCATTTGAGTTAAAGCAGCTACTCTGTATGTACGAGACACCGTCAGAACGATGGCACCGAAACAGGTAGAAAAGCAGATTTGTACCGTCACTAACACATTCAATTACGAACGGCAATGCGAAAGCGAATGTTGAACACATTTTTATACTAGTATGGGGCCATGTAAAAATATGCCATGCGAAACAGGGTTGCCATATAAACAGGTTAATCTGTTTTATTATTATTATTATTAAATAGTTTCCGGAACAATCATTGTCGAGTACTCATCGTCGATTTAATTGTAGCATTGCTATTGAAATGAGTGTTCTTGCACGAATTCAACCTAATCCGACCCTTTCAGTGAGGTGAACACAGAAAAAGCACTTTTCCTTGTGCCAGTAGCGAAAAGGGAGGTGTTTGTGTTTCAAACCATACCAGTGAACCGGCCGGAGTGTTGGAAATGCAGAATGTAGAGGTTAAACCCGTAAACCCTAGGTACGCTGGCATGGATGAATTGTTGAAAACACAGAGGTATGACATTTCACACACGAATCTGCGTGTATGTGGGAGGGAAAGCATATGGGAAAATTTATGGGTGGGTTTCACTCTGACTATGGCTTCTGTGCCCGACTAACTCAATCGGTTGGTTTGAATGTGTAGCGTGTCGTTGTCCTATTTGTAAAAATAACAAACTCAAGAGGTTGTTCGACATGATACGAGTGCTAGCCTATGAGTGCATTTGCTGTTAGTTGAACTCTAGATCCGTTTGTGCCACTGTTCGGTATGACAATTAATGTTTCCACTTAATTTGCGCATTCTACTTTCCAGGCGTATCAGAACTGGCTAAACTTGAAGCAATCTAAATATTTCTTTATCACAGTTATGTGGTCGTCCTGAAAAGGACGGGGTTTTCATCTGCTCGTCGTTACGGATGGCCAGCTGCAGATGGCGAGGGATGATTTTCGTTTTCTTGTTGTCACGGGCAGCATTACCGGCCAATTCCAACACTTCGGCAGCCAAGTACTCCGGTAGATAGATAGACCGGTGCACCGGCACCGACACGCTCTGCGTAGTTTCCCTTCCGGAGCAGACGATGGATTTTGCCAACTGGGAACTGCAGACCAGCACGGTTCGAGCGGGACTTTGCCTTGCCCTTAATTGTTCCTCCTGTGTGCGTGTTTCCGCGTGAAAATTCGACAAGAAGTTGTTAACCGTTAGGCAGCCAATTCAGTATTACTGACTGCCGCTCTACTAACTCTCTCTTTTATATCGTCTCACTGTTTCCCGTTCTGCGAAGGGGAGGTCCGTACACCGCTACCAGTATAAATTGAAATGTGATGTGAGAAATAGCGTCATTTGAGTTAAAGCAGCTACTCTGTATGTACGAGACACCGTCAGAACGATGGCACCGAAACAGGTAGAAAAGCAGATTTGTACCGTCACTAACACATTCACTTACGAACGGCAATGCGAAAGCGAATGTTGAACACATTTTTATACTAGTATGGGACCGTGTAAAAATATGCCATGCGAAACAGGGTTGCCATATAAACAGGTTAATCTGTTTTATTATTAATATTATTATTATTATTATTATTATTACTATTATTATTATTATTTTTCTTATTATTATTATTATTATTATTATTATTACTATCATTATTATTATTAGAATGACTCTTGCATACCGAAGATCGTCGATACATTTCAGACCAGCCCATTGCAATTGTCTCGTACTGAAATTTCGAGAAGAATCAGATATCTTCGAACTTTGTAGCATCAATAAAAATAAACTACAAATTTGTCGTACCTAGCCTGCTATATTAGCAAATTATAAAAGAATTGTTTCAAGTTTGGAATATATAGTTGTAGAATAGTAGCTGTTTAATGTAACTAATCTGTATTTTAATGTAGGTACATCGCTTCAAACTCTATTAGTGAAAAAGAGGAAATCTTGCACAATTCATACAATCAATCAACTAACTGATATTCGGAAAAGTGATGGGAGCGTATCAGTTTTTTCGTATTCACGACATCCAGTTATGTCTCTGACATTACCCACCCACCTTTTTGCTCGCCAAGTCAGTTTTGCGTGTCATTAGGTTTTTTACCGTCACTGCTAACCTCAATCGGATGAACACTTTTTGACAGTCCAGCAGTACTGTTTGTAAACAGAAATTTCTTTTGTTTGTTTATTGACAAATTGGATCAGACCATTTACGGTCCGTATCGCCTAAATAAAGTTTTAAAACATTTGTTCACGATTGAATACGGTTCGTTTTTGATATTTATTAAATAAAAGTGACTAGTTGCAAAGTGTAAAAATGATTGTTTTAGATGTGCTCTTCGATTTTTGTTTAAGCTTGTTTGTAAACAGTACCGCTGAACTGTCAAGGATGAATACTTGTTCATTTGTGTCGTCACGATAAAAAACCTAATACTTTATAGAGAAATTGCTGCCAGCAAGACATACTTGCTGACTGCAGATTTTTTTTCAGATTTACAGACCCTGCCTGCAGATATTTGAAATTTTTACCTGGCATCTCTGGTCGCTACCGGGAAATCGGTAGTAACATGTGATTAGGGCATATCGCACGATAGGCCCTTGCGAATGTTACAAAATATAATGCTCATTGCTCGGCACTACAACCTTCATTTACACAATAGTCGATATAATCTCGTAGATAGAAGTCCAATCTACGAAATTGTGCGCAATATGCTTGAATTTCATGTTTAAAACTTGAGTAATGAGCATTATTTTTCGTAACTTTTAAAAGGGAATATCGCACGATATGCCCTAATCACATGTTAGTACCGAAATCAGCTTTGCCATAATTTGCCAATTCTCGGTTGATTTTTCAAAATGGTGTATAAGCAAGTGACAGTTTCTCTTTGTTCACTATCTCTTTTATTAATTACCAAGCGGTTTTAACGTTTATCACTCAAATCTTTGCATGAAATGATACCCGAAACTTTTGACTTTCTAACAGAATAGTGATATCGAAAAAAAATCTTTTAATCACATCACAATAATCGAAAGAGAGAGTGATTAAAGAGAAACTGTCACTTGCTTATACGCCCTTTTGAAAAATTAACCGAGAATTGAATTTGAAAAAGAAAACACCAAAACAAAGCACAAAAAATGTTGTTCAACATCGTAACGATATGCGAAAAAAATAACATATTATGATAGGAGTTTAGAATAAACTTTCAATCGAAAAAACATTAAAGTGTTTATTTTCCTGCTGATTTGTGGATCAATGACATCATGAAATTCCGTGCCGTGATAATCGATACCATTCATATGCGGGAGCTTCTGAACATCATAACGACTTGTTCGCGCATAAACCGCAACTTTGCTATCAATATAAAACCGTCCAAAATGTTTATTCAGATTGAAACGAACGTGGAGGCTGCCCAATTCCTGTGGTGTGAGATAGATACATCAAATCGTAATGGATTTTTCAGTGAATACGTTATGGATGGAGTAGATGAGGAACATAATGAAATTTATCTCACTGGGCAGTCGGCAAATTTTGTACGCGCCTTGTCCACCTTGAAAAATACACCCGTGAATTATATGAAGCTTAAGCTGATTAAAACGGATCTCGCCTATCTGATGGTTGAAATTAGCGGAACTGTTAACAATGACGGTGAAATCATATGTCCCAAGATACAGCATTCAATCCCGGTGACAGTAGTTCCTCGAAGTGAGTGGATAAGTTTTCATCTTCCTCTAAACATGGATTACCATTTGACCACGAGTATGCCATCAATCAAATCACTCCAAGGATTACTGGACAAGATGAAGAATCTTTCGCCGTCGGTAACTATTTACGTGACATTGGCAGGGGAATTTTCATTGGTAGTAGAAACAGACGTGGTTACTGTAGGTAGTCATTACAAGGGTTTGCAGAGTGGTTTGGCACAATCACTTGATACAGCCGATGCTACGGAGGAAACGGAAACCTTAACGGAGGCAGCTTGCAGGGTTGACTCGAAAAAATTGTGCACACTTCTGGAGTGTTTGAACTGTTTCGATATGAAAATGATGGCCAATATTAAAAACCAAATCTCATTCAATGTAAAGTACGAAATTAGGGACAACGTATTTATGAACTTTGTGCTGCCAGCAGTTGAATTCGAATAACATGATAAAGACTATAGCGTTTTCAATGAATATTCTTTTTTTATTTTAACTATGAAAAGCGACTAATGTGAAGATGTACGATTTATCCCGAATTCCCTGCCTTAATCTGAGCTCAGTCGGATTAAGGTTTCCTAACTTTTCACACCTCCTAGTAATAATAGATTAACTGTCGATTTTTGATGAATGAATGAGGAGTTTCCTCGTTTAGTAATGCTCATATTTTAGCGGTAAGGTTTGTATTTAAAAATTTTCATACTTTTCCTATGTTTTTTTCTTAGAATTGTATTTAATGACCATTCTTTGTTTGCAAGACAAAGTGTACGACACATTCTGGCGTAGCGTAGTGATTGATTTTTGTATTGTTTATGTTATTATGGTTGTTGAATTTTTATCTACTGTCTTGAGTTCAATAGCTGTTTCTAATGTGACTGTTTATTTTCCGATTGTTTCAATAGCTATATAAATAAAATTTCAGCACAACAAACACATCAGTGTTGTTGCAGGCTCAGATGATTATGAATTTCGATTGGTGGTGTTTGGTTCCAGTTGTATTCAACGGTGGTATGATATCGGATAGCATGACCAAAAAGCAATTTTCTTTTCGTATGCCACAAGCTTAAATGGTTTATGTTTCACACCTGAAGTTAATAGAAGTATTCGAAAAAGTGTGTTCAGATAGTATTTCGTCTTGAATTTTAATTTATTTCGACGTTTTGCCAACTTGTTTTCATAAAAAAAAACAAATTTATTTTAACGATTTGGACAAGGAGAATAGAGTCGCTTACTCCTTCTTGCTAATCACCGCGATTCTGCAATCCGACGGATTTGTGATACGAACGAATCTACACTTTCGTTCGAGTTCGAATTTGGCATTCTTTATTCCGCTCGACTTGTATGATTCGATCGACTCTTGTTCGGGAACACTTGCAATTTCGAACACTAACCATGAAAGCTGTCAACACTACTTACACGTTCTATATTATTTATATAACTCATTTCTTAGTAAATGAAACCGTCACACTTGTATAAACAAATTAGAACGATTCTAAACCGAACAGAAGTAATACGTACGCAAGTCGATCGAGTAATGTTCGAAAATTGAACAACTCGAACGAATGATGTTCGAGTTCATACCCAACTCGAACGGAATGCAGAATGGAAATTGCACATTCGATCGAAACATTTTGAATCGATCGACGCACAGAATAAGGGTGAATGTCTCGGGGAATTTTGGCGAGCTCTAATTCACACCTATTAGCGGCCCTTACACGATCATTAAAAGTGTCATTACTAAAAAGGAATGGCACTTTTAATGATCGTGTAAGGTCTACGAGTTCAGTAATGATGGAATTGTGGATTTTCCATCATTACCAACATTATTTCTTCTTCTTATTTTTTTTGTGGAAGTGATGAATATCTTTAGAACTATACGCGAAAAAATGACAAAGTGTAGATTTAAATTGTTAATATTTCATTAACCTTAACGTTTCAATGGCAAATCAAATTTATTTTCAGCTAAACGAAAATAAAAATATTGCTATTGCTGGAGTAGTTACAAATACTCATCATTAATAATGAACGTGTAATGCTAAAAAGTAATGATGTACAGTAATGCAGTAATGACGAGCGTTTGAGCAGAAGTGTCATTACTTAGTAATGACACTTTTAATGATCGTGTAAGGTCCGCTATTAGTGGCCCTTACACGATCATTAAAAGTGTCATTACTAAGTAATGACACTTCTGCTCAAAAGCTCGTCATTACTGCATTACTGTAATCATTACTTTTTAGCATTACACGTTCATTATTAATGATGAGTATTTGTAACTACTCCAGCAATAGCAATAGTAATATTTTTATTTTCGTTCAGCTGAAAATAAATTTGATTTGCCATTAAAACGTTAAGGTTAATGAAATATTAACAACTTAAATCTACACTTTGTCATTTTTTCGCGTATAGTTCTAAAGATATTCAGCACTTCCACACAAAAAATAAGAAGAAGAAATAATGTTGGTAATGATGGAAAATCCGGAATTCCATCATTACTCGTGTCATTACTGAACTCGTAGACCTTACACGATCATTAAAAGTGCCATTACTTTTTAGTAATGACACTTTTAATGATCGTGTAAGGGCCGCTATTGGGATTTCCTGTCACCACAACGGCTTGCACGATGAGTGACTTGTGTGATCATTGTTGAGAAAAATCGAAATTTCGAAAATCGCGACTGAAAGTTTTCGCAAGTGAATTCCAGACAAAAAAAATCGGTCAGAAAACTCACTGAAGAAAAGTTCACTACTGATTTTGGCAAAAATTCAGTTGTGAAAAGTTTACTAGCGAACATCCTCATCGATGACATTTAAGAAAAAAGTTCGCACATCGAATATATCTGATATGATTCTCGAACATAAGATTCTTGGGAAATGAATGTTCATAGTCGTTATATCTCAACCATTTGCTAAATACATCATGAATAAATTCGCCGATGAACAAAAACCTTTCTGAAAATATTCAGTGCGCGTAGGGTTGTCGAAATGAAGAAAATGCTACATTTTTAGCTACTGTAATTTTATACTCCGTCGATAAGTGGATGTATTCGAAATGTATTTATGTAATATTTATAAATATTACCTAATTTAGCTTGAATATCATACGTAAAAGTACCAGGAGCGCAAGTTATCGCTACGCCAATTCAAACGCACCATTCGAATGCTATGTCTGCTGTGACATGCTATAGACATGCAAAATGCTGCGCTCCTGTTTCTTCTACTAATTAAACTTGTTCTAAATAGCGTTTTATTGGTTTTATTCTAAATAGTGTAGTGTTCAACCAGCTGAAATTAAAACAGTCTTTCGTCGCTGTGATCACTATTTGGAATGTGGAAAAAATATTGTTGTTCATATTGACCACCCTACGTGCATCGAAAATATCGCAGTCGTTATTTCATTATTTTTTATTAATAAAAATATAATAATTAAATATTGCACGAATCACTTCGATATTGAACTGAAGCGTAGTGGAAACTCAGCATCTGAATATCATCGGAGATTCTTCTCCCTTTTGATTATCTTCTTAGCGATATTTATGTGGATATTGCGGTATACATTTAAGTGCCAAGAGCTCACTGTTTCATTGGGCATGACCTAAGCTTGTTAGCAATTGTGCTAATTGGGATTCATCCCCATCCGACAGGCCGGTTCATCGGACTTTGTGGCAGAATATCAATATAGATAAGGTTAAACTCTACGTATTGTGGGTCCACAATTGCTATCGTGGTCAAATCGTTAAAGCACCATTATGCCGAACACAAATAATTCTTTTGAAGAAGACATTGAACCTAAATCGGTAAGAATATTCGATCAGGTCGGTGTCGGCAATTTCCCAGCATGGTCATTTGTTGCACTTTTGTTTACGAGCAATGTAGATGAATAATTGAAAGTTTTTTCTTACGGAGTTTTCATGCAGTTCTTGGGCCATTTTTACTCCCATATTTCAACAAATTTTGATTAGTTTTATACTGTACATTTGGTGATTCAACTTCAAAGCACAGACGTAACACGGTAATATTCATCGACTGTTAGAAATAATGCTGAGATCGGTTAAGGAAGCCGCTGTTCAAAAATGGGTACGGATTAAGGTAATTTGATTTTATAAAACAATGAATCTCACTTAACTGTTGGGTGTTGTTTTTTTTCTTTTACCAAACACGCAGATCATGAATCGCTATTCATAATCACTGATTTTTTTATATTAAAAGAATTCTTCCTTATACATTTGGCAACTCGCTTGTTTTGTAGCCTGTTCAAAAGCATTCGTTGGAAGCCAAACAGTATTTCCTTAGTAACGAAAAAGTTTTCACTGTGACCGATCAACACTGCCTAGCCAATTGATTGTTCTTAACATACAGTAGTACTACTAATAGGTTTGTGCACAGAGGAACAAAATTGTTCCCTACGACGCAATAGTGACTGCGAAATCAGCATTGTGTTGGGTAGAAAATTCGGTGATTGAGGCGTCACAGTATTTAGCACACGCACACACAACACGACGTGTTTGGTATAAGTATGTACTTCGTAAAAGCTATCTGGATACCGTACTGTCAATGCGTTTCTCGTCTACTCCGGTCTTGGGTGGGAATGATGAAAGTTGTAGTTTTAGAACGTTTTCGATGCGGTCGAAATAATTACTTTTTCTTTTTTTTCTCAATTGAAAGGGTGCCGAGTGTTTCAAACAATCATTATACAACTAGTGTCAGCTCGCTAGACCATTTCGAACAGTCTTGGTTGGATATAAAAATGGGAAATGTTATAATGCAATTGTCATTAATTGTTAGCATTTCGCTCTAAACTAACACTATTATGTAGCATATTTCCAAATAACCTGCACTGGTTGCACTTGTTCAATTTGTTTTGTATTTTTTTTAACGGTTTGTGCTTGAGTTATTTTCTTGAGATGAAACTTTACTTTGGTTACTGCATAGCTAAATTGTTAAATCCTAGTGTTTGCCCTTCATTTTGTTTAATTGAACTCTTCCGTATTGCTGCAGTTTGCGCAAATGGTCGTTACTTATTTTGATTTTTTTTTATCCTGCCTTTCCTATCAATTATTTATCTTTATTGTTGCTTTACCTCCGACATGAGGAGCCATTACAAAAAAAAAAAGAAAATAAAAATACAAAGCAACATTGCAGCTTATTTTCGGCTTTTTGAGTAGGTTTTTTCGTAGGATGAATCGGCTTTCGCTCACTCGCAGTTGTAAAGCCAACGCGGGTCCACGTCCAAATTTTAACACATGCAGCCGCCCTCCGAGTCCTGCTGATCGCCAGAGTTCGAGGGTTGAGTTTGTAGATCGACAGCTGGAAGACACTCTGAGTTAAGGAAAAACGGCACAGAATAATCAGATTTTTACGATTACTGATAAAACGAAACAAACATTCAGTTGTTTTAGTTATAGCGTAGACTCTGTTTAGTTTATTTAGTCAAAACGGTCGAACTTAAATGTTAATGCTAAGCGCAATTTCAGCAAAATGTTTCTTCTGGTATACTTTCTCCGTTGAATTACTATTTGTATAGCAATGTAACTAAACGCTGTTGTAAAATTAAGGAAAGTATAGTAACAGTTTCATTATTTTTAGACAACTTATCAATTAAGTTAAATATATGTATCATTCATGTAGAAGTAAGTAAACGTTTAAAGTAGTGTAATTATGGACTGCATGTTTTTTAGTGCTCTAGTCATTTACATTCAAAAACAAAAATATCGTAGAAAGCGATTTTGAAAGATAAACGAACGACAAAATATATAGCACTCTTCATGAACGGCAATAATCTTTCAAGTTTAAAAAAATAATCAAAAACATATACTTTCTTAGCACATACTAAACTAAATCGAATGTATGGAGTCAATCAGCAATGATTGCACCAACTTAACAGTTTACACGAATCTTTTCCCATTACAAATAAATAATAATATGGATAAAAAGGTGTAATCAGGATGGACATATTTCTCTTTCACCCGTTCTCTCGTCCCGTCGATATCTCCCGTCACTGCCCAATTGTAGCAGTCTCAGTAGTTCCTGTTTTGGGTTGAGGTTGATGCACGAAATAGGGAAAGTATCTGGAGGTTGAAGGCTTTCAGCATGCGCAGCCTCCCTCCGGATCTTTTGCTTCGTTCGGTGAATCCTTGAGTACGACTTCTTGCACTGGTAGAGGAAATCATAAGTTAAGGAAAATAAAGTGATAATTCAACGAAAGGTGAACTGAAAACAGAATCAGAAATAGAAAACAAACAATGTACTGATAGGGTTACGAATCGAAATCACAGAAATGCAGTAACTGATTGAACATAATGAAAGACATAAAGGTAGTGCGTTGAATTGAACATAAAAGTGTCGTCGACGCGGTCGTCTTGATGTCATTCACGTACATAACAACTTGAAGTCGTACACAAACAAAGTTTTACTCTCCTTGAGGGAAACTTTGTAAAAACACTGTGTCGCTGTATCTTTACTGACATTTTTTTTTCATTTTTCGACTTATTAAATGATATATTCAAAATAAAGCTTAGCAAAGTGGTATTTTATATGAACAATTCCCGAAATTAACCGCAGAAAAGAATGCAAAAATCAGGAACAATTTCCCCTGAGCTGAATGAAACTTTGCACACATCTCCAGTACGGCAAACCATTTGTTCTGTCAGATGGAGAGACCAATTTGACTCAAGACCAGTGCCGTAAAATTTCATTTTGTTTCATTCAATTGAAGTCGACTATACACTAGAGATGGTCGGGTATAGAAATTCTTATACCCGAACCCGACCTGTACCCGAGTGATCAGCAAAATTTACCCGTACCCGATTAAAAATTACCTGTACCCGTACCCGACCCGAATGAGTAGTAAAAAGTTTACCAAAATTCAGGATGAAAAAAATAAAGTGTTTTAGATAGCGAGCCGTATCAGGCTCTAGTTGGTAAGTAAAATACATTAAAATGCTTGTTTATATTTAAACATATAAATACTGTGAAGCATTAATAGATTTTCAATGTCTTTGGTACTTTATACTCATTTACAAATGTCAACAAAAGGGAGTAATATCTACTCAAATTTTTCGAGAAGCATATTTACCGAAAATATCGTTGTATTCAATTTTGGGTAGGTATGGTTTTTACGAAACAGTTCGACTTTTGATCACAAATAAAAATTCACATTCGAATCACTTGAAAAATCACGTAAAATGGTTCCAAATGTCAAATTGAATTTTATACGTGACGAAAATGAATGTTATTCGAACATCCCCTAAAATGAATAGAGTATCATCGGTTCGTTTACGTGAATTGACCAAACATCAAATAATGTACGTGTATTCCCGGTGTGAAAAATTCATTTTTGAAAATGGTGAACAGTGAGTCCTTCAAGTGTAAGTAGTTTGAACATTCGTGAGAAAGTTTTTTTGGTTACAATTTTTTACTACAAAGCAAAATGAATTATGATTTTGATTTAAATTAATCTGTCAAATATGCCCGTTTTGTAAGCCTCACAAACCCACACCCACGATGTTAATAATAGCTGGTGGTTTTTACAGCCATTGAACTTCTGTGCCTCCTCTGGTGGAACCCTCAACGAGTGAACACGGTGAAAATTTTGAGTATTTCGCGAGAAAAGATTTTCACCCGTACTTTTGTGACTCCACGTTGTCACGCATCGAGATTTTCACTTGTAGTCCAGTGAAAAGAAACGAAAATTAACTGGCAATGTAGCCCAACTTGCTGTGCCATCAATCGCTGTCATTTCAAGTTAGGTGACACCACCCAGAAGTGAAGAATAAGAAGAACTTTTATGCAGATTTTCTGAAATAAATGTTCATGTTTTTATGGTTAGAATCCTAATGATTTATATGAAAATTTTGAAAATCTCCAACCAATATTTAAAATAACAGTTTTCTGGTATCTGAATGTGATATGAGTACTACACTACATTTTATATATAAATCAAATATTTTTTACTGGATTGTTACCCCTTGAATCAAATTGTTTATTTTTCGGAAGAACTGTTTTGCAATACAAAATTCTCGTCAAAGTGTAAACAGGTTTATGTGAAGTACAAATGGTCGGGTAATCGATCAGAAAAAAAATTAATTATTTAGTTGATTCAAGGTAATAGATGAACGGTAAACCAAAGATAGCAAAATTGTCAATAAGAATTTACTCAAATTTATTGCTTTCTCTTTCACTATAAATTTTAAATACTTTTGGAACATATCTCAATGTATTTTAAAAACTCGAAAATTATTTATTTATACTTGCTGGAGTTAATTGGAAACATGAATATTACTAGCCACCCCTCTTTGTTTATTGTATCGGCCGAAATAATTTTCTGTCATTGTGTTGATTTTCATGCCTCTTCATTCGAGCTTACTCACAGCCGACGGCTGAAGCAAGTAGATTCATTGGTACTTGAATAGGAGCAAGAAAAACTGCAAATGACCAGGTACGGTTATTGAATTGAGGTTGGATCCAGTGAGTTTCATTTGCAAAAGTGCAAAAGTCAATTGAATGAGTAGTAAAAATACTGACAGTGAAAAGGCCTGGAATTTCATTTTCAGTAAATTTCAATCGAAAATGTAATTTTACAAAAAAAATTCTTCAAATCGTTGTAACTCGAAAACTATTATTGATACTAATCTATGACTTGAGCGTTTATTAGAATAATTTCACTAGAATAATAGTTTAACACCATTGAATAGTAGTAGAATTCAATGGTGCTGAAATATTACTCTAGTATTATTGGAAGAAAATGGTGTCGGAGCAATAGGAAACCAATTGGGCACTCTAAAAAATCCACACTGAAAAAATATTAAACCACCTCTTTAAGAACCTAAAATTTAATTGAAAAATTTTGAAAACAAAAAAACGCTGCGATATGTTTAATGTAAACCTATTATTGAAACCAACACATTGAAGTTAATGCGATTCGTGTTTTTCGAGAAAAAAATAGTTACAACTGAAACAATTTTCAGTTATTTTTAGGAACTCAAGTTTTTAATGAAAAATATCCTATTTAAAAACTAGAAAGTGATTTTAAAAAGGTTAAAAGCAAAAGCGCTTATTCATAGTACCCTTCATCCTAGAAGTAGCCGTTCTAGAAATATTTAGAAATGAAACTAAAAAAACAGATTCTTGTTAACAGTATACACAAAGAAAAAATTTGAATATTTTTTCCCCAACTAGAAAAAATAAACGAAAAATCAATTTTTAAAAAAATCTCTCAATTTTTTTTCACACTGATAAATAAAATTGCTTGGGAAATAGTGTTTGGAATTGATACCACAACTAAAACGGAACATCTCAACAGCATGATAGCCACCATTGCCGAGCACCCCCATCTCCATAGCTCACAGGGAAGGATAAAGTATAAAGAGGAGATGAAAAGTTGATGTTTTATATGTCCTCTGGAAGGACTACGACTCATCATTATCTTTCATAGGTGTCGCGGAGTTGGAGATGGGTGGCATCCTTTACCAATATCCAATTTAGCTTAGGGACTTTTTTTGACTTGCTTAACCTTTTGAGCAGTACCGCTTTACGAAAATATTGGCACCCTAATGCACATACATAAAGTTCGGCGATTCGAAAATTATTTGGCTTGAAACTCAA
This sequence comes from Malaya genurostris, assembly GCF_030247185.1. Taxonomy (NCBI): domain Eukaryota; kingdom Metazoa; phylum Arthropoda; class Insecta; order Diptera; family Culicidae; genus Malaya; species Malaya genurostris. The sequence goes on along the minus strand of NC_080572.1, from coordinate 57,612,711 downwards.
TGAAATTAAAACCGATTGCCACCCTACATTGTGGTGGACACAGCTCTACAACAGCACCGAGTTGGTACAGAGTTCATCGAACATGTTCTATTCCTAGCCGGCAACGTTCTAATCATAATCGGCAACGCCTACCCACCAGTTCGCTTTCACATCTCATCCAAGACAGTCGATAAAACGAAACCGCTTACGTTCGGGCGGCAGAAACCAATTACAGTGTTGTATAGAGAACAATAGAACGATTCGAAATGAGTGAACCAAATGAACAAAAGCTATCGGTGCTGCTACGGAAGAATACAATGATTATTGATTTCAGGCAGTGCAAAATTCGACCTTCGATACGAGAACTCGAAAGTTTGCTTAAGGATGTAATGCATTTTAACCTTAAACGAGTGCAGCTGCTTCAGTGCAACAAGATAAATACAGTTTTTTACATCCAGTTTCATAAAGAGTGGGAAGCAAATCAATTCGCTAAATACAATAACAATGTGCACTACGTGTAGCGTGAAAATATCAAGTACAACGTACTAGTGTATATGGAAGATAGTGCTATAGAAGTGCGTGTGCGTGTGCGTGGAACAACAATGAAACATCCTCAACGACTTCAGTTGTACCCGATGTAGAATATGCCACGCCAGCTACAGTTTACAATGCACGAGCAATTCCAGAAATGCATAGCAGATCATCAGACTCGACCTTATCCGATTTGGATGAAACTTTGCACATGGCTTCAGTATGGCAAACCATAAGTTTTGAACCGATGGGGTCAATCCTACTCACGACTGATTTTTAAAAAGGGCGTATGTATTTTTGCATATCACGAAAATTGCCCTTTTCAAATCGTTGTAACTCGGAAACCGTTAATTGTACAAAAATGGCGTTCAGGAAGAAGTTGTAGGGAATCGATTGGGCATTCTAAAAAAATACACTGAAAAATTTTTTTGATTTTTTTCTCAATAATTCCAAAATAATTCGAAATAGTTAAATAAAAATAAGCATGGTTTTAATTTTTTTTTTATAATTTTTATTTTAAAGCTGTTATTAAAACCTACAGATTGATGGCTATCCCATCCGTGCCTTTTGAAAAATGAAGAAGTTACAGCTAAAACAGTTTACAGATATATTCGAAATTTCAAGTTCTCGTTGAAAGATAATCATTTTAAACAGTAGAACATTATTCTGCAGATTAAAGGCAATAGATTTGTTCATGATATCATTTCTTCTAAAAGTAGCTGTTCTTGTGATACTTGAATATTTAATTACAACGAAATTTTTTTATATTTCCATGAATTGTTTATTTGCTTGCTATATCCACAATTATTACATGTACATGAATAATTCTTAATTATATTTAAGGTTTTATTTATGTCTGACGGAGCTGCCTCGCAGTACAAAACAGACAAAATTTTGCAAGTCTCTTTAAATTTAAATCAATGTATAACATTGATGCTGAGTGGCATTTTTTTGTAATTTCTCATGGTAAAGGACCATGTGATGTACTCGGGGGTAATTCAAAGCGAATGGCACGACGTGAAAGCTAAACTACATGAACACCCAATCACAACTGCAAAACAATTATATGAATGGGCAGAGCAGAGACGTCGAGATGCATTCACGGCCATGTCTTTTTGTTACGTGTCACAAGAAGAATATGAACGGGGTGTGACCGAGTGGAGTAGTGTTTATAAGGATACCAAAATTATTTCAGGCACACAGAAATTCCATTCTTTCGTTCCGATTTCAGAAACCACAATCGTCACAAGACTGTATTCGAATGACGATGCACGTAGTATTCATACAATTTTCAAAAACTTAAAACCTTAAATGTAATTAAGAATTATTAATGTACATGTAATAATTGTAGAAATAGCAAGCAAATAAACAATTCATGGAAATATAAAAAATGATGTTATAATTAAATATCCAAGTATCTCAAGAACAGCTACTTTTAAAAGAAAGGATATCCTGAACAAATTTATTGCCTTTAACCTGTAGAATAATATTCTACTGTTTAAATGATTATCTTTCATCGAGAACTTGAAATTTCGAATATATCTGTAAATTGTTTTAGCTATAAATTCTTCATTTTTAAAAAGTCACGGATGTGATAGCCATCAATCTGTAGGTTTTAATAAGAGCATTAGAATAAAAATTATCAAAAAAATCGAAACCCTAATTTTTTTAATTTAATTTTTTTGGTTCATTTTGAAATTATTGAGAATAAAAATCAACTTCTTCCTGGACACCATTTTTGTACGATGAACGGTTTCTGAATTACAACGAGACCCGTAAACTGTTTTAGCTGTAACATCAATCTGTAGGTTTTAATAACAGCTTTGAAATAAAAATTATCAAAAAAAAATTAAAATCATCCTTTTTTTAGTTAACCTTTTCGGATTATTTTGTGATCATTGAGAAAAAAATCAAAATTTTTTTCAGTGTATATTTTTTTTAGAGTGCCCAATCGATTCCCTACAACTTCTTCCTGAACGCCATTTTTGTACAATTAACGGTTTCTGAGTTACATCGATTTGAAAAAGGCAATTTTTTTGAAATGCAAAAATACATACACCCTTTTTAAAAATCAGTCGTGAGTCGGATTGACCTCTCCATCGGTTCAAAACTTATGGTTTGCCATACTGAAGCCATGTGCAAAGTTTCATCCAAATCGGAGAAGGTCGATTCTGATTTTGTCACGTTTTCGTCTACTAATTCCTGGAATTGCGCGCACTCAAAGCCTGGACAAATAAAAGTAATAACGATGATTCCGCCAACAACAGTGACACCGAACCAATGGACGGGAGCGTGAATAGCGAACCACTACTTCCCCTTCATTCGTTGGATAGTAATGAAAACGACTCTAATCCAAGGAAGAAGATGACAACGAGATTCAGCTATATTTTTTTTTGTTTTGTTAAACGGCCACGTCAAGCCGATGTAAATCCTTTGAAACTGCTGTAAATAGTAAACATAAGTTATACATTCCTTTAAATTTTTTTTCTCGGTATTTTTTATCAATCAAAAGGATACTGTCTTCTGGTGGCTTGTTCTCGGTTGAATCCATACCGGGCAATGCTGCAGCTACTCTTCGGAAAAGCTGAAAAAAAGAAAATCAATCAATTAATAAGAGCAATTGAAATCTCCGAAACCACAATACGTTTTGCCGCAGTAAAGTTACGCGATAACAAGCGATACGTTTTAAAAAATATTTTCTATGTTTCGATTTCATCCATGAATAAAACTCAATCACCACCGCTGATTATCACTAATCACTCGGTGACAACCACAACCCCACATTGATTGTTTGACTCCCAACATCCACAACCCCACCGGTTGTCATTGTGATGCGATGCTAGCAAAACGAAATCCTACCTGTTTCACGTTGTACCCTGCTTTCGCACTGGTCTCGATGAACATCACGTTCAGTTCTTTCGCTTTCCGCTCGCCCTCCTCCGTCGAAACCTGGCGCTTGTCCGAGAGGTCAGTTTTGTTTCCAACTAGCATTATGATTACATCACTCCCACGCTCCGTCCGAACGTCATCGATCCATTTCGATGTTTGATGGAATGAGTTTGCATCTACGAGACAAAAACAATGACAAAAGGTTGTATTAGCAGTGGTGACAATAAGTTTCGGGCTACTTGGCAACCAGAATGTTTTTTTTTTTTTTTTGTAAATTAATCATCTATGATTATTCCAGCTAAGAGTGTGATCGTAAGCGACATTATTTCGAAGAAGGGTAACTCTTCGTTAGTGTTTAATGTTTACATTGTGTAACAGTATTGGTTCTGCAATCTTTGCGAAGATGGAGTAGAAAAACAGCAGCAGCGTAAAATAATTTTGCGCACTTACTTTGAAAATCCGGATCTCTCGCATTGTGCCACTTCTAGGCTAATGAGATAAATACAAGGCTAATGAGGTCAATTTCGGGCCGAACGACTTTAATCACCCGAACGAACCGGAAATGCGAACATTTACCATATGTACATCGATTAAACAGGCGCTTCGAACATGGAAAAAGTTAAATAACATTTTTGCTTTGATTCCCTGAAAATTTGAAAATGATCGGTTGAATGGGAGTATTTTCTTGTGATGTAATTTGATTTCTTACACTCTTTACATGTTGTGTAACGCACCGAGTATAAGAGAAGTAAACCGACCACAGCAGTTAGGTCGTCAAACGGTGAGATACTAAGTCCTCACAAGTTCCTATCTTATGCCTCCCCGTGTGTCTATGATGACATTTGGTCAATAGAACGGCGTCGACTGGGTGCTATCGGATTGGATTGCCACCCTGAGTCACGTGGGGGAAGCTTTGTGTTTCTCCTTGAAGGTCTGAAATGAGTAAGACGCACCCTTCTAACAAACAAATCATCAGGCGGGTTTGAGCTGGTATAGCGGAATTCTTTATTATATGGCCGAATGTTCTTCATTTAGGGGTTAACCAAATTTTGTGCTAGGGCACATAACATATTATTCTTACGTTTCGTCTTTGACTCATCAGTGCAGAGCAGTTCAAATTGAACTGCTTAGTGCTAAACTCGGCAGTTCAATTTGAATCGCTAAGCAGACGTAAAGTTTCTGCTACTTACAGAACACTTTTTGTTTTGCAACGGAGTGCAATGTTCTTTCTGACGTGCCGAACGAAAACGTGTTTTCTACTATTTCTGGCCGATGCAGGTTTGGTCAGCCAAATTTTGTGCTAGGGCACACGGACTTTCAAAACCTGCTTTCGAGAAAAACGCGTTTAATGTTTTTTGTCTATAAAATCCCGTAGGGTCTAACATTTTCAAAAAATCATATTTTTTCTTTTATAACTTATTATAATGAAACATTTCAAGAATGTTTTGTCAAGATTTGAAGTCAATCGAAGTGGAAATCTTGGGCCTGTGGGACAAGCTCTTGCTTCTTCGCAGAATGAGATAGCCATAGATAAAGGTCTATAACTTCCAGAGTTTCGTTCCAACAGGCTTGAAAATTTCACAGAATATTCTTTAAATGTTTTACTATAAGAAAATATATCAAATCCTGTGCAATTCTTATCTCCACCTTTCTTACACACTTTTATCCACTGTTTCTTCAAATTTTTGTCGTTTTTGAAGACCTTTCCTGTTTTACAAATCATTCACTTCATAATCGCAAAGAATTTTTCGATGTTTTGGCGAGTATAGCGAGTTATATCGTTTAATTATACCCGGCTTTAGCCTAATTTTGGTCGTTCGCCGGTCATAATTTTGTATTCATGGTACCGCCAATGAATTTTTATTCGTGAACCAAATAAAGGCCTATCTGCACTATGCCGTTCCGATCGATCCAAGCTCTCAGACACCGACTTTTTTCTGCTTCGGATTTGGCTGAGCTGTACATTAGAGATGGTCGAACCCGAGATTATTTTTTCTTTCAAACCCGAACCCGAAAGAAATAAAAATCTTTTCCCGTACCCGACCAGAACACGAAAAAAGTCCCGAAATCCAAAAACCGGAACCCGATCAAATTGTTAAACTCGAGAATGAACAAATTATTACCTGTAACGGACCCGAAGCCGACAAACATGTTTTTTTTCTGTGCCCGAACCCGACCAATACCCGAAACCCCGAAAGAGAAAAAGTCAATGCCGGAGAGCTCGGATCGGTCGGATCGGTCAAATGCGGAGCAACCTTTAAGTGACTCAACCAATTTTGACATAATTGGGCTCTGCTAACATTTCCTTGTCGTAATAACGGAGTCACAGGCGTTGGAAATCTAAGTCTGATACGGAATTCCTGACCAGACAACTCTGCAGAGTTTTAGAATTTCGGAAATGGCCTATTTTACCTCTCTCAAGACACTTATGGAGTGCGTAGTAATATATACTAGCTCTAGTTAGTATCAAAACTGCGATATTCCGTGCAATTTTTATTCACCTAAATCAGTAATAGAGTGATGACCAAAAGCGTTTGAACAAACACAAGCTCAAGTCACGGCAACTGTTGTAGAAAAGCAATTTTGAATGATATTCTACACATTCAGAGTTCAATTTGCATGCCTGGTTTTTAGATAGACAGGAAGTTGGAATGAGATTTCACACCCAGATTCTCGAACGAATACATAATCGAAGTGTCTGCCTCATTGATATTCGGCTGAAAATCAATTGCTTCGAGAATTGGTAAAAAAATTCACAATGAAAATAGCAAGAAAAGATCAACAATACGCATATAACCGAATTGTTTATAGTTGCAGTGACTCAAAATGAGCCATTAATTATTGTAAATTACATTTTATTTCGAACTCAACAATGATAAGAACGATTGGCTCTTTAGAAGTCACCGATCGACTATCGTATCACCTCTGGTGAAGGTGAATCGACTATCAACACTTAGTTCGACTTTTTTTTTTGAAAAAAACGCCACCAGCGCACGAAATAGCTCAACGGGCAAGTAACTTTGGAAGGCATTCGAAATGAAATTTGTTCGATACAACGGGTATAAAGCCGTGACGTGTACTTTCTTCGCTCAGCTCTGTGACACAGGATTTCTTATCAGCGCTCGAAACAATGGAATGTGTGCGACGGCTTGCACACACTAACCAGGTGTTTTACTTGGCCGGCAGGGTAATGAATTCTGAAGCTTCACTTTTCGTAAGCATTATTTATTTATTTGTGCACTAGCTCGAAGGTGCGTGTTCTAGTTTTGAACTGTCGACGACAAGCCGGCAGTTTTATTACTGAACGTGAGGTTGTTAGCAAAATTTGGGTTGAGTTCGTATTATTTTTCGCCCACCGTTTGCTAGAATTGTGTCAATGTTCAGGTTAACAATCAAACATTACTACTATAGTTTGTCCCGATTAAGCAGAATGGAGCGATCAACACAAATTTGGTTATTACTGGAAACGCAAAATAAGTAGTAATACTCACTTGTAATATCGTACACTACTACGGCAACGGTTGAGTCTCGAATGTACGAAGGTATCAGCGATCGGAATCGTTCCTGTCCGGCAGTGTCCCATAGCTGTAATCTCACTGTTCGGTCTTCTAGATACATGGTTTTCGACAGGAAGTCTATACCGATGGTTGCCTGGAAAATAGAAGGCAATGTAGAATAGCAGTTAATTACCATTGACTCAAAGCAGTGTGGAAACGAGTTACAACATTGTATCAGATTAGAATATGCATCTGGAATTCTGTATTGGTCGACTCCGACTAACCACGGTTCTAGTGATTGTGAGACGGTAAATAGACAAGTGTATCCTTAAATTCACGTAGGAAACAAAACGGAGCCGAAGTCTACGGGTTCAAAATAGATCAAGGTTACCAGACTAAGATGTTCAAACGAATCAACACTGTTTCACTTTCTATAGCTCAATAAATCTCACAAATTTATGGCGCATATCCGTCGGTTTGGATGAATTTTCTCTTCCACCAGGGAGAAGAAGGTCCTTAGTTATTATCGTATCAAGCGCTTTTCCACGCCGGTCGGTTGGTTTACGAGCTCAGGTTATAGAAGGGAATGAGCCCATCCTTAACAATTACGTAATTTGTGAGCAGAGCACGTGCCTTTACTTCGGAGATTACGAGTTGTAGCAAAAATTGCGTATGGGCAATCAAATATGGATGAAGGTGGACGGATAAAGGGGATTGTGTATGGGAAAAGGTTTAGCAAATTGCTTTCGACACCTTATTAGCTGGTGCCTCGCAATGGGGTATGACTTGTTTACTCTTGACTTATGGGTACTGTAATATATGTGTAAACAACATTTATCTAATGGAAATATTCGAGGACACAAAGATCCTGCACTTTTATATTGATATTGATAAGTCAAGTCAACTTTTTGAATTACAGTTTACAATTCTCATATACCCAAATTTATTCGAAAATTATTACCCAAGGTAAATGTTTTGTTCGTCATCATCATCAGAAGGATCGTTTATTTGTGAAGGGAAATTGTAACGCCCTCTGGATCGATGGCGAATTATATTTGACTGGTAGAGCTTACGGTTCATGTGAACAACATCATCCAATAACACCTAGTTGTTTATATGCTTGATACATGTAATTTTTGATAGACTGCACTGATGTCGATTGTAGAATACTTTGTACTTTCGTATTCGTCAATTAAATCCGAGTGCTTCCAAGTTCTATATACTTACATAACTTATTATATGACCGTAGTATCTATGATTTGTAGTTTACTTTATATTCCTCTAAAACAAAACAAAAATCCATATAAACACTTTCTTTTTCCCGAGAGCGTGATAAATATAAATCAACGTTTCGATGAAAAGGAGCATTAACTGAAGCAGCACAATAAAGCTATAATATACAATGTATTCCCATTATAAAAAATATATAAAAAAAAACATTATTCATGCCATTATTTATACATTTTCTGACATATTCTCATACATAATTTCGACAAAGATAGAAACAATTAACGGGCGGGTAGGGATTAACACTTTTCAAAAATCAATAATTTTTTCTTTGCATTTTTTTATACTAAAACATTTCAAGAATGTTTCGTCAAATTTTCAAGGCTATCGGAACAAAACTCTGGAAGTTGTGGGCCTTTCTTTTTCTTTTTTCATACTGCGAAGAGGGAAGAGCTCGGCGCACAGGCCTAAAAATTCTGCTTCGATTGACTTGACATTTTCACAAAGCATTCTTGATATGTTTTATTAAAACAAAATACAAAGAAAAAAACCTGTTTTTTGTGGTGTAATGATGCCTTTCTCATGTACATATAATATTGTGATATTCTATTCAAAATTTTTCTCTTCGATTTTTGAAAGAAACCAGGAGATTGTAATTAACATGTGCATAACATGTTTGTTGCATCCGAAAATATTTTAAGTGACGGTGTACAATATTGAACACACTTTACCCTATAATTCCGGCACCGCAAGTCGGATCCGGATGAAATTCAGGAATTCCGTATGGGATCGGAACCATCGCTGAGAAAAGTGAGTGAGATCTATTTTGGAATATATGACCACTATTTCCGGTACTTCCGGAACCGGATACCGGAAACCAGAATAGCCGGAATCGGTTTGTTTAGTTGCCTACTGATAATGACTATCGATTTGTTTAGTTTTGAGACCAGTTTAGAATTTTTTTTTCGTTTTTTGTTTCGCCGGTTTAAGTGACGGTGTACAATATTGAACACCACTATTTCCGGTACTTCCGGATCCGGATACCGGAAACCAGAATAGCCGGAATCGGTTTGTTTAGTTGCCTACTGATAATGACTATCGATTTGTTTAGTTTTGAGACCAGTTTAGAATTTTTTTTACGTTTTTTGTTTCGCCGGTTTAAGTGACGGTGTACAATATTGAACACCACTATTTCCGGTACTTCCGGATCCGTATACCGGAAACCAGAATAGCCGGAATCGGTTTGTTTAGTTGCCTACTGATAATGACTATCGATTTGTTTAGTTTTGAGACCAGTTTAGAATTTTTTTTACGTTTTTTGTTTCGCCGGTTTAAGTGACGGTGTACAATATTGAACACACTTTACTTTATAATTCCGGAGCCGGAAGTCGGATCCGGATGAAATTCAGGAATTCCGTATAAAACCGGAAGACCTTTCATTTGAATCTAAGTTTGTAGAAATCGGTCAAACCATCGCTGAGAAAAGTGAGTGAGATCTATTTTGGTATATATGACTACTATTTCCGGTACTTCCGGAACCGGATACCGGGAACCAGAATAGCCGGAATCGGTTTTATTAGTTGCCTACTGATAATGACTATCGATTTGTGTAGTTTTGAGACCAGTTTAGAAATTTTTTTACGTTTTTTGTTTCGCCGGTTTAAGTGACGGTGTACAATATTGCACACTTTACCCTATAATTCCGAAGCCGGAAGTCGATGAAATTCAGGAATTCCGTATGGGACCGGAAGACCTTTCATTTGAATCTAAGTTTGTGGAAATCGGTCAAACCATCGCTGAGAAAAGTGAGTGAGATCTATTTTGGAATATATAACCACTATTTCCGGTACTTCCGGAACCGGATATCTAGAACCAGAATAGCCGGAATCGGTTTGTTTAGTTGCCTACTGATAATGACTATCGGTTTGTGTACAATATTGAACACACTTTACCCTATAATTCCGGAACCGGAAGTCGGATCCGGATGAAATTCAGGAATTCCGTATGGGACCACGAGACCTTTCATTTGAATCTAAGTTTGTCAAAATCGGTTCAGCCATCTCCGAGAAAACCTAGTGAGATTATTTGACACATACACACACACATACACACACACACACACACACACACACACACACACACACACACACACACACATTGCTCAGTTCGATGAACTGAGTCGAATGGTATATGACATGTAGGTGATTGCATAACCTTTCTATATGAGAAAGGCAAAACATGATTTTTCGAAATTCTGGATTCTATTCGCCTCTTAGAAAAATTTTTGTTTTCCTTCGATTTCATAGACAATATACTTTAAACGCTTAATTCTCGTAAGTACGTTTAAAACGTCCGTGTCCATCGTTATTTAAAAAACTACTTATAACTACATACAAAACACCAAAGACATCATATAAACAAGATATCCAGCTCTCTCGTTTCCCGAACAAATAATTGGCAACCTTTTTTGTGAGCATGGCAACCTCTGGCGAGTCCGCATCGAATCTCGTACATAGAAGTATGGAAGAGAAATGTCAAATTCGTGTGCGCCAAAATAGTAGCACTGCGCACCCATACAATTGACATGATATGTTGAATATGATGCCGAGCGATGGCGTTGCTGAACTGAGGATTGATTTGGCTCCAAGCTGACAGGGTCGGAAAATACCCAATCTTAACGTTTTCCTTTTCGTTTACATACTTCTGGGATGTTGTACAGCTGCGGTTTGTTTTTTTTTTGTGAAAAATCGAAGATTTGACTTCCAACAGCCACTAAAAATTTAAAAAAAATAAAAAATATGAAAACGTAGGGACAATGAACACCGCAAACCGTGATTTCTAAAACGAGTCCTCGAAAATACTTCCTCACTGCTTTATTGCTCTATATTTTTGAAAATATTACAAAATATTTTTCCGATGATGCTTTGTATTATGCACAACATTTGAATTTATTGTTTTAGCGATAACTGTAAAAAATTCGCAAAAATTGTGTTTTTTTTTTCATCCGTTAGACTCTACCTAGAATTTAGTTTCCCAATTCCTGTCCAGTACTCAGGTTCAGAAATCAGTTCCAGAATTCAGTCTTTTACCGCACTCATCCGCCTTTTTTATGGACAAAACAAGTGGTAATTATTTTAATAATTATTCAGTATTAACCTTTGTCATTCTAGAGAAACGGTGATGAAACCCAACAATGCGATCTTTCTTGTGACGGACGAAACGATCCCAAAGAACTATATTTTCTTGCATCGAAACCTGAAAATATTTGTGCTTGCGTCCGCCCCTTCTTTTTGGATGAAAATTTGTAGTGAGGTAAATGTTTAAAAAGAGTCATTCACGCAGTCAGCATCGCAGTGTTGCAATGATTCGTGCTCTGTGCAGTTTTCCCTATTCATTTTTGTTTTTTTCTACCTTAACAGATCGGCTGAAAAGTTCGTATCGTTTCTATGAGAGGGCGCCACTAGAATTAAATCCATACCATTTTCAGTTAGTACCAACCTTCAAAAGATACGTGATTTGACAGCTGTCTGATTATTAGTTTGTGAGATATTGCATTTTGAGTGAATCTACTTTTGTTATTGTGAAAAAAATGGAGAAAAAGGAATTTCGTGTGTTGATGAAACACTACTTTTTGATGAAAAAAAGTGCCGCCGATACCAAAAAATGGCTTGATGAGTGTTATCCAGACTCTGCACCGGGCGAAGCAACAATTCGTAAGTGGTTTGCAAAATTTCGTACTGGTCATATGAGCACCGAAGACGATGAACGCAGTGGACGTCCAAAAGAGGCTGTTACCGATGAAAACGTGAAAAAAATCCACAAAATGATTTTCAATGACCGTGAAGTGAAGTTGATCGAGATAGCTGACACCCTAAAGATATCAAAGGAACGTGTTGGACATATTATTCACGAATATTTGGATATGAGAAAGCTTTGTGCAAAATGGGTGCCGCGTGAGCTCATAATCGATCAAAAACAACCACGAATTGATGATTCTGAGCAGTGTTTGGAGCTGTTATATCGAAATAAAACCGATTTTTTTCGTCGATATATAACAATGGACGAAACATGGCTCCATCACTTCACTCCGGAGTCTAATCGACAGTCAGCTGAGTGGACTGCACGCGATGAACCAAACCCAAAGCGTGGAAAGACTCAACAATCGGCCGGTAAGGTTATGGCGTCTGTATTTTGGGATTCGCATGGTGTAATTTTCATCGACTACCTTGAAAAGGGAAAAACCATCAACAGTGACTATTATATAGCGTTATTAGAGCGTTTGAGGGACGAAATTTAAAAAATACGGCCTCATTTGAAGAAGAAAAAAGTTTTGTTTCATCAAGACAATGCACCGTGTCACAAGTCGATGAAAACCATGCTGAAATTGAACGAATTGGGCTTCGAATTGCTCCCTCATCCACCGTATTCTCCAGATTTGGCCCCAAGTGACTTTTTCCTGTTCTCAGACCTCAAGAGAATGCTCGCTGATAAAAAATTTAGAAGCAATGAAGAGGTAATCGCTGAAACTGAGGCCTATTTTGAGGCAAAGGACAAATCGTACTACAAAAATGGTACGATCGCTATAATCGCTGTATCGCCTCTGATGGCAATTATGTTGAATAATAAAAACGAATTTTGGCAAAAAAATGTGTGTTTCTATTAAACGATACGAACTTTTCAGCCGAACTGTTACTGAGAATTGCCAGACTAAAAAGCGTCTACAAGACGCCAGCGAGAAAACTATTTGTGCACTGGTCGTACCAAATAAATGGAAATTATTTTCATTCATTCGAGAGGAAGACATCCAGTATCTAAGAACTTCAACGATTACTTAGTTTCAATGAACTTCAACACCGAGGAAAAAAAACTTAATAATTTCATAAGTTGTGACTTATGAACCAGCACAATTTTGATTTCATTGAAGACTTATGCATTCAGTAAGCACACATATGAACTTCATAAGCATGACTTATGAAATTCATATCAATGACATATGCATTCCTCAAACACAACTTATGATATTTATAACAGTCTACTTTGTGAAAATATCATAATTATTCCTTATAAAAGCAGTCAAGTCATAAAAATGGAAAACGAAGACACCGTTGTTTTAAACGAGCACATTTTGCTTCAAGACTTTGTGGAAAGCGCACCATCTGAAGCGTGCAAATTACTTTTTAAAAATTCAAAATTACAATTGAGAGAGTTGATCGACTGCAGAGAAAAAGAAATATATTCGTTGGCTTCAAAATATTCCGTTCTTCCACAAATCGTTTGGAATTGGATTGCGGACTGGAGGAAAAGAAATGTAAGTCTTTATTCATTATTTTATTTAATGATAGTAATACTTTGTCTATGCATGACACAGCAATTAGAATATATTGCTTTTGTTGAGGAAAATAACATCCAGAAATTGGAATCTCCGGACTCGTCTCCTCACGACTTAAATATTTCGTTTGGAACTGTAGAGGTCATTGATTGTATTGATGCTGATATCGAGGTAATTAGAATACAATGAATTCTATTATGAAATGTATTATGATTTCTAAAGAATCACACAGTTTTGAAATCTTATTCCTGATATTTAAATCTTTTACTGTTCATTTCTAAAAACAGCATTCTAATGTATTCTTTCAGAAGATAGAGCACAGAGTCGGAACCTCAAAAAAAAAGCTTACCCTTTTGTCACCATCCCATCTGCGCGTTCTTTTAGAACAAACCGACTATGGCAAACAAATATTAAAACACGCTACAACGCATAAGCTTTCCGATGCTGGCCAAAAACTAGTTGTGAACACAGTTGCACAATTTCATTTATCCTTAGGACGCAAAACAACAGCAGAAATAATTAATGATCTCAGCGACGTGATTATTTGTGTATTTCCTAAAGAGTCAAAGGTACCCGTGATGATAATATCATGTTCATTATTAATTGAAAAGAAATATTTATGAAAATATCAAGTAACATTTTAATTCCAGGAAACCTATTACTTGCCGAAAGCAGGACGATCGAACCCAGGTGGGAAGCTGTTTAGCCGAATCAATTATATAAAGCAGTCCGAACGTCAAAGAGCCAATAAAGAAGCTGCACATATTGCTTCCATAATTGAAGATGATTCAAAGTCTCTAGAGTTGACTACGGAAGAGGAAAGCGCAGTGCAGTGGCTCAACCAAAACATTTCTCCTTGGTCAACCGTACTCACACTGTGGGAAATTAGTTTCAGAGCGAGGAAGCAATATTTGAAGCAATCTAATCGCGTGCAGCAGCTGATCAACGAATACCCGCAATTGCAAGAAGAGTTCGGATATCAATTGGTAAACAGAATCTAATGTCGTTTTCGTTTTTAAATTGCACTACACCGGTGTAGCGAAAGCTGCACCTAAACCGTTCGTTTTTACCAATTGCACTACACTAGTGCTACACTTTTTCTGCACCGATACCACTGGTGTAGCACTCATCAAAAGTTTGGTGTAGCTCTGTGCAATGAAATCGTTTATTGTAGTCAATGGTTACTGTTTATGTTTTCGTCATTTTTGTTCGTTTATTCATGCCTCAGTGTAGCACTGCACCGGTGTAGTGCAAATTAAAAACGAAAACGCCATAAGACAATCATTACAAAAATAAAACGATTACTTTTAGTTGGACATTGATTATCGAAACCTTGGTTTGGGTGATCCAAGTGAATGTTTTAAAAAGTGGGATACTATTTTCGAGCCAGTTGCACAGTATGTGAATAAGAATGCAAAAGATCCATCGTCAAAGCGCTTGTTGCAAGGTTTAAGAGATGCCAGTTATTCTTCCGGTAAGAAACTGTAACGAATTATATAATGTTGCTAAATATTTATATATATATATATATATATATATATATATATATATATATATATATATATATATATATATATATATATATATATCATATATATATATATATATATATATATATATATATATATATATATATATATATATATATATATATATATATATATATATATATATATATATATATATATATACATATATATATATATATATATATATATATATATATATATATATATATATATATATATATATATATATATATATATATATATATATATATATATTACTTTTTCTCGTATATTCATCAATTTATGTAATGCTAGTATTCTTCCACATTTATATTTTACAGACATACGTTTGCTTCATCTTCTCCATGCTTTGAGTACAGTGCTTATTCCTGTTAAGGCATCAAAGGGATTCAAACCAACAATATCGGTTGCACAATCGGATACTTTCCTGTTGGCTAATAGCAGAGATTCAGGCCGAACAAAACTCCATGATACACTGCAAATATTGGAGAATCTAAAGCTACCTGCTTCTCCAAAATTGGTAGTAATAGATGAATCTTTGTAAACCGTTACGGGGCAATGCTACGTTATTTACAAAAACCTCGAGTATGAGTTGCCTACTATTAAGCGTGGGCTTGACGTACAATTGAAGCTACAGATAGTGCTAGGTTTACCGGTCTCGAGCCTTTCCAAATTGGTTTGGAATTTCATAGAGAAATTCGTGTATGGATTAGATCCACCGCATGGTAGCTATTTATCTGTAATCAAATTAGCCGATTTCTTGAAAAATGACAACAACAACAATTCCGTGTAACGTACCTGGTTGCGATTATAATTCTTGTTCGCTAGTTTTACATTTGAAGCACACTGAAAATGTGCATAAACTTCCTGAAAATAACTATTTCAAATGTCCTTTGCTTAATTGCATTCAAATTTTTACGAAATTTCCTAATTTTAAAAGACACGTTATGAACCATACATCTCGTTCGGAAATCATTGATACAGTGGTGCAAGAACAGCAAAATGAAACTAGTGAATCATTTGAAAACGACGTATTACCCAAATTATTGAAGCTAGAGACAGTCACTAATAAAGACATTACACTTGAAAAAAATTTGATATCAATTCAACAATCAGCTGTGCGATTTACTTTAGATATGCATAGAAAAAGTAATTTTACTAGACAAGACGTGAGAGATATTCAGAAGGCTACCAAAAACATTTGTGCACTGTTTGCGGAAAAGCTTGATAACATTAAAATGGATCATCTAGATACACAATATGAATTGAATAAGTACCTAGCACAATTTAAAAACGCGTTTCACTTTATTGATACTGATTTTAAATTTTTGTCGCATTTGAAAACATTGAGTATTTTTGAAAAGCCAACTATTTACGTTTTAGAACACAATTCGGTAAACGTCTCAAGTAACGAGAGCGGTAGAACTTCGTGTTTGGTTTTAAACCCGATAGGTTTTCAAGTAAAATCATTTTTTGAAACCGCTGAGGTTCTCAAGGAGACTCTTCAACATACTAACCATCTGGAAAAATCCAATAAAATCTCCCATTTCGTCAACGCAAAAGTTTGGAAGCGAACAAAAGCAATATATGAACAAAATGAAAATAACTATATTTTACCCATTTGGCTGTACGCTGATGAATTTGAAGTCAACGATGCTCAAAGTTCTCATAGCAAAATAGATTCTGTATGTGGAATTTACTACAGTTTTCCGACTATTCCTGACGCGTTTAGATCTAAGCTTTGCAACATATTAGTTGCAGGTTTTATAAGAAAAATTGCAATAAATATGTCAGGTGTTAACAAATTAGTAGAACAATTACTGGTTCCGTTTAAAAAACTAGAAGAAGACGGAATAATATTTAAATTAAATTCCAAATTTGTGAAAGTCCGATTCATTTTATGTTTAATCCAAGGTGATAACCTGGGAGTTCACACATTTTTACTGTTGTCAAGTGGATTTAACGCCAATTATTATTGTCGCTTTTGTTGTAGACATAGGAAAGATCTACAAAAGGATAATTTAGAGTATCAGAGTTTTTTGCGTAATATTGCGAATTATGAAGCGGATGTTTCTGTTGGAAATCATTCGGAAACGGGTATTGTCGGAGACTCCGCGTTCAATCAGCTAACATCTTTCCATGTAATCGATAATCCCAGTGTTGATGGAATGCATGATTTATTCAGTAATGGAATCTGCAAATACGGTTTACTTTCCGCACTTAATTATTTTATATACGAAAAAAAATTTTTCAGCAGATCAATATTGAACACCAGAGTAAAATTTATAGGAAAGATGTCAACAGATGTAAGCTTGCGACGCATACCTGATTTTGAAGAGACATATAACACAAAAAAACAGAAAAGAGTAATTAAAGGAAGAATGACCGCGTCAGAAATGAAAGCGTTTTGTAGAAATTTTACTTTTATCGTAGGACCATACGTACCACGAGACGATCCCGTATGGACATTTTGCAAAGTCCTTATCAAAACTGTTGATTTGATTCTTCAAAACACATTTTCAAACGACGACTTAAAAATACTAAGAAACCTGATAGAATCTCATCACTATTTATATCAAATACTGTTCGAAGATACTCTTAAGCCCAAGCAACATTTTCTTGTTCATTATCCTAATATAATAACAAAAAGTGGACCAATTGATAAAATGATGTGTTTTAGGAATGAAGCTAAGCATCAAGGATATAAAGAATATGCTCATGTTATGTCTTCACGCTTGAATATTGCATATACGTTAAGCATGAAATCTTGTTTGCAATTCAGCCACGATTTATATAATAAAAGTTTTTTTAATTTAATTGATGAACAACAATGGACAGTTGGCTTTTTAATGTCACGACCTTACTATTCAAAAATTCTTCATGAATACCCATTCGAAGTAGAAAGCATGGTTTTGTTTAGACAATCGTTTATGTTCAAAGGTTCTCTATTCAAAACAGGTCATTTTATCACTACATTTAAACAATCAGACTCATTTAAACTTCTCGAAATAGAAGAGTTTCTTAAAAATGTTGACAAAGTGTACGCAGTATGTAGCAAATGGGAATTAGGAGAGTATGACGACAATTTTTTAGCATATGAAGCAACAGAAAGACTTGATACAATGTGTGTCATTGATATGGTAGAAGTTATCGGTTCATCATTTGCTATCCACGAAATAGGGGATCGTTATCTATTTAGACCAAATGAAGATTTTTTATAGTAGGAAGGTGCTTTTTTGTAAACAAATAAACAATGTGTTATCGAAGTTTTTAGATTTTTTTGTTATATATATATATATATATATATATATATATATATATATATATATATATATATATATATATATATATATATATATATATATATATATATATATATATATATATATATATTCATACATATTCACCATGGAAATCAGCAGTAATCATCATGAAAAATATAAGAAAGTAGCGATGAATTTCATAAGTAGGGGTTATGAAATTTATAAACAACTTATTACATTCATATCTGCATTTCTACATTAATCATAAGTCTACCTTACGAACTTCATAGGTATGATTTATGAAATTCATAAGTAGGTCAATGTAATTTTTTTCTCTGAAGATCATAAGTTTGACTTATGATTTCCATATGGAAAACTTGTAGCGAAATATCATAAGGGTTTCTTATAGATTTCAATAGCTTTTTTGCGTCCGTGAACGATTCAATTTATTTCAGGACCAATAAACAGATTCAAACGGGCTGCTTCCGACAATTCCTTTTATTAAAACTATCAAATAGAACCAAGTAGAAAACCTCTTCTTAATAATGTGATAATGCCATTCTATTGTTTCTCTTTCACTCAATCAAATAAATGTTTACTCGAATTTGGGCAGATTTTCGATACAAATTAATTTAGATTGATTCGGGTAATTCATGAAAGTTTACTACGCTTACGTCGCTAGTAACATTTTCGGAAACGGAAGTATCAGCAACAATACATTGAAATTTGATCATGGACTCTTTTCTAAGAATGTTGGGTGAATACAAAAAATTACGATTTGTTGACTATTTATTTGAATATATCTCTGGAACCGGAAGTGTCAGCCATATAATCTTCGAACTTGATCTACTGACTTGCCGAAAGAACGAAACAAATTGACGCCATACTGCCCACAAACAGATTGTAGTCATTCGGGGGTTTTGATACCTCATGGGTACCAAAAGAGCCGAAGACGAAACGTAGTCATGCACTTTATCACAAAACTTAAGTTTATTGAAATTTGTTTTTCGAGAAAATTGAGCGGATAGAGAAAAAAATTCGATTGGTCGGTTACGTCACTTATACCCTATAACTACGGATCCTTGTTTAAACTTGTTCAATGAACCAATGATAGCATGCAAACGAGACTGAATAAATCGGTTCAGCTAACTCCGAGAAAATAGTTCAGAGCAGAATCTTCGAAACATGCACACACACAGACATTTTTCACGACCTCGTCGAGCTGAATCGAATAGTAAACACTCAGATTCTCCAGGACTCTGATTAAAAGTCAGTTTCTTTTCAGCAATTCGGTATCTTCGAAAAAAGCTAAAGCGAGTATCTTAAGCATTCAACTGAGCAATTCCAGAAATGCTTAGCAGATCATCAGACTCGATCTTCTCCGATTTGGATGAAACTTTGCACATGGCTTCAGTATGGCAAACCATAAGTTTTGAACCAATGGAGAGGTCAATCCGACTCACGACTGATTTTTAAAAAGGGTGTATGTATTTTTGCATATCACAAAAAATGCCTCGGAAACCGTTAATTGTACAAAAATGGACGCTGATCTTACAAGCCAGTTGTCGTATGTTCGAGCCCCGACCTGGAAGGATTCTTAGTGTCAGTAGGATCCATAGTACTAGCCATGCAATGATTCTGTACACTAAGAATCAGCTGCGAAGTCTGTTGAAACAGAAAGGCCGAATTCCACAAAACAAGAATGTAATGACAGGACTTTGCATTAGAATCGATTTACGGTGTCAGAGAACACGATCAAAAGCGTTCAAAAACTACTGAACGTTTTTCAGAATTTTCCTGCACACAACAGGCCTGCTGCACGGAGCGACAACGCTGCAACTCGCACGCTAGCAACCGGAACAATGAAAGCCAGCACAAACCCAACTAGTAACAGGACATGGATGGTAAAATAAACAGAATGTGTTCAACAGTAGGTATTGAACGGGGAGATATGGGGGGACAAACTGGTTGCATGGGGCGACAGGATGTCTCCGACTTCCGCATGCTTTATTATACGATTCCATTCAACAACAGGAATGTGGTGTGTTGCGCGACAGTAAGAATTTTATTACCGAGCAGCTAAGTGAAAGTGGTTGGATTGTATGAAAAGTTATGAATAATTGCAACCATTTGTTTAGTTTACTTTTGTCGTATTTCTTTTATTATTTTAAACTTTTTTAGTCCCAAAGGCTATTATAATGATAACGGCTGAAATTGTAGAAAATGTGATTAGGTCATAGCAAACAAAATTCAGGCAGGAACTAAAAGTGACACAATCATTTGTCATGCACTGTGTTGAACGAGCAGGAAAATTTGCTTGATCAATTGCGTCATCCTGATGCAAGAAAATGAATAAAGTTTGTCTTACCAGGATTTAACCCTCAGGGTACGGACTGGGTTACCGTAACCCGAGCGAAATTTGAAAGAAGCGCCATACGAAGAGAAGTCGGCGAGGGGGGTCCGGACCAGGGGGGGAAAAAACTTATAGGTACACACTATTAGAGGCCCAAGCGGCAGAGTCAGTCTCCGCTTTGTGTCCGAGCTAGACACATATAAACATTGTGCTCGGGTGTAGTACACCCAGTCCGTATCGAACGTTACAAAATCCAAAATTTTCAAAAAAATAAAGTTTTAATTTTCGTCTGTTTGCCGCTGAGGAATAAAAAGGTAAATAAGAATACGTACTCTTTACTTAATTTTGTAGATTCTAACCTCAAAATAACGCGTTGTACATGGTGTAAGCGAAGTATTGTAGTAGATCTCAATCACTTGAACGTACGTCTTATATCGAAATCTTTGCTGCTCGTAGTGAATTATAACTCATTAAATTTTGTTTCTTGTAATTTTTTGTTAAAGAACACGCATTAAAAACATGGCAACGCGTCGAATCACTCGAAGCGTTGCTGCTTTGGAGGAGTTGTACAAGGAAAACGAGGAGGACAGCGTTACAGAGAATGACAGTGACACCGACGACGCCGTAGGTGCGGAAGAGGAAAGTTCTCACGATTCTGAAACAGACGCAGTATTATAAGTATTATAAGTGCCTTAGATGTCATAAGGCGATGTGTAAAGAGCACGTAGCGAAACTGTGCTGCGAGTGCGGCAATATTATGTAACATGACTTGTGTAACTTTTTAATAATAAATATTCGCCTTTAACAATTATGTTTGGTATTTATTTATATGATACTACTCAACAATATCTGAGAAACAATTTGTTTACGCTCAAAGTAATTAATTTTAACCTTTATCATCATAAATCAACGAAACAACGTTTTTTCGCTAACTTGAAAAAACGCGTATTTTCATTTTTCAAAAAAAATATAGTTTTTGGAATAAATCAAAAAACCGTTATGGACATTTGTAAGAACTACTTTTTACCTTTCAAATGCGAGTTATACAATGTTAATATTTTTTTTTTCAAAAAGTTACAGCATTTTGAAAAAACAAACGTTTTTTACAAAAAAATTCAAGACCCGTTCACATTTTTCATTATAATTTATTTTCAATCAGTTAAATGATTAATCTGACAACTCTATTATATTTTTGAGACAATTTCACACAAAATAAAAAAAAATATTCAAATTGACAAAGTACAGCTCGATATACACCCAATCAAAGTCGCCGGGTTAGGCTAACCCTGTCCGTACTGAACGTAACTTTTTTATAGTCCGTACCCTGAGGGTTAACTAATCATAGTTTGTTTCGTCAAGGCAGTTGATTTATTTGAACTTTATCGAGAAGAGTTGTTCCAGAATTCCAGTTCCACCACCTAACGAAGCACGAATAACAATTTAGCAGAAGTATAAATGAAGCAATATGTGCTTATTCTCCATTAGTGTTGATTAATGATGTCTTGAGAGGATTAGAACCCAATCAATCTGGACAAGGATGTTATTCACAAACACAATAAGTCTCGTACATCGACAGTTGGCCGAACGTTGGATTCTATAAGATTGGTTTAGTTACAATTGATAGAATCAATGGAAATTGTTTTGAAGGAGTAATAAAACCTTTACGATGCACATCATTCTTCAGTTTCAGCTATCTATCCACTTGTTTATCTTACAAACAATTTTAGCCTGTCATTCAGAAATTTATTTTATACCATCAAGAACGATGAAAACGATTCGACTGAGAGTATAAATGCGACCTGAACAACCATTGCCAATTCAGTCGAGTTCTAGGATAGTCTGCTCCAGAATGACATCCCGGTTCATATACATACTACCACTGTTGGTGAGCACGAATGCCCAATTCGACCGTTGCTATGAACGAATCATCGGAGGCCGTGAGGTAAACATTACCGACATTCCTTTCCAAGTGTCGCTGAATACGATTTCTGATCGACATGTTTGCGGTGGTGTCGTCATTTCACCTAGATGGGTTCTGACGGCAGCCCATTGTGTGGAATCACATGAAGTTAACGTTCGGTTTGCGTCCACTTTCTCGAATCATTCGGGACTTCTAGTGTCAGTGAATCGTTCGGTGCGACATCCGTTGTACAATGAAAAAGCTTCTGATTACGACATTGCTCTACTCGAACTGGTCGAAGCGATTCCTTTGGATGATAATTTTTTTGCAGTCGAACTGCCACTACAAAACGAATCGATTGAAGATGGCCGGTGTCTCCTGGTGTCAGGTTGGGGCATTTCGGGTTTCCCAGTGGATCGGTTGAATGCAGTGCATGTTCCGGTTGTAAATTTCGAAGAATGTAAAAATGTATATGGGAGCGTAGGACGAAACGTCACCAATCGGATGATCTGCGCTGGGTATCCGGAAGGCGGCATGGGAGTTTGTCACGGCGACTCTGGAGGACCGCTGGTGGATGGTCGAAAGTTGATTGGGGTGGTATCCTGGGGATTGCCTCCCTGTGCTGGTCCAGGATTTCCAGGAGTGTACACTCGAGTGGCGGCCTTTCGTAACTGGATCACTCAGATTAGTGACGTATAAAGGTGAAGGAATAACAATACTGGCTGACGAAAACTGTGCTGATTAAAATTACTTATATTTAAGTGAGTCTTATCTTTCCGGTGCATTTAAATGTTCTAAATTATTGAATCTACGAATATAGCATATCCAGATAAAAATAGAAAAGGCAGATATACAAATAAAAAAAGTTATGGACAATTGTAGCATTATAAGCCGGGTTTAAAAAAATCTCTATAATAATAATAATAATAATAATAATAATTTTTTTTTCCCTTTATGGGCTGCTCTGGCCGAGGGGGGTGGTTACAACGATCCACACTTTCCATACCAGACGAACTAGGCTATGGTGCCCAAATGAACACTAGTAACGAAGGAGGAAATCCTCCAGCATGTAACCCAAGCGACAGATTCCTTTGCGGCTATCAATTTGCAACGAAAGATACGAGTATCTTCTATTGCAAGTTCGCCAGAGAATTTGTCACTTGAGCAGGAAGTGTGTGCTTCACCCTGTAACCAGTCAATCATTGAGTCGTGCGTCTCTGTCGTATTCGTATTTTGTCATCCTACCAGCTGCTTCTGTGTCTTAAATGTCCTCGTCGATGAAACTTTGCAAATTTCGCATTGTATCCGCTTCGGTCTTGTCCCTGCTTTCCTAAATAGTCTTATATGTCTGAAGCGGTACAAACGATTATTACTTTAAAGTTCCTAAACAGATGTAGATATGTTTGATCTACTAACACTATCCATTCTAATCTGCTCTGATTAATTCTATCTTTGTCGAAGTTACGTTACATTTCCTTTTCCCCATTGCATCGCTTTTTTATTATGCCGGAGAAACCTGTTAATATCTCAATGTGATAATTTATCAAGAATAAAGAAATAAATATTTATAATATTACAATAACAACAACAATAATAATAATGATAATCCCTAGGCTTTGGATGATGAGCTACAGGGTGCGTACCCCCGCTTGGTGGATGGGGGTGGGAGTCAATTTACACTTCGCGTATTTACAAAGTCTGACCATACCGAGATCGATCGTTAGCTTATAAATTTAAAAGATGAAAATTATTGTGTTGTCTGAATCGATCACGGAGTGGACAGGACTAATAATGCTTGAAATTGACAATAGGTCATTAGGTGGTTTCGAGCATTCTTATGCCTGGAATTGGTCACCAATTTGAATTATTTTGATCCAGTTGGGATGAATATTAATATATCATATTCGTCCTGAGCTTGGTGAATTTAATTCTAAAAGGAGGACTATTGTTATCAGGAATAGGAGTAAATTGATATCCTATGAACCGTTTAAGAACTTTCAAACCTTTCCGATCCGGCTCGGTATCGGTAATGTTTACAAATTGCAATGATGACGAAACTGATTAATCAAGTGTGAATACACTCTCATATCGGGAAAGGTTTGAATGTACTTAGATTTCTCAAACTTGGACACAGATGTCACCTTCTAACTAAGAGTGTGAGATGTGTGTTTCTGGAAGAGAGCGGTTCACGTGGACCATTTCATCCAATCACACCTAGTATTTCTTCACGAAATACATGTAGTTCTTGTTTCCTGGATGCGTGCTCAACACTAGAAGGCCCAACACTTAGTTTAGACCTAGACTGCTCAAAGGCAGTCAGAATGATGGAAAGAGAGAAAGTCAATAATATAAACTGTGACAGAATAAATAAAAGCTAGTGCAGTATTCCTAAGTGCATATATCGGTAAATAAAGAATTAAAAAAGTTCACAGAATTTCACGCGGTCCTTCCATTGTTTACATATTGTGACTTTCCTGGGCAATCTAGTGTTAAATGCGCATCCTTACATTATATAATTTAACAAGCTTACTAACACCTAATTTTCTTTTATTCTTATCACGAGAAAATATCAAAATAAAAGATTATAGACAAAAACGATATGGATATACTAGGATGCTACAGGAATACCAAAAGGAAATTGAAAACAAATCAAGAGCCCCAGTGAAACGACGAAACATTGGTATGTTATTGTAATAAATCTTTTGATGACATATTAACTTTTGGTAAGTCACAATATTTCTATTTTTATTATTACTTTTATTATTATCATTATTATTATTGTTGTTGTTATTGTAATATTATAAATATTTATTTCTTTATTCTTGATAAATTATCACATTGAGATATTAACAGGTTTCTCCGGCATAATAAAAAAGCGATGCAATGGGGAAAAGGAAATGTAACGTAACTTCGACAAAGATAGAATTAATCAGAGCAGATTAGAATGGATAGTGTTAGTAGATCAAACATATCTACATCTGTTTAGGAACTTTAAAGTAATAATCGTTTGTACCGCTTCAGACATATAAGACTATTTAGGAAAGCAGGGACAAGACCGAAGCGGATACAATGCGAAATTTGCAAAGTTTCATCGACGAGGACATTTAAGACACAGAAGCAGCTGGTAGGATGACAAAATACGAATTCGACAGAGACGCACGACTCAATGATTGACTGGTTACAGGGTGAAGCACACACTTCCTGCTCAAGTGACAAATTCTCTGGCGAACTTGCAATAGAAGATAATCGTATCTTTCGTTGCAAATTGATAGCCGCAAAGGAATCTGTCGCTTGGGTTACATGCTGGAGGATTTCCTCCTTCGTTACTAGTGTTCATTTGGGCACCATAGCCTAGTTCGTCTGGTATGGAAAGTGTGGATCGTTGTAACCACCCCCCTCGGCCAGAGCAGCCCATAAAGGGAAAAAAAAAAAAAAAACAACAACAACAATAATAATAATGATAATAATAAAAGTAATAATAAAAATAGAAATATTGTGACTTACCAAAAGTTAATATGTCATCAAAGGATTTATTACAATAACATACCAATGTTTCGTCGTTTCAATGGGGCTCTTGATTTGTTTTCAATTTCCTTTTGGTATTCCTGTAGCATCCTAGTATATCCATATCGTTTTTGTCTATAATCTTTTATTTTGATATTTTCTCGTGATAAGAATAAAAGAAAATTAGGTGTTAGTAAGCTTGTTAAATTATATAATGTAAGGATGCGCATTTAACACTAGATTGCCCAGGAAAGTCACAATATGTAAACAATGGAAGGACCGCGTGAAATTCTGTGAACTTTTTTAATTCTTTATTTACCGATATATGCACTTAGGAATACTGCTCTAGCTTTTATTTATTCTGTCACAGTTTATATTATTGACTTTCTCTCTTTCCATCATTCTGACTGCCTTTGAGCAGTCTAGGTCTAAACTAAGTGTTGGGCCTTCTAGTGTTGAGCACGCATCCAGGAAACAAGAACTACATGTATTTCGTGAAGAAATACTAGGTGTGATTGGATGAAATGGTCCACGTGAACCGCTCTCTTCCAGAAACACACATCTCACACTCTTAGTTAGAAGGAGACATCTGTGTCCAAGTTTGAGAAATCTAAGTACATTCAAACCTTTCCCGATATGAGAGTGAATTCACACTTGATTAATCAGTTTCGTCATCATTGCAATTTGTAAACATTACCGATACCGAGCCGGATCGGAAAGGTTTGAAAGTTCTTAAACGGTTCATAGGATATCAATTTACTCCTATTCCTGATAACAATAGTCCTCCTTTTAGAATTAAATTCACCAAGCTCAGGACGAATATGATATATTAATATTCATCCCAACTGGATCAAAATAATTCAAATTGGTGACCAATTCCAGGCATAAGAATGCTCGAAACCACCTAATGACCTATTGTCAATTTCAAGCATTATTAGTCCTGTCCACTCCGTGATCGATTCAGACAACACAATAATTTTCATCTTTTAAATTTATAAGCTAACGATCGATCTCGGTATGGTCAGACTTTGTAAATACGCGAAGTGTAAATTGACTCCCACCCCCATCCACCAAGCGGGGGTACGCACCCTGTAGCTCATCATCCAAAGCCTAGGGAATAATAATAATAATAATAATAATAATAATAATAATAATAATAATAATAATAATAATAATAATAATAATAATAATAATAATAATAATAATAATAATAATAATAATAATAATAATAATAATAATAATAATAATAATAATAATGATAACTAAAACATCAACAGAATTACTTTTTCAGAGCACCGTCATGATGGAGGTACAAAGTCTTCAAAACTGGTATCCAAGTAATTCAAATTTTTAGGTCTTGTTATTTGTTGGACGAACAAACTCACTTCGGCTACTATTGAATTTGATTCCTATCCGAGCTGTAGTTCCAGAGTCACAAACTGTTTTGTTACTTTCGCTTGATGCCGAGCCTAACCAAACAGTTTCTGCAATGCTGAGCAGAAAAACAATTTTAGAATTTATCCTAATGAAAACTCCCAGAAAGGATGATTTTTTGGAAAAAAAATTAACTTAGGTATGGTTACTTCACGTCGTTAATAAATCGCTAACCCAGTAGTTGACAACCTAGTTGCAGTTGGTTTGATTGAAGTTAGTTTCGATCGATGACTACTGAACCGAAATTCGAGACAGTTTCGAACATGATTCTTACAGTGAGTTCGCTTTCATCACTGTTTTTTAGTTCGAACCCAATTCAGTTTCGTGGAAATTGTTTGTTTGAAGAGGGTAGTTACCCTGGGTCAGATACAGGTTTCTTAGGTGAAAACGACAATAGGGTCACAATTCCAATGAAGATTGTGATTCTAAACATTTTCAAATTTCAAAAATCATCCCGAATTGATTTGCAGATCCAAAGCTTTATGGTAGTAAGTACAGTACTACTATAAGTAGGAAGTACAGTAATCTGTAAGATACTATTAGTAGAAAATCAACATTAGTTTCAACCAATGAGTGAAATTTTTCGTTATCAAGGAATATCTAGACTATTCGCAGTTTCTTTTTGATTTCATACGAGTTGAAGACGAAACACAAAGTATATCAAAACAATTATGTGCCATGTGTACAAAAATTGGATAATTCCTAAATGACTACTACTTGAACTGACCAGTATATTACGAAACATTTTTTCGTTCGGCACGTTAGCAGAAACATTGCACTTTGTTGCAAACTGAAAAAGAGTTTTGCAAGTAGCAGAAACTTTATATCAGTTTAGCGGTTTATGTTGAAATGCTGCTGTGGCATAACTGTTCAACATAAACTGTTATGTACTAACGAGTCGAAGATGAAACAGTAAGAATGTACACTAAGGTCTTTTTTATGCGGTTTTACCTTTTTTTATAAATATAAAAAATAGGTATAGAATTCGCTCAAACTTTAGAAAAATTTTACGAGGTCCGGAGGGCCGAGTGTCATATACCAATCGATCAAACTAGTCGCAAATGAAAGGTCTCCCCGTCACCCAGAACGCTATTGAATGGTTATGAGATCGGATGTTTATTTTTTGAATTAGGTTTAGGATTTTAGGTTTTTGACAGTATCTGTCACATTTGACCTTGAAAACAGAATATACTTTCAGAGTTAGATTCCGCCCGGCAATAGCTATCCAACAAGCCATAGATTGCTGAAATCCATCCATTTTTAACGGAGATATCGACATTTTTGTATAAGCGACTTTTTCCCCTATTCCAGCAGTAGGAGTTTTGAGCGCTGTATGACAAAGCAATGCTTGGGTGCAACGTAAAACACGATTTTTTAATACTGTTACATACAATTGTTTCTAAGTACCAAAAAGACTGTGTACAGTATCCTTTTTCATGACATTTGGCCTCGGACCGATTTTAGCACGGTTCGTTTTTGGCAACATAATTATGTTGTATTGTTGTAATTCGAATATGACATATGTAAACCAAATGATGTCTGCATTTTCCAGTTGAAAGCAATTCCATAACTATATTGATTTAAACTACTTACAGCATTAAATGCTGGAAGAACATAACAACCATATACCATTCGAATCAGTTCGTCGAGATCGTCAAATACGTGTGTGAAAAATAGTTTCACTCAATTTTCTCGGAGATGGCTAAACCTAGAGTGACTATAATCAGAGTGGCGACAGCTGTTCGTTTGGAATGACAGCTACCAGTTCCAAACGAGCAAACGACCTGTCAATTCAATGTAAAGCTAATGGAATGTTTTTAATTGTTGCCAGCATTACGGATGAGATGTCGTCACTCTGGTTATAGGCACTCTAGCTAAACCGTTTTCTATAAACTCAGATTCATATGAAAAGTAGTATACTTCCAAACAAGGTTCCTGAATTACGTTTGGATCCGATTTCTGGTTCCGGAACTACAGGATGATACATGAAACGAAATTAAAATTGTGGACCCATTTTTCTCGTAGATGGCTGAACCGATCAAAAATTCAAATGAAATGTTTAAGATCCTGTAAAACATCTTGCTTTTCAGTCAGATCCAACTTCCGGTTTAGGGGATACAGGATGATTAGTATAAAAATGTCTATTTAACATACATTAATCAGGTTTATCGGGTTTGCAGATTTGGATAGTCGATAACCAAATAAACTTATTTCAGTTTAAGTTGTATTCAGTTTTCGATTCGGATTTAATTCGCACTACGATTTCTCAAAGATGTTTATACTGATTTTCAAACATTTTGAAACAAATGTAAACTAAACAGCTACTCAGGTGAATTTATCTCACTTCGGCTACACCGATTTTCGAATTCCGGTTCCAGTATCGTTTCTCAAAGCTCGATCGTTTTCTAAAAGAAAAGACAGATCTACAAAGACAAAATTAATTAATATTATCCAATTCTGACTTCCGATTCTGGAATTACAGGATGATGAATTTTTTAAAATCAAACTGGTATAGAAAATGACAATCCCGAAAAGCTTAAAAGTTGGACTCAAAACTATTGCAATTTATTCGTCATATGGCCATACGAATCGGTTTGGGTAATGCTGGTTCCTGAATACCGGCTCTGGAAGTATCTAAAACTACCATAAACTCTAAAAAAGAACTTACTTCGACATATCATGGAATGTTCAATTGATTGTCACACTTTTAGATTCAAATTCGATCCGATTTGCAGTTTAGATATAACAGCGTAATGAGTGAGTAAAATCTCAAATTCCGCTTAATTCGACGGTCATTAAAATAATGTCATAAGAACTGAAAAACCAAAGAATATTCATGCAAAAAACACATGCGGATTGATAAAAAAGGTATCATCTCACTGCTAGGTGGATTAAGCACGTTTTTTATATACATTAGAGCGATAAAAAACACCGTGTTTTGTCGGTTACGTCACTTATATCATTATATCTCTGGAACCAAAAGTCACAGCCATTTGATATTCGAACTTGATCAATGGCCTAATAGTAGCTTTTAAACGAGCCTTAGTTTGTTAAAATCGGTTCAGACATCTCTGAGAAAATTGAGCGGTAAAAATATCTTCGAAAAGTGCACACACATACACCGGTACACACACACCAACAGATATTTTTCGATCTCGTCGAACTGAGTCGAATGGTATATAACACTATGGGTCTTCGAGGCGCCGTTCGAAAGTCGGATTTTCCAGCAATTCTAATACCTTTCTATAAAGAAAGGCAAAAATCAAGTTGGAAAAAAGGATTGAAAACAAACAGTCTTCACCCGAAGTACCTGACGCGAACGCGAAATTGTTTTTTTTCCGAACCCGAACTCGACCCGCACCCGACAAAAAATGAAAATCTTTACTCGTACCCCACCCGAACACGAATATACCCGAGATCCGACCATCTCTTTTACCTAGTGATGAAAAGTTCGAGTAGTCTTGTTATACCCTATTTTTCATTGAGCTATTCTTGACACAAATTTAAGTAGAACTTATAATTTCCAAATTATTTCGAGTAATTAATAAAAGTGTGCTTAATCGCTTACGTCGATGCAGATTTCTAACGAGCTCGCAAGTGTATCGGTTACGTAATCTATATGATTATATCTTCGGAGCCGAAAATGTTTGCCATAAGTTTTCCGAGTTTGATTGATTCCCAGGTAATGGTTTTCAAACGAATCTGAGCTTGTAAAAAGCGAGTCAGCTATGTCCGAGAAAATCGACGGAATAGAAAAAATATAGAAAGATTAAAAAAATGGCGGTGTGTGTATGTGTGTGCACCTTTCAACGATCATTCTAGCCGTTCAATCTTATCGGAGATGTCAAAAACGATTCGAGAAATCATAAACTTGATTTAAAGCTACTATACGAATCCGAAGATTTAATGACACAAGTGACATAACCGACAAACCACACTTTTTCTATACGCTCAGTTTTCTTAAATACTAAACCGGTTTCGATAATCGCCTTGTTTAAAAGCTAATATGAGGTCAGTGATCTTGTTCATACAAGGGCCATGGTAAACATTTCCGGTTAGGGAGTTATAATCTTATAATTGAACTAACCGGCAATTCGCAGTTTATTTTAGCCGCTAATTTTTTTTCGAAGATGCTTGAACCGTTTCTAGAAATCTTAATTTCGGTCGAAAGCTACTATTAGGCTTTTTTATATGTTTGCAAGTCTTATGGCCAACACTTTCGGCTCCTATAAGTGACGTAAACGAAAAATCACATTTTTTCTATTTGCGCAATTTCCTTAGAGATCACGTTCAAATAGATTATCGAGAACACTTCCGATTTTGGATATATAATCGAACCAGCGACGTAACCGACAAAACGCACTACTTGCTCAGATATCTCATCCGATCTCGACAAACTAACAGATCACGCCAAGTTATGATATGGTTACACGTCAAGGTAAAAAGGTTCGTTCTGGTGTTCGCATAAGTGACGTAACCGGAAAAATGCAAGGTTCAATGATCTCAGACTCATTTGTAAGTGACGAAACGGGGTCTCGAATCAAGTATTTATTTATTTATTTATTTCTGATTATGTCCATCGTATAATCTGGTTTTATGAAGTATTTTATTGGCATTTTCAGTAAATATTATTTATATATCATAATAATTTTTTTTATCACAGGGTGCAGGTTCGGTGAAAACCGAGTACACATGTCTGAGAGAAGGTAATGATTTCGGTACTCTTTAATCAGCTTAAATCGATTTTTTTTAGAGCCGCAGATTTTTTTTAGAGCCGATCATTTTTAGAGCCGCAGATTGTCGACCACTGTTTTAAGAGATCGATTAATTGTTTCTGAGAAGGACTGATTTATGAAAAAAAAACTTCGATGTTTAATCAATGAGATGATATGCTTGAATATATTTTCAAACAGTTTATTTTTTTTTCTAAGTAGTCACAGTGGCAGCAGTCCCTTGTTTCAGTTCTACACTGAACCCGTGATAAAATTTGCTTCTATGAGCTTCTATTTTAAATCAACATACAGACGTTGCTAGGCTATGGTCACTGTTTTTTTT
The DNA here is from genome assembly GCF_030247185.1 of Malaya genurostris. Taxonomy (NCBI): domain Eukaryota; kingdom Metazoa; phylum Arthropoda; class Insecta; order Diptera; family Culicidae; genus Malaya; species Malaya genurostris. The sequence goes on along the minus strand of NC_080572.1, from coordinate 57,580,221 downwards.
TGTGCTGATTCGAACAGATTTTATAAAATTGTTGATAAGTGTCTTCATGTTTGTGTCTTATAAATTTAGTTGCAGTTTTCGTCATGATCGTGTATTTGTTTGTTTTATATTTTTGATATGTGTATTGTACATACCTAAATATATACATACACACATCCATACATACACATATACATAAATAGATTGATACATACATAAATACATACAGGGATTTTTGTGGAAGCACGCGAGGACATGCAGTGCCCCTAAAGAAAATTTCGAAAATATCACCCTGACTCATATGGACATTTTTAAGTTTATCATACTTATCAATTCGTAAATGTCTTTGATCATCAACTAGCCAGACCAACAAATCGGAATAATGTTGATATCAATCTTGATGATTACCTCTCTGTTTTTGCGTCAGCAACCATACGGAAGTTGGGATTTTTAACATCCAAATTTGGAAGCTGCTCAAAATTTGATACATATGTTATAAACAAAAGTTACTATTTTATAAAAATAAAAACTGATTCAAAGTTCTGCTATTCTATTTTACTAAAAGGTTTTTAAGGTATGAATGACTTCAATATTTTCTCTAAAACATAGGGGAGGAGATACAGAAAATTGTGCATTAGCGTGTCCTATATATGCATATACATACATGCAAACATACGTATATAAATACATACATACATACATACACGCATGCATACATTAACCAGGGTTAATGTACCAAAAGTCATCTCATTAGTAGACTCACCATGTTAATTTACCGATTACTCGACTTTCAATCGATGAATTATGATAAACTCTAATACAATATCTTTGCTTCGGTTTTGTAAAGCTATACCACAGAAAAAGTAGCTCGAAAAATTTTCAATACTGATATTATAGCGACGCGAAAACTCGAAGCGAATGCTTCTAATTTTATCTCATTCTAGAAGTCAATCTATCAAACAGAAACAACAGTTCTCACTCTAACTAATAGTTCTCGTATATGAGATGACTAATGGAGGTGAGATAAAGAGGCTACCGTTGCCCCACCTTTATCTCTACTATTGGTCGATCGTTAATCTCGAGCTGAAATGGTGGCCTCTATTACCGTTCTTGCATGTATTTCCTCTTACATTTCACTCACACATCAACTCACCCATCAGACATCCTTACAAAATAAACTGAATGAACATAGTTTGACAGCTATAAGAGGTTTGCTCACATGTTCAGTCTATATTATTGATTTCTATTTTACAATATTACATCATGTGATGTGATGTGAAGTGAAGCCACCATCAGTTCAAGGACTTGCCAGTGGATGCGGGTAGACTTACAGTAGCCCCGATATGACTCATCCATTCACCTTCTTACTATAGCTGTTACCGAAAAGCGAACAAAAAGGGTTGGGCGGATACGTAAGTAGAGTCACTTACTCGTATTCCGCGGGAATAAAAGATGCTCTTCCAACCAAAATATCCAGTGCATGGATGAAGCATATCGCTATACATGCTTGAACCCGCCTGATGGTTTGTTTGAGAAGGGCGCGTCAGACTCATTTCAAACCTTCAGAAGGAAACAAGTTTCATTCAAGTGACTTGGGCTGGCTATCCACAATCCCTCGTCCAGTCATCAATTCGTCCGATGCCCTGATGCTCCCTCCCCTTTACGGCCCCGTGCAAAATGTTTTATATTGATAAATACAATGAAACATAGTGTAATGAAATTAATATAACATAAAATGATATAATAGATTACAAAATAATATAATATAACATAATATAAAATAATATATTATAAAACAATATATAAAATAACAGTTAATATAGAGTGTTATGCTCTTCTATCTTCGAAATACTGCAGTAAGTAGAATATTTCTCTTCTAATAACAATAATAATATCCACATCTATAAAAATAATATATGTTATTATTATTGATGACAAATTAATAATAATAACAAAAAATATAATAATAACAATAAATATAATAATAACAATGAATATAATAATAAAAAACAATATAATATAGTACAATGAAATATATTATAAATAATAGAATGAATAAAATGATATGTTGCTATATGCTATGATATTATATTACTTGAATTTATATGTCATTTCTCATTCTCTCATTCTGCCATCAACGCATTCCATCGACCAATTGTCACCACAGACACACGTGTAGGCATGAAACAGGAACCAGTGAGGACCAAGCTCACCTTGTGACGACCTTGATATTTAGTTAAAAGTAACTTTAAAAATGATAACTTATAAGGAAAACAAATTTATATTTTGCGCAGAGGTACGTGTAGTACTACTCATAATAAACCCTATAATATAATATAATACAACATAATGCAATACAATATAACATAATACAGTAGAATACAATATAATATAATATAATATAATAAAATATAATATAATCTAATACAATATAATATGATATAATGCAATGCAGTATAATACCATGCTACATATTATATAATAACATAAAATAGTGTAAGACGATGATTTATGAAATAATATGCTATGATACAATATAACAGTTAATGTCGCAGTGTAAGTTACGCTCGTCTAATAATAATAATAATAATAAAAATAATAATAATAATAATAATACATGATGTAATAAACACTACTTTATTGAGAAAATTCAAATGAAAATGTAATTGAATAAAAACTGTTTTTTAAGAAGCACCCTAACTTAGGATATGTAAACCGTTCTAATGTAAAAACGGTTAAAGATACACAACCAATATCTTCGACAAAGTTGCCTTAAATTGATTATTCTAAATTATTGTGGAAGGATGCATTGTTCTATCTCATCCAGATTTTGAAATAATTTTTTAATTCATAGTTTGCTTTAGGACCACCCTAAAACCACTATGGTCGAAAAACGCAGTTTATTAATTGCAACTAATGTGCCGAAGACTTCAAATTTCTAAGCCCAATCATAAAAGCGTAAACAATTGTTTCCTGCTAATTTTGCTTCCTGGACCACTGTGCATCGTTCTTGCATGTACTTCCTCTTACATTTCACTCACACATCAACTCACCCATCAGACATCCTTACAAAATAAACTGAATGAACATCGTTTGACAGCTATAAGTGGTTTGCTCACATGTTCAGTCTATATTATTTTATTCTATTTTACCATATTACATCATGAGCATAAACTTAGCGAGGCACTTCTCGCCAATGATAACGCAAATAGGTGAATAATTTGTTGCTAATTAGTTACGATCATTTTGAATTTGTGGCTCAATTTTTTTTTAATATTTTCGAGTACTTCGCTAAGTTCATATGAAGTTAGGAAAGCCTTCTTTCAAATATGCTTCAAAACAAAGCCTAGTGAATAATTTATTGCTAATTAGTTACGATAATTTCGAATTTGTTGCTCAATTTTTTTTGTGAGTACTTCGCTAAGTTCATATGAAGTTAGCGAAGACCCCCTTTCAAATATGCTTCAAAACAGAACGAAGCCTAGTGAATAATTTGTTACTAATTAGTTACGGTAATTCTGAATTTGTTGCTTAATTATTTTTTAATTTTTTTGAGTACTTCGCTAAGTTCATATGAAATTAGCGAAGCCACACTTTCAAATACGCTTCAAAACAGATCGAAGCCCAGTGAATAATTTGTTGCTAATTAGTTACGATAATTCTGAATTTGTTGTTCAATTATTTTTTAATTTTCTTGAGTACTTCGCTATGTTCATATAAAGTTAGCGAAGCCCCTCTTTCAAATATGCTTCAAAACAGATCGAAGCCCTGTGAATAATTTGTTGCTAATTAGTTACGATTATTCTGAATTTGTTGCTCAATTATTTTTTAATGTTTTTGAGTACTTCGCTAAGTTCATATGAATTTAGCGAAGCCCCTCTTTCAAATATGCTTCAAAACAGATCGAAGCCCAGTGAATTATTTGTTGCTAATTAGTTACGGTAATTTTGAATTATATTTAACTAATTAGCAACACATTATTCATTGGGCTACGATTTCTTTTGAAGCATATTTGAAAGGGGGGCTTCGCTAACTTCATATGAACTTAGCGAACTACTCAAAAACATTTTAAAAAAATTGAGCAACAAACTCAAAATTACCGTTACTAATTAGCAACAAATTATTCACCTGTTTGCGTTATCATCGGCGAGAGGTGCTTCGCCGTTCATGTCCATTATTACATCTCATTCCACTGTATTCTATGGTACACAAACCACTAATAAACGTCAAAGATGAACTTGATTTACCGCTCATCGGCTGCCATCGTGTGAAACTCAATTGGGATACGTTCATTCTACTAAACTTCCACTTCACACTGGTAATAAGGGCACTGGTAGTATGAAAATGAAACATAAAACAGAGCTCAGTTAAGCCCTACCGGCCTCTCCAACCCCGGATGTTGGAGCGTAATGCAATCATCATCTTATTCAAGTCGTTCCATATCTTATTCAATTAATTCAATAACGAAGTTAAAAGCTGTAACACATATCTTTACCTAATTGTAACGCAAATTGATTGTATCTAATGATGTTTGCAATACCGTCAAGCCCATCAACAACGGTAGGGAATATATTTTCAAACATTTTCTAAAAGAAAAAGTTTAACTTCAAAATATTTTATTTAACATGGAATTTACATCAAACTTAGTGAAGTCATTCATTTATCAAAACTTTAATCACACTCGAATTCTCACTGTCAATTTGGATTGTTTTCTTCCTCATTATCAATAAAATAACCCAAGCGAAAAAACTACATAAAAAATCATCGCGGTAGAGTAGGTTGCTAGAGGTAAGTTGAATGCTTTATTAACAATTTTCCGTTTAATGTAATGTTCCAGTTGTTCCAGTATTAATTTCAGTGACGAACATTTTACGAACTCTTTAGATAATTATTTCTATCATCAAGAAATATTAGAAAGTTTCTTTTATGGAATTCTATAATTTTTCAAAAATGTTTCCTGATTGAAAAAAAAGGGATATGTTATTATAGAACTGAGGCTCAATGAGGCTTTTTCAAGTCGTTAACAATAGCTTCCGGTTACTAGGTGGAACGAGTCGCACTAAGAACATCTCACTTGTCGCCACCCGAATGCCAATCGTTTACATTGTACCGATTGTTAAAACAGCAATTTGTGTTTTCGCTTCAAGCTATTATTGAAAGTTTATTCGATATGACATATAAACCCCTTTTTATGTTCGTTGTGTTTTATGGGAATACTTCTTCGACATAACTCACCAAACAACATATATAAATGCTGTATCGGTTTCCGTACTTATTCCAGTCGAACTTGATTATCTCTCACGGGAGTGATGGCTACGATGATTTACTTGTTTTCGCTTCTGATGCTCGCCGTTGCCATCAGTGGAAATGGAATGGAATCGGAAATAATAAACATCTGTGGCCCCCGAATCATTGGAGGTCACGAAATAGACATCTCTGACATTCCATTCCAGGTATCATTGCATGCCGAATACTATGGTTTCTTCTGCTCAGGTGTTATCATCTCAAGTAACTGGATTTTGACGGCAGCTCACTGCGTTGATAATTTGTTCATCTCCAAGGCAATACAGATTCGTTTCGGATCGAATTACACTGCAACGGGAGGAAGTTTGATTGTTGTGAAACAAGTGATCAAACATCCAAATTATACTAGGCTAGATTTAGATTATGACTTATCGCTGCTGGAACTGAAGGAAGCCATTCCGTTGGATGATCAATTGTATGCAGCCGAGCTACCGAGCCAGGACGAACAGATCGATGACGGACTGTGTGTCCAAGTGTCCGGCTGGGGCAGTACCTACACTCGGGTTGATCAGCTTCGTGCGACCTATGTTCCGATTGTAAGCCCCGAAGAATGTCGTGCGGCATATGACTACTTTTGGATCGTGGTCACAGAGCGGATGGTATGTGCTGGATTTCCCGAAGGGGGGCGAGATGCGTGCTACGGTGATTCTGGCGGTCCTCTGGTCGATGGACGAAAGCTGCTTGGTATAGTGTCCTGGGGAATGGAATGTGCCCAGCCTAGTTTTCCCGGAGTCTACGCACGAGTGGCATCCGCTCGTGAGTGGATAGCGGAGATTGCCGGTGTTTAGGATGGATGATACAGAAAATTGTTATAATTTAGTTAAGCTTAGTGGAGCGAAATAAATTCTACTGAACCAGCTGCATGCAGCCATCAGTAGGTCTGCGATTTTAAATGGGATTTAAGTTAATTGACTTTTAATTGAGCGATCCAAGCACTTCCGTATCTGGATTATTATTATAATTATCCAGTTTGTTGCTGTCTGAGTGGATGTCGTTCCGTTTCCCAGTGCCATCTCAATCGCATCCTTCCGTGCACCACCTCAATTAGATGTAGCTTTTCGATGTTATCGCAGTTTGATATTGGATCATAAAACAGTTTATTAAGGACTTATGTTTTGGGATTTTGATTTGAAGCCGCAATGACTGTTGGGGCGTACGGAAAGTAATTTCGTTTTTAAGGAAAAATGGAAGACAACTTTACCATATTTAAAATAGATTTTATTCAATTATGTATTGACCATTTTGTTCCACTTTTGGTTTTCCATTTGTTTGGTAATTTCAAAATTTCACACTCATAAAAGTTCATGAAGCTTCATTTCATTTGAATCGAAGTTTACACCATTCAAAGAATTTTGTAATGATCGAAACAAATGATAATCTGATCTGATAAATCGGAAGAATATCAAATTAATTTGAATAAAACACAAAATTTTGATGTGGAACACATCTTTGTTTTCTATATAGGAGTGCAAATTAGAAACACAAGAAAAATTACACGTAGAAATGTGGTCAGGTTTTGAAAACTAACAGCTCAATTAATTTTGTATCAATGATTAACATTATTTCACTATTTAATTAGAAATATTTCTATCAGGAATCAGAACAAATTGGCTCAAATGGCACGTTCCCCTTGATATTTGGAGATTTGTGCCTTGCCATCAATTTGTTTTTAGCATCATTTTCCCGATATATAAGAGGGAAGGATTGAAAGGAAATGGTAAGGGTTGGACTAGGAGGATGGGAAAAATTGACGACACAAAAACACATAAAAGCAGAAGTAAATTCTGCACTCCTAAGGGATGCTGAACAATCTGCTGAGGATCACATTTAGTGGAAGCAGAAGGAAATTCTGAACCTCTACGAGGTCCCGAACAGTCTGCTGTTAATAAAACCTCCAACCCCCGAGAGGATTTAGAGATCTTACAAAAGCGACACCATTCTGCACTCTCGGAAGAATGCAAAACGACTCGCAGTATGTACGAGCAGAAGTAAATTCGGTACCCCCCAGAGGATGCCAAACAATCTGCCAAACCCTATTTAAGGTTAATACAGAAGGGATTCATTCACTCCAGGAAGAACGATGAACCCTTCTGACTATAGCTCCTTACCACATTGGGTGAGAAACGAGAGAATATCCTTCAATTTTAGCTCCGCATACACAGACTCAACCATGTATGGAGAACCAAAAACCCGGATACGTAGCTGCGTCAATGCGGGACAGTTACATATCAGATGATATGAAGTACCATAATCGCATTCACACAAATCACACGAATAATACTCAGCACGTTGAATAGTAGCCATGTGATAATTGAGTTTGCAATGTCCAGTCAGAGCTCTGACCAGAACACTTCAATGATACTTGGAGAAATGCAGTAGACACTTTGACATTTTCAGATCTAAATCTGGTAGAAATGCTTTGTCTGAGCGCAAGTTTGCAAGTTGCGCCAGTAGCTGGCATGTTTGGATGCAGCCCAAGAACGTATCTTGTGCTTTATCCAACTAGTTGAAAGTGGTAAAGCTGGTTCAGGACCAACGAAATCATTCTCTGCACCAGTTCTAGCCAACTCATCAGCCCATTCATTTCCAGTAATACCAGAATGGCCGGGTACCCATAAGAAGTAAACAGCATTTGAAATGCTGAGGTCTTCAATTTGAGTTCGACATGCGATCACTAGATTCGACCGTGAGTCATTCGAACTGAGTGCTTTTAAGGCTGCCTGACTGTCGGAACAAAAATAAATACGTTTACCACAGATCCTCTGCTGAAATGCCGATTGTACTCCACACAGAATTGCGTAGATTTCTGCTTGGAACACAGTACAGTATCTACCAAGTGAATGAGACTGCTCCAGCCTATTTCACGACAGTAGATACCAGCACCAGCACGACCATTCAACAGAGAACCGTCCGTAAAACAAACTATGTGTTCATCAAGTTGTCGTTCCAGACAACCAGACAATCATTCCTAACGAAGAGGATAGCTCACATTGAATGTTTTAAAAGGAAAACTGCATGTGAGAGTTAGGTCACTAGGAGCGAGTAAATACTCATCCCACGGAACCATTTGAGACCACAAGCGAGTGTGACTGGTAGCATATTCTAATGGGTTACTGTTCCAAAGCCCTGTAACCCTAAGACGGTATGCACAAGATAATGCTTCTTGTTTTAGGAACACATGTAGTGGTTTAATGCACAGTAGCGCCTCTAGAGCAGCAGTAGGAGTTGTCGTGAATGCTCCTGTCATCGCCATTAGGACCATCCTTTGGAGATGATTTAGCTTTGACTGAACTGTCGCGACTTCTCCTTTCTGCCACCATACAAGACATCCATATGCTAAAATTGGTCTAACGATAGTTGTGTAGATCCAATGAATATATCTGGGTTTGAGTCCCCATGATTTTCCAAAAGCTCGTCTGCATTGGCCGAAAGCCATGCAAGCTCTTTTAATCCTGAAATCAATGTGAGCAGACCAATTCAGTTTTGAGTCAAGAATAACCCCGACGTATTTAACTTGATCGACCACAGTGACCCCTGAACCAAAGAACTGCAACGGACGAGCTCCTGTAATTATCCTACGATGAGTGAAAAGCACCATTGATGTTTTGCCCGGATTTACAGATAATCCAAACCTGACAACACCATTGTTCAACAGATCGCAGGGCTTGCTGCATTAAATCAAAGAGAGTGTTAATGCTTATACCGGTCATCAATATATGATAATCGTCGGCAAAACCATAAGTCGGAAATCCAAGGTTATTAAGTTTCCTTAACAAACTATCAGCGACTAGGTTCCATAAAAGTGGGGATAGTACACCACCTTGAGGACACCCACAGACACTCAGCTTTCTAATCTCTGGCCTGCCGAATCGATGATCAAAGAAGTTGATTGCTAAGCATTGCGTGTATCCAGTAAGGGAAAAACCCAAGATATTCCGTTCACGACTGCAATGTTTAACCTCCAGCAGCCATTCAGCCATCGGCACGGAAATACACCTTGACTTAGGAGTTCCTATTTTTGTGGCCTTTTACGACATGGAATAGGAAACCAGTGGATCAATTCTTGGTAAAAAATAATTCCGCCGGATGCCACACGGCTTACCTGTTTGGTGGACTTATACCACCGGTACAGGTGGACCGTAGCGTTATTCTTAGCAGTTGGGAAACCGCTACCGACACTACACGGCTATCTAGGCTGCTCAGAGAGGGAAGTTAACATTGATGGTCAACTTCCATGGATGGCCGAACAGCCGGTAGAAATGTGGTCAGGTTTTGAAAACTAACAGCTCAATTAATTTTGTATCAATGATCAACATTATTTCACTATTTAATTAGAAATATTTCTAAGTTTCGATTTGAAAATATTAGGCCACGTATTTTCAATTATATATGATCGAAATTTTGAATAATAGCGAGCATTTTGTCAGCTGAAAATTTAAGACGCTTCGCTGGCTTACTAGATTTCCCTTACGGAGACGATGGTTTTGGAGCAGTAAGCGATCTATCAGTTGGGAAACATCGCTCTGATTAGTCAATTTATGCAAAAGCGAAGCTGTAGCGAAGCACGCGAATCTATAAATATAAGCGAAACTAAAGCCAACGTTTCAGTATCACTTGTGACATGTCAGAGGAAGATAGCTGCTAGACAACAAGACAGAAAGCGCTATAAAACGATTTGCAGCTTTAATTGGTTTGCTTTGATCTTGTGTCATGCGAGTATGATGGAAATGCTTTGTTATGTCGTTTTCACCTGAGAAATTCGCAAGTATCCCAGGGTGCTTAAGATTAAAAATCGAAATCGAAATCGCAGAGTGGTAGTAATGGCAGAGAACTTAACGCTATAAAAATAACTGCATGCATGCAAAACTTGAATACAAGCTTGGCGAAGAGAAGTTTAAGGTCTGAGGACAGAGGGTCGCGTGTTGAGTTTTGAATCGACCACGTGACTCGCTCAATTCCCTCTGCGCATCGTATTTCTCTTGTACTCCCTCGTATATGAGCAAACTGTACCGGGTTGCCAGCATACATTTTATTATTTTGATAAGAAGTTTTATCACATAAATCTATCGTATGGGTTGGACATTACATGGATTCCAATGAACAATGAAAAAATATTCAACTTTCACAAAGATTGAATGCGAAACAAAAAATGTGTTTATAAACAATGAAACGTCTGTGTGTTTGGTAGCCTTGTCGAGCCACTTTTATTTCTCTCTCCTTTTTCAGAATGCTATCAGGAAATCAAAGCGAAAAAAATGGCGGATGCATTGAAACTGGCTTTGTTTCACAGAAAAATACAAGACTTTATTTTTATCGCGAACTAAATTATCTAGACTTTGTCACGGTAGACTTATGATACAAGCCTTCAAAGCCGAGATATTCGATGAACAAGTAGAGGTATGCATTTCCGAGCGTTCCAATTTTCAGCAGTTCTTCAGTCAGAAAAAAATACACCACAACCACTAAACTCAATGAATCATTCTGAAAATTTCACAGAATATTCCCAACTAAATTTCGAAAACATTGTCAGGTGGGTTTTTTCTATATTCTGCACCGTTTCCAAGAAAATTTAATTTGAAACGGGAAAATAGAAAAAATCTACCACTTTACAGTACTGTCCTCAGCTATTAAGGTGAAATGTATTGCCAGAAAATGCGCGCAAAATTTTAACCAGTTGAGGTGCACGAATCGTCGCACAAAGCATAACAGGCAAAACCGACACATGGAAACCAGGAATATTTTCTGTGATTGAACGCAGTGGGCTTACCACACGTTTTGAATGCTTGTAGAGAGACTGTTATTGATTTGATTCGTAATGAATTTGTGAAAGTTTCTAATTCAATCTTTTTAGTTATTATTTAGTATTACACTAGAACTAGGAAACATTAGTATTTATAATTATTATTTATAATAACATGAGATCATATGTATATGTATTGACTAACATGCTAACAATGTATATGCCGAGTTTAGTAGCAAGCTCCTTCTAAAGAACGAAAATATTCAAGTATTTTCGATATCTTTACCAGTACCAAATAGTAATTCATCGCATGAGACAGCGCAGTCGAATTTCATTATCGATTGAAAAACTACTGAAATAAGGAGGTATTGGAAACTCACTAGACAACGAAATGTACCAAATAAATACATTTTCCATAAACGTATATACTTCTGAATTGTGATGTTCTAAATGAACGATAATACCTGGCTTGTATACATATCATTTAGTAGCCGATCTAGCATCAATACATTGAGCTAAATATAATTGGACAATTCATAAGCAATATAAACGTCCGTTATTTAAATAAATAAAACAATTTCTTATAATACCCATTTTATTGCATATTAAATGTAATTTTTACTCACGATATAACGCAGTGTACTTCTCACATACAGGCAATACAGAAAAGCTTATGAAATTCAATTTAAACTTATTCAAATTTATGTTATTTCGGTTAAAGTTTGATAATTTTGAGTTGCCTTTTCAGATTCTTTGAGAAATTTAGCTTCAAACGCTATTTTTGTAAATTTAAATTCATCCTCGTGAAACGGAACAGTAATAGTTTATACATTTCAAAATTTTAAGAAAACTTAGTTGGGATAAATTTAATTGCGAAAACTTAAGTGTTTTGGTTTTTCGAAAATCGGCCTTGTTTTTGAATAATTGATCAAAACCACGACGCGCGCATTCCGCTGCATTTTACCTTAAATATCGAAATCCGTTACATTAGCATGCACATAGGTATAATTGCATATATTTAGGCAATTGAAGTAGCTTCGTCGGATACAAGACAAACACGAATTAAGGAAAACAGAGTCTGGGTTCGCGTGTTCGATGTTGGCTCTCAATACTGAGGTCTTTTCTTACACCGGGTATACGAAACGCAAAAAACACGTAACTTCGGGAATCCGCATAAAAACGGCGTAACTTCAGAAATCCTCGTAACAAATGCATATTAAAAATCGCGCATTCAAAAGCATGACTTGATTCAAAATATCGATCATTTGAAATTTTGGTTTGGTTCCACATCAATAGCTCAAACAACCCCATGGGGCTGATCCAGTTTTTTAAATAATTTCAAAGGATTTGAGTCCATTGTACCGGAAAACAAAAAAAAAAGAGAAAATTTATCTTAATCTACTTATAAACGCGAATGTATGTAAGTTTAAGTATAACTATGAAACAACTAAACGAATCACCATCAAGTTTGGCACAAGTACTAAAGGCGTGAATCGATACTTTTTGATGAGCACAGATATTTTCTACACTACTCAGAGGTCATAAAGGTAATCATGGGAGTTCGACGAGAAATGATAGTTCTTGACTATAACAGATACTACTTTCACATAGATAATAGGGTTACTTAAGGTTAGAGGAAGTGTAGCAAGTACCCCAAACATGGAAAGTGTATGGTGAAATTAATCGGACTTAAACTTTAAGTAATCATTTAGCACTGTCCAAACGACATTTACGACGTTACATTAGTTTACGAAACCGCACCTTAATGAAACGTGTATTTCGGGAATTAAACCACTGAAGAACTTAAAACCAGCCCTAGCCGCTACCGCTAGTTGAATTATTATTAAAGTTACACCATGATACTTTTTTAATAAATATTTCTTTAAAAAATTCCAATCCAACGGCAGCTGAGAAAACCGCTCCCGCGATCCCCAACAGTTTCTGATCCCCTAAGACGACCAACTGTACTAATAACATCATTCCCGTAGATAAGTCATTGTGCTTGTTATTATTCGAATCACCACTTGAGTGTACATTAATGGGGGCTTACTTCGATTTTCCAGTTGTGGGTGAACCGATTTTCACAAGCTTAGATTTAAATCAAAAATCTCGTGGTGTTATAAGCTGTTGTGCAATTTCATCAAGATCCGTCTCCCGGTTCCAAACCTACAGGGTGATGAGTGTCCAAACTAATAAACCTTTCATATAAAGTGACGATGCATAACATGTGAAAATACTTGATACTACGGCCTTAATGGTAATGCGAAACGCATCACACCATCAGACAGATTAAAACTGATTTGTTACAAACTTTCAATTTGGAACACATGGCAGATTTTTCTAATTTTCTTATGTTGTGTAGAAAATTTCGAAATTACCATAAATATTCCTTAGAAGAGAGTATATTTGAAGATATGAGGTGCTTTTATCACAGGTTCGGTCCTCAAAGGACGAAACAAATTTACAAATTTTGTAAGACAAACAAATCAAATTACTGCGAACAATTTTAGTTTTTGTGTTTAGACCTATTTTTTACTCTGTTTGCGTAATGCATAATATCTTATCTAAAAACAATTGCTTGTTTGTTTTGTCAAAAAATAGAATGCTTGGTAGAAAAACCAATAATCTGATAGAAGACGACAGAAAATAAGTTAGTCCAAACGCGCTGCTAATTATACCAACCATTGGTGAAATACATAATCTGTCAGCAATGAGAGTAAAACTTACGGACAGGGTCTAGTCAGATGGCTTAATCTAGACCAATATATTTCTATCCACACTCAATGCACTACTGAGCGTGAATATATTATAAAACTCACTATTGGTCTTAAATGTAAATTTACATCATACCTGATTTTAAAAAAACAATATTGAATATTGTTGACTTTTTGCCTTTCTCATATAGAAAGGTTATCCGATAGCCATTATCAGTAGGCAACTAAACAAACCGATTCCGGCTATACTGGTTCCCGGTCTCCGGTTTCGGAAGCACCGGAAATAGTGGTCATATAATCAAAAAATGGTTCTCACTCACTTTTCTCAGCGATGGTTTAACCGATTTCCACAAACATAGATTCAAATGAAAGGTCTCACGGTCCTATACGGAATTCCTTAACTTCATCCGGATCCGACTTCCGGTTCCGGAGTTATAGGGTAAAGTATGTTAAATATTGTTCATATTGTAAAAATGTTGTAAACTGGATTCAAAACCGTTACCGGTCCTACCAAAAATTACTGCATATTTTCGAATACAACAAAAATTTAAATCGTCGTTTAGAGTACGATGGCAAAATTGTATAAAATCTTCAAAATTTGAATAAAAAAAAGAGTGTGTACTTCATGTTAGTTGACGGCCATACGAACCGACTTCGATTAAACCAGTTCTCGGGTTCCGGTGCCAGAAGTGCATATAATAGTGAACCCACTTCGTTTTCTTAAGGATGACCTACGCGAGCAAAGCACTGTTTCATTCTGTATGTTATACTAGTTAATATACAAACAATCCCTTGGTTTCTTTCAAAATCGAATAGAAAATTTTTGAATAGAATAGCACAATAATATATATGAGAAAGGCATCATTACACCACTAGGTGGATTAAAACTGATTTTTCTGTGCTCTGCAACACCACGATTGAAACCGCAAATGAAACTGGTAGCAATTCGACCATTCGAATCTTCGGGCCATCTTCCGGATGGGACAGAAATGAAGTACTTTAGCAGTGCGGAATGATAAATGAAGCTATGCTGGGGCGAAACGTACGTGATATTGCCCATCGCCATTGGCTCTGTTGTTGACCACAACAGCTTTTGACCGAAATATTTGAATTTGTTTTATATACATATTTGCTAAGCGTTTGCAATAGATGGAACCATAAGCTGAAACGTGCCAACCGATGACGATATGTTGTTTATGTTATTGTCCTGTGTTCCCGTACAGGTAGCACTTCTCCAAACTAACTAGCCAGTCTTCGCCAAGTTTCCAAAACTTTTCTAAAAAATTTATTACACTAGCATGCGACATGAATTGGAATGCTTTATGCAGTATTCATTAAACATTTTATGGTACAACATGTAGACCATAAAACGAAGCTGTTTCGATCCCACTTATGTGAGAAATAATATTACGAAACCAAGAAGTGTGTTATCACTATTGTAAATGATACAAATCAAAGAAAGGTTTGTTATGCAATGTGTATTAGAAATTTCAGTTATCTAGGGCGATTTCAATCTATTATTATCGTTTTTGGTGATGAAGCATACACAAAATAAGAAAAGTTTAATTTACAGCAATCGAACTTGATAGTCCAATCTCCAACCAACTACGAATACCATTGGAGTTGATGAATTAATTTTCCTATCGAAATGGAAGTTTAATTTATATTAAAGATAAATTCTTAGTCACGTCCTTTTTGGAATAGTAAAATGAATAATTCAACCGAATTCATGGTTTTATTCGACGAACTAGAAGCACGAAACATCATGCATGCCACGTCTACCAGGATCCGGGAGATACGATTCATTCATTTATGTATGCTGTCTGGAGGGCTGTATATACAGACACGGGCGGTTTTTCTGTGTCGAATTGTCTGAATCAACTTTATTCCTTTTATCCAATATTCAAACTGATTATAAGGGGTGAATAGGAGAAGCATTTTACTAATCAATGTTGCAAATTTACGTAACGAATTCAATGACCTGTTATCGATCTAATACTGAAGGTCTGTTAAAGTGTGGTCATCGATTACTTTATTAAAATAAATAAGACAAATTTTTTTTAAAATAACATGACATGAAAATTTCGTCTTTTCAGTGGTTGTAGTTGAAGACAGTTACGATCTACTGTGAATTCGAAGAGAATGCAGAATTTTTAATGAGAAACCAAAACCGAAACCGTGCTAAAAACAAATCGAGACAAAATACTATGCAGAAGAGTACTGTATTCGATCTTTCAATCACTCATAAATTATTGTATTGAAAATTGTGTCTAATTTTGATTCCAATCTACGACTCGTTTGATTGGTATTGTTATTACGATAAGGGAACTATATTTGGAATAATCTACATCCTTCTGTTTCAACAGACTTCGCAGCCGATTCAAAGTGTACAGAACCATTGCATGCCTGGTGCTGCGATCCTACTGACACTACGAATCCTTCCAAGTCGGAGCTCGAACATACGACAACTGATTTTTAAGACCAGTGCCCTATGCATTCAAGAGAAGAGGATAATTCCAATCAAAAATTCTTCTGAAGGCATTCAGGTTCCAAAACCAACCTCTGAAGCGTAAACAAAAATAAACGTATTTTGGTGTAATTTAAGCTGTGTACTGTGCACTGAAATAGGTAAAAAAGTCGCTTACACAAAAATATCGATATCTCCGTTGAAAATGGATGGATTTTAACGATCCATGCTTGTTGAATTACCGTGTAGAATTCAAGTCCCAAAACAAATTTTGTTTACAAGGTCAATTACGACAGATATTGTCGAAAAACATGCTCAATACACCTAGCAGTGAGATATGAGATACCTTTTTTATCAATCAATTTAATGTGATAATCGATTAATTATTAAGTATTAAGATGATATGTCGAAGTGAGCTCCACTTTAGAGTTGCAGTGTAGTCATGTTTGAGAAATCGTAGTGCGTGGCAATTTTTGGGTACCTTCCGAATCAAAATACCTGCCTTTCGAAGGTAATTGCTGTGAGTAAAGTATCTTAAACCTATTACTTACAATCAACATGTATTTCTATTGAAAAAATGACACAAAATAACCTGGCACACCTGGTAATCTTACATCAAAATTTATGCACAGAAATGTTCCATTGCGTGCCTTTTTCCCATAAATCCTATAGCACTGTTAATTCATCATCTTCACTATACGGGGACGGCCGTCAATTAAAAAAATACAAAACTAGATGCGTGACGCTTTTCTGGCTTAATTTTGAACGCTTATAACATAGTCATTTGTTGATGGATTTCTATAATTTGACTACCAATCGATTCGGAAACATTTAACATAAACATATATTACAACGTCGTTTTACTATTTCAATAGTACACCTTTGAAAAATTGGCTTGAATTGACCTATGTTTTCACAAGCCAATCACAACATGCCACAATGATGTCATCCTCTTGATTCCTCTAACAGGGCCGACGGTTTTTGATCGTTGCTTCACACCTCGCATTTCATTCAGTAGCAGTTCTGCTTCGGTCGGTATAGCGCGACTTCGCGTCATGTTTGAAAAACTATCTCACCTTTCTGTATGAACCTTCGTACAGTACAGAATCTGTCACACGCCTTAGGCGTGACGCCTACCTTCATGCAAAGCGGATGGGTGAAATATTCGCTTGGTCATCCACTCCATGAACAGTTCAGTTGGCAGTGTTCAGTATCGAACCGACTTGCAATCGGTACGGATCGATAATGCCGTCATCGTGATCGGTCGAGTCTCGTACACAAGCCTGTTTCTAAAACTTGTGTATTCGAGGTGGCAGCCCTGAATAAATACTGATTCTAGGATAATCTCAAAGTGATTGCTTCAGTGATAGCCTTGGAGAATAAACAGATTAGTTTACAAAAAAAATCATTTAAATATGTAACATTGAAATGCTAGATTATTTAAAAGTCTAAGAAAAAAAGATGGTTCATTCAATTAAGATAGTTACGGTCGTTCACCGGATTGGTGGTTCAGAAAATTTCCTAGAGTCAAATTCGAACACGGAGTGCTACAATTCTTTCTATTTCCTTCATAAAACCAAACTTTTTCGTGCTTTCTTGTTTGGCCTTTTTACTACTCAATTTTATCGGAGATGGCTTCTATTGGGAAATTAATCAAGTTCGAGGATCAAATGACTATCACTTTTGACTCCGGAGATCAAATGGTATAAGTGACGTAAACGAAAAAACTCAATTTTCTCGGATATGGATGAATCGGTTTCAAAGGTGATAGTTTTGTTCGAGGAATGTTACTGAATATATGACGTAAGTCTTGAATGAATTTTTATCAAAATTGAGTCCAAATTCGTGTCTGAAATTATTTTTACAAAATAGTTGATAATAAATGATTTAATGAGACTGTTTCAATGACAAAAGAAAGACAGTTTCACACCACTAGATGGATTAGGAATATGTTTTTTTTTATATTTTTTAAATAATTAAAAAGGTGATCTGCCTCTTAGCCGGATTTTGGCTTTGAATAATTGATAATGAAATTCTATTGACAATTTTTTCAAGCTGTACATTTAGTAGCGCGTTTGGCCCGTTTCATAAAAATGCTTGCTGATAATAGAATTACACTTATGCATTATTTAATATTCAATTTTTATGTTTGTCGTTCGAACACTAACATTTCTTTACAACTGAACAGTGGCATACAAGAAGCTCGCATTCAATGGTTTACATGTTTCTCGAAATATCTAATTCATCGAGCAACCTGACTCGTTATATGACTGAAGCAATTTCTGGTTGGAACTATGTTAGTATCTATAAAACCACTCCCATGGAGACTTTCGGCTACTGTTGCCATCCTAGTGATCAGCACCATCTCATCAGAAGAACATAACAAGAATGCACTCTTCCCAAGCAACCACAAGTCGGCAGCCAGCAACGAGTAATAGGTTTACTGCTGTAGGTCATAACATAAATTCAATACTTTACTACTTTCTTTATGTTATCGGGAAACGAGTTTTGGCCATCGCACTAGTTTCTTCGTTGATGCCTAGCATCCTTTATGCCTAGCATCCTTGAAATGGGTAATGTCATCTGGTAGCAATCAGTGGTAGCATTGCGCTAACAAACTCACGATTTGTAGCTTGATTAGAACAGATACAATGTCAACGAAAGTACAAATCCACAACGCAAAGCTTGTTGTTTCTTACCTGGTAGGTGTTGTCAAAACTGTCGTACATAAACCGGGTGATAAGTGAGGTTTTCCCAACTGAAAGCGGATCCATGGAAAGAGACGAGAAAAAAATGATATTGATTAATGGGATTTGCTGTTGGCAGATATGATTACAAAAACTACAACAATGTGATTGTCGGGATAGAAATCGGAACCATGCGCTCCCGATCCCATCGGATACGATAAGCCAACGGCAGTGCACTTGTTGTTTCAACGTGTGGGAACGAAAGTAACAGATACCGTAGAAGACAAAGTTACTGTGTTGGGAACGTTCACATCGTCTGGTACTGGGAGTCGAGAAATGAACAATAATGATCATTGTAACCTGTACAATCAGGTCACTGTTCCTAATGGGCTCGCGACAGTCGTAGTACCTCAATTTGTTGTGTGGATTTTTTTGTGAGATTATTTTTAACCATTGGTGAATCATAACTTGATTACCAAATTTTGATAACGCTATACGAATGTGCTGGGGTTTTCTGATATTAGTATCAAAGTTGGACATGTATGCTTAAGATTACCAAGCCATGGTAGTTGTTTTAGTAACAAGTTAGTGAGATAACAATGAAGATCGCCCGTGGGAAAAAGAAAGTTTCTCAACAAAAATAAAATGCCAATTACTTTTTGTTTTACTTCTGTGAATATCATAATAGCATTATCTCCGTCGAATGAACCGACTTGGAATTCAAACATGGATTGATAATCTTGTTAGCATTATTCAAGGTACGAATGTTTACTATTTCTGAAGAATTTTATAATCTCAACCTGTAAGTTATCACATTTAGTTAAGTAGCGGTAAAAATTAAAGGTCACTCAGACCGGAGTAACATCCGTGATAAGATACTTGACACAAGCCTTTTCCTATCTTAAATGGTAATAACATTAAGACATAAATACGGCTACACGGGAAAAAACATCTATCAGACGGTGATCTCAGAGACCCCACATGTCAAAAGCAAATTTGTGACTGCAGAACAACTTCGTTTACGTATTCATAATCGCGTGGGCATTAGTCATCGTCTGGTTCAAAATACCTTTTCTCATGCGGAATCTCCCTTTCGCGTACGTGAAACGATGGAGAGTGAGAGGTCAAAATCGTGGACAGATACTACTCGCAACAGCAGCTGTGTTGACTGTCGTCAATATACAACCGCAGCCTAATGAACGAGAACATACTAACCGCTTTGTTCACCCAGAAAGACCAGTTTAAACTTCCGTAGTGGATTTCCGAAATCGCCGGATGACGACATTGTCTCGCTGTTCCGTTTGACTCGCTAGCAATATTAATTTCCCTGATTTAGGCAGCCCCTGGCTAAAATGACCGATCGCAAATGCTAGCTTCTTTTAATTGTATGAACGGCCGGACAATCTGAATGCGATGCTTTGCTGTGCCCTCGGAGGCAACGGTGACATGAAAAACCACTGAACAATATTCCAACGGGATTTGGACACTACTCTTGTACCATTTGGCTATTCGTACTTTTTATTCACTTCTCACTAGCAGCCAGCAAGCTCAGCACACAGACCACTTTTTACGCTTGAGAGGGAGGAGAAAATTTCTTTCCTTCCACCCGAACAGAACACCGATTCGGAATCCAGCAAAACCAGAGAAATGCACTCCACCCTTCACAAAGAACTTTCTGGGTACACTTTCCACTGCACAGCGATTTAATCAATAAATCAATCAATGTTTTCCGGATCACAGTTCGCGTACTGTTTTCTAAGACCGACTGAAACGCGAACTAATTTTATTTTTTGTGGTAATTTAATCGCTTACCAACTAACGTACGGAAAGCAATGTTCGCGTACCTCGCTCCAGTGAAAAACTAGTGACATTACACTTTTTGCTGACTTCCAAGCAAGTAGACAGCTCACCAATTTTTCGCGAAAGCTTTTCCGTGACTTCAGAAACGTCAGCTTTTTTGTTTATGTTTTATGACTGGGGCTGTGTAAATATAGCGTTATGCTACAACTTCGAATAAAATGTTAATTTGTTCATATTCAAATACTAGGAGTCAAAATATATTATCATAGGAAACGATAGCACATTGCAAATTAAAACAATTGCTTGTTTTTCATTAGCTCTCTATCTTATATAATAATATACAATGAAAAGGAACCCTCGAAGTATTGCGTTACCTAACGTTATATAAAAACGGCCCTTTTATCAATGCAACATCGCATTCATTATAATTTGTTTTGTTGGCAGTGTGGTAGTGTTGCAATCGGAGGGATAAGAAACTATGACGTTGCCAAGAAAAATCATATAATACCATGTTCACATTAGCGCTTATATCACTTGATATACCGAGATGATATGCATATCACGTGGAAGTGTTCACATATGATCGAAATGATATCATTTGACAGTCAAGTTATTGAATATTGAATGTTCCCATTAGGAGTAAGATCAATAATATTGCTTTTCTCTCCTACAATTCAATCAATAATTGAAGTCTTGCATTTAATGGTCTCCGAACGCTAGTATTCGTTAAAAAATTCGAAATTATAATGATTGTTTATTATCACTCTCGAAGTGACGTTCATAAATGAGTGCGTTCAATGCCATTATCCGTGTTGCTAGTTGCGACTTTTGACAACTCGACTTGATATCGTACATGATATCCCTGATATCATGCCAAAATGGTGATACGCGTTGACATCAAATTGTATGTGATATCATGTGATATCGCACATGATATCATCGGATATCAAGTATATCCGTATATCATTTGATATCAGCGCTAATGTGAACACACTATAACCATATCAACCCGCTTGTGAGGCTGCATTCCGGCTACTGTCAGAATTGTCCAGGCGAAATTGCGTCATTATCTCGCCGTATGTGTCTTGTTTATTTATCTCTTTCTTCTTTTTTCTTTTTTTATTCGACTTCATTTGATATTCGACAATCCCGCATGTACATACAAAAAACAAATCTTGAGACGATGTAAATGAGATGTAAATATGTATGTTTGGTAGTGAGAAAGTAATATTAACATTTTCCATAATTAGTATATATGAAAAGCAATAACTTATTGCCTTTCATATGTACTTTTTATTGAAAAAATGAAACCAAGACGCTAATAATGTAAAACTGATTCAAACCGGTTCTGCCAATCTTGTATGGCAAAAATCCGACAGAAATAGAAATTTTAAAAACCGCTAGGCGAAATTCTCTGCCAGAAACGGTTTTTGCATTCTTGCCAGACTTTTGCCGGAATACTGCCAGAATGTCTGGCCAACTTGTTTAATCGATGAACTAAACATTGACGTTTCGTTTGTATGGGACCTAGGGGTATTATTGTTTGTATTTGTTTATATGCTTTCTGTTATGAATATGTCTACGTATGTGTACTAGTAATCTTTATCACTTTATTTTAGTGGCATCATTGTGTTATATTATAAAGACTGAAAGTTGAACTCGGACATGAAATACGAGAATTAAAATAAAGAAAAAGTTGAACATTAACATTGATATTATAAGGAACACCTTAGGGCATGTTCAGGAGTGTTCCAGTTCTATATGCATAATTAATATCAGTTTTAAAATTTAAATCTGCAAATTTTAACAAGAAAATCTAGCAGCCCCAGCAGCGTTTTACTAGTGTTTCAAAAATACAAAATATAGAACGGCAGTGTATACACAAACGAATTTCCAGACATGACAGTCACGATCTTTTTTTGGCGCACATCTTCAGTCCTCCGTAAAACTGGCAACAATGGTGATAAATTGGTTGCACTGCTGAGTTCCCATCCTACATTCCTAATGCAAATGTCCAACCGTGAGAACCCTTTCGATTCGGTAGCTCATTTGTATATATTGAGATTTTATGGCACACTTTGGTTGAAATGATAACAATGCAATTAATCTCGCGCTCCACCAAGCGGTGAGTGCGGTCATTTCAGAAGGTACCGGGAACGAACCACATTTTTCAAAAATATTTATATGCACGTACATGTCTTTATTATTTATCTTTGGTGTATACCAGTTTTAAATTTGACAGTAGAATTGTTCGAATAAATAAAACTAGAACGGCTGGCTGGGGATACGTTTGTTTCAATTTTAGTTCTATTATAGATCGCCCATATAAAACTTCCAGCTGCTGGATTTGCTTTTAAGTTGCTAAACTAGTTGAATAATCGAGGGGTTAATCGACAAATGGAAGTTATAGTATTTTTTGCAAACGTCAAAATTAATCATAAAGATAAGGCATTCAAAATTAAGTGGAATGATCTAAAAACGACCAACTCTAGATCTATTGAGAAATCTATTCATCATATTAAGTACGAGACTTAACCCGCAGACATTTTTCAGATTCACTAACTTTTGCGGCCCTGCCTAAAGATATTTGAAAATTTTACCTGGCATCTCTGCTGGCATCTTTGTCTTTGACAGTTCCAATCAGAGTTGCCATGATATTGTTCCAAAAATATATCTCTGACTCAACAATTGATTTTAATTTGTCTGGGTCTATTATATACAAGGAAACTTTGACCGGGTTTCATTTTCAGTGAGCAAAAATAAAAAAAAAGATCTTACCACCTCTCCAATAGATGCCAAATTAGTTATGATCTAGTTCGATCTGCCAAAATCTGGATAAATTTGTAAAATCTGGTAAAATTTGTAAAATCTCGTCAAAGATCTGGTTTGTTAGAGTGTCTGGCGAAGCGAGAAAAATCTGATATTTGCCAGATAAATATGGCAACCTGGCAACGCTGGTTCCAATAATCATCGATCATAACAAATAAAAACACGTACTCCAATTGGTATAACTAATTTTGTGGTAAAAAATATATTTCCTACGCAGTTTTCTTGTTGTGAATTGAAACTAGTAAAAAATGGATGACAACTCCGATAAACCAAACGAAGCTAACCCTACTGCTTCAATCGATTCTCCTTCAAATACGAAAACGCCGAAACAAATATATTTCGAGTTATTGCGCGCTTGGGTTCATCATGCTCAGATGCAGCAGCAAATTCAGGCATATTTTCCCTACTATCTTATGAACAACTATCCTCAGTTGTTTCAGGCCAATGGTACAGCAGAAGTAGCAACAGCTGGAACTAGTGGACCAGCATCGCCAGGTATTCTCCCTGGTCAACAAATTCCTACCCCTGGAACGGGTGTTCAGCCATCAACCGTAAACCTAAACCAAAGAAGAGCTGCCGAAATTTTGGATCCTGCACGACAGGAAGAAAGTAGGTATTTATATTGTTCCTAAATGCATTACATTTGTTAACATGCGTTCATACTTCTCAGTTATCAATCGCAACGGTGGTTACGAATACATCATTGCACCCCTCTGGAAGCGGTTTATTGCGGAAGCAATTGACATAGTAATCATTTTTCTGCTCAAAGTGATGACAACGATGGCATGTATTGACTTTTTCGACATCGACTTGTGTGTAGTAAAGTGTCAACATAAATTTACACTTTCTTGAAGTTTTACTTCTGTTGCAGATTCGACATTGACTTTGATGCCATTCGAAACTCAATAGAAGAAGACTACACAGCATTGTTATCGTTCACATCCGAGCTTATTTTTCTGGAAATTATAACGAAATTTGCTGTTTGTATCTACGAAACAATTTGGACAATCCATGGCCAAGGCCAGATAGGTGGTGCGACACCCGGGAAAATGTTGATGGGTATTCGCATTATACATGTAGATGCCGTTGTTCTGCTTGATCCACCTCAGCCAGGAAGAGTTCGAAATAATAATCAAAACCCTATTAGAGCACTGCTGTTTCCGGCAGCTAATCCAGGTTTCAAGCGTGCACTCTGTCGGTCAGTGGCCAAGAATGCACTGATTGCACTGTTCTTTCCAATGTGTTTTCTGATGTTCTTTTTCAAGCACAACCGAACAATGTACGATATTATGACGAAAACGATCGTGGTAGAAGACAATCCGGCACCGGTACTTCGCCGGCGCTAGAGTTTTTGTGGAAGGGTCTAATTTACTGGAATTCCTATTTTGCTGTGTGTGGTTTAGATTACTAATCAAATAGAATTATAATACTAATAGAATAAAAAAAAAAGGTAATTTAGCGTTTAGTTGAACGTACGTGCAACTATAAAAATGTATGTTTTGCAATAAACACTTATAAATCAGTGATTGGATGCAATATTTAATCGTGAATTGAAAGAAATACAACATGTTTCATTTCCAAAACCAGATTCTTTTAGTCCGGTTCAAACTTTTGGGTCGTTTACCAGGGAAAAAACGAATCTTAATGAAAAAGAGTTTTACTTGCAAACTTTTACACTAAAATTCATTTATATGGCTATGTGGTAGCGAATGGTAGGGAATTCCCAACTATGGGGAATAGTCTTAGTCTTACTTGTCATTATCCGACGTCGATCTATACGAAACTTTTATCATCGGTATCAATTCAGCTTCATGTCATTTTTTGATTACCAGTCGAACCGAACAGACTTATTTTGTGCTCTTAGCAATAATCAAGTTTCTGTGACTTAAAAATTTACATCGATTTTCCAACACTTTTGCGTAAAACCAAGCATTGCGTGTGGATACTATTTTAGTATTTGTATCCTAAAAAATTGTTTACGTGACATTTGGTTCTTCGATTCAAGGGCGGCGACTTTTAAGAACATTGTTTAAGAATGGTTGAAAATTTGTTCATATTGTCTTAATTTGCAACGATTTTTCAAGTTGCTAAAACTAAATGTTTTTAATTTTTTTTAAATTTTCAAATAAACTCGAGTTTTTAAATTCGGCAAGAGCTAAAACGTGTCTTTTTTTAACTTTCATTTCTCCAATTATGAAAAATACGTTTTTTGGTGAGCCAGAATCAAGTGTGGTTGGTTTGGGTTGGCTTATATTGAAAATCACCCTCAGTCGTATTTACGTCAGTATGGATCATACGACGAACGGATACTCTCGAACGAATACAAATAAAACTTATTTTCACTCGAATGAATTAAAATTCGACTCGTTTGTAACAAAATATTTGAATATCAGTAAACTTTTCCAAATAAATGCTAAGCTAGATGAAACAACTTCAATTCTTGTGATTAAACATGTGCGAAATGTTAGATTGTATGTTAGTATAGTTTTGAACGATAAGTGTATTCGAACATCATTCGTAAGAATGAAAAGTCCCATTCTTGTTTATAGACGAATAGATGAAATGCGATGGTTTGGATTCGTCAGTTTAATGTTGCGAATCAAATGTTCGAATCCATTGAAAACATTGAAAGTTTGACGATTTCCAACAACTTTGTTTTCGAATGTAAATATGATTTGCAATCACATGATAAATTTGTTTTTAAAATAAAACATTTTAGAAAGCTATGCATAGTGAAATGTTTGTTTTTTTTTGGCGAGCCTTCGAATATATGCGCCGTTCCAAGTTTTTAAACATCAAACTTTACCATATCTATTACAGGGGCTGGGGTCCACTAGGAGATTGTTAGTACCTATTAGCTCTCTCCGGACTGTACCAGCCTAGATGCCGTGTGGAATCCGGCGGAAAAAAAATGAACCAAGAATAGATCCACTGGGTTCCTGCTACCATGTCGTAGAAGGCGACAATTGCAGTAGTTTCTTTTTTCTTTCAGTTATCAGATATTTTCAATGTTTTACTTCTGATTACTCTATTTTACTAAATCATCTCTTTATTCAACCTATCAATTTCCGTCTAGCTTCGTAGAAAAGTTTTATTAGAAATGATTTCTTCTTCCATGTTATTGATTGTCTTTCAGGATTATAAAATGAATGATAAAAATCAACCATTGCGCAAATCCGTTTATATTACAAAGTTAATAACAGAGATGACATGTATCGGTATATTGAATACATAGTAAAAAACACTTGATATTAATATTTCAAACAGTAAATTAATATTTTTCTCGGTAGCCGGCTGCCCAGATCAACTAATATAACCAATTAATAATTTTAATAAATAATTAAAATAATAAAGCGGAAATAATAAAGAATCAAGACGCGTGTGAAATCTATTGACCTTTGTTTGGTGATTTAAAATGATTTTATAATAACTGTTTAGAATATTTCAATGCAATGAATCAACTTTTTTGTCTAAATCCTATTCGCTCGTTTATTTTGTATCACGTAGTTTCATTTATAAAAACGTGCTTAATCCACCTAGCAGTAAGATGATATCTTTTTTTATCAATCCGAATGTGTTTTTTTTGCATGACTAAAAAAAACGCAAAAGGTAGATGCATAAACGAGTGACTGCATACTCGACAGCCGGCTGTCCGAAGTTTTGTCAATTTCGGAGATTGACTGTTTCGTGCATTATATTGCCAGCACAAAGTAACACATAAAACGATAATACTTTAAAACATTCTTGGTAGCCGGCTACCCAGAGCAATAAACACATGATAACATTATTAAAACATTTACTAACAAAGTATCCTCTCCTGTGATGCATGTGGGAATGCAGAGGATTCCTCGGTTCTTAGTAGCAACATGCATCGAACTAACAATCCTTTCCCTCCCAAGTAGATCTGCATTCGGACGTGGCCGGCGTCGGTATTGATCAGCATGCATGGTTCAATACAGTTTGAACAGTGTGAAACAATGTGTTATTCCCAAACATGTTACTTCAAAAAATCATTTTGCAATCTCAATTGGTCCAGATCAATAACGGAGTAGCAACACACGGGCGGTCTCTAATGCTAATGCTAATGCTAATCAAACTTTACCATATCTATTACGTACTTTATGGAAAATACACGAGGCATTTGCTTTATTTTATACTAATGCATGATTTCACCAATTTAATAAATATGCAGATTATCGAAAACATGACAAAAAGTGCAAGAAAAACGCAACATATTTTTCGCAGATACTATTGATCGGACTGCAATTTCCAATGTGTTTTTCACTTTACACGAAGTTTGAATAAAATTGATCTTGAGTACGATATTCGTCGAAAAGCGGTACTTACTCGAAAATTATTAATGTAATTTTTAATGATCACCATGTAATAGCGGACCTTACACGATCATTAAAAGTGTCATTACAAAAAAATAATATCATTTAAATGAACGTGTATGGTGCAGTAATGAAGAGTTTTCTATGCAAATTTGAAATATCATTACTTAGTCATCATTAAAAATGACAAAAATAATGCTCGTGTAAGGGCCGCTAATGATATTCCAAATTTGCATGGAGAACTCGTCATTACTGCACCTTATACGTTCATTAAAATAACATTATTTTTTAGTAATGACAATGTGAATGGTCGTGTAAGGTCCGCTATACGGACGTAAACATCGAATAGTCCAAACGGACGTAAACAAGCATGATGATACAAAATCAGCGAAAAAACAAGCTAAATACTAAATACCAAGTAACAATTCGAATGCCTTATGGTTTTGATTATAATTTATAGGAGATTTGTAATTGATTGTTCAATCACTACTTGTTTTAAAACAAATAAAATAAGTGTCGCTTTTGACAAGTAATATCATAGTTTTTGAAGCTTCTATAAAACCTTTTACCTAGACTAACAACTGGACTAAAATAAATCAATTTGTACTAGAATAAAAACCATGCAAACGCTCTTAATATTGCTAAATTTTTCTTTAAAACATTGTCAGTTAAATTCTTTCATAAATCTAGTTTGTGTGTTCATTGGATGACAGTTTCACTCAGAGCAAATTTGAGGGTTCTTAAGTACATTTATGACACTCTTTTTATGGGCTATTTGATTTATTGCTTCTTAGATTAAGTGTAATTTGCATTAAAGAAAATTTCATGGCCGCCATTATGATGTTCTTTGCCGTAGCCTTTATTGACATCAAATAAACTTCGAAATTCAAAAACGAGGAAGTATGTGTAATCAAGGCATCCTTTTCTGTCCTACACCGGTTTAGTATGTCAAATTAATATTTCCGTTTACCTTCGAAGCAATCACACTTTCAAACATCGAACATGCATAATAACAACGCCAATCTAACTTCCCAAGTAACATTTTTAATATTAATAAATACTTGTAGCTATCTTCAATGCTACATAACAAATCTTGTATTAAAACCTTAAACTCCACTAAAGCCTACTGAAAACCTCTGCCAAGTGGACCATTCTTCATAAGGTTTATAAAGCAAACTGAAGAATCAGCATAAAGCTGCGTTAAAACTTCAAATTCAAGAAAATTTTGAAACCAGCTTTACGATCAACATTAAATTTATTTGGATGAAATGAATTCCGCTATGAATAAACTGTCGTTTTGATCATATTTTTCTTGACTATATGTGAGTCATGTCTGCTTTGAATGCAATCAATAAGAATTTATTGGATTTTATTTACAATTTTTAGGCTTTTACCGAACGTAAAACTTCATGCGCTTTTATTTTTATCGTAAATGTATGGATAAAAATAAGAATTGTAACTAATCGCCTTGAAATAAATACTGTTTTTGGAAAGTCTCCAGGATTTATGAATATTATTTTATGTGATTCATCGTCTTTTTTGTATAAAACTATTTCGTGGCGATAAAACTTGTGCATACGTTCTGAAAATGAATCATAAAAGTCCATCATACTTCCTCGTTTTTGTATTTCGAAGTTTATTTGATGGCAATAAAGGCTACGGCAAAGAACATCATAATAGCCCACAAAAGAGTGTCATAAATGTACTTAAGAACCCTCAAATTTGCTCTGAGTGAAACTGTCATCCAATGAACACGCACACACACAAAACTAGATTTATGAAAGAATTTAACTGACAATAATGTTTTAAAGAAAAATTTTTCAAGCAATATTAAGAGCGTTTGCATGGTTTTATTCTAGTACAAATTGATTTATTTTAGTCCAGTTGTTAGTCTAGGTAAAAGGTTTTATAGAAGCTTCAAAAACTATGATATTACTTGTCAAAAGCGATACTTATTTTAATTGTTATAAAACAAGTAGTGATTGAACAATCAATTACTACCCAAGTAACATTTTTAATATTATTAAATACTTGTAGCTGCCTTCAATGCTACATAATAAATCTTGCAATAAAACTTTAAACTCCACGAAAGCCTACTGAAAACCTCTATATGAGCATGTTCCTGCAAAGTGGACCATTCTTCATAAGGTTTATAAATCAAAATGAAGAATCAGCATAAACCTGCTTTAAAACTCCAAATTCAAGAAAATTTTGAAACCAGCTTTACGATCAGCATTAAATTTCTTTGGATGGAATGAATTCCGCTATGAATAAACTGTCGTTTTGATGATATTTTTCATGACTATGTGTGTCATGTCTACTTTGAATGCAATCAGTAAGAATATATTATATTTTAATTACGAGTTTGAGACCTTTTCCGAACGTAGAAACTTCATGCGATTTTATTTTTATCGTGAATGTAAGGATAAAAATAAGAATTATAACTAATCGCCTTGAAATAAATGCGGTTTTTGCGAAAGTCGTCATGATTTATGAAAATTAACAAAAACGGCTACCCAACTAACCAAAAGTTCGGATAAAAAGGACTGATTTGGCTTAAGCACCTCTCAAAGTTAATCAATAGCATTCTAAGCAGCCCATTTTTTAAGTAATTATCCACACTTGAAAGTTCGCGCGACGCAGCGGAACGAACTTCTAAGCTGCTTCTAGAATACATTGTTCAGCTTCTATGCAGCGAAAAAGTTCACGCGGAACTTGTTCTGTACTTTCAAGTTGCTAAAAGTATCACGTGCACTCTTAAGCAGCGAGAAAGTTCACGCGGAACTTGTTCTGTACTTCGAACTGTCAAAAATTGCCACGTGTTTTCTTAAGCAGCTAGAAAGTTTACGCGGAACTTGATTTGAACGGTAAAGAACATCATAACCCAAGTAACAATTCGAATGCCTTATGGTTTTGATTATAATTTATAGGAGTTTTATAATTGATTGTTTAATCACTACTTGTTTTATAACAACTATAATAAGTGTCGCTTTTGACAAGTAATATCATAGTTTTTAAAGCTTCTATAAAACCTTTTACCTAGACTAACAACTGGACTAAAAATAAATCAATTTGTACTAGAATAAAACCATGTAAACGCTCTTAATATTGCTTTAAAAAATTTCCTTTAAAACATTATTGTCAGTAAAATTCTTTCATAAATCTAGATTTGTGTGTGTGCGTGTTAATTGAATGACAGTTTCACTCAGAGCAAATTTGAAGATTCTAAAGTACATTTATGACACTCCTGTTGTGGGCTATTTGATTTATTGCTTCTTAGATTAAGTGTAATTTGCATTAAAGAAAATTTCATGGCCGCCATTATGATGTTCTTTGCCGTAGCCTTTATTGACATCAAATAAACTTCGAAATGCAAAAACGAGGAAGTATGATGGACTTTTATGATTCATTTTCAAAACGTATGCACAAGTTTTATCGCCACGAAATAGTTTTATCCAAAAATAAAGATAAATCACAGAAAACAATTTTCATAAATCATGGAGACTTTTGCAAAAACCGTATTTATTTCTAGGCGATTAGTTATAATTCGTATTTTTATCCGTACATTCACGATAAAAATAAAAGCGCATGAAGTTTTTACGTTCGGTAAAAGCCTCAAACTTGTAAATAAAATCCAATAAATTGTTACTGATTGCATTCAAAGCAGATATGACACAAATATAATCAAGAAAAGTATTACCAAAACGACAGTTTATTCATAGTGGAATTTATTCCATCCAAATAAATTTAATGTTGATCGTAAATCTGGTTTCAAAATTTTCTTGAATTTGAAGTTTTAACGCAGCTTTATGATGATTCTTCACTTTGCTTTATAAACCTTATGAAGAATGGTCCACTTGGCAGGAACATGCTCTTATAGAGGTTTTCAGTAGGCTTTCGTGGAGTTTAAAGTTTTAATGCAAGATTTATTATGTAGCATTGAAGATAGCTACAAGTATTTATTAATATTAAAAATGTTACTTGGGAATGGCGGCCATGAAATTTCTTTGAATGCAAATTACACTTAACCTAAGAAGCAATAAATCAAATAGCCTACAACTAATGTATCATAAATGTACTTTAGAACCCTCAAATTTACTCTGAGTGAAATTGTCATAGTATGAACACGCACACACACAAAACTAGATTTATGAAAGAATTTAACTGACAATGTTTTAAAGAAAAATTTAGCAATATTAAGAGCGTTTGCATGGTTTTTATTCTAGTACAAATTGATTTATTTTAGTCCAGTTGTTAGTCTAGGTAAAAGGTTTTATAGAAGCTTCAAAAACTATGATATTACTTGTCAAAAGCGACACTTATTTTGTTTGTTTTAAAACAAGTAGTGATTGAACAATCAATTACAAATCTCCTATAAATTATAATCAAAACCATAAGGCATTTGAATTGTTACTTGGGAACCTCACTTCTTCGAACTTGATAATTCATATTACGAATTTTCCATAAATATTATTCAAGTATGCAACGGAAAGTTACTGAGTCATTAATGATCAAGTTTTCTACCAAATCCTTACATGTTTTGTAGATTTGGCATTCTATTCACGAGAAAAAATTTAACAAACAGCAATTTTTTCATATCTTCAAGCAAAATCTAAATATTATAACAAATGGTTAGTTCAAAGCTCTCCACTTGCACAAGAGTTGATGGGATTCTTCAATGGTGATGTATTACTACTTTTGAAACACAGATCATATTGTTCATATAGATAGTTCGATTGTAATTTGTAAAAACTAAAAAAAAAACCTTCAAATAAATATTTTCACGAACGACCTTATCACTTATTTTATTTGATTCATGGGTTCATTAGAAAAATAAATACTAAACAATTTCACTGCTTGATGGCCTCCCGCTGTTGCTCGTTCTGTGTTTTGGACGAAACCTTTTTAGTTCGACTTTTGGTTTCTTTTGCTATACTGGACGGGTCTTGCGAAGTCGTTGTGAATTCATTTAGATAGTTTTCACCGATTGTACAATTTTCGTCAATTTTCATGTAAGGTCCACAAACGCCTGTAAGTCAAAGAATTTGCTGTTAGATTGTCTGTTCTATTGGAAAAGGTCATCATCTCTTACGATT
This sequence comes from Malaya genurostris, assembly GCF_030247185.1. Taxonomy (NCBI): domain Eukaryota; kingdom Metazoa; phylum Arthropoda; class Insecta; order Diptera; family Culicidae; genus Malaya; species Malaya genurostris. Next base: position 57,547,271 of record NC_080572.1, on the reverse strand, counting down.
CATGCTGGGCCAATCAGGTACTCCTTCTGCCCGAGGAATGCCATCAGTAGCAAAGGAAGTCCACAGATCAACCGTCTTTTTTGCAATCTGCGAATCAGCTTCATTGAGATTCGATGCTTCTGGAGGATATGGGAACAGATATATTAAATCATCACAGTGATGAACACCTCCTCCAAATGGAAACTGTGAAGTGTCTAGACCGAAACCAAATCTAGTGTGTTCTCCGGCGTAGTCGAAGCTGTACAAAAATGTATCATTCGGTTGATAAGTTGCGTTCACCTGTGCCTGTTTCAGTACAGGGCCCTTCATCAGGGAAGTGGCTGCAGCCTATACAAAGCAAAATATTACTCTACGAAACTTGTTCACTGAACGAATTACTTACGTCTGACAATCCAGGCATTAGCTTCGTGAGATCATTTTTCGCTAATGTCTCGTCACCGTAGAATAGTGCAGTTTGCAGCGATCGAACTACGCATGAGGGATCGTCTATGCCCATAAGTTGATTCATCTCATCAATAAGTAAATGCAAATGAACTGAAGTTGCACCTCGGAGCTTCTTTTGTGCTAAGCAAAGAAAGATGTCCACCATGGCAAATGTCCCATCATGTTTTGTAGTACCGACGAGCATAGGAAGGTTTTTTCGAACCATTCCCTTGCGCATGGCTTGATACGGCAACTGTGGGAATAATCCATGCGAACAGTCTAACACGATTCGACAACCGCCAATCTTATCAATCCCTTTGTTCACAAGATTCATCCGCTGTTAGTTATGTGAAATATTTAGTTTTCAATAATACTAGATATTAAGATTACTACAAATAATACTTACATATTGTTTCGAGAACGCCTTCATTAGTTGGTACACATCAACTTTCATCAGGAATTGTTCAAGTTCTTCCAGATTCGCTTTCGGATCACAGCCAGCCAGTTCAGCAATGACTCGGGTGTTTTCTATGGGCGTATGATCGTAGCTCCAGGAAGTAAAGCAGCAGCCAGACTGCAAAATGAGCTTATGGAAAAGTTTCTCGGTGTCGATTGCCGGACTGTAGAGCATGGAAGATACCATCGAAGCACCGGATGATTGTGCCATGGCTGTAACCTGATTTGGATCTCCTCCAAACTGCGAAATATACTTCTGAACCCATTCAAACACTAACTTCACATCATGGATGCCGGCATTTCCGGGAATATTTTCTGTCCTTGTTGATAGAAAACCTAAAGGACCCAACCGGTACTGAGGCACGACCAAAACGACGTCTTTCTCCATAATATAATTCGGAGGGAAGTGACTAGCTGCTCCAGTAACGAACAGCCCTCCGTGGATGTAAACAATCACAGGTTTCTTACCACTAGTATCCTTGGTATAAACGGAAACATTGAGGCAATCCTCTTGGTTTTGAGCTAACTGTACTGGGGTATACAGTTTCATGTCAGAATATGAAGGCGATCCAAGTTTTGGCTTGCTGACATCCAATATATCTTTCCATCCCTGAACGGGAACCGGTGGTTTGAAGCGCCTTATACCATTCGCTGGTTCACCATACCGAATGTTTAGGAATTGGTAAATTTTTGTTCCAGTCCATGCACCCTCAGTTATGGAGCCTTTAATTTTTCCAAGGCCTGGTAGCTCTACGATCGTATTTCTGTTAGCGTCGATGGTGGAAAACGGTCTCACAGCATTTCGAAACGAAAAAGAACTTATCCTGAGCGTTTCCCCTTTTAACATCGAACTCCAAATTGTAGTCATGTTTCCGCGGATGAACAAATTTGTATGATGCACTAGGTAGAACTAAATTTGCAATACTGAAGGAAATCTCATAAAGTGCTGCATTTTATTTCGAGGTTACTAGGAGAAAGTTTTTCGTAACTTTAATCCAAGGCCGTTATCATAAGTACTTTGTCAGACAACACGGATTAGGGTAACAGATATTGCTGTGACGCGCAGGATTGATAAATCTTTAGTACGCGTGCAAGTGATATAACGATAGGCAAAGCGGTGACTGTTGATAAAATCGGTTTGTTTTGTGAATGAATTTGTTATCGAATATCTGTGCAGGGTCACAATAAGGCTGGTGAGTTGAATTTTTTGATTTCTGTTGAACATGAATTCATCATAAAATTATGTTCTTAATAGATGCTCTCTTGGTATTTCTAACCATTGTTGCCGCGCCTGATGACTACTAAACTGGTTTGATTCTGAGAGCAGTAGAGCAAGCACAAACAAAACGGTTTTCTGGGCCAATGACCAAGAGTGAACCTCCAAACTCAAGCTAGGCAAACCAAAATGATTACATAGTGTCCATGCGAGTAAAGAAAACTCGAATCAATGGATATTTGACTATACTAGGAGAAATTAATTCTGTCCCATCGCAGAATTTTGCAAGGGAAACTTCTTCAAATTATAATTCTTTTCATTCCTTTGATGGATTTTTCATTTCCTCTTGTTGTAATAATGTAATAATAAATCTTCTGGAGCAGACTGAATTGAATTCAACATGGTTAAGAATCTTCCTGAACCTACAAAAACACACTTATTGAAAATATTTAATAAGTTTCTTTAGCTAAATTATCATGGAAATTAGATTCCCAATTCGATAGAAATGATGTAGTCGGTAAGATTGTTCTAGTTTAATTTAATTATTTTGTACTTTTCGATGAAACTCAACTTTTCATTATTGGCTCCATCGTCGAATCGATAGCTTAGAGCGAATCCTAGGCCTCATATCTACTTAAATATCCAGCTCCATGACACCTATGGAACAGAATGATGAGTAGTCGTGGTTCCGGAAAGTAGGAAAGCATTAACATTTTCTCTTCTCCTTATCCTGGCGATCATGTTGCTGAGATGTTCAGTTTGAGTTGCAATGGTATTAATACCCAATACTGATTCCTAAGTAGTTCCTATTTGTCAGACCATCGTCACAACGCAACGCAACGCGCAAGAGGTTCGAAGGTTTGCTCTCTAAGAATTTGCTCTTTGGTAGGTTTAAGTGGACATCCAAAATCGAGAAATGGGTTTCTCTTGATCTTGAAAAATAATTGTTCGGTCGTCGCTGAATACCAGCTCTGTGTTTTAAATAGCACTTTCATGTAAAGAAATGTAACAGTATAATATTGATCTGAAACTTAATCTAATTTAAATAGTTTTACCGAAATAATTCGCAGAAAAATTAATTTTTTGATAAACTAATAGCAACCAAATTGTTTACCAATTCCATCATGTTTTGGCGACCCCTGAGGCGGGTGCCTCACACGCCTTATCGTCACTACGGCTTTGCACAGAGCGCTGGTCTCACAAGACCTACAGTACCGTAGCCGGGTGTTGCGAAACGCGTATTTATCAACGCTTATAGAATTTTCGCTTAGCGTTTGTAAACATACGAGACATACTTTTTGTCATAAGTTTTAAAATAATTGATAACTGATACAAACAAATAGTTATAAGGACATGTACAAAATAAATGTATTTTTTTCAATGAAATTTAAAATAATAATAAATAAAAATTGATAAAAAAAGTGTTTAGATTAACTAATGAATACCAACACTACTAATATGATATTCGAAATGTATTAGGTTTAAAGCTAATTGGTTGAATTACAGATCTCACATTGAAAATCATGTGGATTATGAAACTATTTTAGAAAATTCTGCGGACATCGACACAGCAATAGATAATTTGAATAATTACATTATAGAAGCTAGAAATCTTTCAGTTCCCAAAGCTCAAACTAAATTAAATTCTCCTATCATCGATGATAATCTTCAACTGCTCATTTGGTTGAAGAATGTTCGCCGACGACAATATCAACGTTCTCGTGATTCTGCTATAAAAAACATAGTTAAGGATTTACAAAAAGAAATTAAACATAGAAGTTGAACCAATTAAACCATATTCTAAACCTTTCTGGAAACTTTCTAAGGTTCTTAAGAAGCCTCAGAAACCAATTCCTGCTCTCAAGGAAGGAAATCAAATACTTCTTACAAATGGCGAAAAACCTCAAAAACTTGCTCAGCAGTTCGAGAGTGTCCACAATTTTAATTTGAACGTTGTGAGTCCTATTGAAAATGAAGTCTCACTGAAATATGATCATATTTCAACTCAAGTGTTATTACCAAATGACATTATTGAGACGAATTTTGATGAAATTAAATCAATCATTAGGAAACTTAAAAACATGAAGGCTCTTTTTAAAAATCCTCCCGATGTTGCCTTGAGACTCCTGGTTAAAATTTTCAACAAGTGTTTTTTTATTAGCTTACTTCCCAAAAAGATGAAAAACGCTAAAGTAATTCCTATCCTCAAACATGATAAAAACCCAGCAGAAACATCAAGTTATCGACCAATTAGTTTACTTTCTTCTATCAGTAAACTTTTTGAAAAAATTATCTTGTTGAGAATGATGTCTCATATAAATGAGAATTCAATCTTTTTACCAGAGCAGTTTGGATTTCGTCATGAACATTCAACTACTCATCAACTTGTCAGAATAACGAACATGATAAAAGCAAATAAATCTTCTGATTTATCCACTGGAGTTGCTCTTCTAGATATAGAAAAAGCATTCGACAGTGTTTGGCACAAAGGTTTAATAGCAAAAATGTCTGATTTCCAGTTTCCTATTTATTTGATCAAAATGATTCAAAATTATTTAACAGATCGCACTCTTCAGGTTAGCTATCAGAATTGTAAATCTGAATTGCTACCCGTACGAGCAGGTGTTCTGCAGGGTTTGAGCGTAGCTCCAATCTTGTATAATATTTTCACTTCTGATCTTCCAAATCTACCCCTTGGTTGTCAGAAATCGCTATTCTGTGTCGACACAAGTCTGTTAGCCACAGGTGGAGCCTAAATATTTTTAGTGATTATCTGTCAAAATGGAAAATTAAACAAAATGCAGCGAAAACGCAATTAATTATCTTTCCTCATAAGCCAAAAGCTTCTTTTCTTAAACCAAACAATAAAGCTTGCTTCATTTAAAATTGGAACAAACTTTTGCTCATATTGTGGCACTCCTGGTGGACGGATTTGGAAGTTCTTGGCGCCCACGTGTCGGGAATTTTGTCAGCTTCACGTATGATTTTTGACATTCCGCAAATCGACTGTACTTTGTAAACATTCAACATGGAAGCCGAAAGAAGGGAAAAAAATGTGCACAGTTATTTGGCAAATCCATTGTGGTCTGCATCTAGGCTAGCAAAACAGCTGAAATTGCCCAGAAATACCGTATGGCGCGTTATCAAACGGTATAAGGAAACATTGACGACGATTCGGAAGCCTCAAGCCAATCGTCGGAGTGGAACTGTCGACCGGAAACTGCGTGGTAAGATTTTGAAGACGATTAAGAGGAATCGTAATCTGTCGGACCGTGATTTGGCCAGAAAATTTGGTGCTGCCCATATAATACCGTGAGGAGAACTTGACTCCAAGAAGGAATCATGTCATATCGAGCTAGCCAAACAGCCAAATCGGACCATAAAACAAAGAAACAGAGGAACACAGCGGGAAAGGTAAATCAATGATGATCTACAAAGTATCCGTTCCTAGAATGGCTGATGATGAGTGTGTTGGGTGTATAAATTGGGTACGAATTTTGCAATACAAAAATCGTTTATAAACATTTTTTTCGCAAGAACCGGACCATGACGTATAGACGATCAGAAGCACGCTTAAAAATAGTTACTCAAAAATGAGTAAGATCTCACTCATCTACAGAAAAAGTGGAACAACTCTAATTTAGAGTAACTCCGAAGTTACTCAAATTTGAGTTCTTCCACTGGAAACGATATTTGGGTAAAATCTACTCATTTACTGAGTAATACTTTATTTGTACATGTACCAAAAATAGAGTAACTATCACTCAAATTTTGAGTGAAATTTTGTTTCACATATACCAAATTTGCAAAACATTGCTCATTTTCTGAGTGTATTGTATTGAAATATTAGGTAATTGAACTCAATACTATATCAAGTGGTGAAAGCAAATTTGCCAGGCACCAATCATACACTTATTCCTCATAAATGACATTTGAGCATATTCGGTTTCATTCTAAAGCACAACACGGAGTTTATCATTCCGGTTTTTGCAGACACAACACCGTTTGTGTTGAGTGACTCACCCTCGAAATACGCGATCTCACTAACAAAATATACAACCTGTTGCTACAAATGGTTATTACAACTTTTAGACTGATCTTGCGAATAGTAACAAAAAAAACGAGTTATTGCGTTAAACTCAAATTTAGAGTAGGAGTTACTCAATATCATTGATGATAACTACTCAATTTTTGACGTTTCCATGTATCATTTGAAAATGAGTAACTAGTACTCAAACTTTGAGTAACTTTTTCTAAGCGTGAGTGGCTTGATGACTGACGTTTAACCTCTTCACCATTTGTTTTTGAGTTTGGGTATTGTCTTCGTTCAACAACCCTTGCAATTCGACATCCCCTTTTAAAATCGTTTAAACCAACGTTCACCAATCGCGGCCGATAGTACATGTTACACGTAAGCTTGAACAAGAATTTGATGGGATTCAGCTGCACGTTTTTTTTCAAAACCAAGTAATGCATCCACACTTTCCGCAAGTGTTCTTCACTTGGCACGAAATAATCCCTGTTTGCCAAGACATCTCTTTAACAAATCTCGCATTATAAACTGACACTTATTAATAACACTTACTAGCTTCAAAATGAATTGCATTTCTGTATTGTGATTATTGTGTTTTATTTATTAGTGTAAATTAGAACAGCGTTTCGCCAATAAAAGGCATAATACTGGAAGTTTTAACACCATAAAAGTTTCATTATTGTCTAATTTTAACTAAGCGATCATTTTTTTTTCTGCCTTTCGTACTTCATCGTTCGTCACAGTTAGTTCGTCCAGGAAGTTTTGCCCTATGCTAAACTGCTTGTCTATATGTAGATATGGTCCGTATACTTCTGCAAAAATCAATTAATAAATAGCGTTACGTAATGATAATGGAACAAACTCACTGTTGAATGTAGGCCATTCGGGAAGATCTCTCGTTCTTGGAACGCCATCGATGGCAAATGATGTCCAAAGATCAACCATCGTTTTGGCCATCTTTTTGTCTTCGGAGTTTAGCTTTGCTGCAGACTTTGGATAAGGGAACAAATATAGAAGATCGTTTGTGTGGTGTACGCCACCATCAAACGGTATCTTGCTAACGTCTTGATCAAATCCAAAACGAGTGTGTTCACCATGATAGTCGAAACTGTAGACGTAGGTCTTGTCGGGGTTATAACGGCTATTGAACTGTGCTGATCGAAGTACCGTGGATTTGATTATTGCTGCACCACTGAACTGGAAAAAACATTGCATTTCAAAAATTAATTATAAAATTAGTATGGACTGAAATCGTACATCGATCAATCCAGGTATAAGCCTGCGTATGTCGCCAGACACCAAATCCTCCACATTGAACATTGATCTGGCTATTAACTGTCCCAATGCGTTACTGTTCTCTGTAGATCCGTAGATACGTGCAACCTCTTCCAGCAAATCGTACCGCATAAAATCAGCATCCTTCAATATTTTCATGTGTGCAAGTATTGCAAATATATCCACTAATGCAAAGGTGCCCTCGTGTTTTACCACTCCCGTCAGCATTGGTAAATTTTTCCGTCCTCCTCCTCGTTTCATCACTTCAAATGGCGTTTTCGGAAATATTCCTGATGGTCCTCCGAGAGTGAAACGATGACCACCAATCGAGTTGATGCCGTTTGGCGTTCCTTGCCACTGTGAAAATGAATAAAAATAATGAATCTAATTAAACAAATTCAGCACGCTTCACTAGTTTTCACCATATGTTGCGAGAACGACTTCAGTAGTGTGTACGTATCCAGTTGTAAGAGGAATTTCTCAACTTCGTCCAACGGAGCCTTCGGATCACAGCCTGCTCTACGAGCAATGTCTCTGGCATTTCGTTCACAGTTCATGTCAAATGACCAGCTGCTTGCCAAACCAGCTCCCGAGTTATAAATCACCTTGCCGAAGAGTGATTCTTTCGTAACAGGACTGAATGTCAGTGCCGAAATGATTGCCGCCCCTGCAGACTGACCGAAGGCAGTGACTTGCTTGGGATCCCCTCCGAAGTGGGAAATATATTTTTGAACCCATTGGAATGCTAGCAGTACATCCTGGACTCCGGCGTTGCCGGGGATGTTTTCTGTTTTGGTTGAGAGAAATCCGAGAGCGGCTAGTCGATACTGCGGCACTACGAGAACTATGTCTTTTTCGAGAAGATATTCTGGAGGGTGTTGAGCGGCACTTCCACTGTAGAATCCACCACCATGAATGTAGACGATTACCGGTTTCTTTCCTGAAAGCTGACAGTTGAGGTTGTTATAAGTTTAGGAATTTTAGTTGTCGCCACTGCTATGTTTACATCTTTTGTGTAGACGCAAAGACTTATACAATCCTCTAGATTGTTCGTCAGTTCATCCTTAGGTACTTTCTTCAAATCACCGTAGTACGGCGATGTTCGGTTCCGCTTGGAAACGTCACGTACTCCTTCCCACGGTTCGGCCGGAATGGGTGCCTTGAAACGTCGATCTCCCGTTGCAGGTTCCGCATAGCGAATGTTCAAGAATTGCTGAATCGGGACACCACTCCAGGCTCCCTTGGTAATAGAACCGCGTAGCGTTCCCTGACCTGGTAGGTTCACCATTGGATTGGCGGCGGCCGGATCAGATGCAATCGATGAACACATGCATGTCTGAATGCGACACAGTGCTGATATTGATGAATTGGTTTTCCGCGATAGATGGACAAAATTTCGACCTAATAATTTCGATAGTGGTGACATTGGGACGTTCTGAAAACATTAATGTTCAATGAATTAGTAATGAATATAGGATGAGTTGATTATGCAATTTGAGAAGTAGTCATCTATTAGTTATAATGAGTTATGCTGTTTGATAGAATGACAGTTAATACAAATAATAATACGGAATATTGTGGTTAATATTTGCGTACACGTTCTACGCTATGAAGTACCCTGTCAATACAACTGACTTTGAAACCCGAAATAAAAAAGCACCTTTTCCATGGGCACTGTTTATTACTTTGAAAGACTGCAGAAAAATCTTCAGTGTGCTCGGCTATTCATTTTGGATTTAGTTCTTAATAAGAACCTATTATTATTATCCAATACTATTTCAGATATGAAGAAGTAAAAAAAGTAGTGCAGAATGCACTATGACCATCGTTAATGTTGTCATCGAAGCGAAATGTCATGCTGTATCTGAATATTTCAAAAAGAGATGGTCCTAAGACTATGATGCAGCACTACAATCGAACTATTTTCATTGTAGATTGAAGTACGAGAATGGTCAGAGAATGAAAATATATTTTAGTTATTTGTATTTCAATAGACTTCCAAACATCTAACGGAGTGCGAAGTTCTTTGAAACAGCAGGTCAAATTCCATAAAAAGAAATGTAATACCAAGGCTTCGAAGAATGTTCGTTTTGGGCCTTTCCTTTCAGTAGGCATATCTTGACTATAGACCCCAACAAATTGTTCCAAATGACCGTTAAACACTTTTAGGAATGTTCCTCAGCAAAAGGGTTTGAGAAGTTGCACGTGTTCGGGAACAACCTTAACTCTGTGGAAATGTACATCATTCACGAAAAAGCTCTGTCGCATGCGGAAGGAGCAAAATTGAAGTAAACGTTTGGGCTCAATTGAGGCTGAAGCTTTGAAAGTATCGACCCTGCAGTTTGAAGCAGTTTTTTCGTTTAATTCATAAAATTTGGAGGAGAGTTTTCAGAAGCATACGCTCTAAATTCGTCCAAAAAATGCCACAAAGGTGTTTGATAACACTGATGGTTATTGGACCTGTTTTTGATGTTTCCGTTACAATTAAACAATATTTGGAGTAATTTTCTCATGGGGCTCTTTCATAAGAGCATTTTAAAAGGAAGGAGGCGGTGGCGTATCAAGCTGGGGAGAGCGAAAGGGGCACTCACTCCGGGCACAACGTTTTTAGGGGGGCGGCAAACCAATCCTTGGGACCTTTTTTTTATTTCTCGTCCAAGTCATCTTTCCGGAGATGGAGTCAATCTTTTTTTTTGCTCACTAAACCAACAATGGGAGCGGCAAATGTTATTTTGCCCCGGGCACCAAATTTTCTCGGTACGCCACTGGGAGGAGGTGTAGTGAGTTAGAGTTAGTGAGTAATGAATGAATTCCGATCAATTTTAAATAGTGAGTAATTTTAGAAATTACAAGCAGAAAAGGTTTCAAGATCAGGATAAACTTTCTTCGGTTTGGGTGATGGCGACATACAGAAGACTATCATTAGATTTGCACTGATAGCAAAGCCGATTCGACTAAAGACTAAAGATATTTTCAACTATTTCTCTCTTTAGATATTACTTAAAATCCAAAAAAAAAGCTCAAGATGATTTTCCGAATGTTTTGGGTGAATTACAACAGTGTGCTTCAACGCAATAACGCAGTATCATCAATAAACATATCCAGAACCCCGGAAATGACCAGTAAAATTTATTTACACTCGATGCTCGATTGACATTGTAGATTTAAGATTTGAAAGCCATGCGCTTTGTTGATTGTAGATTTGAAAGCCATGCGCTTTGTTGATTACACCACTATTATAATTATATCTTTGGAATCGGAAGTGTCTGCCATTTGCTCTTCGAACTGGATTAACTTGTATAACGTTTTTGATGATTTAGATCATTGAAGCAATCTTTTCGATTTTCACAAGATTTTTGGAAAATTCAACCTATCTGCACCGGAAACGCTCCATGAAATGAGCTAACACTTTCAGTGGTATCAAGTTTATTAGAAGAGTCTCTATATTCAACCATCTGATCACTTGTAATATAACACATTCTCAGTTCACAAAAGGTGAGGTGGTGGATTTCTTTTTTTTTGTCCAACCTTCGAGTTCCTGTTTATCTTCAATAAATCACACAGCTACGGGATCACTCCAGTCGATGAAGTCGAGGCCAGTATTATATCCAAAGTTTTAACACGAAACGCTAATTTCAAACTGAACTGAGTTTTATGCGGTGAGCTTTTATTAAACACTCAGGTGTACATTTTTCGTGTTGAGGCTGGTTTTATCAGCCGAACGCGTCCGTCCGACTAGATAATCGATTTTTGTACTACGATAAAATTAGCCCGGGTCAAGTTTTCTTGGTTGGATAAGCCATGTTCGTCGCTAGGTGCATTTTATTAGCAAATGTATCGCTATCGGTAGGTTATCTGATTTTTGACGTTGGTAAAATGGTAAACAATGTGATAACTTAGGTTTGACAATAACGTATGTGTTTTGTACTCTACCTTACTGAGTTTAATGGATGTTATCTCGATACTTTTATCTTAGATTATATTATATCGATTTTTATATATTCCTTTGCATGTAACTTTTTCGTCAGAAAGGATTAGAAAGGCATTTTATTAGAAGGGCATGTCCGTGCGACGAATTTGGATTATCAGCCCAATGCCGTCTACTGGAAGTAATAGTAAATAGCATACTCCGAATTAAGGAGCAATGTTCTTGTATTTTTCGTGAACTCACGAGAGGCAAACATTAGTAAACTAAGAGTAGATTCATTATACCTGTGCGGCGTTGTAATTAAATTAAGGAAAAAACCTACAGATCACAATTTCTTATGATTATTACCTTATATCAATGATCGAGCAGCAAAATCGAAAAAGGTTTCAAACTATCCCTAAATCAATAAATTGCACGAAATCGTTAAGCAGTCTTAGTAGTTACTACTCTTGCAAGATTTGTTCATTTCTGCAGCACCATAAAATACGAACATGAAATTAGCTTTGCGGTAGAACGAGACAGTCCACTCCAATCGATTCCTTGTTTGTTGTTAGTTTTACCTTTTTTTATAAATAAAAAATGGGTATAGAATTCGCTGAAACTTTAGAAAAATTTACCATTCGATTCCGCTCGACGAACTGACGTGTGTGTCAGTATGTGTGTTGTCAACAAAAGAGGTCGAGATCTCAGAGATGCCTGGACTAATTTTGATCAAGCTAATCGCAAATGAAAGGTCTCCCCGTCACCCTAAACGTTATTGATTGGTTTTGAGATCGGATGTTTACTTTTTGAGTTATACTTTTTTGAAAATATCAGTCAAATTGACCTACAAAACAGCATATATTTTAGACGGGAGCGGGTCATATCGCCGAAAGCCATTTCGCCGAAAGTCGTTTCACCGAATGCCATTTCGCCGAATAGGTCATTTTGCCGAAAGTCGTTTCGCCGAAAGGGTCATTTCGTCGAAATGGTCATATATCCTGCATGTTATGTCTCCTGTATAACTGATGTGGCGCAGTCACATAACCGAAGCCAAGATGGCTAATCGCAAATGAAAGGTCTCCCCGTCACCCTAAACGTTATTGATTGGTTTTGAGATCGGATGTTTACTTTTTGAGTTATACTTTTTTGAAAATATCAGTCAAATTGACCTACAAAACAGCATATATTTTAGACGGGAGCGGGTCATATCGCCGAAAGCCATTTCGCCGAAAGTCGTTTCACCGAATGCCATTTCGCCGAATAGGTCATTTTGCCGAAAGTCGTTTCGCCGAAAGGGTCATTTCGTCGAAATGGTCATATATCCTGCATGTTATGTCTCCTGTATAACTGATGTGGCGCAGTCACATAACCGAAGCCAAGATGGCGGTATAAAGCCGCCGAGCCGACGCCAGCTGAGTCGGCCGCCGACTCGCCGTCGGAAGCGGCGGCCTCTTGCATACAAGCCTGTAACCGTCTCGTTTGCTCGGTCTACTCAAAGCTAGGTTTCTTTGCTTTAGTTAGGTCCGAACGAGCGGTAGCGAGGTCGGGCAACACATGAACCAAAACGATGTGGCATAGCCGCATTAGATATTTTTTAGCTAATAGTTAACAAGTTTTCTTGGGAACTACTTTCTGAGGTTCATGAATCAATCTGTATTCAAGAGTACAACAATTAATCATTATTCAAGAAGTACAATGGTAGGTCAACAAAACGGGCGTTAACGCCATCATCTTTCGTTTGTCTTCAATTTAAATCAATTCTAATTACGATTTCAAGGCGATTTCAGGATTCGGCGAAATGACCCTTTCGGTGAAATGACCCTTTCGGCGAAATGGCTTTCGGCTAAATGACCCTGATCCATTTTAGACTTAGATTCCGCGTGGTAATAGTTATCCAACAAGCCATATATTGTTGAAATCCGTTCATTTTTAACGGAGATATCGATATTTTTGTGTAAGAGACTTTTCGCCTTATTCCAGTAATAGGAGTTTTACACGCTTGATGATAAAGCGATGTTTCGAAGTAATTGTTTCCTTGCACCTAGGATTAAGAGAAGAAAGAAGAATAGAAGTTTTCTCGGAAATGGTATCTGAGTTTTAGAAAACTTAGTTTTATATGAACAGTCCTATGCTCTCATATAAGGTTTCTGAATTTCATTTGGATGCGACTTCCGGAACTACAGGATGATATATGTAATGAAATTGAAATAATGTCTCTTATTTTGGTTGAACCGATTACGTCCATCTAACATTCAAGTGAAAAGTCTTAAGTCCCATAAAAACTGCTTTTGTTTTTTATCAGATCCGACTTTCGGTTCTGGAGATACATGATAATTAGTGTAAAAATTTCATATAAATTTATCGGGTTTATCGGGTTCACAGTTTTTGAGAGTCGATGAACAAATCAACTTATTTCCGTTGTACCAGTATACGGTTTTCGATCCCGGAAGGTACCCAAAAATTTTATGTGGAACGCACTACGATTTCTCTAAGATACACTATATATATTCAAAAATTTCGAATCTAGTAAATGGTTAACAATCCAGTAGACGAATTTAACTGACTTCGGCTACACCGATTTTTCCATTTCCGAAAGTATCGGGAATAGAGAAGCTAAAAAAAGGCCCAAACGAGTTTTATAAACAAAAAACTAAATTGAAATAAACTTTTGGTCAAATACAAAATTGGTGAATTTTATCCGATTTCGACATCCAATTTTAAAATTTCAGAGTGATGAGTTTTTAAAATTCAAACCGTCACAGAAGATGACGATACCAAAAAATCTTAAAAGTTGGACTCAAAACTATTTCAATTTTTCCGTCATACCAATTCATGGACATACGAACTATTTTTGGTTATGCTGGTTTTTGAATACCGTTTCTGGAAGTACCATAAATAATGACAAAAACATTAAAAAGGAACCAAGGTACCATCTGGATTAAGCACGTTTTTGGCAACTGCAACTTGTTGAAACAGTGCAATTCAACATAAAACTACGCAACCCAACAAAATGAATTGGATTTCATGGCTAAATTTATCCAGAAAGACTACTTTTAGAAGAAAAACAACCGATTTGAAGAAAGTGCATGAAAAATTAGGAGAGACCGGGGTAAACCATGACATCTTTAGTTTAGTGAATTTATCCTGGTAGTACTGTAGATAAAAAAACTTCCTTTAGTTGTATTCAAATGACTAAACTCTCTAGTTTATAAAATAATTGATTTAGCTTTTATTACATGAGTTGTTGTTATCGTTTATTAGCGGCTTTAACCATGTATAGGTTGTTCGCCGCACTATTATATGAGTTATAGATATTATAGAAAATATCCGACTGTGTATAGTGTCACGAATTACCCCGATACCGATACTTTAAGGCATTGGAAACAATTGTGTGGTGAATGGTCCTATTTAATCCATACTCTATCAGTGACAGAACCTGGCGAAAATTCAATATCTGGTCTTAGAGGAAAGATTCGTGCAGCTCGAAACATTCGTGCAAGAGAATATGACAAACAATTTGTGTTCCATATCGTTCTTAACAATCTGGAGATAAAATATTCCTTATCGCACAGTATTTTAAACTGGTAAGTAAAATTTTGAGATAGTCGGATTTGTTTTCAATTACAAATTTGGTTAAAAACAAATTCGACTATATCAAAATTTTACTTTCCGACACTAAACGAGTAACACAATTCATTCGCGTGTCAAGCTTAGTACCAACCTACAGGGTCCGCCATATAACTTTTTTTAAATAACAAAATAATAAAACACAAACGGTTCATCCGATTTCAAAATTTATTTTTTCATATTAAAGTACAATTCTTCCAGTTTATTGTGGAATATAATTTCATTCAAATGGCTGCCTCGGCTGGCCTTGCAGTACACCATACGGTCGGTCC
Organism: Malaya genurostris; assembly: GCF_030247185.1. Lineage (NCBI taxonomy): Eukaryota > Metazoa > Arthropoda > Insecta > Diptera > Culicidae > Malaya > Malaya genurostris. The sequence goes on along the minus strand of NC_080572.1, from coordinate 57,532,059 downwards.
AGTTTTTTAGTTCATTTTCGATTGTATGCAGCTTTATTTCAGTTATGGCTGCACGAATGTTGTCCTTCAAGGCTTGAATTGTCTCTGGCTTGTCCACATAACACTTATCTTTGACAGCCCCCCAAAGATAATAGTCTAACGGCGTTAAATCACAGCTCCGAGGCGGCCAAACGACATCCGAATTCCGACTGATAATTCGATCTTCGAAGCCTGTGCGCAGAAGATCGATCGTAGCGTTGGCTGTGTGGCACGGAGCGCCATCTTGTTGGAACCAAATGCACGGAGAACCCTTCGATCATAAAATTGCGATATCGCAGTTTTTGATTTTTGTGATAGTTGATTTAACTAATTTCTTTTTGATTCAACCATTATGGTTTTTGATTTGCATATATTCAAGTAGTTGAAAAATATGTTGTTTTGAATGCTGTCAAATGCCGGAGACAGTTGAAAGCAAAACAATAATTGCAATGCACAATCAACAACTTTTTTAGTTGAAATCTGTTCGCGTCGCTTCAAAATGTCAATGAAAACAACATCGATGGTTGGTGAAATTGTGTTCATTCGATTTGAAAAATTCGTGATAACAAGTGTTTATCTAACAGCGGTGTTTTGATAAAGTTAACCTTGTTTAAGATGAAAAAGATTTGGTGACAAATTAGAAAATGTTAATGAATGATCATCTCGTAATCTTTCAGGTATGCGCAAAAATTTCATACTTCAAATTCGATCATTGATTTACTTCCAGCAAACTGTTTTACTTCCAGCTGTTTGATACTGATGATGATGTTCATGCATTAGCAATAAAACGCTTTTTGACATGAATTCAATTTATAAAGGTAACAGGAACGAAGGGTTTCAAACACACAGAACGCGCTGCGATTGAATGGCGCATTTGAATTGCCGTCGCAAAATTCCAATTCCCAGCGGTTGATGCACCCAAGCTCATACAAATTGACTAAAATTTTCGCAAATCAATAACATTGTTCGAATTGATTCAACTATTTGCAGTGTCTAAAACAAATAAAACCGATTTATTTTTCAACTAACAGAATTTTGTTTCAATAACAACACCAGTTATTTCAACTAAAATATTTGTTGAAATTGAAAGGTATGTGTCCTCACTAATTGACAGCATTTTTTTTCAAACAGTTAAATTAGTTGTTTCAACCATCGTTTCTGCTAATCGAAGAACAAAAATGACAGTTTAGTTAAAACAACAATCGATTAGTTGTACCAAATTTTAACCAATCGAATTCAGAAAATCAACTAATATTCTGGTTGAAATGGGATCGCGGGTGGTTCCGTGTGGTGTCCAAGTCTTCCTCTTCAAGTAACGGGAAGAACCAATCGCTAATCATGGCGCGGTAGCGCTCATCATTGACCGCGGCGGCGGCTCCTACCTCATTTTCGAAGAAAAATGGCCCAATGATGCCGCCAGACCAAAATCCGCACCAAACCGTCACTCTCTGAGGATGCATCGGCTTCTCCATGATAACGTGCGGGTTTTCCGTCCCCCATATGCGACAATTTTTCTTATTAACATACCTGCCGAGATGAAAATGTGCCTCATCCGAGAAGATGATTTTTTGGCAAAAATCGGCGTCTTCTTCAAGCTGATTTCCAAAGTAAAACTGCACTATTTTCATGCGTTTCTCAAGCGTATACACAACCATTTTCGTTCAGCGGAAGGATAAAACTAAGTTTCTGCCAAATCAGAAGTGACATTAAGGTTACCAATGTCGAAAAAACCGCTAGAAAAAAAAGTTAGATGGCGGACCCTGTAGGTAGGCACTAACATCACTTGCTGTTATTTATCAAAAATTTTCCTAGCATTTGGAGGTAGCGGGTATTTCAATTTTTTCCCGTTGTCACAAATTGCCTTGATCTCTCCTACATTAGCCTTGTTTTTAAATTAGTCTTGAGTCTATTGGTCTCTCCAATTGGTTTGCATTACTGAAGACACATCTTCAGTAACGTGTCACTCAAATCAGAGCAAGTCGATTCTGATTTGGCATCTTTTCTGCTGTCTACTTCTTAAATTGCTTCAATTAACAATTACATTAATTATTACTTCATATAATATAGTAATTATAAATTAATATTTTAATTGTTACCGCATATTACAAAATACTTGAGCTGAATACTATGAAATTTATTAGAACACCTTTGATTTCGTGTTTGCGCCATGTTGTTCTGCGAACTCGTTCTCATGCTAAAGAGGTCGGATGCAGGCAATTGTACTAGTCTCTGAAATGATAAGCAGGACGTCGAGGGCCATTCAATCCATCAATCAATCCATCACCATTTATAACATTTTGCAGCTTTTTACCTAAATTTACTACAGCAACTGTCTGTATTGAAATCAGACTAGTAACAAAATTGAACCGAAATGTTTTGTATTTGTTTTAAAACGAAAATTTCATGATCGTTGATTTTTTTTATCAATAATATTACTCGGAAACTGCTATTGGTAGAAAAATTGTTTCCAAAACGAAGTATTAGGAAAACGATCACGGTTTTTATACTGAAAAAAGCAAACCCTGTTGGAATCTGCGCGAGCCAGCCACGGAAATGCATTAGCGGTATGTGCGATATAAAATTATGTTTCACAACTGGAGGTGTACGTGTGCGAGGAAGCAGGATATTGAAATAAATAAGTTGAAATTCCATTTGGAAAAAAATCTATTTTTCTTCTCCTATTACGACAGAATTTTTTGAAAATTCACTGCTGAATAAATGTTCCTATGTATTTTTGACAGCTTCATTAGAAAACATCATCGTTTAACCACAACGCAAACAAATTTGGGCGTACACAGGCACACAGATTTTCCAAGTTGAAACGCAGATTTTAAAATGGCAACTCTGCTTGAGAGCCGCGGTTCAATTTTGAAGAGCCGTGGTTCGTTCGCTCATTGCTACGAGTCGGTTCAAATGAACGGCTCGTGAGCGCTTGCCCATCACTAATGCCTTGCCGAATGAAAGAGTGCTTGCAGAGGCACAGAACTCTTTCGCTAGAAACGACGCTCGGAGGTTCTATAAAACAGTCAACAACATGAGAAGTATGGGTACACCCGTACCAGCTATGATCAACGACCGAGACGGAAATCTGTGGATCGATCACACATCAGGGAGCTACCAGGTGGAAGGAACACTTCGAGCGACTATTGAATGAACTATCGATGAAAGAGAGCACGAACAGAATGAGAATTGAGTATGATGGATAAGCTGTGGACGCTAGCCGAAATACGAAAAGCTGTTAGACAGCTTAAAAATTGAAAGGCCGCTGGGAAGGACGGGCTCCCGGCTGAACTTCTCAAAGTTCTACCGCCTACAAGGTACATTCTAGAGTTCTGTTCAGCAGACTGCGTCCGTTGGCAGAATCCTTTGTCGGCGAATACCAATGCGCTTTTCGAGAATGACGTTGAACGACGGACCAGATGTTCATCTTGCGACAAATTCTTTAAGTTAAGTTAATAAGATAAGAAATCTGCAAACAGATGATGATTCCGCAAGTTCCTTCGGACTCATCATCTGTTTGTAAATTTCAAAGCAGCGTACGACTCAGTGAAACGTAATGAATTGTGGCAGATCATGTTTGAACATGGCTTTCCGACAAAGCTAATTAGACTGATTCTCGCGACGCTCGATGGATCGATCTCAAGCGTCAAGATAGCTGGTACGACAACCGATGTTTTCGTGACGTTAGATGGATTGAAGCAAAGTGAAGCACCATACGAAGATCCGGCGTGCAAAGAAACGGACCCATCATAAAAAAGTCACACATGCCTTTTGGTTTTGCGGACGACATTGATATTATTGGTGTGGATCGTAGAGCTGTGGAAGAGGCTGTTGTGCCCTTCAAGAAAGAAGCTGCGAGAATAGGATTGACGATAAACTCTACCAAGACATGGTGGGAACGAGGCAGCCCAAACGGAGTAGGACCATAGGTGGAGATTGATGGGGTACTATACGAGATTGTTGACGAGTTCATATATCTTGGAACACTAGTGACATGCGATAATTAGCCGTGAGGTAACAAAGCGTGTTGCAGCTGCTAATAGGGCTTTTCACGGGCTTCGTAACCAGCTGAAGTCTCGTAACTTGCAAATACGCACAAAACTTGCTCTATACAAGTCGTTGATACTACCTGTTGTCCTATACGGAAATGAGTATAGTTAGTATTTGTGTAGATAGAGAAAGCTCGCTTATCGATAAGCTTGTTCGATTGTTATGGTATGTGATATTGATGAACTATGCATTAAAACTGCGAATGGGAGCAACATTATAAATCATTAATCATAAAATCAGTCAGAGTCATATGTTAACTACTTATCATCATAATCATGCCGGTGGTACATGGACACCGGTTCGTTGTTCAGCAGTTTCTCCCGCACTTTGTCGCATTTTTTCGAAGTTTCCTGCCTCTCCTTGGGACAAGCCAGAGTAAACTGCCGCCACATACAGTAACCAAATTGAGCCGATGCCGGATTGCAGCGTGTTTCTTCGGAGGACGGTTTAGTTTTCTTCTCTGCCACTTCCTGGAGACAACTGTCTACGAAGCCAGGTATCAGTGGTTCCTGCCATGGATCAGCGGCAAAATTCTCCTTTACAAACGGAATCAGAACAGCTGGTTCCAACAGGTTACCGTTCGCGTCAACAGCGTTCTTTTTGTTTGCAACGCATTCAAGCGCACAGAGCACATCTTGTTTGACACGGTTTACTTTCTCGCAAGAGAACATGTCGATTGGTTCGGTTGCTCCTGAAAAATGAAAAGATCCCATTAGCACAAAAAAATACAATAATCGTTAAACCAGCACAACTTGCCTTGTTCAGATCGATCCTTCGATTTAACTTCGGTGAAACACTGCCTCTTCAAATCTTTGATCTTATCCAAATTCTCACCATTCGAGTCGTTACAACACTTGTGCTTGTGTTGTCGTTTGCATTTGTCATCCGCTATTTCCGTTGTCGATCGTTTGTAGCGATCGAAAACCATTAGAGAATCATCACCATCCAGTAGATCCGCCAGCAGTATTTCATCTAAAAGGAAATGAGATTAGTACCCATTGTTCCCAAAGCAATCTTATCAAATACTTACTGTAATATGAATCTTTGAAGTCGTAACTTGCTGCGAAAGCAAGAAACGAGAGGCAAATTACCAGTTTTAACATTTTTTCGCGAATTGTTTGTTATGTCCACGGGATCGTTCGTCTCTGGAATCTGCTATACGAATGGGTGATTAGTGGTTTGCGCCTGTCATATTTATAGCGCTGGTCGATTCGGCTTCAGGCTAACAGCTGATCATCTTGGTAATTTAGTTCCCTGAGGTGAGATGGAAGCGAACCAGAAGGCTGGGGGATTCCTGATTTGGTTTACACCTTCTGGAGAGCTCCCGCGTGAATGGTGTGAACACCTAAAAGAGAGCCAGAGATGCATCGAACTTGGTCCTAAATCTTAAAGAGGTAATCTCGGTTTGCATTAAATATTAGCAATTAATTTATTTATTCTGAGGAAATGCTCAAAAAGAGTAATTGTTTTCGAGTGCCCAATTAACATCTAGAAACGACACAATCAGCAATATGAAGATTTCAACACTTGTAAGTGCACATAGGCACGAGAAAGGTAACGACAACTACTTCTTGTGCAAAAACCGGAAAGGTGATATCAAAACAAAGTCCGATCTGTGAAATGATCTACAGTTAGCTTGCAGAGTGATTTGAATAAATCGAGAAATGGTTGTAGGTCGCCTGGTCACACATTTATTATCGTGCCCTATTTTTCTCGTTCTTATTCTCCGGCATTTCAAACGTTATGTTGCTTCGAAAATGACTAATAGATACCTACGTCTGTAATGTTGGATTGACGGAGGAAGAATTTCAGTTATTTTAGGAAATCTCGGGATAGGGATTTAACGGTCTCAGCTACCAGTAAGTAGAAGATTTGTAAATCCATAAAGGAGAAGCTGCTGGCCCCGAGAACTACTTGTAAAATCATTAAGTTGAAAAATCAGAATCGATTTGTGTTCCGATTTCACCGAAACTTAGCACAAGTCTCATGTATGGCAAATCATTTGTTTTGTACGATTGAAAAAAAAAAGTCCACGGAAGAGTTTTTTTTTTGAAATGGCGAATGTAGTTAATGCTATTTGAATTAGAGAAATAAAACGTTGTTTTCAACCAACATAAATGGTTGAATTGGTTTCTGCAATTTGCAGCTATATGGTTCTCTGTCACCGAAAAAACGTTAACACCGTAATGACTAATAGCCACTAGATGGCACACTACTACCGAAAAAAAAATTCAGTCGCGGTTATCTTTTCTATATTGGCAGGTATAAAAACGATGTTGTATTGGAGAAAAAGACATAAGCGAAACATAAACTTCTTTTTGAAAATTGTTCTTCTAAATCGTTGTTTTGTTCATTCGACTTCGCGAAATCGGCTCTCTCACTGAAAATTTTGAGCACTCAGAAAACAAAAAGCGAATACAAGTAGTACACCGGACTGCGTGGCCCGGAAGGTTGGATGATACAAAAAACATTATTTGACATGTACAATTAGAGTGCAACATTCGAAACTCACTTAATTGATTTACGTAAAAACATTATTACGCATAATCGCTTCAAATGCGCACAAATTCTGAATAAATACATTTTCCACTAACAGTTTACGTCATTTTTACATATCGGTTTAGAAATTTATATATGGTGACACATCGTGACACATGCGAAAAACATCTAAATTGTTTGCAAGCAGTTTCAACAAGACTGTCCCTTTTAGCTTTAGCTTTAGGATTGTTTTGCTTTGACATTTCTCATGAGTTTTTGGCTAATAAACTTGTTAATAAAACCAATCTCATTTTTGTTTTCTTTGTGTTGTCCTTCAGTAATGATGGTGATAGATAAATAGAAACAAATTTTTCGATTTTAATAACAAAATTAGTTGTCAATGAAAATTTCGTGTTGGATTGAAATATTGTTGGTTTGTGTCCAGAATATTCGCCAACTAAACACATTCTCTAAAAATAAGAGTTTTTTCAGCAAAGTAAATTCTCAATTTTAACTAATTTTATAGTTATTATGGAAATTTTGTTGCTAAAATCAACTAATTCAAATACAGTAATACGAGTTAGGCACAGAGCTAATTTCGGTCGTTCCGTGCAATAATCGGCCAAGAGAGCCTAGGCGAAGTCGCCATCAGATAATGAAGACTTTTGTCCAAAACGCCACCGAAAAGAACAAATTTCTTTTTTTCTTTGAATAATTGCAGATTTTGCTTATATTTGTCTATTCTAAGAGAAATTTTTCGGAGTGCCGGTAACCGAACACCTTTCTTGAAATGGACAAAATTTACCACTTTACTAAATTGATAATATAGTTTTTTCAATCGAATGAATCAACTTAGTTTCCTAATCAGTTGTTAGCTAGGGACTTTAGCTTTCCGTTGATGTATACTGCCCATACTCGCATATCAGTCCCATATCAATTTTCGCCATTTTTGAGTTAGCTTGAGGAATGAAATCTATCCTCAATATACTCTTAGAAATTGCTATAAAAGTTGAGGGTTTGTTCAGTAAAATGTGAAAAAAAATATCATGTCTGTCCCATATGCAAAATACCCGCATATCAGTCCCATTCAGTGCATTTCAATAATTTTATTTGCTGAAATGTTGGAATAGTAAAGGTGTATTACCGATATTTCATTGACGATTTAGCATTAGGTAGCACAATATATCAAAAAATTCGGAAATAATCGCCCTTATTCTGAATAACGTCGTATCTTTTTTTCGCTCGTATTTCATTTGTATTCCCTAGAGTGCCTATAACCAGAGTGACGACATCTCATCCGTAATTTTGGCAACAATTCAAAACATTCCATTAGCTTTACATTGAATTGACAGGTCGTTTGCTCGTTTGGAACTGGGAGCTGTCATTCCAAACGAACAGCTGTCGCCACTCTGATTATAGTCACTCTAGTATTCCCCATAACGCTAGCAAAATCAAAGGTAGCTATGATTCGATAGAACCACATTCGATCGAAAAATCAATACGTCGTTATTCAGAATAAGGGCGAATATTTTAATCGTATTTTTCTCGACTTGCCGATTTTCCATATCGGACTGATATGCAAGTATGGGCAGTATAGATGTCCGCCAAATTTGTACTAAGTCAGAAGTTATGAGCTTAAAATAAAAGGGTACCGGTAATCGAACACTCTCCCCTACATATACTTATAGGAAGATATTATGATTTGGCTGGATCAATACACCGAAAATAGTTTCGTTAAGAGCCTTTTTATAAACGCTCAAAGCTCTTTCCATTACATATTCTACTTCAGATTCCACATTTCAACCTTGCATAACAATCAGAGCTTAAAATTTTCACCCATTCTCAATGAAAGAAACCATTCCAACAACCTCATTTTCAATATTTTACTGTCTCATTCGCAAATTATCGACACCAGAAGAAACGAAGAGAGACGAAGCATTTTCGTTTCTCATTAACAAAATGAGAGACTACAGTTGCCAAAAAAGGAAGAGTGACTAACGTCTGCAGGGAGCACCAGCAGAATTTCAATTCTCATTCTTTCATCGATGTATTGAAAATCTGTGACACTTGGCTATAAAGAGTGACTAAAATATGACAAATCGAAGTAATTTTATCACAGAACCACTTTGGAAACCAAAACTACTGCGGATTCGAGCACCAACAGGTAAAAGTCATTGTGAAACCTTTTGCTGTCATTTTCGATTCTCAAAGCTTAGGTTGAATACCGACACTGCATACTATGGGATTTTCACTGAAAACAGCAAATGACTTAAGGGGAAAATGGAAGAAAGAATACAATTTTGAAAGCCTTATGTCATTGACTGGACATGGTTTTCGTTCTCATAGTGTGCAAGCGAAGCTGAAAGTGACATTAATTTCTCGTCATTTTCGTCTATTTTGAGTCAATGAAAATGACTTTTATTAGCTCTGTTAACAATGCAAAATTTTCCGTTCTTCCGCTTTGATAAAACTTCACTTTCACATCTTTTTCTTTTCACAAAATGTCGTGGATGGACACACCTTATATCGAGTTTCATTGGAAACACTCGAGAAATGTTTTTGATCGATTTGAGTAATTTTCAGTGATTTACACCGCACGAAAATAATACAATTTCGGAACAATTAGCGTTATGCTATTTTACACCCGTTTTCTTTTCCGAGCAACAAGCGTGCAAATAAATACCAGCAGAAATAAACAAATAACAGTAAACAACACATCACAAAACCGTTTTGTTGAACAAAATTCCGCGCAACACACTGACACCGAGCGAGTATAATGAATGTAAAAAGATATTAGTTTCTTCACCAAATTCGTGAAATTAAATGCACTGATTGTTAGATTCTATACGGTAATGTCCAACCGATTTTTTTTTGTGAAAAGTTAGTTTCCCCATATTAAATCCCATACAAACTTTAAACCTCGGGTGCGAAAATGTAGTTTCACCGATCGAACTAAAACTTTGCATAGTTCTTATAGGACCAAAAAGAAAAACGAAAAGTTTGGTGGAGTTTTATCATAACGTTCAACCTTGTCCCATCCTAATGTCCTACAAACAGTAGCTTCCGGCCATATAATAACGAATTTCGCTATATCACCTTGAACCCGCTTGATGGTTTGTTTGTTAGAAGGGTGCATTTAACTCATCTCAGACTTTTACGGATTATCTTCTGTCCTCTTCAAAGTCCATGAGCACGAAGAAATTTAATGCATTAATCCTTCAATTCAATACATAAATCTTCTATTGCTTATAAATATATGATGTACCTGACACAATGAACATTATTGTTGAATTCCATAATTTAATTGCAGTAAACTTCTGTGTAGCTTATCTTTATCTGTGGATTTATTAATTAATCTTCATGTGTTTACGTAGAACGACTAGAGTTCGCCACAGGAAATAGTTGACACTTGTTTTTTTTTTGCTTCGGCTGATCAACACATTTCCTCAATTTCAGTACATCAGTAATTATTCAACGAATAGTGCATTATGAAAACAATGTGCATTAGGGAAGAAAACCTCACACCGAACAAAAATTCTCGGCTACGGAGCAGAAAACAAATTGTTCGACTCGGTATATATAAAGATGTTGGTGGTTGATACAACAGTTTAGTTAGTTCGGGTTTTTCCTTCAGACAGTCAATATGAACAAAATAGTTATAAAAGTGCTAGTGATACTCGCCGTAGTGACTGGTCCAGGTTATGCTACACCGTGTAACGAAACATCGGCTTCCTACCGTTCTCACCGGAGTCCGCCGTTGCGTTGCTGCAAGGATGGATTTGAAGAATCATTAAATCACGAAAAAGTCCAAGTCGTGAGACGTGAATGCGCTGAGGAACTTGGTCTAACTGCGATGTCCGGTAAAACCTGTTTCGAATGTTCAGGTTTGGTTTGTTTCAAATAGTAATTATTGTTTTCCTTCCTGTTGTACAGAAGATGAACTGCTAAAAAATCGTAAAGGTTTGGTTTGCTTGATCGAATGCATTACCAAAAAGCATGACCTAGCAGATGAGAAGGGTGAGTTACTGCAGGAGGATTTGGCCAAAGCTTTGAAGGAACATTTTAGCATTGCCGAGTGGAAAGTACCTCTCCTTGATGGCATAATCAGTGAATGTTTCCAGTTCGCCGAGGAAGAGCACGAGAAGCACTCGAGTGATGACGGAACATGTAATCCGGAAGGTTTCCATTTTGGCTACTGTCTGTGGAGAAAGTTTACCCTAGCCTGTCCGGAGGAAATGCAAGACGATTCGGAACACTGTGAGTCGATACGTGGAAAGCTGAAGAGCAACGATACGGAGGGGCTGTGGAATGCTCACATCGACTAGTCGATGTAGAGAGCTTCCCGTTTGACCTGACAGCTTTGTTGCTGCCTGATAGCGAAAGCTTCAGTCGATCGGGTAACGTAACGCTAGAGTTTTGGAACTAAATAAAAATATGCAATAGAATATTACTCTCATTTCAAACAATGTTGAATTATAATAGGTTAATTGGAAAGCAATTAGTTAATTTACTAGTTGCACTGGTTTGATTTTCTGATATTATGATTTTAACAGTAAACTCAAGCGGTTATTTTAAATATTTATTCATCGGTATACTTAGAGGGGGTGACCCTCGGATCGGCTATATTAATACCGTTTTCGTTTATTGATCAGAGCAGCCCGAAAGCTGACCCAGAGTCGCCCAAACAACGTTTGATATGTTTGTTTTATACCGTTTTCGTTTATTGATCAGAGCAGCCCGAGAGCTGACCCAGAGTCGCCAAAACAACTTTTGATGAGTTTGTTTTAGCAACCTGGTGTCGCTCTAGATCGGACTCCAATCGCGTAGTTTCGCTCTGAAAATTTTCTCGGGTCGCACCACGCATCCATGCAAGTTTGTTTATTTTTTCTTTTTTATATGAGTTGTTGTCTAGGGCGCGTAACACGTGTTCGTTTTACTCGGATTCAGAGTTGCCCGCGTGTAGGTTCTAAAACGAAAACGGTATTAGCAACCTAAGGTCGCTCTAGATCGGACTCCAATCGCGTAGTTTCGCTCTGAAAATTTTCTCGGGTCGCACCACGCATCCAGCCGAGTTTGTTTTTATTTTTTTTATCATGAGTTATTGTTTAGGGCGCGTACCATGTGTTACTCGGAGTCAGAGTAGCCCGCGACTAGGTTCAAAAACGGAAACGGTATAAGATTAATGTCCGCAGGATCACAGCACTAATCATGGAATGGTACTGTACATCCTAGAATCGCCCACGAAGTCGAAGTTTTACATTGAAATGTTGTCAGCTGATCCATAGTCTGTTACATATTGGAATAATTTTTAGATGAGTTTCGGTCATTTCGTTCCTATTTTGCATCGTTACTTGTAAAAAGGTTTGCAATTTTTACACTGTAATTCCGGAATTGCCGGGCATTGAGAAGAAAATTGTTTATTTAATTGACATGTTTTCAAAAGTGACGATGTAAAAAGCAGCACTTTTTTGAAACTAATCAAATTCTTCTAGTAACTAGGTCTTACTAGTGGATGGCCTACATAACTAACTTAGGCTCAACGAGTCTCCGGTTTCTGGTTTCCGATTGTAGTGGTTCAAGTATTAGGAAATAGAACTTAAGAATTATCATAGATTGGTCGAGTAATATTCACAGAATTAGAATCAAATGACAGGTTTTAAGGTTCCACGTATGTTGAAACGCACTAAATCTTTCCAACTGATCTCTAAATCACTCAATTTGTTTGAAGTCTTTGGATCTGACTTCTGGTTTTGGATTTTAATTTTTCTCGGAGATGACGTGATTGATTTTCACAAATGGATGATGGTCTCATGGTCCTTCACAAAACTTCTGAATTTAATCTGTATCCAACTTCCGGTTCCGGAATTATAAGGTGATTAGTGTAAAAATTCCAATTAAAAAATAACTTCCTCGCTTTTCTCAGAGATGGTGTGACCGATTTCAACAAACTTTGATTTGATCAAATGAATGGTCTTATGGTCTCATACAAAACATCTGAATTTCATTTGGATCCGACCTCCGTCAAATAACGAAAAAAGGTACTGTGGTCTTGTACGGAATTCCTGAATTTAATCCGGATCCGAAATCTGGTTCCGGAATTATAGGGTAAAGTGTGTTAAAAATCATCAACCAAAAATGTGTGTGTATCGGAGCGTCTGGTTTCTGTCCTCAATCAGTACAAGGGCTCCGCTCAGTTTTTACAGAATTTGTTATCTCGGCATCATGGAGCGGTATTACACGAACAACTCCCTATAGAAAAATATTGGGACATTGTAAAACGCACGGTCAAGAAGAAGTGTCAGGATGTTGTCAGTGAGATACAGTTCAAAGCAAACAGACAAGATGCAGTTCTTCTAGGAAGGAAAGTGAAGTGAATATTTTGTCTAAACTCTGTATGAATTGAGTAGCAGACTTTGTTCTTGTATTGTATTTCTAACTCTTGATGCAACGATTGTGTGGTTGGAAAAGCGCACTTTGCTTGTATGATGTGCAACAAGTTTCTTGTTTGATATGTTTCACAGCAGTAATATTTTGAGAGAAAACTGGATATGAAACTGTTTAAATGAACATATTGTACAGTCAGTTAATAAAACCGACCTGGAACATCATCCTTTCAGGTTTTCGAGTTGGTTTCACAAGCAGTAGTATGAATGATTTTCACATTTATACAAAAACACGTGGAATTACTTGTCTAACATATCCAACAAAAATAACCGTACTGTAGCAATTGTGAAACATTGCATTTTAACAAGTTTTAATTGCTACTTGGGAGACATGAGTCGATTTTAAATAGAAAGTTTGATCTGATCGATCATTTTTTGATTATAACACGCTTTAAGTTTTAAACGCTCACTTTTATTGTCTTCCTTGTAAATCTCTCAAATGATTCACTATTCACATTGTATTTGAAATTAATATGTTTTTGGCTTGTTCCTGGACGGGATTGAGCAAAGATTTCTGGGAACTTTATCTACATATTAGCATTAGCATTAGCATTAGAGACCGCCCGTGTGTTGCTACTCCGTTATTGATCTGGACCAATTGAGATTGCAAAATGATTTTTTGAAGTAACATGTTTGGGAATAACACATTGTTTCACACTGTTCAAACTGTATTGAACCATGCATGCTGATCAATACCGACGCCGGCCACGTCCGAATGCAGATCTACTTGGGAGGGAAAGGATTGTTAGTTCGATGCATGTTGCTACTAGGAACCGAGAAATCCTCTGCATTCCCACATGCATCACAGGAGAGGATACTTTGTTAGTAAATGTTTTAATAATGTTATCATGTGTTTATTGCTCTGGGTAGCCGGCTACCAAGAATGTTTTGAAGTATTATCGTTTTATGTGTTACTTTGTGCTGGCAATATAATGCACGAAACAGTCAATCTCCGAAATTGACAAAACTCCGGACAGCCGGCTGTCGAGTATGCAGTCACTCGTTTATGCATCTACCTTTCGCGTTTGTTTAGTCATGCAAAAAAACACATGCGGTTTGATAAAAAAAGGTATCATCTCACTGCTAGGTGGATTAAGCACGATTTTATAAATGAAACTACGTGATACAAAATAAACGAGCGAATAGGATTTAGACAAAAAAGATGATTCATTGCATTGAAATATTCTAAACAGTTATTATAAAATCATTTTGAATCACCAAACAAAGGTTAACAGATTTCACACGCGTCTTGATTCTTTATTATTTCCACTTTATTATTTTAATTATTTATTAAAATTATTAATTGTTAATATTAGTTGATCTGGGCAGCCGGCTACCGAGAAAAATATTAATTTACTGTTTGAAATATTAATATCAAGTGTTTTTTACTATGTATTCAATATAACGATATATGTTATCTCTGTTATTAACTTTGTAATATAAACGGATTTGCGCAATGGTTGATTTTTATCATTCATTTTATAATCCTGAAAGATAATCAATAACATGGAAGAAGAAATCATTCCTAATAAAATTTTCCTCCGAAGCTAGACGGAAATTGATAGGTTGAATAAAGAGATGATTTAGTAAAATAGAGTAATCAGAAGTAAAACATTGAAAATATCTGATAACTGAAAGGAAAAAGAAACTCCTGCAATTGTCGCCTTTTACGACATGGAAGCAGGAACCCAGTGGATCTGTTCTTGGCTCATTTTTTTCCGCCGGATTCCACACGGCATCTAGGCTGGTACTGTCCGGAGAGAGCTAATAGGTACAATCAATCTCCTAGTGGACCCCAGCCCCTAACTTTATCTACATATCTATATTAACTTGCCATGAATACATTTGCTTTGACTCTTTCGCAGATAGGTTTTTGTAAATGGGGAAGTCCTCTATTTTAGATATAGAGCCTGCCTGCTGACCATTTAGAGTGGGTGGTAGGGATCAGTTAGGAAATCACTGATCTATAAGTTTGCAATTATGGGACTTGGCCAGTTCTTTAGCACGGTGTTCTGTTTGAGTGACCAATTTGGTTACCTAATGGCACGGCAAACTGAATTGCGTGTGATTGAACTAATGACATTTTATATGAATGTCGTCGCCAAAGTTCCTCTGGATGTTTTGAGTACATGATATACGACCTTTCTATGAAAATTTAACACATTAGTCAGCTTGGCTGCGATCTTCGATGGATTTTCATGGTGATCGTGCATACATTTTATTTCTACAATCCTCTTGAAAGGAGACTGCCATCAAACCATGAATGTCATCTCATCCAAGTCAGTCGATAAAACAAAACCGCTTACGTTAGGGACAGAAGAAACCAAGTACAGTATTGTGTAGTGAACAATAGAACAATCTCGAAATGAGTGAACCAAACGAACAAAAGCTACCGCCGATACGAAAGAACACAATTATTGTTGACTTCAGGCAGTGTAAAATTTGACCTTCGATACGAGAACTTGAAGGTTTGCTTAAGGAGCAAATGCATCTTGACATTAAACGTGTGCATTTACTTCAATGCAATAAGACAAATAATTTTGTTTACATCCAGTTCTATAAAGAGTTGGATGCAATTCAATTCGCAAAAGACAATAATAATGTGCATTATGTGGAGCACAAGAACATTTAGTACAACATTCCAGTATATATGGAAGACAGTGCTATAGAAGTGCGTGTGCATGATTTTTCCTCAAGCGTCATTGATCCTTATATTCGTAAAACTATGTTCTACTATGATTCTCTCTATCGGAAAAGAAAAGTGGAAGAACTTTTTCCCCGGTATTCTAAATGGCGTACGTTACGCATGCGCTTGACGAGGCCTATACCTTCTTATGCGACTTTCGGTCAGGATACAAGAATCCCGTGCAAATCACTTGTTACCTATGACAATCAGATGGCCACATGACAATATTGCCAAAAAGCTGTTCACTACGGTAAGCCATGTGATAAACTGGACAAGGAGACAACTACACCAAAGGACACCGGTGCTTCCTTCACACCAACCCTAACCAACCCCAGTACACCTGTAATAGCCACCAACAACAATGAAGCATCCCCTTCAACGAAACCATCAGTTTCCCCTACAGAACAAAGTACACTAGCTGCAGTTAACAACTTACCTTCCAATCAACCAGCAACTGCAACAAATGTACAACAAAGCGCATCTACAGCAACTCTCAACGAGCCCAAGACTACGATCAACAAGGGAAACGAAAAGAAAACGGAAATCACGCACAACACCGACGATGAAGCAATAGATGATGAGATAAGCCACGGACAAAGTGACCCTCGATCCTCGTTAGATAGAAATGGAAGCTCATCTCCCCCTAAAAAAAGGTCACAACGAGATCCAATAGCAAAAAATATAAATAAAATGTGAACCAATCGGCCACGTAAAGCTTATACGCGAGAAGGCCTGAATGTATAAAAAAAAACAAAGAACCGAAAACAAATTGATATTAGTAAGATCAAAAAGCTTTTTATTCGAATTGAAGTTTGTCAAAATTTGATTGTGATGTCATCTCAGAAAAATGATTGCTTAGTTTTTGGGTACAAAAAACAAACATATATGCACATAGGAATATTTTGTGATCTCGGTGAACTGATATGAATGGTGTATGACACATGACCTACCTGGTCTCAGTTCATATCGCAACTGTATGGTGATTGTATAGCGTTCGTATGTGAGACGACAAAACGCATTTGATATCCTGAAATATAATTACTCAGCATCGTATGATACCTAACGACGAAAATACAATCATTGTAGGCTTTTAATATTTTTTTTATTAATACAAGCACATAAAAAAACAGTTGTACGATTTGTGACAGAATAAATAAACATGTTTTGTGCGTGTGACATTTTCCTTTGTTTCATTGACGAGGTTGATTTTGGTCCAAGGCATGCTGCCGGATTGCCTCGTACGATGGCTGCGACTGTGAAAAGGTATAACAAGTGTGGCAACGGTTAGTTCGAGATCTTTCACTTTATAAGTGGTACTTCGCACACTAAATACTAAACCATATCAGTTAGAAACTAACCAAAAGTTCACGTTCGCAGGATAGCAGGATAACACTACTTATGTCATAGCTTAGAAGTAGTACATGCAAGCTTGTTGGGAGTATGATTACTCCTTCAACTAGAAACAGATTTGATTTTTCAAAGCACGGAGTTAGTAAGGTAATATCAAATAACACGCATGTTAGTGTATGAAAGAGAAAATATCGTTTCAATTAGATGAAATTAAAAAAAGAGCTAGCAGAAAATAGATCAACCAATATTGATACTCTCTATCATGCAGTTTAGGGGACTGTCAAACTAACACAAAATTGGCAGGGTCGACGACAAGCAAAATTATAAAAACAATCTACACTACGAAAAACTAAAAGATAACCCAAAACGCAGCTGCCCAATCAACGACTAACCTCCCAGTGGCTATCATTCCATGAGGGGAACATTCGTTTGAAACTGCGGGGCTCTTCACCCTGTTTCAAAATTATGATCGGAACGGTTTCCTCATTGCGCTCCGACGGATCGGTTCGAATGTATTGTTTTGCCATGTCAATTGATTTGGTGCGTTCCTCTTCGGTAGCTCCGTTACCGATCCAAACGTAGATTTCATCACCACCGTCCAGAACCATTACATCGTCCACGTTGAGGTCCTAAACAAAAACGGTTCAAATGTTACTTAAGGCATAGATTGTCATGTAGATAATTTACATCTTGTTCAAAATGGGGGACCTCTTCCACTCGAAGTCGCTTGTTGAACAATATTCTACAGTGGAACAAACGTGGATTCAGGAATGGTGCTCCCGTTGGATCGAGCTCACGATCGTAGTCTCCTTTTCCACCGAGAGCTGCCCAAAATTCATCCGGCTCGGAACCTTCGGAGATCAACTGTGGCGAAACCTGTGGTGAGATGATCCAAACAATTTTAGCAGCCATTTCCTTTTCCTGTTCGGAAGCACCAACGCCATGCCAAATGTAGGTTGCAGAAGGAGTTTCCAATATGAAAACATCATCAGAAGCTAATGAGCTAGCGACCTCCGGAAGTTGATCGGCACGGACATCGTCGGAGCAAGTCCCTCTGATTCGGAACAGACGTGTGCCGTCAACGTCGTATGAATCATGATCGTGGATGTTTCTAAATCCGGAGGCATGTCCTCCGGTGAAGTTAATAAGTTTTCCTTTGAAAATCTTCAAGAAGTGACGCGGTTCGTTCCCCTGAGTTACACGAACCTGAATTGCTTTTCCATTCAGCTCGTTATCCAAACGGACCGTATGCATAGCTGCAGCCGCTTTTTCGTCGGTTGTTGATTCCTTACCTTGCCAGTAATATAGGATGAATCCATGACCGCCGCGTTTGTTGCGGTATTCGTATTTGATCACATACGAATCGCCTCCGAAGAACATTCCATATGTTTGTGGTTCGAGTGGAACTAGCTCGAAATTTTCTACCCGCCAAATTTCCGCTTCGCCTTGTCCGTTATCCGGCATAAAACCAAGAGCTCGACCGCCGTTCTTTTTGAACATATGTAAGATTTCTGGATCGAACTCTCGTTCTTCGCCGCCTGCATCGGAACTGTCGTCATCCATTGCGGCTTTAATAAGGTGACTATGATCAAGTCCTTTATCTTGCCAGCTGGCAAAGTACTGTTTAAAATCGGTCTTCTCGCCATTCTCAATCACGCGATGAACTTGGGTAGTAACGGGGTAACCTTTGCTGGTGATGAATTCCTGAGCTTTCACCATAGATTGTCCTCGTTCCTGAGCCGTTGCTCCTTTGCCAACCCAAACGAATATTCCCGATGCTCCCGTGTCCAGAATGAAGCAGTCCTGCTAAGAAAGAAGGGTTAATTCTTTGGTGCTAGGAAACAGATTTAAGATTAAAAGAAACTTACATCAGAGTCTAGCATACTCTGTTTAAGAGGCCGTTCTCCAACGGGAGTAATCTCCAGACTACCAGCAGCATCAGAAACCTTGTATAAGGCGATTGATTTAGATGCAGTTTCTTCGTATTCATCGTCGCATTCCGATTCTTCCGCCACTTCATCCGGTGACCCTTCGCCGAGCACATCAAAAAATTCCTGTTGATCTGCGTGGCTCGCAAATTCATCTAGAATTGAAAAGAATATAAGCCTACAGTTAAATGTAACTAATTTACGCCTATCTCACCAAGTATATGAACATTGGCTCGACCCGCATGATCTTGGTCTCGGATCTGGCAGGCAGCGCTAATTGCCTTCATTTTCTCCACCCGCTTAGACCTTGGTCCCACATAAACGTAAATATCGTAGCCCCCGTCCAAGATAAAGCAATCACCGGTGTTCATGGATGCAATTCCAACCGGCACCTGCCGTACTCGTACATTTTTGGAACCCTTGACGTGGAATAGGCGTTTTTCTCCGGCGGCATTGGTTTCGACCTCGTTGAATCCACTTTTTACACCACCTTCGGCATATCGGACTCCTCCTGGGAAATAGCTTAGAAACAGACTGGATTCGTGATCCTGAACTTCCCTGTGCTGAACCGGGGCTCCATTGTGACGATCGTCCAGTTGTACGGTAAGAAATGCTGCCGAGCCGGCCTCATCCTGACTAGTTTCCGCGCCCAACCAAAAATGTATGTCCCACGAGAACACTTTACCCTTTGTCACTTTGGTCTGAAACGATATAAAACGGGATCAATTGTGAATAAGATGTATTTGGATGATTTGTCTTACTTTCAGTACGATGTAGGAATCTCCGACGTAAAATTTTCCGTGCGTGTTTTTCGGCACCGGCACTGGCTCGAAATTCTGGAAATAGATGACAAATGGCCGTTACTCATATGTCGCCGGTTTACTCAACATGTGTTTTTCATTTGAGACGCTTAAACAGGTTTCTACATCGGCACACAGCAAGCGTTGATTCGGTCACTGGGGAAACGACGCGATTCTACACGGTCAACACAGCACAATGCGTTAAGTCTGAGAAGGCAAATTTTTTTTCTGTATGAATAAAACGACGAATTTTGGAAGATGTGTATAATTGAAAAAAAAATGAGAAATACGAGATTTATTGTGCTTGAGGTGCCGTGAAATACGAACAAAGCCGTCTTCAGCGGATGCAGGTTTGACTTTCAAGGTCGCATTAAAGACAGTCCGAAAATACGAACAGTTGTGTTTCCGTTTATCTATCTTAATTTCAAGTATTCACTCCATCGAAAGCACTGTTCTCATTTGAAGTGTTATTTCATTCAATTTGATAACAGTACTTTTATCTTATCAAACGTCGTACGTTTCAAACGGTTAGTACTTATTTGCCCGAAAAGATGCTTTTAATTGATAGGAGTTGAATTTGGAATAAAGGGTAATTGTAATTACATTTTCTACTAAGTCGAGATACATTTTGTTATCTATTTCCAAATCTTCGGTCTTCAGATACTTTATTATAACAAAATACACTTGAAAAAATATAGTGGTAAATCCTATATGAGTAATATGGAATATATAACTGTATAACTACTGTATAGCGAATATCTAAATCGAATGAATCGGTTATCATTCTTTGATTTATTGAAATTTAGTGACTTCACTATACCTAATAGATTCTAATAGATTGGATTGATATACAGGAACTGAGTTGAATGTAGACTTCATCAAATAATTCTGAGACCAGTTTAGAAGATTTCGTACCTTTTTTGCGTCGTTACTCATATGACGAATAATATAAGATGAAAATGAAATTTATGGCAACTGACCGTCAGCATATCCCTACTAATTCATTTGATTTTTGCTGCCATTTTCAAGTGAATAATCATACCTAGTAATTTGAAGTTTTGCTTACTCAGATTCAAGTGCCAAGTAGTCTAGCTGCTTCATTGTCTTCGCTCTTGGTAGTAAGCAAGTTCGAATGAATAGAATTACAAAATGAGTAAATTATTAAAAATGTAAACTGAAGGAGAAAACAATTAATTTATGTGTAATTGATATTTCAGATATTTTGTTACTTCGAAAGATCAACTGACGATGGTTGAACTGTGCCTCGATTGGAAGAGAAACGAGTGATGAACTGAATGCTACCCGTTCTGGCCGTCAGCAAACGTTTTCAGAGTGTGAAGTTTACTGCAGTAGACAGATCGTCAATGTGCTACACATTCAGTTTCAATTGAATTGAATGAAGCTTTACTCCACTGGTCTAGTTCAATATTCGGATTTGAATCTAAGTTGGTTAAAATCGTTATGGAAGATTATGTGTCTGGTCTAATCAATGGTTCTTGGGCTTAGGACATTCTCAAACTAGATCCATTTTCCATTGACAGCAATAATCCAATACAAAATGACTTCAATTACAACAAACATAGAATGTGACAGTTCTTCGAAGGCACAATTTCAAATTTAAGTAGTAGTTCAGTTTTAATAGATCTAACAAGTTATGCAAATTGCTGTCCAATTTGAAGGAATACTCAACATTTTTACATTGCCTCTTGAAACTCTTATCTTAATATTGCTGCTTCCATCTTTCATCAAACTGTATATCCGGAGTTGAAAATAAAATTCAAATAAAAATCAATATAATTTCATTGCATCATAAGACCTTTTATTGAAATTTAGATTTATGAAAATCGGTTAAGTTATCTATGAGTTACTTTAATGCACTTTTCTTTCATTTTTCGTATATTTTACCTAAAATTCAGCACCAAGCTATGGGATCATTTCATTTGGATCTAAGTTCATGCTAATCAGTTCAGTGGTGTATAAATAAATAGAGTGCACTTTTTTCATGTATTTTTCATATTTCACCCTGTTATTCTTGATCCAAATCCAGATAATATCTAATAGCAGGGTATGTGTCTCTCAAACCTTTGATTTGAATTTAAGTCTGTGAGAATCGGTTTAGCGATTTCTGAAAAAATCGAGTGCACTATTTTGCCTTTCTCATATGGAAAGGTTATGCAATCACTGTGAAAACCGATTTTTGAACCGAGTGTGTGTGTATGTGTGTAATATATTTTTGCACTCAATTTTCTCGGAAATGGCTCAATCGATTTTCATAAACTTAAATTTAAATGAAAGGTCTTGTAACCACAATGTTCCTGAATTTTATTCGAATCGGACTTCCGGTTTCGAAAATACAGGGTGATGGGTGCAAAAAAATGAAAATTAGTGCACTTACTTATTACTTATTTAAGTTTTTGAAAATCGGTTGACCGGTCTTTGAGAGAATCCAATATTTTTTTCATATATGACAAATTTTACCTTTTTACTCCGGAACCGAAAGACGAATACAAAGGAAAAATAATAGTTGGCTAGGAGAGTCCAAGAATTTTGTTTTGAATCTAAGCTTATGAATATCGGTTAAGTGTTTTTTGGTAAAATTAGGCGTATTTTTAATTTTTTGCACATTTTACTTAGTTATTCCGGAACTGATAGTCGAATTCGGATAAAGTCTTTTAGTAGGCTAAGTAACTTAAAAAATTCTGATTTGAATCGCTGGCGAACGGTCGCAACTAGGTTGAAGCCGGGTATAACCGGATATGAACGAAATAAATTAAAACTTATGATTTAAATCGAAGTTTGTGAAAATCAGTTCTGCAGTCTCTGAGAAAATTAAGTGTAGTTTGTTTGTTGCATATAGTATTCCGTTACTTCGGAACTGGAAATCGGATCCGGATAATCCAAAAGTAGGCTATAGGACTATAGGACTGAAGTAGGCTATAGGACAATGAATCTGAGCTTTAGGAAATCTTACTCCTTTACTCCGATTCGGGAGATGGAAATCAAACCGAGGTATTCTGTTGTTTCACCAATCACGGCGAACGAGGACGGGATATGATCCGATTAAATTGTGTAGTACTGAATGTTGGCTACAGCTACATGAAATTATCAACGGGCGAACTAGATTAGCCATGTACGACTTGCTGTTGCATCGTGTTTCTTCAGAGACGTGGTTATCACGGATCTCCGGTGTAGCTCAATGACAGAGCAGTTCAATGGATTGAATAAGTCTCGTAAGTTCGTATATGTCTTCGTGAAGAACAAGTAAAAATGAAAAAAAAAATATTTGAAGCGAAATAGGTTTCTACACTTGACGCGATATATTCACCTAGCGTTTTATTGGCTAATTTTGTAGGTGTTGAGGACTTCTTACGTTTTTTGTCCGAAAAAATCTTGGATTTTCCGAGTCCCAGATGCAAAAATTTTTTGCTTTTTGACGTAGCCTCGGTGGAAATGAGTCTCATCAGTCCAGATGATATTTCGATGAAATTCTTGATCATTTTCATGCATTTCAAGGATCTAATCAGCACAGAATCGACGTTGTTGATCATCGGTTGACTGTAGTTCTTATGTTTACTGAACTTTATAATCCTTAAGAACCAAGTCTTTATGCAAAATACATCGAGGAAGGGACAAAGCTGGGTTTTCATGGTGCAGTGTCTACTTGTCAAATGTAAGAAAATTACAGGTTCAAAAGTAACATCTGCCGAAAAGGCGGTCTCTTCAAAATAACACTTCTTATTGAATAACCCTTTATATTTAAAGTTAGGTGCCTAGTTATAGCCGTCTGCGTTAGTAGAATAATTAAGAAAAATCTTAAAATACGTAAAATATTTTACCTTGAAATCCAATTGCTGAAGTGTATTAGTACGGTTGTATACAAAAGTCGGTTGAGAGCAACTTTAACTTATTTATAAGAACATTTTGCGCAAAAAATGGACACAAACTTTATAAAGCTAAAAAAGATTAAAAGCTTATTTTTTACTAGAACCCGACAAAACACTTTGCATGCAAATACTCGATAAACACATTTGTTTTGGAAGAACCGGTAAGGTTTTTATCCGGTTTTTGCATTTAACTTTTTTACCGGTTCTTTCTAAAAAGGTTTTTGAACGATTTTTGCATTGCAAAGTCTGTGTCCGGTATTCGCACTCAATGTTCAAATCCGCTTTCTTAAAGAGGGGTTTCAAGCTAAGTTGCACTTATCGAATCTCTGCTGAAAAAACTGAATTTAGCTCTTATGTACCAAAACTTTTTTTTTACTTGTTGATGTCATATAAGTCGTCTATAACATTCCTTGCATTATTGTTTTATAAGCATTTTTCATCCCATACTTAAAGAATTCGACGAATGATGCAACAAAATACGTCTGATGAGCAAGAATAACTGTTTGTGCCAAAATAATCTTTTGATTCTTGTTTTTAGTGTTTTGAATTGAAAAAAATGTTAATTGTATATATAAAGCTGAAGAACGTAATCTAAATACGCGTCGATTGCTTTCCATATACAAGAGATTGAAGGTAATGTTTGTATCCATTTAATGCAAACATTGCATATAGTCGGGGTTGGCCAAGGGAACGGTGACCTCGGAATACGATTACGCCCTCTATACGATACGGCCATAGTAATTCGATTGAGCTTACACATACTCGAGTCCAGGACTTAAGTTATTTGCTCGAAACACATGCGCTTTGCGAGATATCAGAATATTAATTTATATAATCTCGAAACTGAGTATTTGAATCACTGGGACATTATTTAGATTTTGCATTGCCAATCGAATCCGGAATTTAAGTTTAACCGGGCTCGTGAATCGGTTTTAAGTGTGAGCATATGGTTATCTTGATTACAAAAAAATTCAACCCCGAAAATTCCCTCTTTTCGTTACAAATTCTTCGACCTTTCGACCATCGAATAGTTCAGTTAATGCCATGAGCTACCACTGTACGTCATGTTGTACTCGTTGATTGGTTCCCGTTTACTTTAATCAGCTGATAATAGCCCAACAACTGGTTAAGCTATTTAGGCACTGATTTTTACGTAGTAACTTTTTAGCGGCATGAACAACGGATCATTACGTAATCCGCAAACTTTTATATTTTAACAATTACCATAGATCGTTGTGGTAACCCCCGAGTACAATCTTAGCTTATCAGTCTACATGAAGTACCCTTTTTGTACCGGCAGAAACTGATATCATTATTCACCTACGTTTGCTATTTATTTCACAAGTAACATTTTTGATATTGATTTTCGTAAAAAAAAGCCATAGTGCACCGATTTAGTGATGATGTAAATATTGCCAACTGGCGTATGTCGCCGGTACGACGGAGACCACCCGAAAAGGGTGGGAAACTGATGAAAACATTTCGGTGTCTGCCACCACGCCTGGAAGCGGTCGACGATGGCCTTGATGTCGGATGGCAATCGATTTTTTTTTTGATGCGCCTTCTGCTGATTGAAGCTGCTCCGAGTGAAAAATTTCCACATTTTTCGAATGTGTCCATCAGTAGAAGAAACCAGATATAAACACGATGCAAAAAGTCGGTAATATTATAAACAAATTATCTGACACTGGTACGACGCTACCATACATTACCGAAACAAACAGTTTCCTTGAAACTGTGGCTAATTTAAACTTTGTTTGCATATTGTACCGCTCCGGTGGGCGGAGGTAAACAGTAAGAGCTCACCTCGATTCTCCACACCTCGAGTCCTTCACTAGTACCGGCATTATCGAACGCTGGATGCATGACTCACGTGCGGTCTTATCAGTACACTTATTAACTTCAAACTTGGACACGTGAAAGTTCCAAAAACGAGTGACAACGAATTAATTTTCAAGCCACAGTTACCGTTGGTTTGCTAGTTGTTCTTTTACCGCGCGACAGAAGCAGTTTCTTCCGATTTCCGATCTGTGCTCTTAGTACCGGTGTCACATGAAGTGTTGCGGTTCACTCGATTACTGCTGCACTACTAAGTCGTGCGGGGTCTGCGTACCGGCATTTGTATGGTGCTAAGATAGATGCTGGCGGTAAACGGAGGCACCCCCGGCTTCAATAAACAGAGAGCAAATGGTTTGAGGTTCATTCAGTTGGAGCGTAAAGCTAGACACTAGAGCTGAGAAGCTTCTCTGTCGCGTGATATCTTGCGAGTTTCGATATAGCTCCGAGGTACATAAGGGGTTGTCTTTAAATGACGTCACTCAATTGATATCAACAATTACAAAACATTTACTATAGCATCTGATTTATTATAGTTCAAATCGATGCTCACAGGGGCGATTCGAGTCATCATTCGTGGATGCATCATTCTTGCGCTTAACGACGTGAGAATAT
This sequence comes from Malaya genurostris, assembly GCF_030247185.1. Classification (NCBI taxonomy): domain Eukaryota; kingdom Metazoa; phylum Arthropoda; class Insecta; order Diptera; family Culicidae; genus Malaya; species Malaya genurostris. The sequence goes on along the minus strand of NC_080572.1, from coordinate 57,505,971 downwards.
ATTTATGAATTGAATGTAGCTGCGTAAAAATCCAGCTTAGTGGTTTATCCACACCAGGGCACTAGGGGTTCCCTTGTGTTGTTTGCGCGTAAATCCCCGCTGAATTTGAACGAGGCAGTTTTGATCTGCTGGTTTTGCTTTATCTTTTTCACAGCGAGTGTCTACGAATTTCGATAAATATAGGGATAGAACCCTAATCTACCCGTTAGCTGGAGGCATCTCGTGACATTTTGAAATTTGCAAAAATTTCGAATTCAAGTGAGCTATTTATTACCAATTTTGATTTATAGGATCGCAAAAAGTCTCTTATCTCACTGATTGTAGTCGGTTGGACATTTTTATGACATTGTAATTAGATCGGACGGGAAAGATTTCCGCGTGAGTCAGTTCGGTCTATTTTACAATACCGTTCTAATAGCGTTGCTAATTGTTTGTTCGGATGACTGTTTTGTTCAGCAGCGTAATTATAAAAACAGAATAACTTTGCAACGAGCTTAGAACGGTTTTAAATTGTTTGAGTTATGTTTCCGTTTCGATGGGTTCACCTTGATAGTTTTGTCAGCGACATTTTCGAGAAGAAGACGAAAGCTGAGTTATGACAGCATTGTATAACTTTAAATTTTGGCTATTCAATTCCTAAGCAATACTCGCTTACCGAATATAGTTCGTCATCCACAGAGATGGAGAAAAAAAAAATCATTTTAATGTTCATGAAAAGCACAATAGAACTATGCAATGTTCACATAATTATTATTTGGATTCTCTATCATTTGTATTCGTTTCTTCAGGATGCAGCATTTCTGTTCAACACCAGGGCCGTCGAGAGAAAATTCAGGCCTAGGGGGACTGCAATAATAGTTCCTTCAAAATTGTGGGCATAAGAATATCGTTGGTAGGAGATTTGTGAATACTACTCAGGAAACTTGGTGTACGAAATGAACTTCCCTCGTGAGGGAAATAAAATAAGTGCCCTGCCAGTCGTTGCCATCCAGAGTAGACGCAGCCACTGCGTCATTGCCTGCAGCTCCGAAAACCATTGGACAGAACCTCCGATTCTTGACATGTATGTTTATTAGGTTGGGGCAAAATTTTGATTTCAGAAATGCCTGGGAGAAACATAAAACACGATTTTTTATACTGTTACATACATTTGTTTCTAAGTACCCAAAAGACTGTGTACAGCATGACATTTTGCCTCGGACCGATTTTAGCACGGTTCGTTTTTGGCAACATAATCGTTCGAATATGCCATATGTAAACCAGATGATGGCAGCATTTTCAAATTGAAAGCAATTCCATAATTATATTGATTTAAACTACTTACAGCAATAAATGCTGGAAGAACATAACACGAATATACCATTCGAATCAGTTCGTCGAGATCAGCAAACACGTGTGTGACCAATAATTTCACTCAATTTTTTTTCGGAGATGACTCAACCGTTGTCTACAAACTCAGATTCATATGAAAAGTTGTATACTCCCAAACAAGGTTCCTGAATTACGTTTGGATCCGACCTCTGGTTCCGGAACTACAGGATGATATGTGAAACGAAACTAAAACTACGTAACTCCTTTTTCTCGTAAATGGCTGAACCGATCTAAGATTGAAAAGAAATCTATGAATCATCTAAGATTCAAATGAAAAGTTTTAAGATTCTATAAAACATCTTGTTTTTCAGTCAGCTCCAACTTCCGGTTTCGGAGATACAGGGTGATTAGTATAAAAATGTCTATTTCACATAAATTAATCAGGTTTATCGGGTTAGCAGATTTGGATAGTCGATAAACAAATAAACTTCGTCTCGGAAGGCACCCAAAAATTTAATTCGCACTACGATTTCTCAAAGATGTCTACATTTATTTTACAACATTTTGAAACAAATGTATACTATACAGCTACTCAGGTGAATTTGTCTGACTTCGGCTACACCGAATTTCGAATTCCGGTTCCAGTATCGAATCGTTTCTCAAAGCTCAATCGTTTTCTCAAAAAAAAAAAGGAAAATCGAATTTCAGAAACAAAAGTTCAATTTAAAATAAATCCAATTTTATCCCATTCTGACTTCCGATTCTGGAATTGTAGGATGATGAATTTATTCGTCATATGGCCATACGAATCGGTTTGGGTTATGCGGCTCTGGAAGTACCTTAAATTAGCATTAGCATTAGCATTAGAGACCGCCCGTGTGTTGCTACTCCGTTATTGATCTGGACCAATTGAGATTGCAAAATGATTTTTTGAAGTAACATGTTTGGGAATAACACATTGTTTCACACTGTGCAAACTGTATTGAACCATGCATGCTGATCAATACCGACGCCGGCCACGTCCGAATGCAGATCTACTTGGGAGGGAAAGGATTGTTAGTTCGATGCATGTTGCTACTAAGAACCGAGGAATCCTCTGCATTCCCACATGCATCACAGGAGAGGATACTTTGTTAGTAAATGTTTTAATAATGTTATCATGTGTTTATTGCTCTGGGTAGCCGGCTACCAAGAATGTTTTAAAGTATTATCGTTTTATGTGTTACTTTGTGCTGGCAATATAATGCACGAAACAGTCAATCTCCGAAATTGACAAAACTCCGGACAGCCGGCTGTAGAGTATGCAGTCACTCGTTTATGCATCGCGTTTTTTTTAGTCATGCAAAAAAAACACATTCGGATTGATAAAAAAAGGTATCATCTCACTGCTAGGTGGATTAAGCACGTTTTTATAAATGAAACTACGTGATACAAAATAAACGAGCGAATATGATTTAGACAAAAAAGTTGATTCATTGCATTGAAATATTCTAAACAGTTATTATAAAATCATTTTAAATCACCAAACAAAGGTCAACAGATTTCACACGCGTCTTGATTCTTTATTATTTCCGCTTTATTATTTGAATTATTTATTGAAATTATTAATTGGTTATAGTAGTTGATCTGGGCAGCCGGCTACCGAGAAAAATATTAATTTACTGTTTGAAATATCAATATCAAGTGTTTTTTACTATGTATTCAATATACCGATACATGTCATCTCTGTTATTAACTTTGTAATATAAACGGATTTGCGCAATGGTTGATTTTTTTTCATTCAGTAAAAACCATTCAAGCGAAGAGGTTGTGTTTCGATTGTACTGGCTCGTGAGTTAACGGCTGCTACCGAGACAATTCTAAGCTTCAGGTAGTTAAACTGCCCATAGCAAACGCAATATTCGGGGCGTTTCCCGACTGGAAAGCTAGCAACGAAGGCCATCCCGTTCATACGCACAGAGGTGTAGAGACACAGAGGTGCGAGAGCATAGAAGTGACGAGTCACAGAGGTGCCATCGCATAAAGGTGCGAAGACGAAGGGGTGCAAAGGCACAGAGCTGCTAAAGCAACCCAGTGCTGATCTACCAGGTACCAGAATCTGTACGCTGCGTAGGATCAAAAGAGACGGCATATATCGCGAGGTGCTACACTGCAAGCATCGCATTTGATCGCCACCAAGAGCAAAAGCACTGTACCTGGGGTCAGGTACAGCAAGTGCAGTGGTGTTCACAACGACGGCAGAGCAACTGAGATAGCAGTAAACGACAGAAGACTGCCAATTGGAAACAGCAAAAGACTGCCAATTGGAAATCGTTGGAAGAGCTTCACGTCGTTCTTCACGATAAAGGAACAGAGACATCAGCTACAAGGTAGATTTAATTTAATTTATTTTTTATTTCTTATATCTGAAATTTTACTAAACATAAGTTTTTATTTTGGTATTAATAATTTACAAAAAAAATTTAATGTAATGGATGATCTCATGGAAGATCATCCGAATCCGATTCCGGATACTAGTAAAAGTTTAAATACTCCGAGGGCTAAACATTATCCACAGGGTACCACTGGGCCATGGATAGTCTATCTTCGAAAAAAAGAAAAGATTTTAAACTTGATGCAAATTACAAAGGATTTGACATCACATTTCTCTGAAGTTAAAGAAATCTGTAAGGTTAATAGAGATAAAATTCGAGTTGTAGTTAACGACTTGAAACAGGCAAACGATATTGTAACCTGTAAATTATTTGCTATTGAATATCGAGTTTACATTCCATCGAAGGAGGTAGAAATTGACGGTGTTGTGACTGAAGCAAGTCTGACAGCAGATGATTTACTTAAAAATGGAGTTGGCCGTTTTAAAAACTCCATGCTTGAGGGAGTTAAGATACTCGAGTGCAAACAATTGTACTCAGCATCTATTGTCGATGGAAAAAAGTCTTATCGTCCCTCAGATTCGTTTCGCGTAACATTTGCCGGATCTGCATTGCCTAGCCATGTCTATATCGATAAAATTCGTCTTCCTGTTCGGCTTTTCGTACCGCATGTTATGAATTGCACGAACTGTAAAAAATTCGGACATACAGCTACTTACTGTAGTAATAAGTCCAAATGTATCAAATGTCAAGGGCCTCATAAGGATAATCTTTGCGATAAAGATGTTGAAAAATGTGTTTATTGTGGGGAAAGCCCTCATGATGATCTTTCAGTGTGCGCTGCATTTAAGCTGCGTAAAGACAAAATGAAGCTTTCTTTAAAAGCACGGTCTAAGCGCACATATGCAGAAATGCTCAAAACGGTCATACATGTCTCCCCTTTGGAAACCGAAAACGGTTTTTCAAATCTTGCGGAGCCAGAGGAATCTGACTCTGACGGAAATAGTGAAGATACCTCGTTTGTCACTCCTCAAGGGTCTGTTAAGAGGAGATTAACAAACCACAAAATACCAAAAAAGACACCTAAAATTATACCTTCAAAAAAAGATCCCCGTGTTAAAGCTAAAAAGCCAAATTTAAAACCAAAAACTGTGCCTCCTGGTTTGTCAAATTCACAAACCAATCCAGGAACTAGCTCAAGAAAAGACAATAATCCAGTGGGCTCCATTTCACATTCACCAACAGGATTACTGAAATTTTCGGAAATTGTAGAATGGATTTTCGCTGCATTCAATATTTCTGAACCTCTAAAGACCATCATAACAGCATTCCTTCCAATAGCTAGAACTTTTTTGAAACAGTTATCAGTTCAATGGCCAGCTCTTTCAGGTTTTGTATCATTTGATGGATAATTTATCATCCGCCGCAAATGATTCAATCACTGTCCTGCAGTGGAATTGTCGAAGCATCATGCCAAAACTTGATTCATTTAAAGTTTTGTTGCATAGTCAAAAATGTGATGTATTTGCTTTGTGCGAAACATGGCTTACATCAAACATAGCCTTAAATTTTAATGACTTTAACATTATACGTCTCGACAGAGACTCCCCGTATGGTGGAGTGCTTTTAGGAATTAAGAAATGTTATTCCTTTTATAGATTAAACATTCCTTCGACTTCTAGTATAGAAGTTGTTGCTTGTCAAATAAACATTAAAGGAAAGGACATTTGCATTGCTTCGGTATATATTCCTCCAAGAGCTCAAGTTGGACAACGACAGCTTAATGAAATTGTCGAAGCCCTTCCTGCTCCACGTTTGATTTTAGGAGATTTCAATTCGCACGGAATGATGTGGGGTTCCGTTTACAATGATAGCAGATCATCTCTAATATATAATATTTGCGACAATTTTAGCATGACGGTACTAAATATGGGTAGCATGACACGGATCCCAAGACCTCCTGCACGTCCAAGTGCATTAGATTTATCTCTTTGTTCGACTTCAATTCGACTAGATTGCACCTGGAAAGTATTTCCTGATTTACATGGTAGCGATCATTTACCAATCATCATCTCAATTAGCAGTAACAAAGGCATTGCTAATTCAGTTAATATTCCATATGATTTGACAAAAAATATTGACTGGATTAAATACCAAAGTAATATTTCAAGTGTCTTAACTTCAATGGAAGAGCTTCCCCCACTTGAAGAATATGACTTCCTCGTTTGTTCGATTCTGGAGGCCGCAGAACAAGCCCAAACCAAACGATTTCTTGGTCCATCGTCTAACAGAAGACCTCCAAATCCTTGGTGGGACAAAGAGTGCTCAGATGCTAAACACGCGAAACAAAATGCTTTCAAGACGTTTTTAAAACGAGGAGGAGGAACTCCTCAGAATTTTGAAAAATTCTTGGTTTTAGAAACCAAGTACAAGAACATACTTCGGGTTAAGAAATGCAGCTATTGGAGACATTTTGTGGAAGGTTTGTCAAGAGAAACCTCAATGAGCACTCTTTGGAATACGGCCAGACGAATGAGGAATCGTAACGTGGGCAATGAGAGTGAGGAGTACTCGAATCGATGGATATTTGATTTTGCGAGGAAAGTTTGTCCAGATTCCGTTCCTACGCATAGCATTGTTAGGGAGTCTTCTTCAAATGATGATTCCATTGATAGCCCCTTTTCAATGATGGAATTTTCCATAGCACTCATGTCTTGTAACAATAACGCTCCTGGATTGGACAGAATTAAATTCAACTTGGTGAAGAATCTGCCCGACCTCGCAAAAAGACGTTTGTTGGAATTGTTCAACAAGTTTCTTGAGCAAAATATTGTTCCACCTGACTGGAGACAAGTGAAAGTTATCGCCATTCAAAAGCCGGGGAAACCAGCTTCCAATCACAACTCATATAGACCCATTGCGATGTTGTCCTGCATCAGAAAATTGTTCGAAAAAATTATTCTACGACGTCTCGACACTTGGGTCGAGACGAACGGTTTGTTGTCAGATACTCAGTTTGGCTTCCGTAGAAATAAAGGGACGAATGATTGCCTTGCATTACTTTCGTCTGACATCCAAATTGCCTTCGCTCAAAAGCAACAAATGGCATCTGTATTTTTAGACATTAAAGGAGCATTTGATTCAGTTTCCATTGATGTTCTTTCAGACAAGCTCCACCAACATGGACTCCCAGCGGTTATAAATAATTATTTGCACAACCTTTTGTCAGAGAAACGCATGCATTTTTCACATGGCGATTTGGCAACAATCAGAATTAGCTACATGGGTCTCCCGCAAGGCTCATGCCTCAGTCCGCTCCTCTATAATTTTTACGTGAATGACATTGACAGCTGTCTAGTAACCCCATGTACACTAAGACAATTGGCAGATGATGGCGTGGTTTCAGTTACTGGATCCAAAGCTATTGATCTGCAAAAACCATTGCAAGATACCTTAGATAAATTGTCCGTTTGGGCTGTTCATCTTGGTATCGAATTCTCTGCGGAGAAAACAGAGCTGGTCGTCTTTTCAAAAAAGCATGATCCCGCGCAACTTCAGCTTCGTATGATGGGAAGAATAATCGAACAGGTTTTGACTTTCAAATACCTCGGGGTGTGGTTTGATTCCAAATGCACGTGGGGAGGACACATTAGGTATCTGATAACGAAATGCCAACAAAGAGTAAATTTTCTTCGAACAATAACAGGGTCTTGGTGGGGTGCTCATCCGCAAGATCTAATAAAATTGTATCAGACAACGATACTTTCAGTGATGGAATATGGATGCGTTTGTTTTCGTTCCGCTGCAAATTCTCATATTATCAAACTTGAGCGAATTCAGTACCGTTGTTTGCGAATTGCTTTAGGCTGCATGCATTCGACACATACAATGAGTCTTGAAGTTCTGGCGGGAGTTCTTCCATTAAAAGATCGATTTTGGGAGCTTTCATCACGCCTGCTAATAAGATGTGATGTGCTGAATCCCATGGTAATTAATAATTTCGAACGACTAGTCGAGCTTCGATCTCAAACAAAATTCATGACAGTATATTTTAACCATATGTCACAGGAAATCAACCCTTCAAGATATATTCCTATCCGTGTCAGCCTCCTAAATGTACCTGACTCAACTTTATTTTTCGACACATCCATGCAGCGCGAAGTGCGTGGAATCCCGGACCACCTACGCTCTATGGAAATCCCAAAAATATTTTCAAGTAAGTTCAGGCATATTAACTCTGAGAAAATGTTTTACACGGACGGATCGCGAATGGAAGAAGCGACAGGGTTTGGTATGTTCAACAATAATGTTTCGGCCTCATTCAAGCTTCAAGAACCTGCATCTGTTTATATAGCAGAGTTAGCAGCAGTTCATTATAGCTTGAATGTAATCGTCACATTATCTCCAAACCATTATTTCCTCTTCACAGATAGTCTGAGTGCAATTGAAGCCATTCGCTCAAACGCTGCTGGCAAAAATGAACCGTTTTTCTTGGGTAAAATAAAACAGTGTCTGAACGACATATTGAATAATAATTATCTAATCACAATAGTTTGGGTTCCGGCTCATTGCTCCATTCCAGGCAATGAAAGAGCCGATATTTTAGCCAAACGTGGTGCTATTGAGGGTGAAATTTATGAGAGACCGATTGCTTTCAACGAATTCTATAGCGCGTCTCGCCAAAGAACACTTGCCAGCTGGCAAGCTTCTTGGGATAAAGATGATCTGGGTCGGTGGATGCACTCAATTATTCCTAAAATATCGACAAAGGCATGGTTCAGGGGACTGGATGTGAGTAGAGATTTCATTCGTGTGATGTCCAGACTCATGTCCAATCACTACACGTTAGATGCACATCTCCTTCGAATTGGACTTTCCGAGACTAATCATTGTGCTTGCGGCGAAGGTTACCGCGATATTGACCATGTTGTTTGGACATGCGTGGAGTTTCGTGATGTCAGATCTCAACTAATAAATTCCTTGCGTACCCAAGGTAGACTATCCAATGTCCCAGTTCGCGACATTCTTGCTTGTCGTGACCTTCCATACATGAAACTTCTTTATCATTTCATTAAATCCATTGGAGTTCCAATTTAAATTTTATTTTATGTTAAACTGTTTTCTCTTCCATGAGTTCAACCAATAGCCAACTATAGGATATTGAATATAAGTGGTGAACTGATACAAACAATCCTGAAATAGTTATAAGATCATGTACAAAATAAATGTATTTTATTTAATGTAATTAAAATAGCAACTCGCTTGATAAAAACAGTGTTTAGATTAACTAATGAGTACCAACATACTAATATGATATTCGAAATGTATTAGGTTTAAACTACTATGTATTGTGGATGCCACGGCGAAGAAAAACTTATGTATATTGCCTATGAAATAAACGTATTTATGAAAAAAAAAAAAAATGGTTGATTTTTATCATTCATTTTATATTCCTGAAAGACAATCAATAACATGGAAGAAGAAATCATTCCTAATAAAACTTTTCTACGAAGCTAGACGGAAATTGATAGGTTGAATAAAGAGATGATTTAGTAAAATAGAGTAACCAGAAGTAAAACATTGAAAATATCTGATAACTGAAAGGAAAAAGAAACTCCTGCAATTGTCGCCTTTTACGACATGGAAGCAGGAACCCAGTGGATCTATTCTTGATTCATTTTTTTCCGCCGGATTCCACACGGCATCTAGGCTGGTACAGTCCGGAGAGAGCTAATAGGTACTATCAATCTCCTAGTGGACCCCTGCCCCCTTTCAAAGGAGAAAGACAAAATTTGGCGAAAAACACAAAACATTTGACAAAATTTGGCAAACGGTCAAATTTACTGGAATAAATGTCTTAATTTCTGATTACAGATTCAATTATAACTGACATTCTGACATTCCGCATAACGAATTGTTGAAAAAAGTTAGCCTTCCGACTTCGAAAAATATGATGAGAACCAGAGCGAATAAAAATCATTTTCATTGCCTCCAAAAAGAGGAAAATGACACGAAATAAATGTCACTCTTAGTTCCGCTTGCAAATTGTGCGAATGAAATCCATATCCAGTCAACGACATAAGCGGAACAGTAGTTTCAAAGTTGTGTTCTTTCTTTCAGTTTTTTTCAGTTTTCAGTGTAAGTCGTACAATGTGCAGTGTCGATATCAACTGAAGCTCGCATCTACATTTTTTTTTCTTTTCCCAAGAGATTCTGGGGTATAATTATTTCGATTTATCATACACCGGTGACTTAATTCTACAAACGATACAATTACACAGAAAACTATGCGGCTCTGGAAGTACCTTAAATTACCCTAAACTCTATAGTGGAAATTACATCGACATATCATGGAATGTTTAATCGATTGATACACTTTTAGATTCTAATTCGATCCGCTTTGCAGTTTCGACATTACAGAGTAATGAGTGATTAAAATCTCAAATTGCCACTTAAAACGACGGACATTAGAATAATGTCATGAAAACTGAAACACCGAAAAATATTCATGCAAAAAACACATGTGGATTGATAAAAAAGGTAACATCTTACTGCTAGGTGGATTAGTCATGTTTTTTAAATGCAAACGTTAGAAAACAATTCTTAATCTTCGCTGTTTCCCTTCCTTTTCTCGGCGACCCTGTTCGATACTATGCTCCCTTTTTGTGCGTCACGAAAAATACTCGGATGATAGGTGTTAGAATGACACAAAACATTGATTTCAGTAAACTTTTCGTGTTCCATTGTTCAAGTCTTATTGGAAACATGCGAAATTTTAGTTTCATCGGTTGCGCCCTCGGTTCAAGGTTTCTTTCAAACTGATGCATTACATTATTTTCGAAGTAAATGTAACGAAGAATCAACGTTCACATAACCTTGTTTTTGCATTCAAAATTTCCCAATACAGACACCCAAGCAGATGGCGGCTTCCGGTTTATTTGGATTTCTTTAAAACCATTATAATGTGAGTATTTTCGGAACAGGTTTGATGAGTAGATGCCAGAAAACGAGGTTTGAGGAGGTTCTGAAATCGAAGATGGCGACTTCTGGAATATCAATAAAACGGAAGTCAGCATCGTGGATTTTGGAACAACCTCAAACATCATTTTGCAGCCCCTATAACACAAATCCGCTCCGAAAACAAATATTTTGTAGGGTGTCTCAAGAAATTTCAATAAACCAGGAGTCTTGGATTTCAGAACCACATCATACATCATTTTTCGGTACTTGTTCATTAGAGTAGGACAAAATATTGATTCCAGCTCCACCAAACATTTCGTGTTTTTTTGGGTCCCATAAGCACCATGCAAAATTTTAACCCGATCCGAGAAACTATTGTAGTGCGTAGAACCGGACGGGCGTGTTTTGTCGAATAAATGAACGCGACGAAATACGGTTTTCAATGATTTTATTCAATACGACTTCGCTTGGGTAACTCTACTCTAGCGCCATTTTCTTCTAAAGTTTTTTCTCTCTTCGCTTATGTTCACTTCTCTCCCTCTCTCGTCGCCTGTAATGCCCAGGGTTGCGTAAACCCCCACAGTGCCCCCCCAGTTACACCAAAAACCTGACGCGGTGACCTGTCGGTGTAACTACCGTGCTTTTATCTTTAGGGCACTCGATTACGGGGTCGTCCGTATTGATGTGTGCTGGTTTGAGACGATCGATTGAGATTCTTACAACCTTCTGGTTCATCATCACATCCATGTACTTGTCGGTGCGGTCGATGACTTGCTACGGCCCATCGTATGGTCGTTGCAGTGATTTTTTAACCGCATCGTATCGGACAAAGACATGTGTGCAATTTTCAAACCTTTGTGCACAAAAAACTTCCCTTTGGTGTGATGTTTAACTTGGACCGGTCTAACCTGCTGCATGATGTGACGAAGATCTGACGAGAAATCCGATCGATTTGTATTTTCCTTAGACGATTCGAAAAATTCCCCGGGTATACGCAGGGATTGCCCGTATACCATTTCGGCAGGTGAGCAATTCATGTCTTCCTTGAATACGGTTCGTAGCCCCAGCAGTATTAGAGGAAGTCGGTAGAACCACTTTTTTGCGTCGACGCACATAATTGCTTCCTTCAGCTTGCGATGGAAGCGTTCAACCATCCCGTTTGCTTGTGGGTGGTAAGCGGTGGTTCGTATATGATTTGCCCCGAGCAGAGATGCCAATTCTTTGAATAGTTCAGACTCAAATTGGCGTCCCTGGTCCGAAGTGATGTCCTCAGGGCAACCGAAACGTGAGATCCACTGGGAGTAGAGTGCCATTGCCACAGAATGTGCCGTCATATCTTCTAGCGGGATCGCTTCGGGCCATCGGGTAAAACGGTCTACAATGGTAAGCAGATAAGAATGTCCATTAGATGGAGGTAAGGGACCCACCAGATCGATGTGAATGTGACTGAAACGACACCTAGGCAACTCAAACGTTCCCAGCGGTGCAGTAGTATGGCGTTGAATTTTCGATTTTTGACAGGCTACGCAATTTCTTACGAACTCGGCGACATCCTTATTCATTTTCGGCCAGACGAACTTGCTAGACAGGAATCTACGGGTTGCCCGTACACCAGGGTGAGTTACGTTATGGAACTGTTCCAAAATGGAACGGCGATGCGGTGCTGGAACGAATGGTCGATTTGTACCACCGATGGAGACGTCGCAGAATAGTCGTCGGGAACACAATGGTAGAACGACCGGTTTCAGAATCAACGAAGTAGTTTTTGAACTCAGCAGTTTCTGAAGTTCTGGGTCGAGCTCTTGGTCCAACGCGATGATTTTGTAGTCGATTGGAGATGGGCTATTTATCGTTTCTACTCTGGATAGGGCGTCGGCAGTAACATTGAGTTTTCCACTGATGTGCTTGATATCGGTGGTAAACTGGGAAATATACTGTAAGGCTCTTTCTTCATGAGGTAAGCGGCAGGCTGAATTGGAAGTAATGGCATGCGTTAAAGGGTTGTGATCGGTAAAAATTGTGAATCGGCGACCTTCTAACAGATGTCTGAAGTATCTAACAGCCATTTTCATTGCTAACAGCTCCCTTCCGAACGTAGAATACTTTCGCTGACCTGGTGTGAATTTTTCGGAATAGAAACCCAACGGTTGCCACGTACCATTTGAAAATTGTTGCAGAACAGCTCCGGCTGCAGTATTTGATGCGTCTACTAGTAATCCTATTTGTTTTTTCGGATCGGGATAGTACAGCAACGCAGCTTCTGCCAATGATTTTTTGCAATTCTCGAATGCGTCTGTTGCTGGCTGGGTCCATGTAATTTTGCTATGATCGTTTTTCTTGTTTCCAGTAATGAGGCACCTTAATGCTGCCTGCATATCGGTCGCCTGGCGAATGAATCGTTTGTAACCATTTACAAGTGCAAGGAATCTTCGAAGATCTTTCACTGTCGATGGTCGACAAAAATCGATCACTGCTGACACTCGACTTGGTTGTGGTTTAACGCCGTCTTTGCATATAACGTAACCAATGAAGTCGACTTCTTTCTGTGCAAATTTGCATTTGGGGAGGTTTATCACAAGGCCGTTTGCTCGCAGTCGGTCGAAAACCACTCGCATGTGCTGATGGTGCTTTTCGTTGGAAGATGAGGCCACGCATATATCATCCATAAAAACAGTAACGAATTCGAGGTCCCCAAATATTTTATGCATAAACCTTTGAAAGGTTTGACCAGCATTACACAGACCAAATTGCATTCTAGTGAATTCAAACAGGCCGAAGGGAGTAATAACAGCTGTCTTCGGAATATCTTTCTCTTCTACCGGTATCTGGTGGTAAGCTCGCTCGAGAGTAGTGGTACTCCTCAAGCATTTGCCGGAATGGGTGGTCGGAACTTATTGTCGTAACGTCATGTAAAATTGAATTTATCATCCCACCAGTAGTGTGAAGTTTCGTTGTCTCATCGATGACACGACGGTGTTTAAGGTCCACCATCAATCCGAAATAACACAGAAAGTCGGCTCCGATGATTGCTGTGCTCACGTCTGCAACCAGGAAAATCGTCTGCGAAGTCCGAGATCCACGTACAGGAAGCGTTTGTCGAAAGTTTTGATATTCGTACTGTTTGCAGCGTGCAGGATGAAAGGAATCGGTGGTTTGGTTTTGTCTTTTCTGGTGGCGGGCAGAATTGAAACGTCTGAACCCGTATCGATTAGAAAACGGATGCTGTGTGTCCTGTCCAAAATGGACAAACGGCGGCTTTCGGTGCTCGTGCCCACCTCTGTCGCATGAGATAGAGAACTGTCTAGTTTTTTGAAATATTTTTGAAAGTACACGGCTTGCGGCATTGGTTCGCACGGACACCATATTTCCTGTGGTACCAGCATACTGTTTCGTCGTCCGTATCTGGCCGCGTGCGTGACGATGAACGATTTCTTTCGTGTTTGCTTCTGGTAAACTCCTTCAACTTCCGGATCTCTGCGGTGAGATGAGCGATTTGACCGTCGATGTCACCTATTTGAGATGACGGCGGCGGTGCAACAGCTGCTACATGCGTGGAAGTAGTATCTACCATCTTATCTGCCATTTCGGCTAATTTAGACAATGTGCCGTCGTGGATTGTCAGTACCGCTTTAACGCTTCCAGGAAGTCTTTGTAGGAACAACATTTTCATTAATCCGTCGTCGACCTTGAGTCCTGCTGTTAGATCCTGCATCCGAGCGAGGAGGTGTGTAGGTTTCATATCTCCTAAATCGCAAGAATTCAACAATTTCTCCATTTTGGCTTGTGCCGACATCTCGAAACGGCTTAGTAGTCTGGCTTTAATGGACATATATTTATCGTTTTCGGGAGGGTTCGCAACCAAATCGGAAATATGACACAAGACACTCTGGTCCACTTTGGCGATTATATGGTAGAACTTGGTTGCGTCGCGAGTTACTCCCGCCAGGACGAACTGCGCCTCGGCTTGGGCGAACCACATAGCAGGATCATTTTTCCAGAATTCGGGGAGCTTAACAGCAACTGATGCTGCGGCGGTTTCATTTGCTTGCGGTTGCAGCATATTTGTGAAACGTAGCGAAAATAAAATGGCGACAGGAAGAATCTGATTCCGACACTGTTTGATAAACAATTTTCATACGGGGCGCGTTGTTACCGACGTTATTCCGCGTGTTTCGACTCGGGGTCACCAAATGTAGTGCGTAGAACCGGACGGGCGTGTTTTGTCGAATAAATGAACGCGACGAAATACGGTTTTCAATGATTTTATTCAATACGACTTCGCTTGGGTAACTCTACTCTAGCGCCATTTTCTTCTAAAGTTTTTTCTCTCTTCGCTTATGTTCACTTCTCTCCCTCTCTCGTCGCCTGTAATGCCCAGGGTTGCGTAAACCCCCACACTATATTTTCGCGCCCGAGGTTTAAAGTTTGTATGCGATTTGGTATGAGAAAACCGATATTTTACAAAAAAAAAATGGGCCGGAGATCACCCTATAGAATCAAAAAATCAATGTTTATGTTATTTTCATAGGAAATTTAACAAGAAAGAAAACTTTCGAATACCGCAAAACAATCCGACATTTATAGAAAAGAATTATTAAAAGGAAACCGGCACAAGGTCCGAACAATGGCTCATTCCTTAATATATCTGTCATCACCAAAGAAATTACGGCATGCTTGAATTTACGTCATGCGTAAATTTCATTTTTTCTAAGAGTGTAGCACCACTGCAGCTGGTGGTGGTAATATGATTTGGTTTTCTTCTATTATGCTAAAACGGTTGATCTGAGTTATTTGATATCTTCACAAAAGTTTCTCAGCTTATTATGAAGATTCTTTTTAAGCGACAAGCCATGTCCCAAAACTTACTGTAAAGACACAAAAAAGTCTAACTTTTTAATTTGAGGGAATAGGTTTTTAGAATCTTCTACAATATTGTAGAAAAATTCAAATCCAATAACTTTACCGAAGATATAAACTCTCTATCTATTATTGTTAAGAAGATATAGACGATACTATTTTATGCAACCAACAACATAATTTACATGACTTTGTGGCTTTACAATAAAGTTTGGAGCATGGTTTGTCACTTAAAAAGAATCTTCATTCTAAGCTGAGTAATTATCGTGAAGACATCAAATCACTAAGGTCAACCGTTTTAGCATATTGAAAGAAAAAAGTCAAATTATATTACGACCACTTGAAGCAGTGGTGCTAAATATATTAAGGAATGAGCCATTGTTCGGACCTTACGCCGATTTTCCTTTAATAACTTTTCCTACAAATGTCGAATTGTTTTACGGTCTTCGAAAGTTTTCTTCCTTATTAAATTTCCTACAAAATTGATACACGCACTGATTTTTAGAGTTCATAAGTTGATCTTCAACCGGTTTTTATTGTAAAAAGTGAAATTCTCCATGCTAAATCCCATACAAACTTTAAACCTCGGGCGCGAAAATATAGTTTCTCCGATAGCTAAAACTTTGTATGGTGCTTATGAGATCCAAAACGGAACACGAAAAGTTGGGTGGAGCGAGAAAATAAACCTTTTCTTCTTTTTCCCAAACAACCTTGTCCCACCCTAATGTTCATCAAACCCGTTTCTAAAATAGGCGTAATGTAGGGTGTTTTTAGAAATATCAATACACCGCATGTCGCCTTCTTGGATTTTGAAACCCCCCCCCCCCCTAAACGACCCCCCTAAATCATTTTCTTGCACCTACTCTTTACATCCATTCCGAAAACATCATATGATTGGGGTTTTCCACATTCGTTACACGAAACTTCGTTGTACGCGAAGTAAATTCCACATAACAATCTTTTTTCATGAACTATCTCGATTCACGAACCCCCGTTTAGTTCGTAAATGCAGGTTTTGGTGTATATCATTTGAACGGTTGAATTAAAAAATCGGATATGTGCATCTTTGTTTGGAAACTCCGTTTGAGTATTTCTGTATGCTAAGACTGTATAAAAACATTGAGTTCAATAACCGGACACATATTTGATAATGCAAAAATCGTTTAAAAAAATCTTTTTTTACATGCACCAGACGAAGAACATTGAACACTTGATCTGGAAGAACCGGTTAATTTTTGTGTCCGGTTTTTGCACTCAATGATTTTATTCGGTGTTCAGAATTACTTTAACGGGTTTTCCAAAATTAGTTTTGTCCGCCGTTTTTGTTTTGGCCTTTAAAATTATATCCACAAATATTCCGAACGTAACTTTCCTATCTTCTCCTGTTTCTCGACAGTGAAATAACGAAAAATTACCATTTTTACCTTTCTCATATAGAAAAGCCATGCAATCCCTGTGAAAACCGACTTTTTCACCGAGGCCCAGAGGGTCGATTCAGTTCGATGAACTGAGTAAATGTTTGTGTGTGACAAATATTGTCACTCACTTTTCCCGGAAATGCTTGAATCAATTTTCACAAACTTAGATTCAAAAGAAAGGACTTGCAATCTCATGCAGAGTTAATAAAATTTATTTGGATCAGACTTACGGTTCCAGAGTTACAGGACAAAAACTATAATGTTAGTAGCTGCACCAAAAAGCCTAACTAAACTGACCTTCACAAACTTAAATTCAAATGACAGGTCTTACAGTCCTATACAAAGTTCCTGAATTTCATCTGAATCCGACTTCCGGTTCCGGAATCACATGCACCATAAAAGTGAAAATAATATTACTCAAGCGCAAAGATGGCTGAAACGATTATCGCTAACTAAGATTCAAATGAAAGGTTTTATAGTTCTATACAAATTTCCTGAATTAAAATAGGGGTTTTCAATTATTTTTGTGGAGCGCTTCCTCTCCAATCGACGAAAATGAGACTAGTGGTCAAGTTGTACTATCGACAGTTCTCGAGGAATTGAAAAATTGGATCCATAGTAGCGCGGGCGCAAGGGAACGCCGCTTGGTAGACGGCGAGGCTCTAGATCAGAGGCCAGTAGGAATTTAATCATCTCCATCTCCGTGCGCTACATCTCCGTTGAGGTGCTCGTTGAGGAACTGCTTTCCCCTGTCCAAAACCGTGCTTTTGTCTATGAGAAGGTTTCCCTCGGCGTCCCAATTTGTTTCGACTTCCGGCGCATACCCTTTGCGCCCATTTTATAGATCCATTATCCCGATTGTTCCATTTCATTGTGATTTCGTTCTTCTAGCAAACGCTTCTTTAGTTTGAGAACAGTTTGAATTCAACGATTCATTGCCATGTATCTTAATATCAAAGATAAACTCAACATTTCAATGTCCCATACGATTCAAAGAAAAATGTTGAACTTAGCAAAAGTTATATTTTATGGACCCTTCGTATTGATTATCATTGAAAACCATGACAACAATACAAGTTTGGAAGGAAGTAAACATATCACACATGCCGTTCTTCATTGAAAAACACTGGTGGCGTGGATTGCTCTGATTTTGCACTTTCGAGCAGAAATAGCAATGAAACACCGCCAGAATGTTGCATTTTTGCTCGAAAGTGCAAAACCAGAGCAATCCACGCCACCAGTGTTTTTCAATGAAAAACGGCAACAATATATTCGATTACTTCTATTAACATTTATGCCTTATCATGTCCTAGATTCAACAAATAACAAATGGAACAGATTTTTAGTATTAAAGTAATAATAAAGTAATAATAATATAAAGCAATTGAATGGAAAATTACTTTAATATTCTTCATTTTTCAATATAATTTGAAAGCGAAACTAAGACAATCCTGTTAATTGAATAATCAATGCATTCCATTTTAATTCAGTCAGATTTTTTATTCAACCAAGGATTGAACTGATATCTATTTTATAGTACTATTAATCCACATTATTTTTCATGTGTAATTTATTTCATATTGTAGTTCTACATTAACAAACAATGTCATAGTTACGACGCATGCAACGATCAGACGCTTGTTTGTTTAAAATAAAAACTCAACTGAAACTGACGGTGAACCGAGTTTATCGAGGGGTTCTATTCAAATGATACATGAAAAATCGTGAAACACTCTATCTTGAGTGATAAACTTTGGTAATATGAGTTCTTAGAGATGTTGTGAAACTGTTTTTTCTAGTTTTCCAAATCCTGTTTGTATGCTACGAACTCGAATTGCTCGAAGACAGTATGCTGCTATGGGGCTAGGTGGCCTAGACCTAAATACAAGAATCTCTGATCACACATCAGAATACAACTTTTCCGTGTTGTGGAACATTTATCCGTTAAAGAAATACCTATTTCGAGACTGTTGAGAGATCTACTAAGATCGGATCGACATCTCCGAACTAACCTTTAACGTATTCGCATCTGTAGCACACAAGAAAATATAGCATCTTAAAGCTATCTCCAATAGTGAGTAGTGACGAAGACATGGGCGCAGGATGATTTCGTGATCCAACGTAAATTAATCTACAATTATATTAAACTAAATCGGGAAAGTGCCAGTGCCTCTGGTGTAGAAAACTTTATTACCCGATATGATCAAGTACAAATTCGATACTAACTACAACAATCGCAGTCTACATGTCCAACAACTTCCATCTCGTCGTTCTTCTAGACTAGTCTCGATCCGGTCGATCCTGCGTCCCGCCATGTCTGGAAGAAATGTTTGAACGGAGCTGTCTCTGCGTTTTGGACAATGCGCTCTACCGGTGTCCATGCTGGATACTTTTTGGTTTTGATAAATTCCTGTGCTTTTACCAAGGCCTGTGTTTTTTCCTGTTGGGTTGCACCTTTGCCGATCCAAACGTACAAACCAGAACCGGTGTCCAGAATGAAGGAATCTTCCGGTTTCAACATCTCCTGCTTCAATGGTTTCTGATTGATTTGTTCGACAGCAAGTTTTCCGCCCTTAGAATCGGTGACTTTGTACAGGGAAACACTGGCCGCGTCGGCTTTTTCGAAAGCTGCGTCTTCTTTGGCAGCCGATTGTTCCGGCACAAGATTTGGCGATCCTGATCCAAGGACATTGAAGAAATTCTCTTGATCGGTTGGCGAGCTAAATTCATCAATGGTATGAACCTTGGCCCGTCCAGCATGATCTTGATCGCGGATATCGTTGGCAACGTTGATTGCTTTAAGCTTTTCAATGCGATTGGCTTTAGGACCGACGTACACGTAAATATCTCGGTCAGCATCCAGGATGAAACAATCGCCCTTATTCATAGCAGATACGGCCAATTCGACCTGGCGAACGCGAATATTTTTGTTTCCCTTGATTTGGAAGAGACGTTTTGGTTTAGCGGCATTGGTTTCCACGTGCTTGAATCCGGAAGCGACACCACCTTCCAAATAGCGTACGCCTCCCTTGAAGTAGCTGAGAAACAGGTCTGATTCGGAACCTTCAACCTCACGGTGCTGCACGGGTACTCCGCTCAGCAGATCGTCCAGCTGTACGGTGAGGATAGCAGCGGCACCGGCCTCGTCCTGAGTGGTTTTCAATCCCAACCAGAAGTGGGCGTCATAGGATTTCTTTTTGTTTTTGTCCTCAACTGTCTGTAATGAAAGATTAAAAGCGTTATGTTATATCCAGGAAAAAAATAGGTAGTCTGAGCTTACGTTGAGAACGATGTATGAATCACCGGTGTAGAATTTTCCGTATTCTGCTTTCGGTACTGCCACCGGTTTGAAGTTTTCTACACGCCAAATTTCTACACCCTTCGTTTGGCCAGCAGTCTTGAAGGCGGGGATGTCCAGTTTGCGATTTGGTCCGCTTGGTACAGTGGCACTAAGAGCGACACTGAAAACAGCGGCCGCTAGCGTCAATATCAGCAGGCGGTGGTACATTTTCTTTTGGGGAAAATTACAACAAAGTAAACGTTAGTTATGGTATAAAATACTAGTGTAATGAGCGCTGAATCATTCTACCAATGATATTAAAAATCGATCGGTCTTGCTTAGCTGTAGAAAAAATCAAGCAAAAGGTAAATGTAGAAAAACTGTATTTGTTTTTGTTCCAATCATTGATCATAGATGGAAAAGTGAGAAAGTAATTAACAGATATAGCGGAGCGCAGTTGGAATACGCTACGATTGGCTGAGCATCCTTGTGAAAATGGATCTTGAAGCTGTGTCGGTCGGAACCAGAAATAGAGGCGCACAGAAGGCAAGGTAGATCTAGCAAGTGGACGGAGACCGGGTGACGAGCATCCAACCATGAACCGAGTTGTTTCTGTTGTGGAGACGCATGTTTGATACAGTAAAGGAAACCACAGGATAGCTGTTGCTACTGAATAACGGAATATGCGGAATATTCCGATATTCCGAAAGTTCTATTTATCAGAAAGCTTTTGTTGCATTTGACAAAAAAAATATTTTCCTAATCTTCCTGATCAGCAGCTTCTTTGGCGATGAGTTTCACATGTTTCTCAATGAATTGCCGTTGAATCAGAGCATTATTTCATTTTTCGCTTTTAGCTGTTTGGAGTAAAGACGAGTAGCTGAGCAAATCTTGTAGCTGACTCTAGAACAAATAAGGTACGATAAATAGAATAGAAATCTTACAATTGAATAAACTGAATTGAATCAAATGACCTTCTCATCCAAGCTATCCCATACATTACTACGAGGGTAAAAAATTTTTCTCCTTGGGAATGAAAGTCAACGTTAGCCTTTTTCAGGTCGGTATACTTTTTGCAGAGATTTTCCAACATTTCGATCTCGATGATTTTTGACGTTAATAATCTCTTCACGCGAGCTGTATTTCTATTGAAGAGTCGTCTTCTGAGGTTTGGGAACAGATAATAGCCCTAGGGAGCCAAATCGGAGAAATAAGCTTGATAGGAAAGCATTCGGGGTCCTAAACCGTTGAAATCATAGTTGAAATAAACTTGAATCATAGTTGAAGAAAATCGGTTGAGAGGTCTCTGAGAAAATCGAATACACTTTTTATTCAGTTTTTTTTGCACATTTTACTCCGTTACTTCCAAGCCGGTGAATTCCGGGTAAAATTCAATAATAACCAAGAGACCTTTCATTTGAATCTTAATTTGTGAAAATCGGTTTAGCCATCTCCGCGAAAATCGAGCGCACATACACAGCCAATTTGTGTATTCGACGTACTGAGTCTAATGGTATATGATACTCGGCACTACGAGCCTCGGTTGAAAAGCCGGGTTTCACAGTGATTGCATAGCCTTTCTTTATGGTAAGAAAATCAAAAACGATATATCTCGATTTATGTGAGGTCGATTTGCTACGACTTAAGCCATCAGTAGCTCCTATAATGCGCAGTAGTACTCGCTGTTGGAAATTTTTCCTTTTAAGGGCTAATTTACCAAAAGCATGCCCATATGTGATTTCGGAACATTCATGCCGGCTTCAGTCCTTTACCTGGTATTGATTCTATTTTCTGACGTGTAATAGTGGATTCAGGTTTTACCAACAATCAGCACCAGAAATCCACTTGATATCGCATCAGCATGGCCAAACACACGTCCGAAGTGTGTTTGCGAAAAAAAATCGGTGGTCAAAACCTTACGAGACAAAAACGCTTATAAATGCTGACCGATCTTACAGATTACATCTATGATCGTATTCTATAAATTAAGAATACGTCCATAGTTCGCTGTTAAACTTGAACTTAGTCTGAAGCAGCCGGCACAGGTCAGCCTTTAATGCCCATTTGTGTTATGATTGATAAAAAAATAAACCGCATTGGAATTTGCCATGGCTGTGGTTGAATCAATTATTGATAAATATTTAGTCAAAATTATTTAAAAAAAACATAAATTTAAATTCTCATTACGAGTTTTGTTTGTTTGTTTTGTTCAGGTTGCACAACAAATGTTATGTAGATTTACATCGAAAACTAAAACGTTGGAATCAAGACTAATTTTAAAAAACGGGCTGATTTATATAAGCGTTTTCAAAAATATTTGTAAATATACCGTTTCGTTTTGATTCATTTACAAGGCACTTCAACAAAACAAAAAAAATCTTCCAATTAGAAAGACGGGTGCGTAATGTCAGAAAGATAACTGGTTGAAGTGAATACAAATAAAATGTATGGTTCAGTTTCTTTGATGTAAAAGAATCTGAATTCCTGACCTGAAATTTTGAAACCGAATTTTGGAGCAGAGGATAACAGGATTCTATCAAAATTATATGTGATCCTAATATTTATATCTCATTATGTTATAAATATGATTCTAAATCAAAAGCAAACTTTCAGATTTTATTAATATTATAGCAAGTCCAGATATTATATTAAGGGCCGTTATATTTCAGGAAAAACTATACTAGAGAATTGAAAAAAGAGTTCAAACACTTTTGTTGATCATGTTTATGACTTTCAACCCGAAAAATGCTATGCTTTAATAAAGAGCAGTAACAATCATTTTTTCCAATTTCACATACCTGAAGATGCTTTTGAAAACAATAATTTGATATTCGATTTGAAATGACAGCCTAAATTTTAAATTTGAGAACGTTCCTTAGTAATTCCTACTTAAATTGTGTAAAGTTTTTATTCAAATATTAATTTTAAATTGAAAATAAATATTTTTCAATATAATTTTGCGCTTTTTCTCTTATGAACAAAGAAAGGTAAGGCAAAAGCTTCAAAAATCGACTAATAAATACTGGAAATAGTGATATAGCATTCGACTCAGTTTATTGAATCCGCAATGTTTTCTAAGAGATGATTTTCACTAGCTTTGAGTAAAATGAATGCTTAAATTCTTCAATTTTATCGGTGGCCGATTTTTGTTTCCGAAAACACAGAGTGATAAGTGTTAAAAATTTCAAATCGTCTTCAAAAGTGATGCTGCAATAAACGGAAAACAAAATCTAAACTAGGCTCAAAAACAAAATCTAAACTCAGCTCAATACTTTCTCAATTTATAGGTCTTTTAGTTGCAGATTAAAAATAGCGACTTTAGTTTAACGGACCCCGGATGTACTGAAAATAGAGAAAAAAAAATCTTATAAAATTCGTATCGATTTATGTTTAGTTCTTGCTGTACTTTATACTATGTTGATCTGATGATTTTTTACGTAGTCCTAAATGAAAAACTTTGTTAATATTACATTGAAAAATGTTCACTAGTGGCGCTGATGATATCATCATGGCCTAACGCAAACTAAAGTAATATCGAATCACTTTCACAATTTTTGGATTCAAAACCAGTAAAATCGAAATAAGTTGGTTAGGTCATCAATTAATAAGATCTGTGAATTGCAGATATCGAATTTTGCCCGTTGTCATCTATATCATTGCATGAACATTTTTAAATTCATGAATCAGACAAAAACGATTTATTACTCCTTTGATTTGAAAAGTTCAATCTATCCATATCTGATAAATTTATGATAGTCGCATTTCGTAGTATTTTGATTACTTCCAATCCGGAACCATCAGCTGGGATTCGAAATTTGCAATGTAGAGTTTAAAGCAACCGACCCGCATTATGAGACTTTCCATTTGAATCATTTTTCCGTGAGTCAATCTAGGTAGATATCAAACAATCAAACCGGAATGAAAGTTCAATTTTGATGGTTTTTGAACTATACTTGCGGGGCTTCTGGATGCGGATATCGCAAACTAATATGACTAATAGGCAATTGGTTGATCATCAATCATAAAAACTTGCTATTCGAATCGATGTTATATACACTTCTGATTTTTCACTGACTTTCAAACGAATTTTTATTCTATTCTAAATTTACGAAAATCGATTCAGTCATCTCCGAGAAAATTAAGTGCACATTTCAATCAAATATACCCGTCAATCGACATACATACACGTACAGACAATTCACTACTTCAATTGAACGAGCGAACTGATTCGAATTGAAAAGAAGGGCCGCCTTTTGGTACAAAGAAGAACAAACTGAAAAGCTATCATTCATTAGTTAATTTCCTCAGATTCTATAAGGTAGTTTTGTTTCACTGAGTTTAATCATTTTCGTTCATTTACAACTATTCTTCAGTACCAAAAAAAAGCTTGCTCATAGTTCTAAAATAGCCCCTTTGTCATTCCTATGCCGGTTGGAAGGAAACGACGAAAGAGGTGGAGAGCGATAGATTAGGTTTGTAGCCATATGGACTTACATTAGTTATTTTATGATGCCAATATATCCTCCCAATCTCAGTTGGTTCTCATGCCCCGATGCAATCGTAGCATATGTTGGCAAGTCAAAACTTCCCGGTTCGAAACCAGTCGCTTAACAGTTCATGTTTTTTTTATCGCAAATAAAATCGCCCAAAGGTATGCAATTTCATCTTACTACGCGAAGTATAGTTTTAGATTTGCACGATAAAGCCTTTTCCCCCCAAAAATGGGTAATAACAGCTGAAAAGTCGTACTAAATTTGTAACAAATTTAGATATAATATTGATTTTTACATATCAAGGTTTGTAACAAGTTTGTTATCAACTAGGTTAAATTGAGTTATAATTTTTGTTATTTTAACTATTAACGAGGCCGAGATTATGACTTATTTATATAGAAAAAACGAAACAACCCCAGATACAATTTTGT
The DNA here is from genome assembly GCF_030247185.1 of Malaya genurostris. Classification (NCBI taxonomy): domain Eukaryota; kingdom Metazoa; phylum Arthropoda; class Insecta; order Diptera; family Culicidae; genus Malaya; species Malaya genurostris. The sequence goes on along the minus strand of NC_080572.1, from coordinate 57,480,849 downwards.
TATCCATTGTTGATCGGGATTGCTCGAACTGAATACTGGATCTGAATTCTGGGACTCAATTTTGATGCTAGACTCTGGAACTGAATTCTGAGCCTAAACTCGAGAGCTGAATTCTGAAACTGAATTCTAGAAGTGCATTCTGGGTCTGGATTGTTAAACTGATCACTGACACTAGGTTGTGGAACTGTATTTTGGAACTGAGTTCGAGACTAGGTTATTGGTGTGGCACTGAATTATGGTCTGAAAATTTTTAAAATAGAAACTGAGGCATTTTACTTTGAATGATTCAAACAATGTTTGTGTTTCCAGGAAATGGAATTGTGTATCTTCAAACGAGACCCTTTCAGATCTTGCAGTAGGGGAGAGTGTTCAATTACCGGCACCCTCTTCTTTTAAGCTTATAACTTCTGACTAAGTGCACATTATGCGGACATATATACAGCAATGGAAAGCTAAAGTCCCTAGCTAACAACTGAATAAAAAACTAAGTTGATTCAATCGATTAAAAAAACATTATTACCAATTTAGTAAAGTGATAAATTTTGGCCATTTCAAAAAAGGTGTTCAGTTACCGGCACCTCAAGAAATTTCGCTAAAAATGGAAAAATATAAGTGAAAACTGCAATTATTCAAAGAAAAAACGGAACTTCTATTTTTCAGAGGCGTTTTGGACAAAAGTCTTCATTGTCTGATGATGACTTCACCTTGGCTCTCTTGACCAATGATTTGGATGGTGACGCCTTTGGTGTTGATTGGGCCGGTCTTCCGCCGGCTTCACGGAATTCAATACGTTACTGCAGTTGAATTTATCGGCTTCTGATCCACTAAGCAACATTTAATTGCATTAATCAGTGCATTAAAGTTAATTTTCCTTGACTTGGACGATTTGTTTGAGATCCAAAGTTTTTACTTATATGACGGATGTATTGAAGCCGTCAAGTTATCCACGTGTTGCATATCACCAGAGATGCCATGTCATATAATAAGTTTAGCTAGCAAAAACGAAAAGATCGCGTCAATTTACAAAAGTCTATTATTTCTGACGAATGTCTGCAAACAATCGAAGTTTCAAAAGTCTGTAAAAAGTCTTTAGACGAAAAAAGGTTTACAGGTTAACTAAGAAATTTGATAACTCACAGACAAATTTGCAGACTTGGCCTCTCTGCATATCACTGATAATTTTTTCCGATTTGTCGAAAAAAATGGGATGCTGGTAACCGAACACCATGGAGTGCCAGTAGATCGATTTTACATCATAAATATTCAATCCACTCACCTTTTCGATTGATGCTTTTCAATTTATGATACTATAAAAAAAGTCATAAATAACTTTTGTGTTGATTTTCACGCAATTAAAATTTATCCTAAGCGCAGCAAAAAGTACAAGCGTCTGTTTGCTTTGGTATTTGGCACAAAAAGAACGTGCTGCTATTACACACACATGACGATTGTCGGAATGGCGCTATCTGCTTTCTTTAAAAAGTTACGGTGGGATGCCGGTAACCGAACACTGCCGGCAACCGATCATCTTCCCCTGTCTGTAAACGAAACCCTAAACAACGAATATAGCAATGCATAATTTAAAGTTATCTAGTATCTGATCTTTCGCATTGCTTTGGAAAATGATTAAATAATTAGAAATTTAACATCCCAAATGGGTTTAAAATTTGTTTCATTACATTTTCTACGAGTATAGATCTCAAGCTATTTTAAGGATGTAACCAGGTTCATCAAGTTAATTGAAACCTAATCATTTCAGTGACAAGTTCTCATGCATGCAATATGAAACCATATTCTATTTGAGAAAAATGTGTAAAATAGTTTGAAATCCAAATACGAGGCATACTCGAAAAGTATGAGTCGTTTGACGATAATTCTTAACACTCTTGATCGTGTGCATATCTGTACGTGTACTATTCGTACAGCAGTTCTCAAAACGATTTAGCTGTCATTTACCTATCTGTGCGTACAGTAAATAATGCCCGCGGTAATCAGTCAGCTGTGAAGATCTAGGTAGTACGATTAAGATTTTTTAGCTACTGGAATTCATCGAGAGTTATGTCTAGTCTATTTCATTTCAGTAAAGTTTACATCCAGTACGAATGTTTAGGAGTTAAGTAACTTCAAAAATATATGCGTGGTGCTCTATATCACTAATTAAAAAAATAAACTGAAATGGCTGTTCTGCATAAATGAAATGCTTTCCAGTTTCTAATTCACAACGGGGAAGTATGTCCGAGGATCACATGTGATTGGACATCATCACTGAGCGAGCTACATCGCTATCATTGACACGCAATCATACACGATGCTTATTTGTATACAAAATACAAGCTACCGCATGACATCAGAGGTCAATACTGTGATTGCTACCATAGTCTGGGTACTACTTTTTCAAGGCTTCTCATATTACATGATATTACACGTAGATTGGAATTACTCGTATCAATTCATCTTTCGCACTGTACAATTGTAGTGAAGCGATCCAAAACTTATTTGGCACTATTGTGATAGAATGGATAAATAAATTTGCAGGAATTACTCAATTACAACTGCTCTACCGTAACCACATACGAAATCTATTCAGTACAGCTACAAACACATGCCTAACGACGCTTCTCAGACTGGATATGTCGTTTGACCCCAACGTTTAACAGTTCACGGTTTACCTCAGCACATAAAATGTATGATCGTTTAACCGGCACTCACCGTCTTGACGATGGATCACTACTCTTACGAACACAACCGCTTCGATCAGTTTCTCGTTCCGAACTGAAGTCGAACGGCGTCAATTTATAGCAATTAGCTTCTGAGTTTTGTTTTTAAAACAAACATCTACGAATGGGATAGCACAACTACGTCGGTAACTGATAGACTTCTCGGCAAGCGGGAAATAAACAATATAAAAATAATAAACATGAGTTTAAACTTGTTCGTCTTTTCTTGATCAGTCAAGATCAACGGTGTAAGAGCAAATTCCGTTTGATTGTTAATTAGTAAACAGCTCGCACTTGCTCTTTTCTATGAATCAAACTATCGTGGCAAGCGCACCACTTGTTGCAATTTGCAATACTATAAGGTAGAGAATTACAAAATGTCAGGTGGGTTTATCTGTGAAATAATATCTGATAAAATGTATCTCAAACTGTATACGAGAATGAGTCACTGAGCGCACCTACATATATGCTTCCTTTGTTGAAGTATCAATCAGTCAACCCGGCGAAGGACCGCAACTTGGTTAAAGCCGGGTATAAATAAACGATAAAAAAAATATATCAATCAATGCGAAAAGATTAAATATTCTCGATCTAAAAGGTGCTATTGTGAATGTTCTAACATGGGATAATTGTGCAATGTATTTAAAAGAGATTTTAGATCTTATTTTAAAGAATGACTGTAATGTATGGGATAAATATTGAAGATGAGATGATTAAGGGTACAGTTACCCTATATTCTGTTGACTTCTGGTCAAAGCAGTTTTTCTTTTGTTTCTGGTGGCAGCAGGAAACGTTTATTCTCATTTGCTTCGGACGAACAACATAGAGTTTAGAATCAATCTTCAAAAACTTGGGGAACAGCGATACCAATGATGTTGATCTGACCAGTTACAGAAATCCGGTCTCAAAATCAAATTTTGGCAAGAAAATTTAACCGTTTCATGAAATTATTAGGTATCGTATATGGCCTCCTATAATTGATTCGATGATTAATGAAATAACTTAATTCTTGATATGTCAGATTTAATGTCCAGGTAGCTGTCTCATATTGACTTTTAATGAAAAGCGTAGCTCCTTCATTGGAAATACTATGACAGAATCGACGTATGAGCAAATACAAATAATAATACGGAATACTCTGACAAATTGTTTTTTTATGATATGGTAACTACTACTCATGAGCATAATATAAAAACACGTCCTATTCCCCAAAATCAAGTGTAATTTTACTTATTGGTAAAACATGATTTGTAACAGTGCTCACAAATTGGCATGAAGTGAGTCAAAATTTAGCTGACATTTGTGCCTGTATTAAACAACTTCAACTAGTTTTTGCATTTGTATTGCAATATGACAATTGATGCATACAATTGGGTTTATAAATCTTTAATGTATGCGATTCTAATATATCGGATTTGTATAAGGTTTGCGTCATTTGTAGAGAAGCTGATATACTTACGGGAATATGGAGTTTCGTCAATATTATTTGCTTTTGAGTAAAGCGTGGTTCGGGTAAAGTGTGAGTTTATATCAACACCAATTAGTTATGGGTTTTGATTCAAAAGAAAACAATATTTAAAAAAATCGTTTTTCGGTGTTTTAAAATTTGTCTGTTTGTATTAAAGGAAAGACGAAAGTAGATGAATCATTTTCAATTTTTGGAAAGTAATACAACTATAACGTTGATGATGTTATTTGGAACCCAGCACTCTCGTGGATAAAAAAATACTGAAACAAACGGGCTTAGGCAAACGCAATCGTAGAATACAATCTACCGATTTTTTCGTAACAGTAACTACATTTTTATACAGATGTATTGTTGATTGACCAAAAAAAACTCTTGTTAACTGTACCATGCTGTGATCTATATTGATAGAAAATCTCTCGCTTCACTGCTGTAGCTGGAATTAACTTTTTTCCTAGGAATGAGCGAAGAGATAAGCTCATCGCAAACAGTCGGCAAAATAAATCAGAACCACAGTGGTTATGTAGTAATCATTTCTCTCGGAATTAAAACTCTGATAGGCGAATCTGAATTCGTGTTAGTTATACACAACAACAGGGTGAACTGGGAATATTAGTTCAACCAGCAGAAACTTTCACGATCACTGATTTCGTTTGTCCTGATTTCAACATGCAATGAGTGATAATTATGGGTTTGAAGTGTTAATGTGAGCTACGATAGGAGCGATCCATTTAGCCGAATGGGTCATTTCACCTAAGGTGTTTTCGCTGAAAGAGTTATTTCGTCGAAAGGGACATTTCGCGAAATTTCATTCGGCCAAATGACCTTTTCGGCGAACTGGATTTCAGTGAAACGGCTTTCGGCGAAATTTCTTTCGGTGGAATAACCCTGACCCGACAAATCCCTGTATATCCCTGGATAAATGATGTGAATCGTGAAACGGCTCGAAGAACATCTTACTGTTGATCGGAATCGAAGATACGAAAAAAGCCTTCCGATCAACGGGAACAATCACACACGCGTGGTTGGGGCTTTTAAACTGAGACCGAATGCTTCAGTTCGAAAGTGGCTTAAAGTTATATGTAAGCAAGACTATCGTACAGAATACCATTAAACTTGATACGAAATAGTCGAATGCTATATAGCTAATGATTAATGATTTTCGAATTCGTTTCTTTTTATTTAAGGATAGTTATCGATATCATAATTGATTTTATAAAGTATTTGGTATATTTATTTTAATGCGTTGTTTTATATATCGTGGTGAGTTATATGCGTTTGAAATACAGTAGCGCTCAAAAGACGCTCGAGTCGGACTGCGTAAAATCATATATAATGAATGCGGTATGGTATTTATTTAATATAACAAGAGTGAGTCGAGACTTTAAATAGAAATAAATGTCCAGCAACTAAAAAGATCCACTTATGCGGAAAGTTGAAAATTGTAAGAATGTTTATTGGTTCAACGTTGATTCATTTGTATTCAGTTTAATGTTTGACTGGATAACTGAAACTTTAATTTAGACTTAATTTAATCAAATGTATATTTAGAAGAACAATCCGGAAAAGGTATTTCAGCTCAATTCCTCTGGTTGAAGATAGGTTAAAGGTTAATTAAACATAATAATAATAAACTTTTACTTTTTTTCAACTATTTACTTGTACTGAAGTACTGTGGCTCAAAAGTTTTTTATTATCAAAGATCCAGCCAACTCTACTATGATTTCTGTGCTGCACAAACGGTGAACTCCCGATAATAATTGTATCAGCGACTTTTCACTGTATGTTTAATTAATACTTATAGAGAAATCGTACAACGAAATATCAAATTCAAGTAAGTGAAATTGGGTGCTGTTTACAAATCTAGAAAATGCTTAGTTTTTATGGTTGGATTTAAGGATTTATTTAAAAGATATTTTATTCAGGACTATTTGCGTACAAGCTTTACGTGGCCGATTTAGCTGAGTTTTTAGATAATTTTTTTTTGTATTGAATCGCGTTGTCACCCTTTTTCTAGGGGGAGAGGAGCTTCCATTTTCCTCCTGCGAGGATTGAGGGGCAGTTTGTTCGTGGTTCGTCTCGTCATCCATTGCCGTGGTATTGTTGTTGATTTCGTTGCTAGTTGCTGTAGATGCGCCTTGTTGTACATTGTTTGCAGTTGCTGGTTGGTTAGATGGTAAGCTGTTAACTGCAGCTGGTGTACTTTGTTCTATAAGGGTTACGTTGGATGGTTTCGTTGAAGGGGATACTTCCCTGTTGTTGGTGACTGTCACAGGTGTACTGGGGTTGCTTGGGGTTGATGTGAAGGAAGCACCGTTGTCCTTTGGTATAGTTGTCTCCTTGTCACATGGCTTACCGTAGTGAACAGCTTTTTGGCAATATTGACATGTGGCCATCTGATTGTCATAGGTAACAAGTGATTTGCACGGTATTCTTGTATTCTGACCGAATGCCACATGCACACGTTTAATGTCAAGATGCATTTGCTTCTTAAGCAAACCTTCAAGTTCTCGTATCGAAGGTCGAATTTTGCACTGCCTGAAGTCAACAATAATTGTATTCTTTCGTACCGACGGTAGCTTTTGTTCGTTTGGTTCACTCATTTTCGAGGTCTATTGTTCACTACACAATACTGTACTTGGTTTCTTCTGTCCCCAACGTAAGCGGTTTTGTTTTATCGACTGACTTGGATGAGATGTAAACCCGAACTGGATTTAAGGATTGATACACTCTTAGAAAAAATGAAACTTACATTTGACGTAAATTCAAGCTTGCCGTAATTCAATTTGTAATTTCTTGGCGACAAGTTTTGACACTTTTTTCCAATCTTTTTCGAACTGTTGAATGGTTTCGGCTGCCGAGACATGTTTCCTAAGATGTGCCTTCGTTAATGCCCAAAATTCCTCAATTGGTCGAAGTTGTACCGTTGATTTCGAGTAGTGGCAAGAAGCAAGATCTAGCCAGAAGACAACAGGATCTTTGTGGCTTCGAATCGTGGGTAGAAGTCGTTTTTGTAAACATTCCTTGATGTATATTTCGCTGCTCATTGAAACAAAGATGATGAAGGGTTTCGAAATCTTATTGCAGCTACAAATTGCTTGCCAGACCAAAGCTTTCTTATCAAATTTTTCGACTTCAATCGATGTCTCGGACAGGTTTAACACTTACCCTTCTCGCACCGTATAATATTGTGGTCCCGGCAAGGATTTGTAATCGAGTTTCACGTAGGTTTCGTCCTCCATGGTTATGCAGTTCAAATTTCCAGCAAGAATCGTATTGTACAGCTTTCGAACCCTGATCGATGCTTCTTGTTTCGGACTACGTTTTGGTTGTTTCTGCTTCTTATAGGTTCGAAGATTCAAACGTTCTTTAGCACGAAGAACATTTGACTTCGAAGTGCCCACTTTTTTGGCCACATTCCGAACTGATACCTCCTTCTTTTGCTCGAACACCTCCAGTATACGTTTATCCAACTGAGAGTGAGCAGGACCTTTTTTTTGACCCGTTTTCGGTTTATCCTCACCGAACTTCTTGATTGCATTTCGCACGGCTTTTTCACTTACTCCGTCCATTTTGCTATCTTTCTCATTGCCAGTCCGCGTTCTGTGCACCATTTGTACACAATTTTTCGAAGTTGTTCTGCTGAAAGTCCACGTATTTCGAAACAAACTAATGAGAACGAATAAACAACTGGACATGTGTTTAGAGAAGAGTGTTAACAACAGGGTCAGCCATAAAAATTGACAGATTCTGAACCATTGCGAAATGGCAGCGGTTTTTGGTTGCGTTAATACTTTCTGGGACAGTCTTTATTACATCTACTAACATGTACACATAAATTTTGCGTCTGTCATGATGTAAGCTTCAGCAAAATTAACTGTGAAGTTAATGATATGACCTATCTTTACATGCTTTGAATTGTGAATATATATTGAATCGCGATGCGATTTTTTCTAAGTGTGTAGCTATGACGTTTATGATATGATTAATTTTTACTTTTTTAAGGTGTAATTTAAGTGAATTTCGACGCTCCTTTTATGTGCATTTATAGAGATGTAAATTTACACGATTTGTTATAAGTGTGTAAATTATGATTGAAATAGATTTTATTCGTTTCTCTAACTATTTCTCTCCTTGGTACTTGTTGGAAAATTTTGATATTTTAACTACTTACGAGACCAGACTTTTATCAGCACTTGCTAGGGAAACAACTTTTTGTTATAAACTTGGTACGACTTGATGATCGGCTTTCAATCATACGTTTGACACGTGAAACTATTTTTTTACTTATATTTCGAAGGTTCTACCGTAAGCAATTGTTGAAATCCTAATAAATTGAAAAACTTTTTCAAAAGTTTTCAAAATATATGGGATACCACTAATTTGTCACTTCAACGTTTAGCATTATTCGTGTGATATGTCAAAAGTATCACCATCACATGGTAAACATGCTGATTGGATTATCCAATAGCCCGTGTTGGTGGTTCAGTGTAAAGGGCACTAGTCTTACAAGCCAGTGTTGTATGTTCGAGTCCCGGCCTGGAAAAATTCTTAGTATCAGTAGGAACGTAGCACCAGTAATGCAATGGTTTTGAACGCTCTGAATCGGCTGCGAAGTCTGTTGAAAAAGAAAGGTCAAATTCCACAAAAGGAATGTAATACTAAGGCTCTTATTTAGATGGTTCCATAGTGTAAATACTACAATGAAAGCTGAAGATTTTGATTCACATTTCGAACCGCGCCAGTTGAAATATAGTACCACATCTCCGATCATCTTCTCGATAGTGATACGTAATGGAGCAGTTTAATCGAATATCGACTCTAGGAATAATCGTTTCGAGAAACTCGATTTGAGATGCATAGTGTCAGCTGCCGAATGTTTCCAAGAATCTCAAGGAGTTTTTAATTCGACAAACGATTTATACTTGCGGATATCGTTATCGTTATCGTCCGTTACCGTAAGCACCTGGTATGATTTGAATGATTGTTTTTCAAAAGTCACTTAAATCTTAAAACACACATTCACATCAAATATGGGTTTTAAATTTAAGCTTTTAGTTAATTTAATTTTTTCAACTTTCAATTTTCCAATTCTGTATACTGTATACTGTATAATATAATCGATTTTCTACAACATCTTCTTCGACGCTATATCTGTTCAATTAATAGTTTAAGGGCTAAAACGATTAGGTTTCTTGTAAAGTATTTTTTTAGTGCTTACTTGGCAATTTCTCATTAAAATTTGATTTCTTGAGAATTACTAAAAATTGTTTCAACTGCAACTAACGTTTCCTTTGTAATTACATTTTTTCTGTCAATTTTTGAATTCTTGAAAAAGTGATCGACTTTTTTGTCAGTGCAAAGCGCTCGATCGATTTCTCAGAACTTCGTCTCTGACTACATTTTTCTACCAATAACTGTTTGCGAGTTACAACGATCTGACGAAATTTCCATGCAAAAGTACATTCACCTTTTTTAAAATCAACCTTGAGTCAAAATGGCCTTTGCATACGCGCAAAACAAATGTTTTGTCACACTGAAGATGAGTGCAAAGTTTCATCCAAGTCGGAACATGTCAATCTTTATTTTGCCATCTTTAAGCAGAAATGAATTAGTATTAATTAGAAGAAAGTCAATTCAATCTGAATGAAATGTCACGTGCTTCGGTTGTTGGAATGTTGCATGTAGCAACTATTCTTCAACTGCTCGAATTTGATCCTAGACACCGAAACAACCAAACGTGTATTTCCCTTTTCAGAGGATGAAATATTTCATTACATCAACGAGCCGTTCGTATCTGAATCCTTCAAGAGCACTATGTTTCTCTGAGAATTCTCCAAATGTCCTGACGCTTTGTGCGCTCTTCATTTTATTACGGACCGAGGGAAAACTTAACGAAATATTTTTACCATAGTGAATTGTTTTTCTCACCAGCCTGCTAGATGAGGTAGAGTAAATTTCGCCTGGTAGGACACAAGAGATCCATTGCTCGCTCGAGAAGAGAGCAGAGAAAGGTGGTGAACAGGAAAATCGCACCCCTATTGAACGAAGATCGCTCCGTAATGCTTCCTGGTTGTGCTTTCCGACAGCGGAGGGTGCGTGAGTGAGAGAAAAAATGATATGAATGCTGTTTTTTCGTGGTAAGAGAATGCGAGAACGGGGCGAAATAGCCTCTTTCTGAGCCGTTTCGGGCAGGAATTGCGTGCGTGTGTTGTTTGTTGTGGGTCACACGACATCGTATACGATCTAGGAGAGTGAAGCAAAAGGATGCTAGAAATTTATGCTGCCGTGAGAGAAGAGATTAGTCGGAGCTGGATGTTTCATAACATTGGGTCGTGTTGAAGGACCGGGTGTCAGCTATAGTCGCTTATTTATCGAGTGTGCAGAAAAAATATTCCCACTGGTACTAACTGATACTGGGAGGTGGTGTACTGTGTGTTCGATTCCCGAATGTTGATCGAAGTGGATCGGATTTTCCGTCGAGTGATTTGATTGTTGGGGGAGAAAAACGTTAACTCGGTGGTGAATATTCATTCCATTTCTGCTTTCGTTTAATTCGGATTTGGTCAAAGGCAACGTATTTATGCAGACTGGATAAATAGGCAAATTAAAAGGTTACAATCAAGGCATTGTGGTTGGTGCGGAAGAAACAACGATTCCGGAAAAGTGAGCACACGATGGTGAAAGCAGAAAGAATGTTAGTGGTTTAGAGATTCCAGTTCGGGTCAGAAGGCTAATTTCCGTACCAGTTCAAAATACGAATACTCTGTCCGTGCGTATGGGCGTGTGATTCGTTTGTGAAACGAAGCGAAAGCACATTGAAGAGGGGGGTAGAAATCAGCATGCCGAGCTTGGCCGTATAATATAGAAAAGGATTGCTTTGTGGAAGAAAGGCTCTGCCGAGAGAAAGGAGTGCAAAAACGATCCAGAAGCTCGGGAAACACACCAAACAAACAGGTTCGTAGTTATTACATTCTTTAAATACTGTTCATGGTTTCCGTTTATTTCTTTGTTAAGTCATGAATTATTTATAACGGAACATTACGATTCCTTTATTTCGCATTCTCCCAGGAGCTTTCCCGAGCAATGGTCTTGGGTTTGTCTGGTGCGTATAGACGCCTCCTAGATGAGGTAGACGGTGCTGATGATTCTGCACCGGTGTGGGAGAACTCGAACTCATTTCCCCGAACATATTTACTTAGGTTCACCCTGGCGTTTGTCTGGTTGTTGGCATTCGATACAAGAAAGTATCATTTACCAGTAATAAGCTAAGCGATTGGTGAAGTACTAGTACTACCCGAGAGAAGGAAAAGTCAGTGGGTGGAAACTAGAATGACTTCAGTCGCCCATTCATAGTTCTCGGTTATTGTTAGCTCCAACTGAGCAGGTATGGATGAAATACTATAGCTCATTACAGGATTCGTAATAGGCGTTTTAAATGAAATTAATACATTTACAGATAGAGTTACGGAATTTTAGGTGACCTCAAATCGTGCACTACTCACATAAAATGAAAGCTGTCCGACATGCTAGGATGGATGTTTCTCCGGCAGAATGAATGATGCGACCCGAGTTGATCGTCAGTGTCGAAATCCACCAGCATCGCCGTAAAGATTGGAATGAAGAAAATCATTTTCCGTGTCACGCCCTGAAATTTGAATTCTCTCAGGACTCTTCTCGGGTGGATGCTTTAAGGAACGTGTTTTTTTTCTGTTGCTTCCAGGCCGTTAGTGGAACGGGAAATCGTGATAAATATACCGACAATGTTTTTCGGTTGGCATACTTTCCGGAGATGGTGGGCGTTTTGGGGTCGCAATGCGATGACATTGATATTGAGATTTGCGGGAATTTTATTGACTGATTTTTTGTTTGCTCGACTGATGCTGCCGCCGAATGCGGGTGGTATCCCGGGGCCAGAGGAATTTATCTCCGCACGTTGATTCGGCAGCGGTGTCTTCAAAGATTTATCGTTGTTGACGTCTGAGATGGGAATCCCCGTGCCAACCAACGCCCCGTTGTCAGGAGAAAAATCTGCTAGGAAACATGCCGCTTCGATTCAATATAAACCGGCATAAATAAATTCGATTTATGGTTTTCGACAGAATAAATTTACAAAAGACTACCGAAATGAAGTCATCAGTGTGTAGCAGTATGGATCGTCCTGCTAGCCAGGACGAACGAACGTTCGCAGGATTCGGGCCTTTTTCTTCGAAGCGTTTGACAAGAGAAGTCCAAATTAAATTTTATGTTCGTAAATTTGACTGTCACGACGTGCCGTGTGGGAATCGACAAAGTGCTTCCGGGGTTGGAAAAAAAAAAATGTCCTGCTTGGCACGGAGTGCGTAAATCGGGGGTGATTTGTCGCGTGCGGGTATAAAAGAGATCAAATTTCGTTCCGCGGTTGCTGAATGCAGGTGATTCGGGGCTTCGGAGTTGCCCTTGAATTGAGTTTGATTGCGGGGTGAGATTCTACGGGATCAGTAAATACGCAGTATCAGACTTTGGATGGCATTGATGGGAAGCGAATGCTTCATTGGATATTCGATGTTCGGACTCATATGTGGGTGATCATGCAGATCGTCTAACATTGTTTATAATTTGTTCAAACAGTTGTACGGAACATTTGATATCAAATTCCAGTGCATTTTTATTAGGCAAAATTGAAATTTGATCACGTCTTACCAAAGCAAAGTCTCGTTAGTAGTTAAATGTCAAAATTTTCTAACAATTTTTTAAAAGCAAAATAGCAATAAATTCAGTTTCCTCTGATTGAAGTATACAAAATACATCATTTAAGTATTTAACTTAAATGATGTATTTTGTATACTTCAATCAGAGGAAACTGAATTTATTGCTATTTTGCTTTTAAAAAATTGTTAGAAAATTTTGATATTTAACTACTAACGAGAAGTAACTTATTTCAGCACTTTTTTTAAACTTTTTGGAACCGCTAATTGAACGAAAATTGTGCCAGGAAGAAGTTGCAGGAAAACAATTGGATACTGTAGACAAGCTATATACTGCAAAACAGATGAATGTTTTTTCAAGGAATAGAAAATTAATCGCTTTTTTCTTTCCGCTCCATTTTCTCGAAAAAGTTGAAAGGGTTGAACCGATTTCAACAAGCTTAAGCTCGACGGTAATTTTGGACATAGAATAATGTAGGTGACGCAATCGACAAAATGCTCTTTTATTTTCCCAGTTCAATTTCCCGGAGATTGCAGAACCGATAACAAGTTTATGCTCTTTTCAAAGCTGCTATTGTTTTGTATACTGATAGCGTTTCTGAATACTACTTCCATTAAACCTACTACTTGGAAATATTCCTACGCGTTGGCTCGAGTAGATAAATAACGAAAATGGCTTCCCCTAACAGAGCCGACAATTTCGTATACATAAGCTTATTTCGCATATCATAGATGTCACTATTTAAACAAAGCCCCTTCACAAAATCAGAACTAGTAGGAGTAGATGGAGTAAAACGCACCCCCTAAGGAAATGTAGCTATAACTTAACTATAGAGAATAACGCGGAAGGGTTTCATGCATGACTATCTTCCGTAATCATTATTTCTCAAAATTACGTACAAATACTTGCTATTTGCATTGAAAAATACATGAAATAATTTTTTTCCAAATCTCTTAAAAATTGTCTATTGAAATATATGCGGGGTATGACGCCCGATCGTGGAAAACATGAAAAATATACATTTTAAATTACGCGAAGGGACGATTTTTTAAACATAGAGGCAGGATGATCTTAAACAACGGGTAAACATCCATAAAAGCAACGGATTTAAGCTCATGACAACCACGGGGCAATATGCACCCTCATAAAGACTCTTCTTCTTATTTAAAGATAACTTTAGACTTTTCGTTGACGATACATTTGTCAGGTGGAAGATTGTTCACTATTATTCATTACATTGATAACTAATGGAAATTTTTGTAAGCTAGCATTTTACCTCACACGATTCGGGTCGTTTTGCCACCCAAAAATATGAGACGATGTATTTAACGATTTTTCTATAAAATTGCAAATACATCGTCTGTATTAGAACTAATCTTAGAAACCCGAATGATTTGCAAAGAAGTTTACTGGTTACATAATTAGAATCGTCTTCCTCACCCTAGAAATTATTATGGAACGAACATAAAAAATTACTTATAACAGAGACGTATTTGGTTTTTTAAAAATTTTCCAGATATGATTAAACCATCGCTACCAAAATTTTATATTAATCTGTTGTTATGGCGGACTTTCAGTTCCATTAAAATTTCAGTGAAAAAAATGGGTAACTTTTGAGAAAAGCAAAAGATGCATTATGCCTCGGGCGTACGTTTTACCCCATCTTCCCCTATTAACTCGACATTACAGTATGTGCAGTTCGTTGATGCTGTGGAGAAGGTAGGCTTACATCAGCAAATGGATCCGGATTTAGTCTATGTGCCGTTCGCCTCACAAGAGAGGCATGTATTTGACTGGAATTCCTGGCTGCAATATGACAATCAATTTTAGAATTCTACTGATTTTTGCATTTGAGGAAACTGCTGGACTACCTTTATCATCGAGTGCTGAATGATCTTGATCAGCACCTTGCTTCGCCAAACCCAATGAATTAACGATACTTTCCATGACATCAAAATTATCAAAGAACTATTTTCGAAAACTTATTTTGCATATATAAAAACAAGTTAGTGTAGAGCACAAAAATCCGCTGTCTAAATATTCAAAACAAAAATTAACAGTGATTTTGGCAATTGTAACGTAGTCCTACGTCAAGAGTTCGAACAAAATCCCTTAGTTATTTTCCTACTTATATTTCGTACGGCACATTTTGAAATATTTTTAAACGCCCATACTAAAGCTAGACGTTTAATTGACGTTCCGTTAAATATTTGAGATAAGGCAAATTAGAAGAAAAAGTGCGTAATTCAACAATAATCTGAGCTCTTTTCTAATTATTTCTGGAACGGCTACTTCTACGAGGAATGTTATCGTAGGAAAATTTATTTGCTTTGGCCTGTAAAATGATTTTCAAGTGATTAATTGGCTCTTTTGCATATAAAACTTGATTGTTTGAAAATGACTAAGAATTATTTAAGCTGTAACTGCATAATTTAAACGTTGAAGCCTTGGTTTCAAAAACAAGTTAAAAAAAGAGTTATTACAAAAAAACGAAGAAATTGTTTTTATTTGATTTTTAAATCTAAAAATTTCTGCTACACCATTTTGTTCAATCAACAGTTTTCGGGCTACAATAAAGTGCATACAAAAAATCATTCACCCTTTCTAAAAGTCAGTCTTGAGTCGAATTGGTCTCTCTATTCGTGATAAATAAATCGATTTTCATATAGAAGGCGTTGGCAAAGTTTGGCTTTAAATGAAATGCTTCACATTTCTGAAATTGCTCCGGATGGTCTTCAGATAAATACGCGTTTAATGAAAAACTAAAATGTATTCGGGTCAAAACAGAACTTCGTTCACGGGTGTGCTTTACCAAAGACATCATAAAAACAATTATCCAGCTCTCCCATTTCCCGAACAAATCATTGGCAACATACTTTTTTGCGAGCATGGCGCCCTCAGGCGGGTCCGCATCAAATCTCGTACATAGAAGTAGAGGAGAGAAATGTCAAACCCGTGCGTGCCAAAATAGCAGCACTACGCACCCATACAATTGACATGATATGTTGAATGTAATGCCGTGCGATGGCGTTGCTGAACTGAAGATTGATTTTGATCCAAGCTGACAGGGTCTGGTGGTAGAACATTTTCACGACTTGGAGAGGATTTGCAGATTACTGTGTACTGTCTTTGTGGAACCGCTTTTCGCAAATTCATTTTTCGCCGCATTTATTAATGATCATAGCTGTAAGCGCCCTTTGTTTATTTCTAAAATAATTATGACGCAACGATTATTTGATCAAAAATGATATCAATTTCTGTTTTTCTTTACATTAAAGAGCGTCATATTGTTCAAGATTCTATCGGTAAAAGAATTTTACAATCAGCCTCGTATCGCACTTATGATGAGCCAATTATCTCCGGAAAATTATAAGCATATCTGTTATTTATGGTTGCACCGTCGGCTGTTAATTATCGTAATTGTCGTTACGTAAGCAGTAACCTCCGCGGTATGACCTGTTCTGGATTGGTGTAAACAGTCGTGCCTCGAGACCGTATGTTTCGTAGCTTCTTCCCTTAGAATCGGGGCAAACTTCCTCACCCAGTAGTTACCAAGCCGAATCAACGGGGTCGTGAAATAGATTAGCGATAAAAACGTGCTATCTATGCCTTTTCGGATGTATTTATTTCTTTAGGTGGTCTCGAAGCCGCAGTCCAAATTACCACTGCAACTGCTGTCGTTTGTTTCTGCTGCTGTTTTGCTATCGCCTTGCGCACCACCTCCGCCAACCACTGAGACTGCAGAGGAAGTTGAAAGTGAACTAGGGAAAGGACCAGGAAAATAAATTATTAATGAATGATTATTCTCACGGAGAGATAAAGCAGAATACACAGCCGCTATATCAGACTGTTCGTAGCATTTCCCCTCTCGCGCCAGAAGGACGAAGAGTCCGCGTGAGCCGTACCGAATTGAACCTACGGACCCGGGGCATGTCTTCATAGATCTGAAAGGTTGCATACACTGAAAACGACCGACTGGGAAGGAAATTGATGAACTTTAATTACGATGATTGCTTTTCGAAGAGGCTTGACGATGGTTTCCGGTTTCGGCTGTCGGCTAGGGATTATTTGGGATTTTTTTTTGAAATTTTTTTTTGAAAAGTAATTAATCGTTTCGGCGTCGACTGATACTAACAAGAGTCAGACTACACTGGAACGGTGTAGTAGTGAGTGTTCAATTTGAAGGAAAGAAGCAGCCAATTACGGAGGATTTTTGTGGCCGTCACTACGAGTGAAATTGACAGTCCGACAACTGGGTCTATTAGAGAACGGTCCACGTTAAGGATATGCTTTTGCAAATTGGTTGAAATGATGTCTTTGTGTTCGATTGTCACTATTGGAGGACATTGGATATTGTATTTTTGCCGTGCATACCTGTCATTTGATTTTTGAATATGGATTTGGGTTTTTCTATGCATTCGCCACATGTTGAGTTCGCAAGATTGTGAACTGAACTGAATCTTTTCATAATTGATCGGCTAATGTAGGAAAAAATCCAGACGGAAATATGGACTGTGTTGAGCTCGAAGCATCGAAGCGGCTTATTTTATGGCACAGTGAATGGCTTCAATGCTGAAAGGAAATTATTTCCTGTTCAACAGACGCTTTGGATTTCTTCCAATTCCGAATAGCCAGCATCGAAGTCATGAATTGGCATTCTCTGAAAACACTAAAATATGAAAAAAAAATTCATAGCTTCCACAGAAAGAAGAAGTCCCACAGCTATTTCTCCTGCTCAATCATGGCCTACCTGCATCATGAGACTCGCATCGTTCCATCCTTACATCATGCGAGCTCACCAGCTGGTATTGAAAATTTTCCATCCCCGACAGGATTTGCTATATCCTATCAGGACGGGGAAAATCTAAATCACCAAAGTTAATAGTCTTTAATGAGATTGCTATATCTGAACTGCTCCTAGCGTTGTTTGATAGCATCAAGACAGAAAAAGGATATCCATAAAACAAAGGAGATTTACGACCGAAAATAACAGGTGTTCACACGCACTAATCCCGACTGGTTATTTACGCAATGCCAAAAATCGAACCCAGCATAGCGCAAAATAAAACAACAACAGGGGGGAAGAAAGAAACTTTGAGAAAGTAATTAATTTTTTCCCGGTCAGGTACCTGTCCGCCTGCGAAGAAGGGAAAGATCCTTCCAGCAACCAACGAAGAAAAAGAATAAGAACCGAAACTCGAAGAATCTTTGAAACTGTAGATGGTCAATGGTCATTTTTCATTCTGTGCTATATTCATTTTTTTTCTCTATCGGAATCAAGCTGAGAAAGACGATGAAAAAACCTTGTAATGAAGATACACCACCTTCGCCTCGGCATGGCACGGCTAACGTTTGACTTATCGCACCTTGGCTGTGAGTTTTCTAGGTCTGAACTCCTGGCGTGTGACCTCCGTGTGCAAACGCATTCAGTAACATGAAAGAGTGAGGGACAAATTGGTCGGGCCGGTTTCAAATGGCAACGAATGGAGAAAGAAAAAAACGTTCCTTCGAACTAGATCCTGGTAGATCGACGATAGATCTGCGATTGCCTCTCGATGATAATGTCGCACAATGAACGCCGATGTGAAGAAGAATTTTTTTTTGTTGGAAATTGTTCTTAGTGCTGTATCGCGATAAATCATAATTGTTTCGATTTGGAACATTTACTTGGGTCCTTGATTGTGGAAAATATTGTGGAGTGAATTGAATTATTACTATTGCTGTAGAGCAATTCCGGTTGAATTCTAAGGTCGATTGAATTTTGTGTTTTTTAATTGACTCAAATTTTGCATAACCCAACATTACGATTCCCATCATCAGTTCACTATTTTGACTCTACACACTTAAAATGGATTACCGATCTCAGCTGTTAAAACCTCCGTAGCTGATTTTTTCAGTTAAAATAACATTTCTTCACAGCGGTTCCTTAATGTTCTGGTCTATCAGTTAAAAGAGAATATTCGTTAGTTCGGCTGTTCTAAATTCGTCAAAAGATGAAAAAATACCGACAGAAGTTTAGTATATGTGTGTTTTGAGAAGAGCCTTGGCGAATATTCTTTGAAAACTGTTGTACTGTTTTTTATGCGGAATTTTAATGGTTTGTGAGTTTTTATCTTTCTCATATAGAAATACTACACAATCACTTTTGAACCGAGGTCCAGAGTAACGAATGTCATAAACCATTCGACTCACCTTGGCGAACTGAAACATGTGAAAAGTATTGTCACTCATTTTTTTCGAAGATGGCTGAACCGATCTTATGGTCCCATACAAAGTTCCTGAATTTCATTCTTGGTTCCGGAATTTCAGGGTGATATGCTTCAAAAATGTGAAATAATTGCCACTCACTTTTCTCAGAGACGGTTGAACCGATTTTTCCAACCTTCGATTTAATTTAAAGGTCTTATGCTGCTTATGGTTCCATAACTTCTACCTACTAAGCTCTAAAGCTTCTACCTACTTTTCTCGGAGATGGCTGAACCGATTTTCACCATCTTAGATTCTACTGAAAGGTCTTAAGATGCCATAAGAATATCCCAATTTTCATTCGGATCAAACCCGATGGTAGGGTGCTTGATGTGAAAATATCAATTTCATGAATATTTTTTGCATATGCTACCTCTTTATATTGGCTTGTGAATTTCTCTACTTTGCAGAACATGGAGTTTGTAGCCTTATTTGGTCGATTGATAGTCTCATAAACGATTTGCTGTATTTTATCCAAGTCCGATTACCGGTTCCAAAATTCAAATCGCCATAGAGAATTTATAAAAAAAATGTAGGTCTTTTTAGTGTATGGTTGCATAAACCAAATGTTACTATGCCGATATCCAGATTTCGGTTCTGGAAGTGCCAAAAATTGTAATCAAGTGTGATAAAATGGAGCTCACTCCACTCTCTCCCTTATGATCGAATAGATTTTCACTAACTTAAATTCAAGTGTAGTATATCAATGTAGTAGTTTTATGCAACTGAAATCTTCAAAACTCTTTTCTACACTTTTTTAAATTGTAGTATTTTGGGGAATTTCTGCAAAAAAAATGAGGAGAAAATGAATAAAATGAGAAAGGCATCATTAACACATGGATCAATAAGTCCCGAGACTAAAGCAGAGATGGCGCTCGTAGTAAACCAGTAACCACGTTTTTCTAGAGTACTAACCTTTGCTTGAAACGGATCAAAATTTTAAGTCGATCCGACCAGAAACAGCTGAGTTATTGAGGTTGGAGTAAAATCGTTTTGTAGTTTGTTTAAAAAATGGAAAAAACCAAGTTTCGTGTTTTGATAAAACATTGTTTTTTAATGGGTAAAAACACCATGCAAGCAAAACAATGGATTGAAAAATGTTATCCGGAGCCTTGTCTATCAAAAGCAACGATTTGTCGGTGGTTCGCCGAGTTTAAACGTAGTCGTACCGACACAAATGAAGCGGAACGCTCGGGTAGACCTGTGGAAGCCGTTACACCGGAAAATGTGAGTTAAGTGATAAAAATTATGATGAAAGATCGTAAAGTGAAGCTCCGTGAGATTGCTGAGATGACACAGATATCATAAGGAAGTGTATTTACTATCCTTCATGAAAAATTGAGCATGAAAAATGTTTTTTCCAAGTGGGTGCCGCGATTGCTTTCGATGGAACAAAAACAGCAACAAGTCGATGAAAAAAAAATGGAAAAACGTTGGAACCCTTGTATCACCCTAAAAGGTGATTATGTTGATGAATAAAAAAAATTTTGCAAAAAAATGTTGTTTCCATTGTTAGTCTCGGGACTTATTGATCCATGTGTTACATCACTAGGAGGATTAAAACAGTTTTTATGCAAGTTTTCATAGTGTTGCAAATTTATTGTTTAAGGACTCTCCCAGAAAGTATGGACGCACTTTGATTTCGTTGTACATAATTCACAAGTGTTAGATGTTCAAATTTTATTCGATATACTGATAATATTAGACTAGAACAACAGAATATTTATCTCAACATTTGCTACTTAGCCATTGTAGAATATCTGACGCACCTTCTTGCGAACGTTCCTCATTAAATTCCGTACAGACTTCTTGGCGACAAGTTTTGACACTATTTTCCAATCTTTTTAGAACTGTTGAATGGTTTCGGCTGCCGAGACATGTTTCCTATGATGTGCCTTTGTTAATTCCCAAAATTCCTCAATTGGTCGAAGTTGTGGGCAATTTGGTGGATTCATGTCTTTTGGGACGAAAGTGACATTTTTGGTAGTATACCATTCTACCGTAGATTTCGAGTAGTGGCAAGAAGCAAGATCGGATCAGAAGACAACAGAATCCTTGTGGCTTCGAATCATGGGTAGAAGTCGTTTTTGTAAACATTCCTTGATGTATATTTCGCTGTTTATTTAAGCAGTGGTGATGAAAGGTTTCGAAATCTTACCGTAGCTACAAATTGCTTGTCAGACCATAGTTTTTTTACCAAATTTTTCGACTTCAATCGATGCCTGGGACTGGTTTAACACTTGCTCTTCTGACACCGTATAATATTGTGTTCCCGGTAAGGATTTGTAATCGAGTTTAACGTAGGTTTCGTCGTCCATGACTATGCAGTTCAATTTTCCAGCAAGAATCGTATTGTACAGCTTTCGAACCCTCGGCCTGATCGATGCTTCTTGTTTCGGACTACGATTTGGTTATTTCTGCTTCTTATAGGTTCGAAGATTCAAACGTTCTTTAGCACGAAGAGCAATTGACTTTGAAGTGCCCACTTTTCCGAACTGAAACCTCCTTCTTTGGCTCAAACGCCTTCAGTATACGTTTATCCAACTGAGGATTAACAGGACCTTTTTTTTCGACCCGTTTTCGGTTTATCCTCAAAGCTTTCTGGTTGCATTTCGCACGGCTTTTTCACTTACTCCTTCCATTTTTGCTATCTTTCTAAGTGACAGTCCGCGTTCTGTGCACCATTTGTACACAATTTTTCGACGTTGTTCTGCTGAAAGTCCACGCATTTCGAAACAAACTAATGAAAACGAATAAACAACTGCACAAGTGGTTAGAGAAGAGTGTAAACAACAGGACGCAGCCATAAAAATTGACATATTTTGAACCATTGCGAAATGGCAGTGGCTTTGGTTACGTCCATACTTTCTGGGACAGTCTTTATTCTTAGAAATGCACGAAACATCGAGACTTGGTGTCATCTCGAGAGAAAAAATTTAAGTCAACTCTCCGAGACTTGGATAAATTTCGATTACTTCTTTAGATAACATTTGATTTTGCCGTTTCATGCATTTCTGAAAAAATTGGCATTAACAGAAATTTTTCGATCTCGGGAATCTTAAGAAATGGCACCTCTTTAAAAATCGATTTTTTTCGAAACTATTTACTGAATCAGAGCATAATTTATTGTTTTTAAAAGTTGAAGGATCTTACTACATATTGAAAAATGATTATGCATTAAAAAAGTTGTTCTTGATATTTTTATTCGAATAAGAAATGTAAATCCACGTTAGAAATGTATAGAAAACGTTAGAGAAAAGAGGCTTTTCGTATTTCTTCTAATTTTTTTAATGGATGCTCAATATTTTTATACAAAAAAAAATATCCTTTACTTTTGTGTGTCCACTCAAAAGCGAACATAATAATTTAGCAAACAGAAGATAATTTTCGATATTCATGATCGAAGAGATTGTTTCTGAATAAATTTTGACTTAATGGTTTTTATCCCAAAATTTATTCATGAAACGTAAACTAAAGAAAAATAAGGAAAACATATTGTTTTTATGTATGTTACATTATTTTTTCACTTTAGTGACAATAATATATTGGACTGTGTATAGTAAGTAGGTGCAGCTTCTTACCCTGCGTTTTTTTTGGTACCTATGACGATTGTAGGGGATTGACACCACAACACACCGTTATTCGAAATAAAATGAAAAATATTACCGAAGACACCAATGATTGTTGAACGATTGTGAAAGCTGACGATACTGGTTTCATTGCGATTAGCTTGCCATTGAAAGCAGCTCAATGGTCTGGCAATACCGTCATCGTTTCAGTACGCCTACTTTAGATTGCACTACAATCTACTAAAGTGGTTTTTCGTGATGAATTTAATAGCAGTGCCACAGATCAGTCAAAAGCAGTTATTTGTTCTGAAACTTTTCAGTAAGATCGTTTGAGCTTTAGATTTTAAAGAATCTTTTTCAAATAAAAAAAAAACACTTCCTTAATTCATCAACATAACACTCTTACTATAGGATTGTCTGGAACTTTCTTTCCACACTTCCTTTCTTTGTGGCTCTAGCATAGCTAACTGCTGCGACCGGAGGGTATTTCAAGTTTAAAATATGTAACAAGATCGAAGCTAATCCTATACCCGAACTGGAGTTTGTTTCCGTTCGTTTCTGATGAAATGGCAAGTTTCGAGCGATGTCAGAAATAGTAAAAATTCTGTTCGCAGAAACAGCTTATATTTTTTGGATTAATTCTTTCATTTATTTTTCCAAACAAGGTAAGCAATCATAAAAACATTTTCCCTTCACTCGGTCTGAATTGTTTTTGGGATGACAAAGGGGGAGGTACGACACAGATTCGGCAGGGATATTGCGTTCGAAATGCCATCCAAAGCGGAAAAAGGTGTTGTTCTGTGAGGACCAATTGCCTTGCTCACGTTTCCCGCCTACCGAAGAGAAAAGTATTGAAATTGATACTGACGGCCTGTGGAATGGTGGGCAAGAAATTTTTGGGTTTCCTCTCACTTGGACGGTAATTTTAATGCAAATTGCCTTTTATTACCTACCTTTGGAATTCTTCATGAATATTCAATGCAGTAAAGTACACCTGTTGAGCGTTGATGGACCAATGGTTTGTAGTTGTTTGTGTGTGTATGTATCTTTGCTTACCATAAGGCTGAATGAGAGCAGTTCCAAAGGAAGATTTCAACAGCTAGCTTTTGGATGTTTGCTTCGGTATCACTGAGAAGAGTTTTCGGGTGAGACCATGTGGCGTTTCGAGACTGTAAATTTTCAATAAGTGTCTATAAAAATATACGACTTTTGATGTTTTCGAATAAAATGTTTAGTTTGAGGCGATTTTAGAATTTTCCAAGAAGTGTTAAAAGGGTGCCTCATTTTACGACTATTGACTAGGCCTTGATCGATGTTTTATGTTTCCAAACTTGAATTTCACTCTTGAATGGTAGATAAAGCATATACATTTATCGGATTAATTGAACAACAGCTTATTAATTCATTGTCGATTCCTAAATCGAGCCCCTCCTTGTTAAAATGGACATTGTGGTGAAATGAAAGTGAGTAAAAATTCTAAGATTAACATTGTTATATTCTTAGAATAAATTCTGACAACCGCTTCTTATAGAGAACATGTGCTTATCAATCGGATAAGCATAAAGACTTAAACATTCCGTTTAAGCTAAGACAAGATTAGACAAGAGGGTTTTTGTTTTTGTATATCTTGCTTTCAATGGGCTCTGTTGAAATATAGACGACAATTGACTATATATGCCATATGGAACGATTGCTACTTTTATCTCATAATATATTATATTATTTATGAAATAAATTATCCCCGTTCTATTAATGAATATTTCGTCGTATTTTGTCTGGTATTAAGACATCCAATGATTCTATGAGTTTCTAACAAACCTGGCTAGAATCCTACGATGAATCTCGATGAACATAAGATTAGGTCCTCAGTGCAAATGATAGCTCTTTGTTTAATTTGTCGTTCAATTATTACGGAATATTTCTGTATTTATAGATAATTTCTTCAATGTAAATTGAAAGATGACAGTTTTAATTATTTTTCTTTGCAAATATTCAGAAAGAAGAAATGATAAGAGTATCGTAATAATCTAAAGAAAATATAAACAAAGAGGATCTTTCATTTCCATTTAAGACCTAATCAGATGTTCAATGACAATTATGAAAAAGATTGATTCAATATTTAATTTCATTTGACCTAAAGACTGTCCCAGAAAGTATGGACGCACTTTGATTTCGCTGTAAATAATTCACAAGTGTTAGATATTCAAATTTTATTCGATATACTGATTATATTATACTACAACAATATTATTCTCAAAATTTGCTACTTAGCCATTGTAGACTAGCTGGCGCACCTTCTTGCGAACGTTCCTCATTAAATTCCGTACAGACTTCATGGCGTCAAGTTTTGACACTTTTTTTCCAATCTTTTTCGAACTGTTGAATGGTTTCGGCTGCCGAGTTTCCTAAGATGTGCCTTCGTTAATGCCCAAAATTCCTCAATTGGTCGAAGTTGTGGGCAATTTGGTGGATTCATCTCTTTTAGGACGAAAGTGACATTTTTGGTAGTATACCATTCTACCGTTGATTTCGAGTAGTGGCAAGATGCAAGATCTGGCCAGAAGACAACAGGATCCTTGTGGCTTCGAATCATGGGTAGAAGTCGTTTTTGTAAACATTTCTTGATGTATTTTTCGCAGTTCATCAAAGCAGTGGTGATGAAGGGTTTCGAAATCTTACCGCAGCTACAATTTGCTTGCCAGAGCATAGCTTTCTTACCAAATTTTTCGAGTTCAATTGATGTCTCGGACTAGTTTAACACTTGCCCTTCTCGCACCGTATAATATTGTGGTCCCGGCAAGGATTTGTAATCGAGTTTCACGTAGGTTTCGTCGTCCATGATTATGAAGTACAAATTTCCAGCAAGAATCGTGTTGTACAGCTTTCGAATCCTCGGCCTGATCGATGTTTCTTGTTTCGGAATACATTTTGGTTGTTTCTGTTTCTTATAGGTTCGAAGATTCAAACGTTCTTTAGCACGAAGAACATTTGACTTCGATGTGCTTACTTTTTTGGCCACATCCCGAACTGAAACCTCCTTCTTTGGATCGAACGCCTTCAGTATACGTTTATCCAACTGAGGATTAGCAGGACCTTTATTTCGACCCGTTTTAGGTTTATCCTCAAAGGTGTTATCCTCACCGAACTTTCTGATTGCATTTCGCACGGCTTTTTCACTTACTCCATCCATTTTTGTTATCTTTCTAAGTGACTGTCCGCGTTCTGTGCACCATTTGTACACAATTTTTCGACGTTGTTCTGCCTAAAGTCCACGCATTTCGGAACAAACTAATGAAAACGAATAAACAACTGCACAAGTGGTTACAGAAGAGTGTAAACAACAGGACGCAGCCATAAAAATTGACAGATTCAGAAGCATTGCGAAATGGCAGCTGTTTTTGGTTGCGTCCATACTTTCTGGGACAGTCTTTATTTCTCTAATTATAATGCCAATACTAACAGGAGTACAACGGTCGAAGTGACTCCCGAGCCATGGCTCCAAAATATTAAATAAACTTTTTTCCTATTAAGAGATTTTTTCGTCTTATCTGGTGAATACTTGAATATTCACCAACGCAATTGCCGTGTTAATCAAAACTTCGATTCGATTCTTCATTTAACTGATATGTTAAAAACATTGTTTTAAAATTCACAGCTAAGCCATTCCAAAAATGGAATTGCTTTAAGCACTGACGAGCCGAAAGCGAAACGTGAATAAATAGAAATTTAATATGTTTTTTTGTACACACCGAAAAAAATTAATGTTCAAAATAAAACTAGTGTTAATTTACCTAGTGGTTCGCTTGTTCGGGTGATACATTTTTTATTTAACAATATAATTAAGAAAGTACACTGCTTTTGCTCTAAGATGCCGAGGACATTTCTTAACAGTACTTAAAACTAGGACAATTTCTTGAATTATAACATTGCTGTATTCTGGGGGATCCAGTCCCCAGTTGGTCGGCAGTAGCTGATGGGATGGATCTTTCATGAGAATTGTCCAGATGACGCGGGCACTTAACGATGGTGGCTCCATTTTTTTGTTCCTGTAGGTTCGAGCCTGTAAATTAAACCAGTTCTTAGATTGTTCAAACTCTGAAAAACCTGTTTTAATCATTCTAGTGGTGTAATGATCCCTTTCTCATATCAATCATACTATCATGTATAATACTGTGGCATTCTTCAAAATAGTTTTCTTCGATTATTAAAACAATAACCGAAATCGGTTTGTTTGACCGTCTACTGATAAAAACTATCAATTGGTAAAGATTTGAGGTCGATTTATGGAACTTTTTATGGTTTTTCGCCCTTTTCAGTGATGGTATAAAATTTTTAACACACTTTACCCCATAACTCCGGAACCGGAAGTCGGATCCAGATAATATTCAGGAATTTGTATGGGACTACAAGACCTTTCATTTGAATCTAAGTGAAAATCGGTTCAGCCATCTCCGAGAAAAAAGGTTACACACACAGACATTTTGTGTACTCGACGAACTGAGTCGAATGGTATATGACACTCGGCCCTCCGGGCCTCGGTTCAAAAATCGGTTTTCACAGTGATTGCATAGCTTTTCTATATGAAAAAGACAAAAACGAAGTGAGTTCCAATATTTCAGGTACTTTAGGAACCGGAATCCGATGTAATCGAAGTAGGTTCGTATTAGAGATTGTCGGGTTTCGGATATGGGTCGGATTTGGATTCAAAAAACGATTGATTGTCGGGTTCGGATTTTAAAAGTGACGATTTTTTCCTTTTAAACAAGTACGGGTCGGGTGCGGTTTTAATAGTTTGGTTGGGTTTCGAGTATTCGACCAAAATACCCGACACGAAAACGAGCGCGAAAATCTTGGAACAGGATCGTAAAGATTTTTGTTACTAATCGAGTGAGTGTCGGGTTTGGTTTTGAAAAAAAAACATCTCGGGTACAAGTAAAGATTTTCTATTTTCGATTGGGGATGGGTCGAGTTCGAGATTAAGAAACTACTTATCTCCATCATCTCTTAACTCCATCATCTGCAGTTCGTATGGCCATCGACTAACATCGACTCATGTGTGATTTGCAAATAGCATTTACTTTACGTCTGTTTAGTGGTTTAAGTCGAGCCGCTAGATGGTATTAGTGCTTTAATATAACTTGTAAAATACGCAAATTTGAGTAACAATTGCTACTTTGATGGTCCGTCATTAGTTTGTGAAATTAGTCAAAGACAATCTCACTCCAACCATCGGTTTTTGTATATGAAATGACTACTGGAGCTGTTATCCTACCAGAATATAAGGATAATGCCTAGAGCGGTGCGTGCAGTTCTAGTCCAGCAAATGTTAATAGCTAAAAAAATTCCTTTGTACCTTGTTATGAGGTACCGTAATTTATGCTTTCAAAGGAGTTAAGTTGGTGTCAGAGTGAAAGCGTCACGCGAAGCGTCTGGACGCGCGTGTGAGCTAGTTACATTTGATCAAAGCAAACCTGTCAGAGTGAATGCGATGCGGAAACAGTACATCGCATTGAATTGCTTCGCTTCGGCCCGCGCTCACTCTGACATAAACCTTAGGTTGATGTCAGAGTGAGCGCGGAACGCGAAGCGTTTGGACGCGCGTGTGAGCTAGTTACATTTGATCAAAGCAAATCTGTCAGAGTGAATGCGTAGCAAAAACAGTACATCGCATTGAATCGCTCCGCTCCGTGTTCCGCGCTCACTCTGACAGCAACATTAGTTACCTTACGGGAACCAGAGGGTAGTATGTCATTTTTGTGCAAATCTCTGTGTTGGATCTTTTAAGACTTAAAGTCAGTTCAAAGATTTGATCAGGACTCTAACAACAAAGCGCTGTGAACTAGGAGCAGCTTCAACATTTTAGCATTAACAGAAACGAGAACCAAAAACAAAATCAAACCACCGAATGTGGCATCTGTTTCCGGAAATTCTTGGACACTATTTTGGAAACGAAACATTCTGTATTAAAAGAAAAGTCACAGCTTACTTTTTTCAAATCTACACAAGTCGCTTTCGCTTAAAAAATTCGGAACAGACAATTTTCGTGAAAAGCCAGTATCGCAATTATTTTCAAAGAAACGGTTCAAAAGCAGTTATGTTGGAAACTGGATTAGAATACGTAACACATCTAGAAGATATGTTTGCCATGACAAAAATAGATTTTAAACTTGCTTATAACATTTGTAGGGTGAAGAAGGTGTCACCACGCTACACGGAACGACCGAAATTAGCTCTGCGCCTAATTCGTATTACTGTTTTTGAATTAGTTGATTCTAACAACAAAATTTCCAAAATAACTATAAAATTAGTTAAAATGTAGAATTTACTGTGCTGAAAAAAACTCTTATTTTTAGAGAATGTGTTTAGTTGGCGAATATTCTGGACACAAACCAGCAATATTTCAATCCAACACGAAATTCTCATTGACAACTAATTTCGTTATTAAAATCAGAAACTTTGATTCTATTTATCTATCACCGTCATTACTGAAGGACAGCAGTGTCAAAGCAAAACAATCCATTAAAAAGCTAAAAGGGACAGTCTTGTTGAAACTGCTCGCAAATTGTTTAGATGTTTTTCGCATGTGTTACGTAAACTGTTAGTGGAAAGTGTATTTATTCAGAATTTGTGCGCACTTGAAGCGATTGTGCGTAATAATGTTTTTACGCGGAACAGTGATGTGAATTTCGAATGTTTCACTCTAATTGTGATGAAGGTTTTTTGTATCTTCAAACCTTCCGAGCTGCGCCGTCCGGTGTACTATTTGTATTCGGTTTTTGTTTTCCGAGTGCTCAAAGTTTTCAGTGAGAATGAAGAAACAGTGATTTAGAAGAAAAAAAATTCAAAAAGATGTTTACGTTTCGTTTATGTCTTTTTCTCCAACACAACATCGTATTTATACCTGCCAATATAGAAAAGACAACCGCGTCTGAATTTTTTTCGGCAGTAGTGTGCCATCTAGTGGCTAGTAGTCATTAAGGTGTTACCGTTTCGGTGACAGGGCGCCATATAGCTGCAGATTGCAGAAGCCAATTCAACCATTCATATTGGTTGAAAACAACATTATATTTCTTTAATTCAACTAAAAAATTAGTTGACTGGATATGAAGTGTGCCTTAGCTAAGAAATGACAGTACGTTTAATTTGTGAATTCAACTAAAAAAAATAGTCATTTCAACAAATATTTTATTATTATTAAGGGAATGAGAATAAAAAATCTAAATCAGCAAAAGTAAGATTTTTTTAGTTGTCTCAAAAAATAACTAACTAAAATCAGCAAATCAACTAAATTTTTCGCGAAAATGCTGATTTCGGTCGTTCCGTGTATCAATTTCAAATTTCGATAAAAACCCTCTCCTCTGAATGTGCGCGTCCAACTCGTACTAATAATATTACTACCGAGCCGGATGTTTATTCTTTTTATCGATCTAAATCACACGCCTATTTACACGAGCACAGCACGAATTTCTCCAGGGATCCATTTAAAAACGGAACCTGAACCTGAACACCATTCTATATTTGGACGATTAGTTGGGTCTTCCGATAGCTGGCTGACCTGCAGCAACAACAGCATCAGTAACAGAAGTAGGATCGGCGTAACGAACTTGAATTCTGTTCCATCTTGTGGCAAGAAAATGGCCTCGAGCAAGAGCTCGGTACTACCCGGCATAGCCAGTGACCGAGCATCACATGAACGAATACGGATATTGGCTAGCTGGTGAATTAGCAGTAAATCGAACGGAAGTAAGGAAATACCGGTGCGAGGAGAGAACCAGTTTCTGGATACAATAACCTATCGATTTACTTTCGAACTCAGTTAAAGCTAATGTGTTTGTGTGTGTATGTATGTATGGTTGTGTGATTTTCTATTTTCCGCGGCACATTTTTCACAGATTTCAATTTGACCGGCCGCCAGCAGCCAAGTCGGACCCTGGTAAATGCTATCGGAGGTGCTTTGCGAAATAACATGTCCATTGTTCGCCAACAGGCTATTTTCGGCGAACAAGCAAAGATTTTCCCACACACAAACAAAAAAAACAACAGCAGCAGTAATTCAAAAAGGACATTTTTTTTGCGCTTCTCTCTTATTACGTTGTGCAAAAGGTACCACAGCAACACAACGAAACCGTACGATTTCGGGTCTTTTCATCATTCAATAAATCCTGACTCTCTATGTTCTGTATTTTCGGTTCTGCCGTTCCTCCGGTTTCTGCTAGTTATCCTGCATCATCATCCTTGCTGCAGCATACTCAGTGCTACGGGCAGCCCATCCAACCGTGATGCCCTGTGAGAAATGAGCCATTGGGCAATAGAATCGGTGGCATACAAAAGCTAGAATAAAAAAGAAGTTCGTTTCCTTCTTCCCTCGCTGTTTCTACTTTTTACTCGCAAGGTAATTATAGCTCTGGCGCATTCTGGTAAGCGATTTTCGATAGGGCGATTCAGAATTTTTCGAAGCTGGTGCGCACTGGTTTGAAGTACATTTTGAAGTTGAAAAAAAAAACTATTTCAACCGGTTGGTAGATTCGGTAATATATTTAAAAACTATGATTTGTAAATTTTCTTTTAACATTACTAGGATTGCTCGATATGATTTGAGCTATGGTAATACTTATATCACTATGTCTAATCTGAAATTAGCATCGCATAGAAGAGAGGTTTAAATGGTATGCGTGCTCAGAACACTTTGTTACTCACAAGTAGACTTGTGCTATTTATAGTGAGAGTGGCATGATTCAGTCTTAAGAAAAATCGAATTTTCACGACTTTTAGTGTGGTTCATTCCTACAACAGTGTACCGATCAACTTTTGCGTATTTCACCCTGGCAAATAAACAAAAACGAATCTACTATTTATTTATCGTAATTTCACGATTTTAGAGTTCTAAGAAACTAAGAAACATAGGAGATAGATAGCCGATTTGGAGATAAATTAGCACAAAAAGTGAATAAATGAATGAAAAATAAAAAAATGTCGAATATTGAGCAACTCCACTTGAATTCAAAGGTCGTTTTTGTATTATTTTATTTGTCTCAAATTTTGCATAAGAATTCTTCATGGCCAAAAAGAACAATTTGCATCATCAGTTCACCATTTTGACTCCAGGTGTATGTTTTAGAAAGGCGTAAGCCAGAACGACTTGAAAATTGTGAAATAATATCTAGGTCAATGTTGAAAAATAATGGATTGTGATAGTGAGATAAAAAATATTCCCAAGTTTATGCTAAGTGCACTTCATCAGTTTGATTCTGCATTTCATTTCGTCTTCGACTAACCAATGGAATCGGCGCAGATGGAATGGAATCGGCGCAGATGACTAATAAACAGTAGAGGACAGCTCGTTTTCGATTGACAACATTCATCGAAACAAGTGAGCCTCATGCCTACTGAAATTTACGCAGAATCGCAACTAGTGGAACGACCTGAGGTCTACTCTTATCATCAGCGGGATGAAATTCATACAAACAAGTCTCCCGTTTAGAAGACGTTAAAATGCGATTTTCCTTGTTCTCCCACGTCACTGTAGAAAACTGCTTAAGCTTGGGTACAAAAATCGAGAAACCGACTGAATTACTCATCGCTGTGTGTAGAATATTGGTGATTAAAATTTGTTCTAAGTTTGGCACAGCAGACACCAATTGAGCAACTTGATCAACTCCTGTCACACTCACAGGAGACAAATTATGAAATTAGGAAAATTTTCACGTTTCAACAAGAAATAAAAGATAAATAACTTACCAAGGAATTCCGCCACTTATTAAGTCTATAGATAGCTTTAGTACGATCAACCAGCAATGGAGCTGATAAGAGAGCTTCTATTTCCTGTCTCTCTATTATTTTGAGTGGTTAAATATCGTAACGATTTGCTAAAAAAAAGAATTATTCAATGGTTTGATATTTCTATGAAAAAGCTCACCAACAAACTCATTAACTGAACTAGTAGATTACTGAAAAGACTGCTAGAGTCGGATAGCGTTTTCATTCGTGAAAAAATCATCCACGTACTCCAATCGAATGTATTCGATGTCAGACACCATAATGAAATACTAGTACACACAAAAATAAAATGGAGTATTGTACACACGAAATATTTTAAGAACAAATCGAAGTCTATTAATAACCGACATTCATAGTTGAATTAACCTCATGTATGTTTGGTTTTTATCAGAAACTATTTTGGTTCCAAACCTGTAGTTAAATTAACTATGACCAAGTGACTTTGACGGGGTCTTGTGCACACTGGACTCTTAATTTACAAGCGAAACGGTGCACAGCCAGATCATAAGGGAAGAGTAAATCTATATCATAACTATAGTTCATTTAGTTATCATTGCTTATTTAGCTATCAAAATGGATTGTGAAATCGTGCAAGAATTGCTGGAAAAAGAAAAGTAATAAATATATTTCCAATGATAGCTCGTTTTGTTATTATTTTCTTATTCAGACAGTGAGAAATGTATGAATGTGTTAAAGTGCCGCTGTCAGCATTTTCTAGCAGTTTTAGTATATTACAGTGAGAAGTTCATAATATATAAGAAAAACCTTAGATATGACTATATGGGGGTTGGATGTAGCAAGTGCCTTTAAGAAGGGGGGTGTAATGTTTTAAACGGTTTAACTCCGAAACTACTGACCGGATTGCCACCAAACTTGGTACAGATACTTCTTGCTATTCAGCGATGGTCGTAAGGGTACCTTAATGGGGGAGAGAGCGTAGTAAGTGTCCTTAACAGGAGAGGTTATGAAAAAAATTGTCAAATTTAACGAGAATTCATACTTTTTGAAGACCATAGATACTGTTTGCGCAACTTAGATATAACTATAAAGGGTGTGAATGTAATAAGAGCTTCTAGAAAGGGGGTGTAGTGTTTGTAACGGCATAACTCCGGAACAACTCAACGGATTGCTATCCATATTCCTAATATGGATATATTGAGTGCTTCTAAAAAAGCAACTTCAATGTGAATTTGATAGAATATTCCATAAAACGATACTTCTTTCAAAGTACAGATATTATTTGCACTTTAGATGATCCTAAGAGCACTTTTAAGGGGGTGGGAGGTGGTAGATAAAGTGAGGGTCTCATTTAATATTATCACACGATTGCCAGACCCAACTTAACACAAGTTATTATTTCAGTTCATAGGCTGGATATTTAAAGGTGGGGGTTGAAGTTTGTGTTTGCGAACAATCGACATTTTTCGATAAGCACAGATAATTATAACAACTAAATAACGGTCGTAAGTATATTTATACGCGTGAAAGGAAAGCAAGTGTCGCTAATAAAGAAGCTAGAAGTCAAATTGTTTGTATATATCAGCAAAGTTCCATAACAACTCAGTTTATTTTCACCAAACTTGGCATAGTAATTTTTTTAAATTCAAAGGGTGTCATAAGTGTATTTTTTAAATTTTCATCGACGAGCTCAGATATACATTGCAGAGATGTCAGACGTAAATTTACATGATTTACAAACATTTTCAAAAAGGCCTCTTTCGAAATGGAATAGACGAAATGAATTCCGGTAAACATATATTCTGTTTAGTCTTTACAAAATGTGTTTTTTTTGGGAACGGGGCTTGCTCCATGCTAGTTCCATGAACATTTTAGATATTTTCTCCGTTTTTATTATCACGGTCTGTAATATCCACTTGTCATAGAATTATATGTGTTTTCCTTTTCAAAATCCGTAAAAATTAAGAAATCCGCACAAAAAACTTCGTTTATCTGTCGATTTCAGAACTTTGTCAAAACATTCGAAACTACTGCAGTGTACCGCAAAATGGGCGACCTAGAATAGCATTATAATTTCGTAGTAGGGCGATGAACAAAAACTCATTGCGTGATTATATACTAAATTCACTTGACAAATTTAATATAATATATACACATTCGAGAATCCCATGCATCTACTTGGAATGCATGCACAAAAGTTCATTATTCTTATTTATTATTTGTATATTTTTGCATCACATTTATTGATGAAAAAAAATGAGAACCTTTACGCCAGTCACGTACCCAGCGGGGGGAGGAAGTGGCCCTGGACCCTCCTGAAATCAAAAACATATAATTATTTAGAAGATCTCAGACATGTGTTACAGAAATAACAAGACAGTAAACGTAAGGAAATGTAATATAATAACAGTTCCAGTGAAAAAGTTTAAAGTGTCTGTTAAAACACTCATAAAAAACACACCGAAACTTAGGTACATAAGCAATCTTCAGTAACATTATTCTTTATCTTTGGGCCCCTCCCGAAACGAAATCCTGTGCACGGGCCTGTTTGACGCCGATAAACGTTTTTTCAATACCCAAGAACAATTCAAACAAATAATACGTGATAGTAACCAAACGTTGAATTTCCATATAAAAACCAGAACCATCCCGTTCAAATTCCATGAAGGATTAAAAAGTTGCTTGTCGAAGTAAATTTAATATCTGTATCACCTCATTCAACTGATAACCAAAAACCACCATCCATGCTAAGTGACTGTAAACTGCAACCATTATTAAAATGCAAGTTCTTCTCATTAGCAGAAAACGCGCACAAACGGGGTTTATTGGCCGATCTGTTTTGAGCGCCATTCGCAACGAAACAATGGTAATATTCACCAGCAGCGGTTTCGTATTCATCGATTCCAAAGAACTATTTGATGTTTCCGGTGAAATACTAATGTCGGTTTTTATTCAATTGTATGTTAGAATAAGTTTCACGAGAATAGGTCGTACTTTAGTGTAGATGCACCGTGGCATATTTTCGTTCAAGATACAGAATCGAGCAATGAATTTCAAATGGAGGAGGTATATTCTGCTGTTTCTAAAAAGCAAAGTCCTGGTATTACATTCCTTTCGTGGAATTTGGCATTTCTGCTTCAACAGACTTCGCAGCCGATTCTTAGTGTACAGAATCATTGCATGGCTAGTACTATGGATCCTACTGACACTAAGAATCCTTCCAGGTCGGGGCTCGAAATACGACAACTGGCTTGTAAGACCAGCGCCCCATGCATTGAACCGCCAACCCGATTGCTGTTTCGACAACCCCATTGCTGTTTCTGCGTTGTACATTTGAGGGAACTAACATCAACATTGTGGAGCATCGCCGCAACGCAACTTAATTAAACGGTTCTTTTCAAAGCTTCCTTCATTTTTCTGATAGAATTCCTGCTATTCTTTTTTTAGAATTTAATATGCTTTACTCTATGAGGTCGGATGTCAATAAAAAAAAAATCAAAACTAGTCATGTTAGATTTTCTGTCATTGTTCCGAGTCACATGCCCGACGATTTTACCGAGTATACGCACTAAAAGCTCGAACGCACCAGAATCAATTCACATCATATTTCTAAAAATTGAGTATCACTGAAAATTGTGTTCAAAACTCTGCCGATTTATGGACTATTCGGTATTTAGCCAGACAAGTGTGAGTACACGCATTGAAACGGGGTAAAAAATATTACCGTCAGTGTACGGAGTTGTTCTGGCACTGAACCTGATCGGAAAGGTGTAAATAGTTCATTAGTGACCAAATATATTTAAGAATAAAACGAGTTGTAGTTTTGTACTTTCGACCGCACTGCAGCTACGAACTCCAACCATTGGACCGCAGCGGCTATGGTCCATTTAAAATAGTCAGCAAAGTAGATATTACCGATATATGAATGACGAACAACACTTACTAATCATTTACCATCTACGACATTTCGGGAATCGTAGCCAATGCATTTCCACTAGCAAGCACACCCACCAATATTCGAACTGGTTTCAGAGTCTGTAGCATCTGTTGGCAGGATTTGTCACAAATCGACATAACCTTGAACTCGTTTATCAGAGTAGAATCGGCTGCAGATTTAGGAAGACCTCAGATTTCTCCTCAAAGCGAGTGTCCGTATTGATTAGAAGAAGCGCCAAAATCATGACCGTCAATTGACCCAAGTTCTGACCGATTTTCTAATAAAAGCTGCATCGTAGAAGAGCTGTAAAAAAGTTCCCTCAAGCTGCGAAACTACATCTTGAAAAATTTATAAATGAAGAGTGGAGTTTGTTTCGTACCTACATAAAACAAAATGATGTACGATAACTTTTTTCATTCATAAACGTTTTCTATTGATGCATTTGATGTGTTTTACATTTTTACTAAACTCGGACCAAGCCCCGCCCTGGGGTTTGTTGGCCGATTTTTCCCTCCGCATTGGATTGTTAATAACATTTTCCCTGATTTTTTTCCATAAACTAAATAAGTCACCATATGTGCTCAACAGTAACTAAAACAAACTAAAAACAAAGTTGTTTTTATGAAGAGTTAAATTGATATTTTGATACATTAGTGCAAAATTAGTGCAAATTTATTTGAGTTTAATTTATTACCGGTGAGCATTTTTTTTAGATCAGCGAATAGTCAGTAGTCACTGGGGGCCGGATCTAGACTACACGGTGAATGAGGAAGCAATTCGAAGTGTAATTCGATCAATTTAACCATCTACATATGATGCAGTGCCGACATATGAGGTCGGTTTTTCTTGATTTTGGCATTCAAATGATCCAACAATGCTATGAAGTATTCGCTATTGATTGTTTTTGCTTTTTCAAGATAGTCGGTGAAGATTGTGCCATGTGCATCTTGGGTTACCACCTCGGATGCATCTTTTTGCCCGGTAGTAATTTTAATGGGGGGAAAAACGATTGAATTTAAACATAGTTATTCATTTAACTCTCCGGCTTATCATATGCAATACTTGCGTTGTAATACCTATTGCTGGAGACATAATTGGTTTCAAATTATACCTTATTGTTCTTACTTTGTTTGGTGTGTATATAACTAACTGTAGATCTAATTACTAGAAATTTAACAACGCGTACTAGAAATTTAACAAATACTTCAACAGCAATAGGAAAGTGAGTTGATTTAATACCGCTCGGAGGTGTTTTTGTCTTCAGTGATTTCATTTTTCCATTTGGCGAAAATTTGTAAGCTAATGAAGGAAAAATAAACAAAATTCTTCCGTGATTTATTTGCAAAAAATCAACCAGCGGTTACAACTACTGTTAAACAAGAAATCATTCGGCAAGATCCTGGGCATAAATTATTACCGAGACACAACAGTGTACAAAGCAGTTCGCTTTCACATCTCGTCCAAGTCAGTTGATTAAACAAAACCGCTTACGTTCGGGACGAAAGAAACCAAGTACAGTATTGTGACATGAACAATAGAACGACCTCGAAAATGAGTGAACCAACTGAAGAAAAGCTACCGCCGACACGAAAGAATACAATTGTTGTTGACTTCAATTGTTGTTGACTTGCAGTGCAAAATTCGACCTTCGATACGAGAACTTGAAGGTTTGCTTAAGGAGCAAATGCGTCTTGACATTAAACGTGTGCATTTACTTCAATGCAATAAGACGAATAACGTTGTTTATATCCAGTTCTATAAAAAGTTGGATGCAATTCAATTCGCAAAAGACAACAATAATGTGCATTATGTGGAGCACGAGAACATTAAGTACAACATTCCAGTATATATGGATAGTGCTATAGAAGTGCGTGTGCATGATCTTCCTTCAAGCGTCATCAATCCTTATATTCGTAAAACTATGTCCCAATACGGAGAAATTCTCTCTATCGAAAAAGAAGTGGAAGAACTATTTCCCCGGTATTCTAAATGGCGTACGTTTGTTACGCATGCGCTTGAAGAGGCCTATACCTTCTTATGTGACTTTCGGTCAGGATACAAGAATCCCGTGCAAATCACTTGTTACCTATGACAATCAGATGGCCACATGTCAATATTGCCCAAAGGACAACGGTGCTTCCTTCACATCAACCCCAAGCAACCCCAGTACACCTGTGACAGTCACAAACAACAGTGAATTATCCCCTTCAACGAAACCATCCAACGTAACCCCTATAGAACAAAGTACACCAGCTGCAGTTGACAGCCTACCATCCAACCAACCAGCAATTGCAAACAATGTTCTACAGTAACTAGCAACGAAATCAACAACAATACCACGGCAATGGATGACGAGACGAACCACGAATAAACTGACCCTCAATCCTCGCAGGAGGGAAATGGAAGCTCCTCTCCCCCTAGAAAAAGGGGGACAACGAGATCCAAAACAAAAGAATTTTTAGCTAAAAACTCAGCTCAATCGGCCACGTAAAGCTTGTACGCAAATGGGCCTGAATAACAATATGCTTTATAAAAAGAAAACAGTATACAAAGAGCACCGGCGTAACAACGCACTACAAACGTTGAAATGACAAAAAATCACGACGAAAGAAAGTATTTGATTTTTTGAAATCGAAATATTTTACTAAGACATTTATTTATACCAGGTTTTGACTTTTAATGGTTTTTCACCGGGGTAAATTGAAATAGGATACTACATAAAAATAATATAGTTTAAATTTGAAATTTTAGATTGAAAAATTTGATCTAAATTACACAGAAATTGGAGATGACCCTTTTTAATGGCACCCTAATAATATACATTAGGGTACCGTTAGAAAATGGTCATGTTTATTATTTGATTCAAATACATCATTTTAAAGGCCTAACAATCCTACACTGTGTAATTTTGCGGGTATAATTTTTTTGTAGCTCCGTGTAATTGAAGTGAGTGCAAAAAATACGAGTTGAATAAGAATAAAAAATATTTGCCCTTGTTCAATGCTGTCAATGTTAGAAGAAGATATGTCTAATAAGGATAAGTCTGAATGCAATCTAGAATATAGAGTTTTAAGATCATTATTTCAAACGCCATATTTTAGTTCAATCTAAGTAATATTGGACAGTAACAGTTGCAGAAAATCCAGAAGAAGGTTAGAAAGTTCGAGTCCTATCTCTGAGTCGGACCGGTAGTTTTTTTGTAGGTCCGGCAGCCCAGCAGCTACTTTTATGCCGACACTACCTGGCGAGATATCTCAAAATACTGAAACTATAACCTGTTCGAGCCCCGACTTGGAAGGATTCTTAGTGTCAGTAGGATCCATAGTACTAGCCATGCAATGATTCTGTACACTAAGAATCGGCTGCGAAGTCTTGAAACAGAAAGGCCAAATTCCACAAAAGGAATGCAATGCCAGGACTTTGCTTTATAACCTTTCGAGCTGACTGTTGTGCTTTTGGATGTTTCGGACGTGGTTCGCCAGTAACAGTTCACTGGATCCATGTTTCATCCATTGTCACACATCGTCGCAAAAAATCGAAATCCTTACGAAACACTACTTGATTTCTTTCGAATCATCACCGCGTTGTTGTATTTGATCGACTGCGAGTAAACGCTGCCCCCTTTTTTGAAAAGAGCTCTCTCAGGGTTAAATGATCAGTCATAATTGTGAACACACTGCTTTCTGATATCTTTACGGGATCAGCTATTTCACGCAATTTAAATTTACGATTAGATATGACCATTGCTTTTTTATCATTTCTATCTGAGGGGCACGCTAGCGCACAATTTTTTGTACTCCCTTCAATGTTTTAAGGAGAAAGTATTGAAGTCAATTCATGTTTTATTGGTTAAAAATATAATATTTTTGTAGGAAATGATGTGATATAATTTTTTAGTGTGAAATGATAGTGATGAAGCATTGTTTAGTAGAAGTAGTTTTAAGTTCACCTCCTCTCTCGCATTCTCTCCTTGTAACTGCTATGGTATGGGCAGTATTGATGAGGAGAGTTAAATTCAAATGAAAGGTCTTATGTTCTCATACGGAATTCCTGAGTTTTATCCGGATCAGATTTCCGGTTCATGAATCACAAGGTGTTGAAAATTTTTCAAACAACCAAATAAGCGACGACTTAAAACAATAACGAAATTTTCGAAACTGATCTTGAATCACTTTCGAAATTCTGGTTTTGTAAGTTGGACTATCAGAACGTTCACCGAGATCGGAGTTTGTACGACCACGTTTAAATTCAGCAAACCAATCTCTTCGATGGAACAGAGTCCGGATAACACTTTGGAAGCCATTGCTGAGATTATACAGCATTTTTTCAGCAAGAAGCAATGATTAATTAACACACCACATTGTTTTGAATCCGTTGTTTTGAAAAAGATAAAAGTAGCTTCACTTAAATGACTGTCACACAACGTCATAAGAATTTGACAATCGGACGTCATATGTGTTACATACCTTCAAACTCAATTGAAAAGGTCACTACGGATCGAATAGATCGCACTCTTTTCCGCATTTCGAAGAGGGACTGAGAAATATTAGACTAATTTCTATCCAGCGGAAAAAAAGTTGGCTCTCCTCTGTGTTGTATTTCTATATTTATAAACCACAGATACCTCAACAAGAAGTCAAACCAAATCATCCAGAAAAACTACAGCCCTCGTCTCCTACGAGAACGAAACCAACGAGTTGAATAATAGCACCAATCTTCAAGGTACCTACGAATGTAGGCTACTCGACAAGAGGATTCCAACATTCTCCATTCAATTCCATTATACCGCGTTGCGCTGCTATCCTGCAAGCCTAATAATACCTTGCCTCTGTCTGCGTTAGTATTGTGCAGCTTCAAAGAGTCCCATGATGGTATTGTCAACCGAGAATGCTGTGCAGACTTAACTCAAGCGGGTTCTGCATGCACGGTTGCGTCCGATAAACTCACTGCAAGAATAAGAAGTTTTCCAAGAATAGATTTTCCGGCTTTTCGATCGCAGTTCGAGTTGATTGTGATTTTCGGGCACTATTGTTGTCGGTCGGGCGACTAGTCATTGTCTGCTTCCACCAGGGTCCCGGATTGCCCTCCGTTGTATTGCGCTCGGCTCATGTTTTTTGGGGTGCTGAGTCATTGTACCATCGAAGAAATTAGATTATTCCCTACGTAGGAATTAACTGTTAGCTGCAGGGTTTGGGAAAAGGACAATAAGCTTGCAAGCACATCGTAGATTGGACGAGACATCCGAGGGTTAGTGAGAGTATTTTTATTTATGTTTTTTTATTAGGATTTAGGACAGTTGCTTTTATTTCCATTCTTGAGTTTGGTGGTCGCACGATTGTTTCTGCCTAATCGTCTTAAACTTCTTATTGTTGTTTGTCAATAATTTCATAAAAATAATTGCTGCTTCTCTTTTTTCTTACAGGTTAGATATCTACTGATGAATTCGAACCTCCACCAGATTTTTACTGTGTAAGAATTCCAGAACTCGGTAACTGCACAGATTTTAGTTAGAATTAAGTGGGAAATGGCTATCACAGGAAATGAATTCAATGTGCTGAGAAGTTTGAAACTAAAGCCGCTTTATTTTCGTATGGGCTCGCGAGTGATAATAAAGCGTATTCAAACGACCCTAACATTATCTCGCTATTATTTACACTCTAATTCAACTCGTAACATTTATATTCTCAACAAATGGGTCGTTTTCAGTGTTGTTCCAACACCTTGGCGCCTTCAACATGTACCTGGAGCTGTTGGAAAGATAAATAGTACTTTGGAAAGTCTTGCCGGAAGCACGTACCAACCAACAGGGAACTCGGAAGCTATCTGCCAGCCAGCGTGGAAGGAGCACACGCGTGTGTACCATTAACGCACGTAAGGATGATTTTTCCTCCGGCCAGCATTAATGGGATGGGCGGTGTATCATCCTACATTCGCGCTATTGCTGCCTACCTACCGCAACCTACGAAAACTGCGAAACCTGCACCCACGCGCGTGCTATCACCACCAGGAACAGCCACCATCCCAAAACATGAACGCGAACGGTGAAACCGAGAGGAAAATTTCACCGAAATGTCTGCCTCTGATGTGATTCTGGATGGTTTCCTTCTCTGTGAAAGTTTTGAATTGGAAAAAAAATGTGAACGTGAACATTATGGAACAACATTCCAGAAATGAAAATGATGTAACACGGTATCAGCCTGTCAAAATTGATTTCGTCGGTGTGCTCTGCGACACGATTGAAGTTGTTTCCATCGAGTTGAACCGAACTGATG
Organism: Malaya genurostris; assembly: GCF_030247185.1. Lineage (NCBI taxonomy): Eukaryota > Metazoa > Arthropoda > Insecta > Diptera > Culicidae > Malaya > Malaya genurostris. The sequence goes on along the minus strand of NC_080572.1, from coordinate 57,438,220 downwards.
GCGTACCTACGACGAGCAGCTGTCGATTCCAATCAGCTTCGGCGTGGGTGGTACGAGTAGAAAATCTTGCGTAGATTAGATACAACTTTTCACTGACGAGCCACATTTGCATGTGGGACACACTTTGCGTGTCTACTTCGAAAATGTCAGCCACCTTCGGCCTCGCCGCTCGTTCTTCGAAGATCCACCTCGTGCCTTGCGATTATCAACCCCTGCTCTGTCTGCCACACACAAATGTCGATATCAATTAGTAAATCGAAAGGAAAATCTCCCATTCCTCGTCGGTACCGGAATCTCGTGTAATGCTGGCTGCCTGTCATTGATAGCATTGATATTCTCTTAGGTCCTGCCTGGTGTGGGATTCGTACAGCCGGTTTATCGATACCTACAGGCGCAGCGTATTTCTTGCGTGTTTCTTCGTTACACGTGTCACTGGGCATCGACATGGATGCCAGCTGTCAGGATGGATTTACCACTCCAGGGATGGTCGGTTGCATATGGTTTCGGTTTAACTGGTCCGAAAATGCGGTTGAAGGCGGAGGTGGATCGTGTGTAGTTAGATTTTACTTTGTGGTTTAAGCCCTAACATAAAGAAATTGAATTTCTGTGCAATTTTTCGGTTGCAGATAATCCACTACTCTTTCATACACTTCGTTTGAATTCAGTGGTCGTGTGAGAGTCTATCTGGATCGGAAAGATTGAGTCATTCAACATTTGAACGCCAAAAATTAATTTCTCTCAGAACTATGCTAATGAATGAACAATATTCGCAACAATTATCACGAACTTTTCTTAAAATAAAGACTGTCCCAGAAAGTATAGACGCAATTTGATTTCGCTGTAAATAACTCACAAGTGTTAGATATTCAAATTTCATTCGATATACTGATAATACTAGACTACAACAACAGAATATTATTCTCAACATTTTCTACTTAGCCATTGTAGACTAGCTGGCGCACCTTCTTGCGAACGTTCCTCAATAAATTCCGTACAGACTATTTGACGACAAGTTTTGACACTTTTTTCCAATCTTTTTCGAACTGTTGAATGGTTTCGGCTGCCGAGACATGTTTCTTAAAATGTGCTTTCGTTAATGCCCAAAATTCCTCAATTGGTCGAAGTTGTGGGCAATTTGGTGGATTCATGTCTTTTGGGACGAAAGTGACATTTTTGGTAGTATACCATTCTACCGTTGATTTCGAGTAGTGGCAAGAAGCAAGATCTCACCAGAAGACAACAGGATCCTTGTGGCTTCGAATCATGGGTAGAAGTCGTTTTTGTAAACATACCTTGATGTATATTTCGCTGTTCATTGAAGCAGTGGTGATGAAGGGTTTCGAAATCTTACCGCAGCTACAAATTGCTTGCCAGAACATAGTTTTCTTACCAAATTTTTCGACTTCAATCGATGTCTCGGACTGGTTTAACATTTGCCCTTCTCGCACCGTATATTATTGTGTTCCCGGCAAGGATTTGTAATCGAGTTTCACGTAGATTTCGTCGTCAATGATTATGCAGTTCATATTTCCAGCAAGAATCGTATTGTACACGAAGAACATTTGACTTCAAAGTGCCCACTTTTTTTGCCACATCCCGAACTGAAATCTCCTTCTTTTGATCGAACGCCTTCAGTATACGTTTATCCAACTGAGGGTTAGTAGGACTTTTTTTCGACCTGTTTTCGGTTATCCTCACCGAACTTTCTGATTGCATTTCGCACGGCTTTTTCACTTACTCCTTCCATTTTTGCTATCTTTCTCATTGATAGTCCGCGTTCTGTGCACCATTTGTACACAATTTTTCTACGTTGTTCTGCTGAAAGTCCACGCATTTTGAAACAAACTAATGAAAACGAATAAACAACTGCACAAGTGGTTAGAGAAGAGTGTAAACAATAGGACGCAGCAATAAAAATTGACAGAATCTTAACCATTGCGAAATGGCAGCGGTTTTTGGTTGCGTCCATACTTTTTGGGACAGTCTGAGACTGATTTGGTTGAGGCAGTGTTCCCGCCTTCAAGCGATGACGTTTTTTATTTCAATGCAAATTTTAATACATAAAACTAAATACTTCACGAATATTGTTTTACCTAACGTTTTTGGTAGCATCTAAACTTTACAAACGTTTTGTGAATTGAAAAATGTTGTTGTTATTAGGACTAGAAGTTGATCTTGCGCGAAACACACCTTCTCATTATTGGCCGGATTGCGCCCATTTTAGTTATTTGAAATTGACAAATGAGGTGTCATTTTACTCAGGAGAAAAGTCGTTACAAGATAAACTATTTTTATAAATATTCAATTATTCGATATAAATGGCAGCTTATACATTTTTTTTTAAATTTTCACTTCTTTTTAAACTTTCTTACTGAAAATAATAGTTGGATGTTTTGTATCATTATGATAACAGTTCATCTTTTTCCTTAAATCATGTCGAAAAAATTTCTCTGAGTGCAATTGAAGCCATTCGCTCAAACGCTGCTGGCAAAAATTATCCGTTTTTCTTGGGCAAAATAAAACAGTACCTGAACGACATATTGAATAATAATTATCAAATCACAATAGTTTGGGTCCTGGCTCATTGCTCCATTCCAGGCAATGGAAGAGCCGATATTTTAGCCAAACGTGGTGCTATTTAGGGTGAAATTGTGTTTGTGGCAAAGGCAACTTCTTAATCATTTCATTAAGTCCATTGGAGTTCCAATTTAAATATAATTTTATGTTATACTCCTTTCTCTTCCATGAGTTCAACCAATAGCCAGCTATCTTATATTGAATAAAAGTGATAATCTGATACAAACAAACCTGAAATTGTTATAAGATCATGTACAAAATGAATGTATTTTATTTAATGCAATTTATAATAGCAAATCGCGTAATAAAAACAGTGTTTAGATTAACTAATGAATACCAACATACTAATATGATATTCGAAATGTATTAGGTTTAAAGTACTATGTATTGTGGATGTCACGGCGAAGACAAACTTATGTATATAGCCTATGAATTAAACGTATTAATAAAATAAAGTCGGGTGGGTAATGTCAAAGACATAACTGGATGTCGTGAATGCGAAAACATGTTCCTTAACACTTCCGAATATCGATTAGTTTATCAATTGTATGAATTATGCAAGCATTCCCCTTTTTCACATTTTTCGCAAAAACAAAGAAGGCTTCACTTGATCTTGATTACTGTGAATTTCAAACAGCGACAAGTGCACAAATCTAATCAAACAGTTCTGGATTTGCACTAAACTGAGGATAATTACCTTCGATTTGCAAGCAAGAAATCCTAATAGGTCTTTAGAAAACTTTTAGAGCCATTAGAACGGCTGATTTTGTGTGATGCTCTCCAACGTTGTTTTCTTTTCGTTGTATTTTCACCAATGCAAACAACTGGCAGCTGTGACGTAATCGCTCTTGTCGGAAGCGAAACTAGCTTTGCTAACGACACACAAAACATCTGCTAGCAGTGGCGATAAAATCCAAACTGATCCAATTTTTGTTGAGAGGTTTCTTTTTACGTGATTTCGTTTGTAGCTTTTTCACTAATGGGCGGTCCTAACTGCTATAAAAATAGTCGCATACAGAATTTTACATTTTGGATTTGCATTTCATTGAAAGAAACTATTGCGATGCTGTACGGGATCCATTCCTGCCTTTCAGAAATTGTGGAACTCACTACGATATTAAGCACTGTTCGGAACATTTTTCTCGAACGATTTGTTGTACAGCAGCAGATATTTTGTTCTCTTCCTCAGAACGCGTTCTGATAGGCTGGTGTTGACATGGGTCAAATGACAGGTTTTTCAATAGTGTACTATTGAAATACTTCAATGCTGTTGCTATACACGTTAAAGTTGAAAAATTTCGATTCTATTGGTAGTTAGATTATATAAATCCTTCCACAGATCACTGAGCTATGAGCTTTCAAAATACGAGAAAGGCAAACGCGCCTTATGAATTATACTCTTTGATACTCGTTTATACCAAACATGTCAGAAAAGTTTAATTTTGAACTATTTGAGATTATGTCACACAACTGAAAATTTTATCATAAAATTGTTATCATATTTCTAAAGGCATGTAATAAAAATTGTGTTGATTCATCAGATACAACAAGAGATATTCACGATCAAAAACTTATCACTCTCTCAGAGGGTAAATTTTGAAAAGGTCAAGGTATTATTTATATCTGACAGCCCCATAGTAAAGTAAGTCGTATTCACGACAAAAAACGTAGAAAAATTTGACATATCACTAATTTAATTCTGTAAGAATTCTTGCTAAGAAGTTGACACAAATTGGTTTTGAGAAAAGCGCGCTTAACCTCCCGTCTGACAGTTATTTTTATATCTTCAGTCTGACTGATGAGTCCATACCAGAGCTTAAAATTGTCATGCATTATCAATGAAAGAATCCAATCCAACTGCCTCATTTTCAATATTTTACTGTTTCATTCGTAAATGACCGACACAAGAACAAACGAAGAGAGACGAAGTATTTTCGTTTCTCATTGAAAAAATGAGAGAGAATAGTTGCCAACGTCACTCTTTCCTCTATGACAAGACGAAACCAAACTAACGTCTTCAGGGAAGCAGAATTTCAATCCTCAGCAGAATTTCAATCCTCATTCTTTTATCGATGTATTGAAAATCTGTGACGCTTGGCTATAAACAGTGACTAAAGTATGACAAATCGAAGTAATTACATCTCAGAACCTTTATTGGAAACCAAAAGTACTACAAATTCGAGCACCAACATATAAAGGTTATTATGAGACCTTTTACTGACATTTTCGATTCTCAAAGCTTCCCGATCAGATGGTAATAACAGAATTATAACAACTGAAGTAATTTATTTCAGAAATATTTTGTAACAACTTGATCGCTGCGCTGTTCAAGTGGTGAGCTTTGAACTAAGCAATAGTGATAATTTTCATATTATCTTTGAACAAAAAATATACTGGTTTTTTATATTTTTTCTCATGAATGATACAAAAACACATAAAAGTTTGGTAAAAATAACTTGATCATTAATGACTCATTAATTCTCCGTGGTAGATTTGATTGATATTTATAGAGAATTCGAAAGATGAACTATCAAATTCGAAGAAGTTAGGTTGGGTGCTGTTTTCAAATTCGTGAAATACTTAGTGGATGGGTTTAGAGATTAGATGGTAAATTATGATAAAAGTTTATTTCATTTGTCTATTAACACATGTTTTATCATCCGAATCTCATCTGGGCGTGAACTGTTAATTCCAAATTTCATCCGAGATTCTCAAGTAAAAGTTTCAAATCATACGTTCGATGACAACACGTGAATAAACATAGATTGATAAAATCCACCTACTTTGAAAGGAGATATCGATATTTTTGTGTAATAGTAACACAATAGTAAAAGTTTAGAGTTCTGCGTGATAAAGTGATGTTCAGAAGAAGAGTTAAACAGGACTGAATCCTTTGTATGAAAATGTTTTGATATTAGCACGGTTTTTTTTTGGTAACATATTTGGTAACAATTTTTGCACGGTTTGTTCACGCAGTTCTTCGAGAAAACATTATGAGTTATTTCACAAAATAACAATCAATAATTATACTTGTGGATTCGTGAGAAATTGAAAAATTAAAACTAATGTATTAGTTTCAGAAACGATGCATTTTTTTCGAAGCTACCCGAATATTTGTGCAAAGTTTCTCTAAATAACACAGATTCTGTTTTGCAAGGTTTATTTTAAATAATTTTATTTTGTCCGGTTTTAATTGCCGCGGTATGTATTTTCCGAGAAAAACACTTATTTATGTAAATTTTGAAAATATGCTTAGAGCACACAAACCTCTCGGGAAGTGTAAAAATTTTCCCCACTAACAGAACAGAAATATAACAATGTATATTTCAAAACAGAATTCGCTCAAATTGATTTAGAAAACATTAGGTTTATTAAAACATTTTACTAAAAGGAAAGGACTGAATTTTAAGATTGAAAACTTTAAAATTCAATTGAAAGCGATCCATGCAAACGAATATTGATGTGAGAATATTCAAATTTGAAAAGATGAAAACCTTTTTTTTTATTGATTCACGTGTTTTCTGTATCAATATTCGTTTGTCTCTTGAAATTTGTGACTAGCTATTACAGTTGTGTTCTTAAACTTACCATCAGTCTGTAATTCCTGCACCACAGTATAATCTTTCCGACACTCCGTAGAAGTCTTGCGAATAATCTGTTGCTTTTTTCGATATTGTCAAACCGAATTACGATAATACCCCTTTAAATAGCTTGCGAAGCTCATGAATAGCATTCTATTTTATTAGTAATTATACGACGCAACACGATTCAACGTGCTCACCGGTTGAGAGATTCACCGGAAGTGCGGAATAATTGGTTAAAACAACTGAGACATATTTTGCTTTCATACAGGTAACTTTGCTGGGATTGTGTCACTGCTCAGTTACACGAGTAACAGCTCATTGAAACGTTTCATTTTTCGCTTAGGGTGTATGTCATTGCTCAACTGTAACGTTTGCGGTGCGTGTCTTCGTTGGGTGTCATTGTTAAATTGCCAGCATGATAAATCAAAAATGACCAGTTGTACCAAATCCAAATGTACTTAATTGTACTATTTTTTTTTTTCATCTAGTCAAACCAAGCTCGGGAGTTGTGCTGCATTTTGACACTCTGATCACGTGTTGAAGAAATCGCCGACACGATGATGACTAGAATCCTACAACCCTCGCCAGCAACCAATGCCAATCAGTACGTTATACCGCACCGCAGACTTACGCCCCAGTTTAATCGGAGGATGAAACCAAAGAAACTTTTAATCAACCAACCACCCTCTGTCAGGTACCAGCGGGTGTGCAACTTGAGTGCAGTCATCCCACACCAATCGCAAAGTGCTGTCGGAGAAATTCGTCCTAAGCAAGCGAACAGCGAACAACACTCAAACACACTCCGCCGACGCTGCGTAGCCTTCTGTTCAGAAGTGAAATCAAACCGCCCCTTTTCTGAAATGGAATTGACATTTTTCTAAATGCAATGTGAAATAAAACCGGCAGAAACATGTGTTCGTTTCGTAAAAGCATCAGCCACGGGGATCGTTCTTGTCTCTACAACGTGCCATCGAAACGTTCCACCAGCGGACGGAGGACAACCCCACTTGGAAGAAAAGTACTGTGCAAATTGGGTTCGCTTGACTTGTACTTTGGATACTTGAACATAATTCCTCGCTATAGCCACCCCAGTCCGAGGAATGTTTTCATATTGAGCACGAAACTGCTTGTTTTCCAAGCGCTCCTCGGCGAAGGGATTTGAATTTAAAGGGCATGTCGACCGAGGGTAGTAGTCTAATAGGGGGCCACTGCTTTGCGCCATTGGCAACACAAAACATAAACGAATCTCGGAAGAATTCTCATTACAATAATTGGGTGGAATAGAAGCTGAATCCCTTTCCGAATTCGAAATTCTAGATGGCCATCAACCTGCTGGCGGCTGACAAATTGATCCCGCTATTGGCACCAGATACAAATCTTTAACGTACTGTTTCTAAATTTCCCTTGGAATGAGTATGGTTACTTTATATGCTTGAATAGAAAACCTATTATCACCACCATATTTGAACTACTTAAGGGCAAGCAAAATATGGCCTCTGTTCGTACATTCGAGTAGTTTCAAAAATTAACAACAGAAACGGTAGAAAAATCAAATTGTGCCCGAATCGGTTGAAGCTTTGCAGCTTTGTTTCGCATATATGGAGAGACCAATTTGACTCAAGACTGATTTTTAAAAAGGACGAATGTTTTTTTTTCGCATGAAACTTTATTCAAATCATTGTAACTCGAAAACTAGAAAATCGACCGCCACCGCCATCGAAAGTTTTGTTTTGCGCAAATAAAAAAAGGTCAGTGCGCCGACTTTATTTTGATTGATACATTGTCGTGAAACTGAATTACTAGTAGCGGCACCTGCCAATGAAAAATTGAACCAAGAAATGGAGGGTTCTTCCGACAATGTTCATATCGTCAGTAGTGATTTGCAATGATTTTTTCGTTTATTCAATATTACCTGGGCTAAAATGCACCTAGTCACTTAGCCAGACGCGCACCTAGAAAAAAAATTCGGGGAGTGTTATCATAATATAGGAGAGACCGGGGCTACATCGGACATTTTTTTAGAAAATGAAAAAAATCCATAAAAACTGGGTTTTAACCAAGTCATCTCTACCGCATCATCACTAAGCGCGTTTACAAAGTCAACCCATGTATCGAAATAATAGCTGGTTTATAAGATATTAAAGCTGTCCGGTTCAACCACGTGTCCGGTCTACAACCCTGTCTTTCCTAATAATTTCTTGAGTTTCGGAGGGGATTTGAACCCCTAAAACCTCCCTTGTATACGCGCCTGGACCGTGCAGCCGATTCGTAAGTGTCATGTCTCTTGTATAACTAATGTGGCGCAGCCACATAACCGAAGCCAAGATGGCTCGGCGACACAAAGCCGCCGAGCCGACGTCAGCTGAGCCGGTCGCCGACCGCCGTCGGAAGCGGCGGCCTCTTGCATACAAACCTGTAACCGCCTCGTTTGCCCGGTCTACTCAAAGCTAGATTTCTTTGCTTTAGTTAGGTCCAAACGAGCGGTAGCGAGGTCGGACAGCACATGAACCAAAACAATGTGGCGTAGCCGCATTAGATAGTTTTTCATTTTTACCTAATAAACGGAAAATACCACATAACTTTACCTGGTAGATACAACTATGAAATTGCATTGATGCTTAGTAGATAATAGTCAACAAGTTTTTTTGAAAACTCCGTTTTGGTCAACAAAACGGGCGTTAACGTTATCATCTTTCATTTGTGTTTATTTAAATCAATTCTAATTACGATTTTAAGGCGATATCAGGATTCGGCGAAATTACCCTTTCGGCGAAATGGCATTCGGCGAAATGGCATTCGGCGAAATGACATTCGGCGAAATGGCATTCGGCGAAATGGCATTCGGCGAAATGGCATTCGGCGAAATGGCATTCGGCTAAATGGCATTCGGCGAAATGGCATTCGGCGAAATAACCCTTCCGGCGAAATGGCTTTCGGCGAAACGGCTTTCGGCGAAAAGACCCTGATCCGGCAATTACAAGGCTACGTTACGATCCTACTGACAAAAATCATCTTTCCAGGTCAAGACTAGAACATACGGCATCTGGCTCGCGAGACCAGTGCATTATAACCACCACAAAATGGGGGAGAAGGTAATGTCAGGGACATAACCGGATTGACATGTATACGAATAAAATTGGCTCGCTGAAGCTGACACTGTGCCCTTCAAAAGCACGATATCAACGCCGGCGACCGACAAATACAGCTTGAATTAGGGCTAAATAAAAGTTATATAGCAATTGTTAGTCCAGTGTCAAATATGATAACACAACGAAAGTATTAGACATAATAAAAATAGTTCTTGACAATAACGCATGCGCTATCCTGAATAGTAAGCATTTAAATAAAATCATCAGAAATATTCTGTGAAGAATATTGTTCACAGTATCTAAAACCGGGAATTTGATTTTTAATATTCTAATACGAGTAATATGATCGCTTGATGGATGTTAATGGTGATAACAAAATTGTTACAATCCTTGCTATGTAAATATTAATATTATATCTAAATTTGTTACAAATTTAGTACGACTTTTCAGCAATTATTACCCATTTTTTATGTGAGAAAGGCTTTACCGTGCAAATCTAAAAATAGATTTGCGACGTAAGATGAAATTGCATACCTTTAGGCGATTTGATTTGTCATACAAAAGTCATGCACTTATGTGACTTGTGGTTTCGAATCGGGGAGTTTTGGGTTGCTAACATACGCTACGATTGTATTGGGGCATGAGAATCCATTGAGGATGACAGGATACATTGGCATCATATAATAACTAGTGTAAGTCTATATTGCTCCCCACCTCTTTCGTTGTTTCCTTCCAAACGGCATATGAATGACAACGGGGCTATTTTAGAACTATGAGCAAGCTTTTTTTGGTGCTAAAGAATAGTAGTAAATGAACGGAAATGGCTAAATTCAGTGAAACAAATTTCTTACTACCTTACAGAATCTGAGGAAGTTTACTAATGAATGAGATGTGAGATATTGCATTTTGAGTGAAGCTACTTTTGTTATTGTGAAAAAAATGGAAAAAAAGGAATTTCGTGTGTTGATGAAACACTATTTTTTGATGAAAAAAAGTGCCGCCGATACCAAAAAATGACTTGATGAGTGTTATCCAGACTCTGCACCGGGCGAAGCAACAATTCGTAAGTGGTTTGCAAAATTTCGTACTGGTCATATGAGCACCGAAGACGATGAACGCAGTGGACGTCCAAAAGAGGCTGTTACCGATGAAAACGTGAAAAAAATCCACAAAATGATTTTCAATGACCGTAAAGTGAAGTTGATCGAGATAGCTGACGCCCTAAAGATATCAGAGGAACGTGTTGGACATATTATTCACGAATATTTGGATATGAGAAAGCTTTGTGCAAAATGGGTGCCGCGTGAGCTCACAATCGATCAAAAACAACCACGAATTGATGATTCTGAGCAGTGTTTGGAGCTGTTATATCGAAATAAAACCGAATTTTTTCGTCGATATATAACAATGGACGAAACATGGCTCCATCACTTCACTCCGGAGTCCAATCGACAGTCAGCTGAGTGGACTGCACGCGATGAACCGAACCCAAAGCGTGGAAAGACTCAACAATCGGCCGGTAAGGTTATGGCGTCTGTATTTTGGGATTCGCGTGGTATAATTTTCATCGACTACATTGAAAAGGGAAAAATCATCAACAGTGACTATTATATAGCGTTATTAGAGCGTTTGAAGGACGAAATTTCAAAAAAACGGCCTCATTCGAAGAAGAAAAAAGTTTTGTTTCATCAAGACAATGCACCGTGTCACAAGTCGATGAAAACCATGCAGAAATTGAACGAATTGGGCTTCGAATTGCTCCCTCATCCACCGTATTCTCCAGATTTGCCCCCAGTGACTTTTTACTGTTCTCAGACCTCAAGAGAATGCTCGCTGGTAAAAAATTTAGAAGCAATGAAGAGGTAATCGCTGAAACTGAGGCCTATTTTGAGGCAAAGGACAAATCGTACTACAAAAATGGTATCGAAAAGTTGGAAGATCGCTATAATCGCTGTATCGCCTCTGATGGCAATTATGTTGAATAATAAAAACGAATTTTGGCAAAAAATGTGTGTTTCTATTAAACGATACGAACTTTTCAGCCGAACTGTTATTAGTCACATTAGTTTGCGATATCCGCTGCCAGAAGCCCCGCAAGTAATGTTCAAACACCATCGAAATTGAACTTTTCTCTCGGTTTGATTGTTTGATATCTATCTAGATTGACTCACAGAAAAATGATTCAGATGTACGGAGAACCCTTCGATCATAAAATTGCGATATCTCAATTTTTGATTTTTGCGATAGTTGATTCAACTAATTTCTTTTTGATTCAACCAATATGGTGTTCGATTTGCATTTATTCAAGTAGTTGAAAAATATGTTGTTTTGAATGCTGTCAAATGCCGGAGACAGTTTAAAGCAAAACAATAATCGCAATGCAAAATCAACAACTTTTTTAGTTGAAATCTGTTCGCGGCGCTTCAAAATGTCAATGAAAACAACATCGATGATTAAAGCGTTTGGTGAAATTGTGTCCATTCGATTTGAGAAATTTATAAAAGTAACAGGAGCGAAGGGTTTCAAACACTCAGAACGCGCTGCGATTGAATGGCGCGTCTGAATTGCCGTCGCAAAATTCCAATTCCCAGCGGTTGATGCACCCAAGCTCATAAAAATTGACTAAAATTATCAGTGCATAACTTTAGTTCAACCGTTTGAAGACATCATCTTTCAATACTCATTTCAGGTAAATTTAATAATTTCGCTAATTTACTCGCCCCTCCGTGCACTTTTGCTGATTAAAAATGTTTTTCTAAATCAATGATTTCCGATCGAATCAGAAGTATTTTTTTTGTAGAATTTAGATCTTTACTGATCTCGATTTGAAATGATCATGATCATATAAAAATGAAAATCACTTAGAGATCAGATCAGTTCTGATTTCGTAATGATAATTTATTCCTTGGATAAGATCACTTGAAATCAGCAGTGATCGGTGGTTTTCCCAGCCCTAATGATATTACATGTCAATATAAAATACTGTTTATATTTTAACAACTATATTTCTTTCATGAATCTCAACATACCGAACTTATTTCGAATAGATCATGACGTGTATCAGTAAGTATATTTTGATTATTTTCGCAAATCAATAACATTGTTCGAGTTGATTCAACTATTTGCAATGTCTAAAACAAATAAAACCGATTTATTTTTCAGCTAACAGAATTTTGTTTCAATAACAACACCAGTTATCTCAACTAAAATATTTGTTGAAATTGAAAGGTATGTGTCCTCACTAATTGACAGCATTTTTTTCTCAAACAGTTAAATTAGTTGTTTCAACCATCGTTTCTGCTAATCGAAAAACAAACATGACAGTTTAGTTAATACAACAATCGATTAGTTGTACCAAATTTTAGCCAATCGAATTCAGAAAATCAACTAATATTCGGGTTGAAATGGGATCGCGGGTGGTTCCGTGTGGAAGGTCTTATATTGCGGGTCGGTTGCGTTAAACACAACATTGCGAATTTCGAATCCCAACTCATGGTTCCGGATTAGAAGTCATCAAAATACTACGAAATTTGACTATCATACATTTTTTTGATATGGATAGATTGAATTCACCTCTTCGGGCCAGAAAAGTTTTCTGACTGCGGGGTTGGGAATCGAACCTAGGTGGGCAGCGTGAAAGGCATCGACTTACCCATCACGTTACGAACATCGACTTAAGACTTCAATTATTTGAATGATTTAGCTTCCTCTTACTATTATTTCAAACCTTTAAAGATGGTTCACCAATTAATAGATTTAGCTCGCGCAAAGAGAATGTTGGTACCATCAAATGAACGACTGAATGCAAAAATCGGATGCGTGCCACATAGTTTGAAAATATTTAATTTCAGATGCAAAAATAGGATCAAAACATCAAGCGCAAAAACCTGGGCACGGAGTTTGTGATACAAAAAAAAAACGTTTCAAAAACATCTTTTTGCATGAACCGTCCAAAAAAATTTTGAACGCAAAAATCAGTGCCCAGCGTTTAAACATTCAAATGACTGGACTTAGATTTATGATTTTAATACGTTAGCCCTCTCATCGTTTTAATTCGTTGCTCAAAAGCGGATCCATTCAACAAATAGCATCCCGTTCAATTGTCATGACATATTCATATGCGAACACACACTCACACACAAACAGGATTTATCTTAGTTCTTAATCGAATGACTCTTGTCTGGCATAACGTATCAAGTTTGTTGGTACATTGTCGACTGGAGCCAAATTATGACCAGGACATGGTGGGTTTACCAAAGCGTTTTGTTTACTTCCAATCAGCAGCAAAAAAACAGGACAGATGCGCGCACGCAAAGAATGTGTCAGGTCTATATTTGTCGACTATTGGCATGAATCTGGCAAATTCTGAAGGGAACCGCCACGTTGCTCTCTCAAAATCTATGCTCCTTTGTACGTGAAGGATTTACAGGACCAGGGGCTAGCATACTTATAGGCGTACGAAGGTGAATGAATATTCATGTTTGTGCGCTGCGAAAATAAAGGTATTTTTCGTTTATTGCCAGCACATGCGGGGTAATTGCAGTGTTTGTTCTCATTGCTGACAGTAGGGAGAGAAGATGATATGATTTGCATGCTCTGGCTCTATGTTTGAACCACGAAAACTCGGTAATTGTCTTTGCGGTGAACGATGTTCGGAGGGGAATTTTTATTATCATACAAGAAGCTTTATTTATTCATAATTTTGTTTATGGTAATGTGACACAAACGAATCAACGACGAAATTTTAATGCTTCCCTTATCCTTTCAAGCGGGAAGCTTTGCTAGGGGGGAAAGGTTTCAAATATTCGCCTTTCAATATACTTACTAGAAAAGTGAGACACTTGCTGATGATGACATTCAGGATAGTAAGTCGAAAATTGGAAATTTCCAAACCTATTCTTTGGAAGTAGAATAATAAATTATTAAAGGAATGATAAATTTTCAATGGTATCACAGAAAAGGCTACAAATTACTATTGAGTTCAATAAAACAGATGCTATTTCTCACATAAAATTATTGTGACTAGTGACTACTCCTTAAGAAAAACAAGCAATTCGTCCGTAATAAAAAGTATCCACTCCTTTACAGCCCATTCATCACGTCTGAGATGCAGTGAGATAATTCATTTTTCTTCAAATGAAGAAGATCCGAACCCTCAACGAAGGATAACATAAAAAATTACAACCTTCGGACGAAGCTCCCTAATTATGCTAGCTGGAATATACTTCCGCATGTATGCTTCCGCCCGGACGGTCAGTCAATTCGCAGCTAGGTGTGAAGAAAAAAAGAAAAACCCAAAGCCGAGAGAATGCACACCAGCTCTCAAAGGATAAGCCGAACTTTGTGTCACGGTTCGTTCAAACTCTTCGAGGCTGGAGGAGAAACCGGTCCGCTGCTGTTAGGTGTGTTAATCAGACAGGCATTGCACACCTAGGGAAAAACCGGTTCGTAGCACTGATTAAAGGATTTTGTCTAATTACAAAAATACACACTACACCGCCCTTTGGTCCATCCGTACCGGGCGCTGGAGCCTTTCATCAGTGATTGTGTACTGATGGTTGATTGAAACTGGTGCAGGATTTAATCGTATTCGAAGAGCTGGAGGACGGAACTGAATTGACAATAGTTTCATCCGGAAGGGTCAACATTTAGATGCCTTCTAATCAATAGTGAAATAAGCAAGGGATGAAAAAGGGCTGTAAATGAGAAAGGATTTGTTCATCAGTAAGTTTTAAGAATCCAATTAGGTGAAAAATCCAATGTTTACATGTCATCAATTGTACATTTATGTATATTGAAGAAAAAACGACATGATTAAAAGCAAATCAAGGTTCAACTATCTGATGCGTAGCTTCACCTGCTGATTCAAAGCCGTGTCCGATTCTCAAGCGTATAGGACAAAGGCATGGCAAGTGTTACAATCTTACTGACACTAAAAATCCTTGAAGGACGAGGATCGATCATGCAAGAACAGGTTAGCGAAATCAGTGTCTGATGGGTCAGGGTCATTTCGCCCAAAGACATTTTGCCGAAAGCCATCTCGTCAAATTTCTGAAAAATTTCCTGTCTAAAAGATTCATTTAGATTCATTTTCTCGTGTTTTACTCAGAAAGAATATTCTCGTGATTGAATTTTTAGACTGATTTATAATCCTCAAAGTGGAATTTCCAGGAAAACCTGTAGACTGTATTTACCACTAAGTATCACAGCATTTACCTTCCCATAAACTGAGCGCAAGTGTCCAATGTGACTTCGCTACCGCTCGTCCGGACAGGCTACAGGTTTGTATGCGTGAAGCCGTCGCCTCCGTCGTTTAATCATATTTAAAAATTAAACGACGTTAATGCTCTATACAATATTTTCAGTTGAAAAATCCTTTCGGTGAAAATACTCTTTCGGAGAAATGACCTTTTCGGTGAAACAACCAACTTTCAGCGACATGACCCATTCGGCGAAATGACCCGCTCTAGCGCCTTATGATCTAAGCTACCGACCTGGATTTGTTCTTAAGATAGATCGAGTGCACTTCGCTGAAAGCCTTCGTTTTGCCGAATCATACACCTGTTGGAACTTGATAAAATAAGAAATCATTGCTTTTACATATCAGGTGTACAACTTTGCTTCTGCCGTTTTTTTTTCCAAAATTGCGAAAAAGTGCTTACAGATGTATCATTCAAAATATTGTCCATCGCTAGCAATAACTTTCTCCCATCTTTCCGGCAATTTTCGGATCCCGGCTCGAAGAAAAGAGTCCTCTTTGGACGCTATCCATGAAGCAATCCATTTTTTCAACTCTTCGAAGGATTGAATTTGCCAGGCCGTGTGCCATCGAACGGAATAGGTGGAAGTCAGAAGAGGCGACAACTGGGGAATACGGCGGGTGGGGCAAGACTTCCCATTTCAGCGTTTCCCGGTACTTTTTGACCACTTTTGCGTGAATAATACGAAAACAAGAACAACTGTCACTGAAACGGCGATGACAATTCGTTAGGCACTGTACACACTCACTTTAAAGGCATTATCATCTATGTATTTCGGCCAGCCTCAGCCGGTACAGCCTTTCGGAAAACGGCGGAAGCAAAGTTGTACACCTGATATTTGAAGAATATTTGATATTTTTCTCGACTTTCAAACCTAAGCTTTGGTAATAAGTTCAGTAATAGTTTAATTGGCAGAACGCTCGGTAGAGTTGCATTGAACTCTGAATTATACTGACTTGTTTATCATTCAATACTGATTTTCCTTGAATTTCACAAATAATTAGTAGTTCAATTCACGGGACGTCAGAAAAGACATTGCGCTTCGGCGCAATCTAAAAAGTGTTTCACAAATAGTGTTAACTGTACGTCTGCTTAGCGGTTCAAGTTGAACTGTTTAAGTTTTTGCAGTAAGCATTTCAATTTAAACTGCTCTGCTCAGACGAGTCGAAGACGAAAAGTAAAGAATAGTACTCATTTTCGTCCGAGACGTCAGATAGGATATGGCACCTAGTGTCATATTCTTAAAGGGTCACATAAATACTGTGGAATTTGCGTCTGCTTAGCGGTTCAAAATGAACTGTTAGGCGGAGATGGCAAAACGCGAAGAAATCGAAAGAATAGTAGTAATTTAAGCTGTAAAATATTACTGCCTTTTCACTATAACTCCGTAATATGATGGGCACCTAAAAAATAAATCAACTAATTCTGATTCTTACCGAAGCGTTCAGTAATTTTTGCAGAAACTCTTCATTGTTTTCAATTTATTCACTAAAATTGGTTAATTTTTTTTACTAAATCGGAAAAAGTAATTACCTGCCAGTTTCCAGTTAAATGAACACGAGTGTTCCGTAATATTTTTACAGGATTCACTTAAATCCAGTAGTTTGTTGGCAGTGTATAAATTTTACGGATCATTCAAATCATTACGACGATAAGACCCGTTTTGCGTAATAATCCGTTTGACTAAATAGCTTTCGGCCAACTGACTTCTCCGGCAAAATGACTTGTGGTGAAATGACTAGCTCTCACTTCAGACAAAGTGAACGGGAACAATAGTTTTAATTGATTTTTAATAATAATACATTCCGCATCTGCCGAAAGAACTTCGAATGTTTTAGTATTTAAATAAGGTAAAGTTTTACAAGGGAATTGAACCAATTAAAGTCAGTTTTGGAGGGAGAAATGAACCATTTGGGGGAACGGTTTTCGATAAAAACAGATTCTATAAAATAATACACCTTCCGTTTACGAACACTTTTTATACGTTACCTCTTTTTACGTAACTCTTTTTACGAACCAAATCCCAAATAACGTAATCTTTTTTAACGAACCAAATCCCACACAACGTAAACTTTTTTAACGAACCTACTTCGTAAAAAGAGGTTTTGGCATACATCGAAAGCGATTTCCGACTCCATGGAAACTACCACAAAATGGGTATTTTTGGAACGGGTTTAAAGAGTGGATTCCGAAAAATGATGTTTGAGGTATTTTAGAAATCCAAGATGGCGACTTCCGGTTGATTGATATTCCTCGAAAGCCCTTACAATATGGGTATTTTCTGAACGGGGTTAATGAGTAGATGTCGGAAAATGATATTTGAGGTGGTTTTGGAATCCAAGATAGTGACTTCCGGTTGATTGATATTCCTCAAAAACCCATACAATATGGGTATCTTCAAAACGAAATTGATGAGTGGATGTTGAAAAACGATGTTTGAGCTGGTTCCAAAATACAAGATGGCGACTTCCGGTTTATCGATATTCCTTGAAAACCTTAACATTATGGGTATTTTTGGAAACTATTTAATAAACAGATGCCGCAAAACTATGTTTGGTGTCGTCTCGAATTCCAATATAACATCCTCCGGTTTATCGATATGCCTTATAATCCCTTGAAACAAAAAAAAAATTCCGAAACATATTGGATACCAATAAACGATGTTTGAGCTCGTTTCAAAATTCAATAAGGTGACTTCCGGTATAGTGTTTTGAAGGAATACCAAGTTCAAGGAAAATACCAATAAACTGGAAGTCGCTGTTTTGCATTTCTAAACTACCTCACATATCATTTTCCGACGTCTACTTTTCAATCTCTTTCCAAAAGTGCCCTTATTGTAAGTGGTTTCTAGAAATATCAACAAACCGGAAGTCGCCATCTCGGATTTAAGAACCACCTCAAACATTGCCGATATTTTGACGAACAATATTGATTGCCCTGCACTACTTAGTGAAATCAACATCAACGTTCGTTCTAGAGCTCTTCGCAACAACAACCTCCTCAGAATGCCTCTACGTCGTACTAACTACGGAATCAACGGTGCCGTTATTGGATTGCAGCGAACCTACAATGGCGTATCGATGGGATTCGATTTCCATTTTCCTCGTAGCAGAATAAAAGCGAATTTTTTGAATATTCTTAGAAATAATCATTAGGACTTTAGTTTGTCTGTTGATTAAAATATATAAATAAATAAATAAAACATTGTTTTCTGACATCTACTCATCAATCCCGTTCCGAAAATACCCATTATGTAAGGGTTTTCAAGGAATATCAAGAAACCGGAAGTCGCCATATTGGATTTCAGAACCACCTCAACCATCGTTTTCTGACATTTACTCATCAATCCCGTTCCGAAAATATCCATATTGCAAGGGTATTCAAGGAATATCAACAAACCGGAAGTCGCCATCTTGGATATAAGAACCACCTCAAACATGGTTTTCTGACATCTACTTATTGATCCCGTTCCGAAAATATCCATATTGTAATGGTTTTCAAACCGGAAGTCGCCATCTTGAATTTCAAAACTACCTCAAACATCGTTTTCCGACATCTACTCATCAATTCCGTTCCGAAGATACCCATATTGTTAGGGGTTTCAAGCTATCTCAAGCAAACCGGAAGCCGCCATCTTGGATTTTGAAACTATCCAATTGCTCAAACATCATTTTCTTGCACTTACTCTTCACATCCGTTCCGAGAATAACCATATGATGCGCGGTTTCTACAATAATTACACAAAACCTTTTTTACGATGTAAATTCCAAATAACGTAAACTTTATTTACGTACCAAATCCCAAATAACGTAAACTTTTTTTACGAACCCCCGTTTAGTTCGTAAATGGAGGTTTCGGTGTAAGAGCTTGTTTTCAACCTTTCTACGACGGTTTCGCGGTTTTAAGAAGACATTTGATTGGGGGCCTCCGAAAGTTATGAAAATGAAAAACGAAACGAAAATGGAAAATGGTTCATTCGATCATTAAGAAATCGAAGGTGGATTTAGTTATTTACTTTTTGATTTGGGTAAAATTTTGAATAAGTATCCTTAATTATCAAAAAGGATAATATGCTTCATCAGTTTACCATCCTACCAAGATGGAGAAATAATAAATAAAAAATTTGGAATTGAAATTTTATGAAAGAGTAGATAATTTTTTTCTTTTATGCTTTTATTAATTCTTTAATAGTCATTTCATTCGGTGTAAGGTAGTGTGAAACAATATACATTGTAAGAAATTGTATCAGTTTTTTTTTAATTTTTCGAAAAGAGTGCTCAGAAAATATTCCATTGACTTGGATTTGATTTGTAAAATGTAGCTCAAACTTGTATTACTTTTCGCAAAGTTGATTTAAATAAAAAGCCCTTCTTAATCCACCTAGTGTGTGATATTGCCTTTCTCTTCTTTCATAACAGTCTCATGAAAATATATTTCATACTTTTATTAAATAATTTCAGATACTAATTTTGACACTAATTGATTCAGATTGATTCGAGTAGTTCACAAAAGCATGCTTCAATGTTTATGTCACACAGTCAGCATCATTTTTCCAAACTAGTACTTGACATTTGCGTTGCCAATTTGTATGAGAAGAGTGATGCTAATCTAAAAAAAAGCTCTTCTTAGTCCACTTAGTGGAATTTTCATATATCTTGAAAAATCACCATAGGGGGGACGGGGGGTATTTTTTGAAAATACCGACTTTCAGGTACTTAGTAGAATAATCAAAATTCCAGAAAGTCCAAAAAAATTTTTTTTTCAGATAACACTAAATCTCGACGTTTCATGCAATTTTATAATTTTTGGCATCAAAAAAAATTTCGATTTTGGAAATTTCATGTACTCCCCCCTATGCACAGTGGTTTGAATCGACAAAAACGTGAACTTAATTCTCTAGCTGTTAAACCGTTAATCCGATATACATAGTTTCTTTGGAGAACTCATTCACAAAAATATACCGCGTGATTTCATCACAATAAAAACCTGTTTTAATCCACCTAGTGGTGTAATGATGCCTTTCTCATGTACATATAATATTGTGGTATTCTATTCAAAAATTTTCTCTTCGATTTTTGAAAGAAACCAAGTGATTGTTTATGCATAACATACAGAATAAAACAGTGCTTTGATTGCGTAAGTCATCCTTAAGAAAACGAAGTGGGTTCACTATTATATGCACTTCCGGCACCGGAACCCGAGAACCGATATAATCAAAGTCGGTTCGTACGGTAACCAACTAACATGACACACAAACTCTACTAGTACGCACCCTATAACTCCGGATTCAGAAGTCGGATCCGGATGAAATTCAGGAATTCCGTATGGGACCGGAATACCTTTCATTTAAATCTAAGTTTGTGGAAATCGGTCAAACCATCGCTGAGAAAAGTGATTGAGATCCATTTTGGTATATATGACCACTATTTCTGGTACTTCCGGAACCGGATACCGGGAACCAGGATAGCCGGAATCGGTTTGTTTAGTTGCCTACTGATAATGATTATCGATTTGTGTAGTTTTGAGACCAGTTTAGAAAAATTTTCACGTATTTTGTTTCGCCGGTTTAAGTGGCGGTGTACAATATTGAACACACTTTACCCTATAATTCCGGAACCGGAAGTCGGATCCGGATGAAATTCAGGAATTCCGTATGGGACCACGAGACCTTTCATTTGAATTCTAGTTTGTCAAAACCGGTTCAGCCATCTCTGAGAAAACCTAGTGAGATTATTTGACACATACACACACACATACACACACACACACACACACACACACACACACACACACACACACACACACACACACACACACACACACATACACAGACATTGCTCAGCTCGATGAACTGAGTCGAATGGTATATGACACTTGGCCCTCCGGGCCAATTTTCACTAGTCGGTTTTTCAAGTGATTGCATAACCTTTCTATATGAGAAAGGCAAAAATGTGCAAAGCCTACTACAATAGAAGTTCATTTCAACAACTTTTTTCTCTTAAGAGATCTCTATAGGTCTAACGCAAAAAGTTTCGGATATATGAAGCATTTTCGTTTGAAACCACTTAAAATCAATTTTTTGTGCATAACTTTTTTCGCAATTATTTTCAGTGTCTACTATGTTCGAGACAATTACTAAAAACGTAAAATTACACAATTTTGTGGAAGACTCGCACGGATTGGCCTTTTCCCTGAATAGTTATTTAATATTTAAACTTTTATATACACTAACTTTAACTACTATCTCGTCGAACTGAGTCGAATGGTATATAACACTATGGGTTTCCGAGGATCCGATCAAAAGTCGGTTTTTCCAGCAATTCTAATATCTTTCCATACAAAAAGGAAAAAAATTTACAAAAATGTTTACAAATAAGTTTACAAAACAATGAAATCACGAATTAATAGCAATCAATTTGCGAAATGTTTATGAATCGAATTTAGATGAAGGATTATGATATTCAAGTAGAAAATAAACATTGAAAATTTTTGGCGTAACCTTTCTACAAGAGAAAGACAAAAATACTTTTGAAATTGATATTTTCATTCCACCCATTAATATCACCGAAACTGAATGTCTTAGCTGATTACCAACCTAAGGTTATATGGAACCTCAACACAATTAATTTGAATCTAAGATGGTGGAAATCGGTCCAGCCATCTTTGAGAAAATAACTTGATATCATTTTCATTTTTTTACAAGTTTTGGAGTCGGAAGTCGGATTCAAATGAAATTCAGGAACTTTGTATGAGACTGTAGTAACTTTCATATGAGTTTAGCTATAGCTTCTCTCACATTGTGACGCTAGTTTCGAAATTTCTATAAATCAAGAATCGAAATTTATGTAACTTGAAATCAGAATTCATTCGATCTTTTTCTAGGGGACGCTAGTAAGCTACTAGAGTATCAAGATGGATTAGGGAATTGTTATACAATTTTTATATTTTTCGATATGTTTTCTTCGTAAATGCGGATATTTCGTTGTTTCAATATTGGGAAGTATATTGCTTTTTGTTTATGATAGAGACAATGAAAATTGAATGATAAAAACACATTTTTCAAAGGGGCATATTAAAAAGGTACCTAATGATTTTTCCAGTTTATTGATATTTTTCGGCAGATTACGACAATTAAGCTTGCATAGCAAAATTAAATTTAAATTCTTAAATTGACTGGGTGGGCTTTATACTCAAAAGGGGCGCTTTACACTACTTTTCTCCCAGCTATCGACTTCTGAAATACAGTAAAAGCTTGGAATTCGTATTAGTACTTTTAATAAATATTTCCAAAAAGTTTTTGAAAAAATAGTCTCTTAAACACTAGAATGTGAATCTGCAGTTAAATTTTTCCGGAGTAGCACAATAGAGACCGCATATAACAGAGATGCCTCAGAAGAAATGTTCAACGTTGCAGGACTTCAACAGTGTTTATCAAACTAAATTTAACAGAATGAAACCTTGATCAAATCGATTTCAGAAATTCCTTTATCAAATCAAAGATTTCATCCTCAACCAAGACGGGAACTTTTTCGCATCCAAACTAATTTCCAAAATAAACACGAATCCGAGCTTTGGTTTTAATTTACGATTCACGTCATCTGCCGACTGCCAAACCGTAGCTCAGCTATCTCAGCTTGTCTTTTCAGTGGAACAATACCAACAGCCAAAAGGGTCTGAACAATTTAAGGGGTAAATTTAATTTATGTTTATTTGCTCACGAACCCCTGAAGCCCCATTACAGTGCACCCCTTTGCCGTCGCCATTAGTTTGTTTGGGCTCTTCGTTGCTCCCCCACACATCGAATTAAAGAAACAAAGTTTCTTCTTCAACCCGTAAGTATGAGCATCGATGTTCCCCTAAAAAAAGCAAATGATCCTGTGTCCGTCGGTGTCGTTGGATTCGTACTGTAGCTTGCATGTGCGGCAAACGAGGGTGGGTTGGAAATTTTTCTACTCCCACTTTGGTGTCGTTGGAACGGGGACCACCGCCTGAGGGTTAAGACTGGCGCAGTGAGTGGAAAAGTTTTCCTTAAAAAGGGTGAGCAGCGAGCGTTGAAATTGCTCGATTCGATAATGCAATTAACCGTTTCATACATTTTTGTGCAATTGCTGTCGGCCTGTCATACGGTAGCGTTAAGCGGAATAGTTGATGCGCTGTTTGAATTTTTTTTATTTCAGACTATTTTATTTAGCATAAATTTGGTATGAAAAGCAAATCGTGGGGGAGGAAAGATTTTCCGGCAGAGACTTTGCACGAGTGGAGAAAATTTGCGGGAAAATGAATGACTTTACAGACAAGGAAATTTGCTGGTTCTTTACTCATTGTCCGAAGGGGCGTTCCTGTCAGCGGCATGACAAGAGTAAGGCAAAAGTTTTATTAGCTGTTCATTTCATTTGCAATACAACAGTTTGATAGCATAGCTGTCATAATAACAGCTTAAAGAAAGGAATAATTATGTTCGAGTTAGGCGAATGATATATGAGTGTACATTTGGGGTCGCTTTTGGCCATTCGAGTTTTTATTAAAACATCGTTTTGATAAACAGCTTTGCTTCAGAAAATACGGTTTGAATACATTTTCTTTTAAGGACTGAAAATACCGTGCAGTAATTACAATGAAAATACTCAAAAACATTTCCTACAGAAATAAACTATACCTCTCTTGTCATTTGTTCAACGCGCCAGCATGTTCTGATTGCGCTTGGTGTTCTAGAGTAAAATTTCAAGACAAGAAAATAACCTAATAGATTCCAAACGCCATCTAAAACTTTTCGAGAAATTTAAAACCCGAATGAACAGAATTCGAACTAAATCCACTTCAACAGCTTACACAGGAGTACCCAAACAAAAGCGTAGACAAAGCTCTTATCAAACTCAATTTAAGACGAACGAGATATTGATTAAAGAGGAAGCATTTTTTTCCTCGTCCCGGGTTCCGCAAACACACGTACCTTTACGTAAGTGATTCCATCTACATATGTAGCCAACGTTGCATACGTTTTGAAGGGGGCTCAAATGCTTTGGCTCGTCTGTGCCACAAACGTTCGAGAGTGCAGACTTTTTGTTTTTTGTTCGATTTAAATAGCTTAACTTTATCATCTCCACTTAAGAATGTCAGATAGAGTAAATAAAGAAATTATTGGAAAAGTTGTGTGCTCGTAGGGCCCGTACCTTCAGGCTCGTTTGCCGTGGAGTCGACATTCCGAGCCTTAGTTACACATATTTTCCGACGAGAGTGGTTGTGGCGGTGCAAAAAAAGACACTTTAAGTAAACTCCAGGCACTTCAGCCT
The DNA here is from genome assembly GCF_030247185.1 of Malaya genurostris. NCBI lineage: Eukaryota > Metazoa > Arthropoda > Insecta > Diptera > Culicidae > Malaya > Malaya genurostris. The sequence goes on along the minus strand of NC_080572.1, from coordinate 57,413,420 downwards.
CTGGTAGGTAAAAGTTAATCGACTTCCTTGCACGATGGGATCCGTGCTCTGCTGGCTGTGCGAGTGGAGGAACCACGTTCCGTTCCACGAAGCTGACGATATGCCCTGCTGAGGAAGTATTGAAAGTGACAGTGAATGTGTCGTTTCCGGTCGGTTTGGAACGGTTCTGCTGCCTCTGGCTCTGCCCTAAGAGTCTGCAACGGGCCGCCCATACTCGCGTAGAGTGCGAAAGGTGTTGTAAAATTGAATTTTGATATGATAGGATGAGACACAGGCGGTGCCATAGGGAAACTTTTGCACACTTGACTACTGAAAGGGTGTCTAGGTTTGAAGCAGCTTTAAGCTAACCGGTGAGTGGGTGGAATTAAATATAAAGTGTTTACGGGAAATCGGGTTAATATTAGAGCCGAGTTCGATCGACTGTTTTGGAAATTTTAATTAGATTAATTGTGCACATATTGAAACCAAGTCTAACAATTTATGTTTGTATATGAGTATGCAGTTTGAACATTTTGGTCCAGCTTCGTAATTGCTGCTTCTTTGCGATTCGGAATACCAATTTCCAAGAGAACCAATCGGAGTCATTTAGTAACGGGCACGTTTCTAGGATTATTAGGTAATTATAAAATTAAATAATTAAAATAATGATCCTCGAAGTACATAAGTGATCTTTTGTGCCATGCAAGGATGGCTTTTATCGTATCAAAGAACGCTCACTGGCAACTCTTCAACGATTGAATCAGTGCCATCAAAGAGAGACGGATATCATCGCAACAACAAAATCGAATTGACACCAGTGCGAGAGCCTATTTCTCTCGATGACATTTTTGAGAATCAAAGGTTAGCATGCTGCTGTGGGGATCCTCTCTGAAGCAACAAACGGGCGCTTATTCTCGTTTCGCGATCCGATTCTGTATGGGCAGTGGATAATTGCGATAGAATCATTTTACTATTGCCGCTTATTCTAACTATGTGCATATAACCTTTGTATAAGTTGTGTCTATGAAAATGTCTGTGTAGCACACAAGAGTTTTGAAATATTGCAACCTAGTACGAGAATCATCAAGTTGAATCATCGATTCGATTTTCTGCGATAATTGTGAACTTGCGATTCTCTCTTGTTAAATTCCACACAGCAACGACCATTATCAGACTGTAAATTTTTTAAAGGGCGTGAAATACTCAGAGTATAAAGTGGAGCGAAGAAATGTAGCAAAATTCTCTCACGGTTCATGCATCGAGAGACTCGAGTTTTTGTAGCATCTTCCTCGGATTGAAAATGTTGTATACAATATAGCTAGCAATATAGCAGCTTCTGTCAAATTTTCGGCAATCACCAACACTGGTGCCATGACATGCTTTTTTAATTGATTTTTATTCATGTTTTAAGTATCATTATAAATATTATTAATTACAGCACTTGCAGCTTTTATGGATGAAATTACTCCACCAACACGGTGTTACTAAATTAATTTCGAATACATCACCGCTATTGATTCACTTATCATCAGAATGTCAAATTGCAAGATAGAAATCCAGCATTTTATTTTCATTTCAACCACATTACGCGCAATGAACATTTTCAGATTGCAAAGGGTTGAAGGTATAACGGCTATGGAAATTCATTTCCCAAAAATTTCCTGTTCGAAAATCATATCAGATATATTATAATATCACCAATAAGAATGTTCGCTGGTGAACTTTTCACAACTAGGCTTTTGACCATGTGAGATCGGTTTCATTTTTTTTTGTCTGAAAATCCCTTGTGAAAAATTCACTATCGCGATTTTCGAAATTTTAAAGTGTTGTTTAAAGTGTTACATACCGTTTAGCGTTTGGCTAGATAAGGTAATAATTTCGTTAAATTCTAACCTACTCCGTTGGCTACTCTTTGTCTCATAATAAGCGCGGAATGTTCCGACGAAATGGCTTTCGGTGTAGTGGCTTTAGACGAAATGACTTTCAGCGAAATAACTTTCGACGAAATGGCTTTTGCTGAAGTGATTTTCGACGAAGTGGCTTTCGGCAAAATGACTTTCGGAAAAATGGCTTTCGACGAAGTAGCTTTCGGTGAAATTGCATTCAGCGAAATGGCTTTAGTCGACATGATTTTCGGCAAAGTGGTCTTCGGCAGAATGGCTTTCGGTGAAACGGCTTTTGGGCAAACAACCCGCTCCTGTTCACGACAGATCTCTTCATTTTTCGAATGGGGTTATGAGCGAGTGACAGTTTCTCTTTGTTTACTTTCTCTCCTATCACTACTAAACTCAGGGATCATTTTGAATGATATTTACTACATGGAAATTTTATATTATAATGCATAATTTTTCTGTTTGCGAAAGGTAGAAATCTTGGTATATGATTATTTTACTTATCTCTTATCTCTGTCTGTATGATCATGACTTGCCTACACTATTTTTCTTGTCTCTCTCTCTCTCTTTCCAGATCAAATATAATGACACTGATCCTATCTTGGCTGTTCATTTTGGTACTGATTGTACCGGATCTTTCGTCCAGCCTGCTGCACTGTCCGTCCCGATGTCACTGCGACGACGAAAAGCTGGACGTCAACTGCGAGGAAGGTCACCTGGATGTGGTACCGATCGCGCTGAATCCATCGATCCAACGATTGGTGATTCGAAACAACAAGATCCGAATCATTGACTCGTCGGTGCAGTTCTACTCGGAGCTGACGCTGTTGGATCTGAGTTTTAACTATCTGTTCAACATACCGGATCGTACCTTTGCCCGGCAGAATAAACTTCAGCAGCTGCATTTGAACCATAACAAAATCAGTGCAGTGTCCAACAGGACATTTGTTGGGTTGGGTGAATTGCTGGTGTTGAATTTGAGAGGGAATTTAATAGATTTAATTGAACCGATGTCATTTTCGCCCTTAACAAAACTGGAGGAACTGAATCTTGGACAGAATCGAATAACCAGTATTGGATTGTCGACCAAGGGGCTGCTAGGACTGATGGATCTTAAAATCCTATATCTGGACGATAATCGTTTGGAAGTGGTACCGCCGGAGGAAACCTTTCGACCGGTGGACAAGTTAGCTGAGTTGTACATCGGGACCAACTCGCTGAACATGATTCGCGATGGAGCATTTTCTGTACTGTCAGAACTAACTTTATTGGATTTGAGAAGCACTCTGTTGAGTAACATAAGCAGTGGTACATTTGCGGGAATTGAAAACATCAAATGTCTTAATTTAGCTGATAATCGATTTCAAAGAATTCCAACGAAACCGTTGGAAATTCTGAGACGATTGGAAGAGTTATCAATTGGTCAGAATTATTTCGAAACAGTTCCAGGCAACTCGTTTCGAGGATTGTCAAATTTGAAACGGTTCGAATTGAGAGGTTCGTTGTATTTGAAGCGAATCGAAAGAACTGCATTCCAAACTAACACCAACCTGGAGAGTATTGCTATCGAGTCAAATAAGGCCCTGAGCGTACTGGAAGAGGAAACATTCTCTGGATTGCTGTATCTGAAGCATCTGAGCCTACGGAACAACGGATTCGAACAGTTGGATGAGAATATGTTCTCCTGGAACAGTTTGCGTACGTTGGACATTTCCGATAATCCGATAAATTGTGATTGCTACTATTCGAAACTCCTGCACCGGTTGCAAACGACCAACCGAATCAGCTACAATGCAACCGGCTGTCCACACCATCTACCGGATCAGTGGGAATGCGAGTACATCTTGGACAAGAACAAAAATCTCATTTCGGTTCTGGTGCTGGCGGTGGCCATCGTGACAGCCATCGCTCTCACCTTTTACCGCTTCCGGGGGCTGCTGCGAGAGTACGTTCACAACGGGTGCAAGAACAAATCACACGTGGCCGGTGGGGTAAGTCCGGTGATCGGCGGAGACATCAACAGGGTGGATTATGAGAAGGCCATCACCGAGGATGATTACGTGATCCGGCAGAGCAATTTGTACAGCAATCAGGTGCAACCGATTCTGAACGGCTATCCGGGCTACATGCAGCAGAATAATATCTACTATAACAAGCCGCTCCCGATTACCGAGTTATAGTATTGAAAGCTAGTCGAGTGTGATGCCAGTCTGTAAATTTGATTAGGCTACGTGTTTCGGGGGTGCTTATTTTTGTGGCATAGGGCTTTCCTTCTTGGCGCCATAACAAACTTGCATCCGCTGGCGACGATGTTGCAGGTGATGCAGGTATTTTCGGTTTGGGGCCCGTATGCAACGGGTTGTAAGCAGACAAAACACGTCGGACGTCCCAGTTCGATCCGTATTCCCATGCGTTGCATATGGACTCGTTATGATAATAGCAGTTGGATAATCCTGTTCGTTATTCAATTAAAACAAACGAGACGTGCTGAAAATTAAACCATGTACTAGATAGCGCAAACATCGTTCGGCGGAGCACGCGACGAAGAATTTCAGATCAAGTGAAAAAGTTTTTCAGTTGTACTGTTTTACACACTCTCCGGTATGTTTCTGGTGTTTGGTTCCCAGAAAGCGCACCGCACCAGGTATCGCCACGTATAATCCCTACTGGGAATCCACCCGAGAAACACCATGCCACCCATCAACCCCCCAACATCCACAAGCACCGTCGAGCTATTCTCGATAGCCCGGTGGACCAACCGAGCAGAACGTTCAACATAACGGCCACGAAAGGCTGCTCAGTTATACGTGACCCTAAATGAGTAGGAGTATGAAAGCGGTAATAATTCCATGGAAATTATAGCAATACCATTTAAATTTTAACTGTAATTGTTAAAGGTTAGTGAAAAATAGCGGGGAAATTATCCGAGACCGGTTCTTCTTTCAGTTTGTGCAGTGCTGAATGTTACTTCGTCTCCTCTCCTCTCTCAAACAGGTGATGACGCGGGAAATGGGCGTTCAGGATTTTTATCACTGGTTGGAGAGTGTGTGTGTGTGTGTGTATGTATGAAAGGAAGAATGTGCGGTTTACCCTCTAGATGGGTGTAAATGTATGTGGTTTCGGTCGTTGAAAATTTGCTTTGATGATGGTTAACCTTCGCAGAATTGACGAGGAATGTTTGGAAGGTATTTTGTTCGCATAAACAGAGAACTGATGTGATTCTGAGAGGTCAATTTTTAAAGCAAAACAAACAGGTATAAATCGATTCAGTTTCACTGGACCTCTCTAAATTGACAATGTGATTGCTTGATAATGGAAAATGTTTTCGTGATATTCGATCCGTTGAAAATATCCGATGAATTTTCGTTTCGAAAATTCTCAATTTCGCAGCCATTGAACAATTTCTGTTCTTATTTTGTGCTATTCATTTCTAGACTATCTAAGCGACATCTTTGAGGATTATTTATCAAAAATTCAGGTCTACAGCGCTTCGATCAAAGGTCGGTTTTTCTAGCAACTCTCTATCCTTTCCTTTCTATGGAGAAAGGCAAATAGCTTGAGAGGGTTTCAAAGACGAGTGATTTTGAAATATTTTTTTATATCTGTTAAAAAAAGAAAATTTCATGTCATGTCATTAGCGAAACTGCGTCAACTCATGGACTATCGTTGAACAAGTAATTTGCGAATTTGACTGAATCAAAATCTTATACAAATGTAAAATAATTGTTCTAAAGATTATCATATGAAATCGAAATTCGATCTATTATTGTATTTTTTTCGATTAGGATAAAATTTTGCATAAGTATTCTTCATGACCAAAAAGGTAATTCGCATCATCAATTAGCCATTTGAACTCTATCGTTACTATTGGGAAGAACCTAAGCAAAAATTTTATTGAAAATTTTTAAACAGCTATGCAGAAACGGTTTGTTAGATTGATTTGGTCTGTCCGGGAATGTTTTAGGTAACTAAAGACTGTCCCAGAAAGTGTGGACGCACTTTGATTTCGCTGTAAATAATTCACAAGTGTTAGATATTCAAATTTTATTCGATATACTGATAATATTAGACTACAACAACAGAATATTATTCTCAACATTTGCTACTTAGCCATTGTAGACTAGCTGGCGCACCTTTTTGCGAACGTTCCTCATTAAATTCCGTACAGACTTCTTGGCGACAAGTTTTGACACTTTTTTCCAATCTATTTCGAACTGTTGAATGGTTTCGGTTTCCGAGACATGTTTTCTTAGATGTGCCTTCGTTAATGCCCAAAATTCCTCAATTGGTCGAAGTTGTGGGCAATTTGGTGGATTCATGTCTTTTGGGACGAAAGTGCCATTTTTAGTAGTATACCATTCTACCGTTGATTTCGAGTAGTGGCAAGAAGCAAGATCTCACCAGAAGACAACAGGATCCTTGTGGCTTCGAATCATGGGTAGAAGTCGTTTTTGTAAACATGCCTTGATGTATATTTCGCTGTTCATTGAAGCAATGGTGATGAAGGGTTTCGAAATCTTACCGCAGCTACAAATTGCTTGCCAGACCATAGTTTTCTTACCAAATTTTTCGACTTCAATCGATGTCTCGGACTGGTTTAACACTTGCCTTCTCGCACCGTATATTATTGTGTTCCCGGCAAGGATTTGTAATCGAGTTTCACGTAGATTTCGTCGTCAATGATTATGCAGTTCATATTTCCAGCAAGAATCGTATTGTACAGCTTTCGAACCCTCGGCCTGATCGATGCTTCTTGTTTCGGACTACGTTTTGGTTGTTTCTGCTTCTTATAGGTTCAAACGTTATTTAGCACGAAGAACATTTGACTTCGAAGTGCCCACTTTTTTGGCCACATCCCGAACTGAAACCTCCTTCTTTTGCTCGAACGCCTTCAGTATACGTTTATCCAACTGAGGTATAACAGGACTTTTTTTTCGACCCGTTTTCGGTTTATCCTCAAAGGTGTTATCCTCACCGAATTCCCTGATTGCATTTCGCACGGCTTTTTCACTTACTCCTTCCATTTTTGCTATCTTCCTCAGTGACAGTCCGCGTTCTGTGCACCATTTGTACACAATTTTTCGACGTTGTTCTGCTGAAAGTCCACGCATTTCGAAACAAACTAATGAAAACGAATAAACAACTGCACAAGTGGTTAGAGAAGAGTGTAAACAACAGGACGCAGCCATAAAAATTGACAGATTGTGAACCATTGCGAAATGGCAGCGGTTTTTGGTTGCGTCCATACATTCCTGGTTTCGCTCATGTTTCCGTAAAGAATATTTGAGTCATTCAAGGGCTTTGATACCTCATTGGTAACCAGTTTGTAAAAAGTTCGAATGGTACTAACATGACATTAGAAAGATTAAAACGTAAGATCTGCGCTGCGATTATACAATCCATTGGAGCAAAATCAAATCAAAATAGTGGAGTTAACATCGAAAGTGCGAAAAAATTGTGCATGGTAGCTGTTGCATTCTTCACGCGTCTCTTCTACAATAACATCGTGCTGGAATCATTTGGTTCATTTGTGGAATAGGTATGAAAGTCGTGTAATCAGAAATATTTGGTTTCAAAACATTTGTTCACGCTTACTGTTCGTGTTTTAAACCAAAAGTGTTCAAATATTCTCTCAATAAACAATTGGTACTGAAAAGACAGTTACTGAAACCGCTCACGTTGTCGTAATTCAGAGCAGCACTTGATTCGCTCCGACACGACGTCCAGTGCAATGATCCGACTCGATCAACCGAAAATTGTATTATAAATTAGAATTTAATTAGAAATCAGTTTAGTTACGGAGTTGGGTTTGTTCAATATGAAAAAAAAACTACATTTTCATAAATCCATGAAGAATCAGAATTGCGGCCCGTGAGTAGAATATTAAGACCTAAGGCCTAAACCATCGTTGGCCGTGGTCTAATGTACAAATAAACGAGTGTGTGTGTGTGTGTTTTTTTACAGAACGGCTCTTCCGAACAGAATGAAGATTCTGCCGGTTTCGGACCAACCCATCCGGCCAGAATGATAATAGCGGTTGTACAAGCTGACGCTTTGGCTACCCCGAAAAGCTGCTCTTTTATTCACCATTACTGGCGCCCCAATCCCCAATCCGGTGTGAATTGGCGGCGGGCCCAGCGTGGTTCAGGTTTTCGCATTCCCGTCCGCCAGTCGGTGGCTGTACATGAATTTGTAATTACGAACATATACGTTTCGGTTTTAGTTGAACTGGATGAGAGAGACAGGGCTTTTTTTTGTTTGTCTGCGGTGCTGATGGTGGCCGGCCAGTTGGTAGGGACTAAACATTAACAGCACATTTAGCGGCAACTGTTCGTTGAATTTTTCAGTCGCAATTGCCAGGATACTCGCCTCAATGGCAGTGCGGTCGAGACGGTCTGGCGCGTTTTTAATGTGGCGTCCGTTCAAACGAGAAAACGATGATTATGGGTGGAGTTGTAGGATTCTAACATGTCAATGGGATTGAATAGTTTGATTAAACAATTCTGAGTTCAGCGATGACCCTAGCATCGAAAAGAAATGTGAATATTTTTACACAAATATCTTAACCCATGTTTAACTAGTTTGATAATCAAAAACGTTCTACAGAAAATCGTTTCCCAGACTGATCTCACGTCATTTTTCTGGTATCCCACATCAGAATCCAGTGTCATCATCCACCACTGAACCCTTCGCATATATTATATTAAACCATATAATCTCGATTGGGACCTATGTTGGGTTTGTCTGTTTGTTTCCGGCACTCGGAACGTTTATGTATCCGATCTTCAAAAGGACGACTCTTCCGGGAATCGTTCCTGTTTTTGCCACCATCAAACATTTGCATATCTTTTCGAGTTCGGGCTCCGTCGGTGGCATTTCGTCGTCGATCTCTCGACCGCTAGGTTCTGACGGTGAAAGTTGAGATGAATTTTGATTTCAGGTTGGGTTGCCGAAGCCGCACCCAAATGACGGTACACTTGAGCGGAAATGTTTTGTTGACTTCAATTAGGCCTTCTGCAAAGGTGCAAATTATAGTCTGTTCGTTTCTGAGTGTGTGTGAGAGAGCGAAAAGGACTGTGCGGTCTAGTTGAGAAGAGGGGATGAGGTTTTACGGGAGCTGATAGGGATACTGAGTTTGTGAAAATTGCAGATTATGATAAGCGGAGACTTTTACAAGTGAGAAGTAGGAAATACAGCAAAGTGGAAACCGAAAAGAAGAAAAAGGAGGAATAAAACGTAATGGGATTATCCAAAAAGAAAGGCTATTACCCGCCTCTGAATGCCGTGGCATTTAGGATAAATTATGTAAATGTGAGTAAATTTTTAACTTGAGTTATTATTTTATCACTTTCATCTGAGCGCGATGTTCGGTGTAAGGACACAAAAAGGTAGCACGACTTGGCCTCGGTGTCGGTGTGTGCTGCGCTTTCGAAGCCCAGAAGGCGGTAATTTTATCAGAAGGAAGTTATGAATATTTATCAAGCTAGCTCGTGAGTAATGGAGCAAGTCTGGCGGAAGCCGGATTAGAAGTATAATTTCACTTATCACAAATGTCGTACCTTTCCTCAGTTCGAAACAGTCGGAATCATTCCAAACATTTTATGGTACTACTTAGGCGACTTAATGGAACGGCATATACCTAATGCAATACAAACTTAGTGAACAGGACAGCAGATATCAAACATAGTCTTTTAGGCACTTGTTACATTCCATTTTAGTGTATGGATGAGTATAGATATCCTAAGACATAAATACATCCATCAGTACCAATACGAAACAATCGCGCATAAAGCCAATGAACTCGAATTGATCAAAACATTCCAGTTAGACTAATATTATAGTACATAAACCATAAACTGATCTGTAAACGAATTTCACTGCGTTTGTGAGATTTTTCTTTGAATACAATAAGCATATTGTTAAGAATAACCATTGAAGTGGCTTTATTTATAAAATATCTGTACAATATCATCAAAAGTGTGTAATATAAGCTGAAAAACAAAATATGTTAATTGAAATAGTGTGTGAAATTTGAAACTAAGACTTTGACTTACAACGGTATTGATTAAATATTATGTGAAAACAAAACACTTCACTCAAAGACAAAAATGTATATCATAATTTTTTTTTAATCAATCTTTAATATAATGAACCCATTGTTTGAAACACTCCATCCATTTTGTTTTTGAAGTATCCGAAATCTTCCTTTTAATATAGCTAGAATCGGAAACGAGAACCAAGAGCCTCGGTCAACGAATCCCAAATTGGTCAAAACCCATTGTTTGAAACACTTTGTCTGTTTGTTTTCGAAGTATCGGAAGTCTTCCTTTTAATATTGGTAGAATGAGGAGCAAGAATCAAGAGCCTCGGTCAGTGCATCCCAAGTTGGTGATGAATGTAGGAATGATTACCATCGCCACACACAAACTGATTTAGTAGAAGTTCAATCGAGTTTAGCTGGAGTTCTGGTTATAACGCTAGTGGTAAGTAAGTAAATAATGCACATTTTGGAAAATTAGCTCCTAAAAGTCGCGAAGAAAAGTCATTCTGCATAGCCTCGATGCGCTGGATACCGAGTTGATAGATTGTTGATCCTAAAAAGAGCCGATTTAAGGTCTATTCCCACCTCTCCGATTCAGTACTGGTACCGGTACAGCTCCGTGCACGAATTTTAATATTATTTCATACGTATTGAACGCGTGCATTCATAATTGGTTGACTCATGCTGTGATTCGATGCCAAAAACCTCTTTCTTTCGTAACGTGAAAAAGCATGTCGCATTAAGTTTTTCGCTTTTCCATCTGTCGTTCGTTTACCAACTTTTAGAATCGTTCCCATGGCCAGGGGCGGCCAGTTCCATGAGATATTCGGGGGGTACAAATAATTATTACTACAAATCATTAAACTTGCAATAGGGTAACGGCTCCCTATTTTAACTGAGCTTCTATTTCCATATCATCCTTCACCTCATTACTTTGAACATGAATAATATCTTACAACGTACCTGAACCAAACTGTAGAATGTTTTAAAATGATTATTCAAGCTATTGTCATCAAGGATGGCTTTTATCGTATCAAAGAACGCTCACTCGTAACTCATCACACGATTGAATCAGTGCCATCAAAGAGAGACGGATATCATCGCAACAACGAAAACTCGGCATGGTTCATTTAACATAGAATAGACACCAGTTCTCTCGATGTCATTTCTGAGAGTCAAAGGTTAGCACGCTGCTGTGGGGATCCTCTCCGCATTTACTTTTCAATCTAGGATAAATTTTCGTCTCAAGATTTACAGTTCGTCATGTTTCTGAATATCTACTAATCGATTCGTCTCAAAACATGACCACTATTTCGCACAATTACACTACTATTGAATGCTGGATGACTTCATAATTAGTAATGTTCATTTGTCTTTTGTTTAATTAACGATTAAAAATTTTCAAAATTACCCGACAAGCAATAAAAGTCTTCAAGAATATGAGATGAAAGTTTTTCACTTAGTTCACTTGATTGCGCTTTGTTTTCATCTCTTTTCGTTTCCCAAAGCTGTCAAGTTTTCTCATAATGTTACAAAAAAAATTGTTTTCCTTTTTCAAATTATCATCAACAAGTATTTTTTGATATCCGTGACATTAGGTTAATTATATTGTTGATATTTATATTTCAATAAAACTGTTTCGGCTTCGAATATTACCAGAAAGAGCGTGTTAAATGCTAATGAAATAATCATTGTATCAAATCTAGTAGCACTGGTTTCTTTCCGCTATACGTCACCATAACACTGTTAAGCGTGTGTGTTTCATCGGCTGTGCACAGAAGTGCCAGATATTTTCATAGAAAGTATGTATCTGCTCTATCTGTTTCCACTAATAAAATGAATCAGTTCAAATTGGTTGAGAACTTTTATATAAATGATTATCAGTGTTCATCATCAAATATTTGCACAAAAGATTTCCATTTTAACATGTGATTTGTCCGTTGATTAATAAACTTTCAAAGAAGTACTGCAATCAAATACTAAAAGATACTCAGAGAGATAAGTCTAACTGTTTACTTCTCACTTTTTATAAACCTTTACAAATCTGTATTAAATTTAGGAAATCTGTAATCTGATTTAAATCAGTATGCGAACGCAAAAATCTATACGATAGAGATAAATCTGTATAAATGGCATCTCTGGTTCTGCATTTTGTTTTTAGGAGGGCTAATGCCTAAATAGTAACAATTCTTTTTTTTTTGTTTTTTTTTAAGTTCTCCAAATTAACTGCACAGTAACATTTTGAATTTAAAACGAAAGATAACGAAAACGATCCAAAAAAATTTAAACGTAGAAATGATTCCAAACTGTTTTTTTTTATTTAAAAGACATTTTTATTCAGGCCTATTTGCGTACAAGCTTTATGTGGCCGATTGAGCCGATTTTTTAAATAAAATCTTTTTTGTATTCGATCTCGTTGTCACCCTTTTTCTAGGGCGAGAGGAGCTTCCATTTCCCTCCTGCGAGGATTGAGGGGCACTTTGTTCGTGGCTCGTCTCGTCGTCCATTGACGCATCGGTGGTATTGTTGATTTCCGTCTTTTTTTCATTATTATTCGCAGTTTTGATCTCGTTGCTAGTTACTGTAGAAGCGCCTTGTTGTACATTGGTTGCAGCTGCTTGTTGGTTAGATGGTGAAGGTGTTTTTGAAACAGGAGCAATGCATTCACTAGTTTCCGTTGTTGAGTGGTTGGTCCTTGTTTTTGTTTGTTTTGTTTGTTTTCGCAGTTTCAGTGCAAGGTTTGCCGTAGTGTGCAGGTTGTTCACAAAACTGACATGTAACCAGTTGATTTTCATACGTAATCAGCGTTTTACACGGATGTATTCCATCTTGACCACAAACGATGTAAGATGGAATTGCTTTACGTAATTGCATACGTACCACTCGCACGCCATTCCGGATACCGGGGAAAAAATTCCGCCATACTTCCCTTTCGATGGAAAGAACTTCACCGTACTGCGACATGTTTTTCCGAACGAACCCATCGCTGGTCTGCGGGGGAAGGTCATGCACGCGTACTTCTATGGCATTGTCCACCATGTACACAGGGATTTTATATTTAACATTGTCATGATCAACACTATGCACCTCGTTGTTAACCGAAGCGAATGCAATTGCATCTCTTTCACGTTTGAACATAATGTACACACAGTTAGACGCCTTGTTGAATTGAATTTCACTTACATTATTAGCGTCTAGATGCATTCGTTCTTTAAGTCGTTTTGGTCTTGTAGGCCAAGTTTTAGGCTTTGTTAAATCGTATTTGCCCATTTCGTACACTCTATTGTTCACTACACTGTATTGTCTTTGTTTATGTTATCTCGACCGTAAACGATTTGCGACTGTGTCGGATGAGATGTGAGCACGAACTGATTCCAAACTGTTGTGTGTTGTCTCATAGTTGGCATTAGGCCCTTTTTAAGGAAAATTCAGACATTTTGAACCTCAGAGTGTAATTGTGCAATATTTTGGTTATGGTTGCTGTCGCCATTGCTAATTTATGGGATGAATAAAGGACCAACGATAGGATGAGTATAAAACATTTGTGATGAAATTAGGAGCGCAGTATTGAATATATCAGAAGTGTTTTTAGCTGATTTCTTTTAATATTATTTAAATTTCCATGGAATGTGAATCAATTTCCAATGTGAAGCAAGGCGAATTAAGCAGAAATATGAAAAAATCGTTGTGATTTTAATGACTAAATCAGGTTTTCAAAATAACGTCCTTAGAAATGAGATGAAATAGGGAGCCCTTACCCTATATAAAACATTTTTATAAAACAAACGGAGAAGTTAGAGCAAATAAAAAGCAACCAAGTAGGCAAGTTTAGTTACTCTTCCGAATTTTTTGACACGATCACAAACAATTTTCCTTACTATTGCAGTAATAACCAATATTCGAAAGTGGTAAAGTATAGCACATTTCACATTGTAGTAAATTAGTTTAAAAATTGTTGTAAGCTAGTTTAGAAATATGAACGATTACGGAGACGAACTACGGTTATAACAGAAAACGTGTAATATCATAATATCCCCACCCCCCCATAGTTGCCGCGACTGCCCATGGCTCTTAGTAGATCGTCAAACTTTACGCTCGATTTCAGCATCGCTTGTTTTGAAACGTTCATGGCTAATAAATTAAGTTTCGTTAAAATGTCTACACAAAAATAAGCATTACAAGGTATTATTCGCGAAACCGCTCAGTCTGAACGATGAGTGATGAACTCTTCACTGCACCGGACACTAGTTGGTCGTATAATATATGGTATATTTTTATGGGAGACAAGGGTTAGACCGGACACGTGGTTACACCGGACAGCTTAAATATCTTATAAACCTGCAATTACTTCGATTCATGGATTGAGTTTATAAATGCGCTTAGAGATGACTTGGGTAAAAACCCAGCTTTAATGAATGTTTTTTTTTCAAATTTCTGAAAAGTGTCCGATTTAGCCACTGTCTCCCCTATATTATGAAAACCACCCTCGAAATTATTTATTTTACACGACCTGCCACTCGCCTATCAAAACTATATCGTAAATTTAAGCACCCCTCAGTAACTCGTAATGTCAAAACGAGTACACTTAATTTTTTTCTGAAACTGGCTACTGGACCGATAAATTGTTATTTTTCGAATAATAGTTACCATAACCTGAGTTACAGATTAGGTATAATTGAAAATATCAACAAAACGAGCCGAAGTGTCAAATACACATAGGAATCAATTCTGAAATAATACCACATGTATAAAGTCGTAGATTCGTGAAATTCGGTAAACCAATGTCCGAAAAATCTTACTCCAGTTGAAAGATTATGTTTTGGAATGCTAGTGTGTAATCTTTAAGGACTTTCTTAATTAGAGTTTTTGAGTAGTACGATAGAAGAAAAATTAATTATCCTAAGAATATTATGCATTTAATATTGTAGATATTTATTTCAAGAACATGTCATACTTCCCAGTACGGTTTCGGGTAAATGTAACGTAAAAACAATAAATGACATTTCCAGTTAGCAGTTAGCTAACAGCTAGTAAAATGAAACTATTCTTATAATCATGATTACATCGGATGAAAATAAAACATATGAAATTGATGAAAACAGTTTTGTATTCTCCGCTATCTTAAGCCTGTTTTGTTGTACCAGAAATTGCGTAGTTCGAGGTGAACATTTCAAAAGGGCCTTAAAACAATTGACAGATGCTCTTTTTTTACTTTCTCTTTCGATTATATCTGCGTTATTACGCAATTGTTCGTTACATGTATGATACTATTACAAAGCTGGAGATATTTTCTTTCATTCTATATACAAATTTGGTAAGTGAACGTCAAAATTTAGGTGTTATTAACAGATTAGTTATTATCTCATTAGTTTATGTGCCCTTATGAAATGTTCACGTCGAGTTGTTCATTGTGCATTCTATTGACGAGACCTTCGCGTTCTCTCCAGTTTTCATTTTCCTGTAGCGATCAATAACTTTGGTAAAATTATTGACGATAGTTCAATTGAAATGTTACTTACAGCGATATTTTTCCGAATTATAAATCTCTCACTTTCATTTAACTTCTTTGCACTAATCTTGTGATTTTTATTATCAAGAGTTAAGATAATTATAGAACGTCTGTCGTACATACTCGACGGAGACCTGTTTCAAGAAATATGTTTAATATTGCTGTTAAGAGAATGATATAAGATGCTAAACTTTTTTTGAACTTACGGGCCAACATTACTTTCGAACAAAGAATTAGCAGAATTTGTCATGTTGGTCGTTATTGAAGGCCTTGACTTAAACTTTATATAACATTGCGAGCTCTTAAATTTTTACGCTCAATTTCTATTGTCTAGAATATTTTTGCTGTTTGTCGTACTTTTTATTAAATCGTTTGTTTATTTATGTTGGGGTTCCTTGGAAACGAGTTCATGGCAACTAAAACAATGTTGCTAGAGAACATTATTTGTGTCATAAACAAGGGTTCACTAGAATTGGGGTAACTGGCGGTAAATCGTTAACGATCACTTTTATTTTCGATTTTTCTTTGGAGTGTCTGGTAGTGTCGTCGACTCAATGCTTTTTCATTCAACTGCCCCTTAACTAATTGCTTTTTTTCAGATCCTCTATCGTTTTTCTCATTGAATTTCATTACCATCAACCAGCAATATCAATAATTTGTTTCATTGAAATTTCAGTACATTGATGACAAAGAACCAAAATCGACGGAAACAGAAATTTCACTCAATGATGGGTGGGTCGACAACGAAATCATTTTGCGTTTAGTATTTTCGCGCACTTTGATCGGTGTTTCAAATGGATCTTTTGTGTATTGGTTTGAATACGTTTCGGTGACTTCAGGGTATGCAAGTGGAGTTAGATATTTTATTACTCATAACTTCTGCATTAAATTAGAGGAAATTTTTCATATGATATTGAATTATAAAGTTATTGACAGCACCGACGAAATGATTTCTCATTTTGGATAGAGCTTTCATTGAAGCGCGTCACGGTACGGCGAAGGAGCCTACAGAAGGCATCCAGAGTCGTTTTTTGAGATGAGTGCGTTGGAAAGTAGCAGTGTTCAGCGATGTCGCCTTCGGCAACATAAAAGGTTGATAAACACCGTTATTAGAAAGAATTCTATCTATAATTTCCAATATTTTCGTTGTGTGTTATCATATTTGATTATGTTGGTGAATTTCCATAAATGGTTTCATTTCAATGTATAATGTTTCATCGTTACTCTACATTGTGCAGTTCGCTAACAAGTTGAATTGGTAAGTTCATTGATGATACAATATAAAACAATAAAATTTGATTAGTTTAGGCACTGAAAGACAGCCTTGGCCTATGGAAAGGAAATATACATCTTCAAAAGAGATCAATGAAATCAATATTCAGTTTTATTGTGTTTATTGCTTCTAAGTCACTTCTGACTATGGATCCGAAATGTGACTCATAAATTTCAACATTCAATCAAACTCTTCCAGGACACCTCATTCGGAAACCCTTCCACTTCCCACATAAATCACCGTCTGTTCACGAGCCGAATCTGGTGAGTGCGATCCTGACGGGAATAATGAGCTTTCATTCCATTCCATTGTTTCAAACCAGCTCGTTCGTAAAAGCGATATCTTGGTTTCGCACAAATCGCATGCCGTACGCTCTCTGAATTCGATAACGAAGCAATCGTTTCGCAAAGTACCTACCTCTACTGCGTTTCGGCATCCATAGTCAGACAAGCGAAGAGAAGAACAGATGCTTGGTTCCTCATCCTCAATCGCTTATGCCTAACGGAGCAGCATGCTTCCTGTTTCCGATCGGTTCAAGGCGGAAGAAAAATGAAGCTCACGGCTTGGGCTGCCGGTTATTTCTCCGCTTCAGCTCAGCATCCGCGAGAGCGAAATGAGTTCATTCTAAAAACCAATAAAATTTGAACAGGGTCCTGAAGAGGAAAGTGGAAACCGGAAGCAACGCGTTGCCAAACGAAGCAAAGCTTACAAATATTAATCAATGTCAAGAGAATTTTCTTCGCTTAACTTTCCCTATCCGTACTTTCGTTCAGCCAAGCAATCCAAGAAATTTCGCCGGGATCAAATTGTAAATATTTCACAAGAGAGCGTATAAAGCTTTACTTGGTTGACTTTTTGTTTATGCCTAATTTGGATCGTAGGTTTTTCTAACAGTTTCTGGTTCAATAATAAATGATAATAAAGGAATTAAAGAAACTCTGAGATGTGCTGAAGGACGTCGGAGCCTTGGAAAATTGAATGTTGAATTACACTAAAACTTTACAAGAAAGGCAAAAATGAATCGAATGTACTGCTAGTTCAAAGCATTCTATATAACTTTGACTTGCTGTATATTACTATACTTGCTCCAATAAGTGATAAATCACGTCTTGACAATATATCGAACCTGTCATGCACATTTAATCATTTTCAGAATAATGTCGTCGTGTTTGAGAAGCATTTCCGCCATCATTCATTTACTGTTAAGTGAATTATGCTGCCTGAATATGTTTCGCAAGATTAAATTAATCACAACCAAACGTTAATATGATCATAACTGAAGCTAACATGGAATCGAAACAATGGAAACTAATGCAGTTCATGTAACTATTTCGCAGAGATATTTTTTGTCAATTATTGGTTATTAAATTTTTAACGTTTACTTTAGTGTCTCTAGCTAATAAACAAAAAAATCTGTCTACAAATCCTTCTGAATTTGTTCAATTAGACATATCAGCCCTTCTCATATAAAAAAGTTATGCAATCACTTGGAACACCGACTAGTAAAAAGTGTTATATACCTTTCGACTCAGTTCATCGAGCTGAGCAATGCCTGTGTTTTGGCTAGAGAGCACCCATTCTTCCAATAGTTAAAGTTTCATAATGTTTGCTCTTCATGATGATCCTGTAGGGTTTGCCTCGGAAGATTGGGGGAGTCAATTCTTTTCTTTCAGCACGACAGAGACGGTTTCTATGTTTCTGATTATTGTTCTTGTAAAGGACCCAATTTCTGTCATCAAATCCAACATTTTTTCGGGCGACTTTATGCGGTTTTAAAGCATTTTCATTGTAACCTAGAACATTTCTGGACATCGGTTGTTCGCTTTTATAAATTTGAAAAATTGATGTGTAACTGCAAGATAAACGACAAAATAGAAAGCCCCAAAGTGTTCTGTTGGCGAGGTGTGATTTTTGTTGAATATGGTGCTGATGAAAAGACACGATAATGGAAGATGAAAATGTCTAACCTTCATGCAGTTCACGACACAAAAAGGTACGAATTTTCCGAAACAGATTATGAAACTTTTTGAACCTGTAGGCCTGGCTATTTCATGGCTCTAAAACTTCCGGTTCCGGAAATGTAGAAAATTGGATCGTTTTCTCGTGAAATGTTAATGAGAAAGGCACCATTACACCAAAGCCAAAGCCTTTTTTTTTAACAAGGTGAAATGCAATTACGCACGGAGTGTGGGACTCTCCACAGGACTACCCAACTGTTGATTGGAACTACCCACTAAAACACCTTGGATCTCCAACCCTACCTCCCCGGCACCACCGCTAGGTATTACTTCGGGGTGGAAGGCTATTGGTGCTCACAGCACCCTCCCAGATTTATGCAGAATGGGGATCAGCATCCTGCTCTCGAGGGATCGACCAGTTGGATGACGAGGTCGGTCCAGTGATGCCGGTTGGAGGGTAACTTCTGGTTC
This sequence comes from Malaya genurostris, assembly GCF_030247185.1. Taxonomy (NCBI): domain Eukaryota; kingdom Metazoa; phylum Arthropoda; class Insecta; order Diptera; family Culicidae; genus Malaya; species Malaya genurostris. The sequence goes on along the minus strand of NC_080572.1, from coordinate 57,394,297 downwards.
ACTGGCGCCTCGACGACCCAGAACTGATGCTACGTCGCGGAACTACTCGACTAGTCTCCGCCAAAAGATCTAGTCTACACCGACGGAGGGTTCCCTGACGAGGGAAGTCCTCCCGACCCGACGATTACGGTACGCGTCTACGACCCGACCGAAAGGATACCTAAGTCCATCCGATGATTCCGGTTGGAGCGTGACTTCCGGGTCATTGGCGCTCAGACGATCCTAGCGGTACCACGCGACGATCTACTCATCTAGTCCCCGACAAAGGATCTAGACTACTCCGACGGAGAGTTCCCCGTCGAAGGAGATTCTCCCGATACCGAGTCCTCTCTTACACCACACGGGACACCCGATGGAGTGCAGAGGTCGGTCCGCGATTCGCTGGCGCCTAGACGACTCGAATCGGTGTTGTGGCGACTACTCGACTAGCCCCCGCCGAAGGATCTAGCCTACACCGACGGAGAATTCCCCGACGAAGGAGGCCCTCCCGAAACCGTCGCTTTCGATATTCGTCAACGCCCGACCGAGAGGATGCCTGGGTCGATCCAGTGATTCCGGTTGGAGGATAGCTTCCGGTTCACTGGCGCCCCGACGATCCTAACAGTTTTACGTACTACTCGTCTAGTCCCCGACGATGGATCTAGACTACTCCGACGAAGAGCTTCCTGGCGAAGGAGGTTCTCCCGGACCGACGTTTATTCGCTGATCTCTCTTGAGCCTACTATGGTTGCACGCGACTAGCGGTCGCGGCTGCCTGTTGTTGCTCCGCACTCCATTTCCGCTGCAATATGCCAATTTGGGATGCCGCGGTCGACACTGCTTTCCAGTTCTCTACGCAGTGGCACATTCTCTGGATCAGGTTCTCCGGTGTGGTGTCCATGCCGCATGCCTCCAGTAGCTCACAACTTTGAGCCGCGAAACGGGAACATGCGAACAAGACGTGGTCTGCCGTCTCGATCTCGTCTGGGCAGCAAGGACATACAGGGGATGTCGCGTGGCCGAACCTGTGGAAGCTCACGTGGCCTGTGAGGAATTGCGTCAGGCCGAAGTTCACTTATCCGTGAGGTCTATCTAACCAACTCGAGACCCTAAGTATGAGCCGATGTGTCCACCTACCCTTGGTTGAGTTGTCCCACTCTTGTTGCTATCTACGTAGAGAAGCGGCTTAGGAGGCCCTACGGGCGTTCCTGTCTCCTCGCATGCTGTAGCACTCCGCGTCTTCCTACACTATCAGACCGATAGGCATCATACTTGCAACCACGCAGGCCGCAACCCTCGATACAGTGCGGTATGCACTGATCACGCGAAGACACATCAGTCTATGCGTACTCTCCAGCATCTGTGCGTTGCGTTCCACATTAAGTGCCGACGCCCATACCGGGCTGCCATACCTGAGGATCGAAACTGCCACTCCTGCCAGTAACCTACGTTTACTGGAGCACACAGGCATATTCAACGTGCTTGCTGAAGCTGAGTTTGTCGTAAAGCATCACACCCAATTGCTTCAGTGATCTCTTGGAGGGATCACGCAATCTCCGGCATGTACCAACGCCTCCTGTTCCGATTTGCGGTTGTTTACCACCATCACCTCTGTTTTGTGGTGCGCGAGTTGCAGTTTCCTGCTACGCAGCCAGTCCTCCACCAAGCAGATTGAGTGTGATGCACTCAGTTCGACCTCTTCGATGGATTCGCCGTAGACTGTCAGTGTGACGTCGTCCGCGAACCCGACTATCTTGACACCCGGAGAGAGCCTCAACCTCAGTACTCCATCGTACATTATATTCCACAGGATCGGGCCCAAGATAGATCCCTGTGGTACTCCAGCCGTAATTGGAGTGTTACGTGTGCCTTCGTCGGTCTCGTAGAGCAATACTCGGTTTTGGAAGTAGCTTTCCAGAATCTTGTACAGCCCTTCCGGTACTCCCAGTCGAAGTAGGGAATCAGCAATGTCTGCCCAACAAGCACTATTGAACGCGTTCTTAACGTCTAGCGTTACTACCGCACAGTAGCGGATTCCTCGTCGTTTGCGCTGGATAGCTACCTCCGCCGTGGTTACTACCGATGTTATGGCGTCCGCCGTCGACCTGCCTCTGCGAAACCCGTACGGATGGCTGGACAGTCCTCCTTCCACCTCTATGAAGGGGGATAGCCTGTTGAGGATGATTTTCTCAAGAAGCTTTCCCACGGTGTCGATCAGACAGATTGGTCTATACGCCGATGGGTCCCCTGGGGGTTTCTCAGGTTTCGGTAATAGTACCAACCTCTGCCTTTTCCAAATTTCTGGGAACAAACGCTCATCCAGACATCTCTGCATGACCTTCCTGAACATGTCCGGTTTTGTCATTATAGCCGCCTTTAAAGCCACGTTCGGGATACCGTCTGGCCCCGGGGCTTTCTTTGTATCGAGCGATCTCGCCGCAGTGAGCAACTTCTCGTTCGTTAAATTTTCAACTTCGTTCGCTGGTAGCGGGGCTGGCTGCCAGGAGGACGTGTCGTGGTGGGGAAAGAGAACCGTTATGATTTCCTTCAACCTCGCCGGAAAGCCAAAGCCTTGATATTACATTCCTGTAGTGGAATTCAGAGTGTACAGAACCATTGCATGGCTGGTGCTTCGACCCAAATTACATTACGAATACTTCTAGGTCGAGGCTCGAACATACGACAACTGGTTTGTAACACCAGTGCCCTATGCATTGAACCGCCAACCCGGGCTGAATACACCACTAGGTGGATCGAAACAGGTTTTTTTTCAATATTCTATCATAGAACGGAGTTGTCTTTCCATGCTCAAAAATTTTATACAATTTTATTTTATTTGGTATCAATAAAGCCTTGAAATATGAAGATTAAAAAAATGAGCTTACTGTATGTATTTCTTTTTTTCACCTATCTTTATCTGTAGCATGCGGAATACCATTGTTTTTCCCGATTTTCCGACTGCTTCCTGCACCATTTATAACATTCTTCATGGCATCTGCAATGACGTGCTCCAGAATCGCAGCCCTGTTTGATTTTATTCTATACTTTCGCGTTATCCTATTGCACGATAAGTTTGGAGTCAGTAAACTTGGTACAACTTGAAAATTATGCATCAAAAATTCTACGAATAAGTTTTCGAATCCAGGTAGCTCTAACTCGTCCCGGTCGTCCTTCTGTACAAGCAAAGAAATGGTTCAGTGAGCATTATCCAGGTGCTGTTCAATTTAAACGTGGTCATGCAAACAACGATGATGCACCACGCTCTGGTCCTGCAAAAGAAACAGTTATTTAGGAAATCGTCTCAAATCGTTGAGGAAAATCAAAAAGTAAAGTTGCCGGATGTAACTGACATCAAAAGAAGGAATACTCACACTTGAATGTTTGTAAAGTGCGTGTCGCATAGTTTTTTTTTCATCTGGATAATGCACCGTGTCACAAGTTACAATTTCGAATTGCTGCTGCATCCACCATAATCGCCAGAATTAGTTCCCAGCTACTATCGTTTGTTCTCACATTGATAAAATGAAGTTTACTGAAAAGAGCTCTGAGAAAAAGGCGTTTTTTGAGACTAATAAAAAAAGTGGTGTAGAAATTTTGGAACACCATTTGAAGAATTGTGTTGGTCTACAAGGAGAATATATTAAGGCCAGAATTTGTAAAATCGCCCAGAATTTTCCGATGAACGTTGACAAAAGCCTGCTTCGCAATATCCGGCATGTGTGAAAATACCATGCCGCGAGTCATACTTTTCGTCTTCAGTTCTAAAATAATATCTAGTGCACGAATTTATCAACGGATTTAGATTATACGAGAGTTTTATTGTATTGTATTTCTTCCGGCTTTTTCAAAGGTTCAGAACATTGAACAGAATCAATTGTTTTTAAAAATTGTATAAATTTGACATTAAAAATCTGTATTATCTGTGATCTGCGAAAGTTATATTTAAAACTGTTTTAAAGAATGGCACTTGTCAATTGTTTTAAAAAAATGTATAAATTAGTCATTGAATTTTTTTCCGTTGTTTTTATACAATAAGTTTAAGATTATTGTATTATCTGTGATCTGTGGTAGTTTCTTACAAAAATGTTTCAAAGAATGGCATCGTTTTGATTTTGAATTTTTTTTGATGATAATTGTTAGAGTTTTTTGTAATGTTTCTTTTAATGGGTACAGCTGTAAAGCTACGGTGAAAAGTAGTGAATTGTTTCCATTGTGCATTCGCTGAAAGTCGAAATATGCTCGAATCATTTTCAATAGTATTTTACCTTGAAGGAATGCTCTCGAATAAAAACTTTACTAGATTGTGTAAATAAAGCGTTCCATGAATTGCAAACCAACCTTTTTGCGCCATCACTAAATTCACGTTAGAGTATGGTATTGATCTTACCAATAAGAAGCGAAGGGAATGCCCAGAAGGTTAAAAGCGCTAAACACTTCATCCGGCATATTTCTCGGCTACGTTTTACACAGGTAAGTCTCTGATTAGTGCTTGAAGCTTTCCCATCACGAAACTTTTCGCCAAGGATTGTTGGCAAAGTTTCACTTTACAAATGAATTCCCCAGCAGAGAGACTACCCTTCGCCGGATGCTCTAAATCCCACGCAGATATGCTTCGACCCAGTTTAACACACACACAATAGAAACCGCACCAATCGTCTCACAGCAAAAGCACTCAGCTGACAACTTTCATCTGCTGTTTTCGTCATCAATCGATCGTGAGGAATAAACACCCACTCTTCTTAGTTGGTCCCAGTCGAAGTAGAAGCAAACAGTAGTAGAAAGGTAGATTTAGCACTATTTTCTCAAAACCCCTTCAGGGCGTGACAAACATCGAGACACTGGAGAAAGTCTGCGTCTGTGTTTCTACTCTATGTCATACAATTGCTAGCTTGTTGCTGATAGAATGCTTTAGATTCTCCGTTTGAATATTTTCGTTCGTCGGCATTTGACTGTCTCCCCACCGACCGTCACGTTGTTCGTTTTAACTAGCTAATGAAAACTTCAACGGGAGAACTTTTCCAATAATCGGAAAACAAAAGAGCAGTTGTTCGAAGCCGGGATCCGATCGGTTGGCAGTCGAACCACGGTCTCTGGTTCGAACTAGATAAGGCGAAAAGTTGTAGAAGCTTCTTTTGTACGCTTCACCTCCCGGTCGGTGATGTAATGCAAAAAGTGAAAATAGCTGTGCTGCACTTAAACAGCGAATGAGTTTTTGTTAGCATGTTTAATAATCGAAAAGTTGCTACTCAACCTCGAATCGAGCCAGTTGTGTGAAAATTGCAAACTTTGCACAAATAATGGCGAAATTATTCCGGGCTCATTGGAATGGAATGGAGAAGAAGAATCTATCGCTATCAGTGCCAACAAGGCAGCAGATTGATTGCAGCGGGTCATTGAAATGTGAACTTCCACGAGCTTACCCGCTCATGAATGAGGGCTTTCCGGCTCAAAGTTTTCCTTTCCCAGTGACTGCGAACGGTATAACCAATAGCACAGAGTGACATAGTCGATCTAATTCATCCCATCGGCTTATGAAAAGGTCTTTGCTACACTCGGCAATGATGTGGCTACTAGTGCCGGCATCATCCGCAAGCACATCATGCTGGAAGCGGATTGACAAGGACACCCGATCCATTCATCTTCGCTGCTGCCCGGAGGCCTCTCGTAATAATGGGATCGGCCATAAAGTTATGCAAATATCAATTAATATTAATGAACTTGAAAACGCTTTAATGGAATCCGATATTCGATTAAAACAGGACATCGTTTCCGGGCGGCCTAGGCGACCGAGATGATGAACTGGGGATGCAAGCGGAAGCTAAGTGTGCAATCAACGAACATCCTGTTGTATACAAACTGATAGTTTGACCACTGCAACCCATTGGGTCGTTGTGATTCGCATACACGCACATACACCCGGGCATGTTCAGTTACCAAGAGGCTTCTCGTGTAACAGTTAATCACAAAGGACTGAATGCTTACATGGTACAAATATGAGACCTAAACAGTATGTCAACAAACACTCATGATCGTAGATAGAAGTTGAAATGTGAGTTGTATAGTAGTATAGGTCAACGATGTACATTCTTCTCGGAAAACGTATAAGCTAACATATACTGTGTAAAATATAAGATAAGTAATCAGTTTTCGGTGACACTTGGTGCAGTGAATAAAATTGTTCAGTGCATTGATAAAAATTCGTTAATCGGATGTTGCCTGAAAGAGTTTTATTTTTAGTGTAAATAATTTTGTCTATAGCGTTACTGAAATTGTTGATATTTCTATTCCTTTTCTCAACCAAAAAAAAAATAGAGGGTTGTATTCAGGACACGACCGAGCACAATAACATTAAAAATGGAGCGTTTCTAGGGTCTTCATAATTAATACAAAAATAAAGATGATAATGATGATGATACACTAAACTGAAAACTTATTCAATTGACTAATTACAAACTTGCTCTAGTTTAAGCGCTTAGAATGTTAGCGAATGATAAAATTGACAATTAGATTCTTTCTTGATAATTGATTCTATTCAATTTTGGTCCCTTTCCACAAATTTTTACATTGTTAAGTTTTTTAATAACGGCCTTTAACTAGAAGTCAATTATGATGAATTCAAAGTTACTTAAAAGCTCAATTATAGATACAAACAACCTAAAAATTTAAGCATGGACAAATGAAACGATTTTATTTTATGATGATAACTTTCAAAAAAAAAAAACGTACAAACTTATTAATTTTATAAACAGTTATTCGATCCAAGAGAAGATTTTAGAAATTTTAACGAAAAATGTTGTACCAGTAAACTCAGTAATAGTGTAATTTTATTGATCCTTCTTCAAAACCGTCGATAATCTTCAGAAAGTGTCGGTAAATAATATGGCAACAATACGAGGAAGAAAACATGTGAAACAGTCCGCATAAAATATTTAGTTTCTTACATTGATTTTTGCTTTGGGATATTAGGGATATACGGAATGGATACACAACAAAATTCCGAAATTTTGTTCATATTGTAACTGGCGGTTAACCAAATTCTACGAGGATTCCTATTCAAACGATACATGTAAAATCGCAGCTAAGCTTACCTTGAGTTTATCTTTGAACTATATGACATTGCATCTAATTGTACTGTATATGTGAGCCTGTGGAACTCATTTATACTACTAAACCGAAGAGGCCGCTTTTAGATAAGTTTCAGAATTTAATTTTGAATCTTTTGAAGCGTTTAATGTCTGGTGGGACAACAACTTGTTCAGTCACATTGTCACGTTTTGTTCGTAAGGAAATGGAGATTTAAGTATGTAAACCGATCCGTTGACAAATTAAAACATTTTTAAGCTTACAATATTGAAGCTTTGGAATCATTTAAATTAGGAAAATCCATTCAAATCATCGAGGAACAAGCGCCTCAAATTAGATTCGAAAAATCTATCGCCGATAATCCTAAATTGGCCTGATAGTTACCAGAGAAACAAAATAAAATTCTCAATTCAAACCAATTTTTCAATGGTATGCAATTGAAATATTCAAATGACGTTATCTCATAAGTTTACGTTAAATGTTTCCGAATCGATTGGTTGTTGAATTATATAAATCAATCAACAAATAACTGAGTTCTAAGCGTTCAAAATTATGACAGAAAAATGTTACGCGATTAGTTTTGCATGTTTTAAATTGACACCCAGCCTCGGGAAGCGAAGTGTAAGGCATTTTTAATGGCAAAATCGACCAAAAATTGGCTAAATACATGGGATATTTCAAAAGAATCGGCAACCACGCTTATTCGGTTCTTAAATAGCTATATGATATATAAGATACTCAAGCGAACACGGTGTTGCGCAGACAACAGGAAATTTCACCAACACATAATGCAAAAGCAAGAATCCAGCAAGTGAACGCATATACAACATCCAGTCATCAGCTCACTGAATGAGCTACTTGTTTCATTCACAGTCAAACATCAACTAGGCAAAGAAATATTGTGCAGCATATATTTATAGATTTCTCTTCATACTTCGCATAACGATGCGGTGTTTTTTATACATGACGCAAAGCCTCCTATGCCGAACAAGAAGTTGACGTCATTTTGTACAACTGGGATTGGTGGATGAAAACATAGGTCGATTCTAACGAATGGTTGTTAAATTATACAATTCATCAACAAATGACTGAGTTATTAACGTTAAAAATTATGACGAAAAAAGGTTACGCGGCTATTTTTGAAACTTTTAATTGACACCCGGCCCCGCATAGCGAAGAGTAAGGCATTTTAATGCCAAAATCTTTGGTTGCGAAAATTTTGATAGCATCCGGTATTAAATCACGAAATAGATATATTTCACCTCATAAATATTCAATTCACTCACCTTTACGACTGATGCTCTTCAATTCATGATCCCCTAAAAACCTGTTTTAATCCACCTAGTGGTGTAATGATGCCTTTCTCATATCAATCATACTATCCTATAACATATAATACTGTGGTATTCTTCAAAATAGTTTTCTTCGATTCTCAAAAGAATAACCGAAATTTAATACACTTTACCCTATATTTCCGGATCCTGAAGTCGGATCCGCATGAAATTCAGGAATTACGCATGGGACCACAGGACCTTTCATTTGAACCTAAGTTTGTGAAAATCGGTTCAGCCATCTCTGAGAAAAGTTAGTGCACTTATTTTCACAATTTTTTGCACATTTTACCCCATAATTCCGGAACCGGAAGTCGGATCCAAATAATATTCAGGAATTTTTTATGGGACCTCAAGACCTTTCATTTGAATCTAAGTTTGTGAAAATCGGTTCAGCCATCTCCGAGAAAAATTAGTGCAAAAAAACGTTACATACACACATACGCACATACACACACACACACACACACACACACACACACACACACACACACACACACACACACACACACACACAGACATTTTGCGTACTCGACGAACTGAGTCGAATGGTATATGACACTCGGCCCTCCTGGCCTCGGTTCAAAAATTGGTTTTCACAGTGATTGCATAACCTTTCTATATGAGAAAGGCAAAAAATCAGAAAAAACTTTTGTGTAGATTTTCACGTAATTAAAAGTTATTTTGAGCTTGAGCGACCACCCCTGGTTGCTACTCCGTTACTGATCGGGATTAGCTGAAATTGTACAGGGAGTTTTTAGATGATCCATCCTGGGACTGGTAAATCATCCTTCAATGTACATCTTCTGGTAATCCCAGAATTCATTGATCAGTACCGGCGCCGGCCAGGCCCGAACGTAGATCGTCTAGGGAATGGGAAGGGATGTTAGTTCAACACTTGTTGTTACTAGAGGCCGTATATACTACTGCGCACTCCACAAGTGTCACGGGAGAAGGATATTTGTTAGTAAAAAATTCAGTATTGGTCGTATTCGCGCGCGACTCAGTATGTTCCGGTTTCAAGATGCTCGGATGCACCACTAAACTCACTGATTTCCCGAGTAAACGTTTCAACAATATCCTATATTGAAGTCCCGGAAAGTCTTGATTCACAGCTCTTATTCGAGTAAAATGAAGAAAGATTTGCAATACTATCGCGTAACGAATAAAAACTTACCTATTTTTTATAAATGAAATTACGTGTTACAAAATAAACGAGTGAATAGGATTTAGAAAAAATCGTTGATTCATTGCATTGACATATTCTAAACAGTTGTTATAAAATCATTATTTATTATTTATTATTCTTTATTGTTTCCGCTTTATTATTTTAATTACTTATTAATTATTAATTGGTTATATTGGTTGATCTGGGCAGCCGGCTACCGAGAAAAATCTTAATTTATTGTTTGAAATATTAATATCAAGTGTTTTTTACTACGTGTTCAAAATATCGATATATGTTATCTCTGTTATTAACTTTGTAATATCAACGGATTTGCGCAATAGTTTCAGATTATTTATTTTTTTATCATTCAATTTATAATCCTGACAGACAATCAATAATATGGAAGAATTAAAACATTCCAAATAAAACTTTTTTTCGAAGTTAGACGGAAATTGACAGGTTGAATGAAGAGATAATTTAGTAAAATAGAGTAATCAGAAGTGAAACATTGAAAATATCTGATAAATGAAAGGAAAAAGAAACTCCTGCAATTGTCGCCTTTTACGACATGGAAGCAGGAACCCAGTGGATCTATTCTTGGTTCATTTTTTTCCGCCGGATTCCACACGGCATCTAGGCTGGTACAGTCCGGAGAGAGCTAATAGGTACTATCAATCTCCTAGTGGACCCCAGCCCCTCGTAATTAAAAGTTATTTTGAACGCAGCAAAAAGTATAAGTGACTGTTTGCTTCGCAATTCGGCACAAAAAGAACGTGCTGCTATTACACACACATGACATTTGTCGGATTGACGCTATCTGATTTCTGTCAAAAGTTACAGTGGGGTGCCGGCAACCGAACAGCTTCCCCTATAAAGCGAGAAGACTAGTGTTTGATGGACAGAGAAGATGTTTGGATGTAAGGTATCGGTCAGGTGACGGCCAGGATGTAGACCATGTTCGATGTACGTTCTACCATGTCTGACTGGCGTTTTAGAGTGACTATAACAAGATGCAGAGTGGCGAAATGGTAGCGCGTATGCACGGAATGCATAAAAACGCAGGTTCGAGTCTTGTCTCTGAACGTATCTTTTTCCATAAATCATCTTTTCTGTTAGTTTTTCATTCATTTAGCTTCTCCAATATATGTTTCCGCTCAGTCATTGCAAAAACTATCAATATAATAGCTTAATTAAGTTCTTTTACGCTTAGTGGTACTTGATCTGGGGAAGAAGACGTCAATTGTGTGGATTGGTAAAAATATATAACACGATCAAGATCTATTTTATTACGATTATTTTCCAATTTAGAATGGTCATCCTTTTTCATTAATAACAGTTCGGCTGAAAAGTTCGTATCGTTTAATAGAAACACACATTTTTTTGCCAGAATTCGTTTTATTATTCAACATAATTGCCATCAGAGGCGATACAGCGATTATAGCGATCTTCCAACTTTTCGATACCATTTTTGTAGTACGATTTGTCCTTTGCCTCAAAATAGGCCTCAGTTTCAGCGATTACCTCTTCATTGCTTCTAAATTTTTTACCAGCGAGCATTCTCTTGAGGTCTGTAAACAGGAAAAAGTCACTGGGGGCCAAATCTGGAGAATACGGTGGATGAGGGAGCAATTCGAAGCCCAATTCGTTCAATTTCAGCATGGTTTTCATCGACTTGTGACACGGTGCATTGTCTTGATGAAACAAAACTTTTTTCTTCTTCAAATGAGGCCGTTTTTTGAAATTTCATCCTTCAAACGCTCTAATAACGCTATATAATAGTCACTGTTGATCGTTTTTCCCTTTTCAAGGTAGTCGATGAAAATTAGACCATGCGAATCCCAAAATACAGACGCCATAACCTTACCGGCCGATTGTTGAGTCTTTCCACGCTTTGGGTTCGGTTCATCGCGTGCAGTCCACTCAGCTGACTGTCGATTGGACTCCGGAGTGAAGTGATGAAGCCATGTTTCGTCCATTGTTATATATCGACGGAAAAAATCGGTTTTATTTCGATATAACAGCTCCAAACACTGCTCAGAATCATCAATTCGTTGTTGTTTTTGATCGATTGTGAGCTCACGCGGCACCCATTTTGCACAAAGCTTTCTCATATCCAAATATTCGTGAATAATATGTCCAACACGTTCCTTTGATATCTTTAGGGTGTCAGCTATCTCGATCAACTTCACTTTACGGTCATTGAAAATCATTTTGTGATTTTTTTTCACGTTTTCATCGGTAACAGCCTCTTTTGGATGTCCACTGCGTTCATCGTCTTCGGTGCTCATATGACCAGTACGAAATTTTGCAATCCACTTACGAATTGTTGCTTCGCCCGGTGCAGAGTCTGGATAACACTCATCAAGCCATTTTTTGGTATCGGCGGCACTTTTTTTCATCAAAAAGTAGTGTTTCATCAACACACGAAATTCCTTTTTTCCATTTTTTCACAATAACAAAAGTCGCTTCACTCAAAATGCAATATCTCACAAACTAATAATCAGACAGCTGTCAAATTTATACACGTATCTTTTGAAGCTTGGTACTAACTGAAAATGGTATGGATTTAATTCTAGTGGCGCCCTCTCATAGAAACGATACGAACTTTTCAGCTGATCTGTTGTAACTCCTCCACGATCTGGCTATTTAACAATTTTTGAGATTACCGCATGTTTGTTAACAGTTTCAAAGAAGTAGTTTACAGCTCCTCACGAACTGCTACTTTCATTTCAGTTCCATTAGTCAACAGCAGTACCGATCAGAGCTATACACTTAAATTGGATTACCTTGTACCGTTCTCCGTTTTCGTGGCGGAGCGGCAAAAAAGGGACTGTAGGACTGCAACCAATTATCATAGAGTCCACGGAAAGCCAAGAAATATTGTATTCAAAATGCAATTTTCAACCATCGGCACTTTTGCGCCATTCACTGTTAAAGTGAATGTGCCGAAGGCGTTTTTAATGCCCGGACTCGCTTCCCAGGGGAGGTTCTATTGAGACTCGCCCAAAATGGAGTCGCTGCAGCAATTTTTGAGAACAAAAAAAAAAAACAAGCCCAACTCGCAATGGAAATACTCGCCGAATCCCGTAATACCGATTCTGATGCACGCTGCTCGGAGATAATCTCACTATATTTAGCAAAAGTAGAAAAACTTACCAAATGAACCGCTCTCCGACTCGCATATGACGTATAGCGAGTTACATCCACGGTTTAGGCCAATGGCTGGTCCGTAAGCCTCTTTTTAGCCCTCCAGATCACTTTTGGACACTAAACCACTCGCGGAGCGCGATCGCGTAACTTCGTTCTAATTCTGGTTCCACCACATAATTGTCTCTAACGAAAATTGCGTATAGTTCAGAACGAGGCCGACTATAAGTTTATCTAACCGAGCCGACAACTGACTTGCCCAACCTTCTTACTCGACGCCAAGATGGATAAGACCCTTGAGCTTTCTTTCGCGCTTCAAAAAAACTTCGTTTCAGCCATCTTCCCGTAGGGGTAGTACTTACCGTACGACATACAATTGACAGTGACTTAAGCTTAAATCACCGTCAACCCTTAAAGTCGGATTTCAATACATCTAGCTTATCAATCCACTTAGCATCCTATAGCTTGACGTTACTCCGAGACTTATGCGCATATTTTCTTCGAATATTCCGAAACTCATGTGAATACTTCCATTGCTAATTAATGCACATAGAGCGAACCGCGACAACCTGTCGCAGTGGTAATCAAATCTCAGTAGCGGATTTTTTCAGTAAAAATAACGTTTTATAACCTTAACCTCAAGGTACTGCTGTCAACAAGTGTTATTTATGCTGATATATCAGTAGAATGAGAATGTTCGGTAGTTCGGCTGTTCAAAGCTTGACAAAAGATGAAACAAAATTAACGAACGAAGTTTAGTGTGTACTTTTACTAAACCACACAATAATGATGTTACCTAATTGAATGGGTGGAAAATGACATTCTATGATCAAGCATCATATTCAGGTCTAATATATGAAAAACAATCTTATTTTCATTGATCACAAAGTAGAAATTCAGACGAAGTGTAACAAATACATTCAATCTTTATGCAATATTAAGTTGGCCCACCAGGAAGAAAACGCTTCAAAAAAGTGGTATAATACTAATAGTTATCTCATTAGTAGAATCGATATAGTTTTTTTGCGATTATTCGACTTTCAATCAAGGAATTGTGATCTAATCGGTTACAATATCTTTGCTGCGGCTCTAAGAAGCAATACCACAGGAAAAACTAGTTCGAAAATTGTTCAATACTGCTGTTCTAGCGACGCGAAGCGAATGTACCTGTTTTCATCTCATCCTTAAGGCCAATCTATCAAACTGAGACAGCAGATCTCACTCTAACTAATAGTTTTCATATATGAGATGACTACTGGAACTGAGACGACTATAAAAGCCGTTACCCTGTTTAGAATGAAATTCTAAAAGTTTTCTTAAAGCGATCACAATCATAAAATGTAATATTACATGGTATTACAAGTAAAATCTCATCAAAATCTATGCAATCTTCTATTGAATAGATTCGCTATCTATAAAATTAGTAAATTAGTTTTTATGTTTCCTTCTTTCCGAAATATACATGAGAAATATATTTATAATCTATTCATGATAATTACTATATCATGTAAATACTTAATAGAATTGAATAGTTTCAACATGTGTATTACAGGATTGGCTGATTCTGACTTTCAGTTTGGTTTAGTTTTCGACAAAAAGACACTGGAGAAAATTCAGTCTGGTCAAGACGAAATTTTGTTAGAAAAACTTTTTCTTGAAAGTACCCATCTTGTAATGTTTGACTGGTTGCTAGGGGACATAATTTCCTATCTGGGAACCCAGTCTCATCAAAATCAAAATATGGTGTTTTGTTTTGTAAATACACATTGATTTTTTAAAATCAATTTTATGCAGTGTAGGTTTCGATTTTGAATGTTTCCAGTATTTTTCATCGAAAATTTCTATAATTTTGGAAAAATCACTAGTATGATGTGTATTTTCGAAGGATTTATCATTTTTCAAATGAAACTATTTGAAAACTATAGTAAAAAGCCGGGTGGGTAGTGTCGGAGACATAACTGAATGACGTGAATACGAATAAAACTGACACGCTTCCTTGAAAGTTTTGAATACCGAAAACCGATTTTTGCTAGTTACACTTATTTGCTTCTAGAATTGTAATCGTTAAATAAACGATATAAAAAACTGAATTATTTACGCTAAACCTATACTAAAGGGCGAATTTAATTTACAACGACACTTAACTTCAATGAATGAAACTCTCGATAAGATTTTTGGGATCGAAAGTAGTGTATTTTTTCCATATTAAAACGTGCTTAATCCACCAACAGTGAGATGATACCTTTTTTTAACAATCCGCATATGTTTTTTTCATGAATATTCTTCGGTTTTCATGACATTATTTTAATGACCGTCGTTTTAAGCTGCAATTTGACATTTTAATCACTCATTACTCTATCTAAAAGTGAGACAATCGATGAAACATTTAATGATACGTCGAAGTAAGTTTCACTTTAGAATTTACGGTAATTTAAGGTATTTCCAGAGCCGGTATTCAGGAACCAGCATAACCCAAACCGATTCGTATGGCCATATGACGAATAAATTGCAATAGTTTATTTTAATTTGAATTTTTGTTTCTGAAATTCGATTGGCATTATTTGAGAAAACGATTGAGCTTTGAGAAACGATTCGATACTGGATCCGGAATTCGAAAATCGGTGTAGCCGAAGTCAGACAAATTCACCTGAGTAGTTTACATTTGTTTCAAAATGTTTAAAAATCAGTGTTGACATCTTTTAGAAATCGTAGTACGAGTTAAATTGTTGGGTGCCTTCCGAATCGAAAACTGAATATGTACCACTAAAACTGAAATAAGTTTATTTGGTTGTCGACTATTCAAATCAACAAATCTTAGATGATTCTTAGATTTCATTTGAATCTTAGATCGGTTCAGCCATCTACGAGGAAAATGAGTTACACAATTTTAATTTCGTTTCACATATCATCCTGTAGTACCGGAACCAGAAGTCGGATCCAAACATAATTCAGGAGCCTTGTTTAGGAGCATACGAATTTTCATGAGAATCTGAGTTTGTAGAAAACGGCTGAGTCATCTTCGAAAAAAAGGTAAAAAATTGAGTGAAATTATTTGTCACATACGCATTTGCTGATCTCGACGAACTGATTCGAATGGTATATGGTAGTTATGTTCTTCCAGCATTTATTGCTGTAAGCAGTTTAAATCAATATGATTATGAAATTGTTCTGAATTCGGAAGTACTGACATCTTTCCAATATGTCAATATTCGAACGATTATGTTGCCAAAAACGAACCGTGCTAAAATCGGTCCGAGGCAAAATGTCATGAAAAAGGATGCTGTACACAGTCTTTTGGGTACTTAGAAACAAATGTATGTAACAGTATAAAAAATCGTGTTCTACGTTGCTCCCAAGCCTTTCTTTGCAATACAGCGCTCAGAACTTCTACTGCTGGAATATGGGGGAAAAGTCGCTTACACAAAAATTTCGATATCTCCGTTAAATATGGACGGACTTTAGCAATCTATGGCTTGTTGGATAGCTATTACCGTGCGGAATCTAAGTCTGAAAACATATTCTGTTTTCAAGGTCAATTGTGACAGATACTGTCAAAAACTGAAAATTATGACATAAAACTTCGTAAAACTCAAAAAGTAAACATCCGATCTCAAAACCATTCAATAGCGTGACTCAGGGTGATTCAGGGTGACGGGGAGACCTTTCATTTGCGACTAGTTTGATCAAAATCGGTCCAGCCATCTCTGAGATCTCGACCTCTTAGATGACAACACACATACAGACACACACACATACACACACACGGACATTTGTTCAGTTCTTCGAGCTGAATCGATTGGTATAATTTTTCGAAAGTTCGAGCGATTTCTATACCTATTTTTTATATATATAAAGAAAGGTAAAAAGGTTCGAGAGCATTTTTCTTGAATGCAAAGCATCACCCTCTGAATATTGAGGTTGAAATCTCCATATTCGAAAAAAACTCACGGTCCAAAACTTATCACATTCTCAGAAGGTAAATTTTTGAAATGCGTCCCATAGAAAAGCAAGACGTGTTCACGTCAAAAAAGTTTAGTATTTTTCAAAAGACTGTCTTGATCAATGTTTGAAAAACAAAGTATGCACAGGAGCGTTTTTGTCTGTTTCATTCAAATTTGAGAGGGTGCTGCCAACATTGGTTCGAATTGGCACGAAATTCTCAATATTCGGAATTACGTTCTCAAATCTTGATTGGCCGTTGGTGAAACCTTCAAGCAGAAGAAGTGACATTTTCAAGGCAAATGGGATGGCATTTACTTATGTTGAAATGGTTATGATGAGAAATACAATCAAAATGTTGTTAATAAAAAATGAAAAAAATATCGTGAATGGAATCTATAGTAAATCATTTTTGTTTATTCAATTTTATCGGATTCAATCTATCTCTACATACTCTACTCTATTTACACATATAATATGATTCGAGCTCGAATTTTCGTTCAAATACTCTTAGGCTGTGAACCATTTCGAGGTTAGTTTTAACTTTTGGTTGAAATCTGACACTTGAGCGGTTTTTTTGTGTCGACTAGTTAAATTGAACTAAAATTGCGGCCCATTTCAAAGTTTGACGGATGGAAAGTTAGGGTTAATTTTGCACTGGAAATAATTTTAACTAAAAAAATGATATTAGAATTTTCTTCTCTAGATTTTTTTCAGTGTCGGAAAATAACCATGCTTTCGAGCAGGGTTATTTTCGACAACATCAAAATAACCGCTCGAATGTCAGATTTTAACCAAAAGTAACCAACTAACCGCGAAATGGTTCACAGCTTTAGTGTGGCCTGCCAAAATTAATCAATGAACTGACCTGTTCCATTGCAAATAAGTACCGGTGTCAGATTCGGCTGAGTATGTATATTCATAATTACCTACATGTCCTACTTTCCACAAATACCTTAGTTCAATGGACCGAACGTCGTCGTTATGTGTATGTAATGTGTGAGCATCGATTTTAGCAGTGGCAAAGGACCTGGTGTCACTCGTCGACCATTGGTGGATGATAAAGTCGCCTGTGGTCGATGTGGAGCAGGTCCTGTGGGTCGTGGAATGAAGATAGATAGCAATATGAGCTTGATATTGTTACATACATGCTTGTACATCGCAAAGTCCTACATTGTCCATGGGTCCCGGCGGGAGCAAGGACTGGTCAGCTTCCAGGTTTACTGTCCAGACGGGCTGGTGGTTGGTGCAGAGTAAACCCACCCCTCGGTGGCAGGACAATTTGTAACAGTCTATTAGTGTAGTTGCTGCTACAAGTTCCGTCCTTCATCTTGCGCACACGTGCGAGCAGTGGTGCTGGAGATGGACATTAAATGATACACGAAGCATGGAAATTTCCTACTCTGCCGAGGATGAGTTTGTAAACTGTTGGCTTTGTATTTTACCCGGGGGGCAAGTTTTGACGGACAATTTAGGTCACTGTCGTTTTGCATAAGCTCTCGTCCGGTTGATTGTTCACTGTGTTGTCAAGTGTTTGTATGGATTCTGGAGGCAACCTACTGACAGTGTTGCTCTGATAACCAATGCAATGTGTCGGTTGCAGTTCTAAACCTCACGAAATCCCTGTCCGTTACATGAATAACCTTCGAATGGAATTTATTATCCTATTGAATACATCCATTGTATTAAACTAACATTCTTGAAGCCTTCTATTTCACTTCAGCGTTTTGAAGAAAATATAAGGCAGTAATATAATTATTATTTCTTAGGTTAAGTTGTATTTCAATTCACCTTCAATCTTTTTATCGATCAATGCATACCAAATGTAATATTGACTGGTTCAGTAACCTGGAGAAGCTGCCCAATTCCCGAATTGAATCAATTTTTCGATGAGGGTTCAGCAGTTTGCTCAACTGCAGAAGAACCGTTCAAAGACTTTTCGAGGCCTTAGGCTCTATTGAGACAAGGGTTCTCTAAGTTCAGATCCGTTTATGATTGCGAACAATTTGAGTGAAAAGGGTCGTGAACTAAGCTGGGCAGCCGCCACTGAACGAGTACTTGTAATGTGTTTGAATTAAGCGAAATAAAAGCAGAAAAATATCTGCATGCGTTTTTTGGTGATATTTTACTGCTCATGAACTGCAGGCTCAGCTGTGTGGTAAACTTCTATTGTAGAATACGGTAAAATATGATGGGAGGGATTGGCGACCACAAAGTCTCTTTACGACCTGTCCGATACATGATGCTTTTGTGTGTTTACAACTCTACAAAGCTTTATTAGCAACTGAATAATAAAAATGTTGTTATTCTTTGCAGTACAACGATATAAAAAAAATTCCAACAAGGCGGGGTTGGCTTAAAAACTCAGCTATCCACAGGCAGAGTGAACTCCAAACGGAGTTGTGGTGCTAGATATATTAAGGAATGAGCCATTGTTCGGACCTTGTGTCGGTTTTCCTTTAATAACTTTTTTCTACAAATGTTGGATTGTTTTGCGGTCTTCGAAGGTTTTCCACCTAGATAAATTTCCTACGAAAATAAAATACGCACTGGTTTTTAGAGTGCATAGGTTGATCTCCAGCCGATTTTTTTTTTGTGAAAGGTTAGTCTCTCCATACTAAATCCCATACAAACTTTAAACCTCAAGCGCAAAAATATAGTTTCTCCGATCGAGCTAAAATTTTTCATGGTGCTTATGGAATCCAAAAGGAACACGAAAAGTTTAGTGAAGCTGAAATCAATATATTGTCCCACCCTACTATCCAATCTTTATCATACAATGTCACTAGTTGATAGTTGCAGATATCAGCTCTGCCTACAGTAGTTTGTACAGAAGTTTCTTCATATGGTGGAAAACGGAAAAGAAAAACCTATCCATTTCACACTTTCCTTCTCGTTGAGCTCAGCACAACAGGCCTTTCCAATTTTATAGGCTCTGACTATTGTATCGACAGTAAAGATATTTCAAAAATATTTATATGGTCAAAAATTTACTATAAAAACCACAAAATAAAAGAAACACAAAAATGGTTAGAAACAAAACCTATTAATAGGATGTGTATAAATATTTTTCAGGCCGCGATTAACTGAATGTTAATCTCGGCTCACAAAGGGGAGATTAGAATTGTCGATCAGCGTGAACGCGTGCGCAATGTGGCGCTTCAATTAGCCAAGACATCTAATCATATACCAAGTCAAAGTACCAAGAGACGATTCGACGACTCCGATGACGATACGCCATGCAGATGAATCTCACAGGTTCCAAAGTTTAGCGTTCCAATGAACTGACAAAATCGAGCTATGAAAGCAGCACGTTCGATGCTGGTCTTCGAGAAGATCTACAAGAGGGAGTAAGAAGAAATTTGATGGAGAATAATTATACTGCAAGTGAGGTAAATAAACCTAGTTTTTTATAAGCTTTTAAAAACAAAGCTGTCGAAAAATAGAGTTATAATTTTATATTCTTCAAGATGCGTTCTTATTTTAATATATTTACAGTGTAATTGATTAGGTTCTATCAAATCGGTGTATTCCGCCGATTCGGGTTTTGCTATACACATATGTGAAAATGAGTTGAGCCAAAACTTAAAATACATTCGCTCAATCACTTTGGTCCTGACTGGTTAACTATATAGAAGTTCTTTTACATGTTCTCGTTAGAAAGTGTTATTTAGTTTCATGAACCGTCAGTGTTGGTGGTTGTCGATAATTTGACAGCAGCTGCTCGATACTTCTCTATATTGTATACAACATTTTCAATCCAGTAGAAGATGCTACAAGAACTCTCAATGCATGAACTGTGAGAGAATTTTTCTACATTTCTTCGCTCCACTTCATACTCTGAGTATTTCACGGCCCTTAAAAAAACTGCAGTCTGATAATGATCGGTGCTGTGTGGAACTTACCAAGAGAGAATCGCAAGTTGACAATTATCGCAGCAAATCGAATCGATTATTCGACTTAATGATTCTCATACTAGGTTGCAATATTTTTAAACCCTTGTGTGGAGCATTCACACACATTTTCATAGACACAACTTATACAAAGGTTATATGCACATAGAATAAACGGCAATAGTAAAATGATTATATCGCAATTATCAACTGCTCAAATAGAATCGGATCGCGAAACGAAAATAAGCGACCGTTTGTTGCTTCAGAGCGAATCCCCACAGCAGCGTGCTAACCATTGATTCTCAGACAGGTCATCGAGAGAAATTCGCTCTCGCACTGGTGTCCATTCTATGTTAAATGAACCATACCGGTATTTTGGTTTCCGCGATGATATCTGTCTGTCTTTGACGGCAATGATTAAATCGTGTGAAGAGTTGCTAAAGAACGTTCTTTGATACGATAAAAGCCATCCTTGTTAACCGTTTTGCAAAACCCACGTTCGAAACTGGCCTAAAAAACTACAAGGATCAGCCCACTTGAACTATTGAACTATTGGGTTGGGGGTTGTTTGAACTATTGATCTGGAGCAAGGCAACCAAAATTTCTAATAATCGATATTTTCAATCATACGGTTCAAAAAGTCGGCATACTTTTGAATGCGCAATAAGAACGAGAGTCTCCTTAGATTGATCTATATTCGGAACCAACATTGAACACTCAAACCCAGTACATAGACTTTGTTTGCCGTAATTTGTATTTGGCTTGTATCCGACGGAATTAAATCAATAGCCCAAATGTATGCAATTATATCTATGTTTTTGCTAGTGTAACGGGTTCTGATATTTAAGCTTGTGTTCAATTTTTGCCCCCATGCAGTTATTTTTATACCGTTAAGTTTCTCTTGTGAATGTGTAACACACATTTTTGTTTTCTATATAGAGGTGCAACTTAGAAATTCAAGAAAAATACACGTAGAAATGTGGTCAGGTTTTGAACAATTACAGCTCAGTCAATTTTGTATCAATTATTAATATTATGTCAACATTTGATTGGAAATTTTTCTACGTATTGATTTGAATGTTCATAGCCATGTATTTTTGATAGTATATTATTGAAATGTTGATTAATAGCTAGCAGTGTCCTATTTTGCATGCAAAAAATTTCCGGCATACTGGATTTCCCTGCCATAGTCGACGGTTTTGAAGGAGTAAGCGATATATCAAAGGGAAAGCATCGCTCTGATTGGTCAATCGATGCAAAAGCGAAACTGTTGGAAGCACGCGAATCTATAAATAGAAGCAAAATTATAGCTAACGTTTCAGTTCTACGCGTAGCATGCTAGAGGTAGGTTGTTGCTAGACAGCAAGACAAAAAGTGCTATAAAACGATTTGAAGCTTTAATTGATATGCTCTGATCTTGTGTCATGCAAGATCGGATAAAATTCCATGTTATGTCGTTTCGCATGAGAAATTGACAACTACCCCAGGGTAAATTTTGAGTGCATAGGATTAATTTCTAATTTATATAAGATGAGCTCGATTGAAAATAAGAAAAAGTTTATCGCTGCAACCGAAATCGCAGAATGGTAGTCATGGTAGAGAAATGCTATAAAAATAACTGCTTGCATACAAAACTTGAACACAAGCTTGGCGAAGAGAAGCTTAAATATCGATATCCGTATCGCAAAATTGTACAAACATATAATTGCATACATTTGGGCTACTGATGTAATTTCGTAGGCTACAAAACAAATACAAATCACGACAAATAGAGTCTATATTCTGGGTTTGCGTGTTCTGTGTTCGTTCCTAATAAAGATCAATCTAAGCAGACTCTCGTGCATTTACGGATTCAAAAGTGTGACGATTAATTGAAAATGTCGATCTTTAGAAATTTTGGTTGCCTTGTTCCACATCAAGGTCTCGAACAACTCCATGGGGCTGATCCTTGTAGTTTTTTCAAGAATCGGGTATTTTTGGTATCGATATCGCATTATCGGAAAAATGCGGCTTTCTCAGTCAAATGGATATAGGCAAACGATTTGTTTATAAAATTGCCCGACGTTTCGGCCGGTTTTGATGGCCTTTTTCAAGGGAAATTTGGTCTAATCGTTATTGTCAGTTTCGTTGATTTCCAACGGTGGGGTGTCTGTTGTCTATTTACGGTAACATATATAAAATAAACTAAGTTCGTTGAAGAACTTTTCATCGGATAGCACTATTGCCACAGAGTTTGGTGTATGCAGTATGCGATGAAAAGTTCTTCAACGAACTTAGTTTATTTTATATATGTTACCGTAAATAGACAACAGACATCCCACCGTTGGAAATCAACGAAACTGACAATAACGATTAGACCAAATTTCCCTTGAAAAAGGCCATCAAAAACGGCCGAAACGTCGGGCAATTTTATAAACAAATCGTTTGCCTATATCCATTTGACTGAGAAAGCCGCATTTTTCCGATAAAACTCCAAAACAGTCGATATATACAAACTTGATATCGCATTAAAGCGATACTGTTAGTATCGATACTTTTGGTCTCGATACTTACAGTATCGCATTACGACGAAATTTTTTGTTGTTTCAATTATAGAGGCTTCATCCTTAAGGTCATTCGCCTCTTCAAGCCCGAAAAACATTTTTGCGCTATGTGCGGGGTTGGGAATCGAACCCAGGTGGGCTTCGTGAAAGGCATCACGCTGTACCCGTCCCCAATGGAACATTTTTATTTCTTCGGTTTCGGCGTAGCGCCATGTATTGGTACGGTGTGGACTAGTCGTCGTTGAAATTCGTTCTCGACAATCTCGCTTCGCCCCACAGCACAGTGGTTCAAAAGCGCAATTTCACGCTCTTAATTGATAACTCATAGGAACGTGGTTTTTGAGGTACAGTATATTCAGCAAAGTTGCTAAGAATGATAGACGCCATCTTTTGGCAAATTTTATTTATGTGATTAATCCCCCTAAAAGTGAGATAAAAATATTATTTTAGTTCAGAGCCAACATAGGGGCTAAGTTATTTCGACAAAGTTGTTCAGAAAGTTATATCAAACAAATTTGCTGAAGGTACTATTCCCGTAACTTGAGTGTAATTCATGATATAATGTATTTTCTGAAAAGGGTGTTTTAAAACCAATTTTTGTAAGAAAGCACATATATTTTCAATTTATATGAGTTTTCAATGTTCTACAAAGCTTTTCATCATTAAGAGCTACATAACTTTCTCAACCATACTATGCCGCTATCATTTCAGTTTAATGAAATAGAGCCTTTTTAATGTTTTTGTTTACATAATTCCAACTTGTCTATCATCAAAAGGCGTAGAAAGGTGCAGATAAGACTACTTACATATTAAACTAATTCAAAAGAGCTTTCATATCGTGGTTGAATTACTGGTCTGCGTCTTACTCTTAGCATCGTCCGACAGATTCTTCTTGGACTGTTTTGGCCATTCACGAATATTTGTAACAGAAGGATCCGATGAAACTAATAACCAATTCATGGGATCCCGATTCGTAAGTGATCTGTATTGCTCACGTGTATAATACTCTCGAAATCTGTACGAAAGAAACTCATTGTGAACAGTACAATATAGCAAGCGTTTATCGATCACCACTTCAATTGATGAATAGATTCCCGTAACGTAACGCAGAGCTTTTCTATAGAAAAACTTTCCAAAAAATGACATAACGTAATTCGACTGATCTGATATACAATGAACTTTATCATCGCAAATGTTAAGGACAAGGATATTTGAGAAGAACATATCTCGCCTGCAGATGAGTAATTCAAACACGGTATGAAAACTCTTTTGAAGTAGTTTAATATGTATAAGTAGTCTCATCTGCACTATTCTGCGCCTTTTGATGATAGACAAGTTGAAATTTTGTAAAAAACATGAAAATTGGCTCTATTCCATTGAACTGAAATAATAGCAGCATAGTATGTTTGAAAAAGTTGTGTAGTTTTTAATGATGAAAAATTTTGTATAACATGAAAAACTCATATAAATTGAAAATATATGTGTTTTCTTACAAAAACTGATTTTAGGACACTCTTTTCTGAAAATACATTATAACATGAATTACACTCAAGTTATGGGAATAGTATCTTCAGCAAATTTGTTTGAAATAACTTTCTGAACAACTTTGTCGAAGTAATTAGGCCCTATGTTGGCCATGAACTAAAATAATATTTTTATCTCACTTTCAGGGGGATTAATCACATAAATCAAATTTGCCAAAAAATGACGTCTATCATTCTGAGCAACTTTGCTAAAGATACTGTACCTCAAAAACCACGTTCCTATCAGTGATCAATTAGAAGCGTGAATATGCGCTTTTAAACCACTGTGCACAGGTGCGCTGGAAGAGAGTGCAATGAGAGAAAACCAACAACAAAACACGCACATAAGGGTCATACTTTCAGAGGATTTAATCATTTCAATTTTTCACAGTCATTGCACTCTCTTTCAGTGCACCTAATAGCGATGGAATAATAGCAATAGGAATTGGCTTCTAATGTAGTATTCGTGTATCGACATAAAGGTTACGACATTAAGGTGAAAATAAGTGAAATGAGAAATCATCACAAAGTGGCGTGAGGAAATTCTCTAACATGGACCAAAACTCGCGAAAGGCGAAGTGCAATTTATGTGGTAATGAATATACGTATACTGGTGGCACAACAAGTTCTGTTTTCAAGAAATATTTCAGATAAATCACACGTTATTACATCGAAATAATATATTGAGTACATTACACCACCTTAACTGAATACTGAATATGATTCTGATATGAAGTTATGCATCCTTTCGTGTAATATTACAACCTTTAGAATGACACCTAGATTGTTGTGATATTATATCGTAATCGCTGCACATCAGTAGTGAGTAGTGATGTGAACAATTTTTATATAATATCACAAATGTGTTGGTGTCATTCTAAAGGTTGTAATATTACACGGAAAAGTGCATAAACTTATATCAGAATCATATACAGTATTCACTAAAGCTGATGTAACCTACTCAATACGTTGTTTCGATGTAATAAAGTCTGTTTTATCTGCGATATTTCTTGAAAACAGAAAACTATTGCTATATCGATTTTGATTGGTTCTTTTTGGCAAGCATTAACTGAGAAAGACGAAAGATTTAAAATGAAAAGACGGATATTTATTCTAGATTGAATCAGTTATAAATTTAGAAAGGAAAAGCTAGCCTAGGCAGGCTCATATAAGCATGAATAGAAGAAGAATCAAAATCGATATAGTAGACATTATGCGGCAATCAAAACCAAATAACATAGAAAACTATTGCTGTCGATGTTCAGTACGTCTAATTTTTTTCACGCCGATTGATAATCACATTGAGATTGTTACAATTCTTTTTTTGTTGTGTGGAAACACCTTTCCGTACATAATAAAATAACGCCACAGTTGACAATTTTATTTCATTTTGAAATGGTTGCTGTGCAAGTATCAATTGATACTTACAGGTGTCGATACTTTATTGCCTTTCGATACCTTGTATCGATACCCTAAATTTCGGTATCCCGATACCCCCGGTATCGATACTTTGCCTTCCGAGTGCCATCCTTACTGTCTAGCAGCAACCATCCTCTGACGTGTTTCATGGGAGACTGATGCTATAGAAATAATTTAGCTTATATTTGCTGATTCGCGTGCTTCCCTACAGTTTCGCTTTTGCATTGACTGACCAATCAGGGCGATGCTTTTCAGCTGATAAATCGCTTAC
Organism: Malaya genurostris; assembly: GCF_030247185.1. Classification (NCBI taxonomy): domain Eukaryota; kingdom Metazoa; phylum Arthropoda; class Insecta; order Diptera; family Culicidae; genus Malaya; species Malaya genurostris. Next base: position 57,368,001 of record NC_080572.1, on the reverse strand, counting down.
TCCTCCAATACGAACGTCTCCGTTAGGTAAATCAAGTAAGCCAGCACAGTGTCTTAGATTTTTAGTAGATAAAATAGTACACTGCTCGCTATTAATCAAAATTTCGATCATATATAATTGAAAATACACGGCTTCATACATTCAATTCGAAACATAGAAATGTTTCCAATCAAAAAGTGAAATAATATTTATAATTGGTACAAAATTGACTGAGCTATAAGCGTTCAAAACCTGACCACATTTCTACGTGTATTTACCCTTAAAATTTTGCCACTTGAGCCAATTAGTTCTGGTATAGAAAACAAAGATGTGTTCCACATTGAAAACACGGTTTGACGGCAGTTTGGATGGAAACTGGGTTAGGTTTGGAATCGAGGGAAAACGGCATTAGCAAAGCAAATAGTCCACCTTGGAGTATTTGATAGCTCTGCTCTAGCACTTTGGTGCGATTCAGTGCTAGAGGTAATCGAAAATAAACACGCGCACTCATGATGCGTGCACACTTTATACAACAGTGATGTATATTTGTAAAAGATAAGCGTCCTAGTTGAAGTTGTCAGTGCGAGGGGAGAAATTTCGCTTGCACTTCGTGACACACAGGAGACGGACAACTCTGGCCGGTCCAAAGTACATAAATCATTGAAAAGTTTAATTTTTTTTGTCAAACTTTCAAGTGCTAAGTTGAGAGGAGCTAATAAAGACTACCCACGTTTGTAACTAAATCCTAAATAGCCCAGATTTCAGTTCAAACGCATATTCATCAAAACCGGAGTGTCATCAAATCAACCTGAAACCACTCTAATAGAAGACGAGACAGGAGCGCCTTTAACATACAACCACGCAAGCTGTTAGTTTCATAGTGAGAGAAATAGTTATTCCATTAAAATGAAAAAGCGGTTTGCTCTATTCATCCATTGCATAATGTATAAACTCACCTTACTAGGATCAGGCTCTGCCGGCTTACCGGAGTGAATGCATGTACGATTCGAATGGTTCTCCATCTTGGTCAGTATGCTACTGACGGCCCGGAGAGGTATACTGACGTGGGGGGTTTTTCCTAACTTGCTACACTTGCTACATTTTTTTTTTCGAACTCAAGGTTAATTTGTGAAACGTTTTTGTTGCGAGTAGTCGATGCAAACAAGAGTTAATCGGAATTTGGGGCCAAGTCTACAGTTTAAGCCGCATGGTGTATAACTTCTCAGTTGGCTAAACGGACTCATTTTTGTCATTTGTAATTGATCAGGATCAAAATGTTCTAATCACTGGAAATGAATTGTTATTGATGTCATAAACAAATGCTTGTGAGATTACTTATAACACCAGGAATTCACTATATTCTTTTGATTATTGTATTTCATCTCTAACATCACAGGAAGCCTTGTCCACATTTCTAAAAGGCATGCAATACGTCGTATCACCTATGATTGCCCTAGCTCAGTAACGGAGAGCAAACTGAAAAGCTGAAGCTCGCCAGCCACTTCGGGTGGAGGTATGTTTAAGTTTTCGTGATTCGAAACCAAGAAGTGCATCCTTAAGCGCTCTGCTAATCTTGAAAATAAAACACTCACATCACACTCATCTGCTGCTGAGCATGGCAGCAGGAACCGGAAGTTCTTCTGCAACACCATCCAATCCGGTGTAGTCGCCAACGAATATCCTACCTTCGTTTGATCTTCGTCGGTGGAGTCTTACTTGAAGTGGAAATCCGTACTGGGTATCAAATCCTTTGGTCTTGCAGGGTGCACTGTCAATAGTTAGTTCTCGAAAGGGTGCCAAGTATGTAAATTTCATTTTTTTGTTATTTAACATAGTATTCCAATAATAAAATTTATAACTGCCGTGAGTTACACGATGCAGGCACAAATAAAATTTTTTTCTGTATTGAAAAACTTTTAAATTGCTCATTTTTAATTCAGAAAACTATTAATAAGTTTTGTTCCAAATTCCAAATCGGACAACAATCAATCAGTTACCCTTGTTACCGAACAGCACCCAAGAAGATGAACAAAAAGAGTAACGAGCGTAAATCTATTGCCTTCGAGAAGATGTACGATTTCCAGATGCCAGGACCTCACCTCGGTTTGGCAGTTCTGAGCTCACTACCCCTGTCCTGGTTGGCGAGCACCCGGCTGGGAAGAGTGCTCCCATCGAAGAGTTGGCAAAGTGCTGCACCAGAAATGGGAGCAATAGGTCTTCTGTCTCCTTATGGAGCAGCCACCGCTGTCTTTGGGAAGAGTAGGAAAATTATTCAATTTAAGTTTTGTTGTGAACAGATAATGTGCCATACATCTTCTCTAAATAGTGCCAAGATTGGCGTTCGCCTTTTTGTATGCCGGCCGCCACTAGCGCAGTGAATGGATGCAGCAGCCAACTAACGACGGGAAAAATCCAGGACGAGCCCAGAATAGCTATTAAATTGCTTTACGATTGTTCGATAAGAGTGTTGGCAGATGGACTATTATTACAGGTCAATGGGCCGATAATGTATGAACAGCTTCCATTGCTGGGGTAAGCTTCTGGTCTTAACACGAAGTGAATTTGGCCTACGGCAAGGTGGTATCTTTAAAAGCTCGATGAAAGCTTGCATTGGTTTGTTGTTCGAGCTTTTAATTTTATGAATGGACTCTAATAGCTAATGATATTTAAGTTAGATTGTATACTTACAATGGCTGGAGGAGTTAGAGTGCATTATAAGATCCATAATATCATTGGAAACAGCTAGTCTAAAGACTGGTCGGCTTCCATTGGCCAGAGTTACTTTACGAAGAATTCATATTTTCGTAGACGAACATAAGTAAAACGATAGTTCTCTAGAAGTTTTTGATTCTAAATTACGCCCATAGGGTTCGGAATACCAATGACGATGATGCTGTTGGTATTTATTTATTTGTTGTACAAGCCGAATTAGTTTTCCTTGGATGAGCGTTTTACTTATAAATTCTCAAACACGTCGGTAAAGGTAGAAAACCAAATGCTAACAGGTTTTGATATTGTGAAAACCCAAAAGAATCTTCAAATGAGTTTAGTGGTTCGGATTGTCGTTATAGTGCTGAAGGGGGCTAGGGTCCACTAGGAGATTGATAGTACCTATTATCTCTCTCCGGACAGTACTAGCCTAGATGCCGTGTGGAATCCGGCGGAAAAAAATGAACCAAGAATAGATTCCTGCTTCCATGTCGTAAAAGGCGACAATTGCAGGAGTTTCTTTTTCCTTTCAGTTATCAGATATTTTCAATGTTTCACTTCTGATTACTCTATTTTACTAAATTATCTCTTCATTCAACCTATCAATTTCCGTCTAGCTTCGGAGAAAAGTTTTATTAGGAATGATTTCTTCTTCCATGTTATTGGCTGTCTTTCAGGATTATAAAATGAATGATAAAAATCAACCATTGCGCAAATCCGTTTATATTACAAAGTTAATAACAGAGATAACATATATCGGTATATTAAATACATTGTAAAAAACACTTGATATTAATATTTCAAACAGTAAATCAATATTTTTCTCAGTAGCCGGCTGCCCAGATAAACTAATATAACCAACTATTAATCTTAATAAATAATTAAAATAATAAAGCGGAAATAATAAAGAATCAAGACGCGTGTGAAATCTGTTGACCTTTATTTGGTGATTTAAAATGAATTTATAATAACTGTTTAGAATATGTTAATGGAAAAAATCAACTATTTTGTCTAAATCCTATTCACTCGTTTATTTTGTATTACGTAATTTCATTTATAAAAAATAGGGAAGTTTTTATTTTTTACGCGATAGTATTGCAAATTTTTCTTCAGTTTCCTCAAATAAGAGATGTGAATTAAGACTTCCCGGGACTTCAATATCGGGTAATTGTTGAAACGTTTACTCGGGAAGTCAGTGAGTTTAGTAGTGCATCCGAGCATCTTGAAACCGGAACATACTGAGTCGCGCGCGAATAATACCAATACTGAAATTTTTACTAACAAATATCCTTTTCCCGTGACACTTGTGGAGTGCGCAGTAGTATATACGGCCTCTAGTAACAACAAGTGTTGGACTAACATCCCTTCCCATTCCTTAGACGATCTACGTTCGGGCCTGGCCGGCATCGGTACTGATCATTGAATTCTGGGATTACCAGAAGATGTACATTGAAGGATGATTCCCAGTCCCAGGTCGGATCATCTAGAAACTCCCTGTACAATTTCAGCTAATCCCGATCAGTAACGGAGTAGCAACCAGGGGTGGTCGCTCAAGCTCAAGCTCAAGCTCGGATTGTCGTTATAGTGCTGAAATGAATTTAATATCCAGAAAACTTCTATCAACGTAACAGTTTATTCATTACGAAATTTTCATAAAAAGGATTGTCATAAAGCTGATTTTGAAACATTCTTGAATTTTAAATCATTCCGCAATAGATTTGACATAGGCTTGATGCATAATTTTTCTTCATACATCCTATGAAAAATGGTCTACTAGACTAGAATATAATTTCATAATGGTTTTATTAGGATTTTGAGGAGTTTAAAGTTGTTATGCTATATATATATATATATATATATATATATATATATATATATATATATATATATATATATATATATATATATATATATATATATATATATATATATATATATATATATATATATATATATATATATATATATATATATATATATATATATATATATATATATAGATATATATATATATATATATATATATATATATATATATATATATATATATATATATATATATATATATATATATATATATATATATATATATATATATATATATATATATGAAGTAACACTGAAAACTACTACAAGTATTTATTAAATTGAATATGTTACTTGCAACGTGTTCTGCTTCAGTTTAACAATTTTACTGAAAGACATGATTCGCTGCTCTCTATTCATACCCAAAAAAGACTCTTTCTAAAAAATTTAAAAACAAGTTTTCTTTCTTTCCAATGGCAGTCCACCTGATTATATAAGACAAAGTAATTAGAAGATTTAGAGTTTCCAGAAGTGAGGTCATCAATAAACAGGATGATTACACAATTGGTTTATTGATGTATTGGATATTTATCGTTTTTTAACATATTACCACATGTGCATTCAAAATATGAATCATTATATTTTCAAATCCATTGCAACAATAAATTTACTTGTTATTGAATAAAAAATAATTACTCAATAGTGTTGATTTTATGTGCAAATATGAATATATTATTTTCCTTATTTGTATTTCAAAATTTCACCAAATTTATTAACATTTCTTGGTTTCACTGCTTTTTGAAAACATGCTTCAACGTTAATAAAATATATAAGTTTTATGATGCTTGTTAGCATTTTACCGAGATTTTTTTTTTTCAAAATTTGACGATGGTTGTTTATTATTTGATGCTCAGACGAAGGAAATATTGTTTCATGCGTTCACCATCGCTCGCCAATGGCGCTGGTAGCAGTAAACAGTGATGTGATTTTGCGCAGTACAACGATGAATGACCGTAGTACGGAAATCACCGTTGTATCATAATGCTCGCGTGATATCACTGTGATTCAGGGTGACAGACATGTGATTTCATGGTGTACAGTGATACCGATATCACATGTTTGTCATAAACATTACAATGAGCCTGCAAATTTTTGACCCGTTTTGGCATGCTGTCACTACAGCGGAGAAAATCAGCAAAAGAGGAATGGAACGGTGACTCGCTGAAGGTGAAGAGGAATGGAACAAATTGGTCGCTCAGATTAGGCAACAGAGTGTACTAAATATGATTAGTGGTATTCGAAGAATATTACTGCCACATATCGATGCGAGAAATTCCGTTTATTGCAACAAATTGTGTCAAAAAGCTCTTCGAATCGTGAAGGTTGTGAAGATCGTGAAGATCTTGTTCGATTGTGAGTGAACGCCCATTTGAAAAAGACCTTTTTCAAATGGTAGTGATGCAGGCCCGTGCGCAGGAATCATCCATGGGGGGGGGGGGAGGGGTGTTTCAAGGGGAGAGGGGGGTGTCCAAAAGGCGAAAAGGCGCCTCATCCACTTCAAATTATGTCAGTTTATAAATTGATAAAAAATTGATGAAAAATATGAATTTGTCAAGATATTTGCACTTTAATATAATAAGTACTCCATTGTTCATGAAACTTAATTTTAAAAAAATTCTTCATGGGGGGGGGGGGTTAAAACCCCCAAAACCCCCCCCTGCGCACGGGCCTGTAGTGATGGTAGTTTATACCAAAGAATGTTTTTGATTTTATTCAAGTTTGAAAGAAAATCTTGACAGAATCTTCTAGTGATGTTTTTAAAAACATAAGTAATATGAGAAAGTCATCATTACATTGAAAAAGGTTCCATTTTTGTCGTGAATACGACTTACTTTACTATGGGGCGCCTTTTCAAAATCTACCCTCTGAGAGAGTGATAATTTTTTGATCGTGAATATCTCTTGTTGTATCTAATGTATCAACATAATTTTTGCTACATGCTACATGCTACATGTTTAACACTTGATATATTTCGTTCATTCTAGCCAGCGCAGTTGACTGAGTATGAAGTAAAGCAAGTGCATCATTCCGGTTGGTTCAGGTCCAGAGCTCAGTTCCTGTTCTAGTATCAAGAATTCAGTTCAGCTTTGAATCAATTGCGGAACGTTCGCAGAGCCAGTTTCGTTTCAAGCAAGAGCGATTGCGTCATCCTGCTGCTGGCATAGTTTCAGAACTCAGGTTCAGAATTCTGAACCTGAAATTCTAGATGGAAATTATTTCATTAATTGAGTTCTAAGGAGTGTATCGAAAATAAGCTATCCACATACATTTATGTCGTAAGCATGTATTTGTGATGATTTTTATGCACAGATCACAGCATGCTGTGCGATTGGCTGTCAACTTTCGTTTGTTTATTTGTTTGTGCGGTTGAAATTCTGCGTTCTTCAAGAAGACTGGTGAGGCAGCTGGGAACATGCAGGAGTTCAAACAAATTTGGGCTCAAGCGTCCAAAAAATGCTATGAAACACTTGACTTGTCCGGAATTTGATGAAGAGCGTTCGATTAAAAGTTCGAAAATTCGTGAATGAATAACTTAAATTTTATCCGGTTTTCATTATGCTCAAGTTTAACCTCGTACAATAACGGATCAATTTTTAGTTTGAATAAAATATAGTTTTTTATCATAATTTGAAAGAAACATATGTGGATAGCTTATTTTTGATACACACCTTAACTCCATATCGATCTCTAGTTAACCGGTTGCCTAGAAATTAAAAAAAAATGTAAATTCAAAAGCCAACATTTCGTTTTACCAATGCATTTCGACAATTAAAAATCAGACATCTCTTATGAATAAGTTGTCATTCCCATTGCCGTTTCAACCTTCCGAGCGAACGGACGTGCTTTGTGTTCACTGCGAAAAAAACCAGTGCCGTGTGTGATAACGTGACCGGACGATCAAAACTAGATTATATCGCTATTGTGTAATAGACAATAGTGCTTTTTTCTGTGAGAGGTTTTTTGTACATTATACACTGAAGCAGTGCATTGTTGTGAGCGGACGATCGAAACAGTACCGTTAGCCGGTGATTGTTTGATCGATCAAGGCCAGATTTCAGTGGCCATTGTGATTATACTGTGCGGATTATAAGTGAGTGTGCTTTTTCCTCTCGGAGGTTTTTTGCACACCCTCGAAGCGGCGATACGCCGATCGACGAGGGCTTGGCCTTGGTGGCCCCCGTTGGATTAAAAGTTAAGTACTATTATTTTGTATATTTTTTTTTCTTCTTCATTCGACCGTTCATTACACCCCCCACCCCCCCCCGAATCATTTATTTCTGCGCGGAGGTAGCTCCGCGACATGTTAAATTTGAATCCCGACCCCTCCGTTATCGATGATCAGATGGAGACTTCTGTTGGCAGCAATAAGTCTCGCATAAAGAGTTATCCCGATGGGCTTGCACTCTCGGCCGGGCCTTACTCGGTTTATTTCCGGACCAAGGCTAAAGAAAAAAAATTGAATGTTTTGAAAATATCGCGGGATCTGTCCTCGCGATACAATACTATAAAAAGTATTGATAAAATACGCCCAGATAAGCTCAGGGTTCTGCTCACCAGCTCAAAGCAGGCTAATGAGCTCGTTCAAAATGATCATTTTAAGCGGGAGTACCGCGTCTACGTGCCAGCTCGCGAAGTAGAAATCGACGGTGTGGTCACCGATTCGAGTTTGACTTGCGAGGACGTTCTTAAGTACGGAGAGGGCTGTTTTAAGGACCCCTCACTTAGGAACGTCAAGATACTGGACTGCAAGCGATTGCATTCAGTATCGATCGCCGGGGATGGAACAAAGTCCTATCCCCAATCTGACTCTTATCGTGTGACCTTCGCCGGCTCTGCTTTGCCCAACTACATCCTCTTGGACCGGGTTCGTCTGCCTGTTCGTCTTTTTGTACCTCGAGTAATGAATTGTACCAATTGCAAACAATTGGGGCATACAGCTTCTCATTGCTGCAATAAGCCCCGGTGTGCTAACTGTGGGGAGGCTCATGCGGATGGCTCTTGCGGTAAGGATGCTGAAAAGTGTCTCTACTGCAAGGAGGGTCCGCATGACCTAATGGCATGTCCTGCGTATAAGCTGCGAGGAGATCGGATGAAGCGTTCCCTGAAGGCACACTCCAAGCGTTCCTTTGCCGAGATGCTTAAGAGTGCCACCCCTCCTAAACTGACAACGAACCCATATGCCTGCTTGTCAACTGACGAGAGCGATTCTGATGACCCTTTGGAAGGTCCATCATCGGCGGTCCCTCATAGCTGTAGGAAAAGAATGAATAAATCCTCTCATAAGCTACCTAGTAAGGGTTCGAAGGTGTCTTCTGAAGGGCTTCGAAAAGTTACAGCTAACGGGAATCGGGACAAACCACCGAAGCAAAAGGCTCCTGGTCTCGGAAAACTCAGTTCCGAGATGGAATTCCCACCACTTCCCGGGACAACAAAATCCCCAAACGTCCCTGAAAATCTACCAGAGAAACAACTAGGTGCTGGACTTATCAAGTTCTCTGATGTTGTGGACTGGATTTTTACAACTTTTAATATTTCTGACCCTCTTAAAAGCATTTTAATTGCTTTCATGCCAACAGTAAAAACATATTTAAAGCAGTTGACTGCAAATTGGCCCCTCCTCTCAGCGATTGTATCCTTCGATGGCTAAATCATCCATCGAGGTCACGGATCTAATCACTGTTTTACAGTGGAATTGCAGAAGTATCATTCCAAAAATAGATTCTTTTAAATTTTTAGTAAATAATCTGAAATGTGACGCATTTGCATTGTGCGAAACTTGGCTAACTTCTGAAATATCCTTGAACTTCCACGATTTTAACATTATTCGCCTGGATCGAGATGATCCCTACGGAGGAGTACTTTTGGGGATCAAAAAGTGCTATTCTTTTTATCGAATTAACCTCCCCTCGATATCAGGTATTGAAACTGTCGCATGTCATGTTACAATCAAAGGCAAGGATCTTTGCATTGCTTCAATCTATATTCCCCCAAGAGCCTCGGTTGGGCATCGGTGGCTCAGTGATATCATTGAGCTCCTTCCCGCACCGACGTTGGTTTTAGGGGACTTTAACTCACACGGTACGGGATGGGGCTGTCTTCACGACGATAACAGATCAGCTATGATCCATGATATCTGCGACAACTTCAATATGACAATCTTGAATACGGGAGAAATGACACGGATTCCTGCACCACCAGCAAGACCAAGTGCGCTGGATTTATCACTTTGCTCGACATCGCTACGGTTGGATTGCACGTGGGAGGTAATTCCTGATCCCCACGGTAGCGATCATCTACCGATCGTAATATCAATCACCAGCGGCTCAAAACCATCGAAGACAATCAATGTTTCGTATGACCTCACACGAAATATTGATTGGAATAGCTATGCGACCGCGATATCTGAGAAACTTGAAAGAACTCAACAACTTCCTCCGGAGGAAGAGTACACGTTTTTGGCTGGCTTGATTCTCGACACCGCGACTCAAGCTCAGACGAAACGTGTACCCGGCGCGAAAACTAACATCCGTCCTCCCAACCCGTGGTGGGACAAAGAGTGCACAAATTTAAACGCGGAGAGAGCCTCCGCGTATAAAATATTCAGAAAAAATGGAACACCTGATAATTACCGGAATTACGCGGCGTTAGACGTTAAAATTAAGAACTTGATTAGAGCTAAGAAACGCGGTTACTGGCGTCGGTTCGTAGACGGCCTAACAAAAGAAACATCTATGAGCACTCTTTGGAACACAGCCCGACGAATGCGCAATCATAACACAACGAATGAAAGCGAGGAATATTCTAACCGCTGGATATTCGATTTCGCTAAAAAAGTATGTCCAGACTCTGTTCCGGAACAGAAGATCACCCGCGCCGCGACACCAAATACAAACGAAACACCGTTTTCGATGGTAGAGCTCTCATTTGCGCTCTTGTCATGTAACAATAAAGCCCCGGGATTAGACAGAATAAAATTCAACTTGTTGAAAAATCTGCCTGACCCCGCCAAAAGGCGCTTGCTGAGTTTATTCAATAAGTTCCTTGAGGACAACATTGTTCCACATGACTGGAGACAAGTGAAAGTGATATCCATTCAAAAACCAGGAAAACCAGCCTCCGATCACAATTCGTATCGGCCGATTGCTATGCTTTCCTGTATCCGGAAATTGTTCGAAAAAATGATTCTGTTTCGTCTAGACAATTGGGTCGAGACTAATGGCTTACTTTCAGATACACAATTTGGTTTCCGCAGGGGCAAAGGAACGAACGATTGTCTTGCGTTGCTCTCAACAGAAATTCAAATGGCATTTGCTCGTAAAGAACAAATGGCGTCAGTTTTCCTAGACATCAAGGGGGCTTTTGACTCAGTTTCTATAAATATCCTATCTGAGAAGCTGCATCAGCATGGTCTTTCGCCAGTTTTGAACAACTTTTTACATAATCTATTGTCTGAGAAACACATGTATTTCGCGCATGGTGATTTGTCGACAATACGATTCAGTTACATGGGTCTTCCTCAGGGCTCATGCTTAAGCCCCCTTTTATACAATTTTTACGTAAGTAATATCGATGAATGTATCAACACATCTTGCACGCTAAGACAACTTGCCGACGACAGCGTTGTGTCTATTATAGGACCCAAAGCTGGCGATCTGCAAGGGCCGTTACAAGATACTCTTGCCAACTTATCCACATGGGCTCTTCAAATGGGTATCGAGTTCTCTACGGAGAAAACTGAGCTGGTTGTATTTTCAAGGAAGCGAGAACCAGCACAACTACAGCTTCAACTAGGGGGTGGAAACATAGCTCAGGTCTTCACATTCAAATATCTCGGGGTCTGGTTCGACTCCAAAGGCACCTGGGGATGTCACATTAGGTATCTGAAACAAAAATGCCAGCAGAGAATCAATTTTCTTCATACAATAACCGGAACTTGGTGGGGTGCCCACCCAGGAGACCTGATCAGGTTGTACCAAACAACGATATTGTCCGTTATGGAATATGGATGCTTCTGCTTCCGATCCGCCGCGAACACCCATTTCATTAAGCTGGAAAGAATTCAGTATCGTTGTTTGCGTATTGCCTTGGGTTGCATGCAATCGACTCATACGATGAGCCTCGAAGTGTTGGCGGGCGTCTTACCGTTGAAAAACCGGTTCTGGGATCTCTCACATCGTTTGCTCATTCGATGCGACATTTTGAATCCTCTGGTGATTGAAAACTTCGAAAGGTTAGTTGAGCTTAATTCTCAAACCCGTTTTATGTCCTTGTATTTTGATTACATGGCTCAGAATATTAATCCTTCTTTGTTTGCTTCCAACCGTGCTCATTTCTTGGATACTTCTGATTCTACTGTGTTTTTCGACACATCCATGAGAGAAGAGATTCGTGGAATTCCGGAACACGTACGCCCTCGAGTGGCCCCTAATATATTTTATAATAAATTTAGAACAGTCAACTGTGAAAAGGTGTTTTACACTGATGGATCAAACATCGACAGGTCCACAGGCTTCGGCATCTTCAATCAAAACATCACCGCTTCTTACAAACTCAGTGATCCGGCTTCAGTTTACGTCGCAGAATTAGCTGCTATTCAGTACACCCTCGAGATCATTGAAACATTGCCCAAAGACCATTACTTCATTGTCACGGACAGTCTAAGCTCAATAGAAGCTCTCCGGGCAATGAAGCCAGGAAAGTATCCCCCATATTTCCTGGGGAAAATACGGGAACACTTGCGAACTTTATCTGAACGGTCTTATTCAATATCGTTAGTCTGGGTCCCTTCGCATTGTTCCATTCCGGGCAATGAAAAGGCAGACTCATTAGCTAAGGTGGGCGCATTACAAGGTGACATTTATGAAAGACCAATCTGCTTCAATGAATTTTTCAGTTTTTCTCGTCAGAAAACTCTCGAAAGTTGGCAAACTTCATGGACGAATGACGAACTGGGACGATGGCTACACTCCATTATCCCTAAGGTATCGACGAAACCTTGGTTCAAGGGGATGAACGTGAGTCGTGATTTCATTCGCGTTATGTCACGACTCATGTCAAATCACTATACATTCAACGCACATCTCCGGCGTATCGGGATCGTGGAGAACGGGCTCTGCACCTGTGGCGACGGTTATCAGGACATCGAGCATGTCGTGTGGTCGTGCGTAGAGTATCGCGACGCCAGATCGGAGCTATTGGAATCCCTCAGGGCCCGAGGTAGACCGACTGAGGTTCCGGTTCGGGATGTGTTGGCGAGTCGGGATAGTTCATATATGCTTCTGATATACCAGTTCCTCAAACACATTAATATACAAGTGTAATCTGTTACATCTTGCTTAGAAAGTTCCTCCTATTTATCGACGTTATTTCAACTGTGGCTAAGAATTATTTTCACCTGCAGGTTCGACACTAACTTCCGCCGATTATCCCGATTCCTCATCTGTCCACCATCTTCATCGGAACTAACAAGATCTTTTTGCTGTCACTAACCTTTTCGCTTCCCCCCTCCCCGTCTCTTCTCCATCTCGATGTCAACTAATTAGATCTCTGTCGTTCTTAGTCATTTCGTTCCCATATCCCCATTTTACTTCGTTTTCCGCAATATTTACTTCTCTATATTTTTTCGTTATATTTACATCACCATCATCGCCCATGGAAGGTCGCTCTAGTCATGCGGGCCACCCGCCGGGTATTCGTAGCCTGGGGGTGTTTCCCGCGGACCCACACGGACCGAGGGATGCGGCCAACGTCATCTGGAAGACTCATGACATATTCCATCCACCGGCCGGTGCCGATCGCCAGCTGAAGGTTGGATCAGCCAAAGTCGACCACTGCGACCCCAATACAACATTATCCAATCATACTATCCTAGTTTTAAGTTAGTCGTTAATAAAATTAGAAAAAGTCCTTGGCACCTTAGAGCTAAAGGAGTGTGCCTTAAAAATAATTATATTATTGAATAAAAAAAAAAAAGTTGTCATTCCCGTTTTTGTAGATTGGTTTTATAGAATAAGAATAATAGAGTTTCAAAATAATTAGATCGTATAATCTACCAAAATAAATCCTGATCATTTTCTCGCACCTCTAATACCACTCCTCTCCTGTGACACTTGTGGTGATGCAGAGAATTTCTCGGTCACTAGTAGCAACAAGTGTTGAACTAACATTCCTTCCCTTCCCACAGTCACCTGCATGGACGTGGTCATCTACGTTATTGTTCATTTCATGCTCTAAGCCAATTTAGGTTGTACGTTGAGCATGATCCACTACTCTCAAGTATCATGCATTTGGTTAATATACAATTTCAATCGGTTTCTTATCAATCACAGAAAACTCGGGGGCGGTCAACTAAGTTGCTGCTGCTGTTAGTTTGTTGTTCGAGGTGGTTCTTAAAAACCTTTTCAATATTTTTCGAAAATCAATTCTGTTAAGCGGACACCCCTGGGTGCGGATCTGCTAGATGCCATGTGGGAAAGTTCCTATTATGTGTACTAAACTTCAATAGTCGAGTAGTTGAACATTATCAACACATTCTAATTATACGTTTGATTAGTTTTCGGAATTCTTTTCAACGCAACGTGAAACTTTATCTTTGTTAATGGGCTCGAGTGAATTGATTATTAAAAATTTTTTGTTATGCATGGGACATGAATATTGGGACCATCAAGGGACGAGTAGGGTCTAACGCTTTTGAAAAATCATTTATTATTTTCTTTGTATTTTCTCATAGTAAAACATTTCAAGAATATTCTGTGAAATTTTCAAGCCTATCGAAACAAAACTCTGCAAGTTATGGGCCTTTATCTTTGCTTATCTCATACTGCGAAGAAGTAAGAGCTCGGCACACAGGCCCAAGATTTCTATTTCGATGGACTTGAAAACTTGACAAAACATTCTTGAAATGTGTAGATCCTACGGACTCCCCTGAATAAAAATTGTTTCCATTGATTTTATAGACAAAACATTTTAAACACGTTTTTCTCGAAAGCAGGTTTTGAAAGTCTGTGTCCATCGTCATTCAAAAACTACTGATCCAAATTTTTTTTTCAAATTTTACACACACTTTCTAAATATAAAAACCAAACCCCAACGTTTACCTTTTCGTTGTTTGTTACTTTGGGGAGGTTTTACAGCTACAAATTGGCGGATTATTTCAATCGTAGTTTTCACTTTGAACAACTAAATTAATAATATTTAAAAGAATTCAAACAGAAACGTTGGGCTCTATAAAAACTTTTTTTTTTGTTTCAATTATAGAGGCTTTAACATCTTAGGTCATTCGCCTCTTCGGACCAGAAAATCTTTTTGACCCAATGTGCGGGGTTGGGAATCGAACCTAGGCGGGCTGCGTGAAAGGCATCGACTATCCCATCACGCTATACCCGTCCCGTATAAAAACTTCTATTCTATCTATGCTGCTTTGATTTGTTCACTTCTGATTAGTCTGCACTGAGACTCAATGGGCACCGCAAATCATGATTTTCACGGACTCATTTCTGAATATATTTATACGAAAAAATTATAAAATGTTGTTCGAATGATGCTTTTCATCATGCAAAATATTTGAATTTATTTTGTTGCACGATAATTCTGAAAAAAATCTCAAACATGATGATATTTTTCATCATTTAGATCCTACCCCCCTTAATTTTCGTCGAACTTCAGTTCTTCCAATTTTCAGGTTTAAATTTCGTAGGTTCAATTTTATCCAATTGAAATTGTAATTATTAAATAAAGGACGAAATTGAGGTCAACGATGACTTCCGGATGTAGTAAGCTTAATGTAGTCAGTCTGTCAGTCAGTCAGTCAAAGCCGGTTATCACGAACAGGATTTCCATGCTCTGTAACGTTACGTCCTTGCTGTGATGCTCACCAGTAACGATTCGGCCGCTAATGAAGATTGGGGCGAGGACGGCTTCTGACAAGCTTAGTGACATGAGCTTCCCGTCATATCATTGTTCTTCTACCAGCAGTTTGCCGAAATTTCACCAACGGTAACAATATCGTATCCGGAAAATCCCCATAGACCCCATCAGCAGCGGTGAGATGAAACAACAGAAATAAAAAAATTCCTAGCACATGCCGTAGCGAAGCCGTCTCCTGAAACTCACTTTTTGTTGGTTGGCAGAAAGTCGGAGAGGGGAAAAACCTCAACTGGCCGCACGGCAAACAGAAACATTTCAAAGTCGGAATCGATTTTCTGTCATCTTTAATTCGCTGCTAGCTGGCTTCTCTGACACCGCTGAGTCCGACTGATGCTGCTCAATGTTAAAGCCGAAAGCCGACTCTAGGAAAGTCGAGAAAAAAATTGCGAAAATGTGTTTCCATCCCACATCTGGAGAGCTATTTTTCAATGATTATCTTTCCATTGCTGCCAAAGTTTTCTCAATGTTCCCTGGAGGTACATGTGAAATTGAAGCTTTTATGAGCGGTTCTCGCTCTACTAATGGCGAAATTGTTTTTACTGACAATATCTATCACGGTCGTTATTTGTTATGTATCTGTTTGTTGTACCGTCATTCCGAACCTCCGACACTCGCCCGTTCCGCTGCTACTTCGCTGTTCATCATCTGTGGCTTCCGTCGAATCCGTGGCAAAGGTGAAAATTGAACTTTTCGTTTTCGATTGGATGTATAACAGTGTTACCTTCCGCCGTTGCTGTGAGCCGGAAGAAGGTGGCAGAGGGATGGGCCATAAAGTCAGCCGGTGTACCACAAAACCGAATCCGAATTGGGAAACATGACAGCAAGGGGATGGCACGGAGGAAAGAGAAGCATAATTTTTTTTTTTTTTTTTTTTTTTTTTTAAAATAACTATTTATTGGAATATGAGTTAAAATTAAATTATTAAGATTTAAATTGGGTGTTCAGCCACAAGTGGTGACTTTTCAGCCCTGTTATATATATATGATTTGGTTATTACCATGAAGACATCATTTGCTTCCGCAATTCTGAGATTTTTGTGTAGGGAAAATTCTAAACCTACTTGTATTGTGTAATGGGGAAAAGGAACTTATATACTAACTTACTAACTAATACAGAGAGCGAATCGATTCAATTGAAGATTGCATCGATTTTTGTCGGAATTTGCTTATAATATTATGTGACATTACATCTAATGGTTCTATATTTGTGAGTCTGTGTAACTCATTTGTGCTACACCAGGGAGGACGCTTCAAAATCATTTTCAGAATTTTATTCTGAATCCTTTGAAGCGTTTTCTTCCTGGTGGAACAACAGCTTGACCAAATTGGTACCGCATAAAGCATGGCTGGTCTGAAAATTTGTTTATAAATTAACAATTTGTTTTTTAGACAGAGCTTAGAATTTCTGTTTATAAGAGGATATAAACATTTAATATATTTATTACACTTTGCCTGGATTCCTTCAATGTGATCCTTGAAAGTGAGTTTTTTGTCATACGTTAAACCTAAGTATTTAGCTTGATCAGACCATGTCAATTCCAAGCCATTCAATTTGAGAATGTGATTATTGTTTGGTTTAAGAAAAGAAGCTCTTGGCTTGTGAGGAAAGATAATTAATTGCGTTTTTGCTGCATTTGGTTTAATTTTCCATTTTGACAGATAATCACTGAAAATATTTAAACTTCTTTGTAGGCGACTGCAGATCACTCTTAGATTTCTACCTGTGGCTAACAGACTTGTGTCGTCACAGAATAGCGATTTCTGACAACCAACGGGTAGATTTGGAAGATCAGAAGTGAAAATATTATACAAGATTGGAGCTACACTCGAACCCTGCGGAACACCGGCTCGTACGGGTAGCAATTCAGATTTACAATTCTGATAGCTAACCTGAAGAGTACGATCAGTTAAATAATTTTGAATCATTTTGATCAAATAAATAGGAAACTGGAAATCAGACATTTTTGCTATTAAACCTTTGTGCCAAACACTGTCGAATGCTTTTTCTATGTCTAGAAGAGCAACTCCAGTGGATAACCCAGAAGATTTATTTGATTTTATCATGTTCGTTACTCTGACAAGTTGATGAGTAGTTGAATGTTCATGACGAAATCCAAACTGCTCTGGTAAAAAAATTGAATTCTCATTTATATGAGTCATCATTCTTAACAAGATAATTTTTTCAAAAAGTTTACTGATAGAAGAAAGTAAGCTAATTGGGCGATAACTTGATGTTTCTGCTGGGTTTTTATCAGGTTTTAGGATAGGAATTACTTTAGCGTTTTTCCATCTTTTTGGGAAGTAAGCTAATGAAAAACACTTGTTGAAAGAGAAGCATAATAAAAAGCTGTACTGAACCATGTCAAAAAGGTAATTCGCGAAGTTAATTTGATGGAATCGGGGAATTTCCGCATATTTCGTGATGTGTAAGTAACTTTAGTTAACTTAGTGTCCTTCGTTTGAAAATAATTCAAAGGTGGTATTCATTTTAAAGTGTAACGATATTCTTAAGTGATATCGGGATACCAAAGTATCATATTGTGTAATCTTCTGTTCTAATGTGGAACACATATTTGTTTTCTATATAGGGGTGCAAATTAGAAATTCAAGTGTAAATACAAGTGGAAACGTGGTCAGCTTTCGAAAGCTTACAGCTCAGTCAGTTTAGTTTCAATCAGTAGTATTATTTTACCGATTGATTGGAAATATTTCTGCGTATTGATTTGAATGTTCATAGCCATGTATTTTCAATTATATATATCGAAATCCGTATCGCATGTATGGACAAAGATAGAATTGCATACATTTGGGATATTGATGTAATTTCGTCAGCTACAAAACAAATATAAATCAAGGCGTCTGCGTGTTCGGTGTTATTTCCTAATAAAGATCAATCTAAGCAGGCTCTCGTGCAGTTGCGGATTCAAATGTGTGAAGATTGATTGAAAATGTCGATCATTAGAAATTTTGATTGCTTGTTCCACATCAATGGCTCGAACAACACAATGGGGCTGATCATTGTAGTTTTAATCTTGCTTTGCTCGTTTCAAAATACTTTTCTTGAACACTCGAAAGAACCGGACACTCCCGGAACCGGAAGTCAGGTCTGTTTGGATCTAACGCAGCAGCAGTCATTCAGATTCGATTCTATTTATGTCTGCATTAGTGATCGCTCAGACACATACATTGCTCAGCTCGATGAACTGTGTCGAATGATATAGGACACTTAGCCCTCTGGGCCAATTCTCACTAGTCAATTGGTCAAGTGATTGCATAAACTTTCTATATCAGAAAGGTAATAAGTGTACTTTTATAGAAAAGCATCGTTATCATGATTTTGTTATACCACTAACAAGTAGGTACAAATTGAATAAAAGATTTAGTAATTTAAATTTTTTACACCTGAAAAATATAGATTTATATGTGGCAATCCTGCATGCTATACGAAATTGAACAAACTCATCGTCCTATAATTTCGGATCCGGAAGTCGGATCTGAATGGAAATACACAGTATATTTATAGACAATGAGAGCTTTAATTCGTATCATGATTCGTGAAAATCGGCTTAACCGTTGCTGAGAAATCGAAGTGAGTTCCGCTTTTAAAGATTTACTATGATCGGTGCTTTCGGAAGTGGAAACCGAGTACTCGTAGTCCCAAAGTAGTTCTATAGATTCACTAACTATCAAGATCTGCAAACTAGAAAAATTTAGCCGTAAGTTTTATGAAAATGTTCACCTCGTTTTGCCATCGCTTCTGAAAGAACACTCATGAAATTGAAAATTTTCACTTATCGCACTGTAATACCGGAACCGAAAGTCGGATCAGGATCAACTTTTCGGGCACTTTTTAAAGAATTTTAAGACCTTTCATTTGTCATTTCCGAGAAAATTGAGTGCATATTTATCAATAAATTTTAACATATTTCCTTGTAATGCCGGAACCGGAAGTCAGATCCAAATGAAATTCAGGAAAATTGTATGAGACCGTGAGACCTTTCATTGGAAACTAAGTTTGTGAAAATCGGTTCAGTCATCTCTGAGAAAATTGAGTGACATTATTTGTCACACATACACACATACACACAGACAGACATTTTGTGATCTCGATGATTCTGAATGGTAGATAATTCGAATGGTATATGACACTCGGCCCTCCGGGCCTCGGTTTAAAGTCGGTTTTCACAGTGATTGCATAACCTTTCAATATGAGAAAGGCAAAAACTTGGTGCACGTTTCCAGTACGATTAACTTTTTAATTTACACGAATGTACCGACTAATGCGACTCAAGACTGATTTTTGAACAGGGTATGTATTTTTTCGAATCGTTGTAACTCACGAAATCTTTTTCAAAATGTCTAAGAAGAAGTTGTTGGAATTAGCATACTAGAAAAACGTAAACAAAAAAATTGACGTTGTTTGGCTCTTCCTCTTATAGAATGAATAAACAATTTAATATTGTGCGTGTTTTGTTAGCTGATGATCAAAACCTTGTTTTGATCCACCTAGTGGATTTTTGTCCCGGGTTGGCGGTTCAATGCATAGGGCGCTGATCTTACAAACCAGTTGTCGTATGTTCGAGCCCCGACCTGGAAGGATTCGTAGTGTCAGTAGAATCGTAGCACCAGCCATGCACTGGTTCTGTACACTCTGAATCGGCTGCGAACTGTTGAAACAGAAGGTCAAATTTTTCTACAGGAATGTAATACCAAGCCTCTCTCTCATCTATCATATCCTCATATATAAATGTGTGGATTTTCGCTAAATAGTTTTCTTTGATTCTTGAAAAACAAAAAAGTTTGTCCATCAACTAGTATAACCTACAGAGTGAAACAGTTTTTAGATCTGTAAGACCATCTCTTAGTAAATGAAGTGAGTTCCTCCACTATGGCAGGTACTTCCGAAATCGGAATCCGGCAACGGTCGAGATCGGTTCGAGAAAAATTACAGGGATCCATTTCTGAGTCTATAGTCACAATTTTCGGTCGTTAATCGAAAACTGGGAACCAGGAAACCCTAAATTAATTTGTTTGGCCGTCTACTGACAGACAATGACTCTCGATTGGAATAATTTTATGGTAATTATTTTGCGCTTTTAGTGGCGGTATAAATATTTTAACATTCTTCACCCTGTAATTCCGCAACCAGATGTCAGATCCGAAATTTCAGGAATTCAATATGGAGCTACAAAACCTTTCATTTGAACCTAATTTGTAAAAATCGGTCAATCCATCGCTGAGAAAAGTTAATGAGAACCATTTTGGAATATATAATCTAACCACTATCGCCGGTGCTTCCGGAATCGTAAATCGGGAACCAGTATAGCCGAAATCGGTTTGTTTAGTTGTGTACTGATAATGGCTACCGATTGAAATAGTTTCGAGGCCAGTATAAAATTTTCGTCGCTTTAAGTGATGGTATGAAACTTTTAATACACTTTACCATATAAATCCGGAACCAAAAGTCGGATACGGTTGAACTGTTTTGTATGGGACGGTGGATGTTTTGTATGGGACCATGAGACCTTTCATTTGAAGTTAAGTTTATGAGAAAATTAAGGAAATATTTTGAAATAAGAATTTTTACACTAATCACCCTGTAATTCTGGAACCGGAAGTCGGATCAAAATAAAATTCAGGAAATTTGTATGGGATAGTTATACCTTTCATTTGGATCTAAGTTTTTAAAGAATCGGTTCAGCCGTCTCTGAGAAAAGTAAGTGCACTTATTTTTATTTTTTTGTACATATCACATATTCCGGAACCGGAAGTGGGAATCAATTAAATGTCAGGTACATTGTATGGGCCTACAAGACCTTTCATTTGAATCTAAGTTCATAAAAATCGGTTCAGCCTCCTCAGAGAAAAAATAGTACCCCCAAAAACGGTACTCAATTCATTTTTTCAGCGACGCCAGTACCGGCTTTCGCAAACTTTGGCTCAAATGTAAGGTCTTACGGCCCAATGAGCTGCTATTAAATTTTATTCGGTAGAATGTCTGGTTTTAGAATTACAGGCAGAAATGTGTTCAACATTCCATGCCATGAAATGTGTTTTTATTTAGATCGATGATGCAATCGGAGGAAAAATTCTTCTAAATTTTGCTCAAAACTGTTTTAAATTTTAGTTATAGGAATACTGTTTAAAGTCCTCGATAACGGAAATTACTTCATTCTTGTTTTCATTCAAGATTCAAAAAACATTTAATTAAAGAATCTAATCTAGAATATGAGTTACACGAGATTTTCAACTTGAAATGTTGGCTATAATTTCGCTTATATTTATAGATTCGCGTGCTTCCCTAAAGTTTCGCTTTTGCATCAATTGACCAATCAGAGCGATGCTTCCCAGCTGATAGATTGCTTACTCCTTCAATACCATCATCTCCGTAAAGGAAATCCTGTAAACCAGCACAGCTTTTTAGATTTTTAGCTGACAAAATAAGACACTATGAAACCATAAGAATATGATGGAAACATACATCGAACTGAATGCTGAAGCTAGGCGTATTGAACCGGCCATAAATGCGTCAAAAACAAAATACTTGAGAGGTAAAGGCACTAGAGAAGAAACACTACACCTCCCACCACGAATATTGATAGACGGTGACGAGTTTGTGTATTTGGGCGCACTGGTGATCGCCGATAATGACACCAGTAAAGAAATTCAGAGATGTATTTTGGCAAGAAATCGTGCGTACTTTGGACTCTTTGGAAACCCTTCGATCGAGAAAAGTACGCCACCGCACGAAATTGATCATCTACAAAACGCTCATTAGACCGGTTGTTCTCTATGACCACGAGACCTGGACAATGTTGGCAGAAAACCGTCGCGCCCTTAATGTTTTCGAAAGAAAGGCACTGAGGACCATATATGGCGGAGTGCAGATGGAAGATGGAATGTGGAGACGGTGTATGAATCATGAATTGAAACAGCTGCTAGGAGAACCATCCATCGTACGGACAGCTAAAATCGGACGTCTACGATGGGCTGGGAATGTCATAAGGATGTCGGACGACACCCCAGTGAAAATGGTTTTTGAATCAAATCCGACAGGTACAAGAAGAAGAGGAGTGGAGAGTGATCTCCACTTTGATCAAAGTAGTTAGAGGTAAGTTAAAGCCAGCCCCGTTCTTTCGATCCGAGATGTGGCCTGAAAGTATAAAGTCAACTTTTAAAATATGCGGAACATTCTTGCCGGGAAAGGATACAAGCCGTACAAAGCCGTACAACATCCGAACCGACACTTGAAGCTAAAATCTGTGGTCAGATAGCGTACGAGCGTGTTTTGACTAAACACAAGGGGTATATCTTGATCGATGACTAAACATACGTAAAACTCGATTTTAAGCTGCTTGCCGGTCAAAGTTCGCTAAGAATGCCATGATTTGGTAAACGATTTGCTGTTGTGGCCTGAAAACGGAAACATTCGTCATATCCTCGACGATGACAACCCAAGCTTTCATCAAAGATTGCCTGAAAAGGCATGTATCTTCAACCATTTGACCTGTTTTGGACAGCGTGTTTTAAGTACGTAACGACTTTCTGCTCACAATAAAGGTTGTAGAAGATTTCTTCAACTGATATTCCTAGCTGCTGGCACATTTTTAGTACATATGCCGGCGAAGAACTCTTGTTATTTTTGAAACATCAGCCAACTTTTCAATGAAAACTGACTTCATTTGGTATTGCTTTTGTAATTTAATTACAAATGACAAATGTGATAACCACAGTTGGATTCCAGTATTGATATTTTATCTAGGGGATAATGTGATTCAATCGAGACCACATTTTGTGTGTTACTAATAAAAAGAATCCTTGAGAACTTTTTTTTTTGCTCATTAAATCGACCCCAAGAATTCATTTTTCCCGAGTTGAGGAATCCTTTTTTTCACTAAATAAACGATGCGGGGATCAAATTTTGCCCTGATCGCAAATTTTTCTTGGTACACCACTGGGCGAAAGATCGAAGTATCTTTTAATTTGTGTTTACATCAAGTTTCTAATGATCAACATGTTCAATAAGATGTTCTGCACTTAAGTTATTAAATTTTATAACAAAAACTTATTTAGGTAGCTAAATGAGTAAATTGTCTAACCCACTGTGCATTATGAAGCTTGATTTTTCTTCCAATCTGAAAACGCCTACACGTATGCAGCAACATAGCACCCTTTATGCTTGCGTGTATTAGCAGGGATCTATTTTGGGTCGGATCAGGTAGAACGAAATTAAGGCCGACCATAAAATATTGCATCGCCTAATATAAGAGAATCAAAAATATTAAGAAAGGATTCCGTAAGCTCTCGTTGCCATTGCAAGTGTTGCAAATTATTAACTTTATCGATCTGTTTATGTTTTGTTGCATGGCAACCAGACTAAGTGTACTTCTTTTTATAACAACATAATCGGGGACGTAAACGGAATGCCAGTTTGTACTTCTCAAATGTTCTTTTCCTAGAATTTGATAGAGAGTTGCTTGTTTTAGTCATCGTGTCATGTTAGACGTTCTTCTCTGGTATATATTCATCATAGTCACCCAAACTTTTCCATCAATTCATTTTCAAAGAGAGAGGATTGGCTTTGAATATTTATACAAGGCGGAATACTAAAGGTTGGAATAATGAGACCGCTTCGGTAGAATTAAAGTCATGTGGTGCCGACTATCTGGTATCAAATGATAACTATCAGTTTGACGAGTTTGATTGACGCAAATGGTACTGTAAGCCACAAAAATAGTATGGCCAGGGAATCAAATCAAGCTCTATGATTTATATTTGCACAGTTCCTCTACGTATAACTATGCATCAATGTTTTGTTGAATAATTGGGCGCTATATTCTAGATGTTGGCTTCATTGTTATGAGACAGTCAATTATCTGCTGCGCTTTCATTTGCTCGTAGTGTGTCGAATAATGAAGATCGCATTCAATTAACCTTTTTGCAGCTTTTTGGTGCCCATGCTATGTTTTATAGCCTAACGAAAGGCGTACAGTATGCTGCATTTTGTGAACATTTCTAATACAAATGGAATATCCTTAACGGTGGAGTAAAGTTTCAAATAATTCAATTGTGTACGTATCAGTCGAATAGTTTTAATTCTGCATTTGAGTCAGTTCCTATTGAAATGTAGTTTGTTCATTGCCATTCTAATTCGCTTATCATATTAATAACTTTTGAGTTGAGTGAAATTTTAGATACTAATTAAAACAATCCTCAAATAAATAGGATTCCGCTCGATTTATCATCTATGCTTCGCCATTCGTTTCATGTATTGAAACCCTTAGTTAGAGCGAGATCTTTAATCTCCGTTCAATGCATTAGCTCAAAGGATAAGATAAGAACTGGTTCTATCGTGTTAATTTTCTGGTCACTATAACAAAAGTATTGCTCATTTTTTTTATTTACCTTTCGCTATTAGGAAGGTTTTATAATTGATGGAAAACCCGACTTTCCAGCGGAACCTCGGAGACCTACAGTGTTTTTTGCCATTCGGCTCAGCTCGACGAAATCAGGAAATGTCTGTGTGTGCATATGTGTGTGTGTGTGCGTGTGCATCTTTCAACGAAAAATTTTCTATGAGATGACTGAACCGCTTTTAACAAACTTAGTCAAGGTTGAAAATAGCACGCCTATATAGAAAACGAATATATGTTCCACAGCAGTCTACTTTCAATAGCTGAAGGATCAGTAATTCATAAATTTCACTTCGTTGCATTCTGTAAAGTTTGTGCCAAACAGACAAACTTTTGCTGACGATTTCGGTAATAACTGGCGTTTATCAAATTTGAGATTACCGAGTACTCGGCGAAGCAAATTGCTGTCATTTCAAGTTTCGGAGAAAGAATCGTACAAGTGACGTAATCGATAAAATATATGTAAATATTTCATATAGTGACCTATGATCACGTTCAAATGTATTGTCGCTCATACGAGGTCTGTTCAAAAAGTACCCGGAATTCTCATTTTTCTAAAAAAAATATTTATTTTTTCGTCTACATCTATATGGTCCCTTCAAAGTAATCCCCCCAAGATATAATACACTTATGCCAGCGTTTTTTCCAGTCTTCGAAACACCCCTGATAGTCACTTTTTGTAATGCTCTGTAGCACTCTCAGCGATTCTACCTTTATCTCTTCAATCGATGAAAAACGCTGTCCTTTCATGGGTCTCTTCAACTTTGGGAACAGGAAAAAATCACACGGAGCGATATCTGGTGAATAAGGAGGTTGGGGCATGATTAAAGTCTTGTAATGCGTTTGTTTTTTTGATCAAAATTCAGCAGTTTTGGAACGAATTTTGCTGCCACTCGTTTCATGCCCATAACATTTGAAAAAATATGATGGCATGAGCCAACTTCATCAGCAACTTCTCTAATAGTGATTCGGCGATCATCCATAATCATTTTTTCCACTTTTCCCACATTTTCATCGATTATTGACGTGCTGGGTCGACCGGAGCGTTCGTCGTCTTCAACGTCTTCGCGGCCATCTTGGAAACGCTTGTACCACTCGTAAACACTTGTTTTTTTCGTAGCAGACTCACCGTAGGCTCTCTGATACTTGGTTACACTTTATTTCATTTTTCACGCAAAATTTAATACAAATTCTTTGACTCTTCAATTCTTCCATTGTTTAAACTAACAAAAATCGCCGAGCTCAAAAAAACACGTCTACACCAGCCGCTACAAGACAGAATGTAAACAATGAATACAGCTGAAAATTTCACCATACATTAGGGACATATGTATCAACACAATAAAAAAAAATTTTGACCACCGGACTCTCCAGACGCGCGCAATTAAAAAATTCCGGGAACTTTTTGAACAGACCTCGTATATTGCACAGTTCACACCAAATCGAACTGCACAGTATGAAAGTGTGCTAGATCAGAAGTGTGATCGTAACTGCAACTGCTCAGTACTGACAGAACTCTGAACCTTGATTCTTTTCTGCTCGTGGTCAAATTCGTAAGCAGGGTTACCAGTTATGCAGATATTAAAGAAAGCTCCATAGAAAAACTAATTTTTTCGTAAATTTTCTCAATTTTTTTTCGGCAATCATGATTGTGCAAAAAAGATTGTGGTTAAGAAACTGTGTCAAAAGTACAGCTTTGAAAGCAATCTGCAATACTTGGTTTGAGAAATGTTGCCGAATATGTGACATACACATTAGAGATGGTCGTAAGCATTTTTTCTAACACGAACCCAACCCGTACCGAACAAACATATCTTTTTCTGTACCCGAACTCGACCAATACCCATCGGGTTCAAGTTTGGGTCGGGTTTCGAGTACAACTACACGGAACTCGACCATCTATAATACACACTAAACTTCGTTTGGCAATTTTGTCGTGAATACGACGTACTTTACTATTCAAAATTTACCCTCGGAAAGAGTGATAAGTTTTTGATTGTGAATAACTCTTGTTGTATCTAACGTATCAACATAATTTTTACTAAATGCGTTCAGAAATATGATCATCAATTTATGATAACATTTTTAGTTGTATGAAATAATCACAAATAACTCAAAATTTAAATTTTCTGAAATGATTGGTGAAAAGAATATCAGAATATCAGAGTTTCGTTTCAAACGAGGCAATAAAATGGCAATTACCAGCAGTTATTCAACTGCTGGTCGTTTGCATTGGAGCAAGATGTACCGAAAAGTGAACAACGACCGTGAAAATTTTACAATGCAGCCCTTATAAGGGCTATACATGTTTACAAAAAATTTAGTGCACTGTTCGCAGTTCGAGCTTCGCACCAAAAACAGTGCAATTAAAACCAACATTCAGCTGCTTTGTGTTCGAGTAAAATGCATCGAACAGTGTTCAATATCGAAGAAAATTCTATAGTTTTACCCTCATGAAAGTCACAAACAGATTCCGAATAGCATTATGGCTACAACTTTTAATTGTTTTATACATTTCACCAGATACAACTAACAATGAAAAGTAATTTTCCATTACTAATTATTAATTTTTATACATTTGCAAAAATTTACCATTGATAACTATGAGAAATTAGGGCAAGAAGCATTTTGTATAGAATACCACAGTATTATATATGAGAAAGGCATCATTACACCACTAGGTGGATTAAAGCAGGTTTTCATTTCATCAACCCCCAACAAACACCTTTAAGACCATATTTGAGTTTTACAAAATGTATGTATGTTTTTCAAAAAGTATCAGTTCTCGTCAAATTAGATAAATTTTGTTATTATCACTGTTGAAGCGACTTGCTACACACTTTCACACTCCCTAAGGATATCCTAATGACCATCTCTGAAGAACAAGAAGTATCTGTGCCAAATTTGATAGCAATCCGTTCAGTAGTTCCGGAGTTATATCGTTACAAACATTATAACCCCGTTTTAAAGGCACTTACTACATTCACCCTACACGAATACTCCTATAATCATATCTAAGTTGCGCAAAAAGTATCTATGGTCTTCAAAAAGTATTGATTCTCTTCAAATTAGATAAATTTTGTCATGATTAGAGAGGGCCTCCAAAAGGGGGAGTGTAATGTTTGTAACGGCATATCTCCGAAACTACTGAAGGGAATGCTATCAAACTGAAACTTCTTGCTCTTCACAGATAGTCATAAGGGTATTTTTATGTAGAAGAGAGCGTAGCAAGTTTCCTTAACAGGGGGTGACATGGCCTTTAAGTCGGCTAAGCGAGTTTGGACGAAACGCTATGTTCTGTCGTTTTTCGCCTGAGAAACCTGAAACTGACCCAGGGTAAATCTTGTGCGGGTTAATTACAATTGATCGAAGCAAACCTGTTAAAACCTGAATTCGTTTTATAGCACTTTGTGCGATGCCTGCTGTCTATTAGTAACCTTTCTCTAACATGTTTCATGTGACACTGAAGCTTTGGAAATAGTTTCGCTTATATTTCTAGATTCGTGTGCTTCCACCAGAGCCGCCGAGAGAAAATTCGGGCCCGAGGGGACTGCATATTACGGGCCCCTAAACATGGGAACAAATTTGCATTCCAAATATTTTTCAATTTTGAAATTTTGTTTTGTTACGAAGAATGAATCAATAATTTTGAATCTTCGAATTTCCGGGCTCCCTGAAAAAGTCCGGGCCCGAGGAGATTCCTCCCTTTCCCCCTCCCTACTCGACGGCCCTGCTTTCTACAGTTTTGCTTGAATAACCAAATAGAACAAGGCTTCCCAACTGATATATCGCATACTCCTTCAAAAACATTCACCCTCATTCTTGTTTTCGGCCGTATGCGATACGTTCGAGAGTATGCCAAATTTGTATTACCGTTTACGTTCGAATCAATCACACCTTCAAACATCGCACATGCATAAGAACCACGCCAATCCAACTTTAGATCATCAGTTCTGGTACAGACTTAAGTTATAATGAAAAATATTTGATATCATTTGTTATTTGACTTGTTTTTTTTCTCTGATTTTATTTCACCATACTCGTTTACGTCCGTATCGACTATTCGACGAACACATACTTTCGAACGAAAGCGGGCAAGCCATTCTTATTTTCACTCGAACAATGTACGAACGCGTACGCGTTGCACATTGTGCAAAAGAAGGGTCGGCATCGCAGGTAATTTTTTAGGAAGATTCCGATCATCAAAGAGGTTTCAAATGCTACATAATAAATGAATATCGTACTCAAGATCAATTTTATTCAAGTCAGTAAATAAATTTTAAAATTAAAAAAGCTATTTTCTATTAATCAAAGTCTCAAACATATTCAATTTGAAAATACGTGGCTTGCTACATTCCAATCGATACGTATAAATATTACCAATCAACAGGTGAAATAACATTACTACTAGAAACGAAATCGACTATGCTGAAAATGTTCTAAACCTGACCACTTGTCTGTTTGTTATGCTTTCTGTCTTGAATTTCTAATTCGCACCCGTATACAGAAAACATAGATGTTTTTCACATCCAAAAACTGTAAACTGCAGAAGTTTGATAGTTTTACATCACCTTTCCGGACATTCGAGCTCAGTTTCACTTTGTAGAATTCCATTTGACAAAAAGCTCAACGCAATGCATCGCCAAATACTTGATATCTCATCGTTCGTTGATTTATGAACGAGCGGTTTATCAACCTGCCTCTACGGATCTCCGCTTCAAGTGGAACGAGAATGGAAAACAGAAATTCCAATCTAGAGCAAAATTGCCACAACATTTTTTCCATAGAAATATTTACAACATATGTACAAGTGGGTTTTTCCTCTGTCGCAATACTGCTAGAAAACTTGCTGTTTGCCGCATCAGCTGACAAAAAATCTTTCTGTGCAGGCTCAATTTACTGGACGGGCTTCGGCTGGTAGAACACTTTCCCCCGAGTTGGACATTCGTACGGTTTCCGGATATCCAGTCAGAACGGTAATTCCGAACATTTATTACTGATTGCACAAATCTCAGAATGATAGACGTTCGGTTTTTTTCCCCTGACTTTCCATTTGCATCCTTGTGGACCAATGTAGGAGCAATTTCGTACACAGCTCATACACTCTCGGTTTGCTTGGTAAAAACCGTAAGCCTCATGTAGGCTAGCAATTTGCAGTAACAAAATTGATTTCGTATTTGCCAAGGAAATGGATATTTTCGAGAGATTTCTGGAATTTGTGAATGGAAGTGGTGTTGGTGGAGTTGAGGCCTATCATCATCATTATGTTTAGATGAGGATACGAATAGTATTTTCTAGGTAAATAGAATCTTTCTTGACCACATTGATTCGAGATGAATGATTATTGCTCAGTAAGCGAACTTTAAAACTCAATAGCAATGGCACTGGATGTGCCGTGAAACACAACTTACACACTTAGAAAAAAACATGAATATTGACGTTTCGACAGTTGCAGAAGCGCCACAATTCCGTTAAATCTACTTCCCAAAACATGTAAAAATCAATCAAGTTATAAACTTTACAGCTGATTTATCCGAATTTGATCTCAAAACTAATGCAAAGTATAATTTTATATGTTAACAGATGTAATGATCTGTCAGCGTCTAAGAAAATATGACATGCTTAGATCCACGTCAAGTGTAGTTTTAATTTTTTTTCTAAAAGTGTAATACAAACTAACGAAAAACACTCAACGATATTCGGTTCTTATGACCATGTGCTGAAAACAATTTCCGCACTTGGTTGTTTACTTTTCATACTGTATTGTGCTGTATCAAATTCATCCACTGCATGTTGTAAGCCAAAACCTTTCCAGCCAACTCGAAATGGTATTCGTTTTTTCCCTTCTTCCCCCTTTGAACCAGCAGCGTTCGGCAATAGTCTCTAAGAGAGCTAATCTCTAATGTTAAAAAAGAAACCAAAAGCAAAATAGCACTGGTAGTGGTGTACTTAGCCGAGTACAAGCATCCAGCAATGCAATGGTCGGCTGCTATCTCAATTACCACCCGAAACCACGACCCTCCTAAATATTGTGGTGAAAATCCTTTCCTTTTTTTCCTTGGTTTGAACGACCCGCGTACTGAGCCGCACGCATATTTGTCTCCCTATCTCGGGCGAGCCATTTTTTGAAACACATACTTGCCATTACCATTAACCGACATCCAGCAAATACTGTACTTACATCGACTCTTGGTCACCCCACCGAGTGTAATCGGCTTCCACGGAACGCCGTTCGACCATGCGTCTCCCGTCCCGGGGCCGTCGTCAGCGTCATTATCGTTACACGGAACAATTTGGGAAATTGATATCCTCTTAGCGAGTGGGACGCAATGGCATATTCCGAACATAACGGCGAGTTTAACATTAATGAACTTTTACCTCCTCTCGTCGGTAAATCGGTGACCGGGGATGGAAAACAAAAACAAAAAGCGATGCTTTTAGACCACTTTATCCGAATCAAAAGGACGGAAAGCGCTCCTCTCAATCAATGTAATCAATTTATCTGACTTTGTTCAGTTTCCTATTTTGCTTATGCTATTTTTTTGTGTTTCTTCGAATGTTGATGCTTCTGTTGTCCCGAGCCTGAAATTTGTCCGGTACAATTCACTCGGTCATGAGATAAACTCTCAAATACTTCTTGGCAGTGGCTTTGGCTTGTTTCTTGGCTATTGAGTTCTATGATGTTATTACTTGATTATTATTTAGAATGTCTTGGTAAAAAGCACCGAGAATAAACCTTCTATTTGTTCTCGCTAATTATTCTACGTTCGTTTGTTCATCTCTTCGGTTGAAAATCAATTTGACAACTATCGACCTCATCGGCTCATGGATCTCATGGATAATGGACTTAGCCATCCTTGTGTACGCAAAGAACTCGACAATTGCGACCTGACATCACAATACTCGACACATTTCCAAACGACATGATCGTGTGGACATCACACGGGTGAAGTCCTCATTCCAAGATGCTTGCCATCCTTTGGACAGACGCGCTATAAAATTCTTTTGAAGTAAAATTACATACAATACCGACGTCGATAACCTTCCAAATCGTGGTTCGGTAGAAAAATGACTAAAAAGGATGTAAAACGAATCGTGCCTTTGTTTTTGTGCAACCCTGACTTGTAAGCATAGTCTTGGCATTACATTCCTCTTGTGGAATCTGGCCTTTCTGTTTCAACAGACTTCGCAGCTGTTTCTCAGCGTACAGAATCATTGCATGGCTAGTTCTACGATCCTACTGCCACTAATAATCCTACCAAGTCAGGGCTCGAACATACGACAACTGGATGTAAGACAACTGGCTGTAAGAAGACAAACTGGTTTGTAATCCTGGATTGTCCTTACGTCAAATGCCCAAGTTGGTTGAAACTATAAGAAAGTTTTGTTATCAAATGCAGAAACACTTTTAATCGCAAAAAGACCTGGAAGAAGATAATGATCCCATACACCGGAACCGTACTGTACTGAATGAAAACGGGGAAAATGAATTGTGACACTTGATAGGCCTTCGGCATCGCTCGATGCAAATCCTTTTGTGGAAAGTACACCGTAAGCGCGTTACCTCAGAATGTATTTGGAGTACCAATTAACTCGGTACGTTTTTTTGGGTCAAAAATGCATTCATCTAAAACTAAAAAGAATTTAATGATTTTTCAAAGTATCGTCCATCGTAGTCCATACTTTTTCCCACCTCTCAGGAAATTTTTGAATTTTATCTCGAAAAAATCACCTGCCAGATCGTGCTGCATCCGTCGTAATCAGAAGGAGCAATGTCAAGAGAATACGGAGGGTGCGGAAATATTTCCCACTTGTACGTTTTCAAATATTTTTTGACGACTTTTGCGACATGAGGTCGAATGTCTCTCGGTTTCAGTTCATAGAGTACCAAAATGCCATGCTTTTGAATTGTTTCCATTGTAATGGCTCCAACTGTTTGTCTTCGAATTTTTTGTATTTGTTCTTGAAACGTCGGAACGACCTATGGTTCCGAAGTTTTTAAGAAAAAAAAATCGAAAAAACTTGATGTATCCAGTACCATATCATCCAGCAAGTACTATATCGGCCATTAGTTTATAGCATAACTATATCCAGCCATCCAGCACGTACTATTTTTTTCTAACAGTCATCCAGTACCATCAAGTAGGAGATAAATAGTTATTCTTAATATGTTTTCCCCTGAAAATATTTAGAACAAGATAATCTGGACCTATTTGGAAACCCAGAGTAAATAAATCTGACTACATGAAATTTAGTCAGAAATCAATGGAAAATCATCAATGGAAATCAGAAATTTTCTTGGACAGAAATATATTCTTTGTTAATTCTTATCGAATTGCTCTTTCAGATGATCTATTGCTTTGTAAATAATTCAAACGTAATATACGTTACACCACATGAAATTTGAGTCAATGCATCTGTCCCATCAAATGAATTTAAATGCAATGAGAAATTTTCTCTGACGAATGTTGTTTTCTTGTTAATTTTTACTGGATGAGTCTTCCAGACGTTCCATTGCACTGCGAATGTTTCAAACTTGATCTTCCGGTCCCATACATGAAATTTGAGTCATTGTTCACGCATTTCTCTGTTTTATATTTAACAAAATAAAATCGTGTAAACAAAAATATTTGTAATAAAAGCGCGCTTTGAAATTTTAAAGCTTCAAAGAAACGGAATGACACGAAAAGATTCGAAGAACTATATCTTCGAGAGTTTTTGATGTTTGACTTTGAAACTTTGTGAACACATTGCTGTTTAAAATGTTTATCGATTAAAGCAAACTTAAAATAATTCTATTTTTCATGCAGCGTCTGCTTTATCTAAGGTTTCAGGAAGAAAGTTCTGGTTCCACTGCTTGTTTTGAAGTGAGGTAAGAGTATCTAGGGGCAGTTATTTTGATTACAATAAATAATAATTCTGATCGTTTCATGTCCGTGTAATTCAATGCAGGCATTTTAATTGTTAGTAACGAAAAATCGTGAACGTTAAAATTTATTTCAACCATCTTTTCAAACCAAAACCTAAGAAACCATATGTCATACCATATACAAAATACTCTCTCTTTGTTAATACCTTGGAAAATTTTGGATGGATTCGCTTCTAAACTATTTTGAAGTTCATACGATCTTCTTTTATTATCTCGCTAATCGGAAGTCCATGTTCATTAAATGGGCAGATGTTGACAAGGATAAACTGATGTCCTACTCCGAGTCATCGAGTTACCTAAAATATAATTTGCAGAAAGCTCATAACTAAACTTTCTTATTGTGGACAAATTTAGAAAAAAACTGTTTTACTGCACATGTGGGCTCGATGTCAATGAACCCGGTTGGTGTTTCAAATCCGAGCTTAGGGTTTCAGCAGCCTTCTATGTGCATGTGTTGTGTTTTCCTTATGAGTACGAGCACATGTTCATCATGCACAGATAAAAATATTTTATGAATTTACATCAATTTTCATGCACATATTTGGAACTGACAATTGAATGGAAAGTTTCATTACAATTCTTTGAAAACAAAAGTAAGCGTTTTTTGAGACATAGAGTCTTATTTATTGAAAAATGAATCACATCAATCGTGGTTTTAAATCAGATTTTCGATTAAACTGATGTCTATTTGAAAATTGAAATTTTTCACTCTCATCACCTTGTAATCTTGCTGCCGGATGCCTTTTCTTCGGATGAAATAAAAGAATTTCGTATGAACATTCATTTGAACATAAATATGTGAAAGTAGTTCAAGCTATGACTGAGAAAAGTGTGTTCGTTTTTAATGTTTTAACCTCTATTTCCGATACTTCCGGTGTCGGAAGCTGGGGAGTAATATAGCCGAAGTCGGTTTGTTTGAACTTCAACTGACAAAGCCTATCGATTAGAATTGATTTGAGTCAAGATTCAATTTTTTCCGTATTTTGTATCGCTACTCCATACAACTGTTTGGAATTTTCAACACTCTTAATCCAGTAATTCCACAATTGGGAGTCGAATCTGGATTCAATTTAAGAGCTTTCTATGGAGACATTGTCTCAACCCTATACTGAATAAATAACGTGTTGTTTCCACAGGGTTATGGTAACTTTTCATACAACAAACAAAATGAAAACAATCGGACAATGCGAAAAACTTAAATTTCGTGTTTGGAGCTCTTTATAAAAATTGTATATTGACCTCTTTTGAAATATTGTATATTGAAAGTAAAGCAGCAATCCAGAAGAAATATTATCATAAATAAGAAGTAATCTCTGTAGTCATCCAGAGTAATCAGATTTTAAAAGTAATCGAGTAATCCAGAAACAATCAGGGTAATAAGTAATCCTTTCCGAGACTGACAAGTAATCCAAGCTGTTGGAAACCCTTGGAAGTTTGCAAAGGCGCTCCATAGTCAAGTATTCAAGCGCTAAATTAATCGTTTTTTCATACTGGAAACGTGTACAAAGTTTCATCCGGATCGGAGAAAATCGATTGATTCTGATATTGCTCGGAAATATTTCATTACATTTTCTAAATATTCATTTGGATTGAAAATTCTGAGAAGTTAATTTTAAATTATTTCGAGCGCAGTTCAGCAATATTCTAATGCTTTCCAAATTATATTTATTTTTTTCAATTTGATTACTTCTGATAAACTGCTTCCAACTCACTACTAGGAATAATCGCAGATTATTAAAGCATTAAGCTTTTTCATGGTTGTTCCGGGAAAGAAATATTATCGGTAGTAAAAAAATCCAATTTCTCGAGGTCGAGCTAA
This sequence comes from Malaya genurostris, assembly GCF_030247185.1. Classification (NCBI taxonomy): domain Eukaryota; kingdom Metazoa; phylum Arthropoda; class Insecta; order Diptera; family Culicidae; genus Malaya; species Malaya genurostris. The sequence goes on along the minus strand of NC_080572.1, from coordinate 57,332,361 downwards.
AAACAATTTCAGAATGGTTGAGCAACTGCTAGGGGATCTCTGAATACTTAACCCAAGCCATGTCACGTCAAGCCAAACTAAGGGCCAGTTTTCGCAATTACGATAACAAAGAGGGTATCATTTGTCGCAATCATCGAAGCGTAATTAAGTGATTGTAATGTTTCGTACCGTTAGAATCCCACTCGCCCTCCCGGATGGCTTCTCTGTGCTCAAAGCAGGGACCGGAGCAGTAGGCAGTTGAATTTTTTATCATCAATCCATCCAACCATCCAGGCGTGCTCCGTTAGGGCTATCCGTGCGTTCGCTGTTGCTGTTTTTTAGGGATTTTTTTTCGCAAAGCTACAATATAGGAACATGCATATGTCAGTTGAGCACACACACACACCAGCACAGCTGGATACGCGTCGATGAAGACCCAAGAATATGACGGTATCAAAACATCTGTCGATACGACTTTTTTGACGAGATTTTTTGCAAATATTTCTTCGATTTTTTTTTATCATCAAACATTCTTTGTTTCAAGCAACTCATTGCAGCTACAATAACGGGTTATGAAAATGTAACGGTTGTTTGATTTTTACAAGACACTTTCTCTCCATCTGTCCTCGATCTGTTTCCGGATTGGCAGGTGTAAATAACGGAATGCCATCGCTCAATCAGGCAATCTCCTTACCTTTTTTCCAAATTACTTAAGCCAAGCTGAAAATTAAACTAAATTACCGTTACTCGTCTCAGGCCACGGCGGCTGCAACCCACCCAAATCAATCTTTGACAGTTGTCATTAAACAAAAAGCCCCGCCGATTAACGAGAGTAATCCTTCTACAAAGGAGCGAAGGGCTGTAGAAAAACAAATCGTTTAGTAGGCAAACATGTTTCATTCCGAGCAGCAGACTAAGACCGAAGAAGCCACTTGAACTGTGTGATTTATGTTTTCCTTGCCGGTTCGTTCGTCTTCTGCCTGGCTTCTAACGCATCCTTCAGTCGCTTGGGTCTTCGTCCAGTAGTGATCAGTTCGGTAGATCCGACGGCAGCGGCAGTGGCGGTTGTGTTGGCGCATCATCTTCTGCCATAGGTCGTTTGCCGGCCAGGGTAACTCAAGAAGCAAGAACTCTTTCATTTTCTTCCATCTAGCAAGACCTGAAGAAGAGCATCATTTAAGCATAGCATCTTCAGGAAAATAAAACCAGTTGAGTAGAAAAAATAAAAACGAATGTTACCCAGCGAAGATTACTGGTTCGCTTATGGGAAATTAGCCAGCGGAAAGTGGGGATGCTCAGTAGCAATGATATGCTTTGGGGTTTTGAATCAGAATTAAATGATTTTTTCTCAATTTAAAAATATCATATTGTCGTTGCTTTGATCGAAACTGAATGGGGAACGGTAATATCGGCCGATTGTGAAAGAATTCAAAAGTACACGAAATACTCGTCATTAGAATTTCATGTGTAGTTTAACTGTCATTAATACCCGGGTTGGCGGTTCAACGCATAAGGAGCTGGTCTTACAAGCCAGTTGTCGTATGTTCGAGCCCCGACCTGGAAGGATTCTAAGTGTCAGTAGGATCGGAGCACTAGTCATGCAATGATTCTGCACACTAACGAAGGGCAAATTCCACAAAAGGAATGTAATACTAAGACTTTGCTTTCAGTCATTAATTAATTATGAGTAGTGAGCCACCTAATTGACAGTAAATTTTAAATTTACACAGGTTGGCTTAAACAGAGATTCGAACGCAGAATCAAACAAAATATGCTTCTTTTAAACTATAATATGGCTGTCCCAATCAATTATCTTTGGTTAAAAAAATTACTTGCATTCAAACCAGAATTGTTATTTTCACTTAAACGTGTATGTATAGCAACAGCATTGAAGTATTCCAATAGTACACTATTGAAAAACCTGTCTCATTTGACCCATGTCAACACCAGCCAATCAGAACGCGTTCTGAGGAAGAGAACAAAATATCTGCTGCTGTACAACAAATCGTTCGAGAAAAATGTTCCGAACAGTGCCGAATATCGTAGTGAGTTCCACAATTTGGTCCTTCTGAAAGGCAGGAATGCATCCCGTACAGCATCCTGATAGTTTCTTTCAATGAAGTGCGAATCCGAAATGCAATAATCGACATTAAAATTCTATATGCTGCAATTTTTATAGCCGTTAGGACCGCCCATTAGTGACAAAGCTACAAACGAAATCACGTAAAAAGAAAGCTCTTAACAAAAATTGGATCAGTTTGGATTCTATCGCCACTGCGAGCAGATGTATTGTGTGTCGTTTGCAAAGCTAGTTTCGCCTCCGACAAGAACGATTACGTCACAGCTGCTAGTCGTTTGCATCGGTGAAAAAACAACGAAAACTTATAAAACCGATACACTGAAGAAGGATGTAAGTAACATAGGACCGGTTAGGACCGCCCATTAGTGAAAAGCTACAAACGAAATCACGTAAAAGAAACCTCTTGGATCAGTTAGAATTCTATCGCCACTGTGAGCAGTATTGTGTGTCGTTTGCAAAGCTAGTTTCGCCTCCGACAAGAGCGATTACCTCACAGCTGCTAGTCGTTTGCATTATTGAAAAAACGACGAAAAGGGGACAACGGTGGAGAGCATCACACTAAATCAGCCGTTCTAATGGCTCTAAAAGTTTTCTTAAAAACTATTAGGATTTCTTCTTCGCAAATCGAATGTAAATATCCTCAGTTTAGTGCAAATCTAGAACTGTTTGATTTGATTTGTGCACTTTTCACTGTGTGAAATTCCATAGTTATCGAGATCAAGTGAAGCCTTCCTTGTTTTCGCGAAAAATGTGAAAAAGGGGAAAGCTTGCATAATTCATGCAATTGATCAACTAATTTATATTCGGAAGTGTTAAGGAACATGTCAGTTGTTTTCGTATTCACGACATCCAGTTATGTCTCTGACATTACCCACCCGCCTTTTTAAGCACACCATTGTTTTAGTTACTTCTTATATATCAAGTTTCGCTCCAACTTCAGAAAAAGTTCCCACTCTTCGCAGCAGCTGCTTCTTGTTACAAAATTTTGTATTAGAAAAATTATTCCTCGAAAAATACGTATAATAAGAGAATGGATTATTAAACTATTTATGACACGTTTCAACATTTCATGAAAACGAAACAACCATTTTTCTATAAATAACACATCTTCAGTTTTCAAACCATTTGTTTTGTTCGGAAAGATATGCAAATTTGAGTCCAGACTTGTTAGTTTTTAAATTGGGGTGCGTATTTTGGCATGACAGTTTACTGATATCAATGAGTCTAGAACACTGTTATTGGTAGGAAAATGGTGTCGAAGAAAAGGATCCAGAATTTAAAAAAAAACGAAAAATCAATTTTAAGAAACCTATTCTAATCCACCTAGTTGTGTAATAATACATTTCTTATATGATTCGTTTTCTACTATATATTTCAGCAGAAATTCTTCAAAATACTAGAAATAAATAGAAGTTTAGAGCTCCAAAGATTTCTGTTGCATAACATTATTACATTGATATAATACTTTTCAATTTCAATTAGTAAAAATCTATTCAACCATAGGTGATATTTTATCACATTTGATTATTTTTGTCGGTACTTCTGGAACCGAAAGCTGGATATCATATTAGTTTATGGTTGAATGAACCGAAGGTCACTATGGCACATTCGGTTCATGCAACCATAAACTAATATGACCTGTAACATATTATGACAATGTGATTTTTGGAGAAAAAAAATGTACCGGTAGTCGGACTTGGATCAATGGTTCATTTGGTTACAGACTATCATTAACTGCAAACTAGAGAAATTCACTGTAAATAGCTCATGAAAAAAACTTTTTTTTTCTAGAAATTGATTTTTTTCACTAAGCACACTACTTCCGGAACCAGTGATTTGATTCGAATAAAAATTTCGATATTCTTATGGCATCCTAAGACCTTTCATCTGGATCTAAGTTCGTGAAAATCGGTTAGGCCATCTCTGAGAAAAGTGAGTGACAATATTTGTCACACACACATACACACGCACATACAAACACCGACATTTCCTCAGTTCGTTATGGTTTTCTTCAAAATGATTTTCTTCGATTCTTGAGAGAATAACCGAAATCGATTTGTTTGGCAGTCTACTGACAAAAACTATCAATTGGGAAGATTTGAGGTAGATTTAGATTTTTTTTTACGTTTTTTGCCCTCCTCAGTAATGGTATAAAAGTTTTAACCAAGGATGGCTTTTATCGTATCAAAGAACGCTCACTGGCAACTCTTCACACGATTGAATCAGTGCCATCAAAGAGTGACGGATATCATCACAACAACAAAAACCCGACATGGCTCATTTAACATAAAATCGACACCAGTGCGAGAGCGAATTTCTCTCGATGACATTTCTGAGAAACAAAAGTTAGCACGCTGCTGTAGGGATCCTCTCCGAAGCAACAAACGGTCGCTTATTCTCGTTTCGCGATCCGATTCTGTATGGGCAGTGGACGGTTGCGATAGAATCATTTTACTATTGCCGCTTATTCTAACTATGTGCATATAACTTTTTTATAAGTTGTGTCTATGAAAATGTGTGTGAATGCCTCACACAAGGGTTTTGAAATATTGCAACCTAGTATGAGAATCATCAAGTTGAATCATCGATTCGATTTTCTGCGATAATTGTCAACTTGCGATTCTCTCTTGGGAAATTCCGAACAGCAACGATCATTATCAGACTATACATTTTTTTTAAGGGCGTGAAACACTCAGAGTATGAAGTGGAGCGAAGAAATGTAGCAAAATTCTCTCACGGTTCATGAATTGAGAGACTCGAGTTCTTGTAGCATCTTCTACCGGATTGAAAATGTTGTATACAATATAGAGAGCAATATAGCAGCTTCTGTCAAATTTTCGGTAATCACCAACACTGATTTTAACACACTTTACCCTATATTTCCGGATCCGGATGAAATTCTGTAATTCCGTATGGGACCACAGGACCTTTCATTTGAACCTAAGTTTGTGAAAATCGGTCGCGCCATCTATGAGAAAAGCAAGAACGCATATTTTCCTTTTTTTACACATTTTATCCCATAACTCCGAAACCGGAAGTCAGATCCAAATGAAATTCAGGAATTTCGTATGAAATTTATGGAGCTTTCATTTGAATTTAAGTTTGTGAAAATCGGTTTAACCATCTCCGAAAAAATTGGTGCACATATTTTTACCATTTTTTCACATTTTACCACGTAACACCGGAACTGGAAATCAAATCTATATAAAAATTCAGGAATTCAGTATGGGACCTAATCAGCTTTCATTTGAATCTAAGTTTGTGAAAATCGGCCTAGCCATCTCCGAGAAAAGTTAGTTCAAAAAAACGTTACATTCAGACATACACACACAGACATATGCTTACTCGACGAACTGAGTCGAATGGTATATGACACTCGGTTCAAAAGTAAAAAAAAAGTTTTCACAGATATTGCATAACCTTTCTATATGAGAAAGGCAAAAATGTGAATATTTCTCTATTTAATAACATAAATTTACAGGCACACTACTTATGCTCTAAAATGCGGAGGGCAAAAAATGGGACTAATTAGTGTCTGAGATTTTTTTCAGTGTATATTTTTTAGAGTGCCTAATAGGTTTCCAAGAACTTGTTGTTCGACACTATTTTTAACAATTATCCGTTTCCGAGTTATAGTAAAATGAAGTAAGTGAATACCAAAATCATTCGCCCTATCTAAAAGTCACTCTTGAGTCGGATTGATATATCTATTCGAAAAAAAGAATGATTTGTTATATTGAAGTCGTGTGCAAAGATTCATTTTAATCGGAGTATGTGAAATCTGATGGGCTACTACACATATGTGGACTTGCTCATAAACGCAAATTGCGTTGGAATTCCATGACTTTACCTGATAATTGAAGTACGAACTTTCTTACGTTTTTGCCTTTCTTATATAGAAAGATTGTGCAATCACTGTGAAAACCGACTTTTTAACCGAGGCCCGGACGGTTAAGTGTCATATACCATTCGACTCAGTTCGTCGAGTAGGCAAAATGTCTGTATGTTTGTGTGTGTATGTGCGTATGTGTGTATGCAACGTTTTTTGCACTAACTTTTCTTGGAGATGGCTGAACCGATTTTCATGAACTTAGATTTTAATGAAAGGTCTTGTAACCCCACACAAAAATTATGAACTTTATGCGAATTCGACTTCCGGTTTCGGAATTACAGGACGATGTGTGCAAGAAAATGAAAATAAGTGCACTTACTTTTCTCAGAGACGGCTAAACCGATTCTTACAACCTTAGATTCAAATGAAAAATGATCCTGAATTTTATTTTGATCCGACTTGCGGCTCCGGAGTTACAGGGTGATTAAAGAAAAAAAATCATATTTCAAATTACTTCCTCACTTTTCTCAGAGATGGCGCGACCGGTTTCAACAAACTTAGATTCAAATGGAAGGTCTCATTGTCCCATATAATACATCCAAATTTCATCCGACTTCCGGTTCCGGAATTATATGGTATAGTGTGTGACATTGTCAATAGACGGCTAAACATTAATTTGGCTTTCCTTATTCTTGGGTTTATAGACTCCAAAATGGATCCCAGTCGCTTTTCTCGAACCAACTTCGCTTATACCGGCTCCTATATTCCGGTTTCTAAAGTACCTCATTTCGTTTTCTCAGAGATGACATAACCGACCTGTGTACTGTTTCACTCTGTAGGTTATACCAGTTTCTGGACAAATCTTTTTGTTTTTTAAGAATAAAATTTTTTTTTTCAAGAATATCAGACATTTACATAAGAGAATATGTGAGATATAAGAAAGGCATCATTACACCACTAGGTGGTTGAAACAGGTTTTTTTTTGTGTTGCCACTTCAAATAATATTCAAGTTTGCATAACTCATCTCCCTGTATTTTTTTTGGATTTCGGATCCATATGGAATAGCGATAAGAGGACTTTTCATTTTAATCTTTGCTTGTGAAAATCGGATTAGTCATCTCTTAGACACCGATATGAGTTTATTTGTAGTTCTTGACTACTATTTTCGGTGCTTTTGGAATCATCGAACAGGGATTTAATGTTGCCAGATATACCATACGGTCAACAGCTAAAAAGACCTGTAGAACGGGAGAATTCGATGACTAGCTCTGTCACATTAGATCCTCTTCACATCTCTACTTACAAAATCGCACTCTTGAATTTAAGTTTTTTTACCGATCGCTTTTTAATTCTGAGTGTCAGATCCGCAAAAAATTTTTTTGTGTGGGAATATATGACGTTTCTTCTTCGACTCAGCAGTTCAATTGCCAACTGACAGTTCAGGTGAAACGGTAAGCAAATGCAACGTTCATTAGACTTAAGTAACGTTTTGAAGATATTGCAAAAGTAAAGTAAAGTCAGAATACTACATTTCTAGGTGAAATTGGACCTGCTATTTCAACAAACTTTTCAGTTGCATTATAAGTTTTCTGAACAACTTCATGGTTAGTGCTAAGATCCTGCTGACAGCAAGAATGCTCCCAGACCAGAGCCTGAACATACGATAAACGATCAGTGAACTCTGAACCTTAGACCCTGTTTTGAGTATACCTTATGATCAAAAAAGAACCGGAATTTTATTACAAAACGCAAAATTTCAATTTTAATAAATTTCTTTATTATCGGCTTCAAAGTACTCTCCTTCTGCGGCAATACATGCATGCCAACGCTTGATCCAATTTTCCATACAAGTTTTATAGGCCGCTAAAGGTGTGGCCTTTAGCTCACGCAGCGAATTCTCTTTAATGGCCTCTAAGGTCTCAAAACGCGTTCCCCGCAATGGCAATTTGAGTCTGTGGAAGAGGAAAAAACCACACGGGGCCATATCTGGAGAGTATGGTGCTTGGTTGGTGATATTGCTAGAGTTTTTGGCCAAAAACTGCGACACAACCAACGCTGTGTGAGCCGGCGCATTCAGTTTTTTTGGCACCAGCGACGCGTTTCAAACCCAAAACATCAGTTAAAATGTGTTCGACTGATCCATAAGAGATGCCCAACAACACAGCAATCTCTCTAATCGGTACAGAACGATTTTGCAACACGATTTGCTTCGCCGATTCAATGTAACAGATGTTGTTGGGCGGCCAGGAATCTCATCATGATCCAAGCTTGTACGACCACCTTTGAAGCGTTTATACCACTCGTATGACTGTGTTTTTCCTGGACACGATTCACCAAAGGCCTTTTCTAACATTTTCAACGTTTCGGAACACTTAAATCCATTTGCAACACAAATTTGATGCACGCACGTTGTTCATCCATTATAAAAATCGCCACACGAAAATTTTTCAACTTCTTTGTATAGACGCTAAACAAAAACTAATCGTACGATATGCGTCAAAATTTGACAGAATGTGTATAAAACTGTTGCCAACGTTGAGAGAATAAAAGTTTACCGATTGGACAAGCGCGGGAATTTTAAAATGAAAATTCCGGTTCTTTTTTGATCATAAGGTATTGCACCGAAGTGCGACATCCTTTCTGCTAATAACATATAAATGCATATATTAATAATTAAGCACTAACTACAAAGAATGCATTCAAAATTTCAGGTTAATTGGCTTATAATCGGATCGAGATACCGGTCGCAAATATTTGTATCACTTTTGTTTCATACTTAGAGCTTTGTTGTTGTTAACTCGGTATAATGTAGTTCTGACCGTCCCTAGTCAACGCCGGCAGTTTGTCCTTTGTAGCTATATTAGTGCAGCACTGTTTATGCTTCCAACTAATCGTTTATGACGAAATCTTACCACCCCCATCCAAGTGCGGCAAGCGTGCAAACTCTGCGCTACAACCGGGATAGCCAGCATTCATGCGCGCACAGGCGGAAGCTGCACGAGCCACACAAAAGGAGCGCCGAGAAACAAAGTAATTACAAATAACCATTTACCGTTGATAATGTTGTGCAACATCTGTTACAAATATATTACTTTTCCCATACTGACTCGAAACCGACTGGATTTTCTTTTTCGGATAATTTCGTGTTGGGATGTTTTATATTTTTTGTGTGTGCGGATCGATGATTCTTGTAGCTAATACTGCCGTCACACCTTTACCTCGTGAAACCTTTAGAACTGTCGTTGAACTTTAACATCATTTAATAAGAGTCTTATATGACACTTCATTCTCTTGTTGTTACAGGTAGAACTGGAGGGTTGTTTATAGCAGTAATCTTCGTACGTGCGCAATGTATTCCTTTATTTGGAGTATCATTTTAGTTCTACAACTCCAATATCGATGAGATCGGTAGTCCGACTTTTACAGTTTGCTAATCAAATGAAGCAGATTTACTAGCGGTCATGAATTATTATACTCATGGTAGTAAATGGATGTTGCTAAAGGAAGTATTTATGCAAACTGTTTTGTTGTCGTGGTATTTTTTAGTCAGATATTGTTTTAAATGTCAAATGCTATGATCACCTTTAGTCACCATTATTTCTCATAATCTGATACATGTACTCACATTGAAATCAGGTACAGGAACTCGCATTGAAAAATACATGTAACATCTCATGTTTCAAAACCTTTACAAGTTTTTCAATGATATATGTGTGGTTTGAAACGCCCGGTCGTGACTACACTACACTTTGTATTACGTCAAGTTACAGGTATCCGAACATACCTATAGCATAGGATCAGTAGCGTCACAAGAAAAATAAGCTCTTGGGGCAAAATATGATTTACCGCCCTCTAGATTTAGTGACCAAAAAAGGTCCCTCCTTCTCAGAGCGGGTCGAGATTTCTTTGCCTCCTAAAAAAAGGTGCACCCGAGGCAATTTTTGGTTTTGGTTCCATAGTTATTTTCTTGAGTAATGAAAATGATTTCAATCATTATGGACTTTAGGTTTCATTAAAATTTATGCAAAAACTATGGATTTGTTCGAGCCATTGTTGTGGAACAACTTTACGCGTGCGGATTTTTTACGATGATTTCCGAAGCTACACTGTTTTATAATCGGATTCCAGAAGTTCCGCGGTGCGTATCTCCCGCGTAACAAAAGACCTCAGTGTATTAAGAACCAACATCGAACAAGCGAACCCGGCCTCTGTTTGTCTTGATTCGTGTTTGCCTTGTATCCGACAAATTTACCGAAATTACACTAATAGCCCAAATATATGCAATTATACCTACGAGCATACTAGCGTAACGGATTTCGATATTTAAGCTTCTTTTCGCCAAACTTGTGCAGTTATTCTGCGAATTTTTATTGCAAAACAGTTCTTCCGAAAAATAAACAATTTCATTCAAGGGGTTTTGACATTCGCGCCTAGGACCAGACCTGACAACTGGCATCTTTTTCCAGAAAAAAACATTTCTTTTCTCCATTAAAATAAAAAAAAGATCAATCATAGTTACGTCAAAAGTTATGTGAATATTTTCCACCCTACTTTTTTATAACATATTTAATAAGACACACTGCCTTAGCTCTAAGATGTTGCGGTCAGACCCTACTTTTCACGTAGATTTTAATGGACTGCCATTTTAAAGCTGTTTTATGCACAATCCAGTAAAAATTATTTGATTCATATATAAAATGTAGTGTAGTACTCATATCACATTCAGATACCAGAAAACTGTTATTTTAAATATTGGTTGGAGATTCTCAAAAATTTTATATAAATCATTAGGATTCTAACCATAAAAACATGAACATTTATTTCAGAAAATCTGCATAGAAGTTCTTGTTATCCTTCACTTCTGGGTAGTGTCACCTCACTTGAAATGACACCGATTGATGGCACAGCAAGTTGGGCTATATTGCCAGTTAATTTTCGTTTCTTTTCACTGGACTACAAGTGAAAATCTCGATACGTGACAACGTGGAGTCGGAAAAGTACGGATGAAAATCTTTTCTCGCGAAATACTCAAATTTTCGCCGTGTTCACTCGTTGAGGGTGCCACCGGAGGTGGCACAGAAGTTCAATGGCTGTAAAAACCACCAGCCACCGTTAACATCGTGGGTGTGTGAGGCTTACAAAACGGGCGTAGTTGACAGATTTAAATCAAAATCATAATTCATTTTGCTTTGTAATAAAAAATTGTAACCAAAAAAAAATTCTCACGAATGCTCAAACTACTTGAAGGACTCACTGTTCACCATTTTCAAAATTGAATTTTTGACACCGGGAATACGCGATGATGTTTGGTCAATTCACGTAAACGAACCTATGATACTTCATTTCATTTAAGGGAATGTTCGCTTAACATTCATTTTCGTCACGTATAATATTCAATTTGACAATTGGAACCATTTTACGTCATTTTTCAAGTGATTCGAATGTGAATTTTTATTGGTGTGTCAAGATAATGAGCACGCTTACTTGTGGTTCTAAAGAATCGAATCAAAAGTCGCACTGTTTCGTAAAAACCATATCATACCATAAATATGCTTCTCGAAAAATTTGAGTAGATATTACTCCCTTTTGTTGACATTTGTAAATGAGTAGAAAGAACCAAAGACATTGGAAATCTATTCATGCTTCACAGTGTATTTATATGATTAAATGTAAACAAGCATTTCAATGTATTTTACTTACCAACTAGAGCCTGATACGGCTCGCTTTCTAAAACACTTTATTTGTTCCATCCTGAATTTTCGTAAAATTTTTACTACTCATTCGGGTCAGGTACGGGTAAATTTTTTTTCTGATCACTCGGGTACGGGTCGTGTTCGGGTATAAGAATTTCTATACCCGACCATCTCTAATACAAACAGCTTCGCTTTTGCATCGATTGACCAATCATAGCGATGCTTTCCTATTGATATTCCTTCAAAACCGTCGTCTATGGCAGGGAAATCCGGTATGCCGGAGATTTTTAGCAGACAAAATATGACACTAGTAGCTATTAATTTAAATTTCAATCATACATAATTGAAAACACGTGTCTTGATACATACAAATCGAAATTTAGAAATATTTTCAACCAAAAGGTGACATGATATTAATAATTTATACAAAATTGACTGAGCTGTAATTGTTCAAAAACCTGACCACATTTCTATATTTTTATTGAGTTTCTAATTTCCACCCCTATATAGAAAACAAGAATGTGTTCCACATAAAAAAATTGTACCTTCTGAGAAATGTGAGGTATGCGGTTTACCTCGAAGGTGAGGTTTACCACATTTGCTCCTAACTCAATTATGAGTTGAATGAGTTGAATTGAAAATCAGGGTCTTTTTGGCGAATGTTATTTCACTGAAACCTGTTTCGCCCCATGAGTCATTTCGTCGAATCATAGAATTGTCTTATTATATATCATATTGAAATTGAAAGAATGAAATTTTGTTGATTCAAAATCGTTAATCTGAAGTATTGACTATCGGATAAAGTCTACTCTCTGGATTGAACTTTATTAATCCCTCATACGATGTTATTCATAAAGACCTAATTTGTCAAAAGACGGAAAATTTTATTTGTAATGACTTAATGTTAGATGAGCTTGAATTTTACTGGGCTCGACTGTAACTTGCGTTCTGCTAGCTGGTTCGACTGTATAAATTTAAATGCACCTTTTACCAGCCAAGCAGATGTATGCTTCTGTGGCTCGGTCGATTAACAGACGTACCTGGGATCCAATGATTCTCGGTTCAAGTCGCGACTGTTGCTCTCAGTGTTCTTTTTTTTTAAATTTCGATGAATTTCATGTATGGAGTTTCAGACACAATATTAAATGTACTTCCACGTATATTTGCGTGAGCTGCGACGCTCAATTTATGTGCATCTAAAAAGATGTAAAATCACATATTTTTTTTAAGTGTGTAATACGTTATACGTTATACTGGGGATTCATATGTTTTTGTTTCAGTTCTATTAGAAATCCCCCCTATAAAATTCCTAGGAGTAAACTTGCTCCAAAGTTAAGTAATGATTTCATATCGCTGTATTACTATATTCCATATTTCCACACATTTTCCGGGATAGTTACATTAAATCTACTTAGAAAAAAACCTGTAATTCTACATCTTATTAGATGCACATATATGCAGCGTCGTCCCAGGTTGGTGGTTCAATGCATATGACGCTGGTCTTACAAGCCAGTTGTCGTATGTTCGAGCCCCGACATGGAAGGATTCTTAGTGTTAGTAGGATCCATAGTACTAGCCATGCAATGATTCTGTACACTAAGAATCGGCTGCGAAGTTGAAACAGAAAGGTCAAATTCCACAAAAGCAATGTAATGCCAAGACTTTGCTTTTATATGCAGCGTCGTAGTTTACGACAATTTACGTGCAGGAACATTTAATATTGTGTCTAAAATTCCATGACATGGAATTCATTGATGTAAAAAAGATAATGATAGCGTTCGGCCCCGACTTGAACCGAGAATCATTTAAATTCTTAAGGGCACACCTAGTCGGATGCAATTTACAGTCAAAACCAGTAAAATGTATGCCAATTTAACATTAAGTCATTATAAATGAAATTTTCCGTCATATGACAAATTAGGTCTTTATGAATTACATCCTATTATGGATTAAGTCACCTATTAAATTCCATTTTTTTGTGTGTATGAAGAGAGAACGTTTTCAATAATCAATATCAAATTGGACAATGATTTTGAGTTGATATAAGTTCACGAAACATTTCCAAGCAACGCCCATGCCATCCCTGATTTTGCTCAAACTTTGCATTGAGACTTTTTTGAGGTGCTTAATCAGTTTTAGAAATTTTGACATGACCCTAAATATTGGCACTCTACTGTCCATGTTTTCTTTATGGTGAATACCAATTGCAATTTTTATTTGGGATAAATTAAATCATGTTGTGTAACATGGTATGGTTGCACTATTATGTGATTATCATTTTTGCAAGGTTTCATATTGAAGAAGACAAAACAGTGAATCTTCCCAGGAAATTCATACTCATCATTAGTCACAGATGCAACAGCCCATGAGCTCTCGAGAATGAAAAAAACATGTTAGGGTAAACTAAGTACAAGCTCTTATTCGGATGGAATAGTTTTCGAATCACCCAGCGTCTAAATGTTGGCATTATTTTTACGACACCGCTCGAGTCCTTTGACGAAAACTCTTTTAAACGATGTCGTCTGCAGCAGACGGTTCTCGGTTGCACGCTTAATAAATTTGTGAACGAACAAACGGCCATCCTCAGTGAATCTTCGGGTTGGCCTAAGTGGTTTATATCCCGAAGTGGAAGTGTGTTGCTCGTAATTAGCTCAGGTTTAGTGGTTGAAGTGGGACTGCACTTGAAATGTTTCAATGTTTTCATTTTTAGTGACAAGCTGATGAAAGTACTGATTCTGGTGTGCCCGGGATTCCTGTGTCTTTCCAATTCGGCATGAGTTCGATTGTTTGAATTTGTGGTTCGCGATTGAATGGTTGTTATTTATATTAACTGAACAAATACACTCCATCATTAGCTGAATCGATCGTGGGACTCTATTATATTGACAGTAGAATTCACAGATAAAAATATTTTGTGAAATTACATCTATTTCCATGCACATATTTGGAGCAGGTAATTCAACATAAAGTTACTTTACAATTCAATTTTTCACAAGCTTAGATTCGTTTGAAAGCCACTATTCTGTCATTGATCAGGTTTGAATATTAAATGGCTGCCACTTATGGTTCCGGAGATATAATGGTATGAGTTACGTATCCGACAAAACTCATAGTTATCTTAATCGCTCCATTTTCTCCGATATGACTGAACCAATCTTAACAAGCTCAGCAACTCCTGGTTCCCAAGATATAAAAGTATAACTGATGTAACCGAAAAAACTCATTTCAGTTCTTACCGCTCCATTTTATCGGAATCGCTCTTACCGACAAAACCGTAAGCAAAACAGACAAAACGAATATTTTTTCTCATCGCTCCATTTTCTCGCAGATGTCCGAGCCGATTTTAATCATCCAAGGTTCGTTTGGAAGCTGCTATTTGATTGTTGATCAAGTTTGAAGATCAACCGACAATTCACGCTGTTATCTTTCCGCGCTTTTTTTCGAATCAAGATCAAATGTATTATTGCTGATACTTTTGGTTCCGAAAATACTGTCGGATATGGGACGTAAGCGCTAAAACTCACTTTTGTAAACTATCCGATTCAAACTGTATGAGTTTTTGTCAGAAATTGTCAGCCCAAAGGGTGTAGCCGGGTTTGCATATAAAAACTGCCCCCAAACAGAAAAAAATTAATATAGGCTGTTTGAAAGGGTTTATATTGGAGGTGATTCTCCCAAAATTTTAACACTTTAACTGCCATATTGGTGGAGTTTGGGTGGTTCTTCTTATTTTCATTTTATTTAATTTTTTCTAAAACCTCTTTAGCAAAAAAATTGGAAAAAAATCCGGATTATTTTAGGAATTATGGGAAACCTTTCTGATTTTTATCAGAATTTTTCAAAATGTTTTTAATGTAAAACAAAATGTTTATAATTTTCGATTTTTTTTTCAATCGCACTTACAATTTTGGTACCACTTCAGATTTTACATCAACAATAAATCATTTATGAGTACATTACAATGTATTTTTTTCAGAATTTTAAAAAATGTGGAATTTAAAAAAATTGTTTTTAAAGGAAAAAAAAAGTTTTTCTAACAAACACAATTCAGCACTGATACTGTTTGCTAATATCGGGCAACTAGTGATAGAAAATTTGGTATAATTTTCTCTCAAATTGAGTTTCATTGGAAGCTTGGATGCCTTTCAGTTTAGTTTGGTTTTTGATAAAAAGATACCGGATAAAAAAAATACAGTTTGGACAAGAAATAGATTTTGTTAGGAATACTTTTTTCCTTAAAAGTGCCTATTTGGTAATGTATGAGGAACATAATCTTATCTTCGAACAACATTTTATGTATTTATAATAAGGATCAATGAAACCATAATTCCTTTTATTTGAATCAAAGTTTGTGAATATTGATTTAGTCATCTCTGAAAACTCGATGAAAGTTTCATTACTGTGTCGTTTGACCATGACTTCAATTTTTGGAGCTGTAAGACCATTCATTTGAATCCAAGTTTGTGAAAATCGCGATCATCTCCGAGAGTACACCTTGTCATATACGCTCACACACTGACATTTGTTGGTCTCAACGAACCGGTTGTAAAGTTGATTAATACCAGGAATTCGAAAGCCGTTCCATATGAGCAAAGCTGTAAAAGTTAGATAAAATAACTTTCTGTACAAAATTGAGCGCTTAGAACTCCGAAACCCTACCTATTTTGATTTAATGTAAACGCAGCGCGAGGAATGCGAGTTAATCCGCATCGCTGTATTCTCACAGTCAGTCACATTCGAATAATTTTCATAAACCAATCGACCAGTGCGTTTCGTTGAGCCGTTGACGAGGGCCGAAAAACACCAGTCGGCAATTGTTACGCTAAATTTCTCATTTCTTGGATGAATGCGTTTTCAATTAATGCAAAGAGCTGTTGAGTGCGATGGGAACGGGTTGGGTTCGGGTTTTGTTTGTCTACCTAAATGAGGCCTTCCTTCTCTCTTTCTCTCTCTTGTTCGGAATTGGTTAAAGGATGATCCTTCCCCTCAACCCGGCTGCGAATGTCGATGACGGTGGCCTGTATCATAATATTAGCTTTGACAGATGGCAGCAGTGCTGTGGCATCGGGAGTGGGTTAGGCATGAACGGGTTGCCTAGGAAGAAACAGAACTTCAACAGCCTGTGACGGTGTTTATGACATAAACTCATCAATTCGACATTCATGAGGCATCCTTTCAGTCGTAAAGAGCCAACAATGAAGGGTTTTTAGAATGGCAAAGTAAACAAATCGAAACCATTTTCCAGCCGCATTCTGATACAGAAATGATTTTCTGGTTCAGTGCTAGAACTAATATAAATATTGATTTTCATTGAATGGCTTGTTTCCGATACCGGCATAGTGTCGGCAATCTAACCTGTTCGTATATTGCTTCCTATATTCTAACTGCCTGTTCCACTGGTCGAGCTTACCCGGATTGATAAATTTGTTTGCTCTAGTTCGGTATGGTAATTATGAGAAAGTTACAAGTCCTACACATGGCTGATGGTTGTATCTGTCCGATAATGTCTTTACATACTGTTCGATGTTCAAATTTAATCAATTGCGATTAAATAAACGGACAACATGTGCTATGACAATGAATAATGTTTTTGCTATCAACATTTTAAGCATTTTGATAACGTCCATCCTTAGCACTTTAAATCATGATATTTCATATTTTTTTCTGTGCGGTTTCGACCATAACTGCTATGACACGTATACTCGCAATATTTTCGATATCCGAACTGGTGATTTGTCGATAATCATCTCAGCAAAATGTAAAATTCTTGAGTTTCGTTTGAGAAAATAGATGCAAATAGAGATGCAGTTGAAAAAAACTTGAATTTAGCGACTGCAACTTGAACCTAGAAGTGCTAGATCCCAAATACGTCCATTAATCAGCTGATATGTGCTTTACTGGTAGATGGTACATATATATTCATACCGTTGCAGTAGCTGGCTGAGTGCAAATTACAATTGAAGCCTGTAAAGTTCAAAAACACGTTGAACATGCTCTCGGTGTGCAATCATGTGGTTCGCGTAGTTCCTAAATGGAAATTTTGACTTGGAAAATCAGGAACATCTCGGGCAACCGAAAATGCGGCCGCAGTGTAGAGAGCGTCATGATAGAATAATTTTGCTTCAAGACAATACAGGACTCTATGTCTCGAAAGACGTAAACACTTAAATAGAAACTTATACCTCACTCACCATATTCACCGAACGATGCTCCATCAGATTACCATTTCTTTCGATCCATGGGGCATGGCTTGTCAGAGCAGCTCTTCCAAAAATAATGTTTTTAACGTGGTATCCGAGTTTTACCTGAAAGATGACAAAATACAGTGGATACCGATGGACAATATTTTGAATAACGGTACTGTAATGATACTCTCATAATAAATCAGGCAAAGACTAGCTTTGTCGAAAAACGCTACGAAGTAATTTTAAAACCAAACTCCAAATTCAGTGGATTCAAACGATAATTTTAGTTTTAAATCTAATGTTTTGACACTGTTGGTTTGTGTCTCCTTCAGGGATAGCAAAAAGATAATTACTCTTCGTAAAAAAAAAACAAGAGGAACGATTATCTGTTATTCCCCAGTTGAAGACGCAAACAAGTAGCTTCGAAACGTTGGGTGTTAAAACTGAAATATTCGTTTTAATCCATTATTGACCATATCCTTATTGACATGAAATTTCCGAAATCGAAAAAATATTTTGATGCCGAAAGTCTTAGAATTGCATAAAACGTCGAGACTTAGTGTCATCCCGAAAATAAATTCTTTTTTAAATTGACTTTCTGGGATTTAGAAAAAATATCAAAATTTTTCCAAGACCCAGAAAGTCGATTTTTTCAAAAAAATATTTTCTGAGGTAACACTAAATCTCGACGTTCCAAGCACACTGTGGTCGCACTAAGCATTTCTATCCAAACTTGACTTTTTCCGGTTTCAAAAAGATCCGGTAATACGTCAACAATGGAATCGATTTTGAGTTCAACATGAGATATTTCGTGTTTTGTCATCAAAGCTCAATTAATTGTTTTTAAGCATTAATATATAATAAAAAATGCATTCATCAAAACATTTTTCATGTTTATTGCAAATCAAAAAACCGAGTATAAAAATTTAAATTAAATAAATATTTTTTCTTAGCATAAAATTATTAAAAAATCTGTAAATATGGCTACACTGTAGCCGATACGTTGGTATTTATTCCACAGGGCGAAAATGACGAGAAGGATGATTCTAAGGGAAGAATAAGAAGCCAGTTGTCAGGTCTTGTCTTAGAACTGACTGGACTGAGTTATGGCTATGAATGGACTAATTATTCTGCTGGTAATTGTTTCATTTCTGAAAATTCGTATTCATCTCACTTGTAGTTCTGTTTCACTCACTTTTCAGATTATACAAGCAAAATGAAGTTGGACAGATTTTTCTATTAGGTTTTGCACGATGACCACACGAATAAACCACCAATGAACTGCCGATGAATCAAGTTCACTTTTTAACAGCTATCAGTGGTTTGTTTACATATTTATTAACACGTATTCAAATTAGATTGAATTAGGATCAGACCATTTACGGTCCGTATCGCCTAAATAAAGTTTTAAAACATTTGTTCACGTTTGAATACGGTTTGTTTTTGATATTTATTAAATAAAAGTGACTAGTTGCAAAGTGTAAAGATGATTGTTTTAGATGTGCTCTTCGATTTTTGTTTAAGCTTGTTTGTAAACAGTACCGCTGAACTGTCAAGGATGAATACTTGTTCATTTCTGTCGTCACGATAAAAAACCTAATGGTGAAACACGGATGAATAAATATCGAGTGTTGTAAGGTAGAAGAATGAATTTTCCCATGACTGCAACTGATTACATGTGAGTTTTGTGAACATCCTGCTCACTATGGTCAACTCTGCACCGACACTGCGAAAAACCATCTTCCAGTCAAGACAAGGCCAACCGCTTAACAACGGTAACTAGTAAGTCCTAGTATTCCTGTTTTGTAAAACACTTTCACCATCAAACCAACTATCATCTGCAATCAATGTACAAGGCGCATCAACAGCAACTAGTAACGAGCCTAAGACTGCATTCAACAAGGAAAACAAAATGAATACGGAAACCACCTACAACACCGACGATGAACCAATAGATGAGATGATGAGCCACGAACAAAGTGACCTTCAATCCTCGCTAGGTCGAAATGGAATCTCCTCTCCCCTGGAAAATGGGTGACAACGAGATCCAATAAAAAAAAACAATTTTATCTGACAAAAACATGGTTCAATTGGCCACGTAGAGCTTGTACACGATTTGGCTTGAATAAAATTTTCAACAAAAAATTCATTTCATCAGACAAAAAATATTTTCAATTCCAAGTTTTTGAAGTTTAAATTTAAATTTAATTTCAATTTTTGAATTTTAAACTTAAAAAAATACGGCTATGAAAGAAACCCACGTAAAACAGGAGTGTAGATTGATAACTATTAATCTAAGTAGTTTGATGTCTTCACAAAAGTTTAAGAAAAGATATTTACTTCTAAGTGAGAAAGCTTGTTCCAAAACTCACAGTAAAGAGGCAGAAAAATTTATCATTTTGATATGAAGAAATGTGAAATTGGCGTTTTCTAAAATGTTTTAGATAAGTTGAGTATTATTTGTCAGATAATACTTGAAATGACATAAGAATTTCCAATTTCGTTTATTATTTAACAATATACACCCAAACCTCCGTTTACGAACACTATTTTTACGTTACCTCTTTTTACGTAACTCTTTTTACGAACCAAATCCCAAAAAAACGTAATCTTCTTTTACGAATCAAATTCCAAATAATGTAAACTTTTTTTTTCGAACCAACTTCGTAAAAAGAGGTTTTTGCATCCAATGAAAACAATGTCCAGCTCCATGGAAATTACTACAATATGGGTATTTTCGGAACGGGATTGATGAGTAGTTGACGGAAAACGATGTTTGAAGTGGTTTGTAAATCCAAGATGGCGACTTCCGGTTTGTCGATATCCTTAAAAACCTTGCAATGTAGATATTTTCGGACCGGAATTGATGAGTAGATGACGAAAAACTATGTTTGAGGTGGTTCGGAAATCCAAGATGGCGACTTCCGGTTTATCGATATTGCTTAAACACCCTTACAATATGGGTATTTTCGGAATGGAATTGATGAGTAGTTGACGGAAAACGATGTTTGAAGTGGTTTGTAAATCCAAGATGGCGACTTCCGGTTTGTCGATATCCTTGAAAACCTTTACAATGTAGATATTTTCGAACCGGAATTGATGAGTAGTTGACGGAAAACGATGTTTGAAGTGGTTTGTAAATCCAAGATGGCGACTTCCGGTTTGTCGATATTCCTTAAAAACCCTTACAATGTGGGTGTTTTCGGAATGGGATTAATGAGAAGATGACGGAAAACGATGTTTGAAGTGGTTCGGAAATCCAAGATGGCGACTTCCGGTTTATCGATATTGCTTAAACACCCTTACAATATGGGTATTTTCGGAATGGAATTGATGAGTAGTTGACGGAAAACGATGTTTGAAGTGGTTAGTAAATTCAAGATGGCGACTTCCGGTTTGTCGATATCCTTGAAAACCTTTACAATGTAGATATTTTCGAACCGGAATTGATGAGTAGTTGACGGAAAACGATGTTTGAAGTGGTTTGTAAATCCAAGATGGCGACTTCCGGTTTGTCGATATCCTTGAAAACCTTTACAATGTAGATATTTTCGAACCGGAATTGATGAGTAGTTGACGGAAAACGATGTTTGAAGTGGTTCGGAAATCCAAGATGGCGACTTCCGGTTTATCGATATTGCTTAAATACCCTTACAATATGGGTATATTCGGAACGGGATTGATGAGTAGATGACGGAAAACGATGTTTGAAGTGGTTAGTAACGGTTTTAAATTTCGACATTCTAAAAATTAATATTGAGTCGAAAAGGTTCCTTTATCAGGAAGAAGAGATTGCCATACTGAAGAGGTGTACATTGTTTCATCCGATTCGGAGAAAGCCGATCCTGCCAGTTTACCTGCTATTTATTTCTGGAATTGCTCATAAATGTTAGAAATTCAGTGTCATGTGGTTGTCTAACTGACTTCTACCACTTGAGCCAAATAATATCCCCTTTTCTCAATGGCTTACAAAATGTTGAATCATATTCCGACGGGCCAGTTGACATGAGACCCACATTGTAGGGGTTTTAAGGAATATTGATAAACCCGAAGTCGCCATCTCTAATTTCCAAATCACTTCAAACATCGTTTTCCGTCAACTTATCATCAGTCCCGTTCCGAAAATACACACTTTGTAAGGATGTTTAAGGAATATCGATAAACCGGAAGTCTTGGATTTTGGACCGAACCCAAACATAATTTTCTTGCACCCACTTATCACATCTGTTCCGAAAATGGCCATGTGATTTGGGGTTTACACATTCATTTCACAAAACTTTTTTTACGAAGTAAATTCCAAATAACATAAACTTTTTTTACGAACCAAATCCCAAATAACGTAAACTTTTTTTACGAACTACCTCTATTTACGAACCCCCGTTTAGTTCGTAAATGGAGGTTTCGGTGTATTTAATAAGGCACACTGCCTTGGCTCTCAGTTACTGAGGGAAATCCAATTTCGTTTGTTACAACTGAATGAGTTGATATTTGTATTTTACCGAAATTCAAAATAGTGGTTCACGACTTTCACAACGTATTTTTTATCGGATTGTTTTAATCTATTGATATGATCTAGCCTATTCCAAACATACCTGAAAGGATATATTTTTCAGTTTGACATATCTCAAAATAAGCTTAAAAATATAAAATTGCAATTTTTAAATGAGGTCAAAGTAAAAACAATTCTTTTCAAATTTTTATCGATTAGTTAATTAGTTAGAATTTCTTATAACTAGGTATAAATCATAGAGTATATTCATAAATTTTAAGAAATGGCAATCATCGCTAAGTTCAGTTCACCACAAAAGGCTACAGACTTGAAGTTGGGAGACGACGATTTCCAATGATATCAACGAGTTCAGCAATTATAAACAAATTTGACAATCAATCTTCTTAACTTAATATATTATCCCATCATCATTTGAGTTGAAGGTCACAGTGATTTTTACAAATAGAACTTTCTCCTCACGGAACACCAATCCGCTTTATAAAAATTTTAATTAAACCGCAATTGGAATCAACAGTAATTCCAACGAGTTTTATAACAAGCACTGTATTGAAATATAATCCTGCTCACATTTTAAATTATACTGAGCCCAAAAAATTCGCACTATTCGCAGTGCTCAGAGATATCGACGCCATCATCATCATCATCATCATCATTGCGCTGTGTATTGGCATTACCGGTCGCCGCAAACCAATATATTGGAACGGATGGTAATGCATGGTAAATACGAATCCAGGAATCATCTCAGAATTGCCTCCGGGGGCCAGCGTAATGTCCTGCCTTAGTAAAGAGTGTAATGGAAGTTCCATCAAATACTCCCGTGGTCGTCGTGGGGGTAAATAATAACGCTCGTATCCCTGCTGGAATTGTGGAAGCGTGTGCACAGTACGAGTGAATCGAGCACTGCATAAATCAATTAAACGATTATACATTTTACTGTGGTTAGTCGAAAATGGCGCTCATGGATTAAGCGAACCCGAACGAGCTGTTGGAGCGTTACGTGCACAGAAAGGGAAACCAGGATGAGGGGTGAGTCCCGTAAAATGGACCACCGATGGATCGAAAGGTTATTAGTTTTCATCTCGCCGCCCTGTTTCACAGGTAACGATGAACTTCCAGTTTAGGCCTTTCCCCGTCGGTACTTCAAAACCCGCACGCTCAACAAGCGCTCGTCCACTGAATATGAGGTTGTGCTTAGAAGTTCATTATCGGCCTATCGATCACGGTTCGACAGGTTTCCATAACCGAAACACCCGTAGCTTTTAATACCGATGGAGCTACTATGCGATGCTCACACATGTTTCAAGTGCCCGGTGGCTATTTGGAACTAATAGCCCTACTACTGACCACTAATGATTAAGTGTAAACATAGTTTCATTGGGTCGTTTTTATCAAAACTGATCTATTGATTAGTCTGTTATGGAACGAAGAGGTGTGTTATGAATAAAGCTTTATGTTTCTGCATGAAAAACTCTACGGCAACCTTCGAGCTACCTCTGGAAACTTTGTTTTTCTTGAGTCGTGTTTGCTTTGTTGTGTAATTTTTTTTGCTGTTCGAAATCAGCTTCCGGAGCTTCATTCTCATGTGCAAAACAAAGTCTGGAAACTAACAGTTCTCTCCGGTACCAGGGTTCTATTTCATTAATTCCTTCAGGGAATTGAAAGCATTTCCTTCGAAAAGGAGTGCTGCTGTACAGGAACTCATAAAACCACTTCCGTCCGTCACTGCGGCAGTAGTGATTGAATTGCGATGGGCTACTTTTGCAAGCCCGGACCAGAATCGGACTGGTGCGAAGTGCTTTTGCACCCGTTACAGGGATGTCCCATACCACGCACAGGTTGTTGTCCATTTATAGCTGTTTTCATTGTTTATGATGCGCATCGTTGTCTACAGAGCAGCTATCCAATGTTACACCCCTACACAAGCCACCCTTCGCGGATACGAAGTACGCAACCCGCGTGTGACACTTGTATCAATTTGTCTGCGGTTCGGAGGCTGGAAGCGACAGCTCGATTTCATCCGGTATGTAGATATCCAGCCCGGCCGCAACGCGAGTAACCAGAGCGTCGCAATCCATTTGCATATCCGCAGTACCTGTTGTAGTTCCGTTTCATAATACGGATACTAGCAGCCAGAGTCGATATGTGGCCTGCGGGAGTCGCAGAAAGGCAATAAATAATTATAAAAAAATTATTGTGTCTCTGGTGTGCCCTCGGGAGCTGAGTATGACACAGGTGTGTGCTTTTGACTTCGTCAAACGGTCGAAATTAGCGTAAGCGTTGGGCTTTTAATAACACGGTGCCGTGTTATTGATTTATGTATAAATTATGTGAACATGGTTTCTAGCTTCCGACATGTAACCGACAATGTGACAGATCCTTGTCAATGTGAATGTTGAGAGTATTAAGGTTCGAACAATGTGTGTGTTTAAGATTAGGTTTTTTGGTCATTCAATTGAAAAGGATTAAGATATCTTGCGTTTTTTTTGCATAAGATTTTTTATTTGAAATATGAGCTGAGCTGAGCTGAGCTGAAGTAGATCGCCCGTAGTTGCACTTCGTGATTGACCGAATAAGTGGAAATGTACAATGAACCAAGAAAATGAAGCTTGGGAGAAGCAAATCATTTTCACTGTACATACCCACTCACTCCTAACTTTTTATTGAATGATCAATAACGACGCTGGCTACGACCAAAGGCTGTGCTACTGAGGGTAAGGAAGGAATGTTAGTCCGATACTCGTTGTTTCTAGAGACCGCGGGTACCACTGTATCTCCACGAGCATCACGGGTTAGGAGATTTGTTAGTAGGGAGGGAAAGAGATCCGGATATGTTTTGGTAAACAATATGATCTCAACAAAACCTGATGTTTGATACTCAGGAGAAATATACCCGATCAGATGCACATAACAAAATCATAACACAAGTATATCAACAGTTCATATGTATAACAATTTGTATTATTTTGAGATGTTTAACAAATGAAAACAGTTGAAAGTTAAAACTTATGATAACAATATAATAACAAAGTCAGTTATGATGTTTTATTTTCATTTGCAAGACTCATGATAAAGTTAATTAATTGAAAAAATGAGTTCTTCCGTTGCTTCATATCGAAATATAATGATCAGAATTTCAAAGAACTAAAATAAGAAACCAGATCACTACGTAAATTATTAATTTAATAAAAAAATTATAATAAATATAATAAATTATATTATTGATATAGTTTTTCTGTGTTAAATTATCTATCTAATTTATTACAACTATTGTTATAAATTTCTGCGTTCGGACTTCTGTAGTTATATCAAATTCAATAATAATTGTGATACAAACGTTTCAAAATCTGTTGCGATTTTGTTCCCTCTAGAGTCTTTTTTGTCATGATTTTTGTTATTTTAACAGCTTACTAGCCAAAAATATTTCAAAATTTGTTACAAAATGTGTCTGAAATAAGTTACTCCAGTTGTCTTAATTTTGTTATTACCATATGATCGGGTAATAAGTAAAAAAATATAAAATATCTCCAAGGAACGATCTCACCAGTATCTCTTTTCTCCTGCTCGCTCTGCTGTCAGCAACGCGAGATGAAACACGACCACTGAATAAATAAAATAAAAACACTCGCGAATAGACCCGCTGCAGACCAACACTAGACCTTCAGTCTGCATGACACGATCGACTTCTAAACTTTCACACATTCCATAGAAATCTGACAACATCGACAATGACATACAGACGGCGCTTCGAACGGTTAACAGGTTTACATCGTTGAATTTTGGGGCGGTATATTCTCAGTTTTCGCTGCTTGAGCATCTTTAGTTTCGCGGATCAATATTATTCTATAAATAGCACTCTCACTACTAAACACACACTTGTCACACCTGCACTATCACTCAATATTACTATTTCAACCAAATTTTTAACTATACGTATCAAACAACACATTGAAATTATAGTTTTTCGAAAGCAGCACCAGGGCACCGCATAGCACTCCCAGTGATGCCAACTCTTTCACTCTGCATAAGATTTTTTATTTGAAATATGTCATTTAAAGTGAGAATCGATTCAGTCCTATATGGGAAAATTAGGCCAGCTTCATTTTAAAGTTTTCATTAACAACTACAACTGCAATTAAGTAACATAGTCATTTACCATATATATGGAACAAAGTTCTCCATGAAATTTTAACTCTAATGAAGCATTCGTTCAAAAGTATTGCTTAACTTCATTTGAAATTTATTTTTAGGAATATTCTAATTCTTCGTCCACTTCAATATTTCAATATCGATATATAAATTATTAAAAGTGTTGTGAAAATTGGAATCATTGGAAAACTCATACTTGTGATTTTCAAATTTTCCAATATTGCGGGATATAAAATATCCCGCAACGTGAATGAGAAAAAAACTGTCATTTTTTCAAACTTCCAGGGTAGATGTAAATAACAAACAGCGATCAAAATAATAACAAATGTTACCATCGTATCTTGTCTTGATGTTTCTGTGCTGTCATAGTGATACTTGATATTTCATCAAAGAATTCTAGAAATTGTACAATATCAGTTTAGCATCAAAATTAGTTATTCTATCTTATTGCGTTATTGATGAGTTATCCCAATTTCATTACGTTCAACTGATCCAGTAGTTAATTTCTACCATGAGATGTTTGGTTTTTATCATAAAATTCCCTTCTACCCGGGTTCCGCATATCGATAAACGCACGTACTAGTTGATTGATTGTGTACATTTTACAAACGTTCAATGTAACTTGATCACTGAATGCAGAATTGTAACGGAGCAAATATAAGCCAGAACACACGAGAGCAAAATATTATAGGTTTACGAACGGGACAAGACCGATTATGATGGTATTGAAAATGCAATGTTCTAATTCATTCATAAATCCATTGAAATTTGAAAAATTTACAACAAATCGTTTCTTGCCATATAATATCATTTCGAAACTGAAATAAAGAATTAATGACATATATTTCAATAACTTACTTGTCAGACACGTTTCGGAGCTACATATTCTATAGCTACAGCAAGAACTCTTATCGATTCGATTTTTGAATATTTAATGATTTGAATATACGCTCTCATTCTGATAAACGTCGTATCGATTTTACATCCCCGTTGAACGGAACAGCATTTCAAAATGAAAAAAAAGCAAAATTTCAAAATTCTTAGAATGCTTAATTATGATAAATTTAATTGCGAAAACTTAAGTGTTGTTAGTTGTTCGAAAATCTGTCTAGATTTTGAATACTTGATCAAAAACGCGACGCGAGCTTTCCGTTGCATTTCACCTTAAAATACTAATGGCTTCTAACCATACAAAGGCAGTCTCTGTTTCACTAGCGAACCAAACTTGTCGAAGGCCACTTCACTCAATCACTGGAAATATTTCGTATTTCTATGTGTTGGTTTTGCACGATACATTCTAATATTTATTTATTTATTTATTTCGTCAAGCAAATGTAGACTACATATAAATTGTTTACAATGTTCACTTACATACTACGCATTATTTCTACGACAAAGCTGAGATTTGATTTGATTTTTTGACATAGTAAGGTCACGATGTTCGCAGTATTGATTGTAATGGCGCATTATTCGATTGACTGGACTGTATTTTGCATAATTTGTTCTAGTGTTTCTTTCTAAAAATAATTTCCTGGTTCGTAATTGACGGCTAGGTGTATAAAAATTTAGATGCGATAATAAAGAAGGTGATTGAATGCGTTGAGAAATAATGTCGCTGATAAAATAAAGCATTGCAAGGTCGCGGCGTTCTTTAAGTGTTTGTATATTGATGAGCATGCAGCGTGCTTCATATGATGGTAGAGGAAATGCTGTCCAGTTTAATTTACGAAGTGCATATAAAAGAAATTGTTTTTGAATAGATTCGATGCGTTCTTCGTGAATAATATTATATGGATTCCATACTAGGCTGCAATATTCCAAAATAGGTCTGACATATGTAGTGTATAATAATTTTATTGTGTATGGGTCCTGAAAGTTATGACTGAAGCGTTTAATAAAGCCCAGCATGCTATTTGCTTTATTGATTATGGTATTGTAGTGTTCCACAAAAGTGAGCTTGGAGTCTAAGATTACGCCTAAATCTCTTACAATTTTACATTTTTCTACAAGCTGATTTCCTAGATGTATGTTTGTGGGTATAGTTTCATTTTTCCTACTGAAAGTTATTGAGTTACATTTTTTTACATTGAGTTGGAGTAGACTTTTGCAGCACCAAATGTGGAATAGATTGATTTCGTTCTGGAATATTACAGCGTCGTTGATATTTTTAATTTCCATGAAGAGTTTCATGTCGTCTGCATATATAAGCACTTTCAGATTTTTGAGTATGAAGGAAATGTCGTTTATATGTGAAATCAAAAGGAGAGGCCCTAAGTGAGAACCCTGAGGTACGCCAGATGTTACATTAATTGGTTCAGACAGAATGTTTTGGAAGCGGACTACCTGTACACGATTCGTCAAGTATGATTTGAGCCATTCCAGAAGAGTATGTTTTATGCCATATTTTTGTAGTTTGTGTAGAAGTAATAGTATGTCAATACGGTCGAAGGCTTTGCTAAAGTCAGTGTAAAGAGTTTTTAAAAAAGCCATGTTGTTTGTTTGTTATTACATTTTTAAGTTGATGAAAAAGTTTTTCGTTTACAATTTTTTCAAATAATTTTGGAATGCATGAGATAATGGCTATTCCACGGTAGTTCCGAATGTTAGATTTTGCACCAAATTTAAATATTGGTACAAGAAAGGAAGATTTCCATGCTTTAGGAAAAGTACATTTATTAAGTGATAAGTTAAAAATTAGTTGTAGTGGTAGTGTAAGTTCTTCAGCAAGATTTTTTAAAAATATTGGTGGTATACTGTCAGGTCCAGGCCCTTTTGAGGCGTCTAAGTTTTTCAGTGCTGTCGAAATGTCATGTTCTGATAGATAGTTTACAGAGATGGAGCTAGAAAATGCAGGTATGTAAGAGAAGTATTCACGGTCACGGTCAGTTTCTGAATAAGATGTGTATACTTCCTGGAAAAAATTTGCAAATTGATTGCAGATTTCTGTACTATTTTTCCCTACATGTTCGTCGAGGTGCATTTGAGATGGAAAATTGTTGCTTTTTAGTTTAGTTTTTGTGTAGTTAAAAAAGTTCTTAGGGCAAGTCTTTATTTCGTTTTCAATTTTGCGGTTGTATTCTTCGTGTGCTGTGTTAATGGCTATTTTGAGTTGATTGCATAGATTTAAGTAATTTTGAAGATGAGCGTCACTTTTTTCTTGTTTGTAAGTTTTGTGTGCTTTTTGTTTCCTATTTTTCAAATGTTTTAGTTGTGAATTGAACCATACAGGTAATTTGCTGTTATGATTTTTTCTTCTTCTTTTCATGGGCAAAGTTTCGGATAATATTTTGTTTATAATGTGATAGAATTTGTTTACTTCGACGTCGACATTTCCTTCTGTGCTCAGTATGTTCCGCCAGTTTATTATACTTAGTCTACACTTGACTTCTTCAAAGTCAATTTTATTGTATTCCGGCACTTCCTCATATTCCAAGTCGTAGGGAAGGGATGCATTGTGTGTAAATAATGAATATTCAATTGCGGTGTGAAATGCTTCATTTTTCCATAATGGCAGGTTTGATGCGTTCACACAAAAGTCTTCTGTGCAATTTGTGAAAAGAAGGTCTAAATATGCATTTTGTTGATTTTTTACGGAGTTTACTTGATGTAGGCCAAAATTAGAAATTTTGTCGAAAAAGTAGTGCAATGTTTCGTTTTCTCCAACGACTGGGAGTAAGATTGATTCATTTTCAATGTCAGAAATGAAGTCCGCATTACGTTGATTGAAGTCGCCAAAAATATGTAGCTTTACTTCGGGTTCCATATTCGAAATAATTGTGTCTAAAGATTGAAAGAATAATTCAAAAGAGAATTTGTTCGCATTTTCGGGTGGGAAGTAGACAGAGCAGTAAATATGTTCTTCTCCCAATATTGAGACTTTGGCCCATACATGCTCAAATTCTTTATATTTAGGAGTAATAATTTCTTCAGAAGTAAAGCAAGAGTTTATGGCTATGAGGACTCCACCTCCAGATTTTTTCTGACAGAGAGATAAATTTCGGTCGTGCCGGAATACGTTAAAATTATTTCCAAATACTTCTTCGCTTCTAACACTTTCATCCCAGCTGCTTTCAGTTCCAAGGATTACGTCGAAAGAGGAGGTTATTAAATTTTGATGAATTTCTTTCATTTTGGCCGGGCTTTTCATGCGGTTGAAATTTTGGCAATAGACCAAAATTTCAGTCACATTTTGTCTATGAAGCGAAGAAGTATTTGAGAATTCTGGAATACTTACATTACTAATTCCTGTTTCTATTCCTTCGTCAAAGGGCGTCGTTATTTCCGAAAATTCGGCCTTGTAAAATTGTGTTCGGCTTCCCGGATTAGTTGGAGTCGGCGGATGTGTTCACTTGTCAAAAATTTCCCATAAGAGTCCAGGTCGGCCTGCGCTTCCTTAGGTTTCATTCCATATTCCTGATGCACTTCGATGAAGATTCGTAGAAGGTGGTCAGGTGTTGTTGGAAGGCCTTCTGATGCTAATAGCATTTTTATACTAGTTGGTGTCATACCCTCGATGCATACTGTAGATTGTTGATTTTTCATGTATGACAAATACAGACGGACGACGTGCATTATTTTCGGGTCACGAAGTCTTGCTTTCAAGAAGCGTTCGTCGCTATTTGCAGATTGTGAAGTAAGACGTACAATTGGAGGACGCATTGGATCAATTTCGAATTGGCTGTCTGTACTCATGTCCTGTGATACTGTAGATGTATTTATGTTCTGTGATATTGAAGATGTGTTCACATAGTTAGTGGATGGTGCAGCTTCGATGTCATTACTTCCTAAGACCGGAGTAGTGTTGTTTTGAATACTTCTTGTTCCTTTGTAAGGGTTAATTGTTTCACCTTTTTGAAAATTTATGAATTTTGAGGCAATATCTGCACCTGGATGCCCGGAGAATTGAACCCGTGCAGCTGCTAGTAAGCCCTTGTCCAAGGGTAAGGTATATTGTAATGACATATTATTGTTATTGTTGGGGCAGGTGTTGTTACTATTAGTATTCAAGTTGCTGTTGTAGTGCACATTATTGTCGTTGTTGTTGTTGTTGTTGCTGCTGCTGTTGTTGTTGCTGTTGTTGTTGTTGTTGTTGTTGTCGTGTTTGCTGTTGTTGGTGTAGTTGTTGTTTTTACTGCGTATACTGTAATTTGTATTATTTTGTTGTTTCCGCTTCCGATGTTTTCGTCTGATGTTTGCTTTCTCAGCTTGTTTTTCTTGCAGCCGTCGAGTGCGCTGTTTCTTGTCATACTCACTCCAGTCTCGTTTCCAGATTTTTTTACTTCCAATGAAGCGCCAGCCACTGTCGCATGTTTGAATTTCCTTCTCTTTGAGTTCTTCAGCTAGAGACTTAGGTTTGGTATTTTGGTCTTTGGTTCCGATACTGGAGATTGAAGTCGATATTGCTTTGACTTCATCTCTCAATTCTTCCAGAATAGTGTTAGGTATTATTGCAGGGACTTCAGATTTGGTAGGTAGTAAGAATTTTTCTTCGAGGCGAAGAAGCCGTTCGCTCATTTCCTTGATGTGCTGGTCATTGACTTTACTAAAATCGCAAACGTTTTTTATGGCACTGTGTAACGAGGCCTCGAATGACTGCATGCGCTGACCTACTTTACCGCAAACGTTGTGGTCGTTTCTGCTGATACTGGACAATGACTGCTTCACGTCGATGAGCAAGCGCTCGACACTGTCGAATATTTCCAGGTAATGGGTTTTCATGTCTGCAGTGGTCCGGTGATACGTTTCCGTTTGATTTTTTGTGTGCTTTAGAAGTTGCTCCTGTAGATGAAGTAGTTTTAGAGTTTCAGCTCCTGTCCTTATTAAATATTACACTTTGTGCGATGATTCGTTCAATTCATACGGTTGAAATTTCGCACGGTTAACATTTTTGAAAACTTCAGTTTTGAGTTTTTATCAAGAATTACTGAACATATTTCCGATGGTATGGTGAATAATATTATGATGCTACATTGAATACAACAAGAGATATTCACGATTAAGTTCTTCCCATTTTTGTACAGGGTAAATTTGGAAAATATGCCTCATAGAAAAGTAAGACGTATTTACATCAAATCAGAACTTTCGCATTAGTCATCGTATAATTCCAGAATCGGATTCAGATCGGAATAACGCGCAGGAGTTTTGTATTACAAAAAGTTTTAATTGTACTCAAAGTGGATTTATTCTCTATTCTTCTTGCACGGATGTTACTAAAATTAACGGATCTAAACTGCTTTTGTATAACACCATATCATGTTTTATATTTTTAGCTTTCTCTGTAGAAAGGTAATAAAATTGCTACAAATTTTCCAATATGTAAGTTTAAGTAGCTAGTGAATTGTTGGAAGTTCAAATAAATTTTTCAACGTAATTTAAAAACTCTACAGCATCCAACAATTTTGTGACAATAGTTAAAGTTTTGAAATTTTCACACCAATACGTGAATTGAGAGTTTTAAAATTGGCTCATAAACCTTTTTAGAGCAAAACGCCAAATGTTATCGTGCAATGCGACAATAACACTATTTGTGCACATATACCGGAAAGGTCTGTTCTCTAGCTGAGGTTATATTTCTACCCGAACACGATGTGCTTGTAGACGAAATCATAAAATTAGACTTTATTTGTTTGTATTTCTTGAATAATGGATAATGAGTAATGATTGCACATCGGGAGCTCCAGAGAGTGCATAGAGATGATAAAAATTGTTCTGATAGGTAAATTGAAAAATTTTAATCCATTTTGTTCTCGCAACTGTATTTTTCTTTCCTTACAAATACTGTAAGGAAAAAGTATTGTTTCACAAATGTTTATTTGTGCTGATGTAGCGGTAGTTCGGTTGTTCAAAACTCGTTGAAAGATGCAAAAATTACCGAACGAAGTTTAGTGTGTAAGTTTATAGAAATCGGTGAAGCATTCTTTAACATCATTTTGGTTTTGGTACCTCGTGGGTACCGATTTGTGCAGAAGTGCACATGACTGTTTTGATTATTTTACGTTTCGCATTCAGCTCATCAGTGCATTAGCAGATTATGTTGACTTCTTTAACATGTCGAAGTGAGTTCCGTTTTACAGATTCTGATCACTATTTCGTATGAACATCAACGAACATAACCTTTTAGATGATGTATGATTTTCATATGATATAAAATCAGACAGACCCTTCAAGGCTGTCTTGAAAGGCTTATCAAATGATCAAAGTATTGATGAAATTAAAAATGAGATAAAAGAATTGCTTGGTTTTCCCCCTTCCCAAGTAATACTTATGAAAAAAAGAGCGAATGGTACTTCTAAACCACGCTTTGGAATTTCCCATGAACTTTACCTAATACACTTCAATCGAAGTGATGTAAACAATTTGAAAATTTTAGAAAAAGTACGTTTCATTTCCCACATTAAAATTCATTGGGAACATTATAAACGGCATAATCGTATTGCAAACTTAACGCAATGTCGTCGTTGCCAAGGCTTCGGCCATGGAACCAAAAATTTTCATATGGATATACGGTGTTTGAATTGTGGTAAATCGCATTCGAAAGACGTTTGTCCAATGAATGAAACCACTGATAAATTTTCATGTTTTTTTTTGTTTCGATTATAGAGGCTTTAACATTAATGTCATTCGCCTCTTCGGGCCAGAAAAACTTTCTGACCCTATGTGCGGGGTTGGGAATCGAACCCAGGCGGGCTGCATGAAAGGCATCGACTTACCCATCACGCTATACCCTTTCCCCTGCATTCTATCCTTTATGAATTCAATATATGAAATTTTCATGTTCAAATTGCAATGGAAATCATAAATCCAATTATTTGAAATGTCCTGTCAGGGAAAAAATTTTAAACGCTCGTTCGCTTAGACAACAAGTCAAATCAACGACCTTAAATTTACAGAACATACCTGAAAATCAAAAAACCGTTACAAATACCACGCCTAATTCTTCTAAGGCACTGATTTATTCGAATTTGAAACAAAAAACAGGTACGCCTGCCAATTCGTCTTCTAACGAAAACAATTTATTAATAGGTAGACCGGCCAAATCATCTTCTTCTAATGTCAGTTATGCTGGTATATTAGGTAGAAATCTACCACCTATTTCTTCTAATGTAAATAATCAAAACACAGGACCGCCTTGCAGTCCATCTTCTAACGAAAACAATTTATTAATAGGTAGACCGGCCAAATCATCTTCTTCTAATGGCAGTCTACCTACAAATATTCCTTCAATGCCATTCGCTTCTTTAAATGAAGTCGATTTAGGCGATATAACTGAAAATAAAATGATCTACCTACAAGATCAACTTCTTCAAATGATCATCCAAATGAATTCGACTTCATCACTTTTTGAAGCACGTTCTCGTGATCCTGCTATGAAAAACATAGTTAAGGATTTACAAAAAGAAATTAAACATAGATTTACTCTTTTGCGAAATGAAAAATTCGCTAGAGAAGTTGAACAAATTAAACCATATTCTAAACCTTTCTGGAAACTTTCTAAGGTTCTTAAGAAACCTCAGAAACCAATTCCTGCTCTCAAGGAAGGAAATCAAATACTTCTTACAAATGGCGAAAAAGCTCAAAAACTTGCTCAGCAGTTCGAGAGTGTACACAATTTTAATTTGAACGTTGTGAGTGCTATTGAAAATGAAGTCTCACTGAAATATGAGCATATTTCAACCCAAGTGTTATCACACGATGACATTATTGAGACGAATACTGACGAAATTAAATCAATTATTAGGAAACTCAAAAACATGAAGGCTCCTGGTAATGATGGAATTTTTAATATTCTTATTAAAAATCTTCCCGATGTTGCCTTGAGACTCCTGGTTAAAATTTTCAACAAGTGTTTTTCATTAGCTTACTTCCCAAAAAGATGGAAAAACGCCAAAGTAATTCCTATCCTGAAACCTGATAAAAACCCAGCAGAAACATCAAGTTATCGACCAATTAGCTTACTTTCTTCTATCAGTAAACTTTTTGAAAAAAATATCTTGTTGAGAATGATGTCTCATATAAATGAGAATTCAATTTTTTTACCAGAACAGTTTGGATTTCGTCATGAACATTCAACTACTCATCAACTTGTCAGAGTAACGAACATGATAAAAGCAAATAAATCTTCTGGGTTATCCACTGGAGTTGTTCTTCTAGACATAGAAAAAGCATTCGACAGTGTTTGGCACAAAGGTTTAATAGCAAAAATGTCTGATTTCCAGTTTCCTATTTATTTGATCAAAATGATTCAAAATTATTTAACTGATCGTACTCTTCAGGTTAGCTATCAGAATTGTAAATCTGAATTGCTACCCGTACGAGCCGGTGTTCCGCAGGGTTCGAGCGTAGCTCGAATCTTGTATAATATTTTCACTTCTGATCTTCCAAATCTACCCGTTGGTTGTCAGAAATCGCTATTCTGTGACGACACAAGTCTGTTAGCCACAGGGAGAAATCTAAGAGTGATCTGCAGTCGCCTACAAAGAAGTTTAAATATTTTCAGTGATTATCTGTCAAAATGGAAAATTATACCAAATGCAGCAAAAACGCAATTAATTATCTTTCCTCACAAGCCAAGAGCTTATTTTCTTAAACCAAACAATAATCACATTCTCAAATTGAATGGCTTGGAATTGACATGGTCTGATCAAGCTAAATACTTAGGTTTAACGTATGACAAAAAACTCACTTTCATGGATCACATTGAAGGAATCCAGGCAAAGTGTAATAAATATATTAAATGTTTATATCCTCTTATAAACAGAAATTCTAAGCTCTGTCTAAAAAACAAGTTGTTAATTTATAAACAAATTTTCAGACCAGCCATGCTTTATGCGGTACCAATTTGGTCAAGCTGTTGTTCCACCAGGAAGAAAACGCTTCAAAGGATTCAGAATAAAATTCTGAAAATGATTCTGAAGCGTCATCCCTGGTTTAGTACAAATGAGTTACACAGACTCACAAATATAGAACCATTAGATGTAATGTCACATAATATTATAAGCAAATTCCGACAAAAATCGATGCAATCTTCAATTGAATCGATTCGCTCTCTGTATTAGTTAGTAAGTTAGTGTATAAGTTCCTTTTCCCCATTACACAATACAAGTAGGTTTAGAATTTTCCCTACACAAAAATCTCAGAATTGCGGAAGCAAATAATGTCCTCGTGGTAATAACCGAATCATATATATAATAGGGCTGAAAAGTCACCACTTGTGGCTGAACACCCAATTTAAATCTTCATAATTTGATTTTAACTCATATTCCAATAAATAGTTATTTAAAAAAAAATATAAAAAAAAAAAAATGATGTATGATTTTAAGCTTAACAGAGAATATCTTCCACTGTATCCTTTATCGTTATTTTCCATGATGGTTAGAGATTCTAAAACCATTTTGAAATAATCTCCATTCTTCAGTATTATTCCCGGGACCGATATCCGAAAATCGGTATATCCAAAGTCGTTCAAAATTTTGCTGTCATCTACGAGATTGTACGACTCTTCATTTGATTCGAAGTTTATGAAAATTGGAGTAGCCGTTCTAATTTAGAGTTTTTGATACCTATTTGCGGCACTGAAAACCTTTACGAATATAGCTGAAAAAAAGTTTATTTGGTCAAGACCAGCGAACTAGAGATATGTCTTAGCCAACTTCAAGAAATTCGCTACACTAAGAAATTTGTATCTCCGGAATCGGAGGTCAGCAAATTTGTATGGGGCTATAAAAGCTTTCATATGAATCGGAAAATCGGTTTGGCAAAAGTGAGTGATATTATCTATTCAGAAAAGGTCTGTGTGTGTCCGTTTGTGTGTAGAGAAAAAAAGGCGTGGCTTTTCGAAATGATTGGGCAAATTTTGTTCAAACTGCAAAGTCTCCTCGTCAGCCTGAACGCTGATAAATGTTTTAACGTTTCTGTTGTAAGAAGTTATGCAATCACCAGTGAAAACCGAAACCCGGAGGCCGTTCTTCATATACCACTCGAATCAATTCGTCGAGATTTATAAATATATGTGCATGTGTACGTATGTAAGTATGTTACATTTTTGTGCTATCAATACAGTATAACCAAAAACAATTCGTATGGTCACAGACTAACACGTCCTACACTGCCCATACTTGCATATCAGTCCCATATGGAAAATCAACATGTCGAGAAAAAGACGAAATATGTATTAGGAAATATCTTCGAAAAGTGCACACACATACACACACACAGAAACATACACACACAGACATTTTCCGATCTCGTCGAACTGAGTAGAATGGTATATACCACTATGGGTCTCCGAGGCTCCGTTCGGAAATCGGTTTTTCCAGCAATTCTAATACCTTTCTATAGAGAAAGGCAAAAAGGGGAATGTCGTCAGGGTCGGGCCACTGTCTAGGTTGGGCCATTGCTTTTTCTTTTATATGACACGTGCTGCCATCAGTGTTATATCGTAGAAGTATTATTCTCAACGACAGCCAACTTTTCAGTGCATTGTTTGTCACGGAGAATATTTTGTTAAAGTTTTGTGCATTTTTCTTGTTTTCAGTTATCCTAAAAGATTCGGAATAACCATGAAAAACAGCTCAAAGCTTGAACAAACATTTTATCGCCTCCTATGTAAATATATATTTCCATTATGTGGTTAATCATTAACAAATTCTGAAAGGGAAAAAAATATTTCTTTAGCCTGTCGTGTTTCGCGATTAAAAAAAAAACGCTTGTTGTCGAATGGCAACTTGTGATATTCTGGTTCTCGGAGCGTATGTTTTCCACCATAACAGAATACTCATAGTGCCTGCCGTTTTCCAAATAAACAAACGGCCTCAGATTCTTCCTGCTGTCAATGCAAAATGACGTTTACAATAGTTTCTCATGCAAACTAACTTCATGTGATGAAATTTGAACAGTATAAAATATGTAGAGAAGCGAGTTGTCAAAATAAAATTATGAAAGTTTATAATTTTGAACGAAAATAAAAAAAAAACTCGAATTTTCATTATTTTTACGGTTCGTCTTCGACTCATCAGTGCAGAGCAGTTCAAATTGAACTGCTTAGGATTCCTAATACATATTAAATAATCTGAGCAATTTTTTATGAGAGTGATATGTAATTCATACCGTTGGAAACCCTCCGCTGAAATAGGTAGCATGTTTGAGTTTGCTATTTATTATTTGAAAGTTTTTGAAGCACAAATGGATTGCTGACAGAAGGTGACTGTTTTGAAAGCAAACGAAACGTTACACAAGGAAAAAGTACGCGCAGTATAAACAAATACTACCAGACGCAGGTCGAAAAAACCTCAGCACCATGTGATCAAATCATTTAGGCAAGATCTGACAGCCAGATGGAAGAACAATGGCAGCAATTTGAACCTTATTGGTTAAACTAGAACTTTTTTTCTTTTTATGATAGGACGGCTGAACGTTAAATTCGGATAGGTGCAACTTAGTTTGGAAAACACGTTTAGGTAATTTTGATTGCAAAATTCGGATAACAAAATTGAGAGCGAAAACCGGATGCGGACTCCCAATTCAACAATCGTTTAAAAACATCTTTTTTGCACGAACCGGCTCGTGTTACGATACTATTAACACTAAGAATCCTTAAGAGCTGACGCCAGTAGGTCGCGTAAAACCACGTGGCTCGCTGTGTGTATTACATTTCTCTCCATGCTCTCTCGCAAATGTGCCAAATTATTCTCGATGTGGCCGGGTGGTCAAGAAAGTTATGATATTTTAGGTTACAAGTTTGACTACATCACATACAATCCAAGAAAGCTGCCGCTTGTTTGGCAGCCTTTTTGAGCCGATTTAATTTTTCTCTCATTTTTTGTTACGTTACCAGGGAGCTAAAATGGCGCCGACATAGAAATCGACTTACCTCCACAAAAATAACTTTCACTTAATTTTCATCGCGACAACACAAATGTTTTCATGCACTAATCGCATCTAAATTAAATTATCTAGACAATGTCAGGATAGATTTTTGATCCATGCTTTTGAAGGCGAGATATTCAATGAACAAGTTGAAAGTTGCCGTTTTCCGCTATGCAATTCTTCCTTTAAAAAAAGACTTTCCCGACCGCTAAAGTCAAAAAATCATTCTGAAATTTTCACAGAATAATCTAAACTAATTTTCTAAGAGATTGTTAGTTGAGTGTTTTGATATTCGTCACCGTTTCTGAGAAGATCAGATTTGAAGCGGGAAAATAGCCCTCTAAAACGCCCTAAAAGACACTGGCCTCAGCCCTTAAATGTCGGGGCTGGAACATACGACAACTTGTTTGTAAGACTATATGTCCTATACACTGAATCAGCAACCCGTGTGCGTAGATTGCAAAAACTGGTCATTGAATATCTAAGTAGAGTAATGGGGGAATTTCGGCCACTTTGGTATATTTTGTTCCAGCATACATATTTCTGGATATTATCAAAATGAAGTACAATCTTGTTTAAGAATTTTTAAAATTTTTACGTTCTTTAATACAAGGTATGAATATGTAGGTATCTTATATATACATTGTGTTGTGAGACTTGTTAACCGCACTGAAACAGCATTTATTCTATCCTATTCTGATGTTTCATATGAGAAAACAAAATAAAAGTATATTATCCTTTCATTGATTTTTTTATATTTTTTGTCTTAATTTAGGCGCAAATTGGCCTTACGTGGTCGAATGAGTCATGTTTTTATTAGATAAAATAATTTTTTTACCGTTTGATCTCATTGTCACCCTTTTTCTAGGGGGACAGGAGCTTCCATTTTTATTTTGTGATGATTTGTCCGTGACTCGTGTCCGTCCTCCAATGCCGCATCGGTGGTATCGTTCTTGGTTTCCGTTTTTTCATCGTTTTCCTTGTAATTCGCAGTCTTGGGTTCGTTGTTAGTTGCTGTAGACCGCCTTGTTGTGCATTGGTTGCAGTTGTTGGTTGGTTTGATGGTGCAACAGGAGTACTGCGCTCACTAGTTTCCGTTGTTGGGCGGATGTCCTTGTTTTTGTTTGAGGATGTCCTTTTCGCACTTTCAGTGCAAGGTTTGCCGTAGTGTGCAGGTTGTTCACAAAACTGACATGTAACCGGTTGATTTTCATACGTAATCAGCGTTTTATACTGATGTATCCCGTCTGGATCACAAATGATGTAAGATTGCTTTACGTAGTTGCATACATACCACTCGCACGCCATATTTAACATTATCATGATCAACAC
This sequence comes from Malaya genurostris, assembly GCF_030247185.1. Lineage (NCBI taxonomy): Eukaryota > Metazoa > Arthropoda > Insecta > Diptera > Culicidae > Malaya > Malaya genurostris. Next base: position 57,291,739 of record NC_080572.1, on the reverse strand, counting down.
TGTGCACCCCGTTATTAACCGAAGCAAATGCAATTGCATCTCTTTCACGTTTGAACATAACGTACACACAGTTAGACGCCTTGTTGAATTGAATCTCTCTTACATCATTAACGTTTAGAAGCATTCGTTCCTTAAGCAAAAATTCAATTTCGGTTGCTGCTGGTCCAACTTTGCAGCGCTTGAAATCAATACAAATTGAATTTGGTCTTGTAGGTCAAGTTTCAGGCTTTGTTAAATCGTATTTGCCCATTTCGTACACTCTATTGTTCACTACACTGTATTGTCTTTGTTTCTATCGTCTCGACCGTGAGCAATTTTCGACTGTGTCGGATGAGATGCGAGCACGAACTGTTTTCATTGCTTTTAAATCAAAACTGTTTTCCAATTTTGCGTAAAAAGTGACATGAGACCCGGTATGACTCTCGATTGTCTAAGATGCTACGAAGAATGAGTTTTTCAGATTAAATTTTCAGAATGAGATCAGATAGGTAATGGAAACGAAGAACCATAGCTACTTAGCTAGTGTGTCCATAAATTTACACTATACAATCCAGTGTGCTCCGAAATAATGCATCTGTCACTCAATGCTGCTCATCGCATGGCAACGAAATGACCTACGGGCTACCACCAAACTTCACTTCTCATGGTGGCTCCCGTGATGTTGATGCAACTACACGCATAACGTTTTCCAGTAGAAGTAGCATCCGCGCTTCGGACTTTCGAATGGACTTCTCTGTTTTGATTTGCATAAAATAATAGATTTGTGTTTACATTTGCAGGTTTAATTTTACAGAACTTCGCACAAAACGGTTCCGGATCGGTAACGTGATATGACAATGACATGGTGGTCGTCGATTTTCGACACAAAAAGACACAATATCATCCGATGGTCGGTGCTCGGGATAGGATCCATTACTCTTCGGCTAGCAATTTTGACGGCTATCGCTGTGCGGTGTCATGGGTTGATTTATTTTTTGAATTATGGATCCGTACAGAGGTGCACATTTCAGGCCCAGTGAAATTGTTTGTAGGTATTTTTTTTTCGCGAATGATTTTGCATGAATTATGTTATATTTCGTTGCGGATAAATTACTTTTTGAGTTATTGAACAGTGGTAATTTATTGTCGAAATAGATTAAGTGCAGCGTTACGGATCATATCGCTGTTGTCGAGCTTGTTTCTTTTGCGTGTGAAATATTTTGACAGCCATTGATTGGGTTGTATAGTTTTGGAAAATTCCAATTATTCCATTCATTAACTTTGAGGCGGGTGTATGAGAAATGGGTAACCATCTAGTTTCGCAAAGTGGTAGTTGCAAAAAAAATGTTGGAACCTTCAAATTTGAGCTGACACGGGAACAAGTATAGCAAACCATGACGTCTCGGTTACTGGTTGAGAGTCGGCAGTCTTGGAATATTTTCACTCAACATTTTTTTGTAATTGTAGTTGACAGTTATTTAAAAATTCCGCACTCTGGTATTTTGGTATGCTTCCTTACCTTAATTGTGATTTTTATGTAAACAGATTCTTTTGTAATTTATATTTACAAATTGAACTTGGAAATTTATGACTAAAAAGTCACCAACTATAACAATTGAATTTATAATTGTAAAGAACAAAGTTTGTTAAGGTAGTATTTGCTCACAAATTCATATTTTTACTAGAAGCACTAACGTAAATTATGATGTATAATATCACGCAAGTAAAAATGAAAAGCTTGAGCTTGAGCGGCCAGCCCTGGTTGCTAATCCGTTACTGATCGGGATTAGCTGAAATTGTACAGGGAGTTTCTAACAGTTCGGCTGAAAAGTTCGTATCGTTTAATAGAAACACACATTTTTTTGCCAAAATTCGCTTTTATTATTCAACATAATTGCCATCAGAGGCGATACAGCAATTATAGCGATCTTCCAACTTTTTGATACCATTTTTGTAGTACGATTTGTCCTTTGCCTCAAAATAGGCCTCAGTTTCAGCGATTACCTCTTCATTGCTTCTAAATTTTTTACCAGCGAGCATTCTCTTGAGGTCTGAGAACAGGAAAAAGTCACTGGGGGGCAAATCTGGAGAATACGGTGGATGAGGGAGCAATTCGAAGCCCAATTCGTTCAATTTCAGCATGGTTTTCACCGACTTGTGACACGGTGCATTGTCTTGATGAAACAAAACTTTTTTCTTCTTCAAATGAGGCCGTTTTTTGAAATTTCGTCCTTCAAACGGCTCTAATAACGCTGTATAATAGTCACTGTTGATGGTTTTTCCCTGTTCAAGGTAGTCGATGAAAATCATACAATGCGAATCCCAAAATACAGACGCCATAACCTTACCGGCCGATTGTTGAGTCTTTTCACGCTTTGGGTTCGGTTCATCGCATGCAGTCCACTCAGCTGACTGTCGATTGGACTCCGTAGTGAAGTGATGGAGCCATGTTTCTTCCATTGTTATATATCGACAAAAAAAAAAACGGCTTTATATCGATATAACAGCTCCAAACACTGCTCAGAATCATCAATTCGTTGTTGTTTTTGATCGATTGTGAGCTCACGCGGCACCCATTTTGCACAAAGCTTTCTCATATCCAAATATTCGTGAATAATATGTCCAACACGTTCCTTTGATATCTTTAGGGGGTCAGCTATCTCGATCAACTTCACTTTACGGTCATTGAAAATCATTTTGTGGATTTTTTTCACGTTTTCATCGGTAACAGCCTCTTTTGGACGTCCACTGCGTTCATCGTCTTCGGTGCTCATATGACCAGTACGAAATTTTGCAAACCACTTACGAATTGTTGCTTCGCCCGGTGCAGAGTCTGGATAACACTCATCAAGTCATTTTTGGTATCGGCGGCACTTTTTTTCATCAAAAAGTAGTGTTTCATCAACACACGAAATTCCTTTTTTTCCATTTTTTTCACAATAACAAAAGTAGCTTCACTCAAAATGCAATATCTCACAAACTAATAATCAGACAGCTGTCAAATTTATACACGTATCTTTTGAGGGTTGGTACTAACTGAAAATTGTATGGATTTAATTCTAGTGGCGCCCACTCATAGAAACGATACGAACTTTTCAGCCGATCTGTTAGATGATCCGACCTGGGACTGGTAAATCATCCTTCAATGAACATCTTCTGGTAATTCCAGAATTCATTGATCAGTACCGGCACCGGCCAGGCACGAACGTAGATCGTCTAAGGAATGGGAAGGGATGTTAGTCCAACACTTGTTGTTACTAGAGGCCGTATATACTACTGCGCACTCCACAAGTGTCACGGGAAAAGGATATTTTTCAGTAAAAATTTCAGTATTGGTATTATTCGCGCGCGACTCAGTATGTTCCGGTTTCAAATGCTCGAATGCACCACTAAACTCACTGACTTCCCGAGTGAACGTTTCAACAATATCCTATATTGTAGTCCCGGGAAGTCTTGATTCACAGCTCTTATTCTAGGAAACTGAAGAAAAATTTGCAATACTATCGCGTAAAGAATAAAAACTTCCCTATTTTTTTGTAAATGAAATTACGTGATACAAAATAAACGAGTGAATTGGATTTGGACAAAATAGTTGATTCATTGCATTGACATATTCTAAGCAGTTGTTATAAAATCATTTTAAATCACCAAACAAAGGTCAACCGACCACATGCGCGTCCTGATCCTTTATTATTTCCGCTTTATTATTTTAATTATTTATTAAAGTTATTAATTGGTTATATTGGTTAATCTGGGCAGCCGGCTACCGAGAAAAACATTAATTTATTGTTTGAAATATTAATATCAAGTGTATTTTTACTATGTATTCAATATATCGATACATGTTATCTCTGTTATTAACTTTGTAATATCAACGGATTTGCGCATTAGTTGATTTTTATCATACAATTTATGTTAGGAAAGCAGATAAGGCATATTGGGCGCGTGAAAAAAAAATTGGAAAGGGAAAAATCAAATTTTCATTGGTTTTTCTTTACCAATGATCTCCTACAAAGTTTTTGAATCAATCTACGAACTTCATTAAAATTCGAGGGTGTTAAATTTATTGAGATTCGTTGAAAAACAGCTGAGCTATGACAGCTCAAAATTACCGTTCCAACTTTTTTTGAGGCTTGGTATTTGGAGTGTTAACAGTCTTGAACAACATGCAAAAATATGTCTCCCTCATATTAATCAATTAAAAATACTCATGGTTTATAACCATCCATAGTTAATGTCTGTTTCACTAGTGAACAAAAAGTGTCGTAAGTCCACAGCACTGGATCACTGGAAACATTTTAGAAAATTTCAATTACCGCTGAAAATCTTATCATAAACTGCTGAACATATTTCCGATGATGTGGAGAAGAGATATGTTGCTGCCTTAATTACAAGAGACATTCACGATTAAGTTCTACCCATTCTTGTACAGGGCAAATTTTGAAAACGGCGCCCCATAGTAAAGTAAGTCGTATTCACGACCCTCTTAGATTTTGAATTTCATATAAAACTGTTATTCCAGAATCAGAAATCGTATGTGGATAAAATTCAATAGCGTAAGACTTTTTATTTGAACCTAAGATTGAGGATATCGGTCCAGCGATTTATGAAAAAATCAAGTACTATTTTTTGTCGTGAATACGACTTGCTTTACTATGGACGCTTTTTCGAAATTTACCCTCTAAGAGAGTGATAAGTTTTTGATCGTGAATATTTCCTGTTGTATCTAACAAATCAACATAATTTTTGCTACATGCCATCGGAAATATGATCAAATTTTCAGTTGTATGACATAATCTCAAATAATTCAAAATTAAAAAATTAAAAACAGCGCGATCGGCAGCCTAGGGTCACCGTTCATGAATATAGAAAAAAGAGAAAGTATCTGTGTCGGCCCTGAACTGTGCCGTTTCGGACAAAAAAAAGTAAGTAGTCCTAGAAAATCACTTAAATTACCGTTAAGTAAATGTATTGCGTAGTAACCAACTGCGTTTCAAGTTATTATCATTTTCATTTTTGCTTGCGTGATATCAGGGGCTGGGGTCTACTGGGAGAGTGATAGTACCTATTAGCTCTCTCCGGACAGTACCAGCCTAGATGCCGAATCCGGCGGAAAAAAATGAACGAAGAATAGATCTACTGGGTTCCTGCTTCCATGTCGTAAAAGGCGACAATTGCTGGAGTTTCTTTTTCCTTCCAGTTATTAGATATTTTCTAAATCTAACTGATTGAAATAGTTCACTTCTGACTACTCTATTTTACTAAATTATCTCTTCATTCAACCTATCAATTTCCGTCTAGCTTCGGAGAAAAGTTATATTTGGAATGTTTTCTTCTTCCATGTTATTGATTGTTTTTAGAATTGTAACTTCTTTCCTTTGGCATAAACGTCCCATAGAAAATATTGAATACTTCAACTTTACCGAGTCATAACTTTGTTGTTAGCCAACCGATCTTTAAAATTTTTTACCATTGGAAAGGTAGTACTTTCAGAAATAAAATGCACTAAAAAACGAAAAATAGGGTTTTCTACCCAAAGTTATAATGAAAATTGTAGATAGATGACCTAAGAATAGGAGAGACTTTTTACAATGATCGTAAATATCTCGAAATTCAAAGCGATGACCTATATATTTTTACACATCATTCGATTGCTAGGGATACCTGCTACAATTTTTGCTCAACTACCATTCCTGCACAATCTAAAGAAAACATTAAAAAATCGATAAATTTATAAATATGTATGAATTTTTCTTTTTTCTTTCACATGTTTGTATATAACTCAAAAATTAAAGCGATGACATGTACATTTTTCTGCTTCCAAACATTGAAATCATTACCAGAAACAATGTATTGATGACCAATGTTATATATCCGTTCAAAGAATCTCAAGAAATTTGGTACAAATACAGAGAATTTCTATTATTGTGAAAATTTTGCCAAACAAAACCTTTAAATTTTATGACATATATTTTTTTATTATTTTCGTTAGAAATTTATTATAAACAAAATTTACAAAATAAACTGAAACTTGGATTTCACTGAAAATTTTAAAAATTTTAGTAAATAACCTGCCAATCAAAGTGAAAATATTGGAATCCGTGTTGAATTCATCTGTTTCAAAGAGACGTAGAATTTGTTTTTTAATAATAAAATAAATTTTGTGACAATACAAAAATTTTAAATTATTTCAATGACTTTCTACAATAAGAAATAGAACGTAAAATTATATGAATTCCCATGGCAAAATGAGCCAACTACAATTAAAAAAAATTCTTGATTTTTGTTTTACAAGCAATTATAAACAAAAACATATATCTTAAATTTTCCGCTATCCTAAACGACATCAATTATAATCGATAGAATATTAAAATTTAAATATCGCAAACTTAGAATTATTTCGGAATGTATAGAATTCGAAAAATATTTGAATTTTCTATTAGTAAACAATTAAAAAAGTAGAATTCCGAATTTAGCATAAAAAATTACACGAAATTAAGTAAAACTTGTTTTTATCCACCTAGTTGTGTAATGATGCCTTTCTCATAACTCTCTTATTCTCATATAAAAATGTATTTTTCGAACAGTTTTGTTTGATTTTTGAAAAACATGAAAGCTAGTGCATGAACTAGTGTAACCTACAAAATAAAACAGTTCTCAAATCGGTTAGGCCATCTTTGTCAGTGAAGTGAGTTCCACTATTTCAGGTACTTATGAAACTGAAATCGCCCCGAATATTGGCTTTGCAGCAGCCTTTGCAATTAGCACCAACCAACCAATCTATTTGCAGCTTACATGCTCGAAAATATCATTAGTCATTAAAAAATTGGTTTTAACAAACTCTAAAAGATGTTCAAAGATACCTATTAGAAAAGAGAAAAATATAAATGCTAGAGCAAAAAATCTGATTTTGTGAGGAACACCCTAAGTTGCTCTTCAAAAATAGCTGTAACACTAAAACCGTTGCAGACATTACTATGGTGTCCTCAGCAAAGCTGCTCGATATAAGTTTATCTACAATTTTGCTGAAGAATGCAGTCCTGTATCTCAACACATCCGGATAAGTTTTGGATCACTTTAATATTAAGAGCCAACCTAATACCATGTACATCGACATATGACTTATCTTCACTGATCATTTGTTTTGAAGACATCATAGCTCTAAAGTGTAAGGTTAAGCCACAAATGTTTTGTCTCTCTTAATTGTAGATCCGGACCACTGTGCAATGCAATTTTTAAATTTCCGATCTTTTAGATATTATTTGAGATTCTACGGCAAACCTAAAACAAAATCAGAATTTTAGTAGTTATCAATTGCGTTTGGGTTGTGCATAAAAATTGTTTAGATCGTTCGTCCAGTACAATATAATTATTTTTTGAGTTTTAGGTTATTTACTAAAATTTTTAAAATTTTCTGTGAAATCCAAGTTTCAGTTTTTTTTGTGTAAATTTTGTTCATAATTAATTTCTAACTAAAATGATAAAAAAATTTATGTCATAAAATTTAAAAGTTTTGATTTGATTTTGTTTGGCAAAATTTTCCCAATAATAGAAATTCTCTGTATTTGTACCAAATTTCTTGAGATTCTTTGAACGGATATATAATTTTGATTATCAATACAATGTTTCTGATAATGATTCCAAAATTTTGAATAAAAAAATGTACATATTATCGCTTATTTTTTTGAGTTATACACAAACATGCGAAAAAAAAAGAAAAATTCATATATATTTATAAATTTATCGATTTTTTAATGTTTTCTTTAGATTGTGCAGGAATGATAGTTGAGCGAAAATTGTAGCTGGTATCCCTAGCAATCGAATGGTGTGTAAAAATATATAGGTCATGGCTTTGAATTTCGAGATATTTACGATCATTGTAAAAAGTCTCTCCTTTTCTTAGGTCATCTATCTACAGTTCTCATTATAGCTTTGACTAGACAATCCTATTTTACGTTTTTTTTCAGAGCATTTTATTTAAGGAAGTAGTACCTTTCCAATGGTGAAAAAATTTTAAAGATCGGTTGACTAACAACAGAGTTATGACTCGGTAAAGTTGAAGTTCTCAATATCCGATTCGCGATGTAGGTGCCGCATGAATGCAGATAGGATACATTTTGAGCTTGAAAAAAAATTTGGAACGGGAAAAATCAGATTTTCATTAGTTTTTCCTAAACGATCGTCAATAATAATATACTTAAATCAATCTACACACGAGGGTGTAAAATTTATCGAAATTTTTCAAGTAACGTCTATAGCAAATTGTTCATTCTTCGTTACGGATCATAGTCTTTGGCATGCACTGTGCACTGCTTATTCGGTTCATAAGCGAGAGATGTGAATGCTAAGTGTGATACTTGTTGTAGTCTGATCACCTATACATCTATGTAATTCCTTGCTCTGATATATAGTATCGTTCCAATTTTAGTATATGTCCAACCGAAACTAGGACTCCCATAGACAATACGAGTCGTAAAATACGAGGCTATTCATACAAATCCAATCAATTATTATAATTCTCAAAAATATTTTTTTTTATATTCTTTTTAGTTTCGAGTTTCCAAATTCCAACAACCAAAACCGAGCAGATTCAAAGAAATTTTTTTTTATTATATCCTCTTATTTATATCTTATGACTTATACATTGCTATTGGTTTCAGATATAACAATTTATGATTCTTCCTAAAAGTTACCACTGAAAATCAAAAAGTGCGTTATGAATTGAAAATAGCTGGTTTCGTTGCATTTTTCCACATGTTATACGTCTGTCGTCGCTATCATTTTACTTTCAATTATTTCAAGTTGTTGGTGAGATTCGACATAAATGTTTGTTTTGTTATGTTTGTTTATCTTTTCAATAATAAATAGGTATAGAATTTGCTTAAACTAGACAACAATTTTCCGCATTGTGTGAAAAAGCATGTCAGTTTTATTCGTAATCACGTCATTCAGTTATGTCTCCGACATTACCCATCCGCCTTTTTTTTTCTACATGACACTGAAAATATTTTCAATTAGCTGTAAGATTCTTGAATTGAGAAGATCTGGTTAGTTGATGGCCAATAATTTGATTTCGGAAATACCGGATCTCACTTACCGGTTCCAGAAATACCGGAAATTGTCGTCAAAACAGTCGTAAAGAAACTCTAAGAAATGGCTATGCCAATTTTTGAAAACTTGAGCCGAATCGAATAAAATTTAACGGTAACCTATAAAACCTTTCATTTAGGTTTAATAGGTTACCGTTAAATTTTATTCGACTTCCGGTTTCGGATTTATAGGAAGATGTGTGTATAAAATGCAAGAAACGGTTCTCTTTTTAAATCGGGCTCAAAACTGCTTTGTTTATTATTGGTTTATTTGTTTATTTGTTTGCTTGTTCCATCTGACAATATAAGTTCTAATGAATATAAGGTCAAGTTATAAAATCGAGGATTGGGACACTTTCTGAACAAACTTATGCGATGATTCACCAAAATCGAATAAATTTTCAACTAGGGAGAAAGTTCGAACACACGCTGCAATAGGTTCGTTGGCTCCAAACGATGTCCGATGGAATCTTCGTTGTAGCAAACCTGTTGATCGTAGAGTTCGTTGTGAAACCCGGAAGTCGATGAGAGACAGGATCTTTGGAGAGTCGATTTCGCCGTTGATAATCTTCGCCACAAACGCAGCTTGTTGAATCTTTCTTCGTCGTTCCAGAGTGTCAAGACCTAACAGGCGACATCGATCAGGGTACGGTGGCAGATCCAAGGGATTTCACCAGGGAAGGTCTTTTAAATCTTTTCTGAACACGCTCAATCCGCAAGTTCCAAACGAGTTGATATGGACTCCATACCAAACTGGCATTTTCCAGCAATGGTCGCACTAAGGAACAGTATAACGCCTTCAAACAATGTGGATCCTTGAAATCTCTGCTGATTTTAGCTACGAATCCGAGTTGCTTTGTTGCCTTAGATATTAAAGCAGAACTATGCTGATTAAATGTGAGTTTTGCATCCAATACAACACCAAGGTCGTTAACACGGTCAACTCTTGTAAGTGTTTGTCCATCAATTTTGCAGTCGAAGATTAATAGACGAAGTATTCGGTGAAATGTAATTACATGACATTTGGTCACCTTTTGACGATCCGGTTTGGTTCACTTTTATAAGATCCAAAGGTCATAATAAGTTTGTGAACGAATTTTGATTTGAGACAATTAGACCGTCACAAATCGAAATTGTTTGTCTCCCTAATTTGTCTCGAAGAATCGAAGACGAACGAAAAGAAAAAATTAGCATGATCATGAGATTCTAGCATAAATTGGTCAATTTGTAATCAATTAAAACGTAGTTCATTTTCAATTATATCACAATAGTTATTCATTGGAAAGTAGAATACTGTTCTATTTTCAAAGCAAGCAACACAACTACCATCACCATTAAACAAATCACATAGTTGCAACCGTAGCGTTCTGATTTCACAAGAGGCATTTTACGGTTAAAAATGACTTCCATTCCGAAAACTCAACGATTTTGGTAACCACAATAATAAATAACAAATAGAATACAGATGCGTGGGGTCAGCATTCAGTACCGTTCCGTTGGTGTTCCCGGTGGATATTGCCGTTTCGCCGCATATGAATATTTCTGCTGCTGTGGTTATTGAATACGGTTCAGAGCTCGAGTTGCACATAGAGATTCATTTTAAAAAACACTATGCAATAACCACGAGGTGAATTGGAATATGTTTTTATTGCACCACTTGATTTTTTCGCTGAGATATGCCAGCCAACGCGTTGTTGAAAATTGTTCATTTAACTTCTGTTAGAAAAATGCAGCTTCCAGGTTCTACCACGGAAAACAGGGAAATGGTGAAACCACACAATGCGTGATTATAAAAAAAATAAACAAACTATAACTTGTTTTGTTTTCGCCCTAGATGTTAAGTATTCAACAGCTAAATTTTGGTAGTGTGCTGTTTACATCTAATAGATGTTTGTTGCCAATGCGAGATACAATAAAAAAAATATCTTCATTATTTCACCTATTTACAACGTTAGTGCGCCTCGAGGAAGAGTTCACCATAATTAGTTATAATTATGGTAAAGTCCGTTTTTGACACGATTGAAAAAAAAACATAACCATGCGAGTGGGGCAGGTGAAATTGGAAAGCGTGAAATTAGTGACAGTAAAAAGATGGAATTCAGATGATAACAAAGAGCACGGCAAAATTTTAACGAACAGGTGAAAGTTGTGCACAAATAAATTGTTTAATGTTCCGGTAAACGATTCAAAATATATCAGGTTTTGTTTTAATACAACACAAGTAGAAAAAATCTTGCGATTTTACATCTTATAAGATGAACATAAATGAAGCTCATATTTAACACAAATCTGAATTCAAGAACATGTCAAATTATGTGATTTAAAATTGACATGGCTTGAAATCGAATGAAATTTAAAAAGTGAAAGATAGTTTGCTACAGCGCGACTTGAACCAAGATACATTACATCACAAAGCACGTCCGATAATTGACTGAGCCACAGAAGCACATATCTGCTTAATGAATGATTGCTATATATATATATATATATATATATATATATATATATATATATATATATATATATATATATATATATATATATATATATATATATATATATATATATATATATATATATATATATATATATACAGTCAACCCTCCTATAACGCGGTGAGTGCGTACCGCGTTATATGGAAACCGCGCTATAAGAAACTCGCCATAGCCGAAGAGAGAAAAAGTCAACGCCGGCGAGCTCGGAACGGCTGAATGCGGAGTGCCCTATATCCAGTTAAAACCATTCATTGGGTGCACGGAAAGAACTGATGGGACGTTGTTGAACGGAAACCGCGCTGTAAGAGTACCGCGTTATAGGAGGGCTGTCGCTATTTCAGCTCCGCGTTATATGGAAACCGCGTTCTGAGAGTACCGCGTTATAGGAGGGTTGACTGTATATATATATTTATATATGTACCCATACCGACTTCTGACTGGTAGTCGATTGTAAATTAAACTAGAAGCCTGTAAAATTTTGTCCGAATGGAATATTCCGTTATATGGCAAATTAAGTTGTTATGAATTGTATATAATTCATACATTTTTTTGTAAAAGTTGTTTTTCAATCTCATGCAAAAATTTGGTTTTGTTGAATTTTTTGCTCGTTTTACATAATTTTTAATCGAATTTATAGCAAGCTTTTATTTTCTCACTATACACATAAATAAAATATATCCTTCTGCCTTTCTCTTAAGAAATGATACAGAATTGTTGGAATCTCGGAGACCTATAGTGTTATATATCTTTCAAATAAGCTCGAAGACAACAATATATATGCACAGTCCGAAAAAATCTTGTGATTTCACATCTTATATGATGCAGATGAATTAAGCGTCGTATTTCACACAAATTTTCATTCAAGAACATGTAAAATTATGTGATTTGAAAATTACATGGCTTAAATTCGAACGAAATAAAAAGCAAAAGATCGCAGCAGCGCGACTTGAACCGAGAATCATTAGATCACAAAGCCCATCGGTTACTCGACTGAACTACAGAGCTCATATCTGTTCATTGAATAATTGATGCATATACCATGCAGTGGTACTTGGTAGCCGCGTGTAAATTTCACTTGGAGCGTGTAAAGTTCTGTGCGAGTGGAATATTGCGTCATTTGAAAAATTAAGTAGTTGTGAATTGTATCGATTGTAGAGTTCTGTCACCTGTAAAATTCATAATTTTTGTCGTGAATACGACTTACTTTACTATGGGGTGCCTTTTCAAAATTTATCCTCTGAGAGAGTGATAAGTTTTTGATCGTGAATATCTCTTGTTGTAACTAACGAATCAACATATTTTTTGCTACACGCCATCGGAAATATGATCACAATTTTATAATAAAATTATCAGTTGTGTGACATTATCTCAAATAATTCAAAATTAAACTTTTCTTAAATGTTTGGTATAAACGAGTATCAAAGGGGATAATCCATAAGGCGCGTTTGCCTTGCTCGTATTTTTAAGCTCATAGCTCAGTGATCTGTGAAAGGATTTATATAATCTAACTACTAATAGAATCGAAATTTTTCAACTTAAACGTGTAGCAAAAACATTGAAATATTTCAATAGTACACTATTGAAAAACCTGTCTCATTTGACCCATGTCAATACCAGCCAATCAGAACGCGTTCTGAGGAAGAGATCAAAATATCTGCTGCTGTACAACAAATCGTTCGAGAAAAATGTTCCGAAAAGTGGTGAATATTGTAGTGAGTTCCTCAATTTGGTTCTTCTGAATACTAGAAACGAATCCCTACAGCGTATTGATATTTTCTTTCAATAAATTATGCAAATCCGAAATGAAATAATCGACATTAAAATTCTGTATACGGCTATTTTTATAGCCGTTAGGACCGCCCATTAGTGAAAAGGCTACAAACGAAATCACGTTAAAAGAAAGCTCCTAACCAAAATTGGATCAGTTTGGATTCTTTCGCCACTGCGAGCAGATGTATTTTGTGTCGTTTGCAAAGCTAGTTTCGTCTCCGACAAGAGCGATTACGTCACATCTGCCAGTCAATGCAAATTGATGAAAAAACAACGGTGGAGATCATTACACAAAATCAGCCGTTCTAATGACTCAAAAGTTTACTAAAGAACTATTAGGATTTGTTGTTCGCAAATCAAAGGTAAATATCCTCAGTTTAGTGAAAATCTAGAACAGCTTGGTTAGATTTGTGCACTTTTCGCTGTGTGAAATTCACAGTAATCGAGATCAAGTGAAGCCTTCTTTGTTTTTGCGAAAAATGTTCCAGAGTTTAATGTCGTAGAGAATTACGCAATTTGAATGCTAGAAACGAATCCCTATAGCATATTGATAGTTTCGTTCAATAAATAAGCCCAATGTATCATTGATCAACCCAGCGAATTAATGTTTTCTTTATTGGAAGATTATAATCGGTTGTAAACGCTACACCTACACCAACCATATCAGTATCGCACCCACGTACAACAGTTCAGCCTGGAATAAGATGACGGAAGTCAGCGGCATCCATCGGAATTCGAATTCAACTCATCACTCTCCATCACAAACGCTTTCATAAAAGTTTCTTTTCAGAGCCACCTTTATATTATTATAAAGAACTATACTGGTTATTTCATAATACTTGTGTTTCAGAATGTTAAATGTAACTAATCTGTACTTTAGTTCAGGTGCATCGTTTCAAATTCTACATACAATTTCATACAATTGATCAACTAATTGATAATCGGAAGTGTTAAAGAACATGTCAGTTGTTTTCGTATTCACGACATCCAGTTATGTCTCTGACATTACCCACCCGCCTTTTTTTTCTGTGGGTGTGTGTTTGTATGCAAAGATGACTTATCGTATCAATAAACGCTCATTAGCAAAATCTTCACACGATTAAATCAGTGCCATTAAAGAGAGACGGATATCATCGCAGTAACGAAAAACCTACACGGTTAATTTAACATAGAATAGACACGACTGCGAGAGCCAATTACTCTCGATGGCCTGTCTGAGAATCAAAGGTTAGCATGCTGCTGTGGGGATTCTCACTGAAGCAACAAACGGTCGTTTATTCTCGTTTCGCGATCCGATTCTATACTGACAGTTGAAAATTGCGATAGATTCATGTAACGATTGCTGACTATTCTAACTGTGTACATACAACCTTTGTATAAGTTGTGTCTATGAAAATGTATGTGAATGCTCCACACAAGGTTTTCTTTTTTTGTCTGTAACAACAACAACAACAACAACAACAACAACAACAACAACAACAACAACAACAACAACAACAACAACAACAACAACAACAACAACAACAACAAAAACAACAACAACAACAACAACAACAACAACAACAACAACAACAACAACAACAACAACAACAACAACAACAACAACAACAACAACAACAACAACAACAACAACAACAACAACAACAACAACAACAACAACAACAACAACAACAACAACAACAACAACAACAACAACAACAACAACAACAACAACAACAACAACAACAACAACAACAACAACAACAACAACAACAACAACAACAACAACAACAACAACAACAACAACAACAACAACAACAACAACAACAACAACAACAACAACAACAACAACAACAACAACAACAACAACAACAACAACAACAACAACAACAACAACAACAACAACAACAACAACAACAACAACAACAACAACAACAACAACAACAACAACAACAACAACAACAACAACAACAACAACAACAACAACAACAACAACAACAACAACAACAACAACAACAACAACAACAACAACAACAACAACAACAACAACAACAACAACAACAACAACAACAACAACAACAACAACAACAACAACAACAACAACAACAACAACAACAACAACAACAACAACAACAACAACAACAACAACAACAACAACAACAACAACAACAACAACAACAACAACAACAACAACAACAACAACAACAACAACAACAACAACAACAACAACAACAACAACAACAACAACAACAACAACAACAACAACAACAACAACAACAACTGAAGTTGTCGGCAATGAAATTGATTTTCGAAGTGTTCAAAACATGTCAAAATGAAACGTTAAATGTTGTTGAACCGCTTGGTGGTGTTAGCAGCTCAATATAATCTGGTTGTTTACTGATTAGTCGAATACGAATAGTAAAAATAAGATAAAAGTTATGTTGCATTCCAAGATATCCTTGTGAAGAACTTTTATTCTGCGCATCTGCTTGTCGTTACACCGACTGGTTTTGATTTGATATTTGAAGAAAATTGTTGATATAATATAAAAAATCATCAGATTTAAAGAAGAAAATTTATTAATTGACAACATTCTCACTCCTCAACAATAACAAAACAGAAACACTTTTCTTTGTTCAGTTTTTGATTCTATTGCTAGTCTATTCCTTTAGAGCAAGAAACAAACACTTGGTCATGTCATGATTTGCTCACTGTGTTTGTACATTTCATGTGTAGAAATCAACGATGGTGAAATTCTTCTGATTGCGGATCATCATTATCTGTACCGGACATTTCTCAAGTGCGCTTCCGATATTTTTCAATTGTAAGTGACTTATGCTTCGGGTCTCTTTGTTTAAAACTGTCCTTTTATGTATCTATGTGTAGCCACAACTGGATATTCATAGCACTGGGGTACTTTCGAAAGTGATACACCGCACAGCAGAGCTAGAAGCGATTGAATTTTCCGAACCCTTTTCAATTCTTTCGCCTCCAGAAACAGACAATCTATGTTCGCATCGACCTCGGAATATATTCAAACTAGTTTTTCACCACACATGCTGTGCTCCTTTCCTTTCTGCACAGGCTGCCATCGATCCGAACATCAGTGGCTTTTTCTTTCTCGCCCTTGAACATACCGCTTATAGTGTTTATGCATTTTCAATTTCCCTGAATACACCCTGCCATATCCTTGGGGATATTAAAAATAAATACGGGAGATGGGAAATGAATTCAATTTGAACATCACATCACACACCGCATCCGATGGTGGCCAAGTGTTTACCCTCTTGTGGAATGTTAAATTTTCCAAAAGTGCAAAAACGAAGCAAAATTCTTTATCATGTGTATGTGTGGGTGTGTGTATGTCGTTCGCATCGTTGGTCATCTAGCAGAAACGGGAATCTGTTTTCTTTACGTCAGTCACCGCTACTACAGCAGTGGTGATGCAACCCCAGGTTTTCTATTTCATCAATCTGGGAGGGGCTTCCGGCGAGGAATCGTCCGTTCGGAAGTGCCGGAGCGACATTTGCTTGCTCTAACGATTGCCACACTAACGATACGCCTTCTGCATCGGAATCCTCGATAAACACGTGTATGCAAATTCGGTTACCATGCCCTGTTTCTACACGAGTGATGATACACCAGGTGTCGGCCAAGTCGGATGACCAGTGTTGGCAAGTGAGCCTTTATGGGCTGATTGCTAAATCAATGCTCATCAATGGAATTGGTCGTGAAAATTAGGCTTTTTAATAAACATATGCTTTCACAATTGTGGAGAAAAATATAACTTTGGCATCCCTGTTCCAGTGTCGTCCGAATTGTCCTATCCGAATGTGTATTTCACTTTAAAAGCTGCTAAATGTCATCAAATTGATGTCATCCTTTCTCACCCCAGGCATCAGCAAAGTCGTCTTCGACGAAGTTACGTTTGCGGTATCATAAAACCCTTATCCCATTCTTGATGGATAGGGCATTGGAGGTAGATTCAATCCCATGAGGACAGGGAAATAGGATTTGAGCAATCCCCTGGAACCGAGTTTGGCTGGCAAGATTCTGGTTTTCGCTTCTGTTCAGCTACCGGCTTCGTCTCATAACACCGTAGTCAAAACCGGATGACTTGAGGGATGATTTGATGAATTCATAACATCGTCATTTTCCCCTTTTGCTGTGGCAGGTTCGGCCTCTTGCGCTATAGCCGTGATCCGAAACTCTTTACCCGTTTCAGCTGTCTTGTTGTGGGTCCACCAACTTGACAAGGATATTAACAATTATTCAGCGATTGTATCTCGTTCGAAACGAGATGAGGTTGTTTTTATCTCTCCCCTAGAGGCGATAATAGGGATGCTGACAGAAGTTTAAAGAAATGCTTTGGCTTCAAGTGCAGCGATATAGCGATTGCAGCTGTCCGGAAGGCATCAATCATCGTTATTTCGATAATTTTTCGGCAGTCGTTGTAAACAACGTAGAGACGCGAAGGAGCAGAAGGATTGACGCAAATTGACACTTTCACTTGTAGTTTTTGTTTGCGTTTCCCTAGGATGTGTAGCACTTGACACCATTCTACAAATATGACAGTTTTCAACATATTTCTAGTTAATTCTATCTTGTTATGTTACACATCATAGGATAGATCACTTGAAGAGAGTGGCTGTTTGGTGCATAACATTCAATTATTAATCGATTTCAATTTGTAGCTAAGTTCGAATATGACTCCCAACAGGTGGCAATGTGGTATATACGTACAATAGTATAGTACATGTAATTTCCGAAATCGGAATTTTTATTGATGCCAAAAATCTTAAAATTGCATGACACGTGGAGATTTGGTGTTATCCCAAAAAAATTTTTTTTGAAAAAATCGACTTTATGGGAAAGTCCAGAAAGTCCGTTTAAAAATAAATTGTTTTTCCTCGAGATTACACTAAATCTCGACGTTTCTTGCAATTCTAAGACTTTGTTTTCGATTTCGGAAATTTCATGTACTATACTATACATGTACTATGGTGATTTTTCAAGATCTATAAAAATTCCACTAAGTGGACTAAGAAGGGTTTTTAAGATTAGCATCACTCTTCTCATACAAATAGGCAACGAAAATGTCAAGCGCATGGTTGAAAAAACGATGCCTACTATGTGATACAAACACTGAAGAATGCTTTTGTGAACTACTCGATTCAATCTGAATCAATTGATGTAAAAAATGATACCAAATTAGTGTCACAAATTATTTAATAAAAAGATAACACTGTTCTGAAGAAAGAGAAAGTGGTGTGATTATGAACGGGTTTTTCATTTAAAAATATATTCTCTTTCTTTTTAGGAAACATTTTCTTCTCAAGTGTTTCCATTCGTCATGTGTCTGAATATTTACTAATGGATTCGCCTCAGAACCTGATCACTATATTACATAATTATAACACTATTCAATGTTTGATAATTTCATAAATAGTAATGTTCTCTTTTCACTTGTTTGAATTGAAAATTTCTTATTTTCGCTAAGCAAAAATCTTCAAAAATATGAGATGGAAATTTTCACTATATTTACTTGATTACGCCTTCTTCATATCATATCATTTGTATCGCAAGGTTGCTAAGTTTTCTCTTAATACTAAAATATAGACCGGGCACGGAGTTGAACCGAGCAGCTTAACTATCTTAAAACAAGCAATTATTTCTATCCTTGGATTGACTTCGTAAACGTACTTCCATTTTAAATGCGCTTCGAACAAGATTGACATTTACATTGTGTATAGTTAGTGCAAAAGAGTGAAGAGATACCAAAGCAAGAAGCACAAACCTCTGAGGACGGGTATAGCGTGAAGGGTTAGTCGATGCCTTTCATGCAGCCCACCTGGGTTCGATTCCCAACCTCGAACATAGGATCAGAGTTTTCTGTTCCAAAGAGGCGAATGACCTTAAGGTTAAAACCTCTACAACCGTAACCAAAAGATGCCCGATGCTCTTCATCACTCTACCGGAGAGACATAAACCCAATAATGCTTTAACTTAGTATATTTTCACTGTTTTGTGCTAGTGATACATAATGTAAGCGTATGTAAAGCTATTAGGCTGACGCGATTGATGTAAATGGCGCAGAATTGCCCGATGATGGCCCGATTCATTGATAATCTAGCCGATCCAGCTTGAAAAACATCACTGGGTAGGATCTTGATCACTACACACTTTTAAAAAGTTATTCAGAATTTGAGTACTAGTCATTCAATTAGTTTCCATCAATGATAGTGAGAAACTCTTACTCAAAATTTAAGTTCAACTCGTTTTTGGGTTTGTATTTGAGAGAGTCTAAAAGTCGTAATAACCATTTGTAGTAACAGCTGCCATTTTTTTGTTAGTGGGATTGTGTACTTTTAATTGTTTTAATTTTAATTAGGATGCAAAAAATATCGGAAGCAGTGGACGCAGAAATAGCGGGAAAATTTCATGGTAATTTAAATTTTATCTCATTTTCTCTCACTATTTTTTTAGTAACCTTTTTTTAGAGTGGAGGTCGAAAGCGATACCTAATGTCACAGTTTAGTCGAACCGGCTTCAAAAATAATCGTTTCGAGAGCCACTATGAGCTAGTTTTAAATTTAATTAGTATCTAACGAGGAAAACAGATTGAAAATATGACATGCGAATTAAAAAAGAATCGTGGAAATGTTACCGCATAGACAGGACTCGAATCCGTTGCTAGCTTCTATCCGGGGAAATTGTTTTGTCAATTAATCTACCATTCAAAGCGTTTTTACCAGGTAAATATCGAATATCGTAGTTAACTATGAGTAACTTTCTTCGGCAGTCGGTCCACAATTAGCACCATTCACTTTTCTGGAACACTCTCAACTGCTATGATGCAGGTTAATCATCCAGACACTGGCAGCCGAGATACCGAGGGGTAGTATATTTTATAATGTGTTATCTTTAAAATCTTAACTACCACCGAGGGTCCCATAAAACAAGCCACTGCTGACTGTCACTGCCGGTTTTCTTTTCCCTGTATCAGCTGCAAACCTATCTATCTATCTCAGTACCAGTGCCATATCCGGGCAGCAGTGACAGTTCCGTTGTGCATTCCCCATTCATGTATGTACGGTAGACTAGGTCGGCACGTCCGCCGCAATGGGGTAGTCTTAGCCCGGCGGTGATTACACACAGGGAACAACTTAAATGGAACATTGACTCCGGGAGTCTCTATTCCATATCGTATGGTTCGGTATGCTGCTGCGGTCTGGATTTTCTTTTCTCTGGACAAAAGAAAAGTTGCTTCATCTTTCAGTTCGAGAATTTTTTTTCTCAATTTTTTTCTGGACACACAATTTGCCCAAAGCACAATCGAATGCTTTCAGGGAATATTTTTCCGAAGTAGCTGTGCTGTGTCAGGATTGGTGTGAAAAATTTGTCGTTTTCTACTGGCAAAAGGTAAGTATACCCATTTTCATGCGATTAGGATAGTATTTTAAATATTCGTCCAACAATCGATGATTTTTTAAGAATCGTTACAACGGTAATGGTGGCTCATAAAATTCACTGAGGAGGTGTGTAGACAAAATTTAAGCCATGCGCACTTAAATAACCAACACACGGGCCTCACCCGTCATGGCTGGGCCTAGAAGAAGACGCCGGGCAGCCTACCCCCTACAAAAATTATGAAACGAAATACAGAATGAAAAACACTAGAAGAGATGGGATTGCGAAAGTTAAAAAAATCCCTTAAGGAAGATTTTCACTTCCTTATCTTCTTCAATCCCTAGGACCTCTAATTATCCTGGAATGTGCTTTTATACATTTCAGAAGGCTACCCGATTAAACAGAGTGTCGTAATTCTTTTTATCAATACTAATAATTGTTTTAATGATGCTTTATTGTAAACCAATTGTTTGTCATCTCGCTTAAAACTGTTCTTCAACTTGTTCGTCTTCGACTTATCACTGCGTCAGCAGTTTATGTTCAGTTGCTAACACCACCTAACAGTTCAGCATAAACCTCTAAGCAGATGTAAAGTTAATGCACGTTTGCACTGGAATGTAATGTCTAAACTAACGTGTAGGACGAAACAAGTTTCAGCCTACTGCTCGTACAGGTTGTGGTAATTTAGGGATTGAAAAAATCCAAGCACAAATTTTTGGGATTTTTATTCATCGCTCAATTAGCACTGTCCTAGCCTTTTCGCTTCTAGAATAGGTTGGATATAGTTACGGCATCCATAAATCTGATCTGATAAATCATGTGTTGAAATTTTCTTCTTCGCTTCATGCGAGACCGTTTCGAAGCGATTCCAGTCTTCAATCACTCCAAATAATACTCGTTGATAATGTTTTCCCCTTTCTGTTGGTAGTTCACGAGAAGTATACCGTGACAATCACTTAAATAGCCAACGCTATGCCCAGTTTTACTCAGCCCGCTTCGGAACATTTGTACAAACTCATTTTGTTCTTTGGCGTGTCCGAAAAGTCCACCCGATACCGCAAAACCACTCGGCTGTCAAATCACTCGACAGTCAAATTGTATCAAATCAAATTGTGTTACTATTGTGTACTAGCTGATTTACCGGCGTTGCTCGGGAATGTTTCGTGCAGTCATGATCGAAAAAAATTCTTGAAATGATCTGTTCGGTTACCGGCACCCTTTTATTTTAAGCTCATAACTTCTGACTTAGTGCACATTATTCGGACGTCTATACATCAATGGAAAGCTAAAGTCCCTAGCTAACAACTGATTAAGAAACTAAATTGATTCATTTGATTGAAAAAAAATTTATCAATTTAGTAAAGTGAAAAATTTTGGCCATTTCAAAAAATTTGTTCGGTTACCGGCACCCCAAGAAGTTTCACTAAAAATAGAAAAATACAAGTAAAAACTGCAGTTATTCAAAGAAAAAACAGAAATATTTCTTTTTTGAAGCGTTTTGGACAAAAGTCTTCATTGTCTGATGGTGACTTCACCTTGGCTCTCTTGGTCGATGATTTTGATGGTGGCGCCTTTGGTGTTCATTTGGCCGGTCTTCCACGTTTTTTCTTAGCCGGAGCATCTGTTGTATGAGCAGCTAGATGTTTGGCCAAAACTTTGATTTGCTTGTTCTCGACAACAATCAATGGTAACAATCAATGTCTCGTATGACCTCATACGAAATATTGATTGGAAGTGCTACGCAAGTTCGATATCTGAGAAACTAGAAACAACACAAGAATTTCCTCCGGAGGAAGAGTACACGTTTTTGGCTGGCTTGATTCTCGAGGCTTCAAGCTTAGACGAAACGTGTACTCGGCACGAAAACAAGCATCCATCCTTCGAACCTCTGGTGGGACAAAGAGTGCTCAGAATTAAACGCGAAGAGGGCTTCATCATTTATCGAGTTTAGAAAAAACGGAACACCTGAGAATTTTAGAAACTATGCGGCATTAGACGCTCTAATGAAAAGCTTGATTAAAGCGAAGAAAAGCGGTTATTGGCGTCGATTCGTAGACGGATTATCGAGAGAAACATCAATGAGCACTCTTTGGAACACGACCCGACGAATGCGTAACAAAAACACCACAAACGAAAGCGAGGAATATTCTAACCGCTGGATATTCGATTTCGCTAAAAAAGTATGTCCCGACTCTGTTCCGGAACAGACGATCATGCACGTCGTCTCATCACACAGAAACGAAACATCTTTTTCGATAGTAGAATTCTCACTTGCGCTTTTATCGTGTAACAATAAAGCTCCGGGGTTAAACAAAATCAAATTCAACTTGTTGAAAAATTTACCTGACTCTGCCAAAAGGCGCTTATTGAATTTATTCAATAGGCTTCTTGAGGATAATATTGTCCCACATGACTGGAGACAAGTAAGAGTTATCGCCATTCAAAAACCAGGGAAACGAGCCTCTAATCACAATTCGTATCGGCCGATTATTATGCTTTCCTGTATCCGGAAATTGTTCGAAAAAATGATTCTGTTTCGTTTAGACAATTGGGTCGAGACTAATGGCTTACTTTCAGATACACAATTCGGCTTCCGCAGGGGCAAAGGTACGAACGATTGTCTGGAGTTGCTCTCAACCGAAATTCAAATGGCATTTGCTCGTAAAGATTAAATGGCGTCAGTTTTCCTAGACATCAAGGGGGCTTTTGATTCAGTTTCCATAAACATCCTATCTGAGCAGTTGCATCAGCATGGTCTTTCACCAATTCTGAATAACTTTTTGTATAATCTATTGTCTATCTATACTTTCAGGGCTCATGCTTAAGCCCCCTTTTATACAACTTTTACGTAAACAACATTGATGAATGTATCAACAAATCTTGCACGCTAAGACAACTTGCCGACGACAACGTTGTGTCTATCATAGGACCCAAAGATGCAGATCTCCAAGGACCATTGCAAGATACCCTCGACAACTTGTCGACATGGGCTCTTCAAATGGATATCAAGTTCTCTACGGAGAAAACTGAGCTGGTTGTACTTTCAAGGAAGCGAGAACCAGTACAATTACAGCTTCAACTAGGGGGTGAAACCATAGCTCAGGTCTTCACATTTAAATATCTCGGGGTCTGGTTTGACTCCAAAGGCACCTGGGGATGTCATATTAGGTATCTGAAACAAAAATGCCAGCAGAGAATCAATAACAATAACCGGAACAATAACCGGAACTTGGTGGGGTGCCCATCCAGGAGACCTGATCAGGCTGTACCAAACAACGATATTGTCCATAATGGAATATGGATGCTTCTGCTTCCGATCCGCCGCGAACACCCATTTCATTAAACTGGAAAGAATTCAGTATCGTTGTTTGCCTATTGCCTTAGGTTGCATGCCGTCGACTCATACGATGAGTCTCGAAGTGCTCGCGGGCGTCTTACCGTTGAAAAATCGATTCTGGGATCTCTCATATCGATTGCTTATCCGATGCGATATCTTGAATCCGATGGTGATTGAAAACTTCGAAAAGCTTGTCGAGCTCAATTCTCAGACCCGTTTTATGTCCTTGTGTTTTGATTACATGGCTCAGAATATTAATCCTTCTTCGTTTGTTTCCAACCCTCCTCATTCCTTGGATACTTCTGATTCTACTGTGTTTTTCGACACATCCATGATAGAAGAGATTCGTGGAATTCCGGATCACATACGCCCTCAAGTGGTTCCTAACATCTTTCATAATAAATTTAGAACAGTCAACTGTGAAAAGGTGTTTTACACTGACGGATCAAACATCAACAGGTCCACAGGCTTCGGCATCTTGAACCATAACATCACCGCTTTGTACAAACTCAGTGATCCGGCTTCAGTTTACGTCGCAGAATTAGCTGCTATTCAGTATACCCTCGAGATCATTGAAACCTTGCCCAAAGACCATTACTTCATTGCCACGGACAGTCTAAGCTCAATAGAAGCTCTCCGGGCAATGAAGCCAGGAAAGTATCCCCAATATTTCCTGTGGAAATATCGGGAATACTTGCGAACTTTATCTGGACGGTCTTATTTAATATCGTTAGTCTGGGTCTCTTCGCATTGTTCCATTCCGGGAAATGAAAAGGCAGACTCATTGGCTAAAGTGGGCGCATTAGGTGATATTTATAAAAGACCAATCTGCTTTAATAAATTTTTTAGTATCTCTCGTCGGAAAACTCTGGAAAGTTGGCAAACTTCATGGAGCAATGGCGAACTGGGACTATGACTACGTTCCATTATCCCTAGGGTATTGACGAAACCTTGGTTCAGGGGGATGAACGTGAGTCGCGATTTCATTCGTGTTATGTCGCGGCTCATGTCAAATCACTATACTTTCAACGCACATCTTCTTCGTGTTGGGCTCGGGGAGAGCGGTCTCTGCACCTGTGGCGACGGTTATCGGGACATTGAGCATGTCGTGTGGTCGTGTGTAGAGTATCGCGACGCCAAGTCGAAGCTACTGGAATCCCTCAGAGACCGTCTGAGGTTCCGGTTCGGGATGTGTTGGCGAGTCTGGATAGTTTATACATGCTTCTCTTATACCAGTACCTTAAACACATTGATGTGCGCGAAAAATGAGAAAGGCAAAAAGTTGACTATACTGCTTCAATGGATTTGTACTAGATCAAAATTACACAAAATAAACAAAACTAAATATTTTCTGTTAAAAAAGTAATTTTCCGGAAAAATAAATAGTTTTACGACAACAATTCATATCCGTTGCCCTTCGGGTGCTATATTAGAGGTTCCTATTTTGCGGGATTACTATAAGAAGGTCATATCTTCTAAATCTTCATTTCGCAATAATTTCTGCAAGAAAAAATCCACATGGGAATGTGTTTGTTCCTAATCGAATGTGTTAGTGGGAGTAAACTGAAACGAAAAAGTTATAGATAATGATTTTTGCTTTTCTTGAATTGCAATTCTAAACTGAATGAACTGATATATTTTAAATTTTTAACTCTATGGAAGAATTATTGATTACAATCAGGAAAAGAAGGGCAGTAATTTGTCTTTACGCACACATTTTTGACATTACTCATACGCTTGCAAAGTGTCTTGCTCCTTAAGCTTGTTAGTGCCATATACATTTAACCACCGACGTGACTTCAAACCGAAACCCGAATGTCGTGACGAGAAAAAAAGTGGAAAAATGGGGAGCTTAAGTAACAACATTATTATATGCGTAGAAGGTAATTTTTCCTGCTTCCAATTTTTACATTCTTATTCGACAAATTTCTCTCGGTAGCTACCTACCAGACATCATGTAAGAAAGAATGAACCCAAGAAGCACCTTTGGAAGCAGCAGTCCACATCATTTGAGTCCAGCAAAAGAGGACGGAACTTCCATAAGCCCAATAATTTCACTGCACGCTAACAATACATAATTTTTTCTCTGATAACATAACATTCCTCTTCCCATCAAACACCATCAATAGCAGAGCAAATCTTGTTAGCAAACTGCGTCGATGGTGGTGGTGGTGGTGGTCATGGCATTTAGTAGCTTATGTGTGAACGGACGACATTGATGGGAACTACCTCGTCTGTACAACGAAAAGGATGACGATGATGATGGTTATGCTGCTGCTGCTGCTGCCACCTTTTGCCACTGCTAGCGATGGTCCCCATGGTTTCCGTCTTCCGGTTACAACAACGTTGTGTTTCCTCTATGCCATCGCCACAGACTGCCGTCTATGATTTATGATCTCGATGTATGAAAATTTATGACTTTCTCACCCACTTCCGGGAAACGTTTCGCTCCGAAATGCGTGTGTAATGGGCTCTACCACGGGTGTTGGTGGCTTTTTCGCGCCCAACCAGCTCCAAGTGAACGAAATTCTAATGGGTTTGTACTTCCTGTCCTGCCGGTGCCTAGTGCGGCTACTATTCGATGCCAGCCCACTGGAAGAACTTTCATGGTCAATGGTTAGAGCTTGCTGGTAAGTCAAGAAACTTTGTTGCCTGTTTGCTGGCTGACTTTGTCTTTGTTCTTCCTTCTATGCGCTTGGAAGAAATGATGACTACCAAAACTGGTTTCAGTGGTAATGAAAGGCGAAATCGATTAATCTTGATTATGTTGTTTTTGTGTGATGGCTTCTTGGGGAGTTATTTCGGCGTACAGTATGTAATAATTCGATTGATAATATCAATTACTGAGAACGAAGCAGGGTAATTGTTTGGTTTGCAATCGTAAGCTCGCATTTTAATAAGGAGAAAGAGTCAGTTGATGGTTTGATATCTTAGAAGCAGTTCGTTGTACACAACTCCCTTCTGAATCCATCTTATGCGGAGATCATGACTAATATTTTGCTTAGGTTTTATTTTGGTCGAATTACCTGACTTGGCGTATAAATCATAATTGATTCACATGACGCCTCCAGTAACAATGCGATCTTAAAGAGAATTTCTATTTTTTAACTAGCTAGAAAATTGTTTGTCAAACGTCAAATTGACAACTTGTTAGTTATTGAAACCATTCATAACAAATTCATTCACCAATATATTCCTTCCTTTGAGTTTCTTGGAACAAACGTGAAAATCACCAAGTTTTTACAAAACATTATCTGAAACTCGCAACACATTCTAAAATTTTATAAAAACAAATGATCACAAACTATCTGTCGTTAAATTGTTGTGTTATGATTCATTTTGTCCAAACTCAAATGACTCTTCTACTGCAAGGAATGGTACTTTCGGTATTCGGTACTCAAAAACTAAGATCATAACGCGGTTCTGAAGCAATAATCTACCCGTTGATCATTTTTACCAATAGTCAACGCCTGTTTATTTTTTTCTTCGGTACTGTCCTAGGATATGGCATATATTCAATTTTGGTAGCAAGCTTACTGGATCACGGTAGATCTCGCAATGCCACGTGAAAATGTGTTTCTGTACTTGTTCATTTCCAAGGCTCCACGATACTTGATGCGGACAACAGATTACTGACGCGCTTTCGTAAATTGGGTGAACGAGTAAGCAATACAATACCTTTTAATTTATTTTTTTATGTTATTGGGAGCAGGGAGCTGTCTTCTGGAGAACAAATTTTTAATCTCTTTCTGCGATAGGCATAAAACCTCACTTTCTATACCAACAGATTTACGTTACCTAAACGATACAGGCTTAGATTAAACTAAATTACATTACAAATTAGGTAGTTTGTGTTGACAAATTTGCTATAGTTCTAAACCTACCAGGTGTAATGATGCGATAATTGCTTATATGATACACTCTTAGATATAATGAAACTTACTTTTGACGTAAATTCAAGCATGCAGTAGTTTCTTTAGTAATACCAGAACATTATATCTATTAAGTTATAAAAATGAATTTTGTATTTGTTTCGAAGTCCCTTTCAGTTAAATTAGGTGTGAAGTTCATGATATAGTTCATTTTTACACGCTTTGAATAGTAAATTTAAGTGAATTGCGACTCTCCTTTCTTGTGCATCTAAAGAGTCGTAAATTTACACGATTTTTTCTAAGCGCGTTTGACATTTGCCAAACATATTTAATATACATCAAGTCATTGAACAAACAACATCATATGTCGACTTTTGTACCAGAAAGTGATGATTTGCGGAAAGCATTATTTTTTGGGTCTCATTTGTAGAAAAGTGTTATAGAGTCGCATCGAATGTTTGTTGACGCATATGGTGATCATACTCTATCAGAAAATGGTTTAAATGATTTAGATATAATGATTTTGATGTGTGAAATGAAGAACGCGGAAGATCATCAATAAAGTTCGAAGACGCCGAATGGCAAACAATATTGAATGAAAATGATATTTCTATTCAATAGCGATTGGCAGCAATGTTGAATGTTGCAAAACTAACTATTTCTGACCGTTTAAAAAACTATGGGAAAAATCTTAGCTTATTTTTTTAGAATACCATGTGTAAGTATCTCGACAACGGTTTTGTACAGGAGAACGATTACAATTAGAAAGTTTATTGAATTGTTATCTTTATGTTTCATTTAATTTTCCTCGGCCTTAGCCTTTTCGTTGTAAAATCATATTTTGATGTGGAACACATCTTTATTTTCTACTAGCTGACCCGTCGAACTGTCAGAAGAATTGTCAAAAGACTAAGTTGTCAACGTTTCTCTCCATTATTTTTCTGATCACTTAACCTACAATCAACGGAATTCGACACACACTCGCTTTAGCTCCAAAAGAAGAAACATCATCAAAGATTATTGTGAAAATATGAAATACTTCTGTTAAGCGAAAATTGAACAAAGGCACAGATTTCTATTCTTGACAGTCCATTTTATGGAATTACTCATACGTGAATGTTCACCCGACAGAACAAACTTTGAAGCAGTTTCTTATACACAAAAAATTCGGTGTGTACAGTTTTTAAGCAGTAAGAAATTTTTCTCAGAATTTGTTCTGTACGTTCAAGTTATCAAAAAGTACCATGCGTATTTTAGAGCTATAATAAAGTGGATATTTTCAGGTATTGTGGAACTTTTGAATGCTTGGAGACGACGCCTAAATTGTAATTTGATATTGATCTTAACAGTTTGAACATTCTTCACAGAATATGCAACAGTCACAGAATATGCATTCTTCACAGAATATGCAACAGTCTCAATTCATTATGGTAATCATCTTGAACATTGATATCTAATAACCACTTACTGTGTGCGCTTAGTCTAATCTAAATCATTAGGAAGAATAATGCAAGGAAAATCTCTTAGTTTGACCTTAGCTCTTCTACAGCAAAATCTTTTCATTGATTCATTAAAAAAATTCTGATTTGTTAATCTTGCCCTCGCAATGACTAATACTATCCATCTGACTCCATTGAACACAATTCATCAACTGGTAAATGAAATCAAAACTTCTTCTCCTGCCTACAACGGTTTTGCTAGAACAGTCATTGAGTCATTTAAGTCGTTTTCGCTTGATGCCAAACCTAACCCAGTTTCCACTCTAACTGCTGTCAAACCGTTTGTTTGAAGTCAGTTTCGAACCTAGTTTCAACGTTGTTGAACTGAAAATCGAGTCAGTTACGAACCTGGTTTTTAAATCAGTTTTACTCAAATCCCCGTTGCAAAGTGCGAAATCAACACAGTTTCGTGAAAAGTGTTTGTTTGATGAAACTACCTTGGGTCAGTTTCAGTTTTTTCAAGCGAAAACGACATTAGTAAGCAATAATTTTGATACCCATCTAAGCACGTGGTTCGAAATGACGAATCACATCCATCAAGTATGCATGTGAAATCTCCACACAAAATATCTCGTTGCGCGCCAAACAATTTTTTCAACGATCTAGTATTCTTTCCTTCGACGGCCAAGCACTTATGCAACTTGTTGCGCGCCAAACATCAATCGTAGATCCAGCAAGTATAGACGACTTTTTCAACGGAAAAATCCATTGTCCATACAAATTGATTGATTTTTCCCACTTTTCTGGCCAGTATTCCTATTTTTTTTATGTACGAACCCGATGGGGGTAAAAACTGATCAAAAAAAAAAAAGAATCATGTATATATATATATATATATATATATATATATATATATATATATATATATATATATATATATATATATATATATATATATATATATATATATATATATATATATATATATATATATATATATATATATATATATATATATATATATATATATATAGGGTCTCAAATCAGGAACTCAAGAAAAAAACACACGTAAAAATGTAATCAGGGTTGAAACACTTACAGCTCAGTCTATATTGTATCAATTATTAATATTATTTCATCGTTTGATTGGAAATATTTCTAAGATTTGATTTGAATGTATCAAGCCACGTTTTTTCAATTATAAATGATTAAAATTGTGATTAGTAGCGAGCAGTGTCCTATTTTGTCTGCAAAAAAATCTCCGGCATACCGGATTTCCCTGCCATGCTCGACGGTTTTGAAGGAGTAAGCGATATATCAAAGAGAAAGCATCACTCTGATTGATCAATCGATGCAAAAGGGAAGATATTGGAAGCACGCGAATCTAGAAATAGAAGCTAAATTATATCTAACGTTTCAGTCCTACGCGTAGTATGCTAGAAGTACTTTGTTGCGAGACAGCAAGACAGACAAAAAGTGCCATAAAACGATTTGAAGCTTTAATTGGTATGCTCTGATCTTGTGTCATGCAAGCTTGGATGAAATTCCATCTAACGTCGTTTCGCCTGAGAAATTGACATCTACCCCAGGGTAAATTTAGATTAAGATTAATTTATAATTTATATAAGATGAACTCGATTGATAATGAGAAAAAGTTTATCGCTTCAACCTAAATCGCAGAATGGTAGAGAAACTTAACGCTAAAAAAAATATCTGCTTGCATACAAAACTTGAACACAAACTTGGCGAAAAGAAGCTTAAACAGCGAAATCCGTATCGCAAGTATGTACAAAGATATAATTGCATACATTTGGGATATTGGTGTAATTTCGTCGGCTATAAAACAAACAATGTTCGGTGTTGGTTCCTAATCAAGATCAATCTAGGATTCTCGTGCAACTGCGGATTCAAAAGTGTGACGATTGATTGAACTGTTTGATTGTAGATCATTAGAAATTTTGGTTGTCGTGCTCCGCATCAATGGCTCGAACAACCTCATGGGGCTGATCCTTGTAGTTTTTCAAAAGGATTGTAATACCAAGACCTTGCTGTTGCCATCTTGGATTTAAACACAGTTCTCCGATATCTACTTATCAAACCTGTTCGTAATGTATCCATATTGTGGTAGTTTGTAACGAATATCGATTAACCGGAAGTCGCCATCTTATATTTTTAAAAGGACTTTAAACACCGTTTTCTAACATCTACTTATCAAACTCGTTCGAAAAATACTCATATTGTGATGGTTTGTAACGACTATCGATACGCCGGAAGTTGACATCTTGGATTATGGAACGAATTTAAACACCGTTTTCTGACATCTACTTATCAAGCACGCTCGAACACTACCCATATCGTAATGGTTTATAATGAATACCGATACACCAGAAGTCGCCATCTTGGATATTGAGACGACTTTGAATATCGTTTTCAGGCATCTACTCATCAAACCCGTTCGAAATAAAGCCATAATGTGATGGTTTGTAATGAATATAGATACATCTCGCCATTTTGGATATTGAAACGTCTAAGAACATAATATCCGGTCGAAAAATATCCATTACATTATATTCAACAATATGAAAAAGAGGAAAAAAATTATGTTGAAAATTCTAAATAACGTGAACTTTTTACGTAATAAATTCCAAATAACGTAAACTTTTGGTTTACGTAGCTTCGATTATTAGGTAAATGGGGTTTGAGTGTACTACACTAAACCATCTTTTGAGTAATGGCACAAAGCGTAGGAATACAGGGTTACTTCGGAAATGGGAGCAAATTGGAGGCTTTCCGTTAAGTATATGTGCCTATTGATCGATCCGGTTGTCACAAATGGAGTACTGCACTTTTCTAATGAGCAAATTGCTTATCAAATCATGTAATTCTTGTCAAACTCTTACAGCTTCTGCTTTCCAACGTTTGCATGTGATCCTTTTCACTATACGGAATTTGGAATTCTGGTCACTGTTTTCGTTTCCATCAACAGTTAAACATTCGTTGTACCGGTTTGGAACACGAAATATCGTAGGTTGTGCAAATCTCAGCTCCCTGTCGATGACGCGATGAGAAAGAGCCGAATTTTCAAGGTGCGCGCGCAAAATTATTCAACGTCGCTGCTGTTTTTCCGAATTCATTTTCGCAACGATTGCAAAGCTACTACTGTCACATTACACATCGGACTAATTTAACTCAATATTATAGTAAGTGCTCTCTATTTCATCTCATTTGTAAGGACGTTACCTTAAAAACCTGATTCAGCCACCAAAATCACAACGATTTTTTCATATTTCTGCTTGATTCGCCTTGCTCCACATTGGGAATTGATTCCCATTCCTTGGAAATTAGACAATAATTAAAAAATCAGTTAAAAACACTTCTGATATGTTCACTACTGTGCTCTTAATTTCATCTCAAAGGTTTTATATTCATCCAATCATTGGTACTTTATTCATCCCATAAATTAGCAATGGCGACAGCAATCAAAACCAAAATATTGCACTATTACACTCTCAGGTTCAAAATGTCAGAATTTTCGTTAAAAAGGGCCTAATGCCAACTATGACACAACACACGATATTTTATAAAACAGGAATCATTTCGACGTTTAAAATTTTTTGGAACGTTTTTATTACCTTTCGTTTCAAATTTTCAATTTTACTCTGCAGTTAATTTGGAGAACTTAAAAAAACAAAAAAAGAATTGTTACTGGCATCTCTGTGCACAGCCGATGAAACACACACATTTAACAGTGTTATGGTGATGTATAGTGGAGAGAAACCAGTGCTACTAGATTTGCCACAATGGTTATTTGATTAGTATTTAACACGCTCTATTTGGTAATATTAGAATCCGAACAGTTTTATTTATATATATATATATATATATATATATATATATATATATATATATATATATATATATATATATATAATATCAATGATATAATTAAACTAATGTCACGGATA
This sequence comes from Malaya genurostris, assembly GCF_030247185.1. Classification (NCBI taxonomy): domain Eukaryota; kingdom Metazoa; phylum Arthropoda; class Insecta; order Diptera; family Culicidae; genus Malaya; species Malaya genurostris. Next base: position 57,258,404 of record NC_080572.1, on the reverse strand, counting down.
CCAAAAAATACTTGTTGATGAGAATTTAAAGAAATAAAATTTTTTATTTAACATTATGAGAAAACTTGGTAACCTTGCGATACGAAATGAGATGAAAACAAAGCGCAATCAAGTGAATTAAGTGCAAATTTTCATCTCATATTTTTCATTGCTTTTATTGCTTATCACGTAATTTCAGAAGTCTTTAATCGTTGAATAAACAAGTGGAAAGTGAACATTACTAACTATAAAGTCATCCAACATTGAATAGTTGTGTAATTATGTGGAATAGTGATCATGTTTTGAGACGAATCGATTAGTAAATATACAGAAACATGATTAATTGTAAAACTTCAGACGAAAGTGGTTTCTAAATCAAAGAGTGAGTTTATTTTAAATGAAAAAAGCGATCGTTGAAGGTTTTTTTTTACTATTTATTCAATTAAAGTTTGGCAAAACCTAGAATAAATGTTTTAAAACGTTCCATAGTTTTGTTCAGGTACGTTTAAAGATATGATTAATGTTCAAAGTTATGAGGTGAAGGAATGAGATGGAAATTGGAGCTGAGATAAAATAGGAAGCCCTTACCCTAATTGAAAAAAACCAATGGGTAAAAAGTTACGGAGATTTGAAAGTGATGCAATTTGAGTCCGTACACTTTTTATACCAAAGCTTTCGGAACACATGTTATGTAATTGCTATTGAAAGATCTCTCTGTAGAACATAACAAACGGAAATAAAGTATCGAACGCTTTATCCTGACTAGGGTAAACATTCTGCACTAGCATGGCATAGCATTTTAACATAAATTGTAGAAAGTCTGAAAAAAATGTGTTGAATAACAATTTCAAAAATGTTACGATCTATCATATTCAAAGAACGCCCTTCTGTTTAACTGTCGTCGCGAAATTTTTAACTTAATTCCATATTTTCAGTGAAAAACTTGTTCCGGACAGGCGCATACAAATTTTCAACTAATAACATGCAAGCGCTGCCCGTGGGTGACATTTAATGTCCTCTGAAGTGCAGCGCACGGGCGACCGCACTTTTGTCCTTGACAAATTAGTCACCCGATCTGATTTTAGTTCGCCATGTTAGGAGGGGGGTTCCGAAGCACATGCTGAGCATCACGGTAAAGGTAAATAAAAAACTATCCGGTTTCATCACTTTACCAAGCGTCATTCGTTACTGGTTGCTCCGGTTAGCTTCGGTGGGACCTCCACCGACATCGCCAATTTTTCACTTGACCGATTATTGTTTTACTTCGTAGCTCAAATTTCATTCTAATGATTTTTTTTGCTATTACTGCTGTTTCCAGCCAGGGCAAGTTGGTGACGATGGTCTCCCTTAGCGCAATGGAAAAAAACAGACCAACGTCAATATTTTGATCCAGGCGTGGATTGAGAAGAAGGAAAACTTGCTACTGGGGTTTAAATCCAATAGCTATATTCGGCAGCTGTTGCACATATAAAGAATGACTTTTTAGAACTACCGAAACACAGTTTTCGTTTCCTGGGTGGGCTCTGTTTTGATGGATCCGAAGGTCATCTGGATTTGGCCAAATTCAGCAGTTGTCTAATTTTATCAGCGAAATTCAAGAGGGAGACAATATGGCTTTCACTTCGGCAAGGTGGCTTTAGGAGCTGGATTTCAAATGAACTTTATTTACTTATAGTTTTCATGTACTTGGAACTTAGCAAAAGCGAGAAATTCTCGTTTATAAACTGGTTCCAGTAGAAAATATCTTTGCTACTCGTCAAAACGCGCTAAAAGCGCGCTACTTTGAAAGTTAGTATAAAAGTGAAATTCTTAGCAGGAAAATGAATGCCGTGCGGAAGCAAAGCTCTCTACAAACTCGTATGGTAGAGTGCAAAAGAAAATCCGGAATTTCCGTCCTGTAAGCACCAGTAAACGAAGTTGCAGTGACCGGTGAATTGAAAAAAGTTGTGCAGCACAATCTCTCACTCCGGGAATGCACAGGGCATCAGGCAGACTGCACAATGAAAAGTTAGCAATGTTACATTGGTATATATTTAAAATTTGTTGGTTTAAAGTAATTTTTCCTAATTTTTCGAACAAGGAAAAAACCTTACTTTTCACTGAATTTTGGCTATTCTGATGAACGATTATTATATTTTTCAGACTTCCGTCTGTTACTACTTTCTTACCCCTTAATGTATCGTAACATAACTCATAACACTGAAAAAGAAGAGCTCCCAACCAATCTGCTGTTTGGGGAACTCATAATTCATGTAAGCATGAAGGCAGCGAATTAAACCGTCCTGAATCACCATCTTACCCTATATTCTTCTATAATTGCTAGTGTTCTAGAGTTTGAACCTGACAAAAAAATAATAAACAAATAAAATTCTTGGCCAAGTTGATTTGCTATAAAAGCTATGAAAAATAGGAGCTATGTCCCGAGTGAAACAACCGAAGCGGAACGGCTAGTACTGGAATGGTAGTGCTTGCATTCAAAGCTAGAATTATTCTACGAAATGAGAGTGTGTCCTGACTTGCAGAATAGGAAAACCCTAGAAAGCGCTGTCAACATAGAAGAGTGATGAATGTCCATCATTGGTAGCGCTAGTGGTGACGATGGTCATCAAGCCGAGCTTTTCATAAGAGCAGCCGGAACTAAAAAAATGTATTTTGGTTTAATAAAAGAACTGGAAACGCTTTCATGGGGAAACATCTAGCACCGAGATGGCAAGTGACGAATCAAAGTGCATGTTTCTATTCAGCAATTCCATGAGAAACTAATATAAGATCTCTCGGAATTTCGTAATATTTGGATGAATCGTTCTCCATCGAAAAATATTGGACCCGTATTTTTTTATTTTGTCAATAGTCGTACCATTTCCATGTTAGACTAGATCAAAAAATCGATTTTCTTCAAAAAAGGCGTTTTTAAAAAGTCATAACTTTTGAACCACTCGACCGATTCTGTTATTTTTGGATATGTTGTCAATAAACGACTATAGTTTTTAGCAAAAATAAGCGAATATTGAATTTTCTCTACGTTTCATTTTTGACTCGCCAGCGCAGAGCAGTTCAAATTGTACTGCCTAATGCAAAACTTGGCAGTTCAATATGAACCGTTAAGCAGACGTAAAGTTTCTGCTATTTCCAGAACACTTTTTATTTAACACCTGTGTGTGTATGTGTGTGTCCCATAGAGTGCTATTGAATTTTACCCGGATCGGACTTCCGGTTCGGGAGTAACGGGGTTAAATGTGCAAAAAATGAATTTTTTTTTTCAGAGGCCACTCAACCGATTTTCTTCAACTGAGATTTAAATTGAAGGCCTTGTAGTCTCATAGGTTACTATTGAATTTCATCTGGATCTGACTTCCGGTTCGGGAGTTATGGGGTATCCAATTCTTATAAACTTAGATTGAAATGAAAAGTCTCACGGTGACATACGTAATTCCTGAATTTCATCCGGATCCGAGTTCCGGAGTTATAGGGTAAATTGTGTTCAATATTGTACACCGTCACTTAAACCAGCGAAACAAAATACGCAAAAAAAAAATCTAAACTGGTCTCAAAACTACACAAATCGATAGCCATTATCAGTAGGCAGCTAAACAAACCGATTCTGACTATTTTAGTTCCAGGTTTCTGATTAACGAAGGAAGAAAATAGTCATATGCTTAAAAGTGGATCTCACTCACTTTTCTCAGAGAACCGATATTTCCAATCTTAGGGTCAAATGAAAGGTTTGGTCTTATGGTCCTACCAAAAATTACTGCATATTTTTGGATTCAACAAAAATTTAAACCGTCGCTTAGAGTACGATGGAAAAATTGTAAAAAACTTCAAAATTTGAATAAAAACTAATAAAAACGTCATGTTTGATGGGGGCCGCACGAATTGACTTCGATTATACTGGTTCTCGGGTTCCGGTGCTGGAATTACACTTCGTTTTATTAAGGATGACCTACGCGAAAAATTCCATAGCTTTATATATATGTATATATATATATATATATATATATATATATATATATATATATATATATATATATATATATATATATATATATATATATATATATATATATATATATATATATATATATTAAATATAATTTTCATTTTTTGGCTTAAAACTATGATATGACTGGATTTCAGAAATATTCATAGTGCATTTTTGAATCAATCTTGGAAATTACTCATGCATAAAGCTATAAAGCATAAAGATTCATTTTAAATAGCCTGTTTTACAATCTTAAAGAGATAAAAAAAATTATCACTCACTTTTCCCAGTGATGGCGAGACCGATTTTCACAAAATTCAATTCAAACGAATGCTCGCTATTGAATTTTATCATTATCCGACTTCCGGTTCCGGAATTACAATGCAATATATAAATAAATAAATATATATATATATATATATATATATATATATATATATATATATATATATATATATATATATATATATAATCTACTTTGGGACTACTATTTCCCGGTTCCCGCTTCCGAACGCACTGGTAATAGTCTCAAAAACGGAACTCACTTCGATTACTAGCAACGGTTAAACCGATTGTCACAAATCATGATTTAAATTAAAGCTCTCAGTCGTTTAAGACACTGTGCAATTCCACCTAGATCCGATTTCCGGTTCCGAAATTATAGGGCGATTGAGTATCAAAACTTTCAAACTGTCATGCAAAATTGGCACGCATCGGTACTAGCTGGTACGGAAGAAGAAAACACCGCAGCCTAGCTCAGTTTGCTTTATTCCATTTTGAATAGCGTGCAGGGTTACCACATTCAAATCTGTATTATTTTGCATAACTCTTTTCAAATTGAAAAGGTTATGGTAGTTTACTCCCGAAGATAGTTTTTGATTTTATTCAAGTTTGAAAGAACAAATCTTGACAGAATCTTCTAGTGATGTTTTTGAAAATATAAGTAATATAAGAAAGCCATCATTACACCACTAGGTTGATTAAAAGGTTTTTATTATTGGAATGGAAAAATGATTCTTCAATTTGGTATGAAAGTTTTGAAACTATTCCGCAATTTGGAGACAATATAATTTAGGTAGATAGATAGGTAGGTAGATAGGTTTTAGAACTGTTATTTTGAATTTAGTGCAAATGCAAGAAAAACTCAAATTCAATAATATATAGCATTATAGAATATTGATAGTAAATAGTTGGCATTCATTCTTTATGCATCAACAAAAGAAATATATTTTTTGTAATCGTAAATTGCGTTCTCTCGAAGATAATTCAAAAGCTTTTGAAGAAATACTTCAATTAGATATTACTCTACTCATGCGGGTGACAATTTTAAGTATTATGTTTAACTATTTTAGCTCTTAATTCAATCACACGAATATCACGTTAAGACCTTTTGCTAGTCAGAGACAAGGGTATGACTAGTTATGTATTAACTATTTTCCTTTTAAATTTATGTTTCGTCTTAGACTCATCAGTGCGTTGTGTTTACTTTCTGGATGTTGAACTGCTACCTCCGACCTGACGGTTCAATAAAAATCGCTAGGCAAATTTTCTTCTATTCGGATATCCATACAAAATTCAATAGTTTGCCATACTGAATACATATAAAGAATTTCATCTAAATCAGAGAAAGTCGATTTGCCACCTGCAAAGCATAAGAAATAAATGACGGATTGGAGAACGAGTGGTCCCATTTATAATAATACCGTTCCATACCGTGAAATGACGTATTACTTTCTGAATATTCTTTTAGAAATGTTCCAGAAAGTAAACACCGTCTTTACAGTTGCCAAACTAAGCAGCTAAAATTTATTCAATTCATTAATTATTATTCTATGGTAAGTATACTTATTTCATACATTCAGTGTTTTCTTCTTCTTCTTTCTTTTCAGGTATTGTCACGGAAGGATGATTGCTCACAATCTACAATAGTAACGGTAAGTTTTAGGTTAAGTTTTAACACGTTTCAGGTAAGTTATTTCAGCAACTTTTCAGGTAAGTGTAATTCAATTATTCAGGTAAGTAATCTAAGCAAATGTTCGCAATTCACAACCTACCTTAATTGAACTAGATTTTCCACTCACTGCGCGGATGAATCAATTTAGATTTAATAATCAAACAATCCAAGAAATAAATATAAATTTCACTGCGCGCTATGAAACTGCTTACGATGATTGAGTTCTAACACTCCTGCCGTCTGTCAAACATGAGCATGAGTCACGTAATTTTTATTCCCTGTTGTAACTTTCTTGCGAGGGATAGGGCAGATGGTTCACAAGTACTCTTGACGACAAATATCGTTAACAAATGCGTTCAATTAAGATATATTTTTTGCCTTTCTTATATAAAGAATCATAGTGTAAAACGATTTTACAACCATTTGAAGGGCGAGAGTTATTTGACTCCGCGACATAACGGACAGATGATAATATTAAGAAATTAAATTTCTGCTATCGAATAGTACATCAAAATGTCAGAAGGCCTCGAAGAGCTATATGAAAACATCAAAACGTTATCCGACACTCAGAAATGCTTATTCCTGACAGCGAAGGAGAAGTAAAATGGTATTCTAGTTCAGGGCATTAAAATTTGTTGGGAACAATCAAAAATAGCATGCATGAAAACAGTTTTCAGACAAATATGTGTTCTAAGACAAACAAATTAATAAATACATAGAAAATTGAGTGATATTTGATGCATGTTTCATCTAGACATTAATTCTGCCATAGTGCTAAAAAACAGTACAATACTAAATTCGAATATTAGCGGTACGTTTGACAGTAATTTCTTCGAATTTATGATTTAGCAATTTCGAGCCCCGGCGAGCGAAATTCTCTCATCTGTAAGATTCCATTGAGTGAACCCAACGTGGTATGAAACCTGGTACCTGGCGCTACGAAGAAGGTGAACCGGAACATATGGCAAATTGCTAGCAAAATATCCTTTTAACTTTCATACGTAATGGCTTTTCTCCGTAGGCTGACACCTGGTTTTCATCTGTCCCCTTGCGAAACGAACACGGAGTAAGCCTTTCTGCTCGGCGGCTCGGGCGGAGCTTCAGGCAGCTATACCACACATATTCTTATATTTCAATTCAGCCATTCCTGCACGGCTCATAGAAACCTCGACAAGTGTAAATTATTACTATGCAAGTGGCAATCTGTGCTATATTTTACGTCTTTTAAGAACTACGAAGAGCCAAGCATTCAAACCTACTTTTCAGTTGGTCGGTGGTTAGTAGTCTAGCTGGATGAAGCAGAATCGGATTGAGTGCTTCACCCTCCTGACGCACACACATTCACTGGAATTCACAGATCGAATCCTGCTACATCATATATAAAGGACCCACCACGAACACAGCCGGTTGTAAAGTCATTCTCCAGCTTACTTCCGAGTGAGTTCATTTCGATTCCAATGGCGCGCGACTGGTTCTTCTGCTACTGCGACCACCGACCGTGAGCCATGTGAGTACTTCGTTATTTTCCGATTTTATTGTCACCATAAAGATTCGATTATTTCTTTATCGTGTCGAACCTGGTGCCATTAATGGCAGAGCTACCAAAACCATTTCGCTATGTGCAATTAAATGTGTGAAAATCGTGCCTTGGTTTCGGGGTCATCTATAGTAGAATTGAGAATTAGCGCTTTACTGGCTTAAACAGTAAAGATTTATTGTTCGGAAAAGGGGATTCGGTGAAAACAAATCAACTATTGGTAGAACGTGAATTGAACGGATGAGTCTTGTATTGAGCTGCGAAGTAGAGAATGCGCTTCTCATGAACTGAGTCGGAAGTTGAGAAGCATATGAAGAAACTCACGCTAGTACAAAAATTATGTCCAAATCCTTCGATTCAATTATTATCAGAGCTTGGTAACTTTCTTGGAACTATTTCGCTTGTGTGGAAAATATAACACTTTTCATCTCTGCCAACGAGAAACGAACCGAGAAGGAAAAAAGATAAATGAAACTACGAACTAACGAAAATTTGCGAAATGAAACGAAATCGAAAAAAAACTTTCGATGCCGAAAGTCTCAGCATTGCATGAAACGTCGAGATTGAGTGTCATCTCGAAAATTTTTTTTTTGAAAATATCGACTTTCTGGGACTAAAAATTCATAAAATAAAGTCCCAGAAAGTCGATATTTTCAAAAAAAATTTTTTGATATAACACTAAATCTTGACGTTTCATGCAATTTTAAGATTTTTGGTAACAAAAAAATTTTCGATTTCGGAAATTTTATGTACTCCCCCTTATGGTGCTTTTTCAAGATCGAAAATTTTCAAAACTTAACCGCCGGGCAGCACCCCTTACGCATGCCGATTTAGCTCAAATTTTGCATGAGGACATTCTTCGATGTGCTTAAACTTTTGAGCGCTTTACGAAACTAGAGCTGATCCCAAAATATTGGCACCCTTATATGTATTAGAGCGGTAGAAGTCAACGTGTTTTGTCGGTTACGTCACTTATACCATCATATCTCTGGAACCAAAAGTCACAGCCATTTGATCTTTGAACTTGATCAGTGGCCCAACAGTAGCTTTCAAACGAGCCCAAGTTTGTTAAAATCGGTTCAGCAATCTCTGAGTAAATTGGGCGCGTATAAATACAACGCGTTTTTTCGGTTACGTCACTTATACAATCATATCTCCAGAACCAAAAGTCACAGCCGTTAGATCTTTGAACTTGATCAATAGCCCAACAGTAACTTTCAAGATTTCCTGGGACTTCAATATAGGATATTGTTGAATCGTTCACTCGGGAATTCAGTGAGTTTAGTGGTGCATCCGAGCATCTTGAAACCGGAACATACTGAGTCGCGTGCGAATAATAGCAATACTGAAATTTTTACTAACAAATATCCTTTTCTATGACACTTGTGGAGTGCGCAGTAGTATATACGGCCTCTAGTAACAACAAGTGTTGGACTAACATCTATTCCCATTTCTTAGACGATCTACGTTCGGGCCTGGCCGGTGCCGGTACTGATCAATGAATTTTGGGATTACCAGAAGATGTACATTGAAGGATGATTTACTAGTCCCAGGTCGAATCATCTAGGAACTCCCTGTACAATTTCAGCTAATCCCGATCAGTAACGGAGTAGCTACCCGGGGTGGTCGCTCAAGCTCATATTAGTTGATGGCCATACAAACTTACTTTAGCTGTACAGGTTACGGTATCAGGTGCCGGAATTAGCTGTCTAAAATTCCAGGTTTGGGTACAAATAACGCTTCGAGGAGGCCAAATCAGGTGAACAAGATGGATAGGCAAGTGTAATTGGAAAACTAAACCGTTGATTTTAACTATGGTAGCGATGCCCATGTGCTTCGTGTAAGGCCCTTTCAAAACGATTTCACTTCACGTCTTTAATCACTTTAGTACTACAAAAGTTTACTATGAAAATCCCAGAAAACCGGCATCATGATCTTTCCGACCCATTGAGCCTCCCTTCCAGGCAGTCGTGCCGCGACGACTTCAGTCTATTGTCGGCTAATCATATATTTTTCTGGCGTATAATGATGGATCCAGCCAAACATGTACTCGAAGTGCACTTACGTTCGTCTTTTTAGTCCTGAATAAGTATGTGTGAGATTCAGCGGGAGGATATCTTTCTCATTTGCAGAATCTTCTCCAACTGTGGTAAGCTCGCGCACTTTCTCTTTCCAGTCTTCCAGTACAACTCAGTGTCTTATTATTATTGTCGTATATTTTGCCCCGGATTTAATTTCCACTTTATTTAGTTTTGACACTTTTCGATTCGTATCAAACATATTTTTATTCATGTTTCTGGTTTCGGGAGGGGCCCCTCTGGATACGCCTGTTTGTAAGAGCACTTCTCCCCGACCATTTGATTAGTGCGTTTACTATTCTTATTGCCATCATATAACACAGAATTGCGAAAGCAAATGACATTCTAACGGTGAATATAAAATCATTTTATTTTATTTCATTTTCTGTCCTGAGGAATTACAGAACGAACTGCGAAAGGTGGCGTCGAGCAGTCTCCAATTTCGCAACCAATTAAATATAGATGGAGCATGCTCAGGAAAATCCTAACGAAGCCTATCGAGCTTGACAACTGTTTTTTGATGATTTATTTTTACATAGACTGCCGAGAAATCTGTAAAAATCGCGTTAACCTGTAAACGTGGGCATACTATGCAGAGTTTCAGAGAATAATAGGATTTAAATCTTAACAATGTCAAACCAAATCGTAATCCTGTTTCAGTTCACCTAGTGGTGCTATAATGCCTTTCTCATATAGCTCATGTTTCTATTGATATCAATAAGGGATTCTTCAAAAGACTTTTCTCTGAATATTGATTAAAAGCAAAAAAGTTTGTTTGGGTATATATTTGCATAAATTTTATTATTTTTTTTATTTTGAACACATTTCAACCACAATTCAACCTATTGTTCCGGAAACGGAAATGAGACCCGAAAAAAGGTCAAAAGCAGTCTTTTTTATAGACGTTGATTCTTCAATTTGGGACTCAGCTGTTTCTGAGAAAATGAAGAGTTCCTGTTGTTGATCTTTCCACCTCTATTTCCGGAACTGGGAGCTGGGAACCGGTGTAGCTGAAATCTGTTTTGAAAATCGAGTGAACTTTTGATGTGGAACACATCTTTATTTTCTATATAGGAGTGCAAATTAGAAACTCAAGGAAAAATACACGTAGAAATGTGGTCAGGTTTTAAACACTTACAGCTCAGTATATTTTGTATCAATTATTAATATTATTTCATTATTTTATTGGAAATATTTCTACGATTCGATTTGAATGTATCAAGCCACGTATTTTCAATTATAAATGATTGAAATTTTGATTAGTAGCAAGCAGTGTCCTATTTTGTCTGCTAAAATTCTCCGGCATATCGGATTTCCCTGCCATAGACGACGGTTTTGAAGGAGTAAGCGATATATGAAATGGAGAGCATCGCTCTGATTGGTCAATCGATTCAAAAGCGAAGCTGTTGGAAGCACGTGAATCTACAAATAGAAGCGAAATTATAGCTAACGTTTCAGTCCTACGCGTAGTATGCAAGAGGTAGGTTGTTGCGAGACAGCAAGACAGACAAAAAGTGCCATAAAACGATTTGAAACCGTAATTGGTATGCTCTGATCTTGTGTCATGCAAGCTCGGATGAAGTTCCATGTAATGTCGTTTCGCCTGACAAATTGACATCTACCCAGGGTAAATTTTGAGTGCTTGAGATTAATTTCTAATTTATATAAGATGAACTCGTTTGATGATGAGATAAAGTTTATCGCTTCAACCAAATTCGCAGAAGGATAGTAATGATAGAGAAATGCTATAAAAATAACTGCTTGAGTACAAAACTTGAACACAAGCTTGGCGAAGAGAAGCTTTAATATCAAAATCGTAACGCAAGTATGTACAAAGATATAATTGCATACATTTGGGATATTGGTTTAATTTCGTCGGCTATAAAACAAATAATGTTCGGTGTTCGTTCCTAATCAAGATCAATCTAGACAGACTCTGCAATTGAAATTGTGGATTCAAGTGTGACGATTGATTGAACTGATTGATTGATTGTAGATGATAAGAAATTTCGGTTGCCTTGTTCCACATCAATGGCTCGAACAACCCCATGAGGCTGATCCTTGTAGTTTTTTAGTTCATTTTGCACTTTTGTCGTGAATACGACTTACTTTACTATGGGGCGCCTTTTCAAAATTTACCCTCTGAGAGAGTGATAAGTTTTTGATCGTGAATATCTCCTGTTGTATCCAATGAATCAACATAATTCTTGCGACATGCCATCGGAAATATGATCACAATTTTATGATAAAATTTTCAGTTGTGTGACATAATCTCAAATAGTTCAAAATTAAACTTTTTTGAAATGTTTGGTATAAACGAGTATCAAAGAAGATAATTCGTAAGGCGCGTTTGCCTTGCTCGTATTTTGAAAGCTCATAGCTCAGTGATCCGTAGAAGAATTTATATAATCTAACTACCAAAAGAATCGAAAATTTTCAACTTGAACGTGTATTGCAACAACATTGAAGTTTTTCAATAGTACACTATTGAAAAACCTGTTTGATTTAACTCATGACAGCATCAACCAATCAGAACACGAGACGTTTGTTTGTTTTGTTTAGATTATAGAGGTTTTAACCTTAAGGTCATTCGCCTCTTCGGGCCAGAAAAACTTTCTGACCCTATGTGCGGGGTTGGGAATCGAACCCAGGTGGGCTGCGTGAAAGGCATCGAATTACCCATCACGCTATACCCGTCCCCAACACGAGACGTCTGCATCTATACAAGAGCATCCATATAAAAGTTGAGTGGTTCATTTTTCCTACCATTTGCTGAGCAACTGTTCCCGAAACAAGACACACGAGAGCAACATCGAGGACCTGTCGTCTCACTGTTTCCCGATCTGAATGCACGAGACACCGTCAGCACAATGACACCGAAAATCGGTAGAAAGGCAGCCAAAAAGTCCAGCAAGGCGCATTGCCGAAACAAGACACACACGAGAACCATCTCAGATCTCAATATTTCCTACCAAAAGATTCATCAAGATGGAAGTTAAATTAATTTGCACCGTCACTAACACATTCAATTACGAACGGCAATGCGAAAGCGAAAGTGATGATTTTGAACAGATCTTTATACTAGTATACAAATATGCCGTGCGAAACAGAGTTGCCACAGATCAATATGTATTTTTGTCGTGATTACTTTAGTATGCGGCCGAATACAAAAATAAACAAATTGTTAGAACAAATGTTTCCACTTGATTTGCGCAATTTTTTCCAGGCGTATCAGAACTGGCTAAACTTAAAGTAATCCTAAATATTTCTTTATCACAGTGATGTGGTCGTCCTGAAAAGGACGGGGTTTTCAACTTCTCTTCGTTACGGATGGCCAGCTGCAGATGGCGAGGGATGATTTTCGTTTTCTTGTTGGCAGCGTTACCGGCCAATTCCAACACTTCGGCAGCCAAGTACTCCATCACTGCCGCCAGATAGACCGGTGTACCGGCACCAACACGCTCGGCGTAGTTTCCCTTCCGGAGCAGACGATGGATTTTGCCAACTGCGAACTGCAGACCAGCACGGTTCGAGCGGGACTTTGTCTTGCCCTTAACTGTTCCTCCTGTGTGCGTGTTTCTGCGTAAAAATTCCACAAGATGCTGTTAACAGCTAGACAGCCAATTCAGTATTACTGGCTGCCGCTCTACTAACTCTCTCTTTTATATCGTCTCACTGTTCTGCGATATTTTAACAAAGGGGACGTCCGTCCACCGTTGCCACTAGTAGGTATAAAATGAAATGTGATGTGAGAAATAGCGTAATTCAAGTTAAAGCAGCTACTCTGAACGTACGAGACACCATCAGCACGACGGCATGGCACCGAAAACCGGTAGAAAGGCTGATTTGTACCGTCACTAACACATTCAATTACGAACGGCAATGCGAAAGCGAAAGTGATGATGTTGAACACATATTTATACTAGTATGGGGTATTGTGAAAATATGCCATGCGAAACAGGGTTGCCATATATACAGGTTAATCTGTATTATTATTATTATTATTATTATTATTATTACTATCATTATTATTATTATTATTAGAATGACTCTTGCATACCGAAGATCGTCGATACATTTTAGACCGGGCCATTGCAATTGTCTCGTACTGAAATTTCGAGAAGAATCAGATATCTTCGAACTTCATAGCTTCAATAAAAATAAATTACAAATTTGTCGTATCTAGCCTCCTATATTAGCAAATTAAAAAGGAATTGTTTCAAGTTTGGAATATATAGTTATAGAATAGTAGATGTTCAATGTAACTAATCTGTACTTTAATGTAGGTGCATCGCTTCAAACTCTATTAGTGAAAAAGAGGAAAGCTTGCACAATTCATACAATCAATCAACTAACTCATATTCGGAAAAGTGATGGGAGCGTGTCAGTTTTTTTCGTATTCACGACATCCAGTTATGTCTCTGACATTACCCACCCGCCTTTTTACCTCGTAACTTCGGAAGCTTGATTTGGATCCAGATAAAAGTGAGCCGCAATCTATGGAACTATGAGACCTTTTATTTGAAACTAAGTTGAAGAAAATTGGTTGGGCCTTTTTCTGAAAACTTTTTCTTATTTTTTTTTGTACAGGGTAGCGTCACTTCCGAACCGTAAGTCCGATTCGGGTAAAATTCAATTCAATGGCAACCTATGCGACTAAGGAACCTTTCATTTGAATCATAGTTTGAATAAATCGGTATGGCCATCTCCGAGAAAATCGATACATACATACTCACGTACACACACACAAACTTTTGGCGTACAAACTGAGTCAGATGGTATATTACACTCTACCCTCCGGCCCTTGGTTCAAAAGTTGGTTTTCACAGTGATTGCATAGCCTTTCTATATGAGAATGGGAAAAAGTCGTTTCTCTTGGTTACTGTAATGAGATGATTGGTACTTAAGAATGAGTTACGAAACATTTCAAACGAAAGATTGTGAAAATATTGGGTGACAAAAACTGTGTTGAGGCTTGTGATACACAGGGAAAAAATCTGAAATTTAAAGGTAGCGCAAATCCACGCGTGTCACAATTCCTAAGAACGTAATTCGTAAAATCAATGAATACTGCCAGAATGATTTTAATGTCAAACATACACCATACTTCCATGTTTCAGGACTTAAAGGCTGAGGCCAGTAGGTCTTGTATAACCACGTGGCTCTCTCTGCGTATCACATTTCTCTCCATGCTCTCTCGCAAATGTGCAAAATGACTCTCGATGTGGCCGGGTGGCCAAGAAAGTTTTGATATATTCGGTTACAAGTTTGACTTCATCACATAAAATCCAATAAAGCTACCGTTTGTTTGGCAGCCTTGCTGAGCCGATTGTATTTCTCTCTCATGTTTCGTTACGTTACCAGGAAACAAAAGCAAAATAAGTGGTGCCGCCATATAAATCGACTTACCTTCACAAAAATAACATTCACTTCATTTTTATCGCGACAACATATATGATTTTATGCACTAAAAGCATCTAAATTAAATTATCTAGACATTGTCAGGATTCCTTCAGAAAATAGACTTTCCCGACCGCTAATGTCAATGAAACATTCTGAAATTTTCACAGAATAATCTAAGCTAATTTTTTAAGAGATGACAATCTCTTGGTTTAGTTGGGTTTTTTGATATTCGTCACGGTTTCTGATAAAATTAGATTTGAATTGTGAAAATAGCCCTCTAAAACGCCCTAAAATACACTGGCTTCAGCTCTTAATCGCATATAAGAATGTATTAAACTTGTGTCCGATCAAACGTAATAACATCGGTCTTGTGAGACGTAAATTTTCCTAGGTGTGTAGTTGTGTCACGTTTCCAAATATCTGAACTAAATATTTTGAACAGTCGATAATTTCGATTCATTTCAAAAGGAAGCTTCTCTAGTAAAATTTGTTAAATCATATTATGCTTAAATTCACTTATTTTAATCGACCACCTTTTTACAGCACACGTCTTTTCAGCATAGTCCATTTCAAATAACATTGAACAATTGAACAAAGGACTTTCCATTACAAACACCTCTTTCGGTAAACAAGCAGAAAATATGATATTCGTAGCCGTTAAACCTACCAATCAACTATTTCTGGCTCGGGGAAAGAAACTCAACCCTGTGAGATTGTGATTGATGTTTGCTAATTAGAGTTTGTTCGTTTCATCGCCTCTCCATCATACTTAAAATTCAATCCGTCCAAATTTTTGACAATATTTTCGTTCCATTGATGGTCGTTCGGTTTCATGTCGTCCATCTAAACTCCATGCAGTTTTTGATGCGTTGTCTCATATTTGACAGACTGTGAAATCCAAAAATCCACTCAATTATATTTGCTGTCACACGGAGAAGCTACAGTAAGCACCCTGTCTATTTCCCGATTGGAGTCAAAGTTTCTGTTTTCATCTATAGGTCTGTCACGTCACGCAAGTTTGACATTCATATTTCCCCTGATGCCGGTATCGGGAAGGCAACCGTTTCCATTATGCAGGCCTAAGTATGGGTTGAGGGATTTTGGGTTTTGGCACTTTTTAGCAGAGCTGCACCGAGCCGAGAAAGCAACAGTATTTTGCGTTGATGATGTCGGCTCGACCCGTGGGACTTTCACTTGTAGCGTAGGCAAACGAAGTTGACGAGTGGATTCAATGGTTTGAATTTGGCGTAATTCTGGTGGTTGGAAATGGTGATTTGGTTGGGGGACAACTTGAGTTCATAGTTGATAGAGAAACGGCAAATTAAGAGCACTGGTTTTACCACGAACAATGTCAATCTTCATTATCCATCCAGTAGGCAAGTGCGGAGTTCTTGTTAGGACGAATGCCTCTTTTGGTGGATTTGGAACGGAAAGTCCTTAGACATATTCGGGTACGGAACGGAACTCGTTCTAACTACATCTGTGCGTCATTGCAAATCTGAGAATTGTTTGGCTATATTCGTCTAGCAAAGTTCACAGTCCACCAATGTTATGTTCATCAATAAGCCACCTGCCAACATTCAATTTGAAGAGGATTCTGTATGAGTCGGAGCTTGCTGAGAATCAGTCATAACAGTAAACAAAAGAAAATTACTGGGTTGTGTGCGAGACACGAAATTGAAAATGCAATAATTCAAATATTAACGAAATCATTTTTTTATCAATTCATCAAAAAAATGTAGAATACAGACAAAAAAGTTACAATGGTTGCTTATCTACGATTCATTATTTTTACGAATTGGTTTCAATTTTGCTACTCTTTGTTCCCTGGACGCTAGATCGATTTTTTGGCAGTTTTCGTTGTGAAATAATTTTCTCATTTTTTTCCTTACATTTTTTCCCGAGAATATTTGACGACTTCTAAGATGGCGGCTAGGAGCATAAAATTTCAGTTGTGAAAGTAATGATTTAGATTGTACTCGTTGAGAAATAATGTCGTTGATAAAATAAAGCATTGTAGCATTGTGGCGTTCTTCGAGTGTTTGTAAGTTTATGAGCATATAACGCGCTTTATATGATGGAAGAGTAAATGTAGTTCAGATGAGTCTACGAAGCGCATACAGTAGAAATTGTTTTTGGACAGATTCTACGCGTTCTTCGTGTACGGAGATGCATTACTTCCATACTATGCTGCAGTATTCCAAAATTGGCCTGACATAAGTTGTGTGTAGTACTGTGATTGTGTAAGGGTCCTGCAAATTATGGCTGAAACGGTTAATGAAGCCTAACTTACTATTTGCTTCATTGACAATTGTATTATAATGCTTCACGAAAGTAAGTGTTGAATCTAAAATTACGCCTAGATCTCCTATGATTTTACATTTTTCTTCAGTTTGTTTTCCTAAGTAGGGTAAGGGCTCCCTATTTCATTTCATTTGTAACGACGTCACCTTAAAAACCTGATTTAGCCACCAAAATCACTACGATTTTTTCATATTTGTGCTTAATTCGCCTTGCTCCACATTGGGAATTGATTCACATTGCTTGGAAATTAAAATAATGATTAAAAAATCAGCTAAAAACACTTCTGATATGTTCACTACTGCGCTCCTAATTTTATCTCAAAGGTTTTGTGTTCATCCTATCGTTGGTCCTTTATTCATCCCATAAATTAGCAATGGCGACAGCAATCAAAACCAAAATGTTGCACTATTACACTCTCAGGTTCAAATGAATATTCCTTAAAAATGGCCTAATGCCAACTATGAGACAATACACGATATTTAAAAAAAACAGTTTGGAATCATTTCGACGTTTAAAATTTTTTGAATCGTTTTTATTACCTTTCGTTTCAAATTTAAAATTTTACTCTGCAGTTAATTTGAAGACTTTAAAAAAACAACAAAAAAAGAATTATTACTATTTAAGCATTAGCCCTTCTAGAAACAAAATGTAGAGCCAGAGATGCCATTCATACAGATTTATCTGTATTGTAAAAATTTTTGGCGTTCGCGTTCGTTAAATCAGATAAAAGATTTTCTAAATTTAATACAGATTTGTAAAGGTTCATAAAAAGTGAGAAGTAAAACGTTAGATTTTTCTCTCTAAGTATCTATTAGTATTTGATTACAGTACTTCTTTAAAAGTTTATTAATCAACGGACAAATCACATGTTAAAATGGAAATGTTTGATGATGAACACTGATAAACACTTATATTAAAATTTAAAACCAATTTGAATTTGATTTGAATTTGAATTTGATTCATTTTATTAGTGAAAACAGATACAGCAGATAAATATTTTCTATGAAAATATCTGGCATCTCTGTGCACAGCCGATGAAACACACACATTCAACAGTGTTATGGTGACGTATAGCGGAAAAAAACCAGTGCTACTAGATTTGCCACAATGGTTATTTGATTAGTATTTAACACGCTCAATTTGGTAATATTAGAATCCGAAACAGTTTTATTTATATATGAATATCAATGATATATCATTAAACTAATGTCACGGATACCAAAAAAATACTTGTTGATGATAATTTAAAGAAGAAAAACGTGCTTAATCCACCTAGCAGTAAGAGGATACCTTTTTTATCATCTGCATGTGTTTTTTGCATGAATATTCTTCGATGTTTTAGATCTCATGACATTATTTTAATGACCGTCGTTTAAAGCGGCAATTTAAAGTTCTATTCACTCATTACCCGTAGAGCAAATTTATTTTTGGGTACCTTCCGAATCTAAAACTGAATACCACTTAAACTGAAATAAGTTGATAACCAAAACTATCCAAATCTATAAACCCGATTAACCTGATAAATTTATGTGAAATGGACATTTTTATACTAATCACACTGTATCCCCTAAACCGGAAGTTGGATCTGACTAAAAAGCTAGATGTTTTATAGGATCTTAGGACCTTTCATTTTAATCGTTTATGATTCATAGATTTCATTTGAGTCTTAGATCGGTTTAGTCATCTAGCCAATGAGTTACACCATTTTCATTTTGTTTCACATATCATCCTATAGTTCCGCAACCAGAAGTCGGATACAAAGGTAATTCAGGTACCTTGTTTGGGAGAATACGACTGTTCATATGAATTTAAGTTTGTATAAAACGGTTGAGCCATCTTCGAGAAAATTGAGTGAAATTGTTTATCACACTCGCATTAGCTGATCCCGACGAACTGATTCGAATGGTATATGGGTGTAATGTTCTTCCAATATTTATTGCTGTAAGTAGTTTTAATCATTATAATAATGGAATTGTTTTCAAGTCAAAAATGCTGCCATCATCTGGTTTACGTATGTCATATTCGAACAATTATGTTGCCAAAAACGAACCGTGCTAAAATCGGTCCGAGGCAAAATTCCATGATAAAGTATACTGTACACAGTCTTTTTGGTACTTACAAACAAACGTATTAAAAATCGTGTTCCACGTTGCTTCCGGACATCACTTTGTCATTCAGCGCTCAAAACTCTTACTACTCTTACTTACTACAATTTTGACATAAAACTTCGTATAACTCAAAAAGTAAACATTCGAAGTCAAAACCATTCAATAGCGTTCAGGGTGACGGGGAGACCATTCATTTGTGACTAGTTTGATCAAAATCGGTCCAGCCATCTCTGAGAACTCGACCTCTTAGTTGACAACACACATACAGACACACACACACACATACACACACGAACATTTGCTCAGTTCGTCGAGCTGAATCGATTGGTATATAACACTCGGCCCTCGGAAAATTTTTCTAAAGTTTGAGCGAATTCTATACCTATTTTTTATACAGGGTGATTTTTTAGGAGCTTGAGAACTTTTTTAAACAATAAAACGCATAAAATTTGCAAAATCTCATCGGTTCTTTATTTTAAACGTTAGATTGGTACATGACATTTACTTTTTGAAGATAATTTCATTTAAATGTTGACCGCGGCTGCGTCTTAGGTGGTCCATTCGGAAAGTCCAATTTTGGGCAACTTTTTCGAGCATTTCGGCCGGAATAGCCCGAATTTCTTCGGAAATGTTGTCTTCCAAAGCTGGAATAGTTACTGGCTTATTTCTGTAGACTTTAGACTTGACGTAGCCCCACAAAAAATAGTCTAAAGGCGTCAAATCGCATGATCTTGGTGGCCAACTTACCGGTCCATTTCTTGAGATGAATTGTTCTCCGAAGTTTTCCCTCAAAATGGCCATAGAATCGCGAGCTGTGTGGCATGTAGCGCCATCTTGTTGAAACCACATGTCAACCAAGTTCAGTTCTTCCATTTTTGGCAACAAAAAGTTTGTTAGCATCGAACGATAGCGATCGCCATTCACTGTAACGTTGCGTCCAACAGCATCTTTGAAAAAATACGGTCCAATGATTCCACCAGCGTACAAACCACACCAAACAGTGCATTTTTCGGGATGCATGGGCAGTTCTTGAACGGCTTCTGGTTGCTCTTCACTCCAAATGCGGCAATTTTGCTTATTTACGTAGCCATTCAACCAGAAATGAGCCTCATCGCTGAACAAAATTTGTCGATAAAAAAGCGGATTTTCCGAATGGACCACCTAAGACGCAGCCGCGGTCAACATTTAAATGAAATTATCTTCAAAAAGTAAATGTCATGTACCAATCTAACGTTTAAAATAAAGAACCGATGAGATTTTGCAAATTTTATGCGTTTTATTGTTTAAAAAAGTTCTCAAGCTCTTAAAAAATCACCCTGTATTTATAAAAAAGGTAAACATAATTTTTTTTATTTAACATTATGAGAAAACTTGGCAACCTTGCGATACGAAATGAGATAAAAACAAAGCGCAATCAAGTGAATTAAGTGTAAATTTTCATCTCATAATTTCCATTGCTTATATTGCTTATCAGGTAATTTCAGAAGTCTTTAATCGTTGAATAAACAAGTGGAAAGTGAACATTACTAACTATAAAGTCATCCAACATTGAATAGTGGTGTAACTATGTGAAATAGTGATCATGTTTTGAGACAAATCGATTAGTAAATATTCAGAAACATGATGAATTGTTAAACTTCAGACGAAAGTGGTTCCTAAATCAAAAAGTGAGTTTATGTTAAATGAAAAAAGCGATCGTTGAAGGCTTTTTAACTATTTTTTTCAATTGGAAAGTGTGGCAAAACCTAGAATAAATGTTTTAAAACGTTCCACAGTTTTGTTCAGGTACGTTTAAAAATATGATTAATGTTCAAAGTTATGAGGTGAAGGAATGAGATGGAATTTGGAGCTGAGATGAAATAGGGAGCCCTTACCCTATATGTCAATAGAAGGAGGCAATCGTTTTCTGTCATTATCAATTCTTGAAGCTTCGGTTGGTTCGGACACTGCACAGTCTATGATTTGCACTGAACACCGAAAATGACTGAAAAGGTAAATGAAAAGAAGAACTTTTTCTTTTATTTCCTATATTTTGGTTGTGTGACGTTAGTCTTATTATTAGTATTATTACTATTATTTTTATGTCTTATATTTAGCCCCAATTTTAACTTGTATTTGTCATTCGCAGGAGTTGATATCGTGTTCTGGATGATAAAATCAGTGATCCGGGTGATAAAATCGTTCCAGGAGATCCAGTGGCCGAGCTGGTAGCGATAGAAAAGTAAAGAAATGCAACCCCGAGAGCACAGGGAAGGAGGATGGATTACTTCAAGCGCAATCCGAACCTTTTGATTCGAAACGTAGGTAATGAGCTCAATTCTGCCGTTGGATTCGTTCGGCAGACAATAAAGCGGACCAAGCATATCGTCAAGGTAAAGAAGGCGCCTAACCGAAACCTAAAAAGTGGTTTTTAAGAGGTATAGGATTTGATTTACAACAAAAGAATAAAAAAAAATATGAAATATTTATTGGAATCGGTAGAACGATCAATAAAATTGAATGTTTGAAGATGATTTCAA
Source organism: Malaya genurostris (assembly GCF_030247185.1). Lineage (NCBI taxonomy): Eukaryota > Metazoa > Arthropoda > Insecta > Diptera > Culicidae > Malaya > Malaya genurostris. The sequence goes on along the minus strand of NC_080572.1, from coordinate 57,236,540 downwards.
GCAAGTGTTGGCCAAAGCTCCGCTTTAGATAGCCCATGCGCTAGCTGAGTGTTATATACCATTCGACTCAGTTCGTCGAGTACGCAAAATGTCTGTGTGTGTATGTGCGTATGTGTGTATGCAACATTTTTTTGCACTAACTTTTCTCGAAGATGGCTGAACCGATATTCACAAACTTAGATACAAATGAAAGGTTTAGTGGTCTCATACAAAATTCCTGAATATTATTTGGATCCGACTTTGCCTTTTTCAGTGATGGTATAAAATTTTTAACACACCTGGTATAAAATTTTAACACACCTAAGTAATGGTATAAAATTTTTAACACACCTATGCTTGTGAATCTAAGTTTGTGAAAATTGGTTCAGCCATCTCCGAGAAAAGTTAGTGCCAAAAAACGTTACGTACACACATACACACACATCCACACACACCCACACATACACACACATACATGCACCTCGGTTCAAAAGTCGGTTTTCACAGTGATTGCGTAGACAGGCAGAAACGATTCAAGATTAAATTATTGACCAAACTGAACAAGTTTGACAATGACACAAGACACGATTTACGCGTGATCTGTCAAAAACAGTGTTGCGGAAAAGATACCAGCAAAAAAATCACCCTTTATGAATAGATTCAAATCAAATCAAATCTCGCGCCAGGATAATGTACCGCGGGTGATTGATGAAACCGAACTGCATCGTAATGAACGATTGAAGCTTCCCTGGCCAGAAGTTTGTCGTCAGTAAATCCCACCTGGATGCTCTGGAAGAAGAAGGAAATTAACAAGATGTAGTTGGTGTGGCAGGCGATCTGTGAGAGCGGCGAATTCAGCAAGCCGTACATAACGATTGACACCATCAACGACCGAATATATAAAGAAGAGTGTCTCCAGAAACATCTGTTGCATTTCCGCTGATCTCAAGAAGCTGACGTTCTGATTTAGTATCATGCAACTACGCAAAAGCGGTGATAGACTGGTATGAATCATAAAAATTCGGGGTTCAATAGAAAAATTCTTGGCGATTATGAAGGGCAAGCTCCGGAAAACTGGAACGGTTTTCAAAAACGACCGGAATTTGAGAAAAAACGGAACCCATCATCAGTGTATCAGGTTTCTAAGTAAATTGAAAGAAATGCTGCAATGTTGTTATATGGAACGGAGGTAGATAGATTCTAAACAACAGGTAGAAATTGTTTAGGGTAGAAAAGGTTAAGTGTTTTCTATGTTTGTTTGTCCCCTGTGTGTAGGTAGTAACTTAAAAAGCCAGGAAGAAATATTTCCTTGGTCTCTGTTTAGTAAGAAAGTGGAATTATGGTTGAAAATTTCTAAACTTTCTTTTGTATCTAATTTCCATTGGTTAGAAATTTGTCTTGAGATTTCAATGTAATTAGTAGTGAACTCGTGGTTTTCGGAAAATGCATGCTCTGCTACTTTTGACTTGAAATGGTGGGATGATCCCCTTTCCAAATCCTTAGATGCTTTCCCTATTTCTGTTATGTGTTTTTTTTAAACGGGTACCTAATGTTCTCTTCGTTTGTCCAATCAAATTTATCACAATGCGAACATGAGATTTCATATACCCCCGATTTTTTTCAATTTATCAGTAGGATCTCTTGTAGATCCTAGCAAAGTTTTGAACTAGTAGTTAGTACTACTGAATACTAAATCCACGATAAAGGGTTTTAATTTTGATTTAAGTGGATATGCCATGTTTGAGATGAAGTCCACCGATATTCTTTTCAAATTTTCTGATGAGGGGGTCAAAGTTGTGAGTGATAGTTTTTTCAACGATCTTACTTTTTTATCAAGTATTGTTTGGATTGAGCGCTCCGGATATGCATTGAGCTTTCCAATTTCGAAAATAAAATTTTTCTCTTTTATTACCGCATCTTCTCTGAGAGGTAAGGTCAACATTCTATGAAACATATGATGGAATGCTGCCATTTTGTGTTGCTGAGAATAATTGGAAGTGTTTGGTATGACACGTTTCGTGTTGGTTGGCTTTCTATATATTTCAAGAGTTAAAGATTTTGCCTTCCTGACAATGAGAATATCTAAGAAAGGTAAGCTGTTATCTTCCTCTTCCTCATGGGTGAATTGAATATTTTTATGTAGATTATTAATTATTTCTAAGAAATTTGATAAATCACTTCGTTTGATGATGCAAAGTATGGGTTTGTTTAATCCATAAGAATTTCAAAAATATCCGACCGAGAATAAATTTTTGAGGATCATTTTTATCTGTTGCATGATTTCGAGTCTTAATGATAAAAGAATGATAACTGGACAATTGACTGTATAAAATCGTTTAATTTTTTTCTGAGCAGAAATTGCTTATTATCTAGCTTTTCTTTGAGCTACTCAAAATTAGGTAGGAAAAAAATGTAACAGTTCGGCTGAAAAGTTCGTATCGTTCAATAGAAACACACATTATTTTGCCAAAATTCGTTTTTATTATTCAACATAATTGTCATCAGAGGCGATACAGCGATTATAGCGATCTTCCAACTTTTCGATACCATTTTTGTAGTACGATTTGTCCTTTGCCTCAAAATAGGCCTCAGTTTCAGCGATTACCTCTTCATTGCTTCTAAATTTTTTACCAGCGAGGTCTGAGGTCTGAGAACAGAAAAAAGTCACTGGGGGCCAAATCTGGAGAATACGGTGGATGAGGGAGCAATTCGAAGCCCAATTCGTTCAATTTCAGCATGGTTTTCATGGGGGCGGCCTGTTTGGCATAAGGTCATTTGGCATAATACCGTTTGGCGTAACGCTGTTTGGCATAATGGTTATTTGGCATAACAGTTATTTGGCATAACAGTTATTTGGCATAATGGTCTTTTGGCATAATGGTCATTTGGCATAATGCCATTTGGCATAATAACAATTGGATTTGCAATATTTTAATCTAATGAAAATTTTAGTACGTGTTTCGATCGATTGATGTTGTGCAAGGACTCACTTAGTGCCAGCACAATATTCTGTTCGTCATAGATGATTCAGGTCGAGACGGCCGAAGGCCGCTAGTGCGCCGGCGACCCGCCGTCGGAAGCGCCGGCCACTGCGGGGGGGCAGCGCCCCCGCAGAAATCACCTCTGTCTAGTTGCGGGCGTTTGCCCAGATTACCCAAAGCTAGGAGCTATTTCTCAGTTAAGTCCGAACGAGCGGTAGCGAGGTCGGACACCAGGTCATTAAAAACGATGCGGCGTAGCCGCATTGGACCTTTCAAAATTGCACTAAATTAGAACAATTTCTATTAAGCAGCATGTTCATCTGTTATGCCAAATGACCATTATGCCAAATGACAATTATGCCAAATAACCATTATGCCAAATACCCATTATGCCAAACGGCGTTATGCCAAACGGTATTATGCCAAACGACTTTATGCCAAACGTGGTAGCCCCGGTTTTCATCGACTTGTAAAACGGTGCATTGTCTTGATGAAACAAAACTTTTTTCTTCTTCAAATGAGGCCGTTTTTTTTAAATTTCGTCCTTCAAACGCTCTAATAACGCTATATAATAGTCACTGTTGATGGTTTTTCCCTTTTCAAGGTAGTCGATGAAAATTATACCATGCGAATCCCAAAATAATAACGCTATATAATAGTCACTGTTGATGGTTTTTCCCTTTTCAAGGTAGTCGATGAAAATTATACCATGCGAATCCCAAAATACAGACGCCATAACCTTACCGGCCGATTGTTGAGTCTTTCCACGCTTTGGATTCGGTTAATCGCGTGCAGTCCACTCAGCTGACTGTCGATTGGGCTCCGGAGTGAAGTGATGGAGCCATGTTTCGTCCATTGTTATATATCGACGAAAAAAATCGGTTTTATTTCGATATAACAGCTCCAAACACTGCTCAGAATCATCAATTCGTTGTGGTTTTTGATCGATTGTGAGCTCACGCGGCACCCATTTTGCACAAAGCTTTCTCATATCCAAATATTCGTGAATAATATGTCCATCACGTTCCTTTGATATCTTTAGGGTGTCAGTTATCTCGATCAACTTCACTTTACGGTCATTGAAAATCATTTTGTGGATTTTTTCATGTTTTCATCGGTAACAGCCTCTTTTGGACGTCCACTGCGTTCATCGTCTTCGGTGCTCATATGACCAGTACGAAATTTTGCAAACCACTTACGAATTGTTGCTTCGCCCGGTGCAGAGTCTGGATAACACTCATCAAGCCATTTTTTGGTATCGGCGGCACTTTTTTTCATCAAAAAGTAGTGTTTCATCAACACACGAAACTCCTTTTTTCCATTTTTTTCACAATAACAAAAGTAGCTTCACTCAAAATGCAATATCTCACAAACTAATAATCAGACAGCTGTCAAATTTATACACGTATCTTTTGAAGGTTGGTACTAACTGAAAATGGTATGGATTTAATTCTAGTGGCGCCCTCTCATAGAAACGATACGAACTTTTCAGCCGATCTGTTATATGACCCAAATCATAGGTAAATTACCGATTACTCTTCTTGAGTTCAAAATGGGCAATAGTGGAATTATTATCTACTCAATCGCCTCAATGACTTGATCGCAAAAAAATAGCAAATGACAATAATTTGGGTTATCTGCCATCCACCTAAATATCACTCGTTAGTCTGGATTACGTAATACGCTAATTACCTAAAAATAAGGAGATGCACTACCCAAAATTAGACAGCGGCTGGTAAAAGTGTAGTTTATCTGTGTGGTAATAAAATTATTGGGAAAAGCGACTTACGATTGGAACCTCGGAGACCTATAATGCTATATGCCATTTGACTTAGCTCGACGAAATCGGAAAATATCTAAATATTTGTGTGAATGTATGTGTGAGCACCTTTCAACGAAATTTTATACCGCTCAATTTTCTCGAAGATGGCTGGACCGGTTTCAACAAACCTAGGCTACTGTTGAGTCATTGATCAAGTTCGAAGACCAAATGGCGGTCACAGATATGATGGTATAAGAGACGTGTGTTGTTTTATCACCGCTCAATTTTTTCGGAGATGGCTATGCCGATTTTAACATGATTAGGTTCATTTGAAAGCTACTATTAAGCTATTGATCAAGTTTGAAGATCAAATGGCCATCTATTCTGGTTCGTGAGATATGATTGAACAAGTGACGTAACCAACAAAATGCATTTTTGTCTAACCGCTCAATTTTCCCGAATATGACAGAACCGACTTCGACATGCTTAGGATCGTTTAAAAACTACTTTTGGGTCATCGATCAAGTTCGAAGTTTAAATAAATGATACTTCTGGCTCTGGAAATATAATGGTATAAGTGACGCAACCGACAAAACACCCGTTTTTTCGCTTTCTTATATAGAAAGGTTGAGCCATAACTTAAAATATCGACCAGCAACCGGACCAGCCAAGTGTCACTGCCATTGCAAAAAAAGAAAAATTCCTCTTAATTTGACTTAATGACCAATTAAACCTTCTGATTTCTATTCAAGTTTGATGTAAAACTTTGCGAAGGAATATTTTAGTGATATCGATGAAAACATAAGTAACATGAGAAAGGCATCATCACATCACTAGGTGGATTGAAACAAGATTTGCACGTAAATTTACGTGAACTGCGATGCTCTTTATATGTGCACATCATGATGTGATGTAAAATTACAAGGTTTCTTCGAAGTGTGTATGTAGGTAACATAATTGTGCAATCGATTGTCGCGGAGATAGGTGGACCAATTTCGATAAACGTAGATTCGAATGAAAGGTTTCGAAATCTTGTCTGCTATTGAACATTTATTATCCATATCAAACTTTCGATTTCGAAATAATGGGATGAAATGTCCTGAAGATGAAAATAAGTGCAGTCGTAGATCGCATAACAGATTTCAATAAGCGTAGCTATAAATGAAAGTACTTTTAGCACCTGGCTGACTATTAAATTCTGTCTAAATCCGACTCCTGTTTCGGAGTGACTGGGAGATATATTCAATGAAATCAATTAAATCACCCAAATTAATCGTTCTCAGCGACCGCAAGATATTAAAGGTCTCATAGTCCTGCTATTGAATTATGTGCAGATCTGTCTTCTGGTTCCGGAGTAATTAGGTGAAATTAGTAAAAAATGTAAAAGAGCATTCCCGCTGCATGTTAAGCGGTGAAGCGTATCTTTTCTGTGAGTTCGTTTGGCTTTCCCCATCTGTTTATCCTCTCATCGGTTTCCGGCTCCGGAAGTATCGAAAATGATGACCAAAAACATCTAAAAATCAGAACCCATTACGATTTCTCCGGGATAATTTAAATCGATTTTCACAATCTTCGGATCAAACGAAAGATCTTGTGGCCATTGCGGTTTCTACGACTTCCGGTTCAGGAGTTGTAGAGTGTTGAACATTTCGAGCCTTGATTCAAAATGAAAGTATAAAATACGTAATAAGTATGATTAAATTTATACTCATTCAGTGTATTGGAATTGGTAGCAGATCACTATCAAAAATCACTTTGCTATTCCGATAATAAAAATAGTTTTCACAAAATATAAAAATTAAATTGCATCAACTTCTGTTATTAGCGATAATGAGAAATACATCATTATACCAATAGATACCAAACCACTATTTTCTCACCTATATAACAAATTCTTTTCATATGTAGCTGCATAACTTTTCCAATAATCATTTGAGGTACAAAAGCGAGGTCAGTCATATATATAAATTAGTTGAAAATTGATATAAAAATTTGAAAGCACAGGGAATGCAAATAAATACATCATATTTTTTCAATCTAATCCTCCGTAGTCAATATTGATCTGTTACCAATATCTACTAAAACAACGGAACTTCATTAAGATTAGTTTAACCGTGTTGAGCCGTGACGTTCCGCTATCAACAGGCACAAACGCCGAATTTTTCTGTTGGTATTCCTTCCCACGATCGAAGAAACAAAAACACTCAAGCCTATCACACCACTAGTAGAAAAATTGTGAAATAAGCTATAAAATTGATCTACCGTGAGGGCTGCAGCAAACGCAACGTGCACCCTGTGTCGAGACGAGAAAGTGCCAAACTAAAAAAAAAGAAACCAATAATGAAACCTTAATCCTCAAGACCCGAATGAACGAACAGGTGAAATTCTTTTCGGCTCTGATCGGTTCTATGAAGATTCGCTTTGGAGATGAGAAGTGATGAGAATTAGATAACAGTTTCGAAGTCCTGCTTGGTACCCTAAATGTGAGAAATAGTGTGAGCATAAAGTAAAACTCAAGCATACAGGTGTAAACGAATTACACAATTCCTGTAATATTGAACTAACTCGATTTTCTCTTCTTCATGGTTCTCGCAAAAGGGAAGAAATAAATTAAACTCCCACCGGAGCGGCCGTCGGGGGTTTGGCCTTGTCCAGCGCTTGTATCAAGCGGGAAATGATTCCCGGAATTATGCAGGTGCATTTTAAGCCGGATTGAAATATTTTTGTGTGCGCTTTGCGATCGATCACAGGCAGACAGACTTGCCGTAATAAAATAATAATAGAAGCGTTGTGCTTAGAAACACCGAAAGTCAAAGTGCTGGAAAGGATGTAATTTTCGGGACAATTTATTGGTGTTTTGTCTTTGCGGGGCGAGGACACTGGACTGCGGGCTAGTATGTCTGGCCGAAGATTAATTGATTCCGGTTTTTGTCTATTACAACATTGTTCTACCCAGAGCCCGACAAAGCAAACCGATCCTTTGGCGGGAGATAGTGGCGGTCATTGTGTACTATTTGGAAGTGTCGGGTCGATTGACGTCGCTGAGAATACGACAAAAGCTTATCTCTTAATGAAGTTGTATGTGATGTTTATCATTACTGACTGACCTGCCGGAAAATGGGGGCGTCAAATACAATGATGTATATATTTATCATGAAACGTATTTTTTACGGCCGCATCGAATAGCACAACACGCAATTGCACAATATCGATTATTTGCAAATAAATCTCATCTCAATCCGGCAACAACCGACGAAATGAAATGTTCTTCCAAGCGTACTCTGAAACTTTTTTTATCATGCAGTATCTTTTCTGGATCTAAGTTCTACTGTATCCCTCAAGGATCTATTAAACAGAGATCAATCACCCGTAATGACAAGGCATTCTTCACACATCTACACCCGTGAGGATACACTAACATCGTTGGCAACAGCCTACGCCTAACCCTTTTATCGCCAGGAGCACACTATTCGGTGGGTGGTTCATCCCCGGTCCATTCATCACGGAGCTGAACGTCATACCCAACCTAGGACAATTTATCAGGCTTATAGCAGTCGTCAACCTGATGGGCCAGCATAAAGAGCCCTTCTGGCACATCACACCAGGCCGGTGGTGGTAGAACATTGACCCAAAACAACGCCTCCGAGCGTCAAACCCGATAAATATTATTAGGGCTTCTTAAACTCAATTCAATCAACCTTATGACCCCACTCACATCCATTCCAACTCCGTCAGACGAGCCGGGCTAAGGGTACCATTTTCAGAGAAATCCGGCACTTTCCGGGAGCCAGGCGGCACCAAATTGAAACAACTTTCAATAAGCAGAACACAGCACATCAGACTTTGTGCGCCGCGACAGGAGGCTCCACACCTCGGCAGGCATGCTGCTGATAGAGGAAAACGGATATAGCGCCTCTGGTTATTACTTTATCAGATTATATTTGAATTTTCTCTTAGAGAAAACACTTTTATCACGCTTATCCTTTCTGGTCTTCGCACTGCTGTCCGCGCTATGATAATTTACCGGGGTGCACATGGCAAGACGATAGCCCGCTTCCGTTGTAGTAGGCTTCTTCATAATGGATTCCCGGGGATGGATTTAGTTCGGCTGCCCGATCAGCAGATCATAATAGAATAACATCGGAACTATATCTTACATCGGACAGAACGACATCGGAACTTTATCTCTCTTTTTCATTATTCTTACTATTTAAGAGACATCACAATCGGTAATGAGAATTTGTTTTTGTTATAATCTTGTTATTGCTTATTGATCGGGTGTATAGGAATAATAGCAAGCGGGCATTCGTATGATAAATAAACGTCTAAGAATTGTAGTGTTTTCAGTTCATAAATCCATGACGCCAGTACTCTTGTAGTAGAAGCAATTATAAATAAGTCACTAAATAAACAACAACACTCTGGAGAATAAGATTAACAAAAAAAGATGCGATTGAGGCATGATTAAGGTAGTGGATATAAAATGCACGGAACGAAATCCGTTTCCGTTGTCATGATTGAAAAATAATTATTCCATTCGTTTTATTCTTAGTGTCAATAGGATCTTACTACTAGCCATGCAATGATTCTGTACGCCAAGAATCGGCTACGATGTCTGTGGAAACAGATTATCCATTTTATGTGCTCATGAAATCATGACAATTACTCATGATTTTAGGATTAAAATTATCAAAATCATGAGCAACAACTCTTCTTCCATGGAAATCCGTCATGAAGGTGTACTTATTTTGCTGTTGTTGTTAGAATATCATTCCAAGGGCCTCTCGGAAACTGTAGTATACATCTGATTGTAAATTTGGAACACCATATAACAAAAGTCGTATTTATCAAGGGTTTCCAACAGCTTGGATTACTTGCAGTCTCGAGATGGATTACTTCGATTACTTACATTCTTACCCTGATTATTTCTGAATTACTCGATTACTTTAAAAATCTGATTACACTGGATTACTCGAGATCACTCGGGATTACTTCTTGTTTATGGTAATATTTCTTCAGGATTACTGAATTACTTTCAATGTACAATATTTCAAAGAAGGATTACGTCAATATACAATTTTTCTAAAGTGAGCTAACCACGAAATTTAACATTGTCCGATTGTTTCCATTTTGTTTGTTGAATGAAAAGTTACCACAACCCTGTGGGAACAATAAAAAACTCGTTTCAGAACATCGGGTCCCTGCAGGTCCCACGTAGAAAAATGTATTCAATATAGGGTTGCAACATTCCAACTTAGATGATTTTGAAAACCTTTTGGTTGGCTCAGTCGTTGAGTACTTACAATGTTTGTCTGTGTATATGTGTAAGTAACGTTTGACTTTTCTCGGAGATGGTCGATTGTCACCAACTTAGATTCAAATGAAATGTCTTCTGGTCCCATACAAAGTTCCTGAAGTGTTGTCCGGAATAATGGTAAATTATTGTGTGGAGCAGCGATGCAAAACACGGAAAAAATTGAAACTTGACTCAAATCATTTTTAATCGATAGCCTTTGTCAGTTGAAGTCCAAACCAAACGACTTCGCCTATATTATTAAAATTGAACACACTTTTCTCAGCCATAGCTTGAGATACTTTCATATATTTAGGTTTAAATGAAAGTTCATATTCCTTCATTTCATCCGAATAAGAGTTCCGGCAGCGGGATTACAAGGTGTTGAGTGTCAAAATGTTCAAACAAAATTTTAAATGCACCTGTACGAACATGTGCTCGTACTGATAAAGAAAACACAACACATGCACATAGAAGGCCGTGTTGGATTTCGTGCACGCGGTAAAGAAAACGAAAACCTAAGCTCGGATTTGAAACAACAACCGAGTTCATTGTCATCGATCATCGAGATGCAAATAGGAATGTTTGCTACCGGTGTGTAATTTTGAATGAATGAATGAAAGAATTTCAATGAATTGAAATTTATTTGAAAAAGCATGTATCGGAATTCCATTCTTCGCGATGCAGAGGAATTGTGGATAAGCACATCTCCCGTAGTTTTTCACAAAATATTTTTTTTATAGAACATTTATGATTTTCATCACATCACACGCAATGCTCACTGTAAGCTTTCAAATGTCAAGTAAAAACACTCACTTCATATTCTCAGAAACAACTGAATTTTCACAAACTGTTCCCCAAATGAAAGGTCTCATAATCCCTTAATCTGATATTGAATTTTGTCGGGATTCGACTTCCGGGTCTGGATCTACAGAGTTAGGCGTAATTGAAACTTTATGTCAGCACTTTGAGCGAAACTGCAAAAACAGAGAAAAATCTTCTAATTTTAACTAAAATCTGTTCACAAATTAAACAGGTTATACTAGTCTCTGCCCAAATAAACTTGTTATATTGTTTTTGTTCGAGATTCAACGATTCAACGATTGAAGAGTAATATTTTTTGCGGAAATATGAATCATACCAAAAAGTTATAATTACACCAGTAGGTAAATTAAAATAGGATTATAAAGGGTGATTTTTTAAGAGCTTGAGAACTTTTTTAAACAATAAAACGCATAAAATTTGCAAAATCTCATCGGTTCTTTATTTTAAACGTTAGATTGGTACATGGCATTTACTTTTTGAAGATAATTTCATTTAAATGTTGACCGCGGCTGCGTCTTAGGTGGTCCATTCGGAAAGTCCAATTTTGGGCAACTTTTTCGAGCATTTCGGCCGGAATAGCCCGAATTTCTTCGGAAATGTTGTCTTCCAAAGCTGGAATAGTTACTGGCTTATTTCTGTAGACTTTAGACTTGACGTAGCCCCACAAAAAATAGTCTAAAGGCGTCAAATCGCATGATCTTGGTGGCCAACTTACCGGTCCATTTCTTGAGATGAATTGTTCTCCGAAGTTTTCCCTCAAAATGGCCATAGAATCGCGAGCTGTGTGGCATGTAGCGCCATCTTGTTGAAACCACATGTCTACCAAGTTCAGTTCTTCCATTTTTGGCAACAAAAAGTTTGTTAGCATCGAACGATAGCGATCGCCATTCACTGTAACGTTGCGTCCAACAGCATCTTTGAAAAAATACGGTCCAATGATTCCACCAGCGTACAAACCACACCAAACAGTGCATTTTTCGGGATGCATGGGCAGTTCTTGAACGGCTTCTGGTTGCTCTTCACTCCAAATGCGGCAATTTTGCTTATTTACGTAGCCATTCAACCAGAAATGAGCCTCATCGCTGAACAAAATTTGTCGATAAAAAAGCGGATTTTCCGAATGGACCACCTAAGACGCAGCCGCGGTCAACATTTAAATGAAATTATCTTCAAAAAGTAAATGTCATGTACCAATCTAACGTTTAAAATAAAGAACCGATGAGATTTTGCAAATTTTATGCGTTTTATTGTTTAAAAAAGTTCTCAAGCTCTTAAAAAATCACCCTTTACTAAATCGATCCACAATTCGAAAGTTTAGTAATAGGCATTCTGCAAATTATATTCTAGGTAACTTGGTGGCTATGTTATGACATCTTTTTATCAATATAACAACAACAATAATTAATTGAATTGATTTAAAATAAAGACAAATGAAAGATGATAGCGTTAACACCCGTTTTGTTGACCTACAATTGTACTTTTTGAATGAAAATTGATTTTTGTGTTCTTGAATAAAGATTGATTCATGAACCTCAGAACTGAGTTCCCAAGAAAACTTGTTGACTCTTAGCTACTAAGCATCAAAGAAATTACATAGGTGTATCTACCAGGTAAATGTATGTGGTGTTTGTCGTTTATTAAGTGAAAATGAATAAATGTCTAATGCGCATACGCCACATCTTTTTGGTTCAAGTACTGTCCGACCTCGTTATCGCTCGTTTGGACCTAACTAAACCACAGAAACCTAAGGCTTTGTGCCGCCGAGCCATCTTGGCTTCGGTTATGTGGCTGCGCCACATCAGTTCTACAGGAGACATAACATACAGGAGACATGACCCTTTCGGCGAAATGATCCTTCCGACGAAATGCCCTTTCGACGATATGACCTTTTGGCGAAATGACCCTTTCGGCGAAACGACTTTCGGCGAAATGGCTTTCGGCGAGGTGACCCGCTCCCATTTACGGGAAGTTTTGGTTTATTGTTTTAATTGAAAGAAAAGTGCAGCTGAAGCGCATCAAATTCAAAATTATTCCGAGATGTTTTCTGATTACTTAGATTACTCTGAGAAAAAATGTGATTACTTATGATTGCCAATGTTTTCTTTTGGATTCCTAATGTAATCCACCGATTACTGGATTACTAGCAAAAAATCGAAGTAATCCTGGATTAAGTCTCATCACGATTGTCTTTTGGAAACCATTGGTATTTATTACCTCCTCTAAATACTTTTGTTTAATGTTCATAGGAATAACACATGAATGTATCGACACACCTAATTATTTCTCGATACACACATATCAACCATAATTTAATGTGGCTCATGTTCACGGATTTTTTATGCAGTTCCTTTGATTGGATTCTCAAATAATCGTGCAAAAAGTATGAAAGCCTACTTGAGGCAATAACTGTATAGAAAACTCACACAGAAAAACCTGTTTTAATCCACTTAGTGGTGTTCTTCAAAATAATTTTCTTTTATTCTTAAAAAACAAAAAGATTTGTCCTTAAACTAGTATAACCTACAGAGTGAAACAGTTCTCAGAACGGTTAGACCATCTCTGAGGAAACGAAAAGAGGTACTTCCGAAACCGGAATCTGGGAACCGGTATAATCGAAGTTGGTTCGAGAAAAGTGACTAGGATCCATTTTTGAGTCCATGGCTACAATCTTCGGTCATTCATCAAAAACCCAAGAACAAGAAAAGACAAATTAATGTTTGGCCGTCTTTTGACAATGAATACTGATTGGATTAGTATTGAGGCAAGTTTAGAATTTTTTTTACGTGTTTTGTTTCAGCGCTTCAAGTGACGGCATCCAATTTTTATCACACTTTACCCTATAATTCTGAAAACGAAAGTCGGAAGTTTTGTATGAGACCATGAGACCATGAATTTAGGTTTGTTGAAATCCAACACGCCATCTCTGAGAAAAGTGAGGAAGTAATTAGAAATAAATTTTTATCACTAACTGTAACTGCGGAACCGAAAGTAGGATCAAAATAAATTTCAGGAATTTTATAAAGGACAATTGTACCTTTCATTTGAATCTAAGTTTTTAAGAATCGGTTCAGCCGTCTCTGAGTAAAGTAAGTGTACTTAATTTCCTTTTTTTACGCACATCACCCTGTAATTCTGGATTCGGAAGTTGGATTCGAATAAATTTGAGGTCAGGAACTTTGTGTGTGGTTACAAGACCTTTCATTTAAATCTAAGTTCATGAAAATCGGTTCATCTATCTTCGAGGAAAGTGAGTGCAGAAAATGGTACATACATACACACACACACACATACACACACACACACATACATTTTGTGTACTCGACGAACTAAGTCAAATGGTATATGACACTCGGCCCTCCGGGCCTTGGTTCAAAAGTCGGTTTTCACAGTGATTGCATAACCTTTCTGTATTAAAAAGACAAGAAATAATGAAACTTACTGATTACCATGATCAAGACTGTATTTTTCAAAACACGCAAAGTTTTTCGTTCGAAGTATATTGAAAAATGAAGAACTGTAAAGTAACGTTTAATTTTTTTGCCTGCTCTAAATATGTGTTTTAAGTGTCGTTGTTGAAATTAAACTATTCGAGGACATTTGAAACATTAGAAAAGTCAAGAAATCTAAAAGATGTTGAAGTAATACGCAAAACATACGTTTATAATATTATTTTATAGTTGAAAGAGTTCAAATGAGATCGAAAAATGTATGTGTGTGCACTTTTCAACGTTTTTTTTTTCGTGCTCGATTTTCTCGAAGATAGCTGAACCGATTTCAACAACCGAAGGCTGTTGTTGTTGTTAGAACGTGTGACTTCTAGCTCCGGAGATATAATGATATAAGTGACGTAACTTACAAAACGTGTTGTTTTCTATCGTTCAATTTTCTCATAGATGGCTTAGCCGACTTCAAAAAGTTTAGGTTCGTTTAAAAGTTTCCATTGAATTTTTGATACAGTTCGTAAATCAAATGGTTGTCACTTCTGGTTCTGAAGATATAATGGTATGAGTGACGTAACCGACTAACCGAAGATTTGTCATCAGTTGATCTTTCTCGAAACTGGCTCGACGAATTTCGATAAACTTAGGCTTACTCGAATGCTAACAATATCAAATATCAAATTTGGAACGATTATGGCGAACATTTCCGGCTCGAGAGATGTAATCTCATATGTGACGTAACCGACTGGGTGTTTTTGAATGCATTAAAATTTTTCGGAGATGAAAGAATCGATTTCTAAAGACTTAAATTCGTTTGAAAGGTTATTTGATAAGCTCACAATACTAATGGCCGCAGATAGAATCTTACAAACGGCAAGATAAAGGCATTATCTCACCACTAGGTGGATTAAAAAGGGTTTTTATTTGAAGAATCACAATTCTGCCAATGTATTTGGTACCGAAAAAAAAATGTTTCAATCCACATTATGGTGTGATAAAACAATATCATATTTCGAAATTTTGTTCATGGAGCTTGTTTTGATACAAACGTGGGTAGATCAATTTATTTCCCGATTGGTTTGGGAGATGCAAAAAAATGTGCATGTGCAGCTTATGTCGTTTATTCGGAAATATTTGCAATACCGTAAGTATCAGTAATAATGAATAGCTATATTTGAACATGATCATCGATCTTTTTGCAACTTTTAAATGAACAAAATTATTGCAAAATTATTGGATAGAAAGAAATACGATATGACGGTAACGTCACGTTAACGATTATATAATTGGAACAAGAAATCTCAATTATTTGCCTTTCATACTTGACAAATGATCCAATAGCTGCTTCCAAACGAACTTTCGAATGTAGAAATCGGTTCCGCTATCTCCGCGAAAAGCGAAGCGGAAGGAAAAAAGTTCGGTTTTTGGTTGCGTCTTTGCTACGATTATACCTTTAGAATCGAAAGTATCTACTGCTTGCCATTTGACTTCATGATAGCTTTCAAACGATGGCCTAAGACTGTAGAAATCGGATTAAAGAAGCTCTATAAATCCAACGAAAATAGAAGCAGATATAACTTAGTGCTTAGCTTAGTGCAAACTTAAGCAGTTCAATTTGAACCGCTAACCAGACTATTTCCGAAAGACTTTTTTCGAAAAAGACTGAAGGTAACGAATAATGAAAACGGCTTTTAACCAAACGCCAAAATACACCGAAACCTCCAAACCTCGTAAAAAAAGTTTATTTTATTTGGGATTTGGTTCGTAAAAAAAGTCTACGTTGTTTGGAATTTACTTCGTAAAAAAAGTTTTGTGTAATTAATGTGGAAACCGCGCATCATATGGTTATTTTCGGAACGGATGTGAATAGTAAGTGCAAGAAAATGATGTTTGGGCTCGTTTCAAAATCCAAGATGGCGGCTTTCGGTTTATTGAGATTCCTTAAAACCCCTAACAATATGGGTATCTTCAGAACGGAATTGATGAGTAGATGTCGGAAAACGATGTTTGAGGTAGTTTTGAAATTCTAGTTGGCGACTTCCGGTTTGTTGATATTCCTTGAAACCCTTACAATATGGATATTTTCGGAACGGGATTGATGAGTAAATATCAGAAAACGATGTTTGAGGTGGTTCTGAAATATAAGATGGCGACTTCCGGTTTCTTGATATTTCTTGAAAACTCATACTATATGGGTATTTTCGGAACGGGATTGATGAGTAGATGTCAGAAAACAATGTATGAGATGGTTCTGAAATCCAAGATGGCGACTTCCGTTTGATTGATATTCCTTGAAAACCCTTGCAATATGGATATTTTCGGAACGGGATTGATGAGTAGATGTCAGAAAACGATGTTTGAGGTGGTTCTGAAATCCAATATGACGACTTCCGGTTTCTTGATATTCCTTGAAAAAACTTACATAATGGGTATTTTCGGAACGGGATTGATGAGTAGATGTCAGAAAACAATATTTGAGGTGGTTCTTAAGTCCAAGATGGCGACTTCCGGTTTGTGTATATTCCTTGAAAACCCTTGTGATATGTATATTTTCGGAACGGGATTGATGAGTAGATGTCAGAAAACGATGTTTGAGGTGATTCTGAAATCCAATAGGCGACTTCCGGTTTCTTGATATTCCTTGAAAACCCTTACATAATGGGTATTTTCGGAACGGGATTGATGAGTAGATGTCAGAAAACTATATTTGAGGTGGTTCTTAAGTCCAAGATGGCGACTTCCGGTTTGTTGATATTCCTTGCAAACACTTGTAATATGAATATTTTTAGAACGGGATTGATGAGTAGATATCAGAAAACGATGTTTGAAGTGGTTCTGAACTCCAAGATGACGACTTCCGGTTTCTTGATGTTTGAGGTGGTTCTTAAATCCAAGATGGCGACTTCCGGTTTGTTGATATTCCTTGCAAACACTTGTAATATGAATATTTTCGGAACGGGATTGATGAGTAGATATCAGAAAACGATGTTTGAGGTGGTTCTGAACTCCAAGATGACGACTTCCGGTTTCTTGATGTTTGAGGTGGTTCTTGAATCCAAGATGGCGACTTCCGGTTTGTTGATATTTCTTGAAACCCCTTACAATATGGGTACTTTCGGTAAGAGATTGAAAAGTAGACGTCGGAAAATGTTATTTGAGGTGGTTTTGATATGCAAAACAGTGACTTCCGGTTTATTAGTATTTTTTAAAAGTTTTGCCATTTTCCTTGAACTTGGTATTCTTTTAAAACACTATACCGGAAGTCACCTCATTGAATTTTAAAACGAGCTCAAACATCGTTTATTGGTATCCAATCTGTTTCGGATTTCTTTGTGTTAAGGGTTTTTAAGGCATATCGATATACCGGATGATGTTATATTGGAGTTCGAGACGACACCAAACATAGTTTTGCGGCATCTGTTTATTAAATACTTTCCAAAAATACCCACATTGTTAAGGTTTTCAAGGAATATAGATAAACCGGAAGTCGCCATCTTGTATTTTAGAACCACTTTAAACATCGTTTTCCGACATCTACTCATCAATTCCTTTCCGAAAATACCCATATTGCAAAGGTTTTCAAGGAATATCAATCAACCGGAAGTCGCCACCTTGGATTTCCAAAATACCTCAAATATCATTTTCCGGAATCTACTCATTAAACCCGTTCCAAAAATATCCATATTTTAGTAGATTCCATGGAGTCTGAAATCGCTTTCGATGTATGCCAAAACCTCTTTTTACGAAGTAGGTTCGTAAAAAAAGTTTACGTTCTTTGGGATTCGGTTCATAAAATAAGATTGCGTTATTTGGGATTTGGTTCGTAAAAAGAGTTACGTAAAAAGAGGTTACGTATAAAAAGTGTTCATAAACGGAGGTTTGGGTGTAATCAACATCTGAGGTTCATGCCACCGATTCTAATTTATTTCTTCGGGATGTCAGGAATATATGTATTGTAAGAGATTCCAGGTATACGTCCAAACCTCTAGTTACGTACATTTTTTTTACGTTACCTTATTTTACGTAACCCTTTTTACGAACGAAATCCCAAATAACGTAATTTTTTTGAATTTCAGTACGAATTGATGATGTTTGAGGTCGTTTCAAATATGGCTATTTTTCCGAATGGGTTTAATGAACAGATGTCGGAAAACGATGTTTGATGTCATTTCGAATTCCAAAATAGCGATCTTCGATTCATCGATATTCCTTGAAAACTCCCACTGTAAGCATATTTTCAGAATCGATTTTCAAGGAATATCAATAAGGGTAAGGGATTCCAAGGAATATCAATAAACCAAAATTTCCAAAATATGCATATCATTAGATTTTAAAATATTCACTACACAAACTTTTCTACAAAGTTAATTCCAAATAACGTAAACTTTTCATGTGAACTAAATTCCAAATAACGTTAACTTTTTTATGAATTAACTCGATTTACGAACCCTCGTTTAGTTCGTCAATGGCAGTTTCGGTGTATAATAAATCCAGAAGTCATTGTTTTTAAATTCAAAATTACCCCATCTAGCATCGTTACTGGCGTCTACTCATCAAATCCATTCCGAAAAATAAAATAAAATGAATTTAATAAATAAAAATGCACTGCTACTTTGCCCAAATAGGTATGACAACTTCTTTATATTCTTAAATCCACTCCTGCATTCACAGAACTTCAAGAAGATCTACTGTTCGAGTAAAACACTGGCTTAAGCATCAATATCTGCAAGATCAGACAGCATCACACATCTTTCTTAGAGCAGTCATAAAACGGGAAATTTTGAGTAGTAATGTGGCCATCTTCCCGAACACAGTGCCTTTTCTCTATGAGGACACACTGTCGAAGTAACGTGAGTCTGCATATCACTCAAGATTACATCACGTTTAAGAGGATCAGCATATGCATGTGTGTTTGAAGCCTTAGAGCACTTAAGATATACCAGTATCTTCACCTTCGTTCGTAGGTTGGCTTCGGTTTGTTAAGGATAGCCTCGTTAAAAACGATGCGATGTTTGCCTATCGGGTTGGGTTAGCAGCCATTGTTCGTTACTCAAACGACAAACACCGCAGTCATCACCAAATGACACCCGAAAGACTTTACCACATGCACAATATATTAATTTTAATTAGCATCTTCTTTGCGGAACCATCAAGTTTAATTGAATCCTCACCGGCACACCTCGTTTGGGATGCTTGGACCTTGCACCGTTGTCGGATCATATTTTCATGCTTGTGGTTAGTAGAGCAACGCATATGCATACATACAGACGAACCAGGTTGGCTTTTCCATCGCTCATCATTAGCATCAGCCCCATCATTGTCAGTTATTATAATAATGGGTGGCAAAAGTTTTTGCCTAGCGTAATACCTGAAATTTTGGCTTACAATATATCTGATAGTGCACTAAAGTGACGCTGTGAAATGCAAACTCACGTATGTGCTGGTAATAGGCAGATAATCCGGATTTTGTAAAAAGCACATGTGACGAAGTTTCTTTCATCGTAAATATTTTTTTTTGCATTAGAAATGACTTAGTCTTCACTATGTGCGGCCGGGTGTCCACTGAAAATTCGAAACCGTTAGATTTTTCTGTTGTGAAAATTCGAAACCGTTAGATTTTTCTGTTGTGAAAATTCGAAACCGTTAGATTTTACTGCCGGTTCGGACAGTAAATGGCAAACGACCTTTGCCTTTACTTTCTGACATATCAGAGACTCGGATGACTCGTATCGCTAAGATGCCTAAGTTCGACTCCTCTGGAAGAAGGTAAAAGTTTAGATACGAGAAGCCTTCTGCTTAATTAAAATGACCCTTGTCACGTCTCACTTTTCCGCACTTTATTCTTCACATCCTCGCTCTTCCTTGAGTACTATGGCTCTATGATTTCATATTCTTTCTTCTCTTATAATCTCGAGTTAGTTTGATATCGTTAAAAACCGAAAAAAGTAAAAAAAAATAAATTTTCGGTACGGGCGGCGAATATGTGTTTCGTTTTTATTCTTCCCTTGTGTAGAAATACTATACAATCTCTGTAGGAACCGAATTGTGTGTGATTTATATATTGAAATATCTTTAAATTTCGTGAAATGAATTTTGTTAAATATATACAATAGAAAGAAGAGCGAATAATTTACACAGTTCAAAAAAATCTTGTGATTTCACATCTTATAAGATGCACATAAATGAAGCGTCGTATTTTACACAAATTTTCACTCAAGAACATAAAAATAGTGTGATTTGAAAATTACATGGCTTGAATACGAACGAAATAAAAAACAAAAGATCGTTAGGCAGCAGCGCGACTTGAACCGAGAAACATTAGATCACAAGCACATCGGTTACTCGACTGAACCACAGAGCTCATATCTGTTCAATGAATAATTGATGCATATAAATCCATACAGCGGCACTTTGTAGCCGAGTGCAAATTACATTCGGAGCGTGTAAAATTCTGTTCGAGTG
Source organism: Malaya genurostris (assembly GCF_030247185.1). Classification (NCBI taxonomy): domain Eukaryota; kingdom Metazoa; phylum Arthropoda; class Insecta; order Diptera; family Culicidae; genus Malaya; species Malaya genurostris. The sequence goes on along the minus strand of NC_080572.1, from coordinate 57,215,798 downwards.
GAATACTGCGTCATTTGAAAAATTAAGTAGTTGTGAAATGTACTGTTTGTAGAATTCTGTCACCTGTAAAATTCAAAAAATTTTTCTGTGTACACACTGACAAATTTCCTTTTTGATATTTTAGACGGATGTTCTTCAACTGCTCTTACTGCTTTTGGTTCACAATCAAAAGCGTAATCAGCTCAGAGCTCAAATTTGAATAGTCACAGCTGTGATGTAAAAAGATTTTCAATGGAACATCGCCCATGCATTCAAGCCACGCATTACATTGTAGTATGTACCAGTCTAACAAACTACTTACTCACGGGATGTCCCGGAACAGAAACGATTACGTTGCTTTTTCGAAAGAGTATTCTTGGTATTCAGCGTCAAACTTCAAGAACTGCCATAATTTATTACTTGCTCACTTAAAACAACTTTACCATATGCCTTTCTTACCTGTTCCGGTTAAAGTTGTTTGAAATGTTGAGGTGAAGGTAAAGTTTTTCAGTTATGACAAAGTGCAGAAGAGCCACGGTTGGTATGCTGCATTCATTTCTATTCCATACGATGTGATACTAATGGTATCATAAGTATGAGAATCAAATGATGTGACCGATAAGGATGCAGCTGGCGATCTGAAAAAATGTCCTAAATCATTAAATTTGCTATCACCCATTCACTAACAATTCATAAGAATAAGTTCTGCAAAATCGTCACACTTGGCATGCTATACGAAATCGATTAATCGTTTTCAATCATAGTAGCTTTGAAAGAAATGAATTTTTCATCTTCATTGATCCCTTCTCTTTAACCCACCCGATTTATGATTGTTCCTATTTGGAAGAAGATTCCATCCAAACAGATCTACTCCTCTATCATTAAAAGCCTGTAATCTATAGGATCACGGACGGCTAGAAGAGACCTATCATCTTGCTAAGACGCAAATCGATCCGGACCCTGCAGCCAATCACGGCCGGTCAGATTACGAAAATCCACTCTTCCGCTTCGCTTGAAGGTATTTTCCGAACAGATTAAAGTTTTCCGGATCCATATCGCACGCTTCATCTAACCGCAAGCGCAAACCATTTCGTATCTTGTTGCCGAACGGAGGCCTGCCTTCCCCAAGTGGTCGGATATTTCGATTTAGAACTGATGATATTTCATGCCGATGGTGCCTTCGTCCTGTGCGTCGTTAGTATCGGCCAATGTGGGTGGGAAAACGTTGCGCAACACCAGCAGAGCTGGATCGACCGGAGGTGTAGTAACTTTCCAATGGCAGTATCAATTACGTCTACCGGAGCCGGTGTCAAGCATCTACGGAAGGAATATTAAAATTATGGTTTTGTTTTTATGCAGGGGATCGATTCTGAAGAATTTAGTGTTCGGAGAAATTTCTATCGGCAGCTGGTGCTGAATACATTGAGTTGGAGCTAGTAATTCTCGACAAAGATCTCGGCAAACTTTAAGCTTAGTGGACGTTTATAAATATAGACTCATTGGGTGGAGGATGGGATTTAGCAGAAGTGTATTTAATGTTAATTTTTTTAATGTCGTTTGCGAAGTTTCATCGTCCTAATTGCAAAGTTTTTTTTTCAAATGGAGGAAGTTCCGCTAAATCGGACAATTTTTAGAAATGGAAAAAAACATCCATTAAAACATCTATTAAAAAATCCATCTAGCCCCTGTCTCCATTAATAATTTCTTGAGTTCCGGGGTGGAGAGGAGTGTGTTTGAACCCTTAAAACCCCCTCCTGTATACGCGCCTGCTTAAGACACTCGTCCGGATGAATCATACCGTTGATTATTCCGGAATTGATAAATGATGGGCTTATTTCACTTATCCGCAAATCGCTTGCTGGATCAAATTTTTTTTATTCAAATTTCGAACTTAGTCTTGACTACGAAATATACTTGTTCAGGAAGTTGACCGAAGTCGGTCTAGACGTGAGTTTCTTCATCTATCAAAATATAACACGATTTGGTAAATAACTGCGTGTAAAGCTCCTGGCGCGGGATTTCACTTCGATGTTTTGCTTTCCAATGCGGTTTAGGGCTTTTTGCACCTTGTAATCGTGTAACCCCGCACGCTTCATGGTTTTCTGCACGAAGTCTACTGACACCTGAAATAGACCGACTGGACTATTTAGTGACATTTCGCATTGACAAGTTTGGACAGTATTTGTCCTTTTACGACCACTCCCTTCTAGCATTCGAGCACTCAGAAGGTTCCCCGAAGGTTCTTATCTCACAAGACACAGTTGCAACAGCAGAGATGGGTTACATGGGAATCGTTGGTAAAACTAGCCGAGCCATTCCAGAAATGCTTAGCAGATCATCAGACTCGACCTTCTCTGATTTGGATGAAACTTTGCACATGGCTTCAGTATGGAAAACCATAAGTTTTGAACCGATGGAGAGGTCAATCCGATTCACGGCTGATTTTTAAAAAGGGCGTATGTATTTTTGCATTTCACAAAAATTGCCTTTTTCAAATCGTTGTAACTCGGAAACCGTTCATTGTACAAAAATTGCGTTCAGGAAGAAGTTGCAGGGAATTGATTGGGCACTCTAAAAACATATACACTGAAAAATTTTTTTGATTTTTTTCTCAATAATTACAAAATAATCCGAAAAAGTTAAATAAAAAAATCAGGGTTTTGATTTTTTTGATAAATTTTATTTTAAGCTGTTATTAAAACCTACAGATTGATAGCTATTCCATCCGTGCCTTTTGAAAAATGAAGAAGCTACAGCTAAAACAGTTTACGGGTGCATGCAAATGATCAAGTTCTTCTCGTTGTAATTCGGAAACCGTTCATCGTACAAAAATTGCCTCCAAGATGAAGTTGTAGGGAATCAATAGGGCACTCTACAAAAAATATACACTGAAAAAAAATTTGATTTTTTTTCTTAATAATTTCAAAATGAACAACAAAAAAAAATTTAAAAAAAAATCAGGGTTTCGATTTTTTAATAATTTTTATTTTACAGCTCTTATTAAAACCTACAGATTGATGGTTATCCCATCCGTGCCTTTTGAAAAATGAAGAAGTTACAGCTAAAACAATTTACAGATATATTCGAAATTTCAAGTTCTCGTTAAAAGATAATCATTTAAACAGTAGAACTAACCTAACTACGTCAAAACGAATAAACACATGTAGAATCAAAGAGGTGTGCCAGTTGACTTCTTACTGTTTACAACCAACGTACGTACCGGCGAATTACTTACCTAAATTCTACCTGTTTCACATATAAATAGCTATGCATCGTAGAACAGATATCAGTTTATAACATATCTCTTTCGAAATAGGTTACACTACTACAATACGGTTTTCCCAAAGTGTTGTAAACCTTTTCCTGGTTTTGTGTGTTCCGGAAATTTTTTCCGATTAACAGAAACCATAATTGGAAAATTAGAAGCTCAAAAGTGCAAGGTTAAATTGAATACCACGTTAAGCATTTGTGATCGCTGTCGTAGGCGGGCTTATAAGGAAAGTCATACGTCGGAAACAGAAGGGCAGTCAACAACGGAACCACAACCATCCACATCGCAATACGATTTAGAGGAAGTACCTTTAGCAGCTTCAATCAACTTAGCATCTTCTGAAGCATCAGTCGCGGCGGAGTATTCAAGAGCACACAACATTGAACTCTTCAACAAGAGCATCGCAGGAATCAACGTGTCTCCGATATCAACGAAGAAAACTCAGAATGTTAATTATCCTCGAGAAAAATATTTGGATATTTCAAGAGGTATAAAAAAGCAAATATTCGGGTTCCCGGCGGATAAAGATGATCCAGAATTATTCAAAACGAAAGCAGCAGAGTTGGATGAAGTGATTACTAAAATGATAGAGCAGTTTGCTAAGTCTGATTGTACTAGGAATGAAAAAGTGCGTTTGTTGTCAGTCGTGCCAAACTCGTGATCAAAGGAGAAAATAGCCACCCAATTCAAAGCGAACAAATACATTGCGTCGGAGGCAAGAGAATCAACGGACGAAATAAAAGCCAAGAAACAAACGGGACGCAGCAGGAACGAAACGATAGAAAACGAGATGCTTCAATATTTCAACAGCGATGACGTCAGCAGAGTAATGCCGGGATCAAGAGATTGCGTCACAGTCAAAATGAATGGTAAGTGTGAACGCAAACAAAAACGATTGTTTTATTCATCATTGAAAGAAATTTATTTCGGTTATGAGGTGGGAATTTCCAGATCGAAATATTGGATTCAGTACATTTGCAGCATTAAGACCAAAACACTGCAATTTGCTTGGAAGTTCTGGTTCACATAACATATGTGTTTGCACAATCCATGAGAATGTTTCATTAATGATTCATGCTGTTGAAAAATATTTCAAGTATGATGATAAGAATTATTATTTAAAAAAGCTATTATATGACTCATCAAAAAGATCCTGCTACCTCCGTGAATGCAAAAGTTGTCCAACGACACAAGATCTGGAAAGAAGCGTTTCAGACAATTTCGAGGAACGTGATTTGACAAGATTTGAACAATGGGTTTCTACTGACAGATGTGATTTACAGAAGTTTGTCAAACCAGTAGAAGAATTTGCAGCATATTTTTGCGAAAAATTAGAAAAAGTTGTGACTCATGATTTTATTAAAAATCAGCAATCTGATTTTCTTAAAAAGGGAAAATCTAATTTAATGACCGGTGAAATTGTAATTATTTGTGATTTTTCAGAAAATTTTTCATTTGTGCTTTAGGATGCTGTTCAAAGCCACTATTGAAGGAATGATCAAGCAACCATTCATCGGTTTGAAATTTATTATAGAGAATCAGAAGAGCTTGAACATTTAAGTTTCATTGTGATTTCAGAACACGATACCATCGCGGTTCAAATGTTTATTTCACACTTAATGTCATTTTTGAAAGACAAAGTTCAAATTAAAAAAGCTTCGTAGTACAAAAACACAAAAAAAAAATGCAAGTCTCTGTAAATTTAAGTCACTGTATAACATTGATGCTGAGTGGCATTTTTTTGCAACTTCTCATGGTAAAGGACCATGTGATGCACTCGGGAATAATTTAAAGCGAATGGCACGACGTGAAAGCTTGGCTAAACTACATGAACACCCAATCACAACTGCAAAATGCATTCACGACCATGTCTTTTTGTTACGTGTCACAAGAAGAATATGAACGGGGTGTGACCGAGTGGAGTAGTGTTTATAGGGATACCAAGATGATTCCAGGCACACAGAAATACCATTCTTTCGTTCCGATTTCAGAAACCACAATCGTTACAAGACTGTATTCGAATGACGATGCACGTAGTACTCATACAATTTTCAAAAACTTAAAACCTTGAATATAATTAAGAATTATTCATGTACATGTAATAATTGTAGATATAGCAAGCAAATTAACAATTCATGGAAATATAAAAAATGGTGTTATAATTAAATATCCAAGTATCTCAAGAACAGCTTCTTTTAGAAGAAAGGATATCATGATCAAATTGATTGCCTTTAACCTGTAGAATAATATTCTGCTGTTTAAAAGATTATCTTTCAACGAGAACTTGAAATTTCGAATATATTTGTAAATTGTTTTAGCTGTAGCTTCTTCATTTTTCAAAAAGCACGGATGGGATAGCCATCAATCTGTAGGTATTAATAAGAGCTTTAAAATAAAAATTATCAAAAAAAATCGTAACCCTGATTTTTTTTAGTTTAATTTTTTAGTTCATTTTGAAATTATTGAGAAAAAAAAACGATTTTTTTTCTGTGTATATTTTTTTAGAGTGCCCTATTGATTCCCTACAACTTCTTCCTGGACGTCATTTTTGTACGATTAACGGTTTCCGAGTTACGATTTGAAAAAGGAAATTTTTGTAAAATGCAAAAATACATACATTGCTCGTACATTTTAAAGCAGAATATTTATCTAGGATTTATTCTCAATACCAAAATGTCAGGAGAAAATTACCGCAATAATTGAAGAGAAACTAGAGAATATGATGACCATCGGAACTAACGTTCAAATGAGTAAAGTAAATGAAACAATTCTAAAAAAAATGAAAGTGAACATGATTCAGAACAAGTGACTATTGAAACTTAACCACAGTTAAATCTGTTGTGAGGCAGTTTCAGAATATTTATTTAAACACGTTTGGTATAACTCCTTCGAGCTAAAGCTTTTCTAGTTCCACATTACTTCAAGCGCATTCGTCTAGCTCCGACATTTTCCATTGAAACAGAGTGCAGTCGTCGAGTCGTATCAAATCCTTCCAATTAATTAGTTTAATCCTATCATTTATCGACACTATCACGACTTTGTCTGATGCCACGGGTAAGCTTTCCCGTATATCCACTTTGTGCAATACAATGCATTATTACAGTATGGGAGAGCATTCCGCTAATCACTCCACATTAGAGTTCTACTAATAAAGTAACCGATAGACATTAGCTTATCACATTATCTATGTTGTTTGTTCTTTTATTATTTTTATTTTACTTCAGTTCGCTACAAAAATGAAAATTATTTGCGAGAATTAGATTTGCATGTACGAAATATCATGCGAAGAAATGTAAGATACTCTGATGGATAAGGTAACACAAATAATTCTTCGACATTAACGTACACCAATTGTAATTCTACCATTCCTTGTGGAGGTAGGACTTTCTTGCGATAGCCTGACCCATCACGCAATGAAAACCTTTGCTTGTAATTTGTTGTTCTGTGCATGTGGTAAATATGATTCCAAATTGTACTCTTCGAGAGTGTTACGAAAATTTTCCAGGTTTAATATCCTAATGAGTAATATCACGTTCATTACGAAAACGTTGTTTAAATAGTGAAAAACCTGTTTTAATCCACCTAGTGGTGTAATGATGCCTTTCTCATATCAATCATACTATCATATATAATACTGTGGTATTCTTGAAAATTATTTTTCTTCGATTCTTAAAAGAAAAACCGAAATAGATTTGTTTGACCATCTACTGATAAAATCTATCAATTAAAAAAGATTTGAGGTTGATTTAGAAAACTTTTTACGGTTTTTCGCTCTTTTCAGTTATGGTATAAATTTTTTAACACACTTTACCCTATATTTCCGGATCCGAAAGTCGGATTCTGATGAAATTCAGGAATTACGTATGGGACCACAGGACCTTTCATTTGAACCTAAGTTTGTGAAAATCGGTCGCGCCATCTATGAGAAAAGTTAGAACACATATTTTCATTTGTTTGCACATTTTACCCCATAACTCCGGAACCGGAAGTCGGATCCAAATAATATGCAGGAATTTTGTATGGGACCACAAGACCTTTCATTTGAATCTAAGTTTGTGAAAATCGGTTAAGCCATCTCCGAGAAAAGTTAGAACACATATTTTCTTTTTTTGCACATTTTACCCCATAACTCCCGAACCGGAAGTCGGATCCAAATGATATTCAGGAATTTTTCATGGGAAATCAAAACCTTTCATTTGAACCTAAGTTTGTGGCATCTCTGAGAAAAGTTAGTGAACTTATTTTCACAATTTTTTGCACATTTTATCCCATAATTCCGGAACCGGAAGTCGGATCCAAATAATATTCAGGAATTTTGTATGGGACCACAAAACCTTTCTTTTGAATCTAAGCTAATTCCTGAATTTCATGCGGATCCGACTTCTGGATCCGGAAATATAGGGTAAAGTGGGTTGAAAATTGTATACCATCACTGAAAATGGGGAAAAACCTTAAAAAAAATTTAAATCGACTTCAAATCTTTTCCAATTGATAGTTTTTATCAGTAGACGGTCAAACAAACCGATTTTGGTTATTCTTTCAAGAATCGCAGATAATTATTTTGAAGAATACCACAGTATTATATATGATAGTATGATTGATATGAGAAAGGCATCATTACACTACTAGGTGGATTAAAACAAGTTTTATTATTTGATAAAATTCGGAATTTAAATGAATTTTCGGATTTGAAAAAAACACGACGACGACGGATTTGTGTGCCCCTATACCTCAACCCATTCGACGATTCCCTCTGGATTATTTTTGCTTGCTTGAACGAACTTGTTTTTTTTTTGCTCGATTGGTCCCGTCAAGGGCCCCCTAAGACCTTGGCACGTTACCCCACTGCCACTCTGTAAAAGCGGCCCTGATACGGATAGCTTGATTTTTATCGTACTCGGCGATCATTCCGATTCACTGTTTGAATTGTAATAATATTTACATAATTCTGTAATGAAAACATGCGTAAAACTGATTTTTTCTCCATAAATACGTTTATTTCTTAAGGCAATTTACATAAGTTTTTCTTCGCCGTAGCATTACTTTTACATAGAATTCTTATCCTAATATAATACTTATATAATCACAACGATTTGCGTTTAATGAAACATATTCCTCTTATTTTTTAAATATCATATTAGGTATTTCGTTATTTATTATTAAACCTACTAAAGAACATTATTTGAACCAAACGATTAACTGCTATAAATTATAAAATAAGCTTAAATTTTTATACATTTTGTTGTTTATTTCGTAACCTATTTTAGTTTGTTTTTATCAGCACATCATTTTTATTAAAATTTATTCGATGAACTAATGGACGCAGTAGGAGTCAGAACTAACCCTCAAAAGGGTCAATTATTAAATTGAAACTTCAATTGTCTTTATGAAATGATAAAGAAGTTTCATTTAAGAAAGGTCACGACAAGCAAGAATGTCTCGAACTGGGACATTGGATAGTCTACCTTGGGTACGCAAGGAATTTAATAGTTGAGATCTGACATCACGATACTCCACGCATGTCCAAACGACATGATTAATATCGCGATAGCCTTCGCCACAAGCACAATGATTAGTTTCGGAAAGTCCAATTTAAAGAAGGTTTGAAGAATCACATTCAACGTGTAGTGATTGGACATGAGTCTGGACATCACGCGAATGAAATCCCTACTCACATCCAGTCCCTTGAACCATGCCTTTGTCGATATTTTAGGAATAATTAAGTGCATCCACCGACCCAGATCATCTCTATCCCAAGAAGCTTGCCAGCTGTCAAGTGTTCTTTGGCGAGACGCGCTATGGAATTCGTTGAAAGCAATCGGTCGCTCATAAATTTCACCTTCAATAGCACCACGTTTGGCTAAAATATCGGCTCTTTCATTGCCTGGAATGGAGCAATGAGCCGGGACCCAAACTATAATTCAATATGTCGTTCAGACACTGTTTTTTTGCCCAAGAAAAACGGTTCTTTTTTGCCAGCAGCATTTGAGCGAATGGCTTCAATTGCACTCAGACTATCTGCACGGAAAACCCACCAATCAAAAAATTACGATCTCGCAATTTTTGATTTTTGCTAATAATTAGTTGATTCAACCAATTTGATATTTCATTTGCACATATTGAAGTAGTTGAAAAATATGTTTTTAATGCTGTCTTATGTCGAAAACAGCATAAAGCAAATCAAAAATCGCAATGGAAAATCAACCATTACTTTAGTTGAAATTCAAACGCGTTTCTTAAACATTTTCATGAAAACGAAATTCGTTTATTATACGTTTGTAAAACTCGTGAAGAGTAACTTTTGAATGATAGTAAATTAATGTTGTCTAGTTGTCAGAATATTAATGTGATGATAAATTGTCTACATCTTTACTGCTATGGTGTTACAAGAAGAAACGATTGATATAAAAGTGCTATAAACAGAATTGATAACCGTTAGAGATATTGCAATTAACAAAACGTGTTTAACCAAAACTAGAACCCAGTGAATTGTATGTGTTTGAATTTTGGTCTTAAAATCAACTTGATTCTCCATCGGGAAATGCATGTTAATGAATAAGCATCATGTTTTCTTCAAGTCATGTACAAAAATTGTATGAACAAAGTGATTAAATTGAAATTTTTAATATTCATTCATATCATCTGTTGAAATTGTAAGTTGCAATGGCTCAAAAAATAAAAATCAGTGCAATCGGTTCGACTTTTTGTTCGTAAGTAATATAGTGGTCACAATTAGAAAGTTTCGTTGACACCAGCACTACTAAAAGATAGTATATTAAAAACAAACAAAATTGGTTTCAATGAATAATTCATTTAATATAAAGCAAGGGCTGAGAAAGGTTTTATCATATCGATAGATGGAAGGTAATATCATTTTTCAGCTTCATTAAAAATAATACTTGGCTTGAAAGGATGTCAGTGTGATTCTTTGCCGAAAACTGAAAATTAAAAATAAATTTTAGGAACATAGGATCTCATTAGACTTTGAATTAATATACTAGTTTTTTCGTAAAATAAAATCAATTAATTTGATGCGCAAAATATAAATCAATTAATTTGATGCGTTACTTTTGTACATGACCGCCGGTTTCAGTGCGTAAAAGCATTACGCGCAGAACTACAAAAACATCAATTTTTATTTATAACGTCATAATATAATATATTATTTATATTAAAAATTACATATTTTTTATATATCTTACCATACCGAATTTTCATTTAAAAAATCAGAAAGTATATCAATAAGGAATATTTTATTGTCATTCAAAATCAATAATTTGGCTTAAGTTGAAATAACTAATCGTAATATCTAAAACAACTAAAACTGTTAAATCAAAAACAAGGTCGGTAGTTGTAACTAAAATCTTTATTGAAATTGAAAGGTGTGTGTCTTGACTAACTGACAGCATCTTTTTTTTCAACCAAAAATTTTGTTATTTCAACCATCGTTTCTGTTGATCAAAAAACAAAAATGACAGTTTAAAAAAAACAACAATCGATTAGTTGTTCCAAATTTTAACCAATCAAATTCAGAAAAACAACTAATATTTTGGTTGTTTCACGATCGCGAGGGGTTCCGTGCAGGAGGTTCTTGCTATCATTGAAACTATCTGTAATCTATTTTTTGGGGTTCCATAGGAATCATTGGAGAGTTTTGGTTGACTATAAGTGACCGAAACACATGATGATTTTTTGATGCAAAATTTTGTAAAAAGAGAAGAAGAGGGTTAAACCGAATAGAATCGACCATTCTGACTAACGGCAATCCGTTCATTCGAGTAATTCACATGATTAGGCGCATTATTTTTTTCAGAATTTCACCGTCAATCTTCGAAGTAAATTCAAGAAAAGAGAAAAATTGGGTCAATGCAGGCATGACATTACGGCTACTTTAGCGATTATCAATCGATTCTGCTGGTAATTTTTCAGAAGACATACCTACTCGAAAAATATATTCTTGGATCTCAACGGCATTATTGAGTAAGGTCGCATTTTCGATTCTTCTACTTACACTGTGTATTGTTTGAAATATACTACAGGACGAGAAAAGATTGTTGACACTTCGTTAATTTCATTTTGGATGAAACTTTACTCTCGTTTTTAGTATAGCAAACCATTTATTTTGTAAGGAAAAAGATAGCAATTCGACTCTAAACTGATTATTAAAAGTGACTAATGTTTTCAAGCATTTGCTTTTTCAAATGGTCGTAGCTCTATAACTATTAATTGTATAAAATTATGCCCAAAAAGTTGCGGAAAGATTAAATAGCCAGGAAGCAAACTATCCTTCCTTTTGGGAAAGCAGCCTCGAGTCGAATTCCGTCCCTTCGTCCGTGCAAAACAAATGGTTTGCCACATTGAAGATGTGTGAAAAGTGACATACAAATCAGAATACATAAATTCTGATGATTTCTGAGATTAGTCAGTCAATGCAATGTGGATACATTCAGTATTGCGATTAATACTGGTACTATTTGGTGAGAAATCGATGCTCGAGATATGCGATTGGATGGAACAGTTCACTGTTTTGATTTTTGCTGATATAACCTAAAAGGGGAAATGTTTCTCAATGACAGACAATATCAACAAAAAAAAATTCTATTATTCAGCAAAACGAATACATTATCGTATAATTTTTGCTGAACGGTTCATTTTATTCATTGATCCGGTTTTTTTCCTTATCCAAAACACAACGTGCAAATCACGCAGCTGTGCTTTTAGGAAATGAAAAAAAAAACGCCTGTCAAAACCATCGAATTTCCATCAGCGGAAGTAATCAAACTTTAAACAAATATTGAATCGGAAATCGATTCTCCCGCACGCACCTCAAAGCGGTGAGGCTCTCACGCAGCGATACCAAAAAATAATAATCAAGCCCCAAAAAAGCTCCTACACAAATGTTTCGTTGAATAACTACTTCTGCATCTGACAAATATTGCTATCAGTTAGCAAGCGTCAATCAATTTCGTTTGCGTAGATACGAAAGAAAAACTGCGTTGTGTATTTTAGTTATCAGCAAATTTAATATTCCACGAGTTGATTGTGTAATCCTAGCTGCTGTGTCCGACAAAATTCATTTGAAACTGATGGCAAAGTTAGGAAGTGAAAATACCTTCCTTGAATGATAATGAATGTCCGAAGCTGTTTCATTACAGTTCTTGACGTTGGCTGGCGACGCCATCGATAGAAACTTAAGGAAAAATTGCTCTCCTTAGTTCTACCAACATTTCTAGCACTACTCCTTCGAAGTCTGCTGGAACCATTCGATCGGATTACATAAAACACATTTTTCTCGCATACAATCGCTCTGCCCGACCCTACATCACACGGCCAAAGTGCTCACGTCTGCCAGTGTCACGTTCGATCCCGCAGCGTGAGCTTCCACCGGACACATCTTTTCGGTATTCCCGCGGAGCAACTTGTCACCGGCACCCCGAACAGGACAAAGGTGTTTCGCCAATGACGGCGACGAACGACCGGTTCTCAAGTGCACATCCGTATACGAATGAAGTTACCCAAGAAAAACGGACATGATTTAGGACAGTTTTTTTTCTTGTTTGCAGCAGTAAGCGAGCAGAAGAATGGAAAAACTTTACTGTTTCCCATTTTCCTAAAATCTGGAATGTGAATGTCACCCACACTAGCTGAGGCAAACTTCCGTTGTTATTGGTTGGGGTGTGTCTGTGTGATTTCTTCGATCATTTTTATTCTTTCGTTTTCTGTGAAGCAATTTTGAATGGCATTCGGTCTTGGATCTCTATTCTAGGGATATTTTGATGTTTCCTTTAGTGAGATAAGAACTATTTCATTGAAAAGCTATTTGAACTAGCGGAGATTTGCCGATGAATTACAAACATGTCAAAAAAAAAATATTTTATTGTGATTTATTTTAATTTTATTGTGATTTTATTTTAACGTTCTCAAAACATAATAAATAAGCCCTCTGCCTTATTCTTGTTTCTGCATATGAATTAGTTGAATCATGAATTGATACGGATTCTTGAAAAGGATTTCGGACTTTTTTTTATTCAATATTATAATATAATTTTAAGGCACACTACTTAAGCTCTAAGATGCCAAGGGTATTTACTAATCTTAATTACGAATAACTTAAAACTAGAATAGTATCATTATGTAATGTAGCGGTAGCGGATTCTCGAGATCGGTAGTGGCCGGTGAATTGAATATTGCATGAGGGTCTTCCATATGGCGTTGGCGAATATCCATGTTGACCGCATCCTTCGATCCGTGTGGGTCCGCGGGAAACACCCCCAGGCTACGAAGGCCCGGCGGGTGGCCCGCATGCTGGTTTTCGACTGGAGCGGTCTTCCGTGGACGATGATGGTTATGTTTCGGAAGAGAATGAAAAAAAAGTAAATATTGTGGAAACGGGGTAAAAAGGGATGTGGGAACAAAATGTTTGAAAACGATAGAGATCTAATTAGTTGCCATCGAGATGGTGAAGAGACAGGGAAGGGGGAACGAAAAAGTTAGTGACAAAAAAGATCTTGTTAGTTCCAATGAAGATGGTGGACAGGGACGGGGATCGAGAGAATCGGGCGGATGTTAGTGTCGAACCTGTAGGTGGAGATTATAAAAGGTGATTTTTTTGAGGTTAGGATTTTCATGCATTAGTATTTGCTCAGATTTTTTGAGGTTATGATTTTCATGCATTATTATTTACTCAGTATGCTCTGACATTTCATCATGAATAGACTTACTAACGAGCAACGCTTGCAAATCATTGAATTTTATTACCAAAATCAGTGTTCGGTTCGAAATGTGTTTCGCGCTTTACGCCCGATTTATGGTCTACATAATTCTGGTTGAATGGCTACGTAAATAAGCAAAATTGCCGCATTTGGAGTGAAGAGCAACCAGAAGCCGTTCAAGAACTGCCCATGCATCCCGAAAAATGCACTGTTTGGTGTGGTTTGTACGCTGGTGGAATCATTGGACCGTATTTTTTCAAAGATGCTGTTGGACGCAACGTTACAGTGAATGGCGATCGCTATCGTTCGATGCTAACAAACTTTTTGTTGCCAAAAATGGAAGAACTGAACTTGGTTGACATGTGGTTTCAACAAGATGGCGCTACATGCCACACAGCTCGCGATTCTATGGCCATTTTGAGGGAAAACTTCGGAGAACAATTCATCTCAAGAAATGGACCGGTAAGTTGGCCACCAAGATCATGCGATTTGACGCCTTTAGACTATTTTTTGTGGGGCTACGTCAAGTCTAAAGTCTACAGAAATAAGCCAGTAACTATTCCAGCTTTGGAAGACAACATTTCCGAAGAAATTCGGGCTATTCCGGCCGAAATGCTCGAAAAAGTTGCCCAAAATTGGACTTTCCGAATGGACCACCTAAGACGCAGCCGCGGTCAACATTTAAATGAAATTATCTTCAAAAAGTAAATGTCATGTACCAATCTAACGTTTAAAATAAAGAACCGATTAGATTTTGCAAATTTTATGCGTTTTATTGTTTAAAAAAGTTCTCAAGCTCTTAAAAAATCACCCTGTACTTTCTGAGCGAGGAATATCACATTACACTTGTATATCACCACACGACATGCTCGATGTCCTGATAACCGTCGCCACAGGTACAGAGACCGCTCTCCGCGAGCCCAACACGTCGGAGATGTGCGTTGAAAGTGTAGTGATTTGACATGAGCCGCGACATAACACGAATGAAATCGCGACTCACGTTCATCCCCCTGAACCAAGGTTTCGTCGATACCCTAGGGATAATGGAATGTAGCCATCGTCCCAGTTCGCCATTGCTCCATGAAGTTTGCCAACTTTCGAGAGTTTTCTGACGAGAGATTCTGAAAAATTCATTGAAGCAGATTGGTCTTTCATAAATATCACCTTCCAATGCGCCCACTTTAGCCAGTGAGTCTGCCTTTTCATTGCCCAGAATGGAACAATGCGAAGGGACCCAGACTAAAGATATTGAATAAGACCGTTCAGATAAAGTTCGCAAGTGTTCCTGTATTTTCCCCAGGCAATATAGGGGATACTTTCCTGACTTCATTGCCCAGAGAGCTTCTATTGAGCTTAGACTGTCCGTGACAATGAAGTAATGGTCTTTGGGCAAGGTTTCAATGATCTCGAGGGTGTACTGAATAGCAGCTAATTCTGCGACGTAAACTGAAGCCGGATCACTGAGTTTGTAAGAAGCGGTGATGTTTTGATTGAAGATGCCGAAGCCTGTGGACCTGTTGATGTTTGATCCGTCAGTGTAAAACACCTTTTCACAGTTGACTGTTCTAAATTTATTATAAAAAATATTTGGGGCCACTCGAGGGCGTACGTGTTCCGGAATTCCACGAATCTCTTTTATCATGGATGTGTCGAAAAACACAGTAGAATCAGAAGTATCCAAGAAATGAGCACGCTTGGAAACAAACGAAGAAGGATTAATATTCTGAGCCATGTAATCAAAATACAAGGACATAAAACGGGTCTGAGAATTGAGCTTGACAAGCCTTTCGAAGTTTTCAATCACCATCGGATTCAAGATATCGCATCGGATTAGCAATCGATATGAGAGATCCCAGAATCGATTTTTCAATGGTAAGACGCCCGCGAGCACTTTTTTTTTTTTTTTTTTTTTTTTTTTTTTTTTTTTTTTTTTTTTTTTTTTTTTAATAACTATTTATTGGAATATGAGTTAAAATTAAATTATTAAGATTTAAATTGGGTGTTCAGCCACAAGTGGTGACTTTTCAGCCCTGTTATATATATATATATATATATATGATTTGGTTATTACCATGAAGACATCATTTGCTTCCGCAATTCTGAGATTTTTGTGTAGGGAAAATTCTAAACCTACTTGTATTGTGTAATGGGGAAAAGGAACTTATATACTAACTTACTAACTAATACAGAGAGCGAATCGATTCAATTGAAGATTGCATCGATTTTTGTCGGAATTTGCTTATAATATTATGTGACATTACATCTAATGGTTCTATATTTGTGAGTCTGTGTAACTCATTTGTACTAAACCAGGGAGGACGCTTCAGAATCATTTTCAGAATTTTATTCTGAATCCTTTGAAGCGTTTTCTTCCTGGTGGAACAACAGCTTGACCAAATTGGTACCGCATAAAGCATGGCTGGTCTGAAAATTTGTTTATAAATTAACAATTTGTTTTTTAGACAGAGCTTAGAATTTCTGTTTATAAGAGGATATAAACATTTAATATATTTATTACACTTTGCCTGGATTCCTTCAATGTGATCCTTGAAAGTGAGTTTTTTGTCATACGTTAAACCTAAGTATTTAGCTTGATCAGACCATGTCAATTCCAAGCCATTCAATTTGAGAATGTGATTATTGTTTGGTTTAAGAAAAGAAGCTCTTGGCTTGTGAGGAAAGATAATTAATTGCGTTTTTGCTGCATTTGGTTTAATTTTCCATTTTGACAGATAATCACTGAAAATATTTAAACTTCTTTGTAGGCGACTGCAGATCACTCTTAGATTTCTACCTGTGGCTAACAGACTTGTGTCGTCACAGAATAGCGATTTCTGACAACCAACGGGTAGATTTGGAAGATCAGAAGTGAAAATATTATACAAGATTGGAGCTACACTCGAACCCTGCGGAACACCGGCACGTACGGGTAGCAATTCAGATTTACAATTCTGATAGCTAACCTGAAGAGTACGATCAGTTAAATAATTTTGAATCATTTTGATCAAATAAATAGGAAACTGGAAATCAGACATTTTTGCTATTAAACCTTTGTGCCAAACACTGTCGAATGCTTTTTCTATGTCTAGAAGAGCAACTCCAGTGGATAACCCAGAAGATTTATTTGATTTTATCATGTTCGTTACTCTGACAAGTTGATGAGTAGTTGAATGTTCATGACGAAATCCAAACTGCTCTGGTAAAAAAATTGAATTCTCATTTATATGAGTCATCATTCTTAACAAGATAATTTTTTCAAAAAGTTTACTGATAGAAGAAAGTAAGCTAATTGGGCGATAACTTGATGTTTCTGCTGGGTTTTTATCAGGTTTTAGGATAGGAATTACTTTAGCGTTTTTCCATCTTTTTGGGAAGTAAGCTAATGAAAAACACTTGTTGAAAATTTTAACCAGGAGTCTCAAGGCAACATCGGGAAGATTTTTAATAAGAATATTAAAAATTCCATCATTACCAGGAGCCTTCATGTTTTTAAGTTTTCTAATAATTGATTTAATTTCATCAAAATTCGTCTCAATAATGTCATCGTGTGATAACACTTGGGTTGAAATATGATCATATTTCAGTGAGACTTCATTTTCAATAGGACTCACAACGTTCAAATTAAAATTGTGGACACTCTCGAACTGCTGAGCAAGTTTTTGAGCTTTTTCGCCATTTGTAAGAAGTATTTGATTTCCTTCCTTGAGAGCAGGAATAGGTTTCTGAGGTTTCTTAAGAACCTTAGAAAGTTTCCAGAAAGGTTTAGAATATGGTTTAATTTGTTCAACTTCTTTAGCGAAATTTTCATTTCTCAAAAGAGTAAATCTATGTTTAATTTCTTTTTGTAAATCCTTAACTATGTTTTTCATAGCAGGATCACGAGAACGTTGATATTGTCGTCGACGAACATTCTTCAACCGAATGAGCAGTTGAAGATTGTCATCGATGATAGGAGAATTTAATTTAGTTTGAGCTTTGGGAACTGAAAGATTTCTAGCTTCGATAATATAATGATTCAAATTATCAATTGCTGTGTCGATATCCGCAGAATTTTCTAAAATAGTTTCATGATCCACATGATTTTCAATGTGAGATCTGTAATCCAACCAATTTGCTCTATGATAGTTGAAAATAGAACTAATTGGATTAATTATAGCTTCGTTGGAAAGTCTGAATGTTACAGGAAGATGATCTGAGTCAAAATCAGCATGAGTAATCGGTTCACTACAAATGTGACTTTGATCTGTTAGAACCAGATCAATTGTAGACGGGTTTTTCACGGAAGAGAAACAAGTAGGATTACTGGGATGAAGAACTGTAAAGTAACCAGCTGAGAGTTGATTATGAAGTATTTTACCATTACTGTTATTTTGCCTACAATTCCACTGGACATGCTTAGCATTTAAGTCCCCTATTACGAAAAATTTCGATCGATATCTTGTAAGTTTTTGCAAATCGCCTTTAAAGAAATTTAATTGTTCGCCGGTGCATTGGAATGGCAAATATGCTCCAGCGATGAAATAAATTCCATGAATGGTTTCAACTTCGATTCCCAAGCTTTCAATAACTTTAGTATTGAAAGAAGGTAAAATTCGATGTTTAATTTGCCGTTGGACAAAAATGGCAACTCCACCACCAATTCCAGTAAACCTGTCAAATCGATGAACCACATAATGTGGATTACTTTTCAATTTTACATTTGGTTTAAGAAAAGTTTCTGTCACAATGGCAATATGAATTTTGTGAACTTTGAGAAAATTATAAAATTCATCTTCACTCGATTTCAAAGATCGAGCATTCCAATTTAAAATATTCAAATAATTATTTAACATCACTGTTAAATTTTAAATTCATTATAATATTATTTGCAAATTTCCATCCGATTTGAAATGCTTCAAAAAGTGATGAAGTCGAATTCATTTGGATGATCATTTGAAAAAGTTGATCTTGTAGGTAGATCATTTTATTTTCAGTTATATCGCCTAAATCGACTTCATTTAAAGAAGCGAATGGCATTGAAGGAATATTTGTAGGTAGACTGCCATTAGAAGAAGATGATTTGGCCGGTCTACCTATTAATAAATTGTTTTCGTTAGAAGAAGAACTGCAAGGCGGTCCTGTGTTTCGATTATTTACATTAGAAGAAATAGGAGATAGATTTCTACCTAATATACCAGCATAACTGACATTAGAAGAAGATGATGACGAGGTCGATCTACCTGTCAATAAATTGTTTTCGTTAGAAGACGAATTGGCAGGTGCCTTAGAAGAATTTTCAGGTATGTTCTGTAAATTTAAGGTCGTTGATTTGACTTGTTGTCTAAGCGAACGAGCGTTTAAAATTTTTTCCCTGACAGGACATTTCAAATAATTGGATTTATGATTTCCATTGCAATTTGAACATGAAAATTTATCAGTGGTTTCATTCATTGGACAAGCGTCTTTCGAATGCGATTTACCACAATTCAAACACCGTATATCCATATGACAATTTTTGGTTCCATGACCGAAGCCTTGGCAACGACGACATTGCGTTAAGTTTGCAATACGATTATGCCGTTTATAATGTTCCCAATGAATTTTAATGTGGGAAATGAAACGTACTTTTTCTAAAGTTTTCAAATTGTTTACATCACTTCGATTGAAGTGTATTAGGTAAAGTTCATGGGAAATTCCAGAGCGTGGTTTAGAAGTACCATTCGCTCTTTTTTTCATAAGTATTACTTGGGAAGGGGCAAAACCAAGCAATTCTTTTAGTTCATTTTTAATTTCATCAATACTTTGATCGTTTGATAATCCTTTCAAGACAGCCTTGAAGGGTCTGTCTGATTTTATATCATATGAATAAAATTTATGAAGTTTCTCGGACAAATATCGAATAAGACGTTCATAATCTTCCAATCCATCCACCAAGACTCGACATTCTCCTCTTCGTCCGATTTGAAATGAGACTTTTACTTCCGGGAGAAAAGTAGAAAGCTCAGTACGGAATGCTTTGAAGTCGGAAATCATCACCGTCACTGGTGGCATAGATTGATGTTTCTTCCCAGAACGACAAGCGTCCATTTTGGGAATTTTTGAAGAATTTTCTTCTATGTCGCTACAATCGGATTCAGGAAGAATCTCGTAAATATTGTTAGACGGCATAGGATCAACGGAAGGGAAATCCGTCCGTTGTCTTTTATTTTTACATTCAGATTCTATAAGATCGTGAATGTTATTAGAAAAATGTTGAATAACGGATTGTGATTTATTCCGTATTGAATTATTTTTAGCCTTAGGCTTGTTGCCTTTCCGGTTGGACGCAGGCATTTTTGAAATTAATGAAATTTTAAATTAAATTAACTAGGCTAAATTAGTCTTCGATTAGACTCCTAGCTAGCCTTAAAAAAGGCTGATTAATTTCTTAGTCACTCTAATATCACTCTTTGTATCACTTAGTCACTCTAATATCACTCTTTGTATCACTTAGTCACTTAGTTAGTGATTCAGGTAGCCTTGAAAAAGACTGAAGCCTTGAATCAATGAAACTCTAGGTAGCCAGAAAAAAAAATTCCAGGAGCCAAGAGCGTGCGGTGCGAACGACTGTTCAACACCGACTGACGCCCGCGAGCACTTCGAGACTCATCGTGTGAGTCGACTGTATGCAACCCAATATCGTTGTTTGGTATAACCTGATCAGGTCTCCTGGGTGTGCGCCCCACCAAGTTCCGGTTATTGTACGAAGAAAATTGATTCTCTGTTGGCATTTTTGTTTCAGATACCTAATGTGACATCTCCAGGTGCCTTTGGAGTCGAACCAGATCCTGAGATATTTAAATGTGAAGACCTGAGCTATGGTTTCACCCCCTAGTTGAAGCTGTAATTGTGCTGGTTCTCGCTTCCTTGAAAATACAACCAGCTCAGTTTTCTCCGTAGAGAACTCGATACCCATTTGAAGAGCCCATGTCGACAAGTTGTCGAGGGTATCTTGCAATGATCCTTTGAGATCGGCAGCTTTGAGTCCTATAATAGACACAACGCTGTCGTCGGCAAGTTGTCTTAGCGTGCAAGATGTGTTGATACATTCATCAATGTTGTTTACGTAAAAGTTGTATAAAAGGGGGCTTAAGCATGAGCCCTGAGGAAGACCCATGTAACTGAATCGTATTGTCGATAAATCATCATGTGCGAAATACATGTATTTCTCGGACAACAGATTATACAAAAAGTTATTCAAAATTGGTGAAAGACCAGTTTCTAAAATTATCAGGTGTTCCGTTTTTCCTAAACTCGACAAATGATGAAGTTCTCTCCGCGTTTGATTCTGAGCACTCTTTGTCCCACCACGGGTTGGGGGGACGGATGTTAGTTTTCGCGCCGGGTACACGTTTCGTCTGAGCTTGAGTCGCGGTGTCGAGAATCAAGCCAGCCAAAAACCTGTACTCTTCCTCCGGAGGAAGTTCTTGTGTTGTTTCTAGATTCTCAGATATCCAATTTGCGTAGCATTTCCAATCAATATTTCGTGTGAGGTCATACGAAACATTGATTGTCTCCGATGGTCTTAATCCGTAGGCGATTGAAATCACGATAGGTAGATGATCGCTACCGTGGGGATCAGGGATCACCTTCCACGTGCAGTCCAACCGTAGCGATGTCGAGCAAAGGGATAAATCCAGCGCACTTGGTCTTGCTGGTGGTGCAGGAATTCGTGTCATTTCTCCCGTATTCAAGATTGTCATATTGAAGTTGTCGCAGATATCATGGATCATAGTTGATCTGTTATCGTCGTGAAGACAGCCCCATCCCGTACCGTGTGAGTTAAAGTCTCCTAAAACCAACGTCGGTGCGGGAAGAAGCTCTATGATATCACTGAGCCGCCGATGCCCAACCGAGGCTCTTGGGGGAATGTAGATGGAAGCAATGCAAAGGTCCTTGCCTTTGATTGTAACATGACATGCGACAACTTCAATACCTGGTATCGAGGGGAGGTTAATGCGATAGAAAAAATAGCACTTTTTGATCCCCAATAGTACTCCTCCATAGGGATCATCTCGATCCAGACGAATAATGTTAAAATCGTGGAAGTTTAAGGGTATTTCAGAAGTTAGCCAAGTTTCGTACAATGCAAATGCGTCACATTTCAGATTATTTACTAGAAATTTGAAAGGATCTATTTTTGGGATGATACTTCTACAATTCCACTGTATAACAGTGATTGTATCCGTGACCTCGGTGGGTGTCTTAGCCATCGAAGGATACGATCGCTGAAAGAAGGGGCCATTTTGCAGTCAACTGCTTCAAGAATGTTTTAACTGTAGGAATAAAAGCCATTATCAGGCTTTTAAGGTTCAGAAATATTGAAAGTAGACATGATCCAGTCCACAATATCAGAGAATTTAACAAACCCAGTATTTGATAATTTTTGGGAGAGACGAAGTTCGACGGGTCAGCTAGTCTATCTATCTATCTATCTATACCTATCTATCTATATATATAAAAATGCAGAGATCATTCTTTGTAATCGCATCACTTAAGAACGGATGGACGGATTGAGATGATTCTTTTTTTGTTTGATCAGTTTTTACCCCCACCGGGTTCGTACATCAAAAAAATTAGGAAAACTAACCGGAAAAGTGGGAAAAACCAATAAAGTTATTTTGTATGGACAATGGAATTTTCCACTGAAAAAGTCGCCAATGATTGCTAGATCAATGATAGGTGTTTGGCGCTTGCACGAGTTGCATAAGTGTTTGGCCGTCGAAGAAAGGAATACTAGATCGTTGAAAGAATCTTTTGGCGCGCAACGAGTTGATTTGTGTGAAGTGCATGCTTGATTCATGTGGTTCGTCATTCCGAGCCACGTGCTTAATTGGGTATCAACATTGTTGCCTACTAAATGACTGGTGGAATTCCAGAATGTGTGTAATGGAGTCAGATGAATACTATTGGTCATTGGGAATCAACAAAAAGTTTGTGCTCTAGAAGTGCTGAAGTTAAACTAAGAGATTTTTCTTGCATTTTGGTTTCGAATGATTTAGATTACACGAAGCGCACATAATAAGTGGGAATTAGATATCAATATTCAAGATGGATTGATACTATTTCTCTAAATTGTATACAACATCGTCAATCTGGTAGATGATGCTACAAGAACTCACTGCCTCTCAATGCATGAACCGTGAAAGATTTTTTCTACATTTTTTCGCTCTATCTCATACTTTGAGTATTTCACGGCCCTTACCAAAATAGATCCAGTTTTGCAATAATCGGCGCTGTGTGGAATTTAACAAGGGATAATCGCAATTTGACAATTATCCCAGAAAATCGAACCGATGAATCAACTTGATGATTCTCATACTATGTTAGGTTACAATATTTCGAAACCTTTGTGTTGAGCATTCACAGATATTTTCATAGACACAACTTATGCCGAAGTTATATGTACATAGTTAGAATAGGCGACAATAGTAAAATGATTCTATCACAATTATCCATTGCCCGTATAGAATCGGATCGCAAAACGAGAATTGCTTCAGAGCGAATCCCTACCCCAACGTGCTAACCCGTGATGTTCAGAAGGGTTGTCGAGAGAAAATCGTTTTCGCACTGGTGTCCATTTTGTGTTAAACGGACTATGCAGGTGTTTTGTTACTGAGATGATATTCATCTGTCTTTGATGGCACTGATTGAATCGTGTGAAGAGTTGCTAGAGAGCGTTCTTTGATACGATAAAAGCCATTCTTGCTGAGAAGAATGCTCAAATTGGTAAGTTCAATATCAACTTAAAATGTTTTGCCGGAAAAGTGGAAAAAATCCATAAAATTGTTTTGAATGGAAATGGAATATTTCGTTGAAAAAGTTGTCTATGCTTGCTAGATCATCGATATGTGTTTGGCGCATAACGAGTTGCATAAGTACTGGGCCGCTGAAGAAAAGAATACTAGATCGTTGAAAAAATTGTTTGGCGCGCTACGAGTTGTTTTGTGTGAAGGTACCACATGCATATTTGATGCATGGAATTCGTCATTTCGAGCCACGTGGGAATCAAAATTATTGCTTACCAAATGACTCAATGACGGAATGCATATGACTGTACTAGAAAATGAATTGATACTGCCATTTTATATTTCACATTCTGTGAAGAATGTTCAAACTGGTAAGATCAATATCAAATTAAAATTTAAGCGTCGTCTCTTCAGGCAATTAATCATTCCGCAGTTCCTGAAAATATTCGCTTTATTAGAACTCTGAAGTACGCGTGATACTTTTTCGCAACTTGAACGTACAGAACAAGTTCTGAGAAAACTTTCTCGCTGCTTATAAGCTGTATAAGTAACTGCTTCAAAGTTTGCTCAGTCAGATGAACATTCACGTATGAGTAATTCCTTAAAAACGGGCTGTTCAGAATTCAAATCTTTTTTTTACGAGCTTTTGGTTACTGGGGCTATATACAAATTGTGAATATATCCTACTCTACCAAATGAACAACTCTTCAACATTGTGTTAAGTTTATCAACACAACAATCTGGTTATTGAGCTTTTTCATCGATTATCGAAAGCAAGAGTCACATCTGGAAGAGAAAACCTGGCACTTTATATCCTTTATATCGAAGCCATTAGAGAGGAATCTCTGTTCAGTGCATTGACTCACACGATGAGATGACAATTTGTGCATTTGCTTAATTTTCGCTTAACAGAAGAATTTCACATTTTCACATTTTTCTTTGGTGATATTTTTTTAGGTAAAGCGAATGTTGTCGAATTCCGTTGATTGTAGGTTAAGTAATCAGAAAAATAATGGAGAGAAACGTTAACAACTTGGTCGTTTGACAACCCTCTTGGAAAAAAACATTCAACGGTGGTCTTTCGTTGGTCCAATACGTAGTATCGTTGGTCCAATATACGTCTAATTAATCATTTAACACGGAACCTTCTTTTGCCGATTTTGAAACAGACCGTTGAACCGAGTGTCGTTTTTTTCGTTCAACAAACACGGCAGTCAGAGGTCTATTGTTGAGCCATTTTTGATATGATGAGTTGGACCACTTTTACTGGAGAATTTCCGAAATTTTTTCCACCTATTTTTTAAAACTAAAACCACATACCTCTACAATACTTCTACATCACGTAGAATATATTGAGGTAACACCTAATTTTTTTGTAGGAGTAAAAACAACAACAAACCGTTCCAACAAACTGAACGATTATTTCGTGCAGTATGCCGTTCAACACACGCTTATCGACCAACAAAATATAATTGAGTGGGGATTCTTCTGTCTGAAAACATAAGTTCGAACAAAAAAATTTTGGGCGAGACGAAGTCCGACGGGTCAGCTAGTCTATATATACAAAAATGCAGAGATCATTCTTTGTAATCGCATCACTTAAGAACGGATGGACGGATTTACATGAATCTTTTTTTGTTTGAATAGTTTCTACCCCCACCGGGTTCGTACATCAGAAAAATTAGGAAAATTCTCCGGAAAAGTGGGAAAAATCCATAAAGTGGTTTTGTATGGACAAAGGAATTTTTCGTTAAAAATGTCGTCAATGATTGCTAGATCATCGATAGGTGTTTGGCGCATAACGAGTTGCGTAAGTATTTGGCCGTCGAAGGAAAGATACTAGATCGTTAAGAGATAGTTTGGCGGGCTACGAGTTGTTTTGTGTGAAGATTTCACATGCATAAAGTATGCATCGATGTGATTCGTCATTCCGAGCCACGTGCTTAATTGGGTATCAACATTAAGGCTTGCCAAATGATTTAATGATGGAACGCATATGAGTGTAGCTAAACAGGATATTGTTTACCAGAAGATGCATTGTGTGCAATGTAATCAGTTAGATGATTAATGTTGGCTATCGTAGGCGTGAGTTGAACAAATCACAATATAAAACGATTTTTGTGCGTATCTATGATAGGGGCCCCTATTATCGTTCTCACTTCCACTTCCACATTCACTTCACTCACATATCACAGAAGAAGGTTTCTCACACTTCACTTGATTTTACCTATTACCAGTATCACGCTCAGTGAAGTAATCACTGCAGTGAACAAAAACATTTTTTTTTCTCTGAAGCGGTTTTCGTGATAAAGACCTACATTCACTTGACTTGGTTTTCACCGTGAAGTGATACCGTTATTGAGGTAAAAATCACTTCACTTGGTTTTCGCCGTGTAGTGATAGCCGTAATAAGGGCCAGGATTCTGCTGTTTAAATAATGAGATCAAACAAAGAGGTTTGCGTTGCATTTAGCATGCTGAAGTTCGTTTGCGTCTGGTAAATTCTGGTGGATTGAAAATCATTAGTTGTGAGATTTTATGCATTGACTCGAATGATAAGCTGAATACTGGTACAATCACTCCTCATGTTCACTCCGCTATAACAGAAGAATTACACATTATTTTCATACAAAACTTTCTGATATTGATTCTCAGTACCGAACTCCACCATTCGTTAATTGTAGGTTAGGGGTACTAAACAAAATGATGTGGTGTCGACTAATGAGACGACTATTGATAAAACTATTAAACGAATGCAGTATTCATGTAAATGTTAATGGACACAATGTTGAAAAGAATGTTAACTTGAACTTTCGACTGTCCAAGAATTACTCATTTTATCTTTCGGTTTTTTAACAATATCAAACTAACTAGAGATTGTGAGAAGAGAAAGAATATCAAAAATGTAGAGCAATAGTACTCAAGGAAGGGTAAGGATTTAAGGATAAAGTGCGGAAAAATTCGACGTAACAAGGTTCATTTAGGTAAGAAGAAGGCTTTTCGCATCTAAACTTTTACCTTCTACCAGAGGAGTCGAACTTAGCGATGCGAAACATCCGAGTCTCTGATATGTCAAAAGTTTACTAAATAATTACTGACTCTAAACTTTCGGAAAAATAGTGACTGTGAAAATAGTGACTTTGTGAGAATGTAATGACGTGATATAACATAGTGGAATTCAACGGTACAACAACAATACTATTAGTGAATTACTGACTGATCAGAAGTCATGAATTAAAAGTTAAAAAAAAATGTTTTATCGCTGAATAGTTAATTGAAAATTGTTCCTGTGATTGTCACCCTACGAACATTCATGAAACACGACTAAATAATATCCCAGACTAGCGAGAAGTGACGAACTACAAGTAGCGAGGGCAGCTTTTGTAAATTTGCGGAATCAATTTAAAGTAGTTGCCTTAGTTATTTTTGCTTCACTTTTTATCCCCTATGTCGAAACCATTAGTTTGAGAGAGATCTACAATCGCTGTTCGATGTATTGACTCAAAAGATGATATGGCGATCGGTGCATTCGCTTATTTTTTGCTTAATTTAAAGCTTTTAACATATTCACAATATTTTTTGATGAATTCATCGCAGCCAAGTAATCAGTAAAATAATGGAAAGATACATTAACAGCATAAGACGTTTGACAATTATACTGTCTGAAAACATAAATTCAAATAAAAAATACGGGCGAGCCGAAGTTCGACGGGTCAGCTAGTAGTTTATAGATTTTTACAAATAGTATTCGGCAATTTTATTTACTATAATTTCTAGATTGTAATTTTTTCCCTAGTACTTTTGAGAAAGCAATTTTCACTTAGAATAAGCATAGTTTGTACATACACACCTAGTAAAAATCGTGTAAATTTACGTCTTCTGAGATGAGCATCAAAAATGACTCATTTTTACAGTTAATCGAACCCAAGTTAAATGCATTTCGATATATGTTTAACTGCTGAAACATGTAAGTTTATACGTCTGCTTGGAAAGTGAGATCTATTAGAGATACACTTAGTTCAGTCTTGTGAAATCCAATCATTTTACGAATTACGTTCTTCTGAATTGTGTCATATATGAATTTACGTCACCTGTAATTTGCTGTGTACGCACTTAAAAAATGTTACATCTTTATAGATGCACATAAAAGGAGCGTCGCGATTTACTTACATTCACAATACAAAGCATTTAAAGATAAGCCATATAATTAACTTCACAGTTGTTTTAGCTGAAACTCACATCGACACAGACGCAAAATATATGTTTACATGTTAGTAGATGTAATATTGTGTCATCACCGAAGAAATTACGGCATACTTGAATTTACGTCAAGCGTAAATTTCATTTTTTCTAAGAGTGTAGGAATAAGGGAGTTCATAGGAATAAGTTATTTTTTTACGGTTCGCAGACTCAGCGTTGCCAGCTTCACCATCACTTACGACTCGACGTGTTCCCTTACTTACTGCAGTTAACAAGCGACGAAGTAACGGAGGATCCACCGTTACAACAATGGATTGTAGTTTCATCTATTGTATCTATTTATGAATAGTACTGTAGCGACCACCCTAGTTCAATAGTACAAGAGCAGACAGGACAAAATTATTAGATGTCCAGAGAAAGGGCTGCAGTATGAATTCAATCGGTAAGGTGAATGTCTCGATTTTTTATTCGGAGTCGCGGTGTGGAAGTATTTTCCCGCTTTTAAGTGGTAGATTGGGTATATTTTCTATATTGAGTGAAGTGAATATTTCGGTTCTTACGAGATTTGGTGCCTAAAAAAAGAGATGGTGCGATCACAGTACTGAGGCATTGTTTAGTAGAGCTAACTTTCCAATTTCTATCACACAGAATACACATTTCTAATACTGTTCGATTGTGATCTATTCCTTAGCGTCACGCACCAAACAATGAAATTAAGGTAACTCTGAAGAATTTCAAACCAATTCGCTAAATACAGCATCAAAGTTTCGGAGACTAACTCTCCGCAATTTCTTTACAATCTCAAGTCACAATCTTGCAAAAAAATGTTGTTTCATTAATCAGCGTGTGACAGCTTTACTCGGTAGGGACAAACTTCATCGTTGACTTGAATTTATGTTCTTAGCAGCAGTCACTCTATTTTCATCCGTCGCAGCGGTAGTCGAAAAACAAAAGCTAAATCATTTCCTCAATTCGGGATCACACTTTTAAACGTACCGCAGGTCAACTGGGAAACGCGCCCTCCATCCGATCGTCTTCTTATCCGTCCCCGTGTCCCACCGGAAGAAGGTAAGACTCAAAGTCAAGCCAAAATGGCAAAGTCCATTATTCTCATGACGTGAAATAAATTACAGCACTCTGTACTTTCGATACAAACCGACCAACTTAGAGCCGAATAAACAACGCAGCACATTTGGCCAGTAAACTCATTTACCACTCCCTGGTTCTTGCATCACACCGGAAATCGGTTGGCCATTCATCGAGTGGAGAAGTCTGAGCCAGGGATAACGCGAAGCTGAACAAGACAGGACAGATGGGGGCATTAAGAGCCAACATATATCAGATAAAACTGAAAATACATTAAAATAGACCATAAATTTATCTTTATTTCAAAGCGCAAACATTTATTCCCACATACACAGGCACACACAGACAGGCGCACACACATACACACCCATCTACTTGCACTCAATCGGCCCAGCTGCCCCGGAACTGAAGTGACTGACGAGCGGACACTTTTGGTTTTCCAGGGAACATTTCCCAGATTGGTTTCATCCCACTCTCTGCTGCCCATTTGCAGGAATATCCTTACAAGAAATGGTAGATGCACTCTGGGTTTTGCGAGTGGTCCCGGTTGAATCATTTGCGAAAAGTTTCTTGAGTCACATTTTCAGTAGAAAATTTCAAAAGAGTTTTTGAATTTTTGTTTTCTAATAATTAAGAAATGATGTTCATTTGATTGCATGGCAAATTGTTCGGGAAAACAGTCTTTCGTAAGTTTTAAGCATAGTGTTAGTATAATTAAAAAATTTACAACAGCAAAAGTTAGCCTCAACATCTTCCTATCGTAGTTTCACCCGAAAAGCTTTGCAACTAAACCCTATACTTTTCACGTCGTTCAGGTACTTCCGGTCGAGTACAAGTCAAACATATTCCCTCGATTTCCACTGCAAAATAGTAGAGTTTTACACCCAAAAGTGACTTGGAAATCCTTACACATACACATGAAATGCACTCGCACATACGAGTAGTAGACAGTGCCCGAAACAAAAGTCGAACCAAGCTGGTAAGTTTACGCCTCTTGCTTGGTTAAGATCCCATATGGTCCATGGTGGCTGGACCAGAATTGATATCGTACCGTCAAACGGAACTTTTTACCATGCTGGGGCTTATTAATCTGCATACCGAAATGACCGACTTTCGCTTTAACAACCGGTACGACGAAACGCGTTTGGCAGTGGTCAATTAAACCGGCCTTGACGGTAAAGCGACACAGCCCGTTCCCGCTCAGCACTGCGACATACGGGGTAATGAAAAGTAAAAGCCCTCATCTTCGAGTCTGTCACCGTACAGCTCCTAAAATTGAATGCTAGTTTTTCTTTTCTTCCCCATCTCCTTCTGCACGCGCAGCACAGGGCAGCAAGTGCCCAATCGGTACTCCTTTTTCGGTCCGGCAATCGTTCGTGGGTCTCTGGAGCAATGTAAGATTGTAAGCTAAGGGTAGTTATTGCTGATCGAATTTTTCGGTAGGAGTGCTATGCAGTGGTCATTCCATTATACGAGTAGCTCCTCGGCGAACGAGAAGCAACGGTAATGTTATATTTCGCCTTCCACGGAGTATTTGTGCAACATAGTTACGAGCTTTCGATGGCATCCGAGATGGGAAACACTTATGGAACACGTGGGAACTGCTAAAATGTGGGTGGTTCAGACTTCAGTTCAAGTCACTGTTAGTGGAAAGGTGCAGTAATGAAACCAGCCAGGACATGCTTGTGACATCTTAATTTCATCCATTTCAACAAGAGAGACATTGCAAGTGGAAGTGTAGCAATTTTCGCTTCCAGGACAAAAACAATGAGTTGAGCTGGGTTTGTTATTAGGTCTAAATGTTGATTTCGTTTCGTGACTGCTTTTGTTCTTTGGGGGAATATTACACTGTTGCTTCCGGGAAATGTTTGCGTAGGGAAATTTATTTTGTGATTGAAATCAGTACGAACTTTTGAAGAATCAGTAGCTCATGGGCTATCGGGCAGCTGGTACTCTCAATTAATTGAAGTTTTCACAAAACGTACTTCAGTAAACAAACCGATTGCAAATTTGATTGATTTTGTATGGAACAACTTTTGTCAAATTTGCCTCCTGAGAGAGTGATAAGAGTTTGATCGTGAATATTTCTTGTTGTACTCAACGTAACAACATAAGCTTTGCTTCATATCATTGAACAATTTATGAAAAAGCAACATGAGATAACCTCAAATAACTCAAAATTAACGTTTCTTAAAATGTGTGATATCAAGGGGTGTCAGAGAAGGAAACATAGCGGCATTGATGTAGTTATCGCCATTTCGCTCCCACGCTATTTAGTGGGAAGGTGTAGAAGGAAACATGTGATCCGTTTCATTCATATGCAGTTGACTGAACAGGACGTCTTGGACATTGCAGTGCTTACTGTGCATTTTAGTCGGCCCAGGTCCAGCCCCAGCACCTAGATTCAGATTTCTATTCTAGAATCCATAATTCATAATGAAGGTCTAGAATTCAGTTCCAGAATCCAGGTTCAGAAATAAGTTTTAGAATTTAGTTCGAGAACCCAGGTCCAAAATGTAATGCAAAATCCAGCTTTAGAATATTTCCAGAATCCAGGTCCAAAATACATTTCCAGTTTCGAAATTCAATTCCAGAATTCAGTTCCCGAACGTCGTTGTCGAATCCATTTAGAACTTTGGTTTGAATTCAGATCAAGAATAAAGATTCGAAGTTAATTTTCTGAGCTCAGATTTAATACTCACGTTCTGAATTCAAAATCGGAATTCTGGAACTGAATTTCAGCAGTGAATTCGGTACCTTAATTCTGGATTACGAAACTGAGTT
Source organism: Malaya genurostris (assembly GCF_030247185.1). Classification (NCBI taxonomy): domain Eukaryota; kingdom Metazoa; phylum Arthropoda; class Insecta; order Diptera; family Culicidae; genus Malaya; species Malaya genurostris. Next base: position 57,184,000 of record NC_080572.1, on the reverse strand, counting down.
CATACCTGGGATTTTTGAATCTTATTTGGGAACTAATTTCTTAACCAGAATTCTGAAACCTGCATTGGCTGCAAAGTCTGTTGAAACAGAAAGGCCAAATTCCACAGAAGGAATGTAATGCTAACATTTTGCTAGCCCCTGGCCATATTAACACTCATAATACCAAGCCTAAAAAAGTTACGCGGAGCACCAAACCTCAAAAAAAGTTGGAACGGTAACTTTGAGCTATCAAAGCTCAGTTGTTACTTGACCAGTTTCGATAAATTTTACACTCTCGAATTTTGTGAAGTTTTCAGATTATTTTAAGTATATCATTATTGACGATCGTTTAGGAAAAACTAATGAAAATCTTATTTTTCCCGTTCCAAGTTTTTTTTCAAGCTCAAAATGTGCCCTATCTGCATTCATGCGGCACCGGCATCGCGAATCGGATATTGAGAACTTCAACTTTACCGAGTCATTACTTTTTTGTTAGTCAACCGATCTTCAAAATTTGTTCACTATTGGAAAGGCACTACTTCCAGAAATAAAATGCATTGAAAAAAACGAAAAATAGGGTTTCATAACAATGCAACATAAACTGTTATGTACTGACGAGTCGAAGACGAAACATAAAGTATAGAAATCGGTTATGTGCCCAATGCACAAAATAGGATAACCCCTAAATGACCATCACCTGAATCGGCCAGCTTAAGTCGAAACTCGTTTACGTTCGGCACGACAGTAAAAACGTTGCACTTCGGTGCAAATAAAAAAAAGTGTTCTGTAAGTAGCAGAAACTTTATGTCTGCCTAGCGGTTTATGTTGATCTGGTAGGTTTCATAACAGTGCAACATAAACTGTTATGTACTGACGAGTCGAAGATGAAACATAAAGTATAGAAATCGGTTATGTGCCCAATGCACAAAATAGGATAACCCCTAAATGCCCATATGAATTTTTCATTTCTTTTCACATGTTTGTATATAACTCAAAAATTAAAGCGATGAAATGTACATTTTTACCTTTTTTCTATATATAAAAAATAGGTATAGAATTCGCTCAAACTTTCGAAAAATTTTCCAAGGCTCGGAGGGCCGAATATCATATACCAATCGATTCAGCTCGACGTACTGAACAAATGTCCGTGTGTGTGTGTGTGTGCGTGTGTGTGTCTGTATGTGTGTTGTCAACTAAGAGGTCGAGATCTCAGAGATGGCAGGACCAATTTTGATTAAACTAGTCGCAAATGAAAGGTATCCCCGACACCCAGAACGCTATTGAATGGTTTTGAGATCGGATGTTTGCTTTTTGAGTTATACGAAGTTATATGTCAAAATTTTTAGTTTTTTGACAGTATCTGTCACAATTAACCTTGAAAACAGAATATGTTTTCAGACTTAGATTCCGGACGGTAATAGCTATCCAAAAAACCATAGATTGTCAAAGTCCGCCCATTTTTAACGGAGATATCAAAATTTTTGTGTAAGGGACTTTTCCCTCATTTCAGCAGTAGAAGTTCTAAGCGCTGTATGACAAAGCAATGCTTGGGAGCAACGTAAAATACGATTTTTCGTACTGTTACATACAATTGTTTCTAAGTACCAAAAAGACTGTCTACAGCATCCTTTTTCATGACATTTTGCCTCGGACCTATTTTAGCACGGTTCGTTTTTGGCAACATAATCGTTCGAATATGACATATTGGAAAGATGGTAGTACTTCCGAATTCAGAACATTTTCATAATTTTATTGATTTAAACTGCTTACAGCAATAAATGCTGGAAGAACATAACACCCATATACCACTCGAATCAGTTCGTCGAGATCAGCAAATGCTTATGTGTTAAATAACATCACTCAATTTATAATGGGCGGTCCTAACGGCTATAAAAACAACCGCATACAGAATTTTAATGTCGATTATTTCATTTCGAATTTGCATAATTTATTGGAAGAAACTATCCGGATGCTGTACGGGATTCATTCCTGCCTTTCAGAAGGACCAAATTGAGGAACATTTTCTCGAACGATTTGTTGTACAGCAGCACATATTTTGTTCTCTTCCTCAGAACGCGTTCTGATTGGCTGGTGTTGACATGGGTCAAATGAGACATGTTTTTCAATAGTGTACTATTGAAATAATTTAATGTTTTTTCTATACACGCTTAAGTTGAAAAATTTCGATTCCATTGGTAATTAGATTATATAAATCCTTTCGCAGATTACTGAGCTATGAGCTTTAAAATACGAGAAAGGTAAACGCGCCTTATGAATTATCCTCTTTGATACTCGTTTATACCAAACATTTCAGGAAATTTTAATTTTGAACTATTTTAGATTATGTCACACAACTGAATATTTTATCATAAAATTGTGATCATATTTCCGATGGCATGTAGCAAAAATTATGTTGATTCGTTAGATACAACAGGAGATATTCACGATCAAAAACTTATCACTCTCTCAGAGGGTAAATTTTGGAAAGGCACCCCATAGTAAAGTAAGTCGTATTCACGACAAAAAATCAAATTTAAATAAACTTATAGTCCCACACAAAATTAATTAATTTTATCCAATGCTGACTTCTGATTCTGGAATTACAGGAGGATGAATTTTTAAAAATCAAACCGATATAGGAGATGACAATTCCGAAAAGCTTTAAAGTTGGACTCAAAACTATTGCAATTTTTTCGCCATACGCATCGGTTTGGGTTATGCTGGTTCCTGAATACCGGCTCTGGAAGTACCTTAAATTACCGTAAATTCTGAAGTGGAACTTACTTCGACATATCATGGAATGTTTAATCGATTGTCCCACTTTTAGATAGATTAATGAGTGATTACAATGTCAAATTGCAGCTTAAAACGACGGTCATTAAAATAATGTCATGAAAACCTAAGAATAGGTATTCATGAAAAAAACACATGCGGATTGATAAAAAATGTATCATCTCACTGCTAGGTGGATTATGAACGTTTTTTGATTCAGAATATTGGAATCATTACCAGAAACAATGTATTGATGAACAAAATTATATATTCGTTCAAAGAATTTCAAGAAAGTTTTTTACAAATACAGAGAATTTCTATTATTGGGAAAATTTTGCCAAACAAAATAAAATCTAAATTTTTAAATTTTATGACATATATTTTTTAATTATTCTAGTTGAAAATGTATAATGAACAAAATTTTCACAAAAAAGTGAAATTTTAAAATTTAAAAAATTTTGGTAAATAACCTAAAACTCTAAAAATAGTTACATTTTGGTATTGGACAAAAAATCTAAACAATTTTTATGCACAACCCAAACGCAATTGATAACTACTAAAAATTTTTTTTGTTTAGGTTTTCCGTAAAATCTCTGCAAATCAAAGTGAAAATATTGGAATCCGTGTTGATTTCATCTGTTTCAAAGAGACGTAGAATTTGTTTTTTATTAATAAAATAAATTTTGTGACAAAACAAAAATTTTGACTTATTTGAATGGCTTTGTACAAAAAGAAATAGAACGTAAAAGTATATGAATTCCATATACTAACCCATGGCCGAATAAACCAACTACAATTTAAAAAAAATATTGCTTGATTTTGGTTTTACAATATTCTCAATCCTTTGTCAACACGTCATTCCAATTTGAATGCACACTAACACATGGATCAATAAGTCCCGAGACTATCAATGGAAACAACATTTCTTTTGCAAAATTTTTTTTATTCATCAACATAATAACCTTTTAGGGTGATACAATGGTTCCAACGTTGTTCCAATTTTTCAATACCATGTTTATAAAAAAAATTATCTTTCGCTTCAAAATAAGCTTCAGTTTCAGCGATGACCTCCTCATTTGAGCCAAATCTTTTTCCCTGGAGCATTTTTTTAAGATCAGCAAAGAGCCAGTAGTCACTGGGGGCTAAATCTGGCGAGTATGGGGGGTGGGGAAGCAGATCAAAGCCCAATTCGTTCAATTTCGCCATTGTTTTCATCGACTTGTGGCGGGGTGCATTGTCTTGATGGAAAAGGATTTTTTTCCCTGCATGTGCGGTCGTTTTTTTGCGATTTCCTCCTTCAAACACACCAGTAAGTCAATATAATAATCACTGTTGATCGATTTACCTTTTTCGAGGTAGTCAATGAAAATCTCGCCATGCGTATCCCAAAAATCTGACGCCATGACTTTGCCAGCTGACTGCTGCGTCTTCGGACGCTTCAGACGGGTTTCGCCAGCTGTGCGCCACTCAGATGACTGCCGCTTCGACTCTGGAGTGTAGTGATGTATCCATGTTTCGTCCATGGTCACGTAACGACGCAAGAAATCTTTTTTGTTGCGAGTAAATAGCGATAAACTGCTTTCTGAATCATCGTCTCGTTGCTGTTTTTGTTCCATCGAAAGCAATCGCGGCTCCCACTTGGAAAAAACCTTTTTCTTTCTCAATTTTTCATGAAAGATAGTAAATACACTTCCATTTGATATCTGTGTCATCTCAGCAATCTCACGGAGCTTCACTTTACGATCATTCATTATAATTTTTGTCACTTCACTCACATTTTCCGGTGTAACGGCTTTCACAGGTCTACCCGAGCGTTTCGCGTCATTTGTGTCGGTACGACCACGTTTAAACTCGGCGAACCACTGACAAATCGTTGCTTTTGATGGACAAGAGTCCGGATAACATTTTTCAATCCATTGTTTCGCTTGCACGGTGTTTTTACCCATTAAAAACCAATTTTTTATCAAAACACGAAACTCGGTTTTTTCCATTTTTTAAACAAACTACAAAACGACTTTACTCCAACCTCGATAACTCGGCTGTTTCTGGTCGGATCGACTTAAAATTTTGACCCGTTTCAAGCAAAGGTTAGTACTCTAGAAAGACGTGGTTACTGGTTTCCTACGAGTGCCATCTCTGCTTTAGGCTCGGAACTTATTGATCCATGTGTTAATCATTTTGATGGCAATAAAATTGATTTTTGTAGTCCCGCTAGTGACAAGAGACAAGACAAGAGCGGACACTCAAGTCAGTTCATAAGCCAGCACACGTGTCACCTCATGAGCCAGTCCCCAATACAGCTCATGAGACAGCACACTATTCGACTCGTGAGCTGGTTCTACGAAGCGCACGACTATCGATCTAATAGCAACACCGCACACGAGCGTGTACGTGTTTTCTGCTAGTTCGCGTGTTCCGTATTTGAGCGAGCCACGAGCTCCATCGGTGCGGCTCTCTTTTCTTGCTAGCACACGCTCATCAGTCTGGTTTGAAAAAGCACAGCACATAAGCTTCATAGGCACTCACAGCAGGTACAATGCAGCTCGTGTGCTGTGCTTGGACATCACTGCTTTATATCAATCATCCCGAACAAGAATTGCTCGGAACATTTATAGTTCACTTGAAAGCATTTTCGCATACAAATTAGTTGATTTTGATATCAGTTACTACATTTAGTAGAAAAAGTTTTTTTGTATAATTTCTAAACATTCCTTATGCATAAAGGTAATGATTGTTTCAAACGAAACACGACCGGAAATTGATAAATTCGAATATGTTCTAATTTCAAAAGAAGTGTAGGGTACATACTCATAAATGTGATTCTGACAGTTGCTTCTTTTGATAAAATTTGAAGAGAAAAAAATTCTACTCTTAAATTTCCTGACATATGTTAGAAATGAATTGATATTTAGCGGAAACAGAATTTATGTCGATTTGATTAAAAAACCAGCGGATTGATGATTTCTAACTTTACATATTTTTTACAGTTTCTTCACATGCTCGTTTTCGGTGCCCAGATGAAGGAGTGTGACATTTTTGACATACGTCTTAAATTTTGAATATCGATGGTGATAAATTCAAAATTAAATAATATTCTCGTGCTGCTGGTAAATTGCTAGGACTACTTCATTCGGTGCCGACTGCTAGGCTATTGAAAAAATTTATTACCGAAATTGCTTTAAAATGTGATAGCACTTTTGACGTATTCAGTATGCTCAACCATTCCCAAGCTTGCTCAATCGAGGTCTTCTCCAATATGTTTCACATGTTGCTCTTTGCAATCAAGTACAAGTTCCGATATATCAATGCGGAATTCGTAAGTTTCTTCAGGCAACCAAACTTCTCTGTGAGGACCCCTTCTATCCGCTAATCCGGAAACAAGCCCAAAGCTCGTTCATCACTTTCTCAACGTCCATCGGAGATCGGCAGGGTTGTGATTGTAACGGATGACGGCCCACTGCCCGATTGGCTACTGCAATCAAACGAAACGAAAGGAAATGAATTTTATTTGTCCGTGTCAGAAATATTCCACTCACGTGCTCCGACGGCGCTCGCATCTTGACGGTATACCGACAGGAGTCATAAACACGTGGACCTTTAGTGCTATTTGTATGTTTGTATTAATTCATGCGATGAAACACCCTACCAAAGTAAAATTATATCAGTTACAACAGCGTACGAGCATAGATTGCAGAAGAGTGAAGTGAGTGCCTAGAAGTGAGACTGCAATCACCCTGTCAGTTGCTGATTGGACTAATTGGGGAATTGGAAGCCGCTAATGAAGCTGTCGGTTGTGTGTTTCATTAGTCGCCCAGCGGATGCGTCCGCAATCGATGGAAATGATTGGTGGTTTTCTATTTGTGATTTTGGGTGTGGTTTTGAATGTGCTAACAATTTAGGTCGAATTGGATTGGAAATCGATCAAATTTTTATCGGTTGAATAAAGTTAAAAAAAATGGTTTCAGTTTCAATAGAACAAATCTCATGGACTGGCTTTCGATGTTGTTGTTCAAATTCAAATGCCCAACTAAATTATTTTCGAGTTCGAAATTCGTATGAACCCAAATTGGACCTCGTCGTAATACTGATAAAGATCTGCCAAGTTCTACTGGTAAAAGCTCTTCCCTCGGTAAACAAATCTGTTAATGTGTATGGCATGTTCCTGAACTCAAACAAAGGGGAAAACTTCAAACTCCATCAAACCCGCATTCATTATTGTCACATTTTGTAGCTATTGTAAATTAATTTACCTTGACATAATTTCAAACGCTCCAATCATCCTTATACGACACAGGGAAAGAGAGAGAGAGAAAGAGCCCTTGTGCTGTGCCGAAGGCGGCACAGGAAGAAAGGTAAAACTCCAGCACAATTTTCCGCTCTTCGCAGCCCATGAATAAGCGCCATGCTGGTGGAAAGTTAATTGAATTCAACATCGGCGTTGCCACCAATTTTAGCATCCTGCTTCCTTGATGTACAAAGTATACAGGCCAGTTGGTTGGCATACGCACGGAGCACCCAGCCACCGTCGATCGGTTGGCCGTCTTCGAGACAAGAGGAGATTCTTCGTCGATAGGCGGCGAAACCTGGCCCCGACGAAATGAAGTGAAAAGTGCACAATGTCTGGTTTCTAGTTGGCTGGGATGACGGCGACGACGACGACGAAGACGCCGACGGTGGCGACGAGAACGACGACGGTTTTCGTGGTTCTCTTCCGGCTACATGAATTAGCTATTAATTAATAGCGACGAACGGGGGGAAATCACTCTGCCCTCCCACAGACCTCACTTGAAGATCCTTTGAAAAATCATTACGTACACTTTCCTGACGTTGTTTATGCCAGTTCATCTGTTCCGGCGGTGACAGTCTCGAAGACACCCACCATCCCAGCCGGGAAACTGTGGGTTTGCCTCTCGGGACGGGACGGGACTGGCAAGATGCCATTAGGAATTTTTAATTTCATTATTTACCTTAATTAGTAGACAAAGGCGGTTTAATTATTTGCCGAGAATGAGAAGAACTTTTGGAGCGAGAGATATCAATTTGCAACACAATTAACGAGATTGACGCTGCTGAACCGTATTGAGAAAAGAATTTGACAGATTGAAACCACAGATGCTGTGGTCTACGGTTTACTCATTCTAATGGTTTCAGATTAGAGATGGATTGAATTATGGATCAGAAGTTTTTCTGCTGCGTTGTAAGATAAGTGATTAGACAAAGAACGGAAACAGATTTCCGCCGATTAAATGTTTTATTTGACCGGTTGAATCGAGTTGATTCGATGTAAGTAAAATCGTTCATCGCGAGAAAATTTTTCTTCTGAGTTTTTGGCCGATTAGTTCTAAAAACTGAACCTTATCTGTTCTTCTTGTTTCTCTACAAAACTATGTATCAATATTCAATTTTTATCGTTTCAATTCAAATCAGCTCAAACAATTATTTCTAAAAACATTTCTAAATGAAAAATTCTGCTGTTTTAGTCAGGTGTGCCAGTTAACAGAGCTAGTTTTTTAGAAGATGTCCCTACAAACAAGAATCGTTGCCGTTTCGTCAATTTAGTTAGTTAGGGTCAGTGAAGTGAAAATATCGAACTTCTTGCCAAGTAGAGAATATTGCTTTGTTTGAAAAAAGTGCTGTAGACTCGCATAGAATTTTATTTTAATTTTACGGGGAACATGCTATATTTTCCGCGACTGGTTTAGCACAAGTGGACGTTTATTATGTGTTCTATTTTCAGCACAAGTGGACGTTTATTATGTGTTCTATTCATCGTTTTGCACATTGAACGAAATTTTGCTTTCTCGGCATAAACCAAAGGTGTTTTACAATACTCCGGATCAAGACATAAGATGAGAAACAAAATTTATTGTGAGAAAACAATGGATTGACCCTGCCCAACCATCAATCAGCAAACCCCAACGGCTTCGGAAAGAACACGATGCTGTGCATTTGATGGAATGCAAAAGATGTCTAAAGATGTAAATAGTAATCGCCACTAACAGCAAATGATGATATTGAATCAAACTTTGCTCGAAGAACGACCAGAATTCGTCACAAGTCATGAGAAAGTCATATTGTGGCACGATATCACCTCGAACACACGGTCAAAGCTGTCAATAACATCATTTCTGAGCACAGATAGGGCCTTCGGCCCATCCACCATACTCTCCAGACTTGGCCTTCTCTGTCTATCATTTGGTCTAATCGATGTCCCGCCCACTTGCTAAGTAGCACTTCACTAGTTATGAAAATGTGAAAAATGGCTTTACGATTTGGAAGTTTAAGGTGAAATGTAGCGTCATAAAATGCGCGCAAAATTTTATCCGCTTCAGTTGAACGAACCGTCGCACAAAGCATACCAAGAAAAACGGACCCATAGAAACAAGAACTTTTTCAATGATTGCACGCAGTGGGCTTACCTCTCGTTGTATTGGCTTGTAAAAGAGACTGGACGTAATGGATTTTTGAATCCTTCACACTTTGAATATATGCTAATTCAATCGTTATTGTTAGTGATTACTCTTACACTAGAGCTATAAATCATGAGTAAATATGAATGACTAACATGAGGATATATGTGTATGTATTGACCAACTTGCTAACCATGTATATGCCTGTTTTTTTTCAATGTTTATCACACTGTTTGTATCACGATAATACTTGGTTTGTATTTCATTCAGTAGCTTGTCAATGATGAAGTTATAGTTTTGCTATAAAAATTGCTACAATCTAAAATAATACCTGTTATACGATATCACACAGCCAGGCTTTATTACTTCAGGAACATCAATGCATTGAACTCAACAGAATTGGACATTATTAGCATTATAAATGACAGTTACTTAGAAAATAAACAATTTCTTACAATACCCATTTTATTGTATTCAACTCGTTTTTATTTCAACACAAAACCCAATACTGCATAAATTCGCGTCATAATTTTATATGTAATTTTTGCTCACGATATAATGCCACCGTGCCCACCGTGCGTTTCTCACACCACCTCAACACGAAACAGCAGCGCGCAAGCAATAAAAAAAATGCTGAAATTTTTATTTAAACTTTTTCAAATTTCGGTTGTTTTAGCTAAAATTTTACAATTTTGAGTTGCATTTTCTGATTCTTTGTGAAATTCTGCTACAAACACTACTTTTCAGTTGTAAACCGTTGGAACCGAGCAGTAACCGTTTATACATTTCAAAAACCAATTACGGCTCGACAAAGCAAAATTTCAAAATTATAAGAATACTTAGTTATGAGAAATTTGATTTCGAAAACTTAAGTGTTTTTGGTTTTTCGGAAATCGGTCTAGTTTTTGAATAATTGATCAAAAACGCGATTTTCGCATTCCGCTACATTTCACCTTAACAGTTATTTTGACTTAATATTCGTGAATTGAAGTAAAAGTGGGAAAAAAAAGTCTAGCTTTCAAAGGTAACTAATTTGAAAAAAGTCTTGAGCCTACTACTTACAATCAACATGTCCTCTTATTCAAAAATTCCCGCGAAATTAAATGGTATAGCAGGGAAAGGCCCGCTAGAGTTGGGATTCTTTAATTTTCTTTCTCCAACAGACATAAAACCTCCTCCTCTTATGTATTATAATAACATTATTTACAAACATCCAACAGATGCATAACGACGCTTTATACTCTTGAATAATATTTATCTATACACCCAAACTTCCGTTTACGAACACTTTTTATACGTTACCTCTTTTTACGTAACTCTTTTTACGAACCAAATCCCAAATAACGTAAACTTTTTTACAAACCAACTTCGTAAAAGAGATTTTGGCATACATTGAAAGCGAATTCCGACTCATTTATATTCCATGGAAACTACTACAATATGGGTATTTTTGGAACGGGTTTAAAGAGTAGATTCCGGAAAATGATGTTTGAGGTGTTTTGGAAATCCAAGATGGCAACTTACGGTTGATTGATATTCCTCGAAAACCCTTACAATATGGGTATTTTCGGTACGGAATTGAAGAGTAAATTTCGGAAAACGATATTTGAAGTGGTTCTGAAATCTAAGATGGCGACTTCCGATTGATTGATATTTCTTGAAAACCTTTGCAATATGGGTATTTTCGGAACGGAATTGATGAGTAGATGTCGGTAAATGATGTTTGAAGTGGTTCTGAAATCCAAGATGGCGACTTCCGGTTGATTGATATTCCTCGAAAACCTTTACAATATAATTATTTTTGGAAAGTGCCGCAAAACTATGTTTGGTGTCGTCTCGAATTCCTATATAACATCCTCCTGTTAACGATATGCCTTAAAAACCCTTAAAACACAGAAATTTCCGAAACATATTGGACACGACGTTTGAACTCATTTCAAAATTCAATAAGGTGATTTCTGGTATAGTGTTTTCAAGGAATACCAAATTCAAGGTATACGGCCAAAACTTTCGAAAATATACTAATAAAGCGGAACAGTGATGCTTTGCTTTTCACAACCACTTTAAATATTGTTTTCCGACGTCTACTTTTCAATCTCGTTCCGAAAAAACCCATATTGTAAGGGGTTTCAAGGAAGATCACAAACCAGAAGACGCCATCTTGGATTTAAGAACTATCTCAAACATCGTTTCCGACATCTACTCATCAATTCCGTTTCGAAGATACCCATATTCTTAGGGGCTTCAAGCAATCTCAATAAACCGGAAGTCGCCATCTTGGATTTTGAACCGACCCCAAACATAATCTCCTTGCACCCACTTATTACATCCGTTCCGAAAATGGCCATGTGATTAGGGGTTTCCACATTCATTACACAAAACTTTTCTTCGAAGTAAATTCCAATTAACGTAAACTTTTTTTACGAACCAAATCCCAAACAACGTAAACTGTTTTTACGAACTACCTCTTTTTGCGAACCCCCGTTTAGTTCGTAAATGGAGGTTTCGGTGTACTTTTTAATCATATTTATCTTAATAATACCAATAAGAAAACATGTTTTCTTATAACCGCTAATATGAGAAATTGATACAAATACTTTTTCCGACGTTTTGGCAACATCAGCTGTCCATCAGCTAACAAGACTAATATATTGAATGAGTATAAAACCTCAGCTCATTCAATATATTTTTACGTATTTCGCATCGCCAATTTAGACTGAGGCTTGAAGTTTTTAAAACTATTCCCTTCTTAATACCGGAACGGGAAATCGTATCAGTCGGAAATTTCACAGTAAACTTTGAAGCCATAAGACCTTTCATTTGAGTCTAAGTTTTTGAGAATTGATTTAACTATATCTAAGAAATCAAAGTGAGCTCCGATTTTGTTGAAGCTTTCGACAACTGTTTCCGGTAGTTCCAGAACTAACAACATCTACATGTTGGAGCGATTTCCGCTGAATTTTTAGAGTTTCTGCATCGTCATCTTAAATGACATTTTGAAAATTTCATACTATAATTTCGGTCCCGAACAATCTCTTTCATAATGTGCATGGAAATCTATCTTTTGCCAAGAACAAATTTTATTTTTTTATCGCAATATGTAGTAGGATCCTTGAAAACTTTTAATAACAATAAGCTAAGTTCTGATTCAGTGAATAGCAGTAGAATTATCGATTTTTAAAAAGATGCGGCGTCTGACCCGGACTTACCCTGATTAATTATCCTACCGAGTATTGACTGAATCAATTTATTTTTGTTTTTCCTACAAACTTAATAAGGTCCAAAACATAGTGGCTGGGGTCCAGTGCCTGTCGAGGTTGTCGGACCCGATAGAAAAAGCGTTTTGATTGCAATTTTTTTAAATTCTCGTGAACTTATAATTACGGTAGTTATTCGCTGCAGTAGTCTTCCTGCGCGTCCTACTTTAAAACGGTTTCTGCAAACTGTATTTTAAAATATTTTAGGCACTTAATTCACATATTTTTCCGACTATTCTTACATTTTCCTCTCAGGTTTTTAGGTAATTCAACAGGTAAGCATTTGGGTAAGTATCACAAAACAGAATTTAATTATAAAAGATTTCACTTTTCAGGACCTCCACTTTGCGACAGGTCACTGCAATGTTCGATTGGAAAAGAACTTCTTATAGGAAAACGAGGTTTTACCGATGACGTTTCCCCCTCTGATGTCATTCCATTAAGTCCATTAGAGTTCCAATTTAAATTTTATTTTATGTTAGACCCCTTTTTTCTTCCATGAGTTCAACCAATAGCCAGCTATGTTATTTGAATAAACGTGATGAACTGATAGAAACAAACCTGAATAGTTATAAGGTCATGTACATAATAAATGTATTTGATTTAATGTAATTTATAATAACAACTCGCTTGACAAAAACAGTGTTCAGATTAATTAATGAATACCAACATAATAGTATGATACCCAAGTAGCACGTTAAGTTGCTGTCCTGTATTTTTCTACTGATAGTGCAATTAATCAAATTAGTTTATATTACTATTCTAGTAACTGTTGTGTTATGGAAAAAGCGCAATTTTTCTTTGTTGTGCAACATATCTTCAAGTTCTTCCGTCGTTGGGAACATTTATTCACAATTATTGTGCAACTGATACAAAAACTCATGCATTGATCCCATTACAAATGCTACAATTAAATCAGCGAAAAAACGATTGTGAAACTACTACGTAATGTAAACAAGAATTGAATTGATGTTTACAAAAAAATAGCAAACATAATCTCTAATGAATAAGTTTCAGATTTGATTTTCAAAACAACTGCTCGTAACACAAACATGGAACTTTAAAAATATTCTGCACATAAATAAATGGTAATACTACATATTGTAGAATTGATCTTTCATGTTTTAGTAAATAGAAAATCGACAACGAACTGCATTTTTATGGTGAAACATGTCTTCGTACGCATGAAATTTTCAAGCGCCTTCGAATGTACGTGTTTTGATGATTGCACATCAATTTCTATGAAAATAACAATCCATTCTTTTCAATGAACATGATCGGGAGAGTGTTTTAAATATGTATAAGAAAGTTATCAAACATTCATACACCTTTTCAGACGATTTTAATCATATTGATGTTTCAATTAATCTGAAAAATCTTGGAATGAATTTTTCTTCAATATTTTCCATTATGGCATCGAGGGTAACAGTGTGTTGAAAATGGTTCACCCAACGTAATGTTTTATTTTACCTAAATAAATGGAAATATAAACGTGTAAATATTAAAAAGAGAAATTTTTGTTTTTATTTTTATCAAAACAGTTGTTTTTATATTTATCAAACTAGTTGACTTAAACAATAATATAATTTAGTCATTCATCTTAGTGAACCCGACTTTTGTGATACGCACTGTAGGTGTGCTTTAGTTGCAAAAACAAGTTGCTCAAGCGGTAATATATAACTAGGAGAGTAACTATGATGAACTTAACTTTTCTTTCAATATCTTTAAAAAGTGATGTCAGGTCTGTTCATTTTTTTTTCGCGAGATAAAAACCGGTTACAAAGTATCTCATTGTTTTTTGTTTTGATTGCATATGTAATGCTGTATTTCTGGAACTTTTATGATAATATTCTCATGTCGGCAAGTTTTGCGTTCATTTCAAGCAGATAAATCTGGTACAATTTATTTGCAAGTTTCGAATTGTGTTTCTAAAAATGAAGAAATCTGCACACACTGACCTAAAATTTCATGAGACAGTCAAGACAATGTGGACTCGGTAGCAAAATAGTTTTTACTGCGAGGTTTTCAATTCGGCTTATCAGTTTTTGCCTTGCGAAGAGCATAATTTCACTATTTTTTTCTTCACTAGATATATACAGCCATTTCGGCATATATTGAGTCCGATACAATTATGACAGCCATTTGGAAATTTTTTGATAAGTTGAACAATTGTTTTAGTTACTTCATTTTTACATGACGATGTGAAAATTTTTGCTGAGCTTCTATAACAGCTAGTGCAACGTGGGCAAGTTTGTGATTTGCTGCACAATTGTTTCAGATGTACCTTAAATTGTAAAACTTAACAGTAATAAGTTGCACAACCGATTTTAATATATTTTAAAAAATTTTTGAACATATCTAACATAAAAAACAATTCTAAAACAATTGTAGAACCTCTTGAAATTTCTATAAGTTACATTTGCTACTTGGGTATTCGAAATGTATTAGGTTTAAAGTACTAAGTATTGTGGATGCCACGGCGAAGGAAAACTTATGTATATTGCCTTCGAAATAAACGTATTTATGGTAAAAAAAAATTCAGTTCCAAAATCTTGCTGAAGTTTACAACGTTACAGACACAAGAATTGTTTTTACATGTTAATAGATGTGATATTCTGTCATTACCAAGGAAATTACGACATGTTTGATTTTATGTCAAGCATAAATTTCATGTTTTCTAAAAATATAGTCAAGAAACCTCTCACACTATTGAAATATTAATCATAAAATGCTGATCATATATCTGATGACTTGGAGAAAGAATAGCACAAATCAATATTTTGATTTGTGCTATTCTTTCTCCAAGTCATCAGATATACGGCGTACTTCTACCCATTCTTCTATAGGGCGAATTTTGAAAAGGCGTCAAAAAAAATTAACCACGAATAGATCTACTGATTTCCTACTTCCATGTAGTCAAAGGCGACAGTTGCAGGAGTTTCTCTTTATCTTCTGTCAGTTCAAATCTTTTTACAACAATTCACATCTGTTTGAGCTATTTTACTACACTGTGTCTTCAAACAGCTCTCCTAAAAATATTTTCCAATAATTTACGACAAATTTTTTTCTTATCTATTTCTATTTTTTCTCCCAAGCTATTTCTGGTCTTTTAAGGTTATGAATTGAATGATAAAGGTGGTGGTGAGCTCACTTTGTCCGCGTCCCTTGTCGCCAGTTCATATCTCATTGAAAATTAAAAACATGTTGTGATTTTTTATCATCAACTGCTTATTTTATGTCGTTTATACGTAAAAGTGTTGACATTGTAAGGGAACACGTATGCTTCGGGTGAACCCAATCGAACCCCCATATTTTCTTACCAAACAGGAAACTGGTTTGGTGTTTGTATGACCAACTAGGGATAATGATAGGGTCTTGGGTTCACTAGGAGATTGATTGTACCTATTATCTTTGACCGGACTGGACCAGCCTAGATGTCGTGTGGCGTCCGACGATAAAAATAACTTAACCAATAATAAATCCACTGGATTTTTAATTCCATGTTGTGAAAGGTAGCATTTGCAGGAGTTCCTTTTTTCTTCAGCTATCAGATTTTTTCAACGTTTTACATCGGATTATTCTATTATACAAAATTTTCTCTTCATTGAATAGACGCTGCTGATATATTGTTTACATATAGTACATTAGAAACAGTGATATATATATATATATATATATATATATATATATATATATATATATATATATATATATATATATATATATATATATATATATATATATATATATATATATATATATATATATATATATATATATATATATATATATATATATATATATATATATATATATATATATATATATATAGTGATCAAAAGAGAAACGTTTCATTGGACAGTGTAGTGAGAGACTGAAAAAAAGTGCTTTTTCCTCAAGGAGGTTTTCTGCACTCTACTGGAAGGAATATTTACCGATTGTCTCGGACCGGGTCTTGGCAGCCGTTCACACGTTTTGGGAGCTTAAGTTAAGTAAAACTTTCTTTTCCCTGTTGATTAATACCACTTTATTTGCTCCCCGATTTTGACCGCACGGACACGAGAAGTTTCCCGATTTTGACCGCACAAAAGTCAAGATAGACGGCGTGATCACCGATCCGAGTCTGACTTGCAGGGACGTTCTTGAGCATGGGGCAGGCGGTTTTAAAAACCTCCTACTCAAAAATGGTAAGATACTGGACAGCAAGCAATTGTGTTCAGTATCGACCGCTGAGGATGGGACTAAGTCCTATATTGCGGAAATGTTGAAATGTGCTACGCCACCCGAAAATCCTTACGCTTACTTGTCAACTGACGAGAGCGAATATGATGACCCCCTCGAAGGAACATCTTCGGCTCTCCCTGATAGCTCATCAATCAGAAAGAGGAGAAATATATCCTGTCATAAGCTCCCTAGTAAGGGTTCGAAATCTTTAGAGGGGGCTCCTAAAACTACAGCAACAGGAAGTGGTGCAAAAAAAATCAGTGAAAAAAGCTCCAGGTCTGGGAAAATTAAATTCCGTGCAAGAATTTCCACCACTTCCTGGGACTTCAAAACCCCCGAAAGTCCTTAAAAATCCCTGATCCCCACGGTAGCGATCATCTACCTATCGTGATTTCAATCGCCTACGGATTAAGACCATCGAAGACAATCAATGTTTCGTATGACCTCACACGAAATATTGATTGGAAATGCTACGAAAATTCGATATCTGAGAAACTAGAAACAACACAAGAACTTCCTCCGGAGGAAAAGTACACGTTTTTGGCTGGCTTGATTCTCGACACCGCGACTCAAGCTCAGACGAAACGTGTACCTGGCGCGAAAACTAACATTCGTCCTCCCAACCCGTGGTGGGACAGAGAGTGCTCAAAATTAAACGCGGAGAGAGCTTCATCATTCATCGAGCTTAGGAAAAACGGAACACCTGATAATTTTAGAAACTACGCGGCACCACACGCTAAAATGAAAAGCTTGATTAAAACGAAGAAAAGCGGTCATTGGCGTCGATTCGTAGACGGATTATCGAGAGAAACATCAATGAGCACTCTTTGGAACACAGCCCGACGAATGCGTCACAAAACCACCACAAACGATAGCAAGGTATATTATAACCGCGGGATATTCGATTTCGCTAAAAACGTATGCCCAGACTCTGCTCCGGACCAGAGGATCTCTCGCGCCGTGGTGTCAAATACAAACGAAACACCGTTTTCGATGGTAGAGTTCTTACTTGCGCTGTTATCGTGTAACAATAATGCTCCGGGGTTAGACAAAATCAAATTCTATTTGTTGAAAAAATTGTCTGACTCTGCCAAAAGACGTTTATTTATTTTTTTAATAGGCTTCTTGAGAATAATGTTGTCCCACATGACTGGAGACAAGAAAGAGTTATTGCCATTCAAATACCTCCGATCACAATTCGTATCGGCCGATTGCTATGCTTTTCTGTATTCGGAAATTGTTCGAAAAAATTCGTCTAGACAATTGAGTCGAGACTAATGGCTTACTTTCAGATACACAATTCGGCTTCCGCAGGGCCAAAGGAACGAACGATTGTCTTGCGTTGCACTCAACCGAAATTCAAATGGCATTTGCTCGTGAAGAACAAATGGCGTCAGTTTTCCTAGACATCAAGGGGGCTTTTGATTCAGTTTTTCTGAATTCTGAATAACTTTTTGTATAATCTATTGTCCGAGAAATACATGTGTTTCGCGCATGGTGATTTGTCGACAATACGATTCAGTTACATGGGTTTTCCTCAGGGCTCATGCTTAAGCCCCCTTTTATACAATTTTTACGTTTACGAATGTTACTTTACGTAAGTTATTTATGAATGTATCAACACATCTTGCACGCTAAGACAACTTGCCGACGACAGCGTTGTGTCTATTATAGGACCCAAAGCTGCAGATCTTCAAGGACCATTGCAAGATACCCTCGACAACTTCTTGACATGGGCTCTTCAAATGGAATATGGATGCTTCTGCTTCCGATCCGCCGCGAACACCCATTTCATTAAACTGGAAAGAATTCAGTATCGTTGTTTGCGTATTGCCCTAGGTTGCATGCAAAGGACTCATACGATGAGTCTCGAAGTGCTCGCGGGCGTCTAATAGTTGAAAAATCGATTCTGGGATCTCTCATATCGATTGCTTATCCGATGCGATATCTTGAATCTGACGGTGATTGAAACTTCGAAAAGCTTGTCCAGCTCAATTCTCAGACCCGTTTTATGTCCTTGTATTTTGATTACATGGCTCAGAATATTAATCCTTCTTCGTTTGTTTCCAACCGTGCTCATTTCTTGGATACTTCTGATTCTACTGTGTTTTTCGACACAGAGATTCGTGGAATTCCGGATAACATACGCCCTCAAGTGGTCTCTAATATCTTTCATAATAAATTTAGAACAGTCAACTGTGAAAAGGTGTTTTACACTGACGGATCAAACATCAACAGGTCCACAGGCTTCGGCATCTTGAACCATAACATCACCGCTTTGTACAAACTCAGTGATCCGGCTTCAGTTTACGTCGCAGAATTAGCTGCTATTCAGTATACCCTCGAGATCATTGAAACCTTGCCCAAAGACCTTACTTCATTGTCCCGGACAGTCTAAGTTCAATAGAAGCTCTCCGCGCAGTGAAGCCAGGAAAGTATCCCCCATATTTACTGGAGAAAATACGGGAACACTTGCGAACTTTATATGGACGGTCTTATTCAATATCGTTAGTCTGGGTCCCATCGCATTGTTCCATTCCGGGCAATGAAAAGGCAGACTCATTGGCTAAGGTGGGCGCATTAGAAGGTGATATTTATGAAAGACCAATCTGCTTCAATGAATTTTTCAGTATCTCTCGTCAGAAAACTCTCTAAAGTTGCAAACTTCATGGAGCAATGGCGAACTGGGACGATGGCTACATTCCATTATCTCTAGGGTATCGACGAAACCTTGGTTCAGGGGAATGAAAGTGATTCGCGTTTTCATTCGTGTTATGTCGAGGCTCATGTCAAATCACTACACTTTCAACGAACATCTCCGGCGTGTTGGGTTCGCGGAGAGTGGTCTCTGCACCTGTGGCGACGGTTATCAGGACATCGAGCATGTCGTGTGGTCGTGCGTAGAGTATCGTGACGCCTGGTCGAAGCTACTGGAATCCCTTAGGGCCCGAGGTAGACCGCGTGAGGTTCGGGATGTGTTTGCGAGTCGGGATAGTCCATATATGCTTCTTATAAACCATTTCCTCAAACACATTAATATCCAAGTGTAATGTGTTATTCCTCGCTCAGAAAGTATAAACTCCACCTACAGGTTCGATACTAACATCCGCTCGATTTTCTCGATCCCCGTCCTGGTCCACCATCTTCATTGGAACTAACAAGATCTTTTCTTTTTGTCACTAACTTTTTCGTTTCCCCTTTCCCCGTCTCTTCACCATCTCGACGGCAACAAATTAGATCTCTGTCGTTTTCAGACATTTTGTTCCCACACCCCTTTTTTACCCCGTTTCCCACAATATTTACTTCTTTTCATTCTCTTTCATTCTCATCACTATCACCGCCCACGGAAGACCGCTCCAGTCGACGCAGTTAACAACGCCATCTGGAAGACTCATGCGATATCCAATTCACCGACCACTACCGATCATCGAAAATCCGAGATGACATAATCTAATGATACTATTCTAGTTTAAGGTTAGTCGTCAATTAAGATTAGAAAATACCCTTGGCATCTTAGAGCTTAATAAGTGTGCCTTTAAATATATTATAATATTGGAAAAATAATAATAAAATAGTTATTCTTTCTAGGTTATCGGATGCACAGATATAACCAATTAACTATCTCTCATGGTAAAATGATAAATAACCTAGACGCGCTTGAAGTCAATTAAGCATTGCTCAATGACTATTTAAATGATTTGATATTATCTTCATTACATGTTTAACAAAGATCCTTTTCACTCGTTTCTACGGTAGCAGCCAATTTCAAGGAAGTCCTTATTTGTTCGCGAAAGCATATACTAAAATCTTCCTTTTAGTCGACATTTGGAAGTGAAATCAGTTAACACGAATAAGAACTGTGAATCATGACTTTCTTGAACTTCAATATATCTTGAATTGACAGCATGTGGAAACTACTCCGTGTAGTGTCCAGAGATTAAATGTATCAAGTTTTTCAATTTAAAACACTACACCCGTTCTAAAAAACTACAAAATATTGCTAAAATATTGTCAGTACAAGACCATTGCGCTATACGTCAACCGTCAACCCAAAATTGATTATGTCACGAGATGGGTAGCACATTCCAGCGTCCACATAACCAGATCCGGTAAAATGGATAATGTTGCGGACTAACAGTCACAGACGTACTCCGTGCAGCAGTTGATTCGGAATCGAATTACAAGAAACGGC
Organism: Malaya genurostris; assembly: GCF_030247185.1. Lineage (NCBI taxonomy): Eukaryota > Metazoa > Arthropoda > Insecta > Diptera > Culicidae > Malaya > Malaya genurostris. Next base: position 57,163,166 of record NC_080572.1, on the reverse strand, counting down.
GAGTTTCTACCCCGGGACTACCCGAGGGCTCATTTATCTTTTTCCCTTCATTAGTTTCTGACGCGCCGCGACGATGGCAGCGAGCACATCTCAGCAGTGGGGATCGGGACTGTATTTCTTTTTTTTTCTGGTGGCTGACCATCTCTACCGGATACCGTTCACGAAATCTGGCAGCTAAGCTATAGTGCCAAGTTAGATTGGACAAATCAAGCGTTACAAATCGAATGATGAATTAGAAGCTACGTAAGCAGCAGGAATCGACTTTAGTTTAATGGCAGAAAAAAGAATCCCGATCCAGTCGCGTGTGCTTCAAACAAAAATGGTTGGTCTTCGGTTCCGTGATTCTACTCTGACTTCGACGACGTTGGATCGTGAGCATCATGCAATTGAACAGCATTTGCTGTGTGAAGCGGGAAAACGGTGAGAGGAAAATCTCCATCGCTCATGTGTATCGGTGATAAGAAGGCAAGTGTGATTACTGGTTGATCCTAGCCGGGCAAGGGGAGTCATTTGCTGTTTAAGTAGAAATGGACTAACTGTCAATAGCGTGTGGCTTGCGGCACGGGCAAATAGAAATGTCCATCAAGAAGGATGTTAGTTTTTCTTATAGATTTTCCTGCTTTGTTCGTGACATGTCACTTTTAGATTGATGGAAGGTGGTCTCTGACAGGTTTAGTTGCTTCTCCTAGAAACCTAATTGAAACCGAGTCCCGTTGACGTACGGAAGGTACAGTGGCTCTTGTTGGATTAGGGAAAACATGTTAGATGTATTTCAACAAACAAATCATTCTTTTTCTCGAACCTAATCGGTACTCTTTTCCAAACATACCGGTGTTGTGCCAACTACACTCCCTACGCCTTACACCAGTGCAGCAGCAAAGGGAAAAATTCGAAATAACAATTTGCCTAAGTTTACTCCAAATACAAAAACTGAACGATTCGGTGTTCCATTGTTCATTGATAACCTCTCATAACAAACGAAATTCTTCGAACGTGCTTAGCTGAAAGCAAATTCCAGTCAGCCCCGGACTTTGCCCCAATACGTCTCACACTTTTGGACCACTCAATCAACCGACCTTTGCTCGTGCGAACGAAAGTAATCCATCTTCTGGAGGTTACCATGTTTGCTCGCATTCCACATACATTTTTATTATTTATTTGTTTTTCCATTCGATTGCACCCGGACAAAGCGAGTGAAAGTGAAAATGAAAGTCGTCTGCATACAGACAGTGCTCCCCAGAGCCAGCGAGGATTGTCCCTGATTGAATACCGTTTGTGTTTCGTTGGCGAAACGGAAGGCAGAAATCTCCGGTCTGTGAGAAGGACCGAGACAAGACGTCACGTAGAAATGGGGAAAAGGACTCTTTGTTTTTTTTTTTGGCTTTCCGAATAGATCGAATGCCTTCAGTTCAGTACCCGTTACGGCTCCCAAAAAGGCGGAATACCGGAGGGCAGTTTACAAACAACCGCTTGGCTTTTCATTGTCGCCTTCGTTTCGACTTTCGAAGGAAGGGTTTGCTGTCTGTTGGATTGAGTGAGTGGGTTCAGAAATAGAAAATTTTATATTAAACCGGATTGAATGATGGTGGTCATTTTAAAAAAAAATCTGTTGTGTTGTGCTTTTAGTGATAATACTCAAAAAAGTTTCTCTATTATAATTGAGATATTTCAGAAATCGATGATCGATTGTTATTCTATACTGTATTCTACAATATTGAACGTAAGTCTCGTTCGTGACAAAATTTGATCAGGTTAAATTTGGAATAAAACAAATATTGTGTTAGTTCAAACCAAGATGCATTTTTGAATCATTTAATTGTGTTAAAAAACTTTTAAAACTCTTTTCTTTAATTTTATTCAGTCCAATTCGCATACAAGCTTTACGTGGCCGATTCAGCCATGTTTTATTAGATAAAACATTTGTTTGCCAAGTGTCATATACCATTCGACTCAGTTCGTCGAGATCACAGAATGTCTGTGTGTGTATGTATGTGTGTGTGTTACCAATAATGTCACTGAATTTTCTCAGAGATGGCTGAACCGATTTTCACAAGTTTGGATCAAATGAAAGGTCTTGAGGTCCCATACAAAGTTCCTGAGTTTCATATGGATCCGATTTCCAGTTCCGGAATTACAGGGTGATGTGCACTAAAAAAGTAAAAAAAAAATTGTCACACACGTTTCTCAAATATGGCTGAACCGATTTTCACAAACTTAGATTCAAATTAAAGGTTTCATGACCTTATACAATTTTCCGGAGTTTCATTTGGATCCGACTTCCGGTTCCGGAATTACAAGGAAATACAGTGGGGTCTCGTACAACGCGGATTCGTTTTTGCCGGATAACCGCGATAAACGGGACCCAGAGCATATGAGATTTCGACTCATTGGGGCTGTGAACGGTTTTCTCGCTTCGGTCGACAGATAGAGCCACACAATTTTCGGCAAACTTGTTGTAGATACTTAGACCCACAATTTAGTATAGTTTGACCGATAATTTGATGAGAACTGCTCCGCCAGGGGCGCTTTGAAAAATGCATGATCATTCGCATAACACAGACAAAACGACTTGAACTTCACGTAACTCGCAAATTATGGTATTTTGAAGAAAGCGGGAATTCAAAGTTTGTCGAACAGCAAATGTTTTAACTCGAAATCACTCCATCAGATGTATTCAGTTTAACATGAAACAAACAAACAGTATAGTTTAGAACCGTACTGTCTTCGGAGAGTTTTTGTGTGTTTGTGGAGACTAAAAGTGATATTTTAATTAAAACTAGTTGACAACTGTCTCAGCAGAACCGCATTGAAAAAAGCATGAACAAAAATATATTGCATGGTATAAGTTGGATTACGAGTAAAGATTTTGATTATTTGGCAAGGTGGTGGTTCTGAACCAGTTTCTATGCAAAACATAAATTAATGCGTAAAACATAAATGTATTTAAAACTAATCACTCTACCAGGTGGAGCATGTGTACCGTAATGTTTACAGTATCTATCAGAATACTCACAAAGCTTATGCGCTAGTGCTCAATACAACGTATATTACGGAATATCTTAAATGTATGATAATTTAGGAGCTATATGTTGTAAACTGATTCGCGAAATTCTAGAAAATGGTGCTGTTGTTTGGGCTCCATATTGTTAACTCAACATCCAACGCGTCGAAGCTATTCAGAATAAACTTCTCCGGTTTACTCTTTGTAGGGATTCCTAAAATTTTTCCCGCCATCGGAAGCGTTATAAATTTATCGATTTGCACTATTTATCCGTTCGCCTAAATGTTTCTTAGGCCGGTCGCGTAGCCGATTTTGTTACAATCTCGAGCTGATTATCCTAACTTGTAAAAAAACTGAAATTAGACATTCACTTTCGTTGTATTGAATCTCATCCATTCCTGAAAATTTAATCAGCATTATCTGATAACGTTTTTTCAATGTATGTCTATTTATTCATTGCAAAAAAACTTAATTTTGTTTAAATAAATAAGCAATACATGTCGCGATTTATGTATTTAACAATCTATCTAATTACGTAAATAGTCAAAACTTCAATAGGATGTACGAGTTTCATCAGATTTAAGATGTCGATATTTATCCTAATACTACAGTAGCTTACTAGCGCCTTCTAGTAAAACAGTTATAAATTTTTCACCAACTTCTTGAAAAACTGATTGATAACATCACTCTCGTAAACAATTCTGATTTTTAGTTACAGATGAACACCTTGTAGATACAATACGAACCGTTTAGTCAATCGTTTAATAGGTATTGAAACCCTAGAACAACTTCTCGAAGAAACCACCTGAATGAGTCAACATGAATTTTCAACCATGAATTGCACACTAGCGTTACCAATTGGAGAATTATCAGATATTGTTTACACTATTTGATCTGTTTTGAACTCCGGAACATTCTTCTCGAAAACACCAACATTCTATCTCAATAAATCGTATAGATATGATAGAATCAATTTTCATTGGCAAAATTGCGATCCTACTAATGCAACTGGGTGGATGAGTTTCTAACTACTATGATTTTCATAATGTAGACAAAATCGCTCTAAATCTCTTAGTTTTTTCACCAGAGACAAATTTTGATATTGAAATTTGTACCATAGCAAGCACACGAATTCCATGGAGAGATGGAGTGATTCCGAAATATACTTTTAACTTGTTAATAAACTTTGAGTCCAGGTGCTAAAATATTCTCGATATTCATTTTCAATCTGTTTTTTTCTATTGTATACTTATGAATTATTTCATGCTCTTTTCAAAGCGCCTCTGGCGGAGCAGTTCTCAACTGATTGTCTGTAAAACTACACTATATTCTTGGTCTAAGTACCTACAACAAGTTTGCCGAAGATTGTATAGCTCTATCTGTCAACCGAAGCGAGATAATCGTTCACAGCCCCAATCAGTCGAAATCCCATTTGCTCTGGGTCCCGTTCATCGCGGATTCGCTTTTCACGCCCGCGGTGAACCGCGTTATACGAGGCCCCTCTGTATGTTAAAATTTATGAAAAAATTTTCTCGGAAATTTCTTGACCAATTTTCACTAACTAAGAAGCAAATGAAAGGTCTTGAAACTCTTTAAAAAGTCCCCGAAAAGTTTATCCAGATCCGACTTCCAGTTCCGGTATTACAGTGCGATTAGTAAAACTTTTCAATTTCATGAGTATTTTTTCTCTATCGATGGCGAAACAAGGTGAAAATTTTTATAAAGCTTACTGGTAAATTGATCTAGTTGACGGATCTTATTAGTTAGTGAATTTATAAAACTACTTTGAGACTACTAGTCCCCGGTTTCCGCTTCCGAAAGCACCGATAATAGAGAAGAAAATCTCCAAAAACGGGTCTCCCGTCGATTTCTCAGCAACGGTTAGGCCGTTTTTCACGATTCATTATTCAAATTGAGCTCTCATTGTCTTTAAACATACTATGCAATTTCATCCTGATCTGACTTCCGGTTCCGAAGTTATAGTGCGAGAAAAACATTCAGATTCAAAATGACGATGCAGGGGAAAGGGTATAGCGTTATGGGTAAGTCGATGTCTTTCACGCTGCCCACCTGGGTTCGATTCCCAACCCCGCGCACATAGGGTCAGAAGACTTTTCTGGTCCGAAGAGGTGAATGATAACAATGTTAAAACCTCTATAATCGCAAAAAAAAACTGGTACGCGACGGTACGTGCGGCTTTGCTCCATTCACAGCGTTCTTTGTTCAATTTCGTATAGCGTGCAGGGTTGCCACATTAAAATTTTTATTTTTCAGGTGAAAAATATGTAAATTTTTATTTCTTTAATTCAATTTGTACCTACTTGTTAGTGTTATTGAAAGACCATGATAACGATGCTTTTCAATAGAACTGCACTTATTGGCTTTCTCATATAGAAAGTTTATAGAATATGTTCTATATAATTCGACACAGTTCATCGAGCTGAGCAATGTATTCGTCTGTGTGTGAGTATGTGTCAAATAATGTCACTCATAAAAAAATCTCGTAGTCCTGTAGGTTGCTAATGAATTTCACACCGTCATTTAGAGCGACGAAGGGTCAAATTCTTCTAGATTTGGCTTAAAACTGATTCAATTTGTAGGCTATATTAGTTACTTACTAAACGAACCGACTTTGGCTGTACTGGTTCCAAGTTCCTGGTTCCAAAAGTACCAGAAGTAGTGGTCAAAAAGTTGAATACAAGGCTCACTCTATTTTCTTAGATCGATTAGAGATTTGATCGATTTCCACAAACAGACTCAAATAAAAGTTCCTACAGTCTCATAGGTTGCTGTTTAATTCCATCCGGGTCCGATTTCCGGTTCCAAAACCATAGGGAATTATTTAGTGCGACGATGCAAAATAAAGAAAAATTCTTATCAACTTGACATAACTGTTTAGAATTTTAAAAGGTTATGTTAGTTTATACCCAAAGAAAGTTTCTTATTTTATTCAAGATTCAAAAATAAAATTTCTTCACAAAATCTTCTGGTGATATTTGTGAAAATATAAGTAATATGAGAAAGGCATCATTACACCACTAGGTGGATTAAAACAGGTTTAGTATTGGATCTCGTTGTCATCTTGTCTTTGCTTGAAGATGTCATTTTCGCAGTTTCAGTGCAAGGTTTGCCGTAGTGTGCCGGTTGTTCATAAATCTGACATGTAATCAGCTGATTTTCATAGGTAATTAGCGTTTTACACGGATGTATCGATTTTTTGGCAGTTTTCGTTATAAAAGCGCATCATTTTAATAATAGGATTTTTTTTATTTTGTCCGCCACACTCCTCCACACCAAAGAGCTTCAATTTGTGAAGCACCCTGGTAGTGGACGCAAACTAATCTCAGCTAAAAAAAATAAATAATCTGGCAAAATACTACTAAAAGAAAGTCTTACGTTACAATACGCTGAGATGTTTGTATTTTCATGATGTGCAATTAAACTTTATTAATAAATATTGCGGAATCCCAGTGGAATTGATTTCCTTTTAAGGGATCCACAATGATACAGGCTAACAAAAAAACAATTATACAAGAATGAATTACTGTTGACAGTTTGTAAAACAAGGAATAAATTAAGGAACTACATTAATTAAATATCTCGTTCAGTCTATTTTTAAAATGATACTTCAGTCTAGCCCCGAATAAGGCACGGCTGGATGTTCTTTGAATGTCAAGTGGAAGTGCGTTATATTTTATTGGACCAACAAAAAGAATCCTTCTTTGACCAATGTTTGTGACTGCCCGAACGCGAAGCAGGTTGTTACTACGACATGTAGTTCGAGAGTGAGTTAAAGTTGAATACTGTAAATTATGGTGAGTTGAGGTGTTGCGTAGGATATCATGAACGAACAGTAATGTTTGAACATCACATAACAGTTCGGCTGAAAAGTTCGTATCGTTTTATAGAAACACACATTTTTTTGCCAAAATTCGTTTTTATTATTCAACATAATTGCCATCAGAGGCGATACAGCGATTATAGCGATCTTCCAACTTTTCGATACCATTTTTGTAATACGATTTGTCCTTTGCCTCAAAATAGGCCTCAGTTTCAGCGATTACCTCTTCATTGTTTCTAAATTTTTTACCAGCGAGCATTCTCTTGAGGTCTGAGAACAGGAAAAAGTCACTGGACCCTAAATCTGGAGAATACGGTGGATGAGGGAGCAATTCGAAGCCCAATTCGTTCAATTTCAGCATGGTTTTCATCGACTTGTGACACGGTGCATTGTCTTGATGAAACAAAACTTTTTTCTTCTTCAAATGAGCCCGTTTTTTCTTAAATTTCGTCCTTCAAACGCTCTAATAACGCTATATAATAGTCACTGTTGATGGTTTTTCCCTTTTCAAGGTAGTCGATGAAAATTATACCATGCGAATCCTAAAATACAGACGCCATAACCTTACCGGCCGATTGTTGAGTATTTCCACGCTTTGGGTTCGGTTCATCGCGTGCAGTCCACTCAGCTGACTGTCGATTCGACTCCGGAGTGAAGTGATGGAGCCATGTTTCGTCCATTGTTATATATCGACGAAAAAATCGGTTTTATTTCGATATAACAGCTCCAAACACTGCTCAGAACCATCAATTCGTTCGATTGTGAGCTCACGCGGCACCCATTTTGCACAAAGCTTTCTCATATCCAAATATTCGTGAATAATATATCCAACACGTTCCTTTGATATCTTTAGGGTGTCAGCTATCTCGATCAACTTCACTTTACGGTCATTGAAAATCATTTTGTGGATTTTTTTCACCTTTTCATCGGTAACAGCCTCTTTTGGACGTCCACTGCGTTCATCGTCTTCGGTGCTCATATGACCAGTACGAAATTTTGCAAACCACTTACGAATTGTTGCTTCGCCCGGAGGAGAGTCTGGATAACACTCATCAATCTATTTTTTTTCATCAAAAAGTAGTGTTTCATCAACACACGAAATTCCTTTTTTTTCATTTTTTCACAATAACAAAAGTAGCTTCATTCAAAATGCAATATCTCACAAACTAATAATCAGACAACTGTCAAATTTATACACGTATATTTTGAAGGTTGGTACTAACTGAAAATGGTATGGATTTAATTCTAGTGGCGCTCTCTCATAGAATCGATACGAACTTTTCAGCCGATCTGTTAAGTATGCCAGAGGTAAGATGTTATGGGTATTATCGGAGTATAATAATAAGCTTGAAAACAGTAGAGGTTTATTGAAGATGATTTTGAGACACCTGTTTTGAAGAGTTTGAATTTTTTTTAGATGAGAGCTAGCGGCGCGACCCCACACCGATACCAAATAAATGAGCTGTGAATGGATATAAGCAACATAAAAGTTTAAAAGTGCACGCTTAGGAACATATGACTTGACCCTCCACAAAATACCGCAGTAGGATGCCACATGTTTTTCAATAGATTTAATATGGTGAATCCGGGTTAACGTGGGGTATATACACCCAAATATTTGAAACAGTCCACTTTTTCAATAATATAATGTCCCAATTTAGGATGACGATGGATTGGTTTATTTTCCTTATAGACCGGAAAATCATATATTTAGTTTTTATAAGATTTAAGGATAATAAATTTACACTAAAATATTAATCTAAAATACTTGAATCGCTCTCCATTGAGTTTATAATAGCATTGATGTCATTGTTAGGATAAAATAGAGCTGTGTCGTCGGCAAATAACCGCGGAGTCCCTGTGAGTTGCAGGTTACCTATATCATTAATATACAAAAGAAATAATAGTGGTCCTATATTGCTACCCTGTGGCACTCCAATGTTTATGGCAGCAAGATTGCTACAGTCGCCCTCGATGGACACGAATTGTTTTCTGTTCGTGAAGTAGCTATTGATAATAGAGTTCGCGATGCCCCTGATGCCGTAGCACTGAAGTTTGTCCAAGAGAATACTGTGATCCAAAGGCACCAATCATGTTTTTTTGGTCAATCTCGCTCATTATATTGTCTACTAATTCTATGTTAGCGGTATGTGTGCTAAAACCTTGTTTAAACCCATACTGAAATTTATAAAGGACACTATGTTTGTTTAAAAATTCGAGGAGTCTATTTACCAATAGTTTTTCAAAGATTTTGTTGAAGACAGACAGAGTCGATATAGGACGATAATTATTACAATCATAACGATCACTAGACTTGTAAACAGGAATAACTTTAGCCACTTTGAGGCAGTCAGGGTAATAGCCAGTCTGAACAATTACATTGAAACATTGAGAGAGAATTCTAGAAAATATAACAGGGTTACTTTTTAGCACACTTGCAGAGATGTTGTCGGGGCCACCGCTTTTTCTATTGTCCAAATTTTGTATCAGTAGAATGACTTCGCTAGAAGATGACGGACGTAGAAATATAGAGTCACTAACACGACGAACATTATCAGTGGGACAAACAGTTGGGTTTATACGAATATTATCAGTTAATTCTTTGCCGACATTAGAGAAAATTTTGTTGAATAAGAAAAATTTGTTGAATAAGAATTTGGATTATTTTTGACATTTGTTTTATATTTTTTTTCCGGCTTTGCGGCGTTCTTCGAGTGTTTGTAAGTTTATGAGCATACAACGCGCTTTATATGATGGAAGAGGAAATGTAGTCCAGTTTAGTCTACGAAGCGCATACCGTAGAAATTGTTTTTGAACAGATTCGATGCGTTCTACGTGTATTCCAAAATTGGCCTGACGTAAGTTGTATATAATAATTTTATTGTGTAAGGGTCCTGAAAATTATTACTAAAACGTTAAATGGAGCCTAACATACTATTTGCTTTATTGACAATTGTATTATAATGCTCAACGAAAGTAAGTTTTGCGTCTAAAATTACGCCTAGGTCTCTAATAATTTTACAATTTTCTACAGGTTCGTTTCCTAAATATATGTTAATGGTAGGAGACATAATTTTTCTACTAAACGTTACTGAACTACATTTTCTAACGTTTAGTTTGAGTAAGCTTTTATTGCACCAAATGTTGAATACGTTAATTTCATATTGGAATACTTCAGCATCTACAGCATTTGTTATTTCCATAAAGAGCTTCATGTCGTCTGCATATACAAGTACTTTTAGATGTTTGAGTAAGAAGGAAATGTCGTTTACGTACAAGATGAAAAGAAAAGGGCCTAAATGTGAACCTTGGGGAACACCCGTAGTAACATTGATTGATTTGGAGTATGTGTTTTGATAGCGTACAATTTGTTTACGTTTTGTGTGATATGATTCAAGCCATTCCAAAAGTTTTTGTTCAATGCCATATTTTTTTAAATTTTGAATAGTAAATAATGGTATGTCAATTCTGTCGAAAGCTTTGCTGAAGTCAGTATAGAGAGTTTCGACATAATATCCATTGTCCATAGCTTCCAAAAAGGATGTAATGGAATTCAGGAGATTTGTTGACGTAGAACGTAACCTTTGAAAAAGCCATGTTGTTTTGGAGTTATGTAATTTTTTACTTTTTGAAATATTTTCCCATTGATAATTTTTTCAAATAATTTTGGAATGCACGAGATAATGGCAATTCCTCAATTATTACGTATGTCTGATTTTGAGCCTGATTTAAAGAGCGGTACTAAGAAGGAGGATTTCCATGTTTCTGGAAATATTCCTGTTCTTAGAGATAAGTTGAAGAGATGTTGTAATGGTGTTGTGAGCTCAGTAGCTAATTGCTTCATAAATATTGGTGCTATTCCGTCAGGTCCAGGTCCCTTTGCTGCGTTGAGGTTTTCAAGTGCATTGAATATTTCTTGCTTTGATAATTAATTGACACTGATGTCATTAGAAAGCTCCGGTATAAAGGAAAAGTAGTCACGTTCACGATCTGTTTCGGCATATTTCTTGGAAAAAATTTGCAAATAAATTACAAATTTCAGTGCTATTATTTCCAGTAGTTCCGTCTAGGTTCATCTGGGGAGGAAGGTTGTTATTCTTCAGTTTTGTTTTAACATAGCTAAAGAAATTTTTTGGATGCTCTTTGATGTCGCTTTCGACTTTAAAATTATATTATATTACTGTTTTTGAATTAGTTGATTTTAACAACAAAATTTTAAGAATAACTATGAAATTAGTTAGAATTAAGAATTTACTTTGCTGAAAAAAGCTCTTATTTTTAGAGAATGTGTTTAGTTGGCGAATATCCCGGACACAAACCAGCAATATTTCAATCCAGCACGAAATTCTCATTGACAACTAATTTTGTTATTAAAATCAGAAAGTTTGTTTCTATTTATCTATCACCATCATTACTGAAGGACAGCACAAAAAAACAAAAATGAAATTGGTTTATTTAACAAGTTTATTAGCCAAAAAATTATGAGAAGTGTCAAAGCAAAACAATCCATTAAAAAGCTAAAAGGGACAGTCTTGAAATTGCTTGCAAATTGTTTTGAAGTTTTTCACATGTGTTTTCACATTCCATATATGAATTTCTAAACCGATGTGTAAAAATGACGTAAACTCTTAGTAGAAAGTGGATTTATTAAGAATTAGTGCGTATTTGAAGCGATTGTGCGTAATAATGTTTTTACGCGGAACAGTGAAGTGAGTCTCGAATGTTGCAGTCTAATTGTATAACAGATTGGCTGAGAAGTTCGTATCATTTCTATGAGAGGGCGCCACTAGAATTAAATCCATACCATTTTCAGTTAGTACCAACCTTCAAAAGATACGTGTAGAAATTTGACAGCTGTCTGATTATTAGTTTGTGAGATATTGCATTTTGAGTGAAGCTACTTTTGTTATTGTGAAAAAAAATGGAAAAAAAGGAATTTCGTGTGTTGATGAAGCACTACTTTTTGATGAAAAAAAGTGCCGCCGATACCAAAAAATGGTTTGATGAGTGTTATCCAGACTCTGCACCGGGCGAAGCAACAATTCGTCAGTGGTTTGCAAAATTTCGTACTGGTCATATGAGCACCGAAGACGATGAACGCAGTGGACGTCCAAAAGAGGCTGTTACCGATGAAAACGTGAAAAAAATCCACAAAATGATTTTCAATGACCGTAAAGTGAAGTTGATCGAGATAGCTGACACCCTAAAGATATCAAAGGAATGTGTTGGACATATTATTCACGAATATTTGGATATGAGAAAGCTTTGTGCAAAATGGGTGCCGCGTGAGCTCACAATCGATCAAAAACCACAACGAATTGATGATTCTGAGCAGTGTTTGGAGCTGTAATATCGAAATAAAACCGATTTTTTTCGTCAATATATAACAATGGACGAAACATGGATCCATCACTTCACTCCGGAGTCCAATCGACAGTCAGCTGAGTGGACTGCACGCGATGAACCGAACCCAAAGCGTGGAAAGACTCAACAATCGGCCGGTAAGGTTATGGCGTCTGTATTTTGGGATTCGCATGGTATAATTTTCATCGACTACCTTGAAAAAGGGAAAAACCATCAACAGTGACTATTATATAGCGTTATTAGAGCGTTTGAAGGACGAAATTTCAAAAAAACGGCCTCATTTGAAGAAGAAAAAAGTTTTGTTTCATCAAGACAATGCACCGTGTCACAAGTCGATGAAAACCATGCTGAAATTGATCGAATTGGGCTTCGAATTGCTCCCTCATCCACCGTATTCTCCATATTTGGCCCCCAGTGACTTTTTCCTGTTCTCAGACCTCAAGAGAATGCTCGCTGGTAAAAAATTTAGAAGCAATGAAGAGGTAATCGCTGAAACTGAGGCCTATTTCGAGGCAAAGGACAAATCGTACTACAAAAATGGTATCGAAAAGTTGGAAGATCGCTATAATCGCTGTATCCCCGGGTAGGTGTAAATAGCAAACAAAGATCAGAATAATAACAACTTTTACCATCATATCTTGGTTTGATGTTTCTGTGTTATCACAGCGATACTTGATGTTTTCGTGATATTGCATCCAAGGAATCAAGAAATTATACAATATCTGTTTAACATCAAAATTAGTTATAATATCTTATTTCGTTATTGATGAGCTATTCCAATTTCGTTAAGTAAATTGATCCAGTAGTTCTATCTTCAAATAAAATACTATTGAATAAACTGCATCAGAATCAGATATCAGAAATACTAATGATATTACTCTATTCTGAATGCTAGAATATAAAATAATTGAGAAATTCGTCTTCTATAAATATTTTGTTCTTGGTTTCATATTACAATGACAGAATTTCAAATTTTGTTGCTATTTTCTCATGCAAGTTTTGTTATGATTTTTGATATTTTAACTCTTATTTCAAACTAAATAATGTTAATTTCTACCATTGAGATGTTTGGTTTTAATAGCAGAATTTGTTATTGGTTTGCAAATCACTTCTACCCGGGTCGCCTCTGATGGCAATTATGTTGAATAATAAAAACGAATTTTTTGCAAAAAATGTGTGTTTCTATTAAACGATACGAACTTTTCAACCGAACTGTTATGTATTCGGTTTATGTTTTCCGAGTGCTCAAAGTTTGCAGTGAGAGAGTCAATTTCGCGAAGTCGAATGAAGAAAACAGCGATTTAGAAGAAAAATTTTTTCAAAAGAAGTTTATGTTTCGTTTATATCTTTTTCTCCAAAACAAAATCGTGTTTATACCTGCCAATATAGAAAAGACAGCCGCGAGTGAAATTTTTCGGTAGTAAGGTGCCATCTAGTGGCTAGTAGTCATTACGGTGTTAACGTGTTTTTCGGTGACAGTGCGCCATATAGCTGCAAATTGCAGAAACTAATTCAACCATTTATCTTGGTTAAAAACAACGTTTTATTTCTCTAATGCAACAAAAAAATTAGTTGAATGGAAATGGAGTGTGTCTTAGCTAAGAAATGACAGCACGTTAAATAGGTGAATTCAACTAAAAAATAGTTATTTCAATTAATATTTTACTATTATTAGGGGAATGAGAATTAAAAAATTTAAATTAGCAAAAGTAGGATTTTTTTAGTTGTCTCAAAAAATAACTAACTAAAATCAGAAAATCAACTACTTTTTTCACCAAAATGCTGATTTCGGTCATTCCGTGCAGGTAATTGCAAATGTCGAGGTAGTTTTGTAGATTGATCACACTTTTATCTTTTCTATAAGTCTTATGTGCTTTCTGCTTTCTATTTTTCAGGTTTTTCAATTGCGGGTTGAACCAGACAGGCAATTTGCTATTGTGACTTCTTCTTCTTCTTTTTTTACTGGTACAATTTCCGAAATGAAGTTGTTAATAATTAGATAGAATTTTTCCACTTCTTCATTGACGTTTCCTTCTATACTCATAAGATTTTGCCATATTAATGTACTTAGTCTACGTTTTGCTTCTTCGAAATTTGTTTTGTGGTATTCCGGCACTTCCTCGTATTCTATTTCGTTAGGGAGAGACATGTTATGCATAAACCAAACTGTGACTGATAGTACATGTTCTCCGTAGGCTTTCACAAGAATTCGATGAGCCCTTTTTTTAAATAAAGTATTGAATCAACATTTCCTGCAAATACGGTTTACTTGGTAAGAATTTCGACATATTCACTTCACTTGATGTAGTTGATTGCAATCGACAAAATGGCTTATTTAACGTCACACTACGACGCAATAGTTCGAACGGTGAACTGATCCTCTCACGACGTCTCTTGGCAAAATCTCACATTATTAGTTTGCTAACCTGATTGACAATTGAAAGTTGTTTCGTGAAAATCAAAACTCCACTGTCTCCAAGGAAACTGAGTGACATTTTGTTTTAAATTACACTTTTTTATTTTCTCCTCATTAAGGAAGGCTATTCAATTACCGAGTGTCATATAATATTCGAATCATTTAAAAAAAATTTCTGCGGAATTTTTACTCCTATTCTATTGAAATCACCCAAAGACGAAGTATTTTTTTTGCAAAATAAATTCAACTCGCTGCCCGTCACAAACCCACCTTGTTACTCTAACAACAACAAGGCTGACTGGTTGGCTGTCCGCTGCCCGAAAAAAAAGCGGGGGAGAAAAATTCTCAGTTGTAGTATTTATTTACAGGACGAATTTCACACCGTTCTTCATCCGGCACCGGTGGACCCTCCTCACGTTGTCCGATCCCCGGAGTTCCCCGGAGGTTACATCGAGCTATCCGCCAATTGATTGGATCGACCCATCTCTGGAAAGTTGTAAATCGATTGCTACTTCATCGGCATCGTCAGTGAGGCGGTACGTCAATATTTTAATGAAATTCATAGACCTTTTAGCAAATATTGCTGTTTAGTTGCACGCTCGGCCCGATGTGGTTGGGATTGATTCAACAGAGCCGGAGCAATCGTTGGGATGGAGCGCAGGGGTTGGTTAGAATTGTTTCCGAGGACCAGTGCCAGAGTCCTGCAGTTTGTGTCGTGTGGTGTGTGGTGGCAGCATTCCCAATGGTCTGCAAACAGCGTCTGTTCGCAGAAAATCGAAGGGAGTCTAACGAACACGGCGAGAGTGTCACGCTTTTAGTGCACAATTGTGAAGATTGATTGGAGAGCATAACAATGCCATTTTGATCGATGGGGATTAGATTGCTCATTGCGGCGGATTGATTGAAGGGCGACGGTTGGTCCCCGGTTGATTCTGAACGGAGCGTGCAGGCGGAATTTGGTGCCAGGATACAAGCCTGATCTGATTGTTTGCCCGCTGCAATAGCGACAAGTCATGATGTTTATGGTATGCCGAAATAGGTAAATAAATCGTTTGCGATAAAATTACAAGCCACACAACAACGGGAGGAGGCTGTAATCAGGAACTCATCGGGATCGTTGTTGACATTGCTGTTTGAAACGGAAACTAATTTGATGGGCTCTTTTTAAAGCTGAAAACGAAGCTCGGTGCCGGAGTGCTTTGAAATATCATACAGAATGTTTTAATTTCACTGAAAACCCATTGAAAAAGTTTTTAGTGACAGCCGCAAATCATCTGTTGGAAATGGTTTGGTTTCTGTCTGAAAGCATATGTCCCCATCAGCGTTTTGGGTTTATCTAATTTCAGACAGTTTCAGAACCGTAAAAAAAGAGATACACGATCTACACACACACACACACACACACACACACACACACACACACACACACACGGGTCCGCTTTATTCGGATATAGAACTTGTCAGACTGCAGAAAAAGTATCATATGCAAATAGTTTTAATAGAATAAAATAAACATACAAATTGTATTGTGTCGAGTCCAACCCTCAACGCAAATTGAAGAAATAGTTTGTTTTTTTTTTATTTGTCTATTCTATCCCATCGCATCCATTGCTCACGGGCTCGGTACGGGACGTATGTCCGTGGACCATTTCCAAGGGATGAAATGGCCCACCCTAGCTGCACACGAGCAACACTATGCATATCAAATGAAGTCATTGTTTGACGAGCGGTGCATCATTATTCGTGCATTCTGCAGCAAGAATTTTAAGTAAATACGCTTCTTACTAGGATAAGGAATGTGCAAAAGCAGGATGGTATGCATTACGTCGAGCTTAAAAAGAACCAGATTTTTATTTCCGTGCATATGCAGGGCATTGTGTGGAGTGCTATTTTGTGTGGTTGCGATTATGGTCTGATTGCCCTGTTAAAAGGTTCTCCGGTAAGAATTTTATGGTTCAAGATATAAATGCACACAGAGTTGCTCAACTTTGGAACCTCTGAAGGGATTAGTCATCAAAGTAAGTTAGCATGTTTGAGCTGTTATCCAATTAGATAAACAATTACACAGAACGTATCAAGCTAAGTGTTATTAATTTCAATCTGTTTCAAATACCCAATAGCTCCATACCCAGCCGTAGATGGGGAACCGAAAAGAACTGTATTAGGTACAATTTCACTGTAATACCGAAACCGATGCAACGTCATCTACCGGATCTCTTCAAATACCGAGGGATTAAAGCATAACATTGCTTGTTGTCGTTAAATTAACTTTGTTTCATAATTGCTTCAAAAATGTAAGTTATCTGTCAAATTTTAAAAAGAAGCAGATATTTTTTTGTTTGTAACTCAGGTGTGGATTTTGGAGCTTTTATAATTTCAGAAAAACTTCTGTTTGGAACAGTCCGCTTTTTTCTGTAAATATAATCGAAGTTAAACACCTCTAAATTTAATTAAAGTCCGAATTTAACTTGGAAGTGAATTAAATATAGTATTTTGCATACACTACGAGATAGAGAGTTTTTGCCTTCAGAAAAGTTGTGAACCATGTTAAAACAACAAAACAATATGTTTCAAATATTGTCACAAACATATTGCTACTAGTTTCCTTAAATGTTTATTATATTAGTGGTTTCATCAAACAACTAGGTGCTATACTACTTTGACCGAAAAGCTCCCGGAATCACCTCCGTGTGGCGCTCTCAGTCACCCAATTAGATTTTTTGTTTATTTTGTTTAGGTTGCCACATCTGTCATTTATATTCTATCAAATTTCAGCTCGATACCTGCACATTTGTAAAAGTTACACTGCCTTGAGTACATCTGCGATTGAGCGTGTCCTCGAATTTGTACAACTTTCGAAATGGAATTGAATTAGCAACAACGAGGTTTGCATTAAATTTTACGTTAAAAGCGGTTTCAATGGTGCGACAACATTGCATATGTTAAAAGAGTGTTTCGGCAGCGATACTGTGAAAAAAAAAATTTAAAGGGTTGTATGCAAGACACGACCGAGCACGATTACATTAAAAATGAAATTATTTTAAGGTATCCATAATAAATACAAAAAATAAAGATGATGGTGGATGCACTGAACAGCGACAAATTACAAACTTATTCTAATTTTTCATATCAAAAGTATTGAAAATATCCTTTAAATGAAAGTCAATTATGATGATTTCAAAGTTACTTAAAAGACCAATTTTGGATACGAACAACCTCAAAATATAAATCTGGACAAAAGAAACGTTTTTATATCAGAATAATTTTCAAGACAGAGAACGTATAAACTTATTCATTATATAAATAGCGATTAGAGATGATTTTATATATTTTATGACAAGACACTTGTTGTTTTGATGTAAATGATAATTTAACTGAAACTGGCGGTGGCCCGAGTTTAGTGAGGATTCAAATGATACATGTAAAATCGCAGATCAGCTTATCTTGAGTTTATCTTGAAAACTACATTTTATTGTATCTGATAATTTTATATATGTGAGTCTGTGCAACTTATTTGTACTAAGCTCCGAATCTTTTGAATCGTTTCCTGGTGGGACAACAGCTTGTTCAAATCGATACTACATAACGATTTGCATTGAATTGCATTGTTTTTGTTACACTTAGTCTGGATCTCTTCTATGAGATTTTCAATCAATTTCTAACTATGCAATTAGATTACACGACAATTGTTTAATTTAATAACAGGGCTTAAGGAATTATGCTGAGAGATAGTTCTTTGTATTTAGCCACATTCAATGAAAAATAATTATCTATGATTATCATCATAACACAACTTTATACAGAATTTATTTGCGCGCCACCGTGTTGTTCGTATGTAAATGGAGATTTCAGTATGCACACTACCCGTTGACAAATTAAAACATTTTTAAACTTTTTCAAATCAAGTTAAATGAGAAAAATCCATCAACAAATCACCGAGATACAAGCGCTTCAAATTAGGCTCGAAAATCTATCGCCGATAGTTCTAAGTTGGCCTGCTAGTTACTGGAGAATCAAGATAAGCCATGGGTAAACTATAGCAGAAATGTATTCGGGCTTATATTTATAGATTCCCTTTTGTGCTATAGTTCATACTGCGCAAATCGGACAAGAGTTTGACATCATTCACTGAGACTGTCATTGGCTCGTGAAAACATAGGTCAATTCAATCCAATCTTTCAATGGTATGCAATTGATTAAATCGCGTTACCGCAATAAGTTTAAGTTAAATGTTTTCGAATCGGTTGGTAGTTAAATTATATAAATTCATCAACAAATGACTGAGTTCTAAGCGTTCAAAATTATGATAGAAAAAGGTTTCGCGGTTATTTTTGCATTTTTTTTAACTGACACCCAGTCTCGTATAGTGAAGAGTTAACAAAAGCGACAATCTAACGAGCGAACGCATATACAATCTAGTCATCATCCCACTGGACGAGCTACTTGTTTCACAGTCAAACATCAACTGAAATCAAGAAATGATTTGCAGCATATATTTATAGATTCCTCTTCGAACTACGCAGAATGATGCGGTTTTTTTTGCATGACGCAAATCCTCCTATGCCAAACAAGAAAATTACCTTAATTTGGTCAGCTGGGATTGGTGGATGAAAACATAGGTCCACTCTAACCATTTTTTCAATAGTATGCTATTGAAATACTGAAACAACGTTGTCATACATGTTTAAGTTAAAAATTTCCAAATCGATTGGTTGTTAAATTATATTAATCCATCAACAAATGACAGAGTTATTAACGTTCAAAATTATGACCCAAAAAGGTTACGCGGCTGTTTTTGAAACTTTTAGTTGACCCCGGCCCCGTATAGTGAAGAGTAAGGCATTTTTAATGCCAAAAAGTCGTTTATCAGTAGCACGAACGTTTTAGAAGTGGCCGTGAGTCTGTGAGGCAGTTTCAGTCGAAAAAGAAGGCGTTGGTCACTGGCTTCGTTGGTTGAAACGGTGTTGTGTATCACGAATTCCTTCCACAAGGCCAGACCGTCAAAAAGAAGTATTATTTGGGCGTAATGAGACGTTTCGCCGAAAACAAAACAGAATTGTGGGCAAACAACTCGTGGATCTTGCACCACGATAGAGCACTGTCACACAATGCCATAGTTATCCGTGAATATTTCTCTAAAAACGAAACGAATACCATTCAGCAACCACCGAATTCATCTGATTTGGCTCCCTGCCACTTTTTCTCATTTGGTCGACTCAAGAAACCGCTCCGTGGAACTCGTTTTAGCACCCGAGATGAGATGATTATGGATACCGTACCGAAAACTGAATATAAAACCTGTTTTAATCCAACTAGTGGTGTAATGATGCCTTTCTCATGTATAATATTGTTGTATTCTATTGAAAATTTTTCTCTTCGATTTTTGTAAGAAACCAAGGGATAGTAATCGAAAGTCGGCTCGTACGGCCCCCAACTAACATGACGTACAAACTCTACTAGTTTTTATTCAAATTTCGAAGATTTTATACGATTTTGCCATCGTACTCTAAACGACGATTTAAATTTTTGTTGTATCAAAAAATATGCAGTAATTTTTGGTAGGACCATAAGACCTTTCATTTGACCCTAAGATTGGGAATAACGGTTTTGAGTCCAGTTTAGAAAATTTCAAACGTTTGCTTTTTGAAGTGACGGTGTACAATATTTAACACACTTTACCCTATAACTCGGATACGGATGAAATTCAGGAATTTCATATGAAACCGTAAGACCTTTCATTTGAATCTAAGTCTGTGTAAATCAGTTAAACCATCGCTGAAAAAAGTGACTGAGATCCATTTTGATACATATGACCATTATTTCCGGTACTTCCGGAACCGGACACCGGGAACCAGGATAGCCGGAATCGGTTTGTTTAGTTGTCTACTGATAATGGCAATCGATTTGGGTAGTTTTGAGGCCAGTTTGGAATTTTTTTACGTGTTTTGTTTTGCCGATTTAAATGATGGTGTACAATATTAAACACACTATATCCTATATCTCCGGAACCTGAAGTTGGATCCGAATGAATTTCAGGATTACCATATGGGACCATAAGACTTTTCATTTGAATCTAAGTGTATTTTTAATTTTCTGACTAAATTCCGGGAACTTTTTGATCAAAGTAGTAAATCGAATTTTTAAACACATATTATTGCATATACTGTACACAGCGTTGTGAGAATCATGATCAGAAAGATTTCATTTAATAATCACTCGTGAAAAAATCAGTTCAAGAGATTTTCAAAAAAAAAACCCATTGATTAAAAAAATCACTTCAGAGATTTTCATTCATGAAACAAGCATACGCTAAACTCTGAACCTTGAAGTTCACTAGTGATTTTTTTGTGTCAATGAAATTTGACGACGAGTTTGCACCTACAGCAATATCGTTAAAGAGATAATCGAAAGTGAGAAGAATCCCTACTGAATACATTTGTAACTGAGAAATAATAACAACGATATTATCGGGTGGTCAATATGATCAAAATGAACAAAAATATTTTTTTCCACATTTCAAATAATGATTACTGAGACGAAACACTGTTTCAATTCCTGCTGGTTGATTACACTGACTGCACTATTTAGATTAAATCTAATGAAACGTTATTTAGCATGAATTTGATTAATAGAAGTACCAGGAGCGCAGCATGTTGCATGTCTCGAACACACAGCAGGAACAGTGTTTGAATTGTCGTAGCAATAACCAGCGCTTTTGTTATTTCTGCGTATGATATTCAAGTTAAATTGAGTATTATTTTAAATCAGCTGCATAACATGCTTTGTGATTGTTTTTTTTTCCATTAAAGTTTTTATCATTCCTACTGTTATTAATCACAGCATTTGGTGCTTTTGTTGCTGATATTGCTGAATTAATTTATATCACTACTATTAATCCACTTATCAACAGAGTATCAAAGAGCTAAAAATTAGGTGTTTTTTTTTCATTCCAATCACCCTTCGCACACTGAAAATTTTCAGAACTCAGTTTTTGTTCATCGGCAAATTTATTCATCATGTATTCTGAAAAGAGTTGAGATAACGCGATTCCCAAAAATGTTGAGTTCAAGAATCATATCAGATATATTCAATGTGCAAACATTTTTCTAAATATAATCCACTAAAATGTTCGCTAGTGAACTTTTAACAACAGATTTTTTGCCTTTCTCATATAGAGAGGTTATGCAGTCACTTGAACAACCGACTAGTAAAAATTGACCCGGAGGGCCAAGTATCATATACCATTCGACTCAGTTCATCCAGCTGAGCAATGTCTGTGTGTGTATGCATGTGTCAAATAACCTCACTAGGTTTTCTCGGAGATGGCTGAACCGATTTTGACGATTTTGACTCAGATTCAAATGGAAGGTCTTACGGTCCCACACGGAATTCCTGAATTTCATCCGGATCCGACTTCCGGTTACGGAGTTATAGGATAAAGTGTTTTAAATATTGTAACAGTTCGGCTGAAAAGTTCGTATCGTTTTATAGAAACACACATGTTTTTGCCAAAATTCGTTTTTATTATTCAACATAATTGCAATCAGAGGCGATACAGCGATTATAGCGATCTTCCAACTTTTCGATACCATTTTTGTAGTACGATTTATCCTTTGCCTCAAAATAGGCCTCAGTTTCAGCGATTACCTCTTCATTGCTTCTAAATTTTTTACCAGCGAGCATTCTCTTGAGGTCTGAGAACAGGAAAAAGTCACTGGGGGCCAAATCTGGAGAATACGGTGGATGAGGGAGCAATTAGAAGCCGAATTCGTTCAATTTCAGCATGGTTTTTATCGACTTGTGACATGGTTCATTGTGTTGATGAAACAAAACTTTTTTCTTCTTCAAATGAGGCCGTTTTTTTTAAATTTCGTCCTTCAAACGCTCTAATAACGCTATATAATAGTCACTGTTGATGGTTTTTCCCTTTTCAAGGTAGTCGATGAAAATTATACCATGCGAATCCCAAAATATCGGCGAAGAAAAACTTATGTAAACTGCCTTAAGAAATAAACGTATTTATGGAAAAAAAAAAGTTATAAGATCATGTACAAAATAAATGTATTTTATGTAATGTAATTTAAAATAGCAACTCGCTTGATAAAAACAGTGTTTAGGTTAATTAATGAATACCAACATGATATTCGAAATGTATTAGGTTTAAAGTACTTTGTATTGTGGATGTCACGGCGAAGAAAAACTTATGTATATTGCCTATGAAATAAACGTATTTATGAGAAAAAAAAATCCCAAAATACAGACGCCATAACCTTACCGGCCGATTGTTGAGTCTTTCCACGCTTTGGGTTCGGTTCATTGCGTGCAGTCCACTCAGCTGACTGTCGATTGGACTCCGGAGTGAAGTGATGGAGCCATGTTTCGTCCATTGTTATATATCGACGAAAAAATTGGTTTTATTTCGATATAACAGCTCCAAACACTGCTCAGAATCATCAATTCGTTGTTGTTTTTGAACGATTGTGAGCTCACGCGGCACCCATTTTGCACAAAGCTTGCTCATATCCAAATATTCGTGAATAATATGTCCAACACGTTCCTTTGATATCTTTAGGGTGTCAGCTATCTCGATCAACTTCACTTTACGGTCATCGAAAATCATTTTGTGGATTTTTTTCACGTTTTCATCAGTAACAGCCTCTTTTGGACGTACACTGCGTTCATCGCCTTCGGTGCTCATATGACCTGTACGAAATTTTGCAAACCACTTAGGAATTGTTGCTTCGCCCGGTGCAGAGTCTGGATAACACTCATCAAGCCATTTTTTGGTATCGGCGGCACTTTTTTTCATCAAAAAGTAGTGTTTCATCAGCACACGAAACTCGAAACTACACAAATTGATAGCCATTATCAGTAGACAACTAAAAAAACCGATTCCGGCTATCCTGGTTCTCGGTTTCCGGTTTCGGAAGCACCGGAAGCAGTGGTGATATATTCCAAAATGGATCTCACTCACTTCTCGGGTTCCGGTGCTGGAAGTACATATAATAGTGAACCCACTTCCTTTTTTTAATGGATGGCCTAACCGATCAGAGAACTGTTTCATTCTCTATGTTATACTTGTTAATACACAAACAATCCCCTTGAAAAATCGAAGATAAACATTTTAAATAGAATACCTCAGGATGATATATGAGAAAGGCATCATTACACCACTTAAATTTAAATTAAATTTTTCATGTGAGATCAGTTTTAGTGAGAATCGCGTGTGGAAAAATGAGTAGTGAACTATTTTCAGTGAGTTTTCTTTTTGATGATTCTTTTGACTGAAAATCATTTGGGAAAAATTTCATTTTTTATTCATTGTAAGATAGCTGGTATTGTTTGAACTCGTGAAAGAGGAAGAAGGCTGCCATAAAAAGAAATGAAAATAAAATTTAATGGTAATTACGAAATGATATGGAAGTTTCATGTATGGAAAGTTACGACAAGCAAGAGGGTCGCGAACTAGAACACTGGATAGTCTACCTTGGATACGCAAAGAGTTTATTTGTTGAAACCTGACATCATGATACTCCACGCAAGATCAAGCGACATGATCGATTTCATGGTAATCTTCGTCACAAGTGAAATGATTAGTCTCGGAAAGTCCGATACGAAGGAGATGTGCGTCTAACGTGTAGTGATTGGACACGAGTCTGGACATCACACGAATGAAATCCCTACTCACATCCAGCTCCCTGAAACCACCGACCCAGATCATCCTCATCCCAAGAAGCTTGGCAGTTGGCCAGTGTCCTTTGGCGAGATGCGCTATAGTATTCGTTGAACGAAATTGGACGCACATAAATTTCACCACCAAGAGCACCACATTTGGCTAAATTATTGGCTCTCTCTGGAATCAAGCAATGAGCTGGGACCCACATATATATATTTCAATTATCAAAATACATATTTTTGTAGATTATTGCATATTGCTATGTTCCTAAACAGAAAAGATTTAGAACAAATTGATTGGAAAAATACTGCATATTCTTGTATAAATATCTCAAAAATGTGTAAATATGAGGAACGAATTCAAGGATTTGAAAGTAATGCAAAATTATATAAAAAATCTGTTCTTAATCCACGTTCTCTTCCATCGACACAGTCTGCTTAAAACATTTTGGTACTTTTTTTATTAAGATAATTTCTAACAATATTTAGGGCTGATTCGGATAGTTCACAAAAGCATTCTTCAGCGTTTATGACATCTATTCGAACTTCAAACATTAACCAACAATAGTTTCTAAAGTATCTTACTTTGTAGAAATCGGATTTGCCATCTCCGAGAAAATGGAGCGAAAAGAAGTAACGTGCGTTTTGTCGGTTACGTTCCATATACCATTAAATATTCGGAATCAGCAATGACAGCCATTTGATCTTCAAACTGGATTAACGACCCAATAGTAGTTATCAAACAAGGTTAAATTTATTAAAATCGGTTTAGAAATTTCTAAAAAAAATTAAGCGGTAATTAACAACGCGTTTTGTCGGTTACATCCCTTATACCATTATATCTCCGAATCCGGAAGCCACAGCCATTTGATCTTTGAATTTGATCAATGGCACAAAAATAGCTTGGAAACGAACCAAATCTTGTTAAAACCGGATTAGCCGTGCCTGAAAAAATTCAGCGGTAAACATACAACGCATTTAGTCGGTTACGTCACATACAGGGTTCGCCATGTAACTTTTTTTTAACATGCAATAAAACACAAACAGTTCATCCGATTTCAAAAGTTATTTTTTCATATTAGTAAGTAAGTACAATCCTTCCGGTTAATTGTGGAATATAATTTCATTCAAATGGCTGCCTCGGCTGGCCTTGTCTCTGGCTTGTCCACATAACATTTATCTTTGACAGCCCCCCAAAGATAATAGGCTAACGGCGTCAAATCAGAGCTCCGAGGCGGCCAAACGACATCCGAATTTCGACTGATGATTTGATCTTCGAAGACTGTGCGCAGAAGATCGATCGTAGCGTTGGCTGTGTGGCACGGAGGGCCGTCTTGTTGGAACCAAATGGTGTCCAAATCTTTCTCTTCGAGTAACGGGAAGAACCAATCGCTAATCATGGCGCGCTAGCGCTCGCCATTGACCGTGGCAGCGGCTCCTGCCTCATTTTCGATGAAAAATGGCCCAATGATGACGCCAGACTAAAATCCGCACCAAACCATCACTCTCTGAGGATGCATCGGCTTCTCCATGATAACGTGCGGGTTTTGCGTCCCCCAGATGCGACAATTTTGCTTATTAACATTCCCGCCGAGATGAGAATGTGCCTCATCCGTGAAGATGATTTTTTGGCAAAAATCGGCGTCTTCTTCGTCTGATTTTCAAAGTAAAACTGCACTATTTTCACGCGTTCCTCAAGCGTATACACAACCATTTTCGTTCAGCGGAAGGATGAAACTAAGCTTCTGTCAAATCAGAAGTGACATTAAGGTTACCAATGTCGAAATAACCGCTAGTTAAAAAAAAGTTAGATGGCGGACCCTGTATATCATTTGATCTTCAAATTTGAACAAAAGGGCAGGTATAGCCTGATGGGTAAATCCATGCCTTTCACGCAGCCCGCCTGGGTTCGATTCCCAGCCCCGCACATAGGGTCAGAAAGTTAAGTTGACCTTAAGATTAAAACCTCAATAATCGATACAAAAAAAATTTCAACAATGGCACAAAAATAGCTTGGAAACGAGCCTAAATTTGTTGAAATCGGTTCAGCCATCTCCGAGAAAATTACTCATGCACACACAGAGTTTTCCAATTCGTCGTGGTGATCGAATGGTAACATCATGGGTTTCCAGAAATTACCTGCAGAAAATGTGGCAAAATCGACTTTGATTTTCTCTTTTAAATTTAATCGAAACTTGGCCTACGTTTTTAGGATGGCTATCGTTTTTTTTGCATGAATGCAGAGACGAATTCGACTGAAGACTAATTTTTTAATAGGGCGTATGTAGTTTTGCATGCACTTTCTTCAAATCGTGGTACCTCGGAAACTGTGAACTGTGAATACAGAAATGGTGTGTTGTTGAAAAAGTCTTTGTACAAATGGAACTCTCCAACTGAAAAATTCTATTTATAACTGTTAACTAGTACAATAATAGTCTTTCACTTTATAACAACTATCAACTAAACTTTTGGAAATTCACTGTTCGAAAATTTATTTCATGGAAATAATTTTACGTGAATTGTTAGTTTCTTTTATGTCGACGGTATACTGGGTATATCTAATACTGTTGATTTGATCAGTAGTAAGAATTGAAAGACATTATATGTCTGTTGAATACCGGTCTTAAATCATCAACCAAAGTCAACCGAGTTAAGTCCAAAAATCAGTGCTCATTCCGACGGAGATCGAGCGTAACAATGGTGAACAGTTCAAAGTGTTTTCCATTGAATCTTGAACGATGAGCCCAATAACACGAAATGGCAATAGTCACAGTCCGTCTGACGGTCGGGAGCTTTGCTATCATCACCCAGCATCAAGATTCATATCAGTTCTCCGATTCCGTTGGGGTAGCCCCATTAAGTCCTATCCCCGTTCATGCAAACATCCTTTCGTTCGAAATGTACCGAACGTCGCTCGTTCCTGGATTGAAGAAATACATGGGGAAATTTCGCGACGGCAAAAAGCAGGAGCACAATGGAATATCAACGATTATACAATCTACTGCTCCAGCGAGGAATCACTTCTGTTTGCCCAGGATTGTTTGCTAGCTCTAGTAAATTAGCTTCACGAAGCTTCGGCGAATTGTGCCCCTCTTTTGCTGTTTCGGAAAGCTAAGCTTTTCCCATTTTTGGGGAATGGGGCTTGCGGATTTTCCAATTAAGGATGTGCGCCGAATTTGAAAACGTTTCGCACAATTGAATATTCGAACAATCATCCGCGGCAGTCGCATCCCATAGTCAACTATGTGTGTAAATGGAAAGGCTACTTACCTCACGTAACGACTGTTTTGGAATGCCATTGATTTCACGCTCTCTTAAATTGGGAACAAGTTTAGACTCGAATCGAAATTCCTTTCCCATTAGAAGACCCGCGATCGATCCGCCACTATCGGATCAATCGGAAAAAGGTTCGAATTCAATTCAACTTTCCCATTGAAAGCCGCTACCGTTGATAATCGAGGATTCACGCCTCAGTCATAAATGGCGGCCATCCTGCTAGGTCCTTCCGATTAACTGTTGCTTGGGATCCATACACGGCTGCCTATCGGTATAAGCCAATTAGTTTCGGACCGGTGCTGAATTCCCCGTTGCAAAAGCCGATCAGGATAGTGGGTACGATGTATAAATTGGGATTCGCTCAAAATAAGGACTACACGGACGGAGCGGCAAGCGTCAAGTTCAATTTCATGGCTTGAATGCGATTATGAACGCGTGTTGCCGAGCGATCGTGTTCCGCTAGGAAGGAAGGCTCAAAAGAAGGAAAGACCGACCGTCAGTCTCGAAAAGATTTTTATTTTCTGTGTGTGTTTTGATAATTTTAACAGGATTGTGTGACGCGGTTAATTAGTCTCATGGGACTAATGAGAAAATTGGAAGATTGCGCGAACGCATGCTTGGGCTTTTCCTTTTGTTTACTTTTTGAACCCATCGCGAATATTTACTGCATTCAAAAGCAAACAGTGCCCAGAAATAGTTGGATTCGGAATAAAAGTAGCGAGTTGCAACTGTATATTATATAGAAAAAATATAGCTTCAATTTATTGCAATAGGGCCGATTAATTACAGTGCAGATAAAGGGTGATCACAAAATTTTTGCTACACAGTTGATTTACCATAAAATTTTATGTATTTATCGGATGAAAACCAAACTTGCAGGGCAGTTTACTACATGTATTATACTTTGTTTACATATATTGTTTGGTTATCGTTTCAACACTTTCGCTTCACGCCACGATACCTTTTTCTCATTACTTATCAACTTCCCAAGTATTTCATTGACATTCTTGACGTTCTTTTTCCTTTTTTCTGAATTTCCGCTTCATTATGGTTAATGCTCCACAATACTTTTTCTGCTGATTCTGAGAATTCTGACATGATGTTAAATCCTGCCAAAACTGTGTTTTTGAATGCGCATCAAAAACGGCAAATGACGTTTTCGTGGGTTTGGTAAATTTTACCCCTTGCGATGGTGCTTGTTGTAATGAATATTTTACATTGCGTTCCACCAGTGCAGATTGCCATCTTTATTATGAAACAAAAGCATATACACCTGAAATTTACAAGGGTGGAAAATAGCCACTTATAGTTTTACGGTTTGTAAGACCAGTACCCTGTGCATTGAGCCGCCAACCCGGATGAATTACATATTTGCAGTATTTTTTTTCTCCTCAAAGTAAGAAGGAACAGCTCTGGCTTTAAAGTTTCGAAAATTGCACACCTCGATATAATATTCACAATTTCTGAAATACTAAAATTTGACAGAAAATATCAATTTTATTAATTTTGATGGTGATGTTTTAACATTTTCGATGGTACCAAAGTTAATCGATGGGTATATTAAAACTCTTAAATAATTGTTATACATTCATTGTATAGTACCGGATAACCTAAAACTCCATTTTTGAAAACAACTATTTGTTTTATGTTTTCGACAATATGACAATATGACTATTCACCGCTACAAATTTTAGCTAGTGCTAAAATCCAAACGATTAGTGTACAAAAATTTATATATGTTCTTTTTGTCGTGAATACGACTTACTTTACTATGGGGTGCCTTTTCAAAATTTATCCTCTGAGAGAGTGATAAGTTTTTGATCGTGAATATCTCTTGTTGTATCTAACGAATCAACATAATTTTTGCTACATGCCATCGGAAATATGATCACAATTTTATGATAAAATTTTCAGTTGTGTGGCATAATCTCAAATAGTTCAAAATTTAACTTTTCTGAAATGTTTGGTATAAACGAGTATCAAAGAGGATAATTCATAAGGCGCGTTTGCCTTTCTCGTATTTTGAAAGCTCATAGCTCAGTGATCTGTGGAAGGATTTATATAATCTAACTACACATAGAATCGAAATTTTTCAACTTAAACGTGTATAGCAAAAGCATTGAAGTATTTCAATAGTACACTATTGAAAAACCTATCTCATTTGATCCCTGTCAACACCAGCCAATCAGAACGCGTTCTAAGGAAGAGAACAAAATACCTGCTGCTGTACAACAAATCGTTCAAGAAAAATGTTCCGAAAAGTGGTGAATATCGTAGTGAGTTCCTCAATTTGGTCCTTCTGAATGCTAGAAACGAATCCCTACAGCATATTGATAGTTTCTTTCAATAAATTATGCAAATCCGAAATGAAATAATCGACATTAAAATTCTGTATGCGGCTATTTTTATAGCCGTTGGGACCGCCCATTAGTGAAAAAGCTACAAACGAAATCACATAAAAGGAAATCTCTTAACAAAAATTGAATCAGTTTGGATTCTATCGCCACTGCGAGCAGATGTGTTTTGTGTCGTCTGCACAGCTAGTTTCGCTTTCGACAAGAGCGATTACGTCACAGCTGCCAGTCATTAGCATTGGAAAAAAAGCAACGGTGGAAAGCATTACACAATATCAGCCGTTCTAATGGCTCTAAAAGTTTTCTAAAGAACTATTAGGATTTGTTTTTCGCAAATCGAAGGTAATTATCCTCAGTTTAGTGCAAATCAAGAACAATTTGGTTAGATTTGTGCACTTTTCGCTGTGTGAAATTCACAGTAATCGAGATCAAGTGAAGCCTTCTTTGTTTTTGCGAAAAATGTGAAAAAGGGGAATGCTTGCATAATTCATACAATTGATATTTGGAAGTGTTTAGGAACATGTCAGTTGTTTTTTATTCACGACATCCAGTTATGTCGCTGAAATTACCCACCCGCCTTTTTTATTTACTTCTAAGTGTCAAAAATTTGTAATATTTTAAAATTGCTGTAAAATTATTCATATTTATGATGATAGTATAGTGAATAGGAACTTATTGTTTCAAATTCTAACCGGAACTAAATGCAATCATTTGTCTCTCAGAAATATATAGTTACCTGCATTGTATTTGTCGATGTGTACCGAAAACTTTGAAGATTCTAAAGTTTCTGTGAAAATGTTTAAATAATAGATTTTTTTGGTAAATTCAAGTTATTTTCTTCTTAAAACTGTAGCAATTAATGCTAATCTTTTGGTATATAAAAATATATGTCATCACTTAGAATTGAATATGTAAAAAATACGAAGTTTACTATTATTTATTCTTGGACGTTCAGTTTTTGATCCAAACTTTTGGTCAAAATTTCAAAATTTATTTTAAGAAATTATTTTGTGAAAGATGGAGTTGTCTAAAGGTTAGAAAATTTTTAAAATCGGACTACTAATTTCTGAGATATAGACACCAAAGCAAGCGTTCTTTCTTTTTTCACACAAGATTTTTTTTTACACTTTTTAAGATAACTTTGTATAGACAAGCCTATTATCCAAACCCGTTAATACATTTTATTGCTAATGAGTTTGACTTAGTGATCAAATTTTTGAAATCGGTCCAAAAACGGCTGAGATATAAGGAGTGTATCGAAAAGTAGTTAGCAACATTGATTATTGAATAAAAAAGCGAAAAAAACACATTTTGACATCAGTTTTCGATATATTGTAGAAAAATTACATTTTTATGCATTTCACTGTTTATATTGAAGAAAATCCTAGTTTCTGTGAAACGCTCGCACTTTGAACTTGACATTTTCATTAAATTCTGCACAGTTACTTTTCTGACTTACCTGGTGACAGCTGTCCAGTTTTTTTTAACTCCTGGGACACTGTACCTTCCTTCCGAAAGTGCCGCTTGACAATTGCCCAATACCTTTCAATTTGCCAAAGATCCGGGCAGTTCGATGGGTTGATGTCCTTTTCCACGAATTGTAATTTTTTGACAACCACTGTTGAACGTAGTTGGCGTAGTGGGCTGAAGCCAAATCCGGCCAGAGGAGGAGCCTTATGATTTCTGTACATTGGCAGCATTCTCTTCTTCAAAGATTCTTCCTCATACACCTTGGCGTTAATTTTGTCCTTCGTGAAGAAAATCGACGACCGCAAACCACAGGTACAAATTCCTTGCCAGACCAACACCTTCTGCCCAAACTTTTCCATCGCCACCGTGGTGTCAGCGTCGTCCAGGTCCTGGTACACCGATTTCGTCGACGCCGATGGGTTTTTCCTGATGTACTCAACCACTTTTAAGTCCCGGCCGGGCTGGCTGGGACCCGTTTTCCTACCGAATCGGTAGCAAATCCTTCATGGAAAGGGTCTTACCGAACTTCTCGATAATATTTTTGACACTGGTGTGGTGCACTTTCACCCGTTTAACAATTTCGTTGTACGTGACACCACTTTCTGAGCACCAAGTGTGCAGAATTTTTTTTCGCGTTTCCGGATCAATTCGACTCATCATTGAAACGATAAACCGTACCGAAACCAATCGATCGCGCCGCTGTTATTGACATGTAAACAAACATGTCACCGCAAAACACGCTGCAAAAAATTAAGCCATTTCAGAGTAATAAATGTTTGAATGTTGCTAACTACTTATCGATACACTCCTTAGTGAGTTAAAATCATCGTTCCAACTTTGTTTACCCTCTTGGTAGTTTGCGTAACTTTTCACCCCTTTGGTATTAGGAGTGTTAAAAGCCACTATTGGATCGTTGATCTAGTTTGAACATCAAAAGACTGTCACTTTTGGTTACGGAAATATAATGGTATTAGTGACTTAACCGACAACCAGGGTGGGTAGTTCAATACACAGGGCGCTAACCTTACGAACAATGGCGTATGTTCGAACGCCGACCTGGAAGGATTCTTAGTGTCAGTAGGACCGTAGCACCAACAACGCAATGGTTCTGTACGTCTGTGAGTCGGATGCGAGGTCAAATTCCACCAAAGAATTGTAATTCTAAGACTTTGTTTTGCTGTGACATAACCAACAAAATGCACTTTTGTTGGTTATGTCACAGCAAAACAATGTTATGTCTAAATCAATTTCTGCTAGCTTAGATTCGATTGGAATGTATTAACTATTGGTTCATTCAGTCAAGTTCAAAGATCAATTTATTGGAACTCCCCATTTCGGAGACATAATGGTTTAAGTAACCGGCAGACTGCATTTTTTCCCAAAGGAAAGTTGCGGGCTGAGGACAGCATGTTGTAAGTTTTTGAATACATCCCCGCTTCAAATCAAGTTTTTTTTTAAAAGACGATGAATATCGAAAAATTGAGTTGTATTTTTTTCTGGCTGAAGAACGTTTGGATCCACAATTTAGGGGGACAAAAACATTTGTGGCTTAGCCTTATGCTTTAGAGCTATGATGTCTTCAGAACAAATAGGACTGCACTCTTCGGCAAAGTTGTAGGAAAACTTATATCAAGCAACTATGTCGAAAACACTATTGTAGTATCTCTAACGGTTTTAGTGTTACAGCTATTTTAATAGAGCAACTTAGGGTGTTCCTAAAAAAACAGATTTTTTGCTCTATCTTTCACTTCTCGTTTTTGGTGTATTTGAATATCTTTTAGAGTTTTTTGAAACCAATTTTATGATGACTAGCGCATTCATGTAGCATTTTCCGAACCGAAGTTATGAGCAAAACTAGTTCAAAAACAGGTCTCTTTTAAACTGCTATATCTAACATTGGAACAAATGAAAAAAAAAATCTGTTTCTTTCAGTTGATAGAATATACTTAAAATTTTTAAAATTGTGTTCAAACATTGGGTTTTTTCATTGAAAAATGCTCTTTCATGTAAGACATTTATTAGCTATATATATTAAAATAAGGTATTGCTGTCTTCTAGCGTGTTAAAACTAATTCAGCTGCATAATCGGGAAGATGGAGTACACTCACGTTGGTTGTTACTCTATTCGATAATGCTATTACAGGATCAGGCGTTAAAAGAAATCGTTTGAATACATCCTCTAGATTCACTAAAGGATTGAAATTCTGCGAATGGAACTGCCTATACTTGCGAATTGATTTATTTCGACTCTCTTGCGCTTCCTTACTGTACTTTATTTGCTATCTGTTTGGTTCCCTTGCGATTGATTGTTGAGCAAGAAGGCTGGATAATCTGGAACAACACTTATCCTTCCCTTTGCCGCCCAAAATAATCATCTTTCAAAAGGAAAACAAGGAACCAACAAAGCAGGAAGTGGACAAAGTAAATGCAGAAATTGCAGAGCTTTCTCCCACAGTACTTGGGAAAGTGTTTGTATCAACAAAGCTAGTGTTCTGCATGAACGATTAACATTATAAAACATGCTTTGCTTCCTATTCCTCGTAGGCGGGCTTATAAGGAAAGTCATACGTCGGAAACCGAAGGGCAGTAACAACGGAATCACAACCATCCACATCGCAATACGATTAAGAGGAAGTACTTCCAGCAGCTTCAATCAACTCAGAATCTTCTGAAGCATCAGTCGCGGCGGAGTATTCAAGAGCACACAACATTGAACTCTTCAACAAGGGCATCGCAGGAATCAAGTGGTCCGATATCAACGAAGAAAACCCGGAATGTTAATTATTCTCGAGAAAAATATTTGGATATTTCGAGAGGTATAAAAAAGCAACTATTCGATTTCCCGGCGGATGAAGAAGATCCAGAATTACTCAAAACGAAAGCAGAAGAGTTGAATGAAGTGATTACTAAAATGATAGAGCAGTTTGCTAAGCCTGATTGCACTAGGAATGAAAAAGTGCGTTTGTTGTCAGTCTTGCCAAACTCGTGGTCAAAGGATAAAATATCCACCCAATTCAAGGCGAACAAATACATTGTGTCGGAGGCACTAGAATCAACGGACGAAAAAAACGCCAAGAAACAAACGGGACGCAGAGTAATGCCGGGATCAAGAGATTGCGTCACAGTCGAAATGAATGGTAAGTGTGAACGCAAACAAAAACGATTGCTTTATTCATCATTGAAAGAAATTTATTTGGGTTATAAGGGGGAATTTCCAGATCGAAATAAAGGATTTGTTACTTTTGCAGCATTAAAACCAAAACACTGCAAGTTGCTTAGAAGTTCTGGTTCACATAACATATGTGTTTGCACAATCCATGAGAATGTTTCATTAATGATTCATGCTGTTGAAAAATATTTCAAGTATGTAATAAGAATTATCATATAAAACAGCTATTATGTGACTCATCAAAAAGATCCTGCTACCTCCGTGAATGCAAAAGTTGTCCAGTGACACAAGATCTGGAGAGAAGCGTTTTAGACAATTTCGAGGAACGTGATTTGACTGAGATGGGTTTCTACTGACGGATGTGATCTAGGGAAATTTGTCAAACCAGTAGAAAAATTTGCAGCATATTTTTGCGAAAAATTAGAAAACTTGTGACTCATGATTTTATTAAAAATCAGCAATCTGATTTTCTTAAAAAGGCAAAATCTAATTTAAAGACAGGAAAAATTATAATTATTTGTGATTTTTCAGAAAAATTTTCATTTGTGCTTCAGGCTGCTGTTCAAAGCCGCTATTGGAGCAATGATCAAGCAACCATTCATCCGTTTGAAATTTATTATAGAGAATCAGAAAAGCTTAAACATTTAAGTTTCATTGTGATTTCAGAAGTGCTTAAACACGATACCATCGCGGTTGAAGTGTTTATTTCACACTTAATGTCATTTTTTAAAGACAACATCCAAATTAAAAAAAGCAATATCTATGTCTGACGGAGCTGCCTTGCAGTACAAAAACCGAAAAAAATTGCAAGTCTCTGTAAATTTAAATCAATGTATAACATTGATGCTGAGTGGCATTTTTTTCAACTTCTCATGGTAAAGGACCATGTGATGCACTCGGGGGTAATTTAAAGCGAATGGCATGACGTGAAAGCTTGGCTAAACTACATGAACACCCAATCACAACTGCAAAATAATTATATGTATGGGCAGAGCAGAGACGTCGAGATGCATTCACGGCCATGTCTTTTTGTTACGTGTTACAAAAAGAATATGAACGGGGTGTGACCGAGTGGAGTAGTGTTTATAAGGATACAAAAATGGTTCCAGGCACACATAAATACCATTCTTTCGTTCCGATTTCAGAAACCACAATCGTCACAAGACTGTATTCGAATGACAATGCACGTAGTACTCATACAATTTTCAAAAACTTAAAACCTTAAATATAATTAAAAATTATTCATGTAATAGTTGTTGATATAGCAAGCAAAAACATATTCATAGAAATATAAAAAATGGTGTTATAATCAAATATCCAAGTATCTCAAGAACAGATACTTTTGGAAGAAAGGATATCATGAATGTTTTCAAAAATGGTGATCGACGAAATGTAGCAAATTATCGAGGAATAATTGTGAGTGGTGCTATTTTAGATCGTGCAAAGGACTACATTTCAATTGATCAACACGGATTTATGCCTGGTAGATCAGTTACAACGAATTTGTTAACCTTTACGTCTAAATGTATTTCTAGTATGGAGGCAAAAGCATAAATGGATGTTATCTACACCGATCTAAAAGCAGCGTTTGACAAGATTGATAATCGAATACTGTTGTGTAAGTTATCTCGACTTGGATTATCATCGCAACTCGTGTCTTGGCTGAACTCATATCTTTCCGATAGACAACTGCGTGTAAAAATCAATAACTTTGTGTCGTCCGAATTCTCGAATAAATTAGGTGTTCCGCAAGGTAGCAACTTGGGACCCTTGCTATTTGTAGTATTTTTCAACGATGTTGCATTACTCTTGGGATCTAATTATAAATTAATCTACGCAGATGATTTGAAACTGTATCTCGCCGTTCGTAGTGTTGAGGATTGCCAACGACTGCGAGATTTGCTTACAAGGTTCGCAAATTGGTGCAAGGAAAATAAACTCATTATCAATGTAACCAAATGCCAACATTTCATCGGATTCTACGTCCCATTATATTCGACTATAACATTGATGGAACAATTTTATCTAGAGTGACTCAGGTATGTGATCTTGGTGTACAACTGGATGCCAAATTGACGTTCGATGTCCAACGGTCGCTAGTTATTTCGAAAGCTTCCCGTCAGCTGAGATTCATCTCTAAAATTGCCAAAGACTTCAAAGATCCACTTTGCTTGAAGGCTTTATATTAGTCACTCTTCCGCCCGATTCTGGAAAATGCTTCAGTAATCTGCTGTCCGTATCAAATATCGTGGAGCCTTAGACTTGAACGTGTTCAGAAACGCTTTGTTCGCATGGCATTACGACATTTGCCTTGGAGAGATCCTGTAAACTTGCCACCATACCCGGACAGATGCCAATTATTGGGAATCGATACTTTACAGCGCAGAAGAAAAATTCAAACAAGCATTGACCATTGCGAAATTAATAAATGGGGAGATCGATGCTCCAGAATCGCGTAGCAAAATTAGTTTTCGAGTACCAAGCAGATCATTGCGATATACGACTCTATTTCAAAACGGATTCCACAGAACTTTATTTGGAGGTAACGAACCTATAACTGCGTGCACACGAGCTTTTACTTCTGTTGAAACAATTTTTGAGTTTGATGAGCCTTCCCGTCGCTTCGCAGAAAGAATGAAACGAACTATATCATAAGGACTGTTTTTTTCTATGTGTTAATTTAACTTGACGCATTGTAATTACTTTTTGTTTTGTGTTTGTTGTTTAAAAGATAATGGTTTTTGCGCCTGTCTGAGAATGGCATGAAATTAGTTAAACTCATATGGGCTTTTTTCACTCTGTCAGTTCATTTAGACATATGTCCGATGAACCCAATAAGAAATAAATATATACATAAATTTATTGCCTTTAACCTGTAGAATAATATTGTACTGTTTAAATGATTATCTTTCAACGAGAACTTGAAGTTTCGAATATATCTGTAAATTGTTTTAGCTGTAACTTTTTCATGTTTCAAAAGGCACGGATGGGATAGCCATCAATCTGTAGGTTTTAATAAGAGCTTTAAAATATAAATTATTAAAAAAATTAAAACCCTGATTTTCTTTTGTTCAACATTTTCGGATTATTTTGTAATTATTGAGAAAATTTTTTTTTCAGAGTATATTTTTTTAGAGTGCCCAATCGATTCCCTACAACTTCTTCCTGAACACCATTTTTGTACAATTAACGGTTTCCGAGTTACAACGATTTGAAAAAGACAATTTTTGTGAAATGTAAAAAAACATACGCCCTTTTTAAAAATCAGTCGTGAGTCGGATTGGCCTCTCCATCGGTTCAAAACTTATGGTTTGCCATACTGAAGCCATGTGCAAAGTTTCATCCAAATCGGAGAAGGTCGATTCTGATTTTGTCACTTTTTCTTCTACTCATTCCTGGAATTGCTCTTTTGCGACTAGGCATACAATTTGCTTGATCAGATAAAGCCAAGAAAAGTCACTGTTGCACTGCAGTGGTAGTACTGTACACGGCCGGAAAATATGTTGTAATCTCCCAGAGCAAGATAGTACGGTAATTCTACCATGTTATTCCGATTATACATCATCCGACTACACATCTGCTCTGCTTCAGACGGTACGCGAATCGGGCGGCCCAGGAATGATTGTTATCCTGCACGAAGGATTGCACAAATCCTAGTACCGCCGAGGCTCGCTCGGTAGCGGGAAAACGTCAGACCGTGCCCCATACGACGAGCGAGTCGGACCTAACGTTGACGGAATTGATACAGTCACACGTACATATGTTTAAACTAAATCTAATTTACAATTCAAATAAGTGCAACTGTCAGGAAGTGTATCCCGTTTCCGACCGTCGGATAGGACTCTGGCCTCGCAGCATCACAAACGAATTCGTTCGATGAGGAAACGATGAAAAGCGACATATTTGTCCGGATGCGTTCAACCGTGGATTTGGTCGTTCGCTTCAATTAACAAATTCCAAGGCACTTTTCGGTGGTTACACAAGC
This sequence comes from Malaya genurostris, assembly GCF_030247185.1. Taxonomy (NCBI): domain Eukaryota; kingdom Metazoa; phylum Arthropoda; class Insecta; order Diptera; family Culicidae; genus Malaya; species Malaya genurostris. The sequence continues at coordinate 57,124,615 of NC_080572.1, read as the reverse complement.
GGGTAACTGAAGTTTACACAGAAATATGGAGATAATTGGAAATTTGAATTGCATTCGCTGAAACAAACCGAATCGGAAAATATGTAGCAATTATACGAACATTTAGGTGATTTTGAGTTTTAAACCAATTCAAATTAGAATAATCGATTTTAATGATTATGCTAAAAAGAATGAGTTGGTAATTGCACATGACTCGTCTACCGAAGGGAGGCACGAGCATCGTAAATCACAGTCAACCCCTTGCGAATTCTTCGTAGGATGGAAACGACCGTTTACTGGGTTCATAAATCCATCCAAGAGCACTTCTGTATCGAAAAATGCAGCCCACTTCTCAACATCAAAGAAACGTAAACTCACACCTGTTGTCCGTAACGGTTGCCTACAACTTGATTCAGAAGGAAGCGCAGATTGAAAACAGCTATCTAACACGAAAAAGACCACCTGATTATCATAAAAGGAGCATCAGAGGTTGGTAGCCGAAAAATGATTCCCAATCAAAGTACCGTTCGGAGGGTAAACGCCCACTCTACCGTGCAGGATGACGAACAGCGACCGAAATGCCAACTACCGGATTTCAGTAGGGAACGAAATGCCACTCCAAATGGTGCTGTGAATCCAATTTCGGATCGTTTTCCGCCTCGTCTCAAAGTTCCATAAGACCATAACTGAGCTTTAGGTTAACCCTATCCGCCAGCTGATACCGTTTTCCGCATGGTCCACGGTTGAAGTGGGCACCCGTAAACGTAAAAGAATCACGTCCTTTTTTGCTGGGTTGGGTTCGAAAGTGAATCGATAAAAAAGATCTACGAGAATCGATTGTGAACTGCAGTACAGGTTGGTCGCTGAAGGAAATGAAACTGGAAAGCGGTCAGCTCTTCTTTTTCCTTCGAAGTCGTATATTTTTTTTCTATCCTTCTTGAATCTCTACATTCATTCATGTTCTCAGTCGACTTAGCTCACTCAGAAGGAATAAGAATCCTGTTATCCGTTATGACCAACAGTTAAATTTTGTCGCCTCCTACTTTTGTCTTCCCCGTGGATGTTGACGGAACCGTCCTTTTTCTGTGAGACACTGTGTTGGTAGGTGAGTTCTTTCGCATCCCATCGGGTTGGTTACTGACGGAATCATTCTAATCGTTGAGTTATCATAGTAGTGGTGATGTTCGTATAAAACATCGCGTTATTTGAAATTTTTCGCGTAAAATAAGGTTTTTCTAATTTCATTTGATTTTAGTGTAAATAACATGTACAATCCTACTACGTCCAATTCTTTAGCGCCTGAGGACCTTCTGAGTATGTTCTGAGACTATGGAAATGCTTAAGAGATGTTCCAAGGTCCAAGAACTATTTGGAGTATTGTCCTTCGGGACTACACTGTGTCACAGCAAGAACTACGACGGCTAATGCTTTTTTTGTTTGTGGTTCATACTATTAGAGCTACAAATTACTTACTTGTCTATTTATGGCTGCTCCAGGTAGGTTCCTAGTCGTCCAAGAACTTCGCTCAAAACAGGTCTTAAGATCTACTCGAGCATTCGGCAGTCTATGTATAGTTTTTCAATGCTGCTCATAGTCGTAGAGCTACAACTACAGGTAGATTTTGGATGACCTAGAGCCAGACAATTGTCCTATTGATCGTATGTAGCATCACGAATATGTGCCGAGTATGATAAGGTCGTTGATGCACTTGGTTACACTGGTAGATCTTAAGACTTGAACTTGGACGAGCAAGTTCTTCTACAGATCTTATAACAGTATGTTAGTTTTCTGAAAATGGTACTACGAGTACATACCGCACTCAATAGTCATATAGAAGTGATTATATACAATATTCGTTTTCCAGATAATTCTTAGATGCCCACGATCTTATTGAGATTCTTTGAAACCAAACAATTCATTAATGTACATCTCACAATATTCAATTCCCTGAATCATGTTAGATTGTTTTGTATACATATGTATATAAACTTATATTGATTCGTCATTTGGAAACACGTGCCTAATAGGGTATCAAAATCATTACTTGCCAAATGACCTTATGGTGGAATGCACATGACTGTTTTAGCTATACAGTAAACAGAAGCATAAGTTCTAATATCATTTACCAGTAGATGTAGTTAGATGAATCATGTTGGCCATCGTGGGCGTGAGTTGAACAAATCAAATTATGTAACGATTTTTTACGTATTAATGATAGGATTCTGCTGTTGAAATAATGACTTCAAATGAAAATATTTTCTTGGCATTTAGCATGCTGAAGTTTGTTCAGCCGATTCGGGTAAGTTTTCAAGAGTGGTTTACTTCAAAACGGTCTGCTTAGGATGCTATTCATGACATTTGTAAGCTGCTTAAGCCAAATCATTTCATTTTCCGAACTTTGGATTACTTGACGAATTACCATATGCGAATCGTGAATACCATATCGGAAGGAGAAATCGTGGCATGTAAGAACCATTAGTTGTGAGATCTGCTGTTTTGTACATTGGTTTTAACGATAAGAAAAATACTGGTATAATCACTCCTCATGTTCACTCCGCTAGAACAGAATATTGATTCTCAGGACTGAATACTAAGCAAAACGATGTGGTGGCTCGACGAATGAGAGGCCTTTTGATGCAATTCTTGAACGAATCTATGGACACAATATTTAATAAAAGTTAATTCGTTAATCGAAAATTGATCCTGTCATTATCATGCTACGAACATCCATCAAACACGACTAAGTAATATCACTAGCGGTGAAGCAGGTTATGGACAACCGTTCAAAACCAAATTATTACTTTCGATAATCCCTAAGGATCTGCTATTAAATTTTTAAACGTCTTCAGTACAAGTAAATCTTAACATCCAATGACAAACAACAAACCCCGAGGACTGCTTTTGAAAATTTGTGGGATCAATTTAAAGTATTTATCTTGGTCATCTCTTTTCCATCCGTTTATTTGTTTATTTGTTCGTTTAGGAGCAAGGGAAAAGCCTGCTGGAGCTGAGATTTTGGTTCTCCTTCTCCAACGGGCATAAAACCTTCTCATCTTTTGTATCAACAGATAACATTTGACCAAATGATACATAACGAAATCTTAGATTACCCTTATTTAAACTACAAAGTTACTAACAACTATTCATTTTGACTAATTATCCTAATAAAACAAGCGGGAAAAGATGAGGAGAAAACGGGTTTTAATGGCGTTACTAGATAAATTGAAATCAAATTCATCAGAGCATGTATTGAATACGCGACACATACTCGAAAACGGTTCATTGAAGCCATAGTTAGTTCTAGCACGAGGAATCCTGAGAGAGGGAATAAACCGCAAATTACGCTGATGAACGTCAAAACTTAGCTGTTGTAGGAGATCTGCACAATCAATACGAGATTGGATTAAGTCCACGACGAAAACAGCTTTTTGTGTATCACAGCGGACTGATAGCAAATCGAAGTGTATGAGCCTACAACGATTTTCGTAGCTTGGAAGATTCAATGGATCTCTCCAGGGCAGGCGACGCAAAGCAAAACGAATGAACTTGCACTGAACAGTTTCAATGCGTAGCTTATCTGTTTGGTAATATGGTGCCCAAACAACAACAGCATACTTGCAAACTAGAGTGCAATATAACGATTTCAGGCAGTATATGTTATTGAAATTTTTTGAGATGCGAAAGATGAAACCTAGAATCTTTAATGCCTTAGAGAGGGTATATTCTATGTGATCTTTGAGACTAAGTTTTGAATCCAATAACACTCCTAGATCCTTAATTGGTGTCTCCCGTTTTAGTACAGCTTGGGAAATAGTGTAATCATACATGGTCGGGGTTCGTTTGCGAGAGAAGGAGATAACGGAGCATTTAGAGGCGTTCATAACCATTCTGTTGACGTTGCACCAGTTAGAAAATACATCCAACTGTGACTGCAAGAAATTTGATTCTTTCAGATCTTTGATGAGATGGAACAGCTTGAAATCGTCGGCGAATGATAGCTTCATGCATTGCAATGCGAAATTTAGATCATTTAGATATAGCAGAAATATGAATGGTCTTGGATGGCTTTCCTGAGGAACGCCAGAGCTCACGATGAATGATGGAGTAACGCAGTCGCCAATTTTCAGATATAATTCAATCCAATCCATCATACCATATGTCAAACCTTTAGTTTGAGAGAGATCTACAATCTCTGTTCAATACACTGACTCGAAGGATGAGATGGCAATCGGTGCATTTGTTTAGTTTTTTGTGTAAGAAAAGCATTGAACATATCCACAATAATTCTTGATGATATTGATTTTTCGGGACGAAGTTAATGTGTTGGATATGAATTTGTCGTAATTCGTTTATTGTAAGCCAAGTAATCAGTAAAATAATGGAAAGAAACATTAACGTTTGACAACTCTGCTGTCTGAAAACACAAATTGAAAAAAAAATAATTTCAGGCGAGACGAAGTTCGACGGGTCAGCTAGTTTTAAATAAAACGCGTAAATTAAGTTCGCGTAAATTGAAGTTTTAATGTAACCTTTTCCTTGTTTGGGTAGGTGCTTTGAATCTTTTACTATACGAATGGAAAATGTTATAAGATTGTTGTCAATATTGTTCTAAATACGAAACATAAAAATAAACCGAATCTATAAATATACTCCGTTGCACGCTTGCTGGCTGCTGCCTAATCTAGTCCACAAACGTAGACGCATCGAGAGCGCAGAACGCCATCTACGTCAAGAGCGTTAAAATACATCTAGCATTATTCAACTGGTGCTTCGCGTTTAAGAAAAATATCACCAGCAGCATTGAACAACGGAGAATACAACTAATCGGGCCACCGAGAAGAATAATCAGTGGATCAGATTAGTGCCCTGTTAATTTCACAGACATTCAACTGCTGGTCGTTTGCATTCGAGAAAAATACACCGTAAAGTAAATAACGATGGATAACATTCTACAAAATCGGCCCTTCTAAGGGCTATAAAGACTGTCCCAGAAAGTATGGACGCTACCAAAAACCGCTGCAATTTCGCAATGGTTCAGAATCTGTCAATTTTTATGGCTGCGTCCTGTTGTTTACATTCTTCTCTAACCACTTGTGCAGTTGTTTATTCGTTTTCATTAGTTTGTTTCGAAATGCGCGGATTTTCAGCAGAACAACGTCGAAAAATTGTGTACAAATGGCAAAAATGGAAAAGTAAGTGAAAAAGCCGTGCGAAATGCAATCAGAAAGTTCGGTGAGGATAACACCTTTGATGATAAACCGGAAACGGGTCGAAAAAAAGGTCCTGCTAACCATCAGTTGTATGAACGTATACTGAAGGCGTTCGAGCAAAAAAAGGAGGTTTAGTTCGGGATGTGGCCAAAAAAGTGGGCACTTCGAAGTCAAATGTTCTTCGTGCTAAAGAACGTTTGAATCTTCGAACCTATAAGAAGCAGAAACAACCAAAACGTAGTCCGAAACAAGAAGCATCGATCAGGCCGAGGGTTCGAAAGCTGTACAATACGATTCTTGCTGGAAATTTGAACTGCATAATCATGGACGACGAAACCTACGTGAAACTCGATTACAAATCCTTGCCGGGACCACAATATTATACGGTGCGAGAAGGGCAAGTGTTAAACTAGTCCGAGACATCGATTGGAGTCGAAAAATTTGGTAAGAAAGCTATGGTCTGGCAAGTAATTTGTAGCTGCGGTAAGATTTCGAAACCCTTCATCACCACTGCTTCAATGAACAGCGAAATATACATCAAGGAATGTTTACAAAAACGACTTCTACCCATGATTCGAAGCCACAAGGATCCTGTTGTCTTCTGGCGAGATCTTGCTTCTTGCCACTACTTGCCACGAAATCAACGGTAGAATGGTATACTACCAAAAATGTCCCAGAAGACATGAATCTACCAAATTGCCCACAACTTCGACCAATTGAGGAGTTTTGGGTATTAACGAAGGCACATCTTAGGAAACGTGTCTCGGCAGCCGAAACCATTCAACCGTTCGAAAAAGATTGGAAAAAAGTGTCAAAACTTGTCACCAAGAAGTCTGTACGGAATTTGGTGCGCCAGCTAGTCTTCAATGGCTAAGTAGCAAATGTTGAAAATAATATTCTGTTGTTGTAGTCTAATATTATCAGTATATCGAATGAAATTTGAATATCTAACACTTGTGAATTATTTACAGCGAATTCAAAAAGCATCCATACTTTCTGTTAACTGGAAAACTACAAAGATTACTTATCTGCAATTCGGAAGAATAGCCTAGTGCCCTATTCGCAGTGCGAACTGCAGGCACGTACCCAGACTGGTGGCCCAAGAGGCCCTGGCCCCTCCTGAAATCAGATACATAACCAAAAAAAAAAGTTCGATAAATATTACGGTTGATCCTGTAGACTGAAAATGATAATGATATATAAAATTGTACCTGATGACCGGAAAGAGAGTGTGCGCGAGTATGCCATAGTTGGACAAGATTCTGCAGATGAGAAAGACTTCCTGCCGCATGATCTCGCACATACTTATTTAGGATGAAAAAGACGAACGCTAGCGCACTTCGAATACATGTATGGCTGCATCCATTTTTATACGCCAGAGAACAGAATGATTATTCGACAATGGACTTGAGTCGGTACAAGTAGGAAAGGTTTTCTGGGATTGTCATGGTTTACCTTTGGAGGACAACCTCAAAACAGAAAAATATAAGTATTAGTGTGCATCGATAAAGCGAGCACATGAGCATCGCTATCATTGTTAAAATAATCGGTTTAGAGTTACAGAGTCATAAAAGTGTATAACTGTTTAACTGTTTAAGATTTTGAGCACTGCATTTCTGCAACCAGATACCGGATTCAGATGAAACCTTTCGTTTGAATTAATTCTACATTTGTGGAAATCGGCTTAGTCATCTCGGGTTTTGCAACGCTTTTATATATAGAACGCTGTATAATGCTTTTATGAATTGTATCATTTTGATACAAAGAAACCAAGTATTTTGAAGTTTGGATTTGTATCATTTGTATATTTTGAGATCGTTAGGACCGCCAATTTGGCAAAAAGTGCAAACGAAATCTCGTAAAAAGAAAGCCTTTCACAGAAATTGCTTCATTATGGAATCAATTCGCACTGAAAGCAGCTCTGCTGCGGAACGTTCGCAGTGCGAGTCCACAGATCCAGCTGCAAGTCACTCGCATTCGAGAAAGATGCATCACAGCAAACACTATGAAAGCTCTGTTAAATTATTGTTTTTATGTGTTTTTCCCGGGTTGGCGGTTCAATGCATAGGGCACTGGTCTTACAAACCAGTTGTCGTATGTTCGAGGCCCGACCTGGAAGAATTCGTAGTGTCAGTAGGATTGTAGCACCAGCCATGCAATGGTTCTGTACACTCTGAATCGGTTGCGAAGTCTGTGGAAACAGAAGGTCAAATTCCACTACAGGAATGTGCTTTAAATTATTGGAATTTGCTTTAAATTATTGTTCTATTGAAATATGCAAATCGGAAGTAAAAATAATCCGCTCAAAGAAAATCGCACTACTTCGCACCAACCGAGAACAACCAACATACAGATACAACCTAACATACTTAGATACTGCCGTACTTCCTAGAATACAAACACAGTCGAAACCAAACGGTCCTTTCCAGGACTCCCTAAGTGGTCCTGTTCCGGACTTCAGTATCTTAAACGATTCTTCTCAGGACCCCAAAAATGACAGAAAGAACTTATTTAGCAAATTTAATATATCGGTTTCAGGATCTTGATTGGTATCAAGTCACAAAATATTTATGCGCAGTTCGAATGCAGTCCTACGTCAAGCTCACAGTTATGTCTCTGACATTACCTATTTCCAGTTGTTCAGCATTGAAGTTGTTGCTAAGCAAAAAAGAACGACAAAGTTTTGGCATTATATTCCTTTTGTAGAATTTGACCGTTATGTTTCTTTTATTGCCTGTATTGAAGAATTTAATCAAAACCTTTGCTTCTAGGAATAATAAAATTTTTGCATATTTGAATCATCCATGCTAGGTACCAGAGAATTATTTTTGGATGAACTGCATTGTGTTGTGAATACTTATAACTTGTTTGTATGCATTACTTTTTCTTTAGTATGCACGAGTTCGATTTACATGTCAATAAAACAATAGAAATTTCGTAATGATTGTTTCGTTTTGGTATCACCTTAAAAATTCGTAAGATATTCGTCAAAAAGTAAGATAACTGAGTGTTTCTATCTCGTGCCTCCACGTTTATCTATGATGACATTTCGTCAATAGAACCAGTGTTAGAAGATACTACAAAAACTTGAGTCTCTCAATGCATGAACCGCGAGAGAATTTTTCTACATTTCTTCTCTCCACTTCATACTCTGAGTATTTCACGGCCCTTAAAAAAAATTACAGTCTGATAATGATTGGTGCTGTGAGGAATTTATAAAGAGAGAATCGAAAGTTGACAATTATCGCAGAAAATCGAATCGATGATTCAACTTGATGATTCTCATACTAGGTTGCAATATTTCAAAACCCTTGTATGGACCATTCACATACATTTTCATAGACACAACTTATACAAAGGTTATATGCACATAGTTGAAATAAGCGGCAGTAGTAAAATGATTTTATCGCAATTATCAACTGCCCGTATAGAATCGGATCGCGAAACGAGAATCAGCGACCGTTTGTTGCTTCAGAGAGAATCCCCACAGCATCGAGCTAACCTTTGATTCTTGGACAGGTCATCGAGAGAAATTCGCTCTCGCACTGGTGTCTATTCTATGTTAAATGAACCATGCCGGTTTTTTGTTACTGCGATGATAGCCGTCTCTCTTTGATGGCACTGATTGAATCTTGTGAAGAGTTGCTAGAGAGCGTTCTTTGATACGATCGTTTTCGGCGTCAGTGAGAGTGCAAATTTGTTAAAAACTTATTAATCCTTCAAATAGGTCAAGTATTTCGGCTTGAAGTCCTCTTGCTGAAGTGTAAACTTTGAACATTAAACCCTTCAATGTGGTTTTAAATTGACGTTGGTCCAGTCTTTTTGTTTATTTGTTTTAATAAAAACCAATATTACAAACGATTTTTATTAAAACAAATTCACTTGCAATATTTACAGATTAGCATTTCTCATCTCATCAGTAAGGGTAACTCGGATAATGTTAATTATTCATACAAAACTGAAACCCATAAACTAAATACCTGTCGATCGCTTGCCATTTGCAAGGAATCAAAAGTCTTTCTGTAATGTTTGAATCCATTTGAAACAAACACTGCATTTAGGCGGGTCTGATCGAGGGCACGGCGACCGCGGGACACGTTTTGCTCTGTATACGAAATGGTTCATCGGAATTCGATTGTGTTAACATCTCACTGAGTCCTGGACTAAAGTTATTTGCATGGATAAACAGAAAACATGGAAACGTCTTTTTTTTGTTTAAGGTCGTTCACCTCTTCGGGCCAGAAAAGCTTTCTGATCCTATGTGCGGGGTTGGGGATCGAACCCAGGTGAAAGGTATCGACATACCCATCACGCTATACCCGTCCCCTGGAAACAACTTGTTTTTGTAGACCGCTGCCAGACAGTGAGGCTTGAGATAGCTTGAACCCACACACACACACACACACACACACACACAAACACACACACACACACACAATGAAAATTCAAACGGTTTGTTTGACATCTATCAACATTTTCTTCTGATTATCGAAAATACCGAAGTGATTGTCGCTCGTCCAGTTCTGTACTCTTTTTAGTGAAAGCGTATTCTTTTTCGATCTATTTTAACATCCTTCCGCGTCTTTCATACATCATGAAATATAAAGCCATACGTGAGAGATTTTTATTTGAGTTGGGGCCAAAAACTCTTAAGGTGGGCACTTGATAAAAAATCGATTTTTAATTTATTGGTTTAATCGATAGATACATTCATTGCCTGAGAACATTATTTCATTCGCCGTTCATTTAAAGCACATAAACTTTTGAACACGTTTTCAGGGTTCGCACGATAAAAAAAAACCAATAATCCAATCGACACGAATCTGTTTTAATTTTGTAAGACGCTGTACGGAAAAGTGCGTGAACCTGTAATATGTTATAACAAAATCAGTTTCAATATTTTATTTTTAATACAAACAATAACAAAACACCATGTTTTTCTTGATATATGTTTGTATGTTTATATCTAGCTAAGTATTAAACATTCACCAAGTTTCTTAGGAACTTGAGACGAGTCTCCTGATCAATTTGATACATTATTTGAATGTATCAGAGTTCAATTTTTTTGAAAACAGTCTCGTAAGATGCTCGATATGTTCGCCATTTCAAATAGTTTCAATATATAAAAATTGTTTTTTTTTGTCGTGAAGACGACTTTCTTTACTATGGGGCCATATGGAAGAATGGGCAGAACTTAATCGTGAATATCTCGACTTGTATTAATGGCAGCAACATAATTCTTTCACCATTTCATTAATAATCTGATCAGGAATTCAGGATTATATTTTCAACAGTGTGAGATAACCACAAACACTTCAAAAGTTAAGTTTTCTCAAACTTTGAAAACAATTAGGAAAATTCATTACTTATGACTGGCTCTTTCGCGCAAGGACGATGGTTTTGAGGTAGATAGGCACATATCTTCAACTGAATGCATATAAAAGGGGAACCGTGGCCTAAAATCAATCATTTCTTCTTGTGCGTTGGATGGAAGCAGACGTCGTGGTGAAGACCTTCTGCGTGGTTAATAACCTCAAACGCTCAGGCTGAGAAGTTCCGGAATACAGGTTTAGAATTCATAGCCTGCATGCTGGAACTAGATTTCGGAACTGAGTACAGCGTCGAAATTCTAGTTCTATAACTAGATTGCAACTGAATTCTGAGTCTGTTCTAAGTTCTGAATTTAGTTCTTTAACTCAGGTCCAGTTCCTAATTACAGAATTCTTCATTTTGGTTCTTTTTAGAATTATTAATATATTTCCAAAAAAATATGCGAAATTTTACTCAACTCTATTGGCATCTAACGCAAAACTAATTTTACCTGACGCGCCAACTAAGTTTCATTCTTTGGACCTTTCTTAGGATGACGATTTAAGTCACTTTTTGGCTCGCTTCCCCTAAAATTTATATAGAATTTTTCGAAAACTGAAATTAATTTTGCAAATATGGTAGATATATTCTATGATATTACACTTTTTTCTGTAATTTTTATAATGCTTCTCCTTAATCTTATTTTTTTACCTTATGTACTACAATTTTGAACAGATAAGCTCAAGTAGATATGAGAAGCGCCATTGGAGGAGGTTGGCACGAGTGTGAATAGTATGATATTGATTTTGCATTTTTTACATTAAATTCCTGTATATATTCCATTAACATATGGTTTCATTTTTTTTCCTAAGTGTAATACGTTATCTTAAAACTACGTTGTCTATTGTTTCACATTTCGTCCACATTCATATCATGAAGATTTGGCAACAATACTTCATTGAGCATAGTTCTGTATCGATTTCCATTCACAGTAACGCTGCGTCCTTCACCATTTTTAAAGAATTAAGGACCGATGATTCCACCAATTCGCACTGAATGGCAGCAATATTTTTTTCTGTACGTACTCTTCTCATTCTTGTCGAAGGCTTTGCATCCAAAAGAGTGAATGTAGAACAAAGTTTGCTAATTACGTTCTTTATGGTGGTCTCAGACGGACGATTATGTGCACCATAGAACTCACGAAGTGCTCTATAAACAGTTTACATTGTCAAAACAACTTTCAGACAATAGAGGAATTCCTATTGAAAAAACAAACCTTCTAAAACACTCTCTATAGTACACATATTTTCTTCAAAACCCTATTTATTGAATCCTAAATTGGAACAAGATAGTATGTTCGGAAATAAACTAGTGTAATTTACAAATTGAAACAGCTTCGAATCAAATTAAGAAGTTTTTTTTACAACCTCGCTCTCATCCTACAATTACGACAACAACCGCGCTCTCATCCTACAATTACGACAGATATCGTCGAAAACGCTTGTCTTAAACTTAAACTTCTAAGGAGTGTATCGAAAATACGCTATCCATAATTTTTTCTTTCAAATTATAATAAAAAACGATATTTTATTCAAACTAAAAATTGATCCTTTATTGTACGAGGTTAAATTTGAGCCAACTGAAAACCGGATGAAATTTAAGTTATTTCTTCAAGAAATTTTCGAACTTTTGATCGAACACTCTTCATCAAGTTCCGGACATGTGTTGCATCGCATTTTTTGGACGTTTGAGCCCAAATTTTTTTGAACTCCTGCATGTTCCCAGCTGCGTTACCAGTCTTCTTGAAGACCCTCTTTACGATTGTCAGCAACGTTCGATGGGTCGAAGCTGAGGGCAATTTGGTGGATTGATATTTTTCTCAACGAAATTTATACCCTTTTCCGCAAGCCAATTCAGAGTGGTTTTGGCATAGTGAGCCAACGCTAAATCCGGCCAAAACTGTGGAGGTGTACTACGCTTCTTATATAAAGGCAGTAATCTCTTCTGGAGACACTCAGATCGATAGATATATACTATAAATTGTTCCGATTGTGTAAAACTTGGTTGACTTCAAACCACAGGAACATATTGGTTGCCATACCAGAACCTTTCGACCGAATTTATCCACTTGAATCGACCTATCTGCATCGCTCACATCCTCCCCAACGACGATAGTATTGTAAAGTATTGTGGACCTGGAAGGGTTTTTGAGTCTTCCTTTACATAAGACTAATCGTCCATCAAAACGCATGCATCCGGACACTGCAAAAGATGCGAATATAATTTCCGGGCCCTCGTTGCTGCTCGTTCCTTCTATTCTACACTTTGTTTCGAGATTTTCTGTTTCTTGTAGGTCTTCAGGTGATTTCGTCTCGTGATACGCTGGATCATTCCGACACTTGTTTCTTCTTTTTTGGCCAAATCACGTATTGACATTGATTTGTTCTTCATGATTAGAGATACCACTTGTTGGTCCAGTTTCGAAATGGTAGAACCGGGTTCTCTGCCTCTTCCTGATAGCACATCCAAAGAATAGTGCTCCCCATACTTATTAATGATGGTTTTAACAATGGCATGATGAATTCCAAACCGCTTCGCCAATTTTCGCATAATAATAACTTTCTCACTTAACCATGTGTCCCGAACCATAATTTTCACTTCTTTTTCAATACGCGACATTTATAAAACGCAGAATTTCAACTGCACAAACAAGTAAACAAACGAAAGCTGACAGCGAAACGCATAGCATGCTGTGATCTGAGCATAAATAACTATCACGAACACATGCGCACAACACAAATGTATGTGGATAGCTTATTTTCGATACACTCTTTACTAACGCTGGACCTGATGGTATACCGTCTATCGTTCTGAAGAAACGTTCGAGAAGTCTTCTGATGCCATTGACTCTAATGTTCAATCTCTCTCTCTCTTAAACGGGGACTTAAGAAAGGTGACAAAACTATTATTTTAAATTATCGAGGAGTTGCTGCCCTGTGTGCTGTATCGAAACTATTTGAAATAATAATACTGAACTTCATCACTCATCACTGCTCTAGCTATATTTCTGATACACAACATGGTTTCATGCCTAAACGGTCTATGTCCACGAATCTTGTGTCGTACACATCATACATCATTCGATCTATGCAAGCGCATCATCAAGTCGATGCCATTTACACGGATTTCTCGGCTGCTTTTGACAAAATTAATCACCAGATTGCAGTTACCAAACTCGAAAGACTTGGGTTCAGCGGTTGCTTCCTCAAATGGCTTGAATCATATCTGACAGGTCGAAATATGACTGCGAGCTCCGGAGTTCCACAAGGAAGCCATCTGGGACCGTTCATATTCTTATTATACCTCAACGACTTGAATTTTTCGCTGGAATGCATGAAGCTATCATTTGCCGATGATTTCAAATTGTTCCATCTCATCAAGGATTCTGAAGATCCCGGTTTCTTTCAAACTCAGTTAGATGTATTCTATAACTGGTGCAATGTTAACAGGATGTTACTAAATACCTCAAAATATTCCGTCATCTCATTTTCTCGCAAACGAAACACGATCACGTATGACTACTCTATTTCGACAGCGGTCTTGGAACGAGTTTCATCAATCAAGGATTCAGGAGTGTTATTAGATTCTAAGCTCAATTTCAAAGATCATATTGAGTATACTATATCTAAAGTTTCTAAGATGCTAGGACTTATGTTCCGCATTTCAAAACACTTCAACAGCGTATATTGCCTGAAATCGATTTATTGTGCTTTAGTCCGCTCTACCCATGAGTACGCTGTCGTTGTTTGGGCACCATATTATCAAACCGATAAGCTGCGAATAGAAGCTGTTCAGCGGAAATTCGTCCGTTTTGCTTTGCGTAGTCTGCCATGGAGAGATGCAGCCAACCTTCCAAGCTACGAAAATCGTTGTAGACTCATCAACCTTGATTTGTTATCAGTTGCCGGGATACTTCCAAAGCCGTTGTTATTGCGGATTTGATCCAATCCCGAATTGATTATGTGGATCTTCTTCCACAGCTAAGCTTCAACATCCATCGTCGTAATTTAATTTAATGAACCATTTGCTAGTATGTGTCGATCATTCAACGTTTGTTCAAATGTATTCGATTTTCATTTGTCCCGCAGCACTGTAAAAAACTTATTTTCAAGATTTTTTGCCAGCCAGCTTTCCTTAAGAATTAAGGGTTAAATTAAAGATATTTACAGAAGATAGTATGATAGATTAGTTTACGATAACGTGCAATATGTATCATTTGGATAAATATAATCTGTTGGTACAAAAACATAAATAAATAAATAAATGATAGTTTAAAAATTTAAACACACTCCACCTTGTAACTCCGGAACCGAAAGTTGGATCGGGATTTAATTCAGCATCACTGTATGGAAATAGAAGACCTTTCATTTGAAGCTTATTTTGTGATGATCGGATTTACCATCTTTGAGAAAATGAAATGAGTTTCGTTTGGAGGTGTTTGGGCCGGCATCCGGAACTGGGAACGGGAAACCAGCACATCATAGTCAGTTCGTTTGGCCAGTCACCAACAAGACATGCACAATGAAAGAATGGCTAATTTAAAAAAAATGAATCGTCATTTATTGCAACCCACTCTAGTTTTTTTGCTTATCACCCTGAAATTCCGGAACTGAAAGTCGTAGTTGAAAAAAATTTATAGGATTTAATACGATACGTTTTATAAAATTGTGAGATTATTCATAAGAACCAAAGTTTGTGAACATCGGTTCAGTCATCTTTGGGAAAATAAAGTGCATAGAAGTGACGACACAGATGTGCACAACATCTTCAAAACAGGTCTCAATAACAAACTATTAGAATTCGCAGCTCTTGTTACTTTATGACCACACGCTCACTCTGACATTACCGGTTAAATGACGCCTGAATGTAACTCGTCTCGTTTACATGATTGTCCATACCCGACGTCCGGTATCCGATTTACAGGTGTCTGGAATCAATATTTAAAATTGTCGCAGTATTCAAAATTATTTCCAAAATGCGAACGGTCCTTTGTATTGTGCAATGGTGTCTCTAAGAACCAAAACAGGGTAAGCTTAGATAAAACAAATACCATCGAAATGGTAGTGCAAAAAACATCAGCACTGTCTCTTCAAAAAAAGTCCAGAACATAGGCAAATACGCCACATTGACAGTAAATTGAAAACATTCGCTCACTTTCCATCGGGCCCATAGCCAAGTGGGTCCAGAGAAGCTTCCAAGCACTCGTCGAGCTATGAAGCTGAGCGAGTTGTAGAAACAAAGTAAGGAGGCAAAAAAAAAACTGGATCCCGTCCGCTTTGATGATGATGATGCTACTGGTTGGAAAGTCAAACCCTTCACCGAAAAGGACATTTGACTGGCTGACTGACGAACGAACGAACTGGTGGCCCGGTATCGGGCGGTTGATTGCGGTGGAGGTGGGCATCGCACGCCAATGATACAGAACCCAGTCAACTGCAAACGGAAATGTAGTAAAACGGTTCAGAAACCATAAGCAAAGAAACGAAGAACTCGTAAAATTTTATTCTCATACTTTATATACAGTTCCCTTATCGGCTTTCAATGATCTTCGGAATGAATCTTTTTCCCTTTCGTATCGCCTGCGACGATGGTCTGTTGGACTTTTCTGTCATGCTTCCGATCTAATCATTTGTGGGATGGTATTTCTTTCCAATCATAATCGGATAGAGAGACGAAATTCAAGGACCTCCAGGCAAATTGGCTCGGTTTAAATCAGTTTGCAGCAATTATGGAAACGAATCGGCGTTGTTTTATGAACAGATTGTTTCGGGATATTAAAACATTTTTGCTGTTGGGACACAAAGTTTCTGTGTAATCTCTTGATTTATCTACTAATAGATAGCTTTATATTTCGGCTTAATGAGTTAGGAGTTGGGAAGTCATTCTGATTCTGTTCGAATCATAATCGGCACATTTTTTATGAAACTTAATATATGTGATTTTATCTGTGAAAAGTTTCATTCTGAAATATTTTTTAAACAATCAGTGGATTTTATAAACAAAAAACCTTTTTTTTTGAGATACCTGGCCCTAAGGGAGTGCAGCAAGTGTCCCAAACAGTGTATGGTCAAATTGAACGGATCTGACGAAAAATGGTAATTTTATATAAGTACAGCATATTTCTAGCAACTCAGTGATAGCCATAAAATGTTCACATGAGGGAGAGGGTATAAGTATTCTTAACAAAACATTTATCTAATTGAGCGAAGGAATCATATAATCAATGTGCGTTGTTTTCTGTAAGTCAAGATGACTGCCGACTCAAGATAATAGAATTTAATTTACGATAACAGAACAGAATCGTTATTGTCGTGGATACGACTTACTTTACTATGGGGTGCCTTTTCAAAATTTATCCTCTGAGAAAGTGATAAGTTTTTGATCGTGAATATCTCTTGTTGTATCTAACGAATCAACATAATTTTTGCTACATGCCATAGGAAATATGATCACAATTTTATGATAAAATTTTCAGATGTGTGACATATTCTCAAATAGTTCAAAATTAAACTTTTCTGAAATGTTTGGTATAAACGAGTATCAAAAAGAATAATTCATAAGACGCCTTTGCCTTTCTCGTATTTTTAAAGCTATCAATAGAATCGAAATTTTTCAACTTAAACGTGTATAGCAAAAGCATTGAAGTATTTCAATAGTACACTATTGAAAAACCTGTCCCATTTGATCCATGCCAACACCAGCCAATCAGAACGCGTTCTGAGGAAGAAAACAATATATCTGCTGCTGTACAACAAATCGTTCGAAAAAAATGTTCCGAACAGTGTTTAATATCGTAGTGAGTTCCACAATTTGGTCCTTCTGAAAGGCAGGAATGAATTCGTACAGCATCCTGATAGTTTCTTTCAATGAAATGCAAATCCGAAATGAAATAATCGAAATTTAAATTCTATATGCTGCTATTTTAATAGCCGTTAGGACCGCCCATTAGTGAAAAAGCTACAAACGAAATCACGTAAAAAGAAATCTCTTAACAAAAATCGGATCAGTTTGGATTCTATCGCCACTGCGAGCAGATGTATTGTGTGTCGTTTGCAAAGCTAGTTTCGCTTTCGACAAGAGCGATTACGTCACAGCTGCCAGTCATTAGCATTGGGAAAAAAACAACGGTGGAGAGCATTACACAAAACCAGCCGTTCAAATGGCTCTAAAAGTTTTCTAAAGAACTATTAGGATTTGTTGTTCGCAAATCGAAGGTAAATATCCTTAGTTTAGTGAAAATCTAGAACAGTTAGGTTAGATTTATGCACTTTTCGCTGTGTAGAATTCACAGTAATCGAGATCAAGTGAAGCCTTTTTTGTTTTTGCGAAAAATGTTCCAGAGTTTGATGTCGTAGAGAATTACGCAATTTGATACTTCTGAATGCTAGAAACGAATCCCTACAGCATATTGATAGTTTTTTTTCAATAAATTATGCAAATCCGAAATGAAATAATTGACATTAAAATTCTGTATGCGGCTATTTTTATTATAAAGAACTATACTGGGTATTTCATAATATTTGTGTTTCAGAATGTTTTATGTAACTAATCTGTACTTTAGTTTAGGTGCATCGTTTCAAATTCTAGTTGTGAAAAAGGGGAATGCTTGTATAATTCATACAATTGATCAACTAATTGATATTCGGAAGTGTTAAGGAACATGTCAGTTGTTTTCATATTCACGACAACCAGTTATGTCTCTGACATTACCCACCCGCCTTTTCTATAGTAGGAAAGTATTTTTGATGATCAAGAGTATTTCGTTATAAAGTGAACATTATCAGATAGACGAGGAACTTTAATTCTTTACAAAAACAGGTATGTTTTGCTTCTTAAAAGGTTACTAGGAAGGTTTTAAATTCTGGGTCTAGTTTTACAAAAAAATCGTTTTTAATCCATCTAGTGATGTAATGATGCCGTTCTCATATTACTTATATTTTCAAAAATATAGCTAGAAGTATCCGCAAAAAACATTTTTTTCCAAGCTTGAATAAAATTAGAAAATTTTTTGGATACGAACTAGCATAACCTTTTGAATTTTTCAAACAGTTGTGTCATGTTAAAACGAATTTTTCTTTATTTTGCATCGAATCTCGATAAACTTAGGCTTGTTTGAATGCTGACAATGCACAGTGGTCCAGGAAGCAAAATTAGCAGGAAACAATTGTTTACGCTTTTATTATTGGTCTGAGAGATTTGAAGTCTTCGGCACATTAGTTCCACTTAATAAACTGCGTTTTTAGGGTGGTCCTGAAACAAACTATGAATTAAAAAATTATTTCAAAATCTGAATGAGACAGAACAATGCATCCTTCCACAATAATTTAGAATAATCAATTTGAGGCAACATTGTCGAAGATATTGGTTGTGTATCTTTAACCGTTTTTATATTAGAACGGTTAACATATCCTTAGTTAGGGTGCTTCTTAAAAAAACAGTTTTTATTCAATAACTTTTTCATTTGAATTTTCTCAATAAAGTAATGTTGCAAGAAATTCAGGAGCCTAAAAAGACGTAACTTTTAGTGGAAGAAGATTTTTTTCATACTCCCTGGTTCAATAGTTATGTAAGATTTTAACAATAAAATACGCCTTTTTTAAATAACAGTTTTTAAAAATGGGGCAATCCGAAAAAAATTTTTTGATTGCATTTGATAGCTTGTACTTTTTCATATAATATGAGAAAAAATTGGAAAACAGTTATTTTTCTATCTCATTTAAATCAAAATTTCATGCAAGTATTTGAACAATTTTAACAAGTCATTTAGGGGTTAACCTAAGTTTGTGCTTAGGGTATATAACCGTTTTCACTTTTCCTTACGTTTCGTCCTAGACTCGTCGGTGCAGATCAGTTCAAATTGAACTGCTTAATGCAAACTTAAACAGTTCAACTTGAACCGCTATGCAGACGTAAAGTTAATGCTATTTGCAAAACACTTATTAATTGGCACCGAATGACTATACCTGAATCGGACAGTATTGGCCGAAAATCACGTTTCCGTTCGCCACGTCAGCAAAGACATGGCACTTCGGTGCCGATTAATAAGTGTTTTGCAAATAGCATTAACTTTATGTCTGCTTAACGGTTAAAGTTGAACTGTTTAAGTTTGCATTAAGCAGTTCAATTTGAACTGCTCTGCACCGACGAGTCTAAGACGAAACGTAATAAAAAGTAAATTTTAACAAGGTTATCAACCCTGCTTTCATACCATGGGCTCAACTACGAAAAAGTCGTTAAAAGTTCCGTTTTGCGCGAGAAAAACACGTGACAGTACTACTGAATTGTTAAAGCGTGTTCATTCGTTTGAGATTGACTGCGGTGAAAAAAAAAACGAAGTTTTACAAGATCACATCACAACTTCATGATGAATCAAGTTTTTGTTTAACATACACCGATGCTTAAATTTGTCAAATGGTGTTCATTCAGCGTAGTGTGTGTGATTATGTTATGCTCGTGTGAAACCTAAAGCGGCCCATACACGTTCAGTTTTCCGGACAGTTCAGATGAACCTTACTCTGAATAAAAAACTGCACGATTATTTGAACTGAGCAAGTGTGGCGTCAGGTTAGTTTTGCGTTTTGTCTTCATGTCAGTTTCATCAGTTTTGGCAATTCAGTACCAATTCGGACTCTCTCCGCTTCATGCGTATATTCGCACTATGGAGTTGCTTCTAGAGATTTCTTATTGTTTGTGCTTTAAGAAACCAAAGTGGAACATTTCAAAGAAAAATAATCAAGAGCAAGGTCTACGAATCAGTGAACCTCGGTCAGGGGGAGGAAACAGCGGTAATGTTGCGAGGCGGTTTTTTTTTTTAAAGAAGGGAGATAGTTGCTAAAATTATAGGACTGGATCAAGATTTATTGGAAAGATTTTATGTTATACTATCACTAATTAACAGCAAATGGAGATCGATGAGGTGTCTTTCAGAATATATATGGTTGGTACGCTTTGTCACCAATTGTACACAAATTACTCGTGCATGGAATGACTATTGTACAATATGCAATTCTTCCAATTGGAATGTTCTTAGAAGAAGCAGCAGAAACGAGAAACAAATGCATTAGAAGATTTAGGGAAAATAATACAAGAAAATTCAACAGACAGGTCAACTTAGATGATCTGTTCTTAAGGCTTCTAATGACTTCCGATCCCATCATTTCTCTGAAAAACAAAACAAACAAAAATACTAAAAAAGTTTTCCTTCCTGAAAATACGCGGCATCTAATATTGATACTTGTTAATATACTTATTGTTCCAATTAATTTTACTAAGTAGTTTAGGAAAATCCCCTTCCTTTGCATTACCACTTATAAGAAACACTAGGAAATTGATTTGTTGACGGTTTTCACCACGTAATTGCATATAAATGAAATGATAATTAGGAGATTTCTCTGAGATCCCCCATGAAACTGAGTTTGTAACATCAGTTAAACCATCTCCGAAAAAAATTTGTGCGCAAAAATGTGACAAGCACAAACACTTTTGGTTGGTATATGATATTCGATTTTACGGACCTCTGTTCAGAAATCAGTTTTCACAGTGATTGTAAAACCTTTTTTTTTATGAGAAAGATAAAAAGTTTAAAAGGTACATCTTACTATACGTACCACAAATGTCCAAAGAATAGATTTTAAATATTTGTTATGAAAATACACTCCTTAGTATATTACTAAGCTAGATATTATATGATAACGTACAAAAATACTTGCACGAAGTTTTGATTTAAATGATTTCCAATTTTTTCTCACATTATATAAAGCTATCAAATGCAATCAAAATTTTTTTTTTCGGATTGCCCCATTTTTAGAATCCGTTATTTGAAAAGGGGTATTTTATTGTTAAAATCTTACATAACTATTGAACCAGGTAGTATAAAAAAATCTTCTTCCACTAATAGTTGCGTCTTTTTAGGCTCCTGAATTTCTTAGAACATTACTTTATTGAGAAAATTCAAATTAAATAGTTATTGAATAAAAACTGTTTTTTTAAGAAGCACCCTAACTAAGGATATGTTAACCGTTCTAATATAAAAACGGTTAAAGATACACAACCAATATCTTCGACAATGTTGCCTTAAATTGATTATTCTAAATTATTGTGGAAGGATGCATTGTTCTGTCTCATTCAGATTTTGAAATAATTTTTTAATTCATAGTTTGTTTCAGGACCACCCTAAAACCACTATGGCCGAAAAACGCAGTTTATTAAGTGGAACTTCAAATCTCTGAGGCCAATAATAAAAGCGTAAACAATTGTTTCCTGCTAATTTTGCTTCCTGGACCACTGTTCAATGTTATTCAAATTTGGATGGGTTAAGGCAAACATTTCCGAATCGAGAGATTTTACCGACAAATCCTAGTGTTTTTTAATGATCCAAAACTTCTCGGAAATGAAAGAATTGATTTCGAAAGACTTAGACTGCATTGGTTTGGGACTACAAGACCTTTCATTTGAATCTAAGGTCATGAAAATCGGTTCAGCCATTTCCGAGAAAAGTGAGTGCAAAAATTGTTACATACCTACATACACATACCCTTCGTCTTCAGGGCAAAAACTACAACAACTTTTAACGCAAAATAAATATTTTGTAAAGCAACACTTGACCAAAGAGCCATCTTTCAATAGATCACTGGAATTTAATGTTTGGAAATCATTTCATTCAAATGTTGGCCGCGGCTCCGCTTGAGATGACCCATGCGGAAGGTCCAATTATGCACACTATCTCTAACATTTCGGCCGATATTTCATTAAACAGTGACTTTGTTTAGATGCATTTGTAGCTCTGCAATGCTTCTTGCTGGTCTTCACTCCAGATGCGGCAATTTTGCTTGTTGACGTATCCACTGAACCAGAAATGAGCTTCGTCGCAGATCACAATTTTTCGATACAAAAGTGATTCTTTCTCCAACTTTGCCAGCGCTAATTCATGATTGAATTATTGACTAAACGACGATTCAAGTTTGACAAGATTGACAATAACACAAGACACGATTCACGCGTGATCTGTCAACAACAGTGTTTCCCAAAAGATACCGGCAAAAAATATCAACCTCTAGTACAGAAAAGTTTTCAATTGTAGAATTGTAGATGAATCGTCATATGACATTGTAAACAAGGGACACAGACGAATTGAGCTCACCACCACCGGACTGCATCGAAGAAAAAACTGAATTGTCATCTTGTGTTTAACGCGTATTCTCGATCATTATCCTTACTTTCAAGCCTCATGCTTGGCTGCATTTTCTGTTTTATTGGCTCTAGACAATAACATAAGTTTTTGAACTTTTTGAAAAGCTACCTGAAACCTTAAGTGCTTACTACTCTTTGAGAGAGAGAAAGTGGTATTGTAAAGTACTAAGCTGCTCAAATAGACTGTGTCCATTACGCATATAATTCTGTCGGAATGATCCTAATGTATGATAATGTGATGTGTATCACAATGAAAAACGTCTTGACTCAGAACTAATTATTTGTTGGTAGCATTTCCAACCCCCTTAGGAAGTAAAACACATAAGAAGCATTATTTTATCTAAGATCTTTCACTTAGACAATTAGAAGAACATTTCTCCCGGTTCACTGACTGACTGCCAGACTGACTGATGGTGCAGAATTTTCAAGTTACTCATGCTACCGCAGAGTTTCATGCTCGGGAAACTCCGCAGTCACAGTTCAGGTGGGGAGGCGCCTTCGGGATATCTGTCAGGAGTGAAATTCGAGCTTCAACCGGATGCATACCTTTCGTAGACAATGCTGCCTTGGTTTGTTAATTCGCATTTCGCCGTCGAGATAATTAATATGAATTGTGATAAAGTTGTCTGATGTGAACTCTCACTGGATTTACGAAACGTGCAGAATCTGTTATTATAAGAAGGGGAATTTGAGAAAGCATTAACTAAGTACAACAAACGTAAGTTTTTGATGTCAGTCTGTTTATGAATAAACACAGTTTGTTTTGTGACTGGTGTTGTGAGATTTTGATTAAACATGAATGCTGCGTAGTTTATAGCTACCAATCGTCGAAACTGTATGTAGATGCACCATCGACATTATCATTCGTAATCGCTGTCAATAATGGCGTGCTTACTTGTTTGACTTTATCAGCACAATGAAGCAAACGTCATCGCACCACAGACCATTTGAGCCGCTTGAAATTCTATTGAAGGCTTTCATGTTACAAATGATCAATTAAATACTCCCACTCTCGCAGTTGCCGATCTCGTTCGGCGGCTGAAATTCCGGGAAATGAAAATTAAAAGCCACCATCTATCACTGGCCGTTTCAGTGGCCGCGGGTTCCGTGACCTGGAATCAATTTTAAACTGCCCCCTAGGCCACTGCCATCACAATAATTCAACACTCAAATATGTGAAAGCAATTATGAGCGTTCGGTCGAGTCAGCAGCGGCAGCCCGCCAGCCGAAACCTACCCATTTACAACCAATAATCGATTAAAATTAATCTTCTCCCAGATATGCGTATCACGGCATGCATTCTATGTTTGATTGATGGATCAATGTTGGGCTGTTTGGCTGCTGCCTCTGGGCCTATCATTCGTAAATCAATTAATGATAGATGATAGATATTTTTCCTCTTTCTCATATTCACATTCTGATCAAGTGTGTTCCCAAGGCCAAGTTTGATCGTAAAATTTTCCTTCGGAAAAGATAACAATGTCAAATTTATAATCCGTTAATGGAATTGTCCTTTTTCTCGTGCAGACGAATACATAGAGGTGAGGTGACACTTTCCGCATTCGGAAACTTCAATCAATTAGACCTTCGGTGGTACGATTTTTACCCAGTCCCGGGACTCAGGAGAAACTGTCTTGGCTGCCATTCTTTCAGCGAAGGGAACAAAAACCGATTTTTAATCCCTTTTTCGAAGGGGTCAAGCTGATGGCAGCTAAGGGTACAATCCGACCGGGAGGAAAAATATTACTTCGGATCGAGAAAGAGTTATTAGGATTAGTGATGGTACCGTGGTTGTGGCGTTTGCTGCATGCGCAAGCAAGCAAAGGGTGCGAAAGAAAAATCTATAAATTATTAATAAACTCTTCGAAACGGTTGGCGGTGTATCTGAGCGTGTACAGAACCGAGTTCAGCGTATGACTTATCATTTGACGTTATTTGGTTCCTTCTACGGGCGGAAAGTTACGTCATGCTCCATAGACTAAAGTCAACCAATAAGCAGACCACGGTTTGCCGAGGGAGCTAACGGAAAATACAAATTTTACATTCCAACCCCTGGAAGCCACGGAAGCCTGGAAAAAAAGAGCGAAACGACGCTTCGGGACGAGAGCTTCCATACTTTCCAACTTATTTTTTGTCGTCCGTATCATTCTTCTGGTTATTTATCTTTGGGATTACTGAAAGGCAAGCGCGATTCTCTTCGCCCTCTATGTTCAGTCATCGTAGGAATTGGTCGAACAGTGAGGTGGTGAGTGAAAGTCAGAATAAAATATGAAATGGACCCAGTGTCGCGATCTACGATTGGCGATTGGTGCTCCAGAGCTGTTCGAATGTGGCTCGATGTGGCTTACTTCAGCGAACACACACACGCGCACGGACTACTCAGATATGCTGGACTGAACGAGTTACGGAAAGGTTGGAAGGGGGTTAACATAAAAAATGATAAACGACGCATAAAAGCATAGAAAGCAAATTAATTCAATTTGTAGATGTCCATCTCATAAATAATCGAATGAATCGGTTGTTCAATTAGGATGTAACCAAATGAATTTTAAACTTCGGGAAATCAGTGGGCGATGTGTGAGAAGTAGTGGAAAAGATTGCTGTCAGCATGTACGGGACGGAAAAAGACCCGAGATAATTTGATACCGAGTTATTTGTTATTATTTGATACCGGTTTTTGTTATTGCCTAGTTTTGTAATTTTCATGCGTCAGTTAGTTCGAGACCTACGTTAGAATTCCGTTGTCATTATTTCATACTATTACATCCACTGGAAGAAACTTTTGTTACTTTCCATAACATTGGTATAACCAATCCACATGAAATGTGGATGCTATCAATGTATCTCTTATCTACACACAAAAAAAAACTGTGATTTTACATCTTATTAGATGCACATAAATGGAGCGTCGCAGTTCACGCAAATTTACGTGGAAGAACATTTAACAATGTGGCTAAAACTGCATGACATGAAATTCATTTAAATTAAAAAAATTTGTTTTAATTCACCTAGTTTTGTAATGATGCCTTTCTCATGTACATATAATAGTGTGGTATTCTATTCAAAATTTTTCTCATCGATTTTTGAAAGAAACCAACAGATTGTTTGTGCATAACATACAGAATAAAACAGTGCTTTGATTGCGCAAGTCATCCTTAAGAAAACGAAGTGGGTTCACTGTTATATGCACTTCCGGCACCGGAACCCGAGAACCGGTATAAACATAGTCGGTACCTACGGCCACCAACTAACATGATACACAAACTCTTCTAGTACGCACTCTAAATTACGATTTAAATGTTGTTGCATCCGAAAATATTTTAAGTGACGGTGTACAATATTGAACACACTTTACTCTATAACTCCGGAACCGGAAGTCGGATCCGGATGAAATTCAGGAATTCCGTATGGGACCATTCATTTGAATTTAAGTTTGTGGAAATCGGTCAAACCATCGCTGAGAAAAGTGAGTGAGATCTAGTTTGGTATATATTACCACTATTTCCGGTACTTCCGGAACCGGATACCGGGAACCAGGATAGCCGTAATCGGTTTGTTTCGTTGTCTACTGATAAAGACTATCGATTTGTGTAGTTTTGAGACCAGTTTAGAAATTTTTTTACATGTTTTGTATCGCCGGCTTAAGTGACGGTGTACAATATTGAACACACTTTACCCTATAACTCCGGAACCGGAAGTCGGATCCGGATGAAATTCAGGAATTTTCGTATGGGACCACCAGACCTTTTATTTGAATCTAAGTTTGTCATAATCGGTTCAGCCATCTCCGAGAAAACCTAGTGAGATTATTTGACACATACACACACACTCACACTCACACATACAGACATTGCTCAGCTCGATGAACTGAGTCAAATGGTGTATGACACTTGGCCCTCCGGGTCCATTTTCACTAGTCGACTTTTCAAGTGATTGCATAACCTTTCTATATAAGAAAGGCAAAATGAATACTTATAGCAACACCGCCGCCGACTTGAACCGAGAATCATTGGATCGCAAGTTCGTCTGTTAATCGACTGCTTGGCTGGTAAAAGGTGCATTTAAATTCATACAGTCGCACCTACTAGCAGAACGCAAGTTACAGTCGAAACCAGTAAAATTCAAGCTCATCTAACATTAAGTCATTAAAAATAAAATTTTCCGTCATTTGACAAATTGGGTCTTTATGAATTACATCGTATGAGGGATTAAGTCACCTGTAAAATTCAAATTTTCTTAGAGTGTATAAGCTCGCAACTCGATATATTTATACTGTCACAGTTTATATATTCATTTAACAGATCGGCTGAAAAGTTCGAATCGTTGCTATGAGAGGGCGCCACTAGAATTAAATCCATACCATTTTCAGTTAGTGCCAACCTTCAAAAGATACGTGTATAAATTTGACAGCTGTCTGATTATTAGTTTGTGAGATATTGCATTTTGAGTGAAGCTACTTTTGTTATTGTGAAAAAACGTGTTTAATCCACCTAGCAGTGAGATGATACCTATTTTTATCAATCCGCATGTGTTTTTTGCATGAATATTCTTCGGTGTTTAAGTTTTCATGACATTATTTTAATGACCCTCGTTTTAAGCGACAATTTGAGATTTTAATCACTCATTACTCTGTAATGTCGAAACTGCAAATCGGATCGAATTTGAATCTAGAAGTGTGATAATCGATTAAACATGCCATGATATGTAAGTTCCACTCTAGAGTTTACGGTAATTTAAGGTACTTCCAGAGCCGGTATTCAGGAACCAGCATAACCCAAACCGATTCGTATGGCCATATGACGAATAAATTACAACAGTTTTGAGTTCAACTTTGAAGCTTTTCGGGATTGTCATCTTCTATATCGGTTTGAATTTTAAAAATTCATCATCATGTAATTCGAGAACCGGAAGTCATAATTGGATAAAATAATTAATTTTTGTATATAAGTTTGTTTTAATTAAAATTTTTGTTTCTGAAATTTGATTAGGCTTTTTTTGAGAAAACGATTGAGCTTTGAGAAACGATTTTATACTGGAACCGGAATTCTAAAAGCGGTATGGCCGAAGTCAGATAAATTCACCTGAGTAGCTGTACACTTTACATTTGTTTCAAAACATTTGAAAATCAGTTAAGACATCTTTGAGAGATCATAGCACGAATTAAATTTTTAGGTGCCTTCTGATCGACAACTGAATACCACTAAAACTGAAAAAAGTTAATTTTTTTATCGACTATCCAAATCTGCTAACCCGATAAATCTGATTAAATTATGTGGAATAGACATTTTTATACAATCCCCGAAACCGGAAGTTGGATCTGACTGAAAAGCAAGATGTTTTATAGAACTTTGAAACTTTTCATTTGAATCTTAGATGATTCTTAGATTTCATTTGCATCTTAGATCGGTTCAGCCATCTTCAAGAAAAATGAGTTACACAATTTTGATTTCGTTTCACATATCATCCTGTAGTTCCGAAACCAGAGGCCGGAACCAAACATAATGCAGGAACTTTGTTTGGGAGCATACGACTTTTCGTATGAATCTGAATTTGTAGAAAAGAAATTTTCCGAGAAAATTAATTGAAGTTATTTGTCACACACGCATTTGCTGATCTCGACGAACTGATTCGAATGGTATATGGATGTTATGTTGTTCCAGCATTTATTGCTGTAAGTAGTTTAAAACAAAATAATTAAAAAAAATTCTGCCATCATCTGGTTTACATATGTCATATTCGAACGATTATGTTGCCAAAAACGAGCCGTGCCAAAATCGGTCCGCGGCTAAATGTCATGAAAAAGAATGCTGTACACAATCCTTTTGGTTCTTAGAAACAATTGTATGTAACAGTAAAAAAAATCGTGTTTTCCGTTGCTCCCAAGCATTTCTTTGTCATACAGCGCTCAAAACTCCTACTGCTGGAATAGGGGGAAAAGTCGCTTACAGAAAAATTTCGATATCTCCGTTAAAAATGGACGGATTTTAACAATCTATGGCTTGTTGGATAGGTATTACCGTGCGGAATCTAAGTCTGAAAACATATTCTGTTTTCAAGGTCAATTGTGACAGATACTGTCAAAAAACTGGAAATTTTGACATAAAACTTTGTATAACTCAAAAAGTAAACATCCGATCTCAAAACCATTCAATAGCGTTTTGGGTGACGGGGAGACCTTTCATTTGCGACTAGTTTGATGAAAATCGGTCCAGCCATCTCTGAGATCTCGACCTCTTAGTTGACAACACACATACGGACACACACACATACACACACACACAGACATTTGCTCAGTTCGTCGAGCTGAATCGATTGGTATATGTCATTCGGCCCTCCGGGCCTCGGAAAAATTTTCGAAAGTTTGAGCGAATTCTATACCTATTTTTTATATATATAAAAATAGGTAAAAATGGAAAAAAAGGAATTTCGTGTGTTGATGAAACACTACTTTTTGATGAAAAAAAGTGCCGCCGATACCAAAAAATGGCTTGATGAGTGTTATCCAGACTCTGCACCGGGCGAAGCAACAATTCGTAAGTGGTTTGCAAAATTTCGTACTGGTCATATGAGCACCGAAGACGATGAACGCAGTGGACGTCCAAAAGAGGCTGTTACCGATGAAAATATGAAAAAATCCACAAAATGATTTTCAATGACCGTAAAGTGAAGTTGATCGAGATAGCTGACACCCTAAAGATATCAAAGGAACGTGATGGACATATTATTCACGAATATTTGGATATGAGAAAGCTTTGTGCAAAATGGGTGCCGCGTGAGCTCACAATCACAATGTCACAAGTCGATGAAAACCATGCTGAAATTGAACGAATGGGGCTTCGAATTGCTCCCTCATCCACCGCATTCTCCAGATTTGGCCCCCAGTGACTTTTTCCTGTTCTCAGACCTCAAGAGAATGCTTGCTGGTAAAAAATTTAGAAGCAATGAAGAGGTAATCGCTGAAACTGAGGCCTATTTTGAGGCAAAGGACAAATCGTACTACAAAAATGGTATCGAAAAGTTGGAAGATCGCTATAATCGCTGTATCGTCTCTGATGGCAATTATGTTGAATAATAAAAACGATTTTTGGCAAAAAAATGTGTGTTTCTAATAAACGATACGAACTTTTCAGCCGAACTGTTAGGTGTAAGAGAAAAGCCAAGAAGAGTTAAGATTTTGTCATTCGTCTTCACCAACAGGCATAAAACATACTCATCTTTAGTATCAACAGATTACATTTACCCAAATGATACATAACAATCATCTTATCTTACCTTATCATTATCTGAATCTGAAACTTTAACGCTAGCGCTAGTCATGTATATTTATAAAGCCACAAAAATAGTGCAATTAATAAAGTTAACAGCGAATTACGACGATGGATGTCAACATTTATTGAGTTGTAGGAGATCTGCGCATTCAACCTGGGATTGCATTACATGATGAGTTTACATCGATTTTCGTAGCATGGACAATTTGAAACATTTCTCCATGGCAGACGGCGCAAAGCGAAACGAACGAATTTTCACTGAACAGCTTCAATGCGTAGCTTGTCGGCCTAATTTTACGGTTCCTAAACAGCGACAGCGTACTTAAGGATTGAGCCAACTAATGCGCTATAAAACAATAAATATATGTAATATATGTTATAAAAATATTTTGCAATACGAACGATGAGCTCCAACACCTTAGATGCTTTTGAGATTGTACATTCTACATGATCTTTGAAATTAAGTTTGGAATATGGATATTTTCGGAATTGATGTTCGATGTTTGAGGTGATTCTAAAATTTAAGATGGTGACTTCCGGTTTATTGATATTCCCTAAGAACCCTTACAAGATGGGTATTTTCAGAACGGATTTGATGTATAGACCTCAGAAAACGATGTTCGAGGTGGTTCTGAATTCCAAGATGGCGACTTCCGGTTTATTTTACCGGAAGACAATGTTTAAGCGCGTTTCAAAAACAATATGGTAAGTTTAGGTGTATGGATATAGCCAGAGGTGGAAATAAGCCCATTTTACGCACGAAAATGTGAATCACGATTTCCGATTGTGAATCAAAAAACCGAGCACCGTAAATGAAAAAATTGGGTAACAAAACTAAAATTACGATTTTTTTAAATTGTGGAAACTGGACACACAGAGCAGCAGCAGACCTTATGCATACGCGCTCTTTTTATTGCCCTGAAACAAGTTTCTTCTCACTCTCAGAAGACAACCATGCACAGGCAAAGAGCTTTAGCTGCTCTCACAAAAACTCGTACGTGCATTTATGTACCGCGGCAGAACAGAATGTACAACGCTTTGTACATTCTCAGCGCATTTAGCCAAGAACGAGGTTCGAGTGCTCCAGTCACATGAGTATAAGCATCGCAACCTGTGCTAATTAACTATATGATAAGTCCCCGATCACAATATAACATTTATACAATTTTGTAAGAATAATAAACCCTACTTATTTTGGAAATGCTGTTCTATGAGACTTGTTTGATTACTTTCCCTAGCGTACGGCACAATTGTTAATAATTAGGTTTGCAAAAGCGAAAAAAGTATCTGTAACTATCCAATCATTCTAAAGCTTTTTTATCTACTTCTTGAAAATCCTGGTGCGATCTTACTCAACACCACCTTGAATTTATTTAAAATTGTTTGCGTGGTCATACATAAAAACCACCTTAATATCATCTAGAATTAAATATAGTAATCACGCTAGTAATTTTATTCATATTAAACTACTTTTAAAGCCTGATAGCATCGATAATCGGAGTAATGTTTTACATTTTTATGAACATTGATTCCGAAAAATATTTAAATAGACATATATTATCGAATTTAATTCGTCAAGATAACAGCATTTGATTTCTATACAATTAGATTAAAATGAAAGGTTCGTCATCATTATTCAGTATTCAGAACCTTGAAGGTTGCAAAGCGCAAATGTTCAATTAATACAGCTTAGATAAAATACATAACATTCAATATGTGGAATGAATCCCGTAGCCAAGGGAAACACGTAGGAAGTTTCCATGCAAAAATCATCACATTTGCTTTGAAAGTACCGGCTAAGATTTTTCCGGTTATCCCATTCAAAGTTTTTGGCCCGGTTTTTACTCTAAGAATGACTTTAGACGATTTCTGCTCTGGACAGTTCAAGTCCGGTTTTGACATACATAAAATATTAATTCGGTTTTCGTATTCAAAACTACTTAAAGGGGGTTTCAACGATAAGTTGCACTTATCAGCCGTTCATATAACGCTCAATCACTTTTTGAAATCTGCTATGTTTCAAACAGTATCACATATAGAGATTTTTTGATAAAAAGCTTTGGAAATTAATGTTTTATTCATGTCAATTCATGTTAACTTGAATTAGGTCGAAGAAAACTCTAAAATTATAGTGATCTACAACT
Source organism: Malaya genurostris (assembly GCF_030247185.1). Classification (NCBI taxonomy): domain Eukaryota; kingdom Metazoa; phylum Arthropoda; class Insecta; order Diptera; family Culicidae; genus Malaya; species Malaya genurostris. Next base: position 57,092,455 of record NC_080572.1, on the reverse strand, counting down.
CCAAAATGGAACTGGTATCGATCGATTTGCACTATTTTTCGGATTCAAAAGAAAGTTATTATGAATAGAATTTCATTAAGATCCAACTTCCGATTCTGCAATTCCAGAAAAATGACCTTATGGTTATTAACCTTTCCGGATCAGAAAAACTCCACCAAAAAAATTAAAACTGGCATATAAATGAACACAAAAAGGTTAAAAAATTTCAAAACTGCTCTTACACATTCATTTCAAATTACCTTTTATGTCTATATGTAGATGATCCTACAGTTGAATTCTTGAATTTTACAGGCAGTGAAACTGTTAACTTCGAAGACACTCTTGAATCAGGGCTGGAAAAATCAAAATATCATCAATTCGAAATCACTAGCGAAGATGATCACTTGTGATCTTTTCCAATAAAGATCACTAATAATCTGTTCAGTTTATCAGTTATCTTTGAATCACTTCTTTCAAAATCAATATTAACCTTCCATCACAGAAAATCGGTGATTCCTGTAAGATCAAATCAGTGGACGATTCGATCAGCTTCGAGCATTGTGGAAAAAAACACATATGAGCAAGATCAGACATGGATGCCGATTGATTTACGTCTAAAATCTTGAGGGGTGTGAAAATTAGTGACAACAGTAATCCTACAGGAATTTTTAACTATCATAAGGAAAACGCGTGTCAATCAGACTTCTAAAATCGTTAAATTAGTAATTTTGTAGCTTTGGGAAGTTTAGTTCTGGGTAATAAGGAATATTATAGGAGCATGTATATCAATGATTTTTGTCAACCTATATGCACGAGGGTGCTCAAATTGGGGAAAATTGTCAGTTTGTAACTTTCAGGAATGCTCCTTTAACAGTCCTTATCACCAGAGTTGGGAAAAATACCGGTTTCATTACGGTTCGATTACGAAGATTCAACATATGTTCTCGTTTGAGACAAACCGTGTTTGATTTCGTCACCTGTTGTTTAATTCGTAATAAAATTAATACTAGACGAAGAGAAATGAATGCGTAGGGATCGTAATCACATGAATCAGTAGGGATCGTAATCACATTTATAATGTAAAATTTGTAAATAATATACAACATCAAATAGTGATTATAGCGTCAAAAGACTTTGTTTTACCTCCAGCTGGTTGATGCTCATGCACTTTTAAGATTAAACCGAATAATACGCTATTTGATATGAATTTGATTTATAGAATTAACAGGAGCGCAGCATTTGGCACAGCGTTTGAATTGGCGTAGCTAAATCCTGCACTCCTGTTACTTCTGTGTAGGATATTCAAGCTTAATAGGGTAATATTAATCAGTCGCATGGCACGCTTTGTGATTGAATTTTTCTTTTTTCTTATAATAAATTTTTTATTCTGGCCTTTTAGCGTAAAAGCTTCAGGTGGTCGATTTTCTTATATTTTTGTTACTTAAATTTTTTTTTGCTATTGGATCTCCTTGTCACCCTTTTTCTAGGGGGAGATGAGTTTCCATTTCCATCCAACGAGGATCGGGGGTCACTTCGTCCGCGACTTATCTCATCATCCATTGCTTCATCGTCGGTGTTGTGTGTGATTTCCGTTTTATTTTCGTTTTCCTTGTTGATGGTAGTCTTGGGCTCGTTGAGAGTTACTGTAGATGCGCCTTGTTGTACATTGTTTGCAGTTGCTGGTTGGTTGGAGGGTAAGTTGTTAACTGCAGCTGGTGTACTTTGTTCTATAGGGTATACTGATGGTTTCGTTTAAGGGTATGCTTCATTGTTGTTGGTGGCTAATAAAGGTGTACTGGGGTTGGTTAGGGTTGGTGTGAAGGAAGCACCGTTGTCCTTTGGTGTAGTTGTCTCCTTGTCCAGTTTATCACATGGCTTACCGTAATGAACAGCTTTTTGGCAATATTGACTTGTAGCCATCTGATTGTCATAGGTAACAAGTGATTTGCACGGAATTCTTGTATCTTGACCGAAAATCACATAAGATGGTATTGTTACGCATGCGTAACAAACGTACGCCATTTAGAATACCGGGGAAAAAATTCTTCCACTTTTTTTTCGATAGAGAGAATCTCTCCGTATTGGGACATAGTTTTGCGAATATATGAATCGGTGACGCTTGAGGGAAGATTATGTCGAGTTCGTTCTATTACTCACTACACAATACTGTACTTGGTTTCTTCTGTCCCGAACGTAAGCGGTTTTGATTGAATTTTTCTTATCATTATAATTATTATTCATTCCAGCATGTATGTTAACACTATCAGCTGTTTTTATGATATTACTCCACCACGACGGTATTATCGAATAAATTTCAAATGACATCCATCTGAACTTGAAAGAACACAGAGTAGCATTAAAACGATCCTAGCTTTGTTGAAATGTTGTTGTGATACTAATAACGATGAAGACATTTTTAAATTCTAAGTAAAACCAAAATTTATATTATCAAAAATCATTCGTTTCAAAATTTCTACAAAAAATGTGTGATATGAAAAGATAATACTGACTATTTTTATTTACTGTGAATCAAAAAACATGCTTATTTCCACCCCTGGGATATACCATGAAGACCATTACGAGATGACTTTATGTCATTTAAAAAGTCGATTTTCAAAGTCAAATTTTCAGTATCTATTCATCAGATCCTTTCCGAAAATACCCAATTTGAAAAGGTTCTTAAGATATCGATAAACTGAAAGTCGACATCTTGGTTTTTAGAACTACCTCAAACATCGTTTTCCGACATCTACTCATCAAATCCGTTCCGAAAATAAGCATATTGTAATGGTTTTTATGGGATATCAATAAACTGTAAGTCGTCATGTTGGATTTTGGAACGACCCCTTACATTATTTTCTTGTGCCTATTTATCACATCCGTTCCGAAAATGACCATATGATTAGGGGTTTCCACTTTCGTTCCCCAAAATTTTTCTTACGAAGTAAATCCCAAATAACGTAAACTTTTTTTACGAACTACCTCTTTACGAACTACCTTGTTACGAACCCCCGTTTAGTTCAGTGCAAAAAGGGAACATGGGGCAAAATGAATATGATAGCTTTTCGTGCGGTCCTTCTAAATACGTGGAATCGACTTTCCAGGCCATTTTACACCAACAAAAGGTTTTATGATTAGATGTATCATGTCACTGGAAGAAATGTTGTGTTTTGTTCCAATTTTACCCTTTGTGCAATGTTAGAGAGAGAGAGAGAGAGAGAGAGAAAACTGAATTATTTTGTCAAACGTCATTTTTATGAGGGTTCGCTAATATCAACAGATCAATTCTCGGAAGCGGTATTCATTGTAAAATCCACTCTTAGATGAAAGATTCTAATATGCAGAAGATCTATTGACATTTTGAATTCATTCTAACCGAGATAAAATTAAATTATTTGTTCTTTGTGACAAAAGATAGTGATCAATCTATTGGCGCTGGACATTCAATTCACCATCGTTAATCCCGAAGCGATTCCTAAATTTTCTTATCTACAACTTTCAAACAACCTTTTCCGAAGCCTTAGATTGTCTATTCAGCGGCTAAGCCATATTCATGAACCTATCAATGTCAAAGCAAACGACTCTTCTGGCAACAAACTGGACCCAACCCGATCGACACGACCTCGTGAATAGTCTAATTCCGTTAATAAATTTGGATTAGTATAAAATTATTGAAATTTTATCTCTACATCAAGTGGACCCGCTTTTTTTCGAACATTCAGATCATCGATCGGAGCAGAGCCCTGATCCCGTGACAGAAAAAACCTGCCACACCGTCGCCGCTGCCGATCATCATAATCATCATCGCTGTTCCCTTGTGACAACTCGGTAGATAATAAACATATTTCATTTCCCAGCCAGTCTGCCGTCCCAGCCAAAGCAATCGCGGGTTCCTTTCCTTTCCTTCTGCCGGTCCTGATTTTTGACCGGTTGAATTACCTCAGGGATCAGCGCAGGCACGGCAGAATAATAAAGCAGAAAGATTTGAAGGCTCGTCCCAAAAGAGAAAAAAAGGAGCTGCTTCGTGCGCGGACAGGTGTATTTCTCACGATTATTTGAGAGCTTCTTGCCAGCGACTGACTGTTGGCCACCGTCACCGGGAGTTCATTTCACTTGATTTTTCGTTTTCCATTAATCCGGCAGGTTGTGTAGAGGAGTATCCGAAAAAGATAAATAATATAGAAAAAAAAATGAAACGCGACGAGAGAGTGCCGCGCCGGTACGATGTGATGGTTTAGGTGAATCGAATTTGGATTGGTGGAGCGAAGGGAAATGGATTTGGCGGTAGAGTTCGAAACCGATGATGACAAAAAATTTAGGTCTTACACTGATTTGACGGGCAACTTTAATAATACTGTTTTGAAGATACTGAATATGCCATGAGATTTTGAGAGCTTGTTTCAACTTCTCATTAAAAGTTTTATTATTTTGTTACGGCTCACAGCTCTAAATACCTGACCGGAATGGATTATGACGGTGCAAATTTTTTTCTCACCTTTTTTCCTTTGCTGGTGATGAGCTACAGACTTGGTTAAGTTCAAATTCATCCACCGGAGACAACCGCCTTTTCGCTCCCGTTTCCCGTTTCTATTAACCTATCCTATCTAGATGTGTTAGGATGAAGTGGAGGAAGGAGGATCATCGATGAGATTTCGTTGGCCATCACAAGTGTCAGAGTTAATATAAGAAAAAAAGGAACGTCTGCTTCTTTGGACAGAGGTTACGAAACTTTTTTTGCCTGAAAGTAACGAGCAAAGCAGAACTTACGGAAAACCGTGAAGAATACTTTTCACTGCTAAGCGAAAAGGTTAAATCGTTTCGCTAGGAATTAAAATTTAAACTCGGGACTGGATTATACACATTAACCAAACGACGGACAAACGGCCGAATGGAAATCGTGAAGCGTTCGGTCGTTCCTCTTTCCACCCTTTCCAATCATCGGAGATCGTTGAAAATTTCTTTAATTGATACGAGTACGGTATGAATATTTAACGATCTCAATTCTTCCTTCGCCGATCTTCGTCTCTCGCGAGGTACCCAGTATGGGCAGGACCGGACCCGGGGCGGTGTATTTCCCGCTGTTCGTGCACCCGGAAGCCAACTAACGACAAGCGTGGAATGTTCACGGTTCGCCAGGGGATAATCGGTTTGTGCTTTTTTCCCGCGTTCTCGCCGATTTTTGTTCTCTTACGTCACGAACGAGAAACGCTGTGCCACCGCCATCGCCATCGATCGAAGCAGATTCGTGGAAGGTAAGCTAAGCAGCCGACTTAGCAAGGGGTATAAAATTTAATTAATTGAGATATGAAGTCTGTTTCATTGGGTGACTTTATTGCCTTTTCACGAAGCCGGACAAAGTTTTTCGGTTGTTCCTAATTGGCTCCCAGGTGGTAACGGAACTGAATGAATTGCTAAAAATTATGTCTTCATTTTGTAGCTTCCGCTGTGTTTGTCTGGAATTTGTAGTAGAGTGAGTTTCAGCTTCTCTAGGAAATAGTTATTGTCTCTTCGTACGTGGAGCGCCGCAACAGCTCTGAGGTACTGAGTTCTGTGTTTAATTTCCAAAGTATACTCTCGGATCGGTGCATCTAATCGAACTTTTGGAATTTTATAATGTTCGCATTTTATCCGAGTTTTAGTAGTTTTGGGCTAAACTTTTTCTGTTCTAGAGTTATTTCTCAAAGTTTCGGACTTTTTGATAATACTACGTTGCATTGTTTCGACCCGATATGTGAAAACTAAGTTAGGAACAAGGTTAGAGGTTAACGAATGTTTCGATCTAAGTCATAACATGTTTTGTAAGCTAGGTTCTAAAAAATGTGAAAAATATCACTAAACTGGAAAAGATTTTAAATTCATTTGATAAAATATTTTACTATAAGATATTTATTAAAGGAATTTTTTCTCAAATGTTGGCTAGAGCAACGCTTCAGGTGCTCAATTCTGATGGACTAGTTTCAGTAGACTTTTTCGGTGAATGTACTTGCCTTGAAGGTCTTTATATAGCCAAATAAAAATAGTCTAATGGGGTCATCGCATCTCATATTGTTGTGCCAAAACATAAACTTAATTCGGCATTTTTTCATTTTTTGAACAGCCGAACTACCGAACATTCAAATTCTACTGATATATCAGCACAACTAACCGTTTGTTTACAGCAGTAACTTGAGGTAATATTAATATTACTGAAAAAAATCAGCTATCATTTTTCTGGAGATGGCTGAGCCAATTTTAACTAGCTTAGGGTCGCAAATTTTAACTAGGTTTGGGAGAGATAATCGTAGAAGTGCCGTGACCGACAAAAAAGCATATTCTTTCATTCGCACTTTTTTTTTTCTTCAAAAACAGACCAATAACCAAGCTCAAATGTATTACTGCTGATACTTTTGATTTCGAAAATGTTGTCGAATATACCAAGTTATCGCTGAATCTCGCTTATGTGAACTAGCAGAATCAATCTAACTAGATTTGTGTCAAAAATCAGCCAAACTTCGAATCAGAAATTATTCAAACAAAAAGTATAAGTTCTCATTATATTGAAGAGGTTTTATGAATCAGGAGAAATTTAAATTTCATTTTAAAGCATCCTCGAACTTTCGTTTGTCGTTTTTTTTGCAAAAGTATTATTTTTATGACACGAGCCTTCGTTTCAGTGCGTTGTTATAATCGCCTGAGATTTTCAATCGCACGTATCATTTGAATAACATGTCTAGTTTTGCTTGCTCCGTTTCAAATGCCAATGAATCTACCTATGTTGATGGAATATTGCCTTTATAAACATTTAAATATATTTGTTGATGTAGACGGTATTATCATGAGATCTTATGAAGTATTCGCATGCTCCTCTACATGGGGCGACGATTTAAAGAAAAACCTTTTCTTTAAATCGTCGTGAATAATAACTTAACGTAACTAATATTGAAGATGAAAACAGATTTTAGTTGGGTTGTTAGTAACTTTATTCATTTAAAATAAAAAAAAAACAATCACACTCTACAATTATTACACCAAAATGTCCCTGTTTTGCCTCCATTTTCCTACTTGTCGTCATGGTCTTGTTTCTAATTTCAGTTGACTTCTTGGCAGTTTCAATGCAGGGTATGTCATAGTAAGTACGCTATTCGCAAAACTTACATATAGTCAGTTGGCTCTCATAGGTTACCGTCGTTTTAAAAGGATACCTTCTGCTCTGACCAAATTCAAGTAAGAAGGAATTGCTCTTTGTAACCGCAATCGCAACATACGCTACACTTCGCTTTCGCCAGGTAGAATCTCTTCGTCGTCGATTTCAGTTTGTTCTTTTCAGTAAACGTTAACGGGTGAATATGAAATGAAAAGACGGATAGGTATCGTAGATTGAATCAGTTATAAATTTTGCAATGAGAAGGCTGAACTAGACAGGCTCGTATAAGCATAATCAGTACAAATAATTGAAATATACTTATTCCTTCTACTTGAAGGGGGTCGAACATGAAAATCGAGTCTTCAAGTATGATTGTCTACAAAGAGTTTTTTTCTTGCGCACTAAACCAAATACGGTGCTGAATCGAACCGTTTTTTTGCGATTGGGAGCGGCCAATAATATTTTGGCTAACCTCTAAATGACCAAACCTGCATCGGCCAGAAATAGTCGAAAACACGTTTTCGTTCGGCATGTCAGAAAAGACATTGCACTCCGTTGCAAAACAACAAGTGTTCTGTAAGTAGCAGAAACTTTACGTCTGCTTAGCGGTTTTAAATTGAACTGCTCTTCACTGATTAGTCAAAGACGAAACGTAAAAGTAACAATAATATTTTGCCCCAGCTGCAAATTGTCCCAGGTACGCAACTGGGAGAACGGGCTACTGAATTGTCTGTTGGTTTTTTTAGCAATATAGATATTAAAATTTTGGTATGTTTCAAGAATCCGTGAAAAATTTCAAGTCGTAAATCATGTATCCGGTTTAGCTCCATTCTTTCTGTCCGGTTGGGCCCCGCACATGTGATTCGTTTTCGAGGCACAATAATAATTACATTCGTACTATAGAATAACTTCTTTATATAATTTATTTTACACCGACTTTAATTGTTTTGGTCGTTCTCCGGGGAGGAAAATCTATGGAATAAGGATTCAGTTAATTCAAATGTTGTTGTAAACTTATTTCCAAAATTTTGCGTCTACAGTTTTCTCAATTTACATAAAAAATGCACATTGATTGTACGATCTCATCAATTCAAATCAATGTTGAGAATACTCATTCCCCCTCCCTCGTGTGAGTATTTTTGTGAACCTCACTTAGTTGATAGAAATATGTTGTACTCGTAAAGTAGTACCAATTCATCGTAAAACCCGATCAATGTTCCCTTACACTTTCCATGTTCCGGGCACTTGCTGCACTCCCTTTCTCTCAGAATAACTTTATAATCTATTTTGATTTAACTTCCTTTTTGTCAGTGAACTTACTACAGATATCCACCATGATTATCCTGAGTAGTGCAGAAAGTATCTGTGCTTTTCAAAAATTATTGATTCGCACCTTTGATACATGTGCCAAACTTGGTGGCGATTCGTTTAGTTGTTTCGTAGTTATGCTGAGACTTAAATACACTCGCGTTCATAGGCAGATAAAGTTTATTTTCCCTTAGTTCTTTGAATTCCCCGGCAAAGTGGAACCAGATCTTTTGAAATTATTTAAAGAAAATTGCGCTGCATTCAAATTAACAACAGCAATACTATCTACTACGACCTTGAAATTCGGCGATTCGTTCAGTAGTTTCGGAGTTATGCCGTTACATCTCTCTTTTAAAGGTAATTGCTAAATCCACCCCCCATATAATCATATCTAAGGCATAGAAAATGCTTGCATGGTCTTCAAAAATTATCGATTTTTGTCAAATTTTATGAATTTTTTAATGATCCCCTCCCTGTCAATGACACTTGCTACGCTTCCTCCCCTTTAAAAATACCTTTATGTCTATTTCTGAAGAGCAAGAAATACCTGTGCCAAGTTTAATAGCCATTAAAATACCCTTATGACCATATCAGGAGAGGATGAAGTATCTATGCCAAGTTTGATACCAATCCGTTAAGTAGTTTCGGAGTTAAGCCATTACAAACATTACACCCCCTTTTTTAAATGCACTTGCTACATCCACTCCCCGTATAGTCATATCTAGTGTATGCAAAATGTTTCTATAATCTTCAAAACGTATCGATTCGTGTCAACTTATATGAATTTTTTTCATTACCCCCCTTGTTAATGACACTTGCTACGCTCTCTCCCCTATAAATATACTCCCGAAACCATCTCTGAAATCCAAGAAGTACCATTGCCAAGTTTGGTGGCAATCTGTTCAGTAGTTCCGAAGTTATGGAGTTACAAACATACAAACTTACATCCATTTATATATATATGTTGTACTGTACTCTATTAGAGAATCATCAACAGATGACAATTTTTGTAAAAACTACAAGGATCAGCCCCATGGGGTTGTTCGAGTCATTGATGTGGAACAAGGCAACCAAAATTTCTAATGATCTACAATCAAACAGTTCAATAAATCGTCACACTTTTGAATCCGCAATTGCACGAGAGCCTGCTTAGATTGATCTTGATTAGGAACCAACACCGAACATTGTTTATCATGATTTGTGTTTGTTTTATAGCCGACAAAATTACACCAATATCACAAATGTATGCAATTATATCTTTGTACATACTTGCTATACGGATTTCGATACTTGAGCTTCTCTTCGCCAAGCTTGTGATCAAGTTTTGTATGCAAGCAATTATTTTTATAGCGTTAAGTTTCTCTACCATTCTTCGATTTCTGTTGAAACGATAAACTTTTTCTCATTATAAATCGAGTTCATCTTATATAAATTAGAAATTATATCAAGCTATCAAAATTTACCCTGGGGTAGTAGTCAGTTTCTCAGGTGAAACGACATATCGACATATTTCATCCGAGCTTGCATAACACAAAATCAGAGCATACCAATTAAATCTTCAAATCGTTTTATGGCACTTTTTGTCTTGCTGTCTAGCAACAACCTACCTTTAGCATGCTACGCGTAGGACTGAAACTTTAGCTATAATTTCGCTTCTATTTATAGATTCACGTGCTTCCAACAGCTTCGCTTTTGCATCGATTGACCAATCAGAGTGATGCTTTCTCTTTGATATATCGCTTACTTCTTCAAAACCGCCGTCTATGGCAGGGAAATCCGGTATGTCGGAGATTTTTAGCAAACAAAGTAGGACACTGCTCGCTACTAATCAAAATTTCAATCATTTATAATTGAAAATACGTGACTTGATACATTCAAATCGAAACTTATAAATATTTCCAATCAAATAATGAAAAAATATTAATAATTGATACAAAATAAACTGAACTGCAAGTGTTTGAAACCTGACCACATTTCTACGTGTGTTTTTCTTTGAGTTTCTGATTTTGTGTTCCACATCAAAAGTGAATTGATTTGAAAGCTACTGTGTTGCTTCTGTCGATGACTGAACATGGATCTTATATTTTACAAGCGGAAATGAGCGTGACATTTATTGTTCTTTAATTTTACTTGTTTTGAGTGAATGAAAATGACTTTCATGTGCTCTGGTTATCATATGGAGATAGCCTGTGCACGTCGTTGTTAAGCGAAGTGAATCTTTTTACATCACGTTCGTATTTAAAATGGACGTACACTGAATTACAATTTTTGTCATACTGTACAGGATCTAAAAACTAAAAGAATTTTAATTTTCATGTTCACTTTTTAAAAAAACACTCTTGAAATGCATTCATTTATATCCCTGTAATTGAGGAACCGGATTTCATTTGCCATATACGCACAGACATTTTGCAACCTCGACGAATTAAGTCCTTTAGACCTAGGTTCGGAAAACGGTTTTCACGTTGATTGTAGGCAACATGGCGAAAAACTTACTTTTTTAACCAACTGCGGAGTGTTCGAATAATACTTGATCCTATGAGGTCGAGCACTCTCCTAACTTACTTCATGGTTCCACTCCCTAAGAGTTTGCTTCGGTCGAAAAATAAAATGAAGTTGATTAATATCGCTGTTACCCAGTAAAGACTAATGGAAGATTAAAAAAGCAATAAACAACTTTGGCTGATCACTACAATAATTTAATCAACACCAAATGGAGAACAAAAAGATGTTTATCGTCGCTCAATATCAACAACCGCCGGAAAGAGGCGATATGCCAACAGATATGACACGCATATAAAAATCAATTAAGCTGTTCTGCTATGTTCACTAGGTTGCGGACAAGTGCCTATTTCCCTCAAGTTGCTCGGATGCGCCATAGCTTTCCCACCATAGCAGCATTGTTAGATTACACAAAGTAGAAACTACCATCCGTGCTCCGGTGAAGTTAATTTCCCTCCAGTATCTTGCGGCAGTTTTTACGATTAGACAAAGGAAAACCCGCATCATCATTCTAAACTCTATCGAAACGGTAGAACTTTAATTTGACGATTGGGCCTTCCCGTGATGATGGGAAATTGGTGGGTGTGAAAAGGCTGGTTCGAGCTTCACTAACTTTATCACCTTGACGAGGCTAGACGATTTCAGCCGACGACGACGACGACGATGATGATGGCACCGAGGCGTTATTGATTCATGCGGCAAAGATGCCACTATGAATGGATAGCGTTTTTTTTTGTTGGGCATTGGAGCTGACCTTCGTTGTTGGGGCAGTTATAGTCTAAAGGTGAGCGTGAGTCGCACAGAGCAAAATTGCTTTTCATTTAATTCGATGAGGTTCAAGAAAATAAAGGGTGAGGAAAGACGAGAAAAGACATTCATCGACACGGAGCCAACGAACGGAGTTCGGGTGAGTAATGAGTGCATGTGGTGCTGTTGAACGCGTCTTCTGAGTGTTCGTTTTAGGGGCAATGCTCAGCCCGGGGGCGATCAGCTACATCTGCCTGATGGGTAATTTGTTCTGACTTTGCGTGAACATGATTTATCAGAATGTGTAACAGAACACGACCGGCGACTAAATAGATGAGACTTGGATGATCGTGACGAGCAGCATCGTTCTAGGAGCACCACGGTCACGGCCGGATTCCCGGATGATGCCGGTGATGAAGATGATGGCTTTGGAAATTTGCTACGCCTGCTTGGTGCGCTGGGGATGCTGCTGCCAGGCCAACGAAAATTAGGCAAGTCAAGAAACGGTTGGCCGAACTACTGGCTGATAAATTATTGAGCGATCAGTTGCGTGACGGTGAGTAGTGGTCAATTAGGAAAATTGCCGAGATGCCTTTAATGTTAAAGATGTTCGTGCTAAGTTTACTCGTTTGCTGAAATTGATTGCATGATTCATTTATAAATAATTGAACATGTTCGGTGAAATTTGATTCAGTGTTAAATGTTTGCCAAAAGCAGTAATTATGCAATGGGAATTTTCAATTTGATTTTGACGTCTCAACCCTCCCTAAATCGCCCGCAAATGTCATACATATTACTTTCTTTATGTTTAAAGTTTGATAGTAAAATTTCGCCTGCCATCAATAGATTCAACTTCCGTCTGTCCACATAATAATATCCCAACGGACACCACTGCAAACCAAGCATGACAGATAATAATAAACGGTATCACAATCTGTTGAGCACCCACCCACTACTTGATGGGCGCTTCCTTCTTGGGCGGACGGAAATTGACCAACAATGTTCGTTCCGCAGCCAGCCCATTGTTATTATTATTGTTATTCATTCATTCATCTTCCGCAGTGCGTCTCCGGCCGCTGTACTGCAGTACTCCCGCATCATGGTCCAACCCCAGCCAAGAAGTTTCAATCCCGAACCCGACGGGGGCTGGATCTGACTGACTGACTGTCCTTGGTAAAAGGACGATGACAATTAACGATGACAATGTTTTTGGGCCGTTCTGTTGTTTTATTGCGTCTAAGATAATTTTCCTTCGCCTTCGAAAGCCATCCCGGCATTATCGGCACGGGATGACATTTCGGGACGAGTCAAATTTCAACACCGCAAGGCGTAATGAACATGATTCAAAAATATTTTACCTCAGGACCAGTTCTTCCTCTTTCTTCATCTTTATCGTCCACCGTGCCCTGCTAGGTAAGCACGTAGAACGATTAGAAAGTATGCTAATAATTGTTATGACCGTGGAGTGTGCCACCAACCGGGGATGGCCCTTCCGAGAACTGCTGTCACTCGTCATTCGTGCTGGCTGGCTAAATGGCTTGCTTGCAGCGGTCCTTTTAGGGAAAGTGAATGGGGAAAAATAACCAAAAAGAGAGCTCTAGTGTTCGAGAGTGAGATAATTAAGCAATAAAATTTTTGTAACTTTACGATTTCACACTAACCGAGATCTAGTCGTTCGTCGCTCACTACTTGATGGTAGAATGGAAATACGATTATATTCGACAATGGGTGTAATGATTTTTAACTAAGGCACTGCATATAATTAGATAAACAAAGGAATCGTTCTGTCAGATGTTGAGCTGTTCAAGACTATTGAAGTTTCACGAATAAAATTTTTCACTGGAAAGTTTCAATCCGAATTCTAAGCAATTTCGCAGGCCCGGCAGAACACTTTTGACCCGAGTGAATAGTTGTAATTTTTTTGCCATAACAGACTGAACCCCATTCTGAAACCGTGTCCCAGTAAAGTGATACTACCATCATATGGTTTATACATCAAATTTACGAATTAGAGTGATTCTGTGCTAAACATCTTAAACCGTCGTTTGAAATGCTAGAAGAAGTCTTTAAACCCTTTTTGAGGAGAGTACACGGAGAACCCTTCGATCTTAAAATTGTGATATCGCAGTTTTTGATTTTTGCGATGGTAGATTTAATTAATTTCTTTTTGATTCAACCAATATGGTTTTTGATTTGCATATATTCAAGTAGTTGAAAAATATGTTGTTTTGAATGCTGTCAAATGCCGGAGACAGTTGAAAGCAAAATAATAATTGCAATGCAAAATCAACAACTTTTTTAGTTGAACTCTGTTCGCGTCGCTTCAAAATGTCATTGAAAACAACATCGATGGTTAAAGCGTTTGGTGAAATTGTGTTCATTCGATTTGAGAAATTTATGATAACAAGTGTTTATCTAAATTTATGATAACAAGTTTATATCTTTATCTTTATGTTGTGATAAAGTTAACCTTGTTTAAGATGAAAAAGATTTGGTGACAAATTAAAAAATGTTAATTAATCTCGTAATCTTTCAGGTATGCGCAAAAATTTTATGCTTCAAATTCGATCATTGATTTACTTCCAGCAGACTGTTTTACTTCCAACTGTTTGATACCGATGATGATGTTCATGCATTAGCAATAAAACGCTTTTTGACTTGAATTTAATTTATGAAAGTAACAGGAGCGAAGGGTTTCAAACACATAGAACGCGCTGCGATTGAATGGCGCGTTTGAATTGCCGTCGTAAAATTCCAATTCCCAGCGGTTGATGCACCCAAGCTCATATAAATTGACTAAAATTATTGCAAATCAATAACATTGTTCGAGTTGATTAAACTATTTGCAATGTCTAAAACAAATAAAACCGATTTATTTTTCAACTAACAGAATTTTGTTTCGATAACAACACCAGTTTTTCAACTAAAATATTTGTTGAAATTGAAAGGTATGTGTCCTCACTAATTGACAGCATTTTTTTTTCAAACAGTTAAATTAGTTGTTTCAACCATCGTTTCTGCTAATCGAAAAACAAAAATGACAGTTTAGCTGAAACAACAATCGATTAGTTGTACCAAATTTTAACCAATCGAATTCAGAAAATCAACTAATATTCTGGTTGAAATGGGATCGCGGGTGGTTCCGTGTAATTAACCGGCTTTGAGGTTATACAAAGTTTTAAAAATGGTGATTTCGATGTCGAAGACAAACATGATGGTGGAAGAGAAAAAACCATCAAAGATGAATAACAATTTACTACGAGCTCTTAAAACCGGGTGAAACCGGGTGAAATCACAGGAGATCGCTACCGAACGCAACTGATGCGCCTTAGTCGCGCGCTAAAAGAAAAGCGGCCACTGTATCAAGAGCGGCATGGCAAAGTCATCCTCCAACACGACAATGCTCGGCCTCACGACGCAAAAGTGGTCGAAAAGTACCTGGAAACGCTGAAATGGGAAGTCTTGCTCCACCCGCCGTATTCCCCTTCTGACTTCCACCTATTCCGTTCGATGGCACACGGCCTGGCAGATCAACATTTTCAATCCTTCGGAGAGTGGGAAAAATGGATTGCTTCATGGATAGCGTCAAAAAAGGACTCCTTTTTTCGAGCCGGGATCCGAAATTTTCCGGAAAGATGGGAGAAAGTTGTCGCTAGCGACGGACAATACTTTGAATAATACATCTGTAAGCACTTTTTCGCAATAAAGCTTTAAATTTTGGAAAAAAAACGGCGGAAGCAAAGTTGTACACCTAATATAAATATTAAGTATACCATTCGCTCTAATTTTGGAAAAAAACTCCGAGTGTCATATAACAATCGATTCTGCTCGGCGAACTGAGCAGATGTCTGTCTGGATGTGTGTGCAAAATTAAGAGGCTTGTTTCTCAAAGATGACTGGACCGATTTTGACTAAACTAGTTGCAAATGAAAGATTTCTCTGGAAGTATTTACGGTATTGTTTTTGTTTCGGGATCTGATGATAACTTTCCAAGTTATACAAACTTTTATTTCAAAATTGTCAGTTTTTGCCTTTCTCATATAGAAAGGTTATGCAATCACTTGAAAAACCGACTAGTAAAAATTGGCCCGGAGGCCAATTAAATATTGTACACCGTCACTTAAACCGGCGAAACCAAAACCGTAAATATATTCTAAACTGGACTCAAAACCGTTATTCCCAATCTTAGGGTCAAACGAAAGGTCTTATGGTCCTACCAAAAATTACTGCATATGTTACATATAATAGTGAACACACTTCGTATTCTAATGGATGGCCTAACCGAACAGAGAACTGTTTCATTATCTATGTTATACTAGTTGATGCACAAACAATTCCTTGGTTTCTTTCAAAAATCGAAGAGAAACATTTTGAATAGAATACCACAGTATTATATATGAGAAAGGCATCATTACACCACTAGGTGAATTAAAACATATTTTGACAATATCTGTCACAATTAACCCTAAAAACTAAATTGACGGGTATATCGATTTTTTCGCCTCAACCCAATAGCTGGGGTTTTGATCGAAGCACGCTTGGAATCAAAATTGGACACAAATTTTCAATACATTCATTTCTGAGAGATTGAAAAATAGTGAATACAGTACTCTTCAGCATAGTATTTCCGATCGATTTGTTTTTAGTACGGTTCCTTTTTGGCAACATAGTTGTTCAACTGTGATATGTTAATCCTTATATTGGAAATTCTGCATTATCTTTGAATTCAAAATGATAACCCATACATTTTTATAACTAAAAAGATTGTTACTGTCTTCAACTACAACCACTGAAAAAATGAAATTTTCATATCACTGAAATATATTGAAAAATGTATATGTTTTGAAATTGTTCTTATTATTTTAAGAAATATTTTTAATAAAGCAATCGATGACCAGTGTTTCTAGTCACAATTTTTGCTAGAAAAACGATTATTGATGCGGAAAAAATGTGGTTTAATAAAAATAGATCATCTCACTGATAGGTAGATTAGCCACGTTTGTACTTATATAAAAGAAATAGGTATAGTATTCGCTCAAACATTGGAAAATGTTTTCCGCGGCCGAGTTTCATATCACAATCGATTCAGCTCGACGAACTGTGTGTGTGAGCGTGTGTGTGTCTGTATGTGTGTACAGAACAAAGAGGCGTGGATCTCCGAGATGGCTGGTCACTTGATCCGGCTTAATTCTCGTAAGATCGGTAGGCCGACAGTTGTTTCTACACGAAACCGCAAAATTCAACCTAACTTCGAGGTTCGGTTTAACAACTTAATTTTAGGTAAAGAGACTATGTAAAACTACTAGCATGTACTTGCAGTCACGTACCCAGAGGGGGGGTCCGAGGGGCTCTGGCCCCTCCCGAAATCAAAAACAGATATATAATTTTAGAAGTTCAAAGTATCTGTTAAAACACCCGTGAAAGGCACACAAAGAATTAGGTGCATCAGAAATCTTCAGTAGCATTAATTTTTTATCTTTGGGCCCCTCCCGAAACGAAATCCTAGGTACGGGCCTGTGTACTTGCATAAATATATTCAAAAGTGAGATATATCTACTCACTAGAAAGTTATAGTTACTCATACTGAGTCACTTTCAGTTTGAATGCGGCTTGCTTAAAAATTTCATGAGAAATAGTAAAATATTATTCATTTATATATACTGCTAAAGAGTGTATCGAAAATAAGCTATCCACAAATTTTTCTTTCAAATTATGATAAAAAAACGATATTTTATTCAAACTAAAAATTGATCCTTTATTGTACGAGGTTAAACTTGAGCATAATGAAAACCGGGTGAAATTAAAATTATTCCTTCACGAATTATCGACCTTTTGATCGAACGCTCTTCATCAAGTTCCGGACAAGTGTTGCATCGCAGTTTTTGAACGCTTGAGCACACATTTTTTTAACCCTTCATGTTCCCTGCTGCCTTACCAGTCTTCTTGAAGACCCTCTTCACGATTGCCCAGAAATGTTCGAAGGTCGAAGCTGATGGCAATTTTGTGAATTGATATTTTCCTAAACGAAATTTATACCCTTTTCCGCAAGCCAATTGAGAATGGTTTTGGCATAGTGAGCCGACGCTAAATCCGGCCAAAACAGTGGAGGTGTACTATGCGGCTTATATAAAGGCAGCAATCTCTTCTGGAGACACTCAGATCGATAGATTTCTGCATTTATAGTTCCCGTAGTGAAAAAATGGTTGATTTCAAACCAAAGGAACATATTGCTTGCCATACCAGTACCTTTCGACCGAATTTCTCCACTTGAATCGACCGGTCCGTATTGCTCACATCCTCCCCAACGACGACAGTAAAGTATTGTGGACCTGAAAGGGTTCTTGAGTCTACCTTCACGTAAGTCTCATCGTCCATCAAAACGCATGCATCCGGACACTGCAAAAGACGCGAATATAATTTCCGGGCCCTTGTTGTTGCTAGCTTCTTCTGTTCTACACTTTGTTTCGAGATTTTCTGCTTCTTGTAGGTCTTCAGGTGATTTCGCATCTTGATACGCTGGATCATTCCGACACTCGTTCCTGTTTTTTTGGCCAAATCACGTATTGACATAGATTTGTTCTTCATGATTAGAGATACCACTTTCTGGTCCAGTTTCGGGTTGGAAGAACCGGGTTTTCTGCCTCTTCCTGTTAGCTTATCCAAAGAATAGTGTTCCCCAAACTTATAATTATTGGTTTTAACACTGGCATGATGAATTCCAAGCCGCTTCGCCAATTTTCGCATAGTAATACCCTACTCACTTGGCCATGTGACCAGAACCTTAATTTTCACTTCCTATTCAATACGCGACATTTTGAAAACGCAGAATTTCAACCGCACAAACAAATAAGCAAACGAAAGCTGACAGCCAAACGCACAGCAAGTTGTGATCTGAGCATAAAAAACCATTACAAATACAGGCGTCAACACAAATGTATGAGGATAGCTTATTTTCGATACACTCCTTAAAGACTGTCCCAGAAAGTATGGACGCAACCAAAAACCGCTGCCATTCCGCAATGGTTCAAAATCTGTCAATTTTTATGGGTGCGTTCTGTTGTTTACACTCTTCTCTAACCACTTGTGCAGTTGTTTATTCGTTTTCATTAGTTTGTTTCGAAATGCGTGGACTTTCAGCAGAACAACGTCGAAAAATTGTATATAAATGGTGCACAGAACGCGGACTGTCACTGAGAAAGATAGCAAAAATGGAAGAAGTAAGTGAAAAAGCCGTGCGGAATGCAATCAGGAAGTTCGGTGAGGATAACACCTTTGAGGATAAACCGAAAACGTGTCGAAAAAAAGATCCTGCTAACCATCAGTTGGATAAACGTATACTGAAGGCGTTCGAACAAAAGAAGGATGTTTCAGTTCGGGATGTGGCCAAAAAGTGAGCACTTCGAAGTCAAATGTTCTTCGTGCTAAAGAACGTTTGAATCTTCGAACCTATAAACGTAGTCCGAAACCTATAAACGTAGTCCGAAACAAGAAGCATCGATCAGGCCGAGAATTCGAAAGCTGTACAATACGATTCTTGCTGGAAATTTGAACTGCATAATCATGGACGACGAAACCTACGTGAAAATCGATTACAAATCCTTGCCGGGACCACAATATTATACGGTGCGAGAAGGGCAAGTGTTAAACCAGTCCGGGACATCGATTGAAGTCGAAAAATTTGCTAAGAAAACTATGGTCTGGCAAGCAATTTGTAGCTGCGGTAAGATTTCGGAACCCTTCATCACCACTGCGGAAGTTTACAAAAACGACTTCTATCCACGATTCGAAGCCACAAGGATCCTGTTGTCTTCTGGCCAGATCTTGCTTCTAGCCACTACTCGAAATCAACGGTAGAATGATATACTACCAAAAATGCCACTTTCGTCCCAAAAGACATGAATCCATCAAATTGCCCACAAGTTCGACCAATTGAGGAATTTTGGGTATAAACGAAGGCACATCATAGGAAACGTATCTCGGCAGCCGAAACCATACAACCGTTCGAAAAAGATTGGAAAAAAGTGTCAAAACTTGTCACCAAGAAGTCTGTACGGAATTTAATGAGGAACGTTCGCAAGAAGGTGCGCCAGCTAGTCTACAATGGCTAAGTAGCAAATGTTGAGAATAATATTCTGTTGTTGTAGTCTAATATTATCAGTATATCGAATAAAATTTGAATATCTAACACTTGTGAATTATTTACAGCGAAATCAAAGTGCGTCCATACTTTCTGGGACAGTCTTTATGATATGTATTACACAGAGATTTTTTTCAGTGAATATCTTACGACCCAGCAGTAATTCCATAAAAAAAAACGATCTTGTTTGAATGTTATTTTGTTCTGTAACAAAATGAATCATAGTTGGTATCAGCTAGGTGCAGTATTGCCATCATGCCAAACGTGTTGATCAGTAACAAAGAATAAACAATTTCGAAAAGACGAGAAAATCAATTATAAGAGCTTCTTGGTTATAAATTGAATGACTAAATTGACCGCCTTAAACAACTTGCATGAATTTGTCTCCATCATATTAGTCATAGTTACAGAGTTAGTTTCTGCTTCAACTAACGAACAAAACATGACATATGCCCACTGTGCTCAATCACTGCAAATATACTGCATTTCGACGTCAACATTTCATAAGGTCACATAAACCAATGAAAGTTTCTCTTAGTTTACTTTCTCTTTTGTTAATATCTTCTTAATTTTCACGTGTACTTACAAAATATTCGTATAGAATGAAACACAACAGTGCCAAATATGTACCGAGCATTTGTATAAAAACGAACATTTGTTAAATAACGCAGATATAGTCGAAAGAAAAAGTATACAAAGAGAATCTGTCAATTGTTTTAGGCCCCTTTGAGATGTTGATGTCGATTTCTATGTGTCGGTTTTATACGATACACTTTGTGCGAGGATTCGTTCAATTCATGCGGTTGAAATTTACGGCGCCTCATTTTGGCACTGAATTGCTCGTTCATACCAAACATTTGAGCAAGCTTCATTTTTGAATTATTTGTGGTTATCTCATACAACTGCAAATTTTATCATAAATATTTGTCCGTATTTCCGATGATATGGAGATAAAATTAAGTTGCTGCATTGAATACAAAAAGAGATATTTTCGATTAAATTTTACCCATGATTGCAGAAGGAAAATTTTGAAATGGCGACCCATAGTAAAGTAAGTCGTATTCACGACAAAAGAAGTCAAACAGTAGGTAGTTTTTGACACTGAGAGGCGAGCTCCGTTTAGATGACAACTTTGGGTAAGCATGAGTTCGAAATTATACGTTTAACGAAGATTTACTTAAAGGTTGATATCAATATCGCGAACAAATATCCAATTAAAAATGTAGATTGAATTTATGTTCATCGTATAACTGAATCATACGATTCAAACTGAAATTCTCTCTGTAGTTAACTGAAATCGCATAATATACTCTGGATCACTACTCCAATACTGTGAGTGAAGGTTAATCAGAATCCTATTTACTACATAACTTTTTATACGCACATAAGCACGTGCATCTTTTCCTATGCGATACTCATGTCCACGATCCGCTAGCAAATTGTTGGAACGGTAGTGCCCAGTCCAGGGTTGCATGTTTCATAAATTCTCGTCTGTGACAGCCGATGCCATCTGCTATGGCTCACCGTTACGCGAGTCACGTCTCCGTGTAACGTTCTTCACTCCGGTGACAATCATCTTGATTGCTAAATCACTCTCTTGGCAGTTTTATCTCACCGCATGGAATAACTCAAGCACGCCTGTTTGCACCGCCAACTACGGAACCCATGCTGCATGTGGTGACATGCACGGATCAGACCAGGAATTCCTGGCTCCGGCACCCCCACGCCAGCGGATAACAACGGCAGGTAGAAAAGCGACAAAAATGCAATGAAAATCACGCTTTAAAATTCCTCTCGCGTGTTGGTTTTTCCTCGATATGTGTATCTCTCTCTTCCCTGCCAGCGCAAACTATTTCCTCGCAACCCTATGAAGTGTGAAACGTCCGAAAACAAGGAATGCAGTTTTTCCTTTTCACAAACTGCGGAAGATGGATCGCTTCAGTTGTTCCAACGGCGAACAAAAGCGCGTCACATGGGACCGGTCCCCACGGGCGACGACTGATGCATGGTATAAACGTGACACCAACGATTGTTCGAGCGTGGTTCGGAAATTTTCCGCATGCTTCAGAACGAAACAGTGTGGAAAAGCGTCAAGACATCTAAAATTGGAGCAGCCCTTGAAGTACACCGAAGATAATAAATTTTCAATTTCGCAGCAAGAAAAACGCACATCTTCTAATGCCTACCGACAGACAATGCCTGGTGGAAAACGACAGACAACGAAACACCCAACTTCAATCGATGAGCAGTGCGAAAGGCCGCCCCAGACATGTCAGAGCTAATAACGACTTTTCTCGAGTGGGAAAGACCGCGCCCAGCCACCGCACAACACGAGACGATAATCAGTCCCAGCATCCAGACGCGATTGAAATACGGCGCGCCAGGATCTAATTTTAGCGAAACTCTTCGGACGGATCGGCTGCTCGTTCGGGGGTACTCACCGTCCAACCGAGCAGGCGTTCGTTTGATTGTTTACAAACGTTCGCTCACGCGAGAGAGTGAGTGGTCTGGTTCGGCTGTTTTCGGCTTTTCTGTTATGAGACGTACGTAGCTTTGGCTGCCGTGTGGGATTTTGGTCCTTGCAGTTTCCGTTTTGTTCGGTCGTTCGGTTTTAGCTACGAAAACTGCCGAACAGCGTAACTCAGCCTGGGAGTGAGTTCTGCTGCGTAAGTAAGAACATATAAGGGAGTGCTTTCATTGTTCGTGCTTCAGTCGCAATATAATACTCGCGGTTGGATCATTCTCATCAAGAGGAAAACTCACTGGTTGAATCCCCAGTATAATTTTGTATGACCACAGATTGAGTTTGGATAAGGAGCAGAAAAATTGTCAGGCATGAAATCCATTTACCTATCATAGGTTTCGGAGAGAAGCGGAACCGAATAAAAATCTCAAGTGTGAGTGGTTTTGTTTCAAGTGGACGAGAATCTTGATGGTTTCGTTATTGTGGAGACAGTTTCTATAATAGACAAGTAATAGGCCGAAACTTGAAGTCGCAGGAAAATGTGTCGATGAAGTGTTTGTTTACAAAAACAAGATATCCCGAATGGTGCTGCACACAGCACAGCGTAGCTTGACAAAGAAGCTAACTTTGTGTTAAGTGCCTTCCTCTAATTTATGACAAACATTCGGAGTAACAGTTGGATTACAACTAGCAGTGGACGAAAAATAAATGTTTGTGAGCTATAGCTGAAAAGAGCTGTTATTTTAAAAATAATCGAAGAAAATGAAGCTACTAGTGGTGAGTGCACTGCTGGCCCTGGTGCCGGCAATTTGGGGCGTATCGTACTGCCCTAGCAGCTGCACGTGTGATGACGAAAAGCTGCATGTCACCTGCGGTGAGGGCGAACTGGACGTCCTGCCGATCGCGTTGAACCCATCAATTCGCCGGTTGGTCATTAAATTTCACCGGATTCGCTCCATTGATTCGTCGATTCAGTTTTACACCGAGTTGACCATGCTGGACCTGAGCTATAATCACTTGTTGAGCATTCCGCAGCAGATCTTCATGTACCAGAAGAAACTGCTCCAGCTGCATCTGAATAATAATAAGATTGGAGCACTGAGCAACAAAACTTTCGCCGGGTTGACCGAGTTACGAGTTCTGAACTTACGAGGCAATTTCATTGATCAGGTAACCAGCGAAATGTTCAGTACTCTGCCCAAGCTAGAGGAATTGAACCTCGGTGGAAATAGAATTGGATCGTTGGATGCAACAGCATTTGAAGGATTGACCGAGCTACGAATTCTGTATCTGGATGATAATGCTATCAAAACGATTCCGACTCTTTCGTTGACTCCACTGAAGACACTTGCTGAATTGTACATGGGAACTAATTCTTTGTACAAAATCCAGCCTGGTGCATTTGAAGGATTGCATGCCTTGAAGCGTCTGGATATCCATGGTTCAATGCTGGTGAATCTCACGATGGATACGTTCCGGGGATTGGAGAATATTCGTTCGTTGGATTTGTCGGACAATCATTTGCTGAAGGTGCCAACTGTACAGTTGAGTGCCCTCAAACGTTTGGAGGAGCTAGCGATTGGTCAGAACGATTTCGAATCCATTCCGGAAGGAGCCTTTTTTGGATTGACTAATCTGAAAAGCATTGACATCTCCGGAGCCCTCAATCTCAAACAGATTCAGTCCGGTGCATTTTCTTCCAATCCAAATTTAGAGTCGGTAACCATCGCTTCGAACAAAGAACTGCTGGAAATAGATGAAGGAGCTTTCTCTGGGCTGCCACATATCAGGAAAGTTATTCTGCGGGATAACAAAATCGCCACATTCAGAGAAGAACTGTTGCCGTGGAAACACTTGACCGATTTCGACCTGTCGGAAAATCCGCTAACATGTGATTGCCAGATGTTGTGGTTGCGGAATCTCCTGCACAGAAAAAACATTGAAACCGAGGAAGCCCAGATTGTTTGCGCTTATCCCGAACGGCTACACGGTGAGCCACTGCGTGAGATAACCCCTGAAATGATGGGCTGTCAGCATCTGCAGTCCAAGGAACGAGCAATTTTCGGAGCCATCATCGTTGCTTCCGCTGCCACAGTCACCACGTTCGTATTAATTGTTTACCGTCTGCGGCATCGCATATTAGATATGTTCCGGCGTCACTGGCGCACTACCAAGCGGGATACGCTACAGGAGGAGAAGGATATGGAGATCCAGAAATCACTGGGCGGTGAAACTGATTTCCACCAGCCGCACTGCAACATCTACACCTACAATTACCATCCGGTTTTCAGGAATCATCAGCAACATCCGGCCTCGATGTATGCCGGACAGTACAGCTTGCCGTTTCCGCACTACCAAGCCAACGGTAGGTTCCCACTGCAACAACAGCCCCTGCCGCAAACGCCGGGCTCGTTGGATCATCCCGTCACGAGTACCAGTTCGCAGGGGGCTTCCCAATCGCCGAGCTCGACCTCGGCTATCTATTCGCCCCAGTACGCTCATCACATATACGAAGTTCCGAAAAATGTTGTGGACACTTAGACACAGGTAGATTCCGGTATCATCTCATCTAGGGTATCTCATTGTTCATATGGTTTTTAAACTCACACACGTGCACATCCTTAATTGTTATCCATGTCTAGGCTAAGTAAGATGTATAAATTATTATAAACATGAAATTCAATAATATATAACGCGAATATCAGATAGAAACAAGAAAAAAGTAAATTGAGGAGGCAACTGATGGAAATGTGGAGCAAAATAAGTCATATCGAGATCTTTTTTGCATATATTTCAAAGTCACGTTAACTTAACAAAGTTGTATAAAATAATTCTAGTCAATTTGAAAAGATCTTAACGGAGATATATCGAAGACTGTCCTTCCCGGCATGCCGCCTTGGCAGAAGGCACTGGTTTCGAGGGAAGTGCATCACGCTGGTAGATTAGTTAAGTGGAAACTTTGTTTTTTTCAGTGATCTGATAGAGTTTAAATGAATCGAGAAAGCAGTTATATGCTTAAATATTTGAGAGCAGTTCGAAATAGGAATTTTAGAGAGATGACGAAAATCATTCAAGAATTTTCATTTCCAGTTGTGTCTTTTGTTTTCGTACTGTAAATAATCGTTTAAAAGAGAGGGGATAACATTTTATCCCCGCAGATCAGCAAGTAGAAAGTATCATCAACACTCACTGGAACAGAATGCTAGTTATGTATTTTTATTACAACTTTTTATAAGAACCCTACCGAGAGTAAGGAGAAACTCAGAATGTGGTAAGGAATAATAAAGATTCAACGAGAATAAAAAACAAAACAAAAAAATGTTACAGAGAAAAACAATAATTAATGACGTTTTTAATTACGGCACCACCATCGTCTCGTCCCTGTTTCCGTTCACACGGCGTCAACCGTTCGACTCTAAACGGGCACCTCGCTTTCTCTCTCTCTCTCTCTCTCGCTCTCGGCAAACTGTTCACTGCCGCGGATCACCCCGGGAGGCAAATTAGCTCATCTTCTTGTCGTCTTATCGCTAGCCGTGCTTGCCATCGCCGCTATGCCCGCCCGGGGTGCTGTCGAGAGTTCCGAGCACCGAGTTGTTTTTTTTTGGTGTTGCCGTTCTCTTGCCCGGCGCTATGTGACATGTTGTACTTTTTTTTTTATTGAAAATTTTCTATATTGTGTTTTTTCTTCTTCTGGTGGTCGTCGCAGTTTTTGGAACCACTGTCGCTGTGGAAAACGGTTTTTTCGGATTGTAATTTAGTCATTTGGGAACTTGTGTTTTATCGAGAGACTAGGTAAGTTGGTTTTCAGTACGATCGCGAATTCTAATTGCATTTGATGAACGCTGTTGATTTTTCATTTTTTCTATTTCCTAGTAGGCAACAAAATATTAAATTGAGATTATCTCAGCAAGTCTAATTTAACCGTGTTTATTGAATAATTATCTTGCACAAGATTTGTAGTACTATGATATCGAGGTAAGATTAAGATTCATTACAGTAATCGATAACAACGGTTGTAGATTTCTTTAATAAACAGTGTTTGGAAATATTTCATACAAGTAATTTAGACATGGTTTATATAATTGCACATGGCATTATAATTGGACATCAAAACATCTCGGGTAAATTCATTGGACCTTTTAGGTAACCTTTTGAGGGCTTTCAGACAGAATAGTGTTCAATCCCAGTTCTTAACTGAAGCAACTAAACACTTTTAATACAGGGCAAAAAATTGAACAAATGACATCTCAGGTTGGATGGAC
Source organism: Malaya genurostris (assembly GCF_030247185.1). NCBI lineage: Eukaryota > Metazoa > Arthropoda > Insecta > Diptera > Culicidae > Malaya > Malaya genurostris. Next base: position 57,065,933 of record NC_080572.1, on the reverse strand, counting down.
CCAATGCTTTGCAATCGCATCTTACTTTCTTCGTCATTGAGACAGGCAGTAAAACATGTAGTTTCGAATCCAAGTATTCAGGTTGGATTTTGAATTGGAATATTTTTTTTTCATAAATACGTTTATTTCATATGCAATATACATCACATTTTTTCAGTGCTATTTTTGATAACACTCGGAAAATCTTCCGAATTTTAAACGGAAAATCCAAGAACATACTTCCTAGTGGTGTAATGATGCCTTTCTCATGTATAATATTGTGGTATTCTATTCAACATTTTCCTCTGCGATTCTTGAAGGAAACCAAGGAGTTGCTTGTGAATTTACTAGTATAACTACCAGAATGAAACAGTGCTTTGATCGCGTAGGCCATCCCTAATAAAACAAAGTGGGTTCACTATTATATGCACTTCCAGCACCGGAACCCGAGAACCTTTATAATCGAAGTCGGTTCGTACGGCCATCAACTAACATGACGTACAAACTCTAATAGTTTTTATTCAAATTTTGAAGATTTTATACAATTTTGCCATTGCACTCTAAATGACGATTTAAATGATTGTTGTTTCCGAAAATATGCAGTAATTTTTGGTAGGACCATAAGACCTTTCATTTGACCCTAAGATTGGGAATAACGGTTTTGAGTCCAGTTTACAACATTTTTTACGGTTTTTGTTTCGCCGGTTTAAGTGACGGTGTACAATATTCAACACACTTTACCCTATCACCTCTGAACCGGAAGTCGGATCCGGAAAGTTATTTGGGTTTATTCTGATATCGAGTTGCATAACCATTGTAACACAGCTAACATAAGAAGAACTTCGAGAAAAACTTGTTTCGTTTGACAATGAATTGAAACTTTTTATAGGAGTATTTTCTTTGACTGAAAGTATAAAAAGAAATTACACGGACGAAATTTTTCCTAAATGTCTGAAATATATTCTTAATATTCTGTTTTTCGTTTCAAGTATTTGATATGGGAGTAGAAGTTTGATTTATTTCGTAATTTATTGGGTGTAATTTTGGGCCCAATTTAGAACATTATTTACGTTTTGCCATTCTCATACAGAATGGCTATGCAATCACTGTGAATAATAACTTTTGAACCAAGACCCGGAGGGCCGAGTGCCATATATAAGTATGAAAATTTCGTTTTCAGGAGCGTTTTTTTTTGCTACGTGACCCGGGAGAATCGAGCCAAATACAGGGTCCGCCATGTAACTTTTTTTTTAAACATGCAATAAAACACAAACAAAATTTATTTTTTCATATTAAAGTACAATTTTTCCGGTTAATTGTGGAATATAATTTCATTCAAATGGCTGCCTCGGCTAGCCTTGCAGTACGCCATACGGTCGGTCCAGTTTTTAGTATATTTTGGATTGTATGCAGCTTTATTTCAGCTATGGCTGCACGAATGTTATCCTTCAAAGCTTGAATTGTCTCTGGCTTGTCCACATAACACTTATCTCTGACAGCCCTCCAAAGATAATAGTCTAACGGAGTCCAATCACAGCTCCGAGGCGGCCGAACGACATCGACTGATAATTTGATCTTCGAAGACTGTGCGCAGAAGATCGATCGTAGCGTTGGAACCAAATGGTGTCCAAGTCTTCCTCGCCATTGACCGTGGCGGCGGCTCCTGTTTCTTTTCGAAGAAAAAATTGCCCAATGATGCCGCCAGACCAAAATCCGCACCAAACCGTCACTCTCTGAGGATGCATCGGCTTCTCCATGATAACGTGCGGGTTTTCCGTCCCACAGATGCGACAATTTTGCTTATAAACATACCCGCCGAGATGAAAATGTGCCTCATCCGAGAAGATAATTTTTTGGCAAAAAACGGTGTCTTCTTCAAGCTGATCGCAAGCCTAGTTGGCGAAGCGATAACGCATCGGATGGTCTCGTACACAACCATTTTCGTTCAGCGGAAGGATAAAACTAAGTTTCTGTCAAATCAGAATTGACCAATGTCGAAATAACCGCTAGTTCAAAAAAAAAAAGTTAGATGGCGGACCCTGTACATTCAAATAGTCGTATAATTCTTTATTTAGGCAGGTATGATTAGTTGACCAAATACGTTGATTTTTGGCATACCGGAACATTCCTGGTTCTGGAAGTACCGGACAAGTGCTCTTGTGTTCCAAACCGAAAACGGCTTGACCGATTTTCGCACATTCAGATTTAAATGAAAAGTATTATGTTTCCAGAAGTCGATGTAGAATCTTATCCAGATCTGGCTTCCGGTTTCGGAAATACAGGGTTAAGTGTGTATGAAATTGTAACCCGTCATTGAGAGCGATAATGCAAAACCCGTAACTGCTTTGCTAAATTTGGCTCAAAATTGTTTCAATTTATAGGTTATGCTAAGTGCTGGCCAAACGAACCGATTTCAGTTATACCAGTTCCCATCTCCGGGTTCCGGAAATAATGGTCAAAAACTTAAGAACGGAACTCTATTCGTTTTCTCAGACACAGCTAAGTCGACTTTCGCAAGCTTATTCTCAAATAAAAGGGTCTGTGTTTTTAGAAATAGACTGCTTTTGACTTTTTTTCGGATCTGATTTCTTTTTTCGGAACTACAGGGTGAGATGTGTTTAAAATTTCAAACCATCATTTAGTGCAAACGAAGAACTTTTATTAACTTGGGTCAAAACTGTTAACAATTGAAAAGGTTATGCCCAAACATATTTTTGTTTCTATTTAAGTACCTTTTTTGCCTTTCTCATATAGAAAGGCTATGCAATCACTGTGAAAACCGACTTTTTAACAGGGATGTGTGTGTCCGTGTTCGTGTGTGTGTCTGTGTGTTAGTGTGTGTGTGTATGTAATAAAAATATGCACTCACTTTCCTCGGAGACGGCTGAACCGATTTTCACAAACTAAGATTCAGATTCAAATAAAAGGACTAACAGTCTCATAGTCTGGTATTGAATTTTATTTGGATCCGACTTCCGGTTCCGGAGTTACATGGTAATATGTGAAAATTAGAGAAAAAGTGTTCGCTCATTTTTCTCTGAAACGGCTCAACCGATTTTTACAAACTAAGATTCGAATTAAAGGTCTTATGGTTTCCTAAAAATCCGACTTCCGGTTCCGCAGTTACAGAGTGATGAGTGTCAAAGTTTTCAAATTGCCATATAGATTGACAATATGTACAACACTGAAAGAAGAAGAAAAAACCAAAACAAACGATGCGTGCTTTGTTCTATTTCGTACACGCTATGAAGGAATCGAAACGGTTACGGATGTCTGGTAATGGTGTGTGATATTGGTAAAAGACGGTGTTGCGGTTGATGAAAATTTTAGCTATTCTATGATAAGTGCGATTGAAAGAATAAACGAATGTCATTGGATTCAAATTTATTTGAAAAATATGCAATTTTTACAGCCAATAGTGCAGTAATACCGTGCCGGTGGTGTAATGATGTCAATCATAATAATGAAAGTAATAATTCTACTACATGTTTTATGCTGCTGATTCATACTGTTTAGCTTGACTTACATATGCAGAAGTAACAGAAACGCAGGTTCGCTTCGTTTGATAGATTTCGTTTAATTGGTTTAATCGAAATAGAGCTATAGTCTAGGTTTAACTAGGTTAAAATCTGTTCCAATTTGTAGGTCATATTTGTTGCTGGCAAACAAACCAACTTCGGCTATTCCGGTAATCTGAATCCGGTTTTTTGAAGAATTGGAAATGGTGATTAAAAACTGCAAAAGAGTGTCACTCGCTTTCCTTCAAGATGGCCGCATCGATTTTCATAAACTTATAGATTCAAAGGAAAAGTCTTACAATTTTATACGGTTTTCATAAATTTGTTGTAGATACTACTTCCGGTTCCGAAATTAGAGGGTGAACAGGATTTGTAGAGTATGTTAGATTTGGTCCGAACAAACTTTCCTATTTCTATTCAATGAACAGTTGTTTTAGCGAATTCCCCAGTAATATTTATGATGTTCTGAGTAATATCAATATGAGAAAGGTATCATTACACCACTAGGTGGATTGAAACAGTTTTTTTGGGAATCCCTTAGTTAGTTTTTTTTATTAATGAAAGCATAAGTTAAATGAGAAAGGTATAATATTACACTGGGTGGATTAAAACAGTTTTTTTTAATTTATGGCGATAGTAGATTTTTACCATGTACGTGTTTGTATGTGTTTTTACAAATTATAACATCTTACAATATAATGGTTTCAAAAAATAAAACAATAACATTTCTCTTGACAATGCACAGCAAGCTTTGAATGATGGAACCCGCTTTGGATGATGGATTGTAGATCTCAGTGCTGCATTTCAGTAACACCGGTACCACCGTCTGTCTCGAAGCTGTGAGTAAATCCGCTCCGATATGTTTCAGAAATTTTTAGTCTAGCACAACGCGTTTTTCGGCGGCTGTATCCGAGAAATGAATAAAAAGCAGCTACCGTATTTTGCTTTCTTAAACTGCGTGTCCTGTTCAGTATTCATAAGGCTTACCTACTTCTTTTATCTTTGCTGTGATGGGTCCGTGTTCGGACAGCAGACGGGAGCTCAAGATAGATTTTTTATTTACTTATCCATTTTGATTGTTTGTCAGTTGCTTGGATTTACGCGAGACGATAACGGTTAACTGGAGGGAGGTTTGTTTTTTTTAAAGAAGACAATTGAGCCAATTGCTCAAGGTTATGGCTGAAACATTAGGATGAATGTTGCACGAAAGGAGCTGAAATGGAGAAATGTTTCTTCCCTGTTGACAACACCGACTCTGAAAATTTGAGAAAATATTAGCATAGTATTCCTAACGGAACACCGTCAAAAGCCGCAGGCAAATTTCACCGATGCGCGAATTCTTTTCATCTACGTCCGGCCCACAAAATTGACAAAAGTTCTTCTTGCCTTGCAGCCTCCTTCACCACCACTTTTTCAATCTTCTTTCCATCCATCCGTTCCATCCATTCCATCGTTCCATCCATCCAGCTATCCGTAGGATCCTTAAAGATCAAGCGTAAGTACCCGTAGGTAACACGGCCCGGACACGGCTACCTTTATTCTTTTCCATTTTTTCTCCCACCAGGCTCTAATCACTGTACTGCCGCCCGTTTGGAAGCAGCGATTATGACCAAATATTTGCGGGATTTAGTTTCACTTGACTGGCGTTGAATGTGGATCGGCGGGATACTTTTGCTCGGGACCGGACCGAAAGGTGAGCCAGTGTTGCCTCCTGAGAGGGAACCGCTAAAGAGTGTGTGATGGGTTTTGAATATGTGCCATGGGTGCGATTCGATCCGACCGGGATTGCGTCGCTCAACTACAAAGGAATGGTGGCGAAAGTGATTTGTTCCGCAAACGCCTCACGATGGCGGTTCGTTTTTTCCCTCTCTATCTCGCTTTCCATCAGTGAAGTACTTTAGGTTTGCCATTGTGTGCTGTTTTATTACGACAATAAGACCTTTCGATCCTGATTTCAGAGTATAACATCACTATTGTTGTGTGAATCATAATGCCGGTACACTCAATCTCGGCAGCATTGTTCGTTGGGTGGGGTTGAAAATCTAAATCGTAAGCAACTCACCATGATGGAAACTTTTTAACAAAAGTTCTACTAAGTGAATCCCAATACAAAGCAAGGTTCCAACAATTCATGTGACAATTGTATTCCGTTTTGTTAGTATTATAAATAACATTAAAAAAGTCCGAGATGGATGAGTTACTCTTTTCATTTCTAAACCATTTAATGGAATGAATCCTAAATCTAGCAAAACTTGTAATTGTCTGGGTGATAAATTGATTATTTATTTTGTAAGCTGTCAATGTGTTTCACTCCAAAATTGAATGAATTTTTTTGTATGTTCATGCCAATTTCGTAATATTTTTGAATTCATAGTCATGTTTTGTAGTTTCTATTAGTTTTTAATGCCATAAACATATTTTTGTGAATTTTTATGATATTTTGTAGTTTAGCATTTTTCGATAATTTCTAGTTCATAATATTTTGATATTTTTTAAGAACTTTTGTGATTTTTGTGATATTTTGCGACATTTTTAAATTTTTTTTTTATATTCTGCAATATTTTGTAATATATTTAAATGTCATTTAGGGGTTAGCCAAATTTTGTGCTAGGGCACATAACCGTTTTCATTATTTTTACGTTTCGTCTTTGACTCATCAGTGCAGAGCAGTTCAAATTGAACTGCTTAGTGCTAAACTCGGCAGTTCAATTTGAACCGCTAAGCAGACGTAAAGTTTCTGCTATTTACAGAACACTTTTTGTTTTGCAACGGATTGCAATGTCTTTTCTGACGTGCCGAACGAAAACGTGTTTTCGACTATTCTGGCCGATGCAGGTATGGTCATTTAGGGGTTAGCCAAATTTTGTGCTAGGGCACATAACCGTTTTCATTATTTTTACGTTTCGTCTTTGACTCATCAGTGCAGAGCAGTTCAAATTGAACTGCTTAGTGCTAAACTCGGCTTGAACTTCTCTGCACTAATGAGTCAAAGACGAAACGTAAAAATAATGAAAACGGTTATGTGCCCTAGCACAAAATTTGGCTAACCCCTAAATGACCATACCTGCATCGGCCAGAATAGTCGAAAACACGTTTTCGTTCGGCACGTCAGAAAAGACATTGCAATCCGTTGCAAAACAAAAAGTGTTCTGTAAATAGCAGAAACTTTACGTCTGCTTAGCGGTTCAAATTGAACTGCCGAGTTTAGCACTAAGCAGTTCAATTTGAACTGCTCTGCACTGATGAGTCAAAGACGAAACGTAAAACTAATAAAAACGGTTATGTGCCCTAGCACAAAATTTGGCTAACCCCTAAATGACCATACCTGCATCGGCCAGAATAGTCGAAAACACGTTTTCGTTCGGCACGTCAGAAAAGACATTGCAATCCGTTGCAAAACAAAAAGTGTTCTGTAAATAGCAGAAACTTTACGTCTGCTTAGCGGTTCAAATTGAACTGCCGAGTTTAGCACTAAGCAGTTCAATTTGAACTGCTCTGCACTGATGAGTCAAAGACGAAACGTAAAAATAATGATATTTAAATGTTTATATGTTATACTTTGAATTTTTTAATCTTTTGAAATTATTAATATTCTTTAATTTCATTTAGATCCGACTTCCGGTTTCCGAATTACAAGGACATATGTGCAAACTCAAATTAAGAAATTTCCAACTTTTCTTGGAAATTTCTCAATTTAAGAAATTTTCAACTTTTCTCGGAAATTTCTTACCCGATTTGCACAAACTAAAAATTAAATAAAAGGTATTAAAATTCTTAAAAAAGTCTTCGAAAACTTCATCCAGATCCGACTTTCGGTTCCGGTATTACAGTGCGACTAGTGAAAATTTTCAATTTCATGAGTATTTTTTCACAAGCGGTAGCAAAACTAGGTGTACATTTTTATAAAGCTTACTGCTAATTCATCTAGTTTGTAGATCTTGTTAGGTAGTAAATATATAAAACTACTTTGGGACTAGTAGTCCTCAGTTTCCCCTTTCGAAAGCACCGATAATAGTAAAGAAAATCTTCATAAACGTAACTCCCTTCGATTTCTCATCAACGGTTAAGCCGATTTTCACGAATCATGATTCAAATCAAAGCTCTCATTGCACTATGGTCCGAAACGGGAAATTAGCGTGACAAAAATATTTTCAATATTAAGTATTAGTTTTTTGTAGTTGATGTCCTCACAAAAGTTGTTTGCAATCAAATGGCGCTCCTTTGATGAAAAAAGTTACTAGGATGGTCCTTATTTAGATTGAAATCTGAAATCTAACTTTCTTAATTATACTCAAAAATGATTTTGTTGTACAATAAAGTTGTAGGTAATTTTATTGCGAGCAACTTTGCTGAAAAAAGCACCTTCAGCTCTTCATTAGATCGAGTTACATCAATTCTCCCGAGTAAAACAGAATTGGCTCCTGAAAAATCACTTTTTTTGTTCTAACTTTTTTGTGAAACGTTGTCATTAGAAGAGTTGTTGAACTAATCATTGCGCACAATTTTGCTCAAACAAGCTTTTTCATATGAGCTACCAGTAAAAAGTTATGATTGTTTTTTCATCAAAAACTAGTCATGCTTCAAATATCAATATTCATTAGATGCCAGATCGATAAAAATGTATCCTATGCGGTTCCTGAAACGTCATAATATAAGTAAAAATTTACGAGAAAATTGGAAGGGTGTTATTTTTTTACCTTATTTAAATTAGTTTTTAAAATTCCTTCAAAAAACTCAAAAACATTTCATAACTCTTAACCGCCTTAACGTATCAGCATACTTTCCTCAGTAAAAATAATAGTATCAAATTAGTTCTACAAATGTTCCTTACATTGTCCTTTCGAAAAATGAGACACACAAAAACTACAACCGAAAATAAATTTTTTGTAAGTCAAAGCACTTCCTGAAACCCAAGAAAATCATTAGTTTGTTAAAATGAGTAGAATGTATTTATTCGAACCAAAACTCATTATGCGTCGTTTTCCGGCTTTTACAGGCTATTCGTTGCACAAGTGGATGAGAAAGAAGGGCCAGTGTCATAGGCGTCTTGGCACGATGTAGATAAAAATATTTGCATTTTACTATCTTGCACCAGCTTGTTGGAATGGTTGTCGAGATCATGAAAATTTCTCTTCATAAATTTATCATGGTCAACTAGTTTGGAATAACCATATTACACAGTATCTCTAATCCTCAGTTGCTCAAACTCAATTGAAGTAGTTATATTGGTAATAAATGAATTGAGATTGTTCTGCAATCTATTTTCGGCTGAAGTTTTTGTGTGTCTCATTTTTCGAATGTACAATGTATGGAACACTTGTAGGACTAATTTGATACTATTGTTTCGCTGAAGAAAGTATGTTGATACGTTAAGGCGTTTAAGAGTTATGCAATGTTTTTGAGTTTTTTGAAGAAATTTTAAAAACTAATTTAAATAAGGTAAAAAAATAACACCCTTCCAATTTTCTCTTAAATTTTAACTTATACTATGACCGTTCAGGAACCGCATAGGATACATTTTTATCAATCTGGCATCTAATGAATATTGATATTTGAAGCATGACTAGTTTTTAATGAAAAAACAATCATAACTTTTTACTGGTAACTCATATGAAAAAGCTTGTTTGAGCAAAATTGTGCGCAATGATTAGTTCAACAACTCTTCTAATGACAACTTTTCGGTGGAACGTTTCACAAAAAAATTAGAACAAAAATAGTGATTTTTCAGGAGCCACCCTATTTTTAATCGGGAAATTGATGTAACTCGATCTAATGATGAGCTAGAAAGGTGCTTTTTTCAGCAAAGTTGCTCGCAATAAAATTTCCTACAACTTTATTTCACATCAAAATCATTTTTGAGTATGTACAATTAAGAAAGTTAGATTTCAGATTTCAATCTAAATAACGACCACCCTAGTAACTTTTTTCATCAAAAGGAGCGCCATTTGATTATAAACAACTTTTGTGAAGTCACTAACTACAGAAAACTAATATTTAATAGTGAAAATATATTTGTCACGCTAATTTCTCGTTCCGGACCATAGTGCATTGTCTTTATATATACTGTGCAATTTCATCCGGATACGACTTCCGGTTCCGAAATTATAGGGCGATGAGTGTCAAAACTTTCAAATCGTCATTCAAAACTAGTACGCGACGGTGCGTGCGGCTTTGCTTTGTTCAATTTTGTATAGCGTGCAGGGTTGCCACATTGAAATTTATATTTTTCAGGTGAAAAAAATGTAAATTTATAATTCTGTTAATTCAATTTGTACCTACTTGTTAGTTTTTTCACAAGATCATGATAACGATTTATAAAGGCACACTTATTGCCTTCCTAATATAGAAAGTTTATGCAATCACTTGAAAATTGACTAGTGAAAACTGGTTCTACATCATTTGACACAGTTTATCAAACTGAGCAATGTATGTGTCTGTGCGTGTATGAGTGTGAGTATGTATCAAATTACGTCATAAAATAAAAGAAATCTCGTAGTCCTCTAGATTGCTATTGAATTTCACACCGTCATTTAGAGTGACGATGAAAAAAAGGGCATAATTCTTCTAGATTTGGCTTAAAACTAATTTACTTTGTAGGCTATATTAGTTACTTACTAAACGAACCAGGGGCTGGGGTCCACTAGGAGATTGATAGTACCTAGTAGCTCTCTCCGGACTGTACCAGCCTAGATGCCGTGTGGAATCCGGCGGAAAAAAATGAACCAAGAATAGATCCACTGGGTTCCTGCTTCCATGTCGTAAAAGACGACAATTGCAGGAGTTTCTTTTTCCTTTCAGTTATCACATATTTTTAATGTTTTACTTCTGATTACTCGATTTTACTAAATCATCTCTTCATTCAACCTATCAATTTCCGTCTAGCTTCGTAGAAAAGTTTTATTAGGAATGATTTCTTCTTCCATGTTATTGATTGTCTTTCAGGATTATAAAATGAATGATAAAAATCAACCATTGCGCAAATCCGTTTATATTACAAAGTTAATAACAGAGATGACATGTATCGGTGTATTGAATACATAGTAAAAAACACTTGATATTAATATTTCAAACAGTAAATTAATATTTTTCTCGGTAGCCGGCTGCCCAGATCAACTAATATAACCAATTAATAATTTTAATAAATAATTAAAATAATAAAGCGGAAATAATAAAGAATCAAGACGCGTGTGAAATCTGTTAACCTTTGTTTGGTGATTCAAAATGATTTTATAATAACTGTTTAGAATATTTCAATGCAATGAATCAACTTTTTTGTCTAAATCCTATTCGCTCGTTTATTTTGTATCACGTAGTTTCATTTATAAAATCGTGCTTAATCCACCTAGCAGTGAGATGATACCTTTTTTTTATCAAACCGCATGTGTTTTTTTGCATGACTAAAAAAACGCGAAAGGTAGATGCATAAACGAGTGACTGCATACTCGACAGCCGGCTGTCCGGAGTTTTGTCAATTTCGGAGATTGACTGTTTCGTGCATTATATTGCCAGCACAAAGTAACACATAAAACGATAATACTTTAAAACATTCTTGGTAGCCGGCTACCCAGAGCAATAAACACATGATAACATTATTAAAACGTTGACTAACAAAGTATCCTCTCCTGTGATGCATGTGGGAGTGCAGAGGATTCCTCGGTTCTTAGTAGCAACATGCATCGAACTAACAATCCTTTCCCTCCCAAGTAGATCTGCATTCGGACGTGGCCGGCGTCGGTATTGATCAGCATGCATGGTTCAATACAGTTTGCACAGTGTGAAACAATGTGTTATTCCCAAACATGTTACTTCAAAAAATCATTTTGCAATCTCAATTGGTCCAGATCAATAACGGAGTAGCAACACACGGGCGGTCTCTAATGCTAATGCTAAAATGCTAATGCTATATTAGTTACTTACTAAACGAACCGACTTCGGCTGTATCATCTTTGATCATCTTTGAGAAAATTGAGTGAGTCTCGTTTTAAACTATTTGATCACTATTTCCGGTACTTCTGGAACCGGGAACTTGAAACCAGGTTCCCGGTTAGTTTAAAACGAGACTCACACAATTTTCTCAAAGATGATTTGATTGATTTCCACAAATAGGCTCAAATAAAAGTTCCTATAGTCTCATAGGTTGCTGTTTAATTTCATCCGAATCCGACTTTCGGTTCCAAAGTGTGTGAATATTTAGTGCAACGATGCAGAAATAAAGAAAAATTCTTATTAACTTGACATAACTGTTTACAAATTGAAAAGATTATGTCAAAGTTTCTTATTTTCTTTATTTTATAGTGATAGTTTTGAAAATTTAAGTAATATGAGAAAGGCATCATTACACCACTAAGTGGATTAAAAAAGGTACATTCTTGCATGTTTTAGGAATTTTTCCCAATCCCAATTTTTGTGTTAAGAATTATTTATGTAAATTTTTCTTTCATATGCATTTTTGTATTGTTTTCGTTGTATCATTTGTTTTTTTGCATCTTTTTGTGTATTCTTCTAGTTTTTGCTAATTTTAATGATTTTGAACATTTTTGTAATATTGTGTAAATTTTTTTTGTAATTCTTTATATTTTGTTTATGTTATTAAGCGAACATTTTATGTTTTTCTTAAATATTTTTTGCAACATTTTATGATAATATTTTTTGTATTATGCAATTTATTCTTATTTTTGACATTTCTGCAGTTCTTTTGTGTGTTTCTTGTATTTTTTTAAATTGTACATGGCTTTTGTAAATTCTAGCCTTTTCTAGTTCTTAAAAATTTGTTCGAATGTTTCATTAATACTTCGAGCAAATTTTCATTCTATCTTCAACTCATTAGTGCGTTAGCATGTTGAACTGCTAATGCCACCTTGCGGTTCAACAAATATAGCGTCCTCACAGATAGAAGTCATTTGGGGGGCTTGATTTCGCAAGAGTATGTGTGTACCAAAAACAGGAAACTTTTTCTTGTAGTATTTTGTATGTTTGCAATTTTGTTGTACCTAGGAACATTTTGACATATTTCGGAACTTCATTGCAATGTTTTGAAATTTTTATAAATTTGCGAGATTTTTAGCTATTTAGGTTTTGATACCTCGTGGGCATCGGTTTTTGCTAGAGCCTAAAGCCAAAACCTAAATATAATATAACAAAATAATAAATTCGAAAAATGTTCAATACCACTATTATAGAAACGCAAAAATTCAAGACACCACATTTTATCTAATTTTTTGAGTCAATGTATCGAAAAGAGATTCTCATTGGTAGTTGAATTCTTCTTGGTAACTGTTAGCGTACAGTGTAGCAATGTACTCGAAGTCCCTCGGAAGTTATCTGACAGCGGCATACTGACGAGACACACGGCGGGTGCACTTGACGGTACGACTGGATGCAAAGAAGAAAACAAAGTAAAATTGTCAAACGGAAAGATAAAAACCGTGAGAATTGGCTCGATTAGGTACGAATATCATTTCTCTTTATTTTACTGCTGTATCCCGCGAAGGGATTTTGAATTAAATTCGATCACTGATTGTAAGTAGCATGTAGTATTACTGTGAAATTTCATTATAATTATAAGTATAAAATATACAGGAATTGTTGAGCGTCATTTTGAGACCGATTCAGATTTCGGATAGGAAGAAGAAGACCAAAATTTGTAAGAATCTTATGTATGTATTGAGTTGGTTCCACTAACCTGAAATATTAAAATACTTTTTCCAGTTTTGAGCTGTCTTAAAATAAACTGCTGTAAGAAATCGTCTTTCTCCGAAATCCAATAGTAACCTTATCTAGATTTAGATTATTGAAATACTGAAAATTTCAGACATAATCTGCCTGCAAACCAAATTTTATCTCGTTTATGTTCAAAAAACGATCAGTAATCAATTGTAACAAAAGAGTAAATTTTAATCAAATTACTAGACAAACTCGAATACACTGTTTTTCGATAAAAGTATTATCATCGTTATCTTGAAGCAGTCCTGTTTGATGAAATAATTGAAATCGAATTCGAACATTGACTTTGAATTTTCGATTCAATTACAGAAGCTAGTTGGACGTGTCGGGAATCAAAGCAGCAGTAGTTTCAAATCTATAACTAGTCGTGTGATGATACACCACAAATTATCTGGCAATGCTAGGAACTAATTCGAGTAGATAGGTGGAAAGTAGATGATAGAATGGTATGAATTCGGTAACATTCGAGTATTTACTGTATTCTGAAGGATGGTAGCCAAATAGACTCGACTAGTTGCCAAAACTTTTCTATCAGACCTCATTTGAGTTGGAGTAACTTCTAAAACACCCTACCAACGGTACATCAAACCAGAGTCTACCAGTCCGAGTCCTTAGAGGAAAAAAAAGAACTACAGCTGCTATCACTTCCACCGGCAAAACCGGTGAGTGTTGGGTCGACTTTCCTCGGTTTCTACTAACTGCTAGTGCAGCTGGTCGCACTTTTCCCGATAGTACCCACTTGGAGTTTCACCGAATGAAACTCGTGCAATTTGTATTTCGTTGAATAAGACACAATTTTACATTAGTCTTGCACAAAACGTCAGACAATTTTACCCGGCACAAGTTTTCCTTCCCGGCAGCGACAGATTCTCTATCGTATTTTATTTCAATCCTCTTTGCCTCCCTACCCCTTTTCAGTCATCTCCAACAACGCATTTTGCGTCCATTAGACCAGTCCCAGCTGAGAAAACAGAGGCACGATTTTCACTGATGGGTTTGTGAGTAAAAACTTGTACTTTTATAATAATCATATCATTTGTCTGTAGTTCTGTTTACCCACTTCCCACCGTTCCCGAGCGCTTCCATTGGAGTGAGTTGTGCGGAAAATATTTTCCTACTCCAGCAACCAACGATACGTCTCTGGTGCAGAACTGTGATGATCGTGGCGATGGGGCGGTGCATCGCTTTTCCGGGAAGCACTTCTGGCAAGAAAACGTGAAACTCTCAACTGAAAGCTCTTATCACACGTATTGTTCGTATTCACATTACCGTGCCGGAAAAGTTCCCTAGCATGACTGTCTGTGTGGTGTGACACTTTGACTTCTCCATTCGGTGCACCGAGAAGTCGTGTCGTAATCTGTTGTACCTTCTAGATCTACTTTTTCCGGCTTCTCGCCTGTAAGTTTTATGAGTTAGTTGACAGCAACATTTGAATACTTTTAGGATGTACAAAGTTTGGACAGTGTCCGAAATGTATTCATTTCGGTGTAGGAAGTGGTCTCAACTGTTTCATCCCTCAAAAATACTTCAATTTTTCTGTCGAAATAAGCTATTCCTCCGACTAGATTTATAATTTGAGTTTTGACAGGCCAGCAAGCGAGCAATTTTGCTAGCACCAGCACCGCCATTATGTGACCATCATCGTCTCAGCAGGCGCTTAGTTGCAAACCTGAAAGGTGGGAAGAATCCAAGCAGCCTCCTGGTTTGGACGACCGTCGCTTGCAGAAAAAAAAACCATAAATCAATGATGGGATCTAATCGATGACGAACTAGCTGTAGCGAGAGAAAAAAAATCCGCTCAAAAAGGAACCAGACAAGATAACACCACAGAACTCCGTCGTCTCAGCAGGGAGCATCGCATTAAAACCAAGGATATTTTAATGATTTCTTTTAAAATTTGACACCTTTTCCTACCCGGGGCTTTTCCAGGCTCTGGCTCTGGGAAGGGTCACACCGGTTCATTCGCGACGCCTCGGATGAGTCTATGGTAGGGTCCTCATTTATTTGCGATTTCTTTCTGGTCTACAGGATTTGGCACTCTTATCTGGTCCTTTTCGTCCGATCCTGTCTCTTCCTTTTGTTCCAGTGGTTTTGATTTATTGCCCGGTGGAATTAGGGTGCTTTTCGAGGTTCGTGATTTTTGAGTTGGTCCTTTTGTTTTCCGTTGCCTGCCCCAGGGGTGTGAAATAATTGATTTGCATTGTGCTGCTCACCGGGTGTGATGAGGTCAGGCAGTGGACAAACATGAAAGTGTCCTGCTAAAGTGCTATCTCATCGCTAGATCATTGGTGTTTTATGAGCGTAGAAAATTTCAGCATTTTTTCCGCTTCAACAACGGTTAGTAATCGAAAACCATTCTGCGCTTTCGTTGTTCACGAAAACAAGGTGGGTGGTTATCACTTTGCGAAGCAAAAAATCTGTGGAACGGATTGTGATGGTCGATGAGACGATCGGTAGTATTTTTGTTAAACTGTGTAAAATATTTTATTAGAAGCTCTTCTAGAAATGTGTAGCAGGCTATCTGGTTTCACATATTTCGTTTTAAGTAAAATTTTGCACCCGTCTTCAATAAAACATACGAATGACATATGAACAACATATGTGAAATTTAAGTTCATGCTGAAAACTAAAATGGTTTCAACAAAATTTGAAGATATGATTTTGTCGTGAATACGACTTACTTTACTATAGGGTGCCTTTTCAAAATTTACCCTCTGAGAGAGTGATAAGTTTTTGATCTCGAATATCTATTGTTGTATCTAACGAATCAACATAATTTTTGCTACACGCCATCGGAACTATGATCACAATTTTATAATAAAATTATCAGTTGTGTGACATAATCTCAAATAATTGAAAAGTAAACTTTTCTGAAATGTTTGGTATAAACGAGTATCAAAGGGGATAATCCATAAGGCGCGTTTGCCTTGCTCGTATTTTTAGAGCTCATAGCTCAGTAAGCTGTGGAAGGATTTATATAATCTAACTACCACTAGAGTCGAAATTTTTCAACTTAAACGTGTATAGTAAAAGCATTGAAGTATTTCAATAGTACACAAAATATCTGCTGCTGTACAAATGAAAAATGTTCCGAAAAGTGTTGAATATCGTAGTGAGTTCCCACTACCCAAGTAACAATTTGAATGCCTTATGGTTTTGATTATAATTTATAGGAGTTTTGTAATTGCTTTTTCAATCACTACCTGTTTTATGACAACTATAATAAGTGTCTCTTTCGAGAAGTAATATCATAGTTTTTAAAGCTTCTTTAAAACCCTTTACCTAGACTAACAACTTGGCTGAAAATAAAACAATTTGCACTAGAATAAAACCATGCAAACCCTCTTAACATTGCTTTCAAACATTTTCTTTAAAACATTATTATCAGTTAAATTCTTTCATAAATCTAGTCTTGTGTGTGTGCGTGTTCATTGGGTGACAGTTTCACTCAGAGCAATTTTGAGGGTTCTGAAGTACATTTATGACATATTTGTTGTGGCCTAATTGATTTATTGCATCTTACGTTAAGTGTAATTTGCATTAAAGGAAATTTCATGGCCGCCATTATGATGTTTTTGCCGTAGCTTTTATTGACATCAAATAAACTTTTAAATGCAAAAAAGAAGGAAATATGATGGACTTTCATGATTCATTTTCAGGACGTATGCACAAGTTTTAAAGCCACGAAATAGATTTATACAAAAATGACGATGAATCACAGAAAATAATGTTCATAAATTATGGAGACTCTCGCAAAAACCGCATTTATTTCAAGGCGATTAGTTATAAGTCATATTTTTATTCATACATTCACGATAAAAATAAAAGCGCATGAAATTTCTACGTTCGGAAAAAGCCTCAAGCTCGTAAATAAAATTTAATAAATTCTTACTGATTGCATTCAAAGCAGACATGACAAACACATACTCAAGAAAAATATGATCAAAACGAAAGTTTATTAATAGCGGAATTCATTCCATCCGAATAAGTTTAATGTTGATCGTAAAGCTGGTTTCAAAATTTTCTTGAATTTGGAGTTTTAACGCAGGTTTATGCTAATTCTTCACTTTACTTTATAATCCTTATGAAGAATGGTCCACTTGGCAGGAACATGCTCTTATAGAGGTTTTCAGTAGGCTTTCGTGGAGCTTAAAGTTTTAATGCAAGATTTATTATGCAGCATTGAAGACAGTTACAAGTATTTATTAAAATTAAAAATGTTACTTGGGTACGGTCCTTCTGAAATGCAGGAATGTCCCATACAGTATCCTTATAGTTTCTTTCAATGAAATGCAAATCCGAAATGAAATAATCGACATTAAAATTCTGTATGCGGCTATTTTTATAGCCGTTAGGGCCGCCCATCAGTGAAAAAGCTACAGACGAAATCACGTAAAAAGAAACCTCTTAACAAAAAATTGGATCCGTTTGGATTCTATCGCCACTGCGAGCAGATGTATTTTGTGTCGTTTGCAAAGCTAGTTTCGCTTCCGACAAGAACGATCACGTCACAGCTGCCAGTCACACAAAATCAGCCGTTCTAATGGCTCTAAAAGTTTTCTAAAGAACTATTAGGATTTGTTGTTCGCAAATTGAAGGTAAATATCCTCAGTTTAGTGCAAATCTAGAACTGTTTGATTTAATTTGTGCCCTTTCCGTTGTGTTAAATTCACAGTAATCGAGATCAAGTGAAGCCTTCTTTGTTTTTGCGAAAAATGTGAAAAAGGGAAATGCTTGCATAATTTATAGAATTGATTAACTAATTGATATTCGGAAGTGTTAAGAAACATGTTTGTTTGTTT
The DNA here is from genome assembly GCF_030247185.1 of Malaya genurostris. Classification (NCBI taxonomy): domain Eukaryota; kingdom Metazoa; phylum Arthropoda; class Insecta; order Diptera; family Culicidae; genus Malaya; species Malaya genurostris. The sequence goes on along the minus strand of NC_080572.1, from coordinate 57,047,911 downwards.
TCATATTCACGACCTTTCAGTTATGTCTCTGACATTACCCACTCGTCTTTTTTTCATTTGATTTTTTTTAATAAATTTTCCAACTCTTGAAAAAGTGTTTGACTTCATTGTCAGTTTGTACTATTTTAAGAGTGCGCAATCGATTTCTTTCAAAGTCTTCGACACCATTTTGGTAAAATCCACAGTATCCGATCTGGAACAATTAAAAGAGAAAGGACACAATTCAACAACATTTTTTAGTTTTCTAATTTCATGCTAAAGTATCATGCTACGAATTGCAATAAACGTCAATGTGTTGGTTCCTAAAACAGGTTTGTAATATAAATTGTAAACAAGATTTTTTTTCTTGATTACAACTAAATTTCTAAATTTTTGAAAAAGTGCATGTTTTTAAAAATAAATGTTTTTAAATTTCTCCTTTTTGTCTTTTTCTATAGATTTGCTAATGACAAAAAACGACTTTTGAACGGAGCCTCGAAGACCCACAGTATTTTATTCGAATCAACCCAGCTTCACGAGATCGGACAATGTCTCTGTGTGCACCGATCAAAGATTTTTCGCCCCGTTCAATTTTCTTGGAGATGGCTGAACCGATTTTGACAAGCTTAGGCTCGTTTGAAAGCTACTTTTGGGTTGTGAATCAGTTTCGAAGATAACTTTCGGTTCGCAGTAATGGCTGAGCCGAACTCAGCAAACTTAGGCGCATATGAAAGCTAATATTGTGCCATGGATCAAGTTTGTGAGGATCGAACTGTTGTCACCTCTGGTTCCGGAGATATACTGATATAAATGACGTAACAGACAAAACGCGTTGTTTAAACCGATTCAACCAAGTTTGCAAGCAACTATTCATCGAGTGATCAAGTTCTAATGACTGTCACTTCTGCTTCCAGAGATATAATGGTATGAATGACTCCTCCACTCTTCATCGTTCTTGTCCTATTTTTCCGACCGCTTATTAGATCTATATGTCGGTTCTAACCACGTTTTCTCGCCCTCTACAAAATGGCGAATTTTTTCGTGAAAGATCGTAGTTTTTACTTTAAACAACCAGCAGAAATAAAAAAAAAATAATAAAAAAAATAAAACAGAAACGTTGGGGTCTAGAAAAACTTCTCCTCTAACTATGCTGCGTTTATTTGTTCGCTTCTGATTAGTCTGCGCTGAGATACAGTGGACACCGCAAATCATGATTTTTAGGAAGTGTCCTCAAAAATATCTCTTCACCGACTTATTTCTCAATATTTTCCCACGAAAAAATTACAAAATGTTGTTCGAATGATGCTTTTCATCATGCAAAATATTTGAATTTATTTTGTTGAACGATAGTTCTGGAAAAAAGTCGCTAAAATGATGATTTTTTTCATCGTTTAGAACCTACCCTCCCCCCCTTAATAACCACTAGGCTTTAAATTGAAAATTTGATCAGTACTGTGTATAAAAACTGCAAAAATGTTATCGCAGAGACGGGACTCGAACCCGTAGTTAGCTCCTAACCGAGGAAATTGTTTTGCCAATTAAACTACCCTGCATATGAAAACACATAAAGAGAAAGCCTAATTATCTGGAAAAACCAAAAATGCTTCGCTTTGCTTGACCAGTTATTTGAGTATGGTATTACAACATAACAACAACTTAGCAACTAGTAGAAATTGCGCTTTTGAGTCACGCAAGTGGTTAGATGTTACTAACAATCACTCAAATTTCTATTTGCAAACTGGTCACAAATAAGCTAGCGTAACAAAAATTGTTACTTGGGACAGCACCACAATCCTTGAACAGCAATGCAGTGATCGGCCCTTGCACGGTGAGAGTAGTTAAGAAACCGGAAAGGGTTACAATCAGGCAGATCATGATAGAGTTAACACGTCATTAACTGTTATATCCGTTTCAATCGCTAATTTCTGCAACAACAAATATTTCTGTAGATACTATCCATCTATTGGCAAGCTAACAATACAAACATTTCTTTCGGCTCAATCACACCCTCTCCGTTTGGGCCATACAATTTAAGGTGAGATCGATTACAATCTTTTGCTGCCAAGTTTAAAGAAAGAACAGCAGGAAATGCGAAGTTTGTTTTTCCTTATCCCGGAATCAAGCAAGCTTCTTAAGGTTCGTAGTGTTGTGTTTTGCTCAGCTTAATCCAAGTCATGTTGTCCGTAAGGAAAACATGATTTTTACGTTTCTTCTATTCAGGATGGCAAAGGGCGCTTGTTTGCATTTTTTACCTTTCAATACTCGGTGGGATTATTAAGGTATGCTTACACACTTTGTGCAAACAGAGGAAGAAATAAAACAACTATCACTCAAACTCCTTTGTCGGTGGATCGAGCAGGCAGAAGTTAGGATCTGGCGGACGGCCGCAAGCGGCTCCGGTTAGGTAACTTATTAACAATAATTCAACCATATGTAATCCTCCATTGTGTCGGCCAAGCTGGGCAAACATCATAGCTTTGGTATGAATGAACTGAAAACTGTTGTACAAATAAGTTGCCGGCGATCGAAGGGCAAGGGGCGAGTATGATTCCGGATTTAGTCGTGCTTTTTTTGCCTTCTGTACGAGGCCAAGAATGGATCTATTCACAACGGATCTCTCGGCAAAAGGAGAGGTAAAGACGGCTACCGAGGTGGAATATTTTCATGCAATTAGTCTCTATTTATAATGTAGTTCCCATTCTTGTCCGTATCCTGTTGTAACTTTTCAGTCGGACTGCAATGAATGGAAATGCAGCAGCAGAAATTATGTCCTGTTTATAATTCTCAGCAATTTCATGGCACATTTTCCTTTCTTTCGTTCTATTTTATTACTAGCTGAAGCTAAGTTTTTGCAGCTGGCCCTAATTGTGCCATCATGACAGCTAGCACGAAGGTGGGGTACCAGATTGAGTCCTGTTGCTGTTCACTGAAGTTTCATTGGGCGTGTTTTTTTGTTTGTAATCATCAGCTTATTTATAGTTATTTAAATTTACTCGACAAATTTTGCACTGCAATTTATTTTTTCTTCAATTCGTCTACAAGCTTTTTTCGACTGTACTGTTAGTAGAACTTTTACACTACAAAACTTTTTATCTTCAAGAGTTTGTTAGTTTCAAACGTATCCTCTTTGTTTGTAAAGCAATCTGATAAGCTGGTACTGAGATAATTAATAACTTATGAGGTATTTTCACGCAAAAGTGCATGTAATGGGTTGCCACCTCGAATACATCGCTCGCCTGGCAGCAATTTAATTTAAGAGAAAAAGATGTTTTGTTTCGAGCGTATGTAACTAACCACGGATTTTATTACCGGCAGGTAAATTTTTGCTTGGGAGTTGTGCATCGCTTTGTCTGAGTGGGCTGATTGTGTTCATAGTAACAATTTTTCAGACGATGGGTAGTCTGCTATTAAAGGATTGGATGAATTTGGTGCTCCCGAATCGTTGGAACAGAAGCTTTACATAATTTGCTGTTTATGTGTTCCTACTGACAGATTTTGAGCATTACCCGAATATTTCAATTTGTAGCTAAAATGTAAACAATCTGTGTTGTAGGGAAGAGTTGGCAGCACTGGTAGCGCGATGCGGTGTCTCGGTGCTGCTCTCAAAAAAGTATAATTTCAATGTGTTGTTTGATACGTATAGTCAAAAATTTGTTTGAAATAGTTATTTTGAGTGGCAGTGCAGGTGTGGCAAGTGTGTGTTTAGTAGTGAGAGTGCTATTTATTGAATAATATTGATCTACGGAACTAAAGATGCTCAATCGGCGGAAACTGAGAATTTACTGTCCCAAAATTCAACGATGTTATTCTGTTAACCGATCGAAGCGCCGCACAGTGGTTCGAATCAATAAAAACGTGGACATAAATCAGTAGCTGCCAAACCGTTCTTTTAATGCATATAGTTGCTTTGAAGAAATTATTTACAAATATATACCGCGTAATTTGATCCTATCATTAATTGTTCATGGCCTACTTTGACAAAAAATGTAACCATAACTTTTTTTTCTGAAGAGATAGAAATTTTTTTTCTTCTACAAAGTTTTAGAACTATTAAAAATAATTTACTTTGTCAAATATACCAAAAGTCTAGGTCGCACCGTTTCGGATATACAAAACGTTTTTATGGCAACCCCCTTAAAATCAGTTTTTTATTCATAAATTGTTTCGAGTTATTTTGTTATGCATACTTTGTTTGGAATAATTGTAGAATTTATAAAATCGCATGTTTTTGTTGAAGATAGTGCATAGGTTTGTTCTTTCCTGGCAAAGTTATGCAACATTTTACCTTTTTTTTTACCTAGGATAAAACCTTGCACCGAAGCGAAATATGCAACTTTATGCAGCTGATTTTTACAAAATTTGTAGGAAAAGATGTGCCCAATATCATAAAAAAAAATCTAAGTGGAACTCGGTGGAACTTTTTTTTTAGGTCTTTTCAAAGTTTTAATTACTGAATTATGGCAACCCCCTTAAAACTAGTTTTCTAGTCATAACTTGTTTCGTGTTATTTTTTTATGCATATTTCGTTTGGAATAATTGTTGAAAATATAAAATTTCATAATTTTGTAGAAGCTAATGCATAAGTTTATTCTTTTCTGGAAAATTTATGCATAATTTTACCTTTTTTACCTAGGAAAACTTGTGCCGAAGCGAAATATGCAACTTAATGCAGCAAACTTTAATAATACTTATAGGAGAACATGTACCTTATCCAATTTATTTTCCAATGAGAATATCTTGAGTACTCTTCGTGTGACTCATTTTCACTATGGCCATGCTGAAACCATAAATGGTTAAGAAACAGAGGGCGTCACGCGTCTGCTATTTCTGTAACTCACTTTTGCAATGAGCGCCCGATCAACATCTCGTCTTAAAAATCGTGTTGCTTCGCGATAACTCAATTTATTTACACGTTTAAACATAAAATCCCTTCGTAAAGGTTTGTACTTTAACAATACTCTATCATATTTTGTCTATAAAACATTTTTCCATTTTTAAATATGTGTTGAAGTTTTGATAATTTTTCGGATTTTCAATAATTAAAACTAAATTTGAAAAGGCCTAAAATTGCATCTAGTTCCACTTAGCTTTATTCTAATATTGTCAATTGTAAAAAGTAACAAAATAAAAATCGCAAAAATTTGCTTAAGTTGCGCGTGCAAGCATGAACTTGTTTATGCGTGTTTACGCGCGTCCAGACTGGTAGTTGTAAATAGGATAGAAATATCTTTCATATATTTGCATACGTGCATAGCATGTATAGTAATAATCCATGGGGTATTTCACACAAAGCCTTTTTTCAACAGCCTGTAAAATATAACAAAGATACAAAAATTCGTCCAAGGCATGAATGTACGGTTTTTTCTTAGGTTTCAAATAAGCGATTTCATAAAACAACCTTTATAGTTTATTGAATGAAAAAAGTTAAAAATTAATAAACAAATAAAAAAATCTAAGCTTGGGCACGAGGAAAAACAGCCGTGAAAAAACGATGACAGATGATTTTTGTAGACTCCTAGTACCGTCTGACCCAGTGATTTCGAATATTTGTTACAAACCTATCAAAACTGGAAAGAAATTGTCACTGGAAGCAATTGATATGCTAGAACTTACAGCAGAACAAGAAATTAGCGATACGGAAAACTCGGACGATAGCGTGACTGATACTGATTGATCGAATGCAATGCGACTAAGTGACATATTGTAATGATTTATTAGGTAACCTAGTTGATTGATTAGGTTGTGAAAAGTATTGGGAAAAGTTACTCATTTAAATGCTAACTTTGTAGTAGATACTTAGGTAATAGAGATAAATTCTACGTAGGTAAATAAAAAAAAACTGTTTTTAAAATAAAGCGAATATCTCAAAAAAAATATTTTTTTTACATTATTCATATCTTCATCAAAAATACTTTAAATGTTTTTTTCTTTGAAATGAGATAGAAAAAAAAATTTTTCGTCAAAAACAAAATTTTTTTTTTTCGAAATCGGTACTACCCCCTTAACAAAAATTAAGGTGCTACTTTCAAAAGAAGCGTTATATAATTTTGTAAAACTTCTTCGAAGACACGTTAGCTCTTGAAAATCAGTGAAAGTCTGTACAGACTTGTGACTGTCTTTTTCCAGTTTTGGACCACTGTGCGCCCTCTGTTTCTTAACCATTCATGGTTTCAGCATGTCCATAGTTAAAATGAGTCACACGAATATTACTCAAGATATTCTCATTGTAAAATAAATTTGATAAGGTACATGTTCTCCTATAAGTATTATAAAAGTTTGCTGCATTAGGTTGCATATTTCGCTTCGGCACAAGGTTTTCTAGGTAAGAAGTAAAATTATGCATAAATTTTCAGGAAAAGAATAAACTTATGCATTAGCTTCTACAAAATTATGAAATTTTATATTTTCAACAATTATTCCAAACGAAGTATGCATACAAAAATAACAAGAAACAAGTTATGACTAGAAAACTAGTTTTAAGGGGGTTGCCATAATTCAGTAATTAAAACTAACTTTGAAAAGACCTAAAAAAAAAGTTCCACCGAGTTCCACTTAGATTTTTTTTTATGATATTGGGCACATCTTTTCCTACAAATTTTGTAAAAATCAGCTGCATAAAGTTGCATATTTCGCTTCGGTGCAAGGTTTTATCCTAGGTAAAAAAAAGGTAAAATGTTGCATAACTTTGCCAGGAAAGAACAAACCTATGCACTATCTTCAACAAAAATATGCGATTTTATAAATTCTACAATTATTCCAAACAAAGTATGCATAACAAAATAACTCGAAACAATTTATGAATAAAAAACTGATTTTAAGGGGGTTGCCATAAAAACGCTTTGTATATCCGAAACGGTGCGACCTAGACTTTTGGTATATTTGACCAAGTAAATTATTTTTAATAGTTCTAAAACTTTGTAGAAGAAAAAAAATTTCTATCTCTTCAGAAAAAAAGTTATGGTTACATTTTTTGTCAAAGTAGGCCATGAACAATTAATGATAGGATCAAATTACGCGGTATATATTTGTAAATAATTTCTTCAAAGCAACTATATGCATTAAAAAAACGGTTTGGCAGCTACTGATTTATGTCCACGTTTTTATTGATTCGAACCACTGTGCGCCGTCTGCATGTCATTGTCGGTGTTGTTGGATTTCTATGGAATGTGTGAAAGTTTACAAGTCGATCGTGTCATTCAGAATGGAGGTCTAGGGACCCATTCGCGAATGTTTTTATTTCATTCTTTCAATGGTCGTGTATCATGTCGCGTTGCTGAATCCAGAGCGAGCAGGAGAAAAAACATACTGGTGAGATCGTTCCCGGGAGATATTTTATATTTTTCTTACTTATTATATTTCTCCTGAGTATCGAAAATCAGGTTTTGTTGAGATCATATTGTTTACCAAAACATATCCGGATCTCTTTTCCTCCTCCCTACTAACAAATCCCCTATCCCGTGATGCTCGTGGAGATACAGTGGTACCCGCGGTCTCTAGAAACAACGAGTATCGGACTAACATTCCTTCCTTTCCCTCAGTAGCACAGCCCTTGGTCGTAGCCAGCGTCGTTATTGATCATTTAATAAAAAGTTAGGAGTGAGTGGGTATGTACAGTGAAAATGATTTGCTTCTCCCAAACTTCATTTTCTTGGCTCATTGCTCATTTTCACTCATTCGGTCAATCACGAAGTGCAACTACGGGCGATCTACTTTAGCTCAGCTCAGTTCAGCTCAAAATGTAAACAATCTGTGTTGCACTATGTTTTGAAAAAATCAGCCAAAATCAAATTTTTACATTTTTGCGACAATATAATAGGCCAACCATTCTTCTTTTTCTCAACAACATTGATAACAGGAATCCGAAAAATTTCTTGGAAATTTAGGGAAGTCATTGGTAAAAAGACATGGCCTCGAACAAGATTTGAACCTGCGTTCATTCTATCGCTAGTGGAGTGCGTTTCCATTCCTCCATTGAGAAATTGTTATAGCTCACAAGCCCCAATAGTCTCGTAGTTTCAACAACAACTGAGGAATTCTGGTAGAGAGTCCAGTCGACCGAAATGTCCTCTACAACCCTATTACAATATTTTTGAAGATCATAAAGTATTGATACAGTCACGTACCCAAAGGGTGGGCCCAGGCCCCTCCCAAAATCATAAACAGATATATAATTATTTAGAAGGTCCAAGACATGGTTTGCCGAAATAATAAGACAGTAAACGTAAAGAAATGTAATAAAATAACAGTTCCAGTGGAAAAGTTTCCGTTAAAAACACCTGTAAAAGGCACACCGAGAATTAGGTATATAAGCAATCTTAAGTAACATTATTTTTAATCTTTGGGCCCCTCCCGAAACGAAATCCTGAGTACGGGCCTGTATTGATATAACCTTTTGCCTTTCTCATATAGAAAGGCTATACAATTACTTTGAAAACCGCCTTTGAACCGGTCATATACTTCTCGAATCAGTTTATCGAGCACACAAAATGTCTTGAATTCACTGACCCTATTGTAACAAATTTAGGCTCAGATGAAAGGCACGGTAGCCTCTTAGAAAATTATGGATATGGACATGACCTCCGGTTCCGGAATTACAGGGTGATGAGTTACAAATCTGCCAAATCAATAGTTTGCTTTCATAGAAGAAGAGAATTAAGTTAATTTCTCAAAAATAATAAATTATTTCTTCTTGTTCACAGTTCTTCTAATTTGAAGACCACACAAACTCACATCGGATATACCGATCCCTGGAATATGGTTACGAATGTACCGGAAATTGTGGTTAAAAACTCTAAAATGGAACTCACTCAAGTTTGTCAGAGCGCCGATGCAAATTGGAAAATTTCTTAGCTGGGCTCAAAACTATTTCAATTTACTTTTCTTTACGTTTCGTCTTAGACTCGTCAGTGCAGAGCAGTTCAAATTGAACTGCTTATTGCAAACTTAAACAGTTCAACTTGAACCGCTAAGCAGACGTAAAGTTAATGCTACTTGCAAAACACTTATCATTTGGTACCGAATTTGTTAGTTGCTGGTCTTACGAACCAACTTTGACCGTACTGGTCACCGAAATCCGGTGATCGAAAACTCCAAAACGGAACTCAATCACTTTTCTTCGAGGTGGCTAAACCAATTTTCTCAAACTTAGATTCAAAAGAAAGGTTTAACGATTCTTTCGGTTTGATCGCGAAACTAAGCGTTAATTGAAAGATACAGTTATATTCATTGAAAATTCAATGCAATACAAATTAGTTTTGCATCGATGAAGGTTTTCAATCAAAATTTCGATTCAACCCATGACTATTCCATGTTACTATTGATTTACATCTCGTGTGAATTTCATTATTTCTTTCTGTGTATATATTGGATGAAGGTTAGAGATTCTTATATTTCTTGAAAAGATAAGTGAAATCAAAAACTCTGCTATTCATATATTCTTACAAAAGTCTTCTTATTTCCAGGTTGAGGAACACTGGAAATAATTGTTTTTAACCGTGATGTTTTATTTTGAAGTTTGCTTTGCTTTTTTATATACTGCATTAAAAAGGACATCAATAAAACACCCCCTTTCCCCAGCCTTAGCTTTTGTGATAAGGAGTGTATCGAAAATAAGATATCCACAATTTTTTCTTTCAAATTATGACAAAAAACGATATTTTATTGAAACTTAAAATTGATCCTTTATTGTACGAGGTTAAACTTGAACATAATGAAAGCCGGATGAAATTTAAGTTATTCCTTTACGAATTTTCGAACTTTTGATCGAACGCTCTTCATCAAGTTTTGGACAAGTGTTGCATCGCATTTTTTGGACGCTTGAGCCCAAATTTTTTTGAACTCCTGCATGTTCCCAACTGCATCACCAGTCTTCTTGAAGACCCTTTTCACGATTGTCCAGTAACGTTCGATGGGTTTTTCGACCGAATTTCTCCACTTGAATCGACCTGTCCGCATCGCTCACATCCTCCTCAAAGACGACAGTAAAGTATTGTGGACCTGGAAAGGTTTTGAGTCTTCCTTTACATAAGTCTCATCGTCCATCAAAACGAATGCATCAGGACACTGCAAAAGACGCGAATACAATTTCCGGGCCCTTGTTGCTGCTCGCTTCTTCTGTTCTACACTTTGTTTCGAGATTTTCTGCTTCTTGTAGGTCTTCAGGTGATTTCGCCTCTTGATACACTGGATCATTCCGACACTCGTTCCTGCTTTTTTGGCCAAATCACGTATTGACATTGATTTGTTCTTCATGATTAGAGATACCACTTTCTGGTCTAGATTTGGGTTGGAAGAACCGGGTTTTCTGCCTCTTCCTGGTAGCGCATCCAAAGAATAGTGTTCCCCAAACTTATTAATGAAGGTTTTTACACTGGCATGATGAATTCCAAACTGCTTCGTCAGTTTTCGCATAGTAATACCCTTCGCACTTAGTCTCCTTAGTGTTCAGTACCTTAATTTTCACTTCCTTTTCAATACGCGACATTTTGAAAACGCAGAATTTCAACCACACAAATAAGTAAACAAACGAAAGCTGACAGCCAAACGCACAGCATGCAGCAGCATGCTGAACATAAAAAACCATCAAAAATACATGCGTACAACACAAATGTATGTGAATAGTTTATTTTCGATGCACTCCTTATCTATTTCATACAATAATGAAGAAAAATCCTTTCTACGTTTGATTACTCATGACTCGGCAATTCTATATTCGAACATAATCGCTTTGGCCGAGCTAACAGCAAAACTGCTGCAGACAAGTTCGGCAATAATTGCCAGTTAACAAATTTGGTATTGCCGAGATTCTCAGTAATTATTATTTTGCGAGATGAATACCGATCTCTCGGCTGTGCAAATCTCGGTATTTTTTTACCGAGATTTAGCAAAAAAATTTAAGTGTGTAGGTTTGAGAATCCTGTGGGGGTACATGAAATTTCCGAAATCGAAAAATTTCACACACATATATATATATATATATATATATATATATATATATATATATATATATATATATATATATATATATATATATATATATATATATATATATATATATATATATATATATATATATATATATATATATATATATATATATATATATATATATATATACAGACATTTTCCGATCTCGTCGAACTGAGTCGAATGGTATATAACACTATGGGTCTCCGAGGCTCCGTTCGAAAGTCGGTTTTTCCAGTAATTCTGATACTTTTATATAGAGAAAGGCAAAAACATCCGTTGTGAACACTTTGTTTGACATTAGTGAATGAGAGACCTATATTAGAGAGATGGATGGGTGAGGGTATATTCTACTGAGCAGACTAGTTCCCTTGCTTGGTAAATTGCCTGTGCTTTCAGTCTCAGTTAACACATGAACTAAGCATTCCATGGCAATGAAATGAAGGGTTCGCTCTCGATAGTACTGTACGAGAATGAAGAACTTTGCTTCACCGCTTGTTACAAGATGCGAAGCAAGGTCATACAGGTAATATTTACGGTGTTTTTTTTCTTAGTGTAGGTCTACGAAAATCATTTTTGAACATAATGTTTGTTCTCCAAGACCAAATTTGATCGCATTTCTAAAATATTTCAAACATTATAAATATTGCTTTTGAGCCTATTTTCAAAACGATCGATTTGTTTCTTGGGAGTTTACACTGTGTATATATTCTAGGAACACTAAAAGCAATGTTCTTTAAATAATATTCATCGGAACAAAAAGTTATGAATCTAGTTTTATTATAGGCATCTTCAATATGAGAACCATTTATCGAATGCTAACCTCATGAAGCTGGCGCACATCTTCATGAGCTAATAAACGAACGAAGCAGCTCTCATTGCTCGGGTTGCGCTGTGAATTCTACCCGACATACAGAAGGTGAAACTCTATTGTTAATATTCGTTGCTTCAATTTGCAAGCCCTGATTACCACAGAGAACAGACATCCAAGTAGCGATTGCAATATGTGTAAGAAATTTAACGTTTATTTGGCAAGGTGAGCAAGTAGCAATTCGCCTATCGAGGCGCTTCTAGCAGCCCTGCAATTGCTTATGGGCTCTTGCCTTCTAGCTTTCATACAATGGTTTTTCATGCGCGCAAAATGGTAGAGAACGGTGATTTTTATGGGATTTTCACTTGCATACATTACACATCTTTTTTGAAGGAGTTTGTACTAGCTTGGACGTCTATTCTCAGTGGTATTACTGACTTATGACAGTGTCAGGAAAGATCCGTCGTAGCAACCCGCACTATCGACGATAAGACATTGATCAGGAAGCGTTTATATAAAATTGAAATCGAATTTCAGTCCCAGATGAGGTTTTGACATTTTTAAGTTAGCTTGACTATTGAAGTCTATTCTTACTGTACTTTCTAAAATTGAAAACATAATTGCGGATTTGGCAAAAAAATTACAAGGATCAGCCCCATCGGGTTGTTCGGGCTATTTTTTTTTTTTGTTTCAATTATAGAGGCTTTAACATCTTAGGTCATTCGCCTCTTCGGACCAGAAAATCTTTCTGACTCTATGTGCGGGGTTGGGAATCGAACCCAGGCGGGCTGCGTGAAAGGCATCGACTATCCCATCACGCTACACCCGTCCCCTTGTTCGGGCTATTGATGTAGAACAAGCCAACCAAAATTTTTAATGATTGAAAGTTTCAATCAAACAGTTTAATCAATCGTTATACTTTTAAATACGCAATTGACATGAGAGCATTCTTGGATTAATCTATATTAGGGTACCAACATCGGACACGCGAACCCAGAACGCATCTTTCAAACAAAAACTATCAACAGTAATACATTTGAACTTCATTATGTGAAATAATTGTGCGGAAAGAAAAACGGACTTTATCGGTTGCGTCGCTTGTACGATTATATCTCCGAAACTCCGAAAGTATCAGCGAGAGGATCATCGAATTCGTTCCACAACACAATATTAGTTTCGAACGAGCCTAAAATAATTGACATCGGTTCAACTATATCCGAGAAAATTGAGCGGTAATGCGTATTGAGGCTTATGTCACTTATTTCTCTGGAACCAGAAGTGATAGCCATTCGACTGTCTGACTAATCTAATCGATCTAATTGATCAATGACCAAATAGTAGTTTTCAAACTGAGCAGAGAAGGGAAAAAGAGTGTGTGGTCGTTTACGTCACTTTTACCATTATATCTCCGTAACCAGAAGTGATAGCTATTTGATCTTCAAACTTGATCAATCATCCAACAGTAGCTTTTGAACGTATTGCATTCGGCTTGGCCATCTCTAAAAAACTTAGTGAAGAAAGACAAAGAGGGTAATGTCACAGACATAACTGAATACGAATTAAACTGACATGCTGTTCCACACTTCGGAAAATTGTTCGTTAGTTTGAGCGAAGTCTACACCTATTTATTATAAAAAAGGTACACAAACATAACAGAAATACATCTACGACGAATCTAAACAAAAATTGGAGCAAGTGCATTATTGCAATTGTAAGTAAAATGATGGCGACAACCGGCGTATAACATGTAAAAAATCATATAAACCCAAACCCAAATCAAATAAACCCAACTTATAATTCAAAATATAAGTAATTCCATAAATCTATAGGTGATCAGTCGATCACAACAAGTATCACATCACAGCTTATGAACCGAATGAGCAGTACACAGCACATGCCAAAGATTTTGATATGTAACAAAAAATTCACAATTTCGTTGTACAAGAGCATTTTAGTTATAAATTGAATGACTTAATTGACCGTCTTGAAAAGCATGTACAAATATATTTCGTATTCGTGTCGTAAGCCCACAGCACTCAATCGCTGAAAAACTCTATATATATAAATGGTTGTAAGTTTGTATGTTTGTAACGCCATAACGTCGGAACTACTGAACGGATTGCCAAAAAACTTGGCACAGGTACTTATAGAATTTCAGAAATGGTTTAGGGAGTATATTTATAGGGGAGGGAGTCATTAACAAGAGGGGGTCATGAAAAAATTCATATAACTTGACAAGAATCGATACGTTTTGAAAACCATAGAAACATTTTGCATACCTTAGATATGACTATAAGGGGGGTGGATGTAGCAAGTGCCTTCAAAAAGGGGGGTGTAATATTTAAAACGGCATAATTCCGAAACTACTGAACGGATTGTCACCAAACTTGGCACAGATATTTCATGGTCTTCTGAGATACTCATAAGAGTATTTTAATGGGGGAGGGAGCGTAGTAGGTGTGCTTAACAGGGGGGGGGGGGTGTCATGAAAAAAATTGTCTAATTTGACGAGAATCGATACTTTTTGAAGACCATAGAAACATTTTGCATATATTAGATATGATTATATGGGGGGTGGGTGTAGCAAGTGCCATTAAAAAGGGGAGTGTAATGTTTGTAACGGCATAACTTCGAACGTACTGGATGGATTGCTATCGAACTTGATTATATGGGGGATGGATGTAGCAAGTGCCATTAAAAATGGGGGTTGTAATGTTTGTAACGGCATAACTCCCGAACTACTGAACGGATTGCTATCAAATTTGGCACCGATACTTCTTACTGTTCAGAGGTGATCATTAGAGAATGTTCAGGGGGAGAGTGAGTAGCAATTGTCCTCAACATGGGGGGAGAAGGTCAATGACGAAATTTATAAAATTTGAAGAGAATCGATATTTACAGTAGAAGCAGGGGTTTTTGAAAATAAATTTTCATCTCCCATTTTTTGGTAAAACAAGAGAGTGGTGAGAATTTCAAGGTCGTAGTAGATAGTATTGCTGTTGTTAATTCGAATGCAAAGCAATTTTCATTAAATAATTTCAAAAGATTTGGTTCCAGTTTGCCGGTGAATTAAAAAAACTAAAGGAAAATTAACTCAGCAAAATAGTCTCAGCATAACCACGGAACAACTAAACGCACATGTAAAGCTTGGCACATGTACCAAAGGTGGGAATCGATACTTTTTGAAAAGCACAGATACTTTCTACACTACTCAAGTCATGGTAATCATGAAGGAGATCTGTAGTAAGTTCACTGACAAAAAGAAAGTTAAATCAAAGTAGATTATAAGATTATTTTGAGGATGAGAGTGAGTAAGTGCTCCAAACATGGAAAGTGGAAGGGAAAATTGATAGGATTTTACGAAAAATTGGTACTTCTTTACGAGTACAACATATTTCTAGCAACTAAGTGAGGTTAACAAAAATATTCACAAGAGGGAGGGGGAATAAGTATTCTTAGTATTGATCTGAATTGATGAAATCATACAATCAATGTACATTTTTTAAGTAAAATATATTACACTAAGGTCTATTTTTATGCGAATTTTCAGAGTTATGCGGTTTTTTTTTATGCGAAGTTTCAGAGTTATGCGGTTTTCTTTTATGCGAAGTTTCAGAGTTATGCGGTGCGTAAACTCGCATAAAAAAAGACTTCAGTGTATATAAAAAAGTTATTCTATAGTACGAATGTAGTTATGATGTTAAACAGCCTTTCTTTATAAAATAATCACTATCAGATGGAACACTTTGAGCAATTACGTGGAAATAATAATGTCATAAAAATTTTTTATAAAGAGGAGGGAGTAGCAAGTGTTTATAGCCATGAAAGCCAAAGGTATTGTAGATCGAATGTGACGGGGTAGTACGGAAGTACGTTACAAGCACATATACATATGAAACTCGAAGACGACTAAGAAGGTATTTACAGAAAGAAAGGTGTTTTAAATGTTTCCAACAAAAGGGTTCAAATATAAAACTGACCCAATTTGTCGAGAATATCATGGAAATTATGATTATTGTGAGATCTGAGATGGGACACTGATCATATGCAATCTGAACATGAACAGAGTATTGTTCAATCGGGTCGTCGTCTAAGTTGTGTTTCATTACAATCAGAGTATCAATTGAGAGGACAATTTCTAGAATTTTTTTCGGCCTTGCATTCACGAAACATTTCCCAGCAACGCCGGGTAAATCGGCTAGTATTCTATATTTTAATGTCGGTTTTGCAGAATACGCTTTGTGTGATGATTCATTCAATTCATGTGTTTCCCATAGTAAAGTAAGCCGTATTCGTGACAAAAAATGGGTTTTGTCGGTTACGTCACTTATACCACTATATCTTCGGAACAATGAAAATTTCACACACAAACATACACACGCAGAAATTTTCTGAACTCGTCGAATGGTCTCTTTAGCTGCGATCAAAAGTTGGTGTTTCAGAAATTCTATTACCCTTGTTAGATAAAGGTAAAAATGCAACACTGTCTTATGTGTAGGGGAGAATCGGCAGCGGCAGGAGAATTTTTCATTCGACCTTTTTTTTATAACTGTAAATAACAGGTATTTAAAAATCTCGCATTCTGGCATTTTAGTGTACCTTCTCACCACAAATTGATTATTCGCTGCAAAAATTAAGTAAAAAACTTCCATTCTGTCAATTTGTTGATAAAAAATCTTGAAACCAAAAAAATTTAAAAATGACGTTATTTTCTTTTCTTTGGAAGTAATAGAATGTTTTGGATGAAATTTGTATGGAGATTACTACTCCGAAATTACTCGCTTAGCTTACAATACAGAATTCGAATAAACTCTATCAGTAATTTTCGATAAAACACGAGTGGCCCAAGACTGTCGAGTGTACACTAGGGTGGGACAAGGTTGTATGGGAAAAAAGATGAAAAGGTTTATTTTCTCGCTCCACCAAACTTTTCCTGTTCCCTTTGGATCCCATAAGCACCATGCAAAATTTCAGCTCGATCGGAGAAACTATATTTTCGCGCCCGAGGTTTAAAGTTTGTATGGAATTTAGTAAGGGGAAATTCACTTTTTACAAAAAAAAATCGGCTGGAGATCAACCTATGAACTCAAAAAATCAGTGCATGTGTTGTTTTCGTAGGAAATTTAACGAGAAAGAAAACTTTAGAAGATCGTAAAACAATCCGACGTTTGTAGAAAAAGTTATTGAAGGAAAACCGGCACTAGGTCCAAACAATGGTTCATTCCTTAATATATCTAGCACCACTGCTGCTAGTGGTGGTAATATGATTTTGCTTTCTTTTATTATTCCATAATGATTGATTTGAGTTGTTTGATATCTTCACAAAAGTTTCTCAGCTTATTATGAGATTTTTTTTTTAAATGACAAGCTAGGTTCCAAAACTCACTGTAAAGACACAAAGGTATCTAACTTTTTAATGTCTCATGTAACTGACCTGTACCAAAAACGCAGTAGCAATCGACCAGCATTGAAATTTGACACCGATACTGATGGATTCAAACCCGTCCGTAATGGAGCTGATGTCAAATGTTATTTACTGCCAAATATTTACCCTACAATCGCAAGGAAACATTTCTTTGATCTTACGGAATCGGAAAACGGCTGCCAGTTTAAATAACATCGGTATCGAATAATTGCAATGAATTATTAAAAGCAAACATTTAGCCAACGATCGATGACTGCGGGCCACCCGCATCAAACCGTGTCAATCAAACCGTTTGAAACGGATCTCGTGCGGATGACGATCCGGCCACGTATGATGGACGGATAGCATCTGCGGAACGTCGACGAACGTGTCCAAACATTGTGTCAACAGGGCTCTTAATCAGACTGTTTATGGTCCGCAGCAGTGCAAATAAAATTATGCTTTCATGTGAATTCATTACGACTGGGGTTTCTGTTGGCTGCGTTGGTAGAATGTAGGGTGAGGTTAGCAAACCGAAAAATATACTTTCATGATGTTGCTGAAATTTAAATCCGCAGAACTGACGAAGGGTTCGATTCGGTGCCACACAGGCTTTCGAACGGTGCCTTCACTGCCAGCAACCTCAAACCTATGCGATGCACTTTGCATATGGGAGAGTTCTGTCTAACGACGATGTCGGTATATTTTACCACTGCAAAAACCACATCCGTTTAACACACATACACGCGCCACTACTGCTGTGCTTCCGTTTTGCGATGTTCGATTGCGTGACAGGACAGCAGGTTTGTGCCCAACGTCGAACGCTCGGTGTGTGGAAGAGTGTGCGGTTTAGCATGTGCCGCTAAATCTCGGTTTGCATCGTCGAAGGATTTTTGCTGCTAGTCAACCTCGTTTGCAAGAACACAGACAAACACTGTAGAGTGATCTCGCTCAATGGAAACCGGGAAGATTAACCTCACTAACCATTTGCCAGAGCCAATGCTGTTAAACTTCATTCAATTTAATTGAAATCGAATGTGTGCACACACTGACGATCACTCTACTGCAGTAAACTTCACATTCGTTTCATTCGTTTCTCTTTCTACCGAAGTTCAGTTGAACTATATTCAGCTTATCTCTTGAAATAACAAAATATTTCTTACAATTCAATGAGAGAGTGGCCTTCAAGTGAGTTTCATGTAAAAATTCGACTTAGTTCAAGATAATGGATGAAAGGTAAACCAGTCATGATAACTAAAATATCAATTATAAAGTAAACATGAATTGATTGTTCCCTCTTTCAGTGTTCATTATTAATGTTTCGAAACACATCTCAATACATTTCAAACAGTCGAAACAATCGATTTTAACTTGCTGGTGATAATTGAAAATTTAAATGAGATCCGCCACCCTTCATTTATCATTATGGTCGGAGAGAGTTTTGTGTTATCGAGTTTATGTTTATGCCTATTTATTCGCACTTGTTCTGACACCGGCCAAGCACACTGATTAAAATTTGCACAATCGATTCATATAATTGTTAATATAAGAGTGTGTGGTCGTTTACGTCACTTTTACCATTATATCTCCGGAACCAGAAGTGATAGCTATTTGATCTTCAAAATAGTAGCTTTTGAGCGTGTTGAATTGGGCTTGGCCATCTCTAAGAAACTTAGTGAAGAAAGAAAAGGAGGGTAATGTCACAGACATAACTGGATGAGTTGAATACGAATCAAACTGACATGCTGTTCCACACTTCGGAAAAATGTTCGTTAGTTTGAGCGAAGTCTACACCTATTTATTATGAAAAAGGTAAATAAACATAACAGAAATACATCTACGACAAATCTAAATAAAAATTGGAGCAAGTGCATTATTGCTATTGTATGTAAAATGGTGGCGACAACCGGCGTATAACATGTAAAAAAATCAAATAAACCACTTCAATTCAATATGATTTTCATTTCAATACATAACCAAAGCGATTTGTTTTAAGATTTCATATGCAAATTCAACTAACTACATGTGTTAAACACTTCATTTTCTAGTGGAAATGAGTGCAGCACTAATGTATGTGTAAAACACTTGAATCGGTCAACTTTTGTTTCAATTGAAATCTATGAGTAGAACAATGTGACATTCGCATGAAATGCATCTAGAGGTAACGATACATATATCTTATAGTTTTTAAGTGCATTTCAAATAAACGTTGCATGATTTCCACTAAATATCAACAGTTTTTACACTTATTTTATGAGTTAAGTGTATATTTTCATGAAATCCATATGTTATACAAATAGTGATAGTTCAAATGCTTTGCACATGAGATTATTTTCAATGTAGTACACGCAGAGAAAAATATTGTAAATGTAACTAAATTTGGGTTTCACGTAACTATTTATTTAGTTGAAATAGTGACAAAAGAAAAATTGGTTTAATATAACAAATATTGTTGCTTGAAACAACAAAACTAGGTATTTGATTTTGCTCAGTGGATTAGTTTGTTTCTATAAATATTTTGTTAATACCAACGAATATTTCACTTGGGCGTTCCTGTCAATTTCTTGACAAACAATTTCATAGTAAGTTCAACTTGCAAAATCAGTTTAAAATGAAATAATTTTGGATAAAGGTAATATTTATAGTGTTTTGAATTTATAAACTTGGCAGTTGAAATAAATGATAGGATATCAACTTGAAATGATTAGTATTTCAACTTACGCTTTTGTTTGTAAAAATTATTCATTTTGTTTTGTTTTTACGAGTAAAAATTTCTTTCGAAATAATTTGAAGGCTTGTTTTTGGTACATTTTTCTTCAATTCATATATTTGTAAGGCATACCAATTACATTTATATTTCATACATTTATAATATTTATCTACATACCACAATCAATACAATATTACTTTTAATAGTATCCAATGATTCGGTACCCTTTCCCGGTGCCCTTCCGGTGAAGACAGAGATAACCTGCATCAAATATATGTTGTTAAGAAAACGTGTTATTGCAGTTTCTAATATTATTAACTATCAATACTTACGCTTGGATTGATGAAAAGCCCGATGAAAAATATATAAGCAGATAAAATTTTACTTTTGAAACGCGTAAAAAACTTTTCTGTTCATTCACGATTGAAAAAACAGCTCTGGTTTATAAGAAATAGGACTGATATGGTTCTTTTGAACAATAAACTTTGTTGTATATTACACAAATAAGACAACAGATGAAATGAATAAATTTTGTTCCTAACATAAAGATAAATTAGAATTGAATCAACATAGATATTGCGAATAAAATCAACTCTGCTGCTGTTGATACGCAATATATTGATGAATAATTTCAACAATAAAATCAGCAAGAACAATTATTTTTTTCGTTTGGCAAGACCAAAATATTTATTCACATTGAATAGAGATCTTTGTTGATGTTGAAGGGAGAAAACAATCATATTCTAGCTTGAAATTAACATGAATCAGATTTAAAAATCTACTAACCGATTTTTTATTTTAAACAAGCTCCATTTCTCTGCGTTTTTCAGGAAAAATATCTGTAAATCTATATCGGGGGATCGAAAATCTGTACATGAAAATGTTAAGAGACCGAAACACAACAAATAACAAAGTTTTTAAAATTCAAATTTAAAGTCTGATGTAGTTGAAAAATGTTGGAAATGATTTTTGCGTTTGAGCGTCTTGAAATGTTTATTTGATGAAAAACTTTCATCAATTAGGTATAATGTAGTTGCCAAACTTTCTAGTAATATCCTTACATTATGACCAAGTCCATCATCGTTCCATCTTATCAGAAGAAATTTTCGAAAACATTCATTCATTCGAATTACGCTATACTAATTTCAAGAAAAAGTAAACATAGAAACATTTTCAATAGCAGATTGGACCATTTGTAGTGTTTACCGTATTTGATAGTCACTTTCATATATGTTTTATTCGCTTTTTAGAAAAAAAAAAAAAAAGTACCAATATATAACATATTTTAACACAATCATTTTTCTATTTTCACTTTTTCAAATCACGTTCTCAAAAATCTGTATTAGTGGTAAAACATCTGAAATCTGTATATACAGAATCTTGGTCACAAATTCATCTAAAAAATCTGTAAAATACAGATTAATCTATATAACAGATCGGCTGGAAAGTTCGTATCGTTTCTATGAGAGGGCGCCACTAGAATTAAATCCATACCATTTTCAGTTAGTACCAACCTTCAAAAGATACGTGTATAAATTTGACAGCTGTCTGATTATTAGTTTGTGAGATATTGCATTTTGAGTGAAGCTACTTTTGTTATTGTGAAAAAATGGAAAAAAAGGAATTTCGTGTGTTGATGAAACACTACTTTTTGATGAAAAAAAGTGCCGCCGATACCAAAAAATGGCTTGATGAGTGTTATCCAGACTCTGCACCGGGCGAAGCAACAATTCGTAAGTGGTTTGCAAAATTTCGTACTGGTCATATGAGCACCGAAGACGATGAACGCAGTGGACGTCCAAAAGAGGCTGTTACCGATGAAAACGTGAAAAAAATCCACAAAATGATTTTCAATGACCGTAAAGTGAAGTTGATCGAGATAGCTGACACCCTAAAGATATCAAAGGAACGTGTTGGACATATTATTCACGAATATTTGAATATGAGAAAGCTTTGTGCAAAATGGGTGCCGCGTGAGCTCACAATCGATCAAAAACAAAAACGAAAAACCATGCTGAAATTGAACGAATTGGGCTTCGAATTGCTCCCTCATCCACCGTATTCTCCAGATTTGGCCACCAGTGACTTTTTCCTGTTCTCAGACCTCAAGAGAATGCTCGCTGGTAAAAAATTTAGAAGCAATGAAGAGGTAATCGCTGAAACTGAGGCCTATTTTGAGGCAAAGGACAAATCGTACTACAAAAATGGTATCGAAAAGTTGGAAGATCGCTATAATCGCTGTATCGCCTCTGATGGCAATTATGTTGAATAATAAAAACGAATTTTGGCAAAAAAATGTGTGTTTCTATTAAACGATACGAACTTTTCAGCCGAACTGTTATGTGGCAACCCTTGTTACACGACCATACTTGGGGACTCGAATTTAGTGTTCGACACCTTCAAGTAGAAGATAAAATATAATTCATTTCTTTCTTCTGATCATGCTTATATGAGCAGGGCCGGTAAAAGAAGTGAAAACGGTGGGTAGCACTACCCACCCAAAAATTCCAAAGGTGGGAAATTTCGAACAAAAAACAATGGAAATATTAGTATTATTCATAATAATACGAATATTTTTATTGTAATTCGGAATAATAAATAAAATCAAAATTATAGAATGCTAGTTCTCAAGGTAGAGCAAGGATGTGAAGATATACCGCAGAAAGGTGGGACGTGACTAGGATCATTTGAGCAGGCAGAAATCTTTTAGTAACTTAACTTTTCCCTTCCAGCAAAGGAGCCGAGCTTAAGCATCTCATCAATGCGAATCACTCGAGACTCTGAGATACCGGAAAATACCGATAAAGGTCTTTTACTCTTTATATTCCGAACCGGCAAAAGAAGAATGCAGTCGCAAGTAGAAAGTAACAACTTTTGGTAGCTTTGCCGGAATAGTAAATAGTAGAAGACCTTTATCGGAATTTTCCGGCAAATGTTTAAGGTCGACTCCTCTGGTAGAAAGTGAAAGTTAAGTTACTAAAAGATTTCTGCATGATGAAACAAACCTTGTCACATCTCACCCTCTATATCTTCACATAAAGAAAATTACTCAGAATCTTTTGACGTAGGACTACGTTTTTTTTATTCAATAATATAATATAATTTTAAGGCACACTGCTCTAAGATGCCAAGGATGTTTTCTAATCGTAATTAACGACTGACTTAAAACTAGAATAGTATCATTAGGAAATATCGTATCGGGGTCGTGGATTCTCGAAAATTCAAGTTTAATTCAAATGACATACGATCGTTCTAGCACTTTTGATAATATTTCAATACCATCCTTATAGAATGATTTGTCACTGGTCGAAACATCGGCTTCCTTTGCGACGATGACTGTCTTATTCGAGCCAAAAATTTTTCGATTGCGTGTTTTTTTCTGATCCGCAAAGGACAAGCAATCGCTGGGGCTAGGTAATTTTGAACAAGATGGATGAGGAAACAGATCGCAGCCCAATTCGTTTAATTTTTTCAATATTTTCTCTGACTTGTGGCACGGTGCATTGTCTTGGTTAACGGTGAATCACTTTTGATGGTACTTTCCTGTTCAAGATAGTCGATGTTAATTATACCTCGAATATCTAAAAAAGTACAGGTGTGTAATGTCAGAGACATAACTGGATGTCGTGAATACGAATAAAACTGACACTTTTACTTTATACTACTGAATACACATTAATTGATCGATAGGCTACAGTACAGATTAGTTACATTAAACATTCTGACACACAAATATTACTAAATAACCTGTATAGTTCCTCATGATAAAATAGTGGTGGTTCTGAAAAGAACCTTTTATGAAGGCGTTCATGATGGAGAGTGACACGTTGAGTTCATATTCCGATGAATACCGCTGACTTCCGTCTTCTATTTCCAGGATGACCTGTTGTCCGTGAATGCGAAACTGATATGTGTTCTGTTGGGGTCTCCTGCTTCTTCCGCTTGCGGTTACAACCCGGGTAGATGAGAATTACAAATCAATAGTAAAGTTTATCATTAAAAACAAATATCTCAATGGTAAAACTTGACGTTACTTTGTTTGAAATTAGAGTTAAAATATCAGAAATAATAACTAGTTTTGTTTGAGATAATAACAAAATTATATCATTGTTTTGTCATTGTAGTATCAAACCAAGAAGAGAAAATTTATAAAAGAAGAATGACTCGATTAGTTATAATTTTAATGTTAAGAACAGATTAACATCATAAGCAGTTATCTAAATCCAATGTTAGAATACAGGTAATATCAGATATTTTAATTAAATAACAAAGTACTAGTTTTTTTGTTTGTTATTTTATTGAATCAACAAAAGTATTGCAGAACGGACTATTTGTCATTCTAGTTTTATTTACTGTGAAGATTGAAAAAAACTGAAGAAGATTGCAAAAAACTGATCAAATTATCTTAGATTTGCACTACACTGATAATTTAAATTTTCGATTTACAAAGAAGCAATCTTTATAGTTCTTTAGGTAACATTTAGAGCCATTAGAAGGGCTGATTTTGTATAATGTTAAACATTGTTGTTCATTTTCCGTTCTATTTTGCTCCAATGCAAACGACCACCAACAGGATGATGTAATCGATCTTCTTCGAAGGGAAACTGGCTCTGCGACCTGAGCGTTTGAGGTTTTGTACAACGCTACAGGTCTGCTCTTATTACTAGCGACTGCTTCACCTGACGACCGTAGTCCAAATGAAAGCATTGACGACTGCTCCATCTGACGATTTAAGTCCAAATGAAAGCACGAAGCGTTTGAGGCTTTGGACCACGTGTAAGGTCTGCTTTCATTGCCATCTGCTCCAACGGACGACTGAAGTCCAAATGAGAATTGCGACCTGAGCGTTTGAGGTTTTTTACCACGCAGAAGGTGCACTCTCCGAAGCTGCTTTTTGATTAAATCGTTCCCACGACGTCCGCTTCTATCCAACGCACAAGAAGAAATGATCGATTTTCGTATCGAAAGTAAATAGTTTTCCGCGTTGTTTTCAAATTTTGAGAAAACTTAATTTTTGAGTTGTTTGTGGTTATCTCACACTGTTTAAAATTTTATCATAAATTCCTGATCATATTTTTAATTAAATGGTGAAAGAATTATGTTGCTACCATTAATACTAGTCGAGATATTCACGATTGAGTTCTGCCCATTTTTCCATATGACTAATTTTGAAAAGGCACCCCATAGTAAAGTAAGTCGTAATCACGACAAAACTTATGCCATGATTGTTCCAGCTACCTGTTACGTTTTCAGATGGCTTTCCCAGTCTGAATGTTGGTATGACTCCGGATAAAATAGTGGATCCATGTTTCGTCCACTGTTTCATACCAACGCATTCCATTTTATTGCGGGAGACTTTTGTTGATTATGAGCGGCCGTGTTCGAGATCCGTTTGGTGACGATTTTGTTATGCTCATATTTTCGTACAAGATCGTAAAAGAACTTCCAGTTCATGTGCTAACGATCTCAGCATATCTAATCTCCTGAACTTTGATTTTGCGTTCATACATCAAGATTATCAAAACTTGCTCAATTTTTTCCGGTTGACTGCTTCATTTAGCCACGTTCAAAATCAGAATTCCACAAACCTTCATTTTTAATGGGTCCTAGTGGGGAAAACACTTCTCAAGCTATAGCTGGACTTGCGTGTTTTTTCCCTTTAAAAACCAATGTTTATAGCAACACACGGAATTCGTTATTTCCATTTTTCATAAATGAATTAGTAACGTCAACTATATGTCGATAGATTCAGTGTTCGTGGTTCTATTGATGTTAAATGTTCTTTGAAGGTTGGTATTTTGAATTGAAAACAAATATTGGCATTGATTTTGAAACCAGGTTAAACCTTAGATGCGAAATTTTGTCTTAAAACTTAGTACCGAAAACTCTTCAGACTCTTCAGAATCAATATTTTATTTAAAAAAACGACCAAAGTGCAGAGTGATAAATTTAAGGATATATATCATTTCCATTAGAATAGAGTAATACTTCAAAATAGTAGGTCGTTCTCCGCAGTATGAAAAATTACCCACCTGGGTTTATCATGTTTCACCGGCCCTGTATATGAGCCTGCCTAGGCTAGCTTTTCCGTTCTAAATTTATTACTGATTTAATCTAGAATACCTATCCGTCTTTTCATTTCATATCTTTCGTCTCTCTCAGTTAATACTTGCCGAAAAGAACTAACCGAAATCGATATAGTAAACTTAGGTTTTAGTCATAGTTTTTACTGATTACACGGTGAAGTTTATTTACAAGCTCACTCCGTCAATCGAAGCGACGATGCAATATAAGGAAAAATTAATCTTAATTTCTCTTGAAACTGTAGTTAGTTTCAGTTTCAAAAGTACGAGGAAAATGTGATCGAAAACTTTTAAAACGGAACTGTTTTCGTACTTGTTTTTATTCAAGATTGAATGAATAGTTTTCTGAAGAATGCGTTTGCAATATTTATGAGAAATATGAGTAATATTGTAACATCTCACCACTTGACGAATTGATACAGTTTTCTCATACAACACCAAAAAAGAAAATGTATTCGGAGTTCGGAAATTATTGATAGAAACCTATCAAACAGTTGAATTCCACAAGAGGAAGGTAATGCCAGTGCTTTGATTCGCTTGAAAACCCTTACTTGGTATTTTCATGGATTCCATGGAATATCAATGACCCGGAAATTGGTTCCATTTTATGCAAAAACCTCTTTTCACGTGGTAGGTTATTTGAGAGTTGGTTCCTAAAATGAGTTATGTAAAAGGTGGTAATGTAAGAAAAGTGTACGTAAATGGAGGTTTGGTTAAATTATTAACATTATAATAATAACTGATTTTCGCTAGAGACGATTTTCATCATTCGAATGGCTGTCTTCAAAGATGAGAAATAACAGAAGAAGTGAAAATTATTTCGCCAAATAAAACTAAGGAGTGTATCGAAAATAAGCTATCCACAATTTTTTCTTCCAAATTATGATAAAAAACGATATTTTATTTAAACTAAAAATTGATCCTTTATTGTACGAGGTTAAACTTGAGCATAATGAAAACCGGATGAGATTCAAGTTATTCCTTAACGAATTTTTGAACTTTTGATCGAACGCTCTTCATCAAGTTCCGGACAAGTGTTGCATCGCATTTTTTGGACGCTTGAGCCTAAATTTTTTTTAACTCCTGCCTGTTCCCAGCTGTTTTACTAGTCTTCTTGAAGACCCTCTCCACGATTGCCCAGTAACGTTCGATGGGTCGAAGCTGAGGGCAATTTGGTGGAAGGATATTTTACTCAATGAAATTTATACCCTTTTTCGCAAGCCAATTAAAAGTGGTTTTGGCATAGTGAGCCGACGCTAGATCCGGCCAAAACAGTGGAGGTGTACTATGCTTCTTATATAAAGGCAGCAATCTCTTCTGGAGACACTCAGATCGACATATTCCTCCATTTATACTTCCAGTAGTGTAAAAAATGGGTAACTTCAAACACCAGGAACATATTACTTGCCATACCAGTACCTTTCGACCGAATTTCTCCACTTGAATCGACCTATTCGCATCGCTCACATCCTCCCCAACAACGACAGTAAAGTATTATGGACGTGGAAGGGTTTTTGAGTCCTCCTTTACATAAGTCTCATCGCCCATCAAAACGCATGCATCCGGACACTGCAAAAGACGCGAATACAATTTCCGGGCCCTTGTTGTTGCTCGCTTCTTCTGTTCTACACTTTGTTTCGAGATTTTCTACTTCTCGCAGGTCTTCAGGTGATTTCACCTCTTGATACGCTGGATCATTCCGACACTCGTTCCTGCTTTTTCGACCAAATCTCGTATTGACATTGATTTGTTCTTCATGATTAGAGATACCACTTTCTGGTCCAGTTTTGGATTGGAAGAACCGGGTTTTCTGCCTCTTCCTGGTAGCTCATCCAAAGAATAGTGTTCCCCAAACTTATTAAGGAAGGTTTTTACACTGGCATGATTTTCGCCAATTTTCGCATAGTAATACCTTTCTCACTTAGCCATGTGTCCAGAACCATAATTTTCACTTCCTTTTCAATACGCTAAATTTTGAAAACGCAGAATTTCAACCGCACAAATAAGTAAACAAACGAAATCTGACAGGCAAACGCACAGCATGCTGTTATCTGAGCATAAAAAAAACCATCACAAATACATGCGTACAGTACAAATGTATGTGGATAGCTTATTTTCGAAACACTCCTGATTCTTGCAATTTCGACGAAATAGATATAGAATCAAAAATCGTGCATACGAATAAAACTTACATATTTTTGCACACATCCGAATAGCGATCATCGCACGGACTAGTTGATTGATTGTATCCAGAATTCCTTCAAAAGTCATGAAAAAAAAGTAAAATATTATTTACTTATATACTGATATGATATACGCTTCACAAGCTAGATATTTTTAGCGAACATCTTATAAGCCAGTTGTAATTGCATACAAAAAGATATTGTTTGAATATTATTCAGTTCATTTATAAAATGATACAGAGTTGGAATCAATGAGATGAAGTAATGTCATCATGCCAAAGTTTTTAATCTGTAACAATGAACAAATTCACAATAGACGAGGAAATCAATTATATGAGTATTTTGGTTATAAATTGAAATAATAAGTATAAGTTGTACCAACTAGCAAAACATGTCATAAGGCCTTTGCACTCAACCACCGAAAATATTGCGCATTTCTATGTGTCGGTTTTGCACGATATGCTTTATGCAATGACTCGTTCAATTCATGCGGTCTAAATTTCGCGCGCCTTAGTTTGGCACAGAATTTTACCCTAATGCTTGTTCATACCAAACATTTCAGGAGACTTCAATTTTGAGTTATTTGTGGTTATTTCATACTACTGAAAATTTTATCATAAACAGCTGATTATATTTTCGATGATATGGATAAAAAAATTATGTTGCTGCGGTAAATACAACAAGTGATATTAGAGATTAGGTTATACCCATTCTTGTACAGGGTAAATTGTTAAATATCGCCCCATTGTGAAGTAAGTATTCACGACAAAAAAACAAAAGATGTTTGTTGAATGAACTGAGAGTATAGTACAATAGCGTGATAAAATCTGAAACATTGAAAAATCTGGTAGCTGTAAGGAAAGAGAAACTACTTCAATTGTGGCCGTTTACGACATGGAAGCTAATCTATTCTTGTCGGAGTTTCTTTTGAGATCAACAAAATTTCCAGGCTGGTCAGGTCCTGAGAAATATAAAGCGGTAATAGGTGCTATTAATCTACTAGTGAATTCCGGCCCCTGGAATAAATTTTTCAGCTTTTGAACAGCGAGAAAGTTCACGTTGAACTTGTTCTGTACTTTAAAATTGCCAAAAGTTCGACGTGCAATGCTGGTAGTAGGAAAGTGTTTTATAGACGATGCAGAACTTTTAATTACTAGAGGTAATTTATCAGTTTCCATTTAACTTTACCGTCCAGTTAATACTGCGAAGTATATTTGGAATTTCCGAAGTTGTAAATTTGAAATTTTCAGCAGAATTTTCAAAAACTCTTCGGGACTAGTTTACAAAAATTTGATTTTTATTTTTGAATCAATATTACTAAATAAAAAATAAATTTTGAATTGCCAATATTACCAAAAAAGGATTAGAATTTGCCAAACATTTTCAAACATAGCATCTTTCAAAATATGGTAATAATTACTCGGAACAAGAAAAATGTGCTTTGAAACCGTTCTGCTGAATACTCTAACTGCACTTCTAACTCAAAAGCATGCCTCTCAACGCAAATTTTTACAAAAAAAAAAACGTAAGCTGTAATTTGTGTGCACACGCAACAGAGAAACAGAGACCTCCATCACAGCACAGAAATGTTGCGTCAGCTCTGAGCGCGAACAAAAAGGCACCGATCGTACACAGGATCTCACTTTTGAAATTATTTGCCATTAGGTTCTGAGAAATGAAATTATACCCTTGCCGTATTACCGTGCAGAAAACGGTCATGCAGCCAGAAAAAAAAGTGTGCAACCGGTCGGACGTACCGACCGGCCATACGATCATCATCGAAAGCGACAATTTTACAGTGCCTACACACCCGTGTTTTCACTGCGGCTTACTTCCTTGCGCTTTCGTAGTCTCACTTTTCGCGTTGTTGCTGTTTTCAATTCACTTGCATCCCAAAAGTGCACCAATTGATCAATTACCAACGATAAATTACTTCCCGCGTGACCCATCAACTGCGGACAGCGTGGAAAAGCTTGTGTCCCTGGAGGGCGGCAAGTGCGAACATTTTCGAAGCCCACGGAACTGGTTTCGCATCGCGACATGATAGCGTACCATTAATATTTTGTGGTTTCGCTTTTTAAATAAATGGTTCACCGTTTGGCCAATTTGGTTTACATCGCAGGTAGCGTTTAAGCGGTGAAAAATAAGCGTGCCTAATAGTAGGGCCAGCGAATTTCGACCGTGCCAGGAGCGAAGTTCTGGATATCGAGATATCTCGAGAAAATTGAATCCATTCAAATAATTTTGGCACAGTTCTCATTACTTGACCAACGATTTAATTTCATTTCATTTAGGTGGATCCTTTCAAGAGATGTTTTGTAATGAAGTGTACGTCTTATTTCCAAACAATGAGTGATTATTTTCACAGGAAAAATTCAGACGGCCAAATAATTCCTATCTTCCTATTACGAAGCAGGAGCCATTTACTATATTTTGCATACAATCGAATGAAAATTAGAACCCTTGACGTCTCTTTCGCAGTGTCCGCCATTTCAGTGGAAAACAAAACTATTCCAAACAGGAAACCCTGGCTAGCGACGAACACAAAAAACAGTCCGAAAAAGCTCCATCGAAAACTCCATTCACCTGGACCTGGAGCGGACTTCTGGATATCGAGATATGTCGAGAAAAATGAATCCATTCAAATAATGTTAGCGCAATTATCATTACCTGACTAAGGATTGAATTTCATTTTGTTTGGGTGAATCCTTTCAAGAGATGTTTTATAATGAAGTGGGCGTTTAATTTCCAAACACTGAGTGAGTATTTTCACCGGAAAAACTCAGACGGTCAAATTACTCCCATCTTTCTATTACGAAGCAGGAATCATTAACAATATCTTGCACACAATCGAATGAAAATTAGAGCCCTCGACTTCTCTTGCATGCGATTTCAGTTTGATTCAATGTGGAAACTATTCCAAACAGGAAACCCTTGCCAGCGACGAACAGAAAAAAAAACAATCCGAAAAAGCTCCATCGAAAACTTTCCATTTACCACCGGTAGTCATTAGTGTGTAGTTTTTCCAACGAAACGTCCGTCAAAAAAAAGTGATTGAAACTAGCAGCAGCAGCAGCGTACAGTGGAATTTAGCTGTACAGTGCAAACTTCTCACTCTTGGCAGCGAGTAGTGGGAGTTTTTTTTTTGGGAATGAGGAGATACCACAACAGCACCAACGCTTTTTGTCCGCGCATCGTTCTCGTTAAGGACTGAAAGCGGATACAACTACTTTTTAAATGCAACACACACCGGATAACATCTGGTGATGAAATCAAAAAATAAAAACGAATTTCCTGTGTGCTGCCCGAGTAAAATACGGTAAATATTCCTGAGTGTTTGACCAGCCGATGAATTCGATGACGGAGTCGATTTTCGTCCACTTGCGTACAAACGCTAAGCATACTGAAAATTCCATCAGTTTCCTATAGAATCGATGGCATAGTTTTTTTGTTTTGAATATCGTGAATATTTGAACATATCTAATACACTTCAAGTGTAAAGTAAACAAATTGAAAATTGTAGAAAAAGTACATTTTATGTCACACATTAAAATTCGTTGGGGAGCTTTATATACAACACAATTGCATTGCTAACTTAACGCAATGTCGTCGTTGCCAAGGCTTAGGTTATGGTACAACAAAATGTCGGGTGGGTACTGTCAGAGACATTACTGGAAGGCGTCATTACGAATAAAACTAAAAATCTTTCTTTCACACATCCGAATATCAATCATCGTTTGTATTAGTTGGTTGATTTTGTAACTTTTGTTGCTCGTTTCCAGAATCATAACGATGCATGACTTAAGGAGTGTATCGATAAGTAGTTAGCAACATTCAAACAGTTATTACTCTGAAATGGCTTAATTGTTTGCAGCGTGTTTTGCGGTGACATGTTTGTTTATATGTCAATAACAGCTGCGCAATCGATTGGTTTCGGTACGGTTTATCGTTTCAATGATGAGTCGAATTGATCCGGAAACGCGAAAGAAAATTCTGCATACTTGGTGCTCAGAAAGTGGTGTCACGTACAACGAAATTGCAAAACGGGCCAAGCAGTTCAACGCCAGCATCGGGATGATTCAACAGATCAAAGTTCGGAACTCCTTGAAAACGTACAAGAAACACAAGGTGCCGAAAAAGTTCAGGCCAAAACAATAGCGTGAAAACTGTATAACCGGATTCTACAGAATAAAAACTGATGCATCCTGATCGACGACGAAACCTACGCCAAGGAAGACTCTCGAGCGCTGCCCGGACCGCAATATTATACGAAATCGGTGTACCAGGACCTGGACGACACTGACACCACGGTGGCGATGGAAAAGTTTGGGCAGAAGGTGTTGGTCTGGCAAGCAATTTGTACCTGTGGTTTGCGGTCATCGATTTTCTTCACGAAGAGCACAATTAACGCCAAGGTGTAAGAAGAAGAATGTTTGAAGAAGAGAATGTTGCCACTGTATAGAAATC
Source organism: Malaya genurostris (assembly GCF_030247185.1). Classification (NCBI taxonomy): domain Eukaryota; kingdom Metazoa; phylum Arthropoda; class Insecta; order Diptera; family Culicidae; genus Malaya; species Malaya genurostris. The sequence goes on along the minus strand of NC_080572.1, from coordinate 57,015,309 downwards.
ATAAGGCTCCTCCTCTCTTCTGACCGGATTTGGCTTCAGCCCACTACGCCAACTTCGTTCTACAGTGACTGTCAAAAAATAATGTACAATTCGTGGAAAAGGACATCAACCCACCGAACTGCCCGGATCTTCGGCCAATTGAAAGGTATTGGGCAATTGTCAAGCGGTACACTAGGAAGGAAGGTACAGTGTCCCAGAACATGCAGGAGTTTAAAAAAACTGGACAGCTGCCACCAGGAAAGTCACAAAAGTAACTGTGCAGAATTTAATGTAGAATGTCAAGTCCAAAGTGCGAGCGTTTCACAGAAACTATCATTTTCTTCAATATAATCAATATAATATATTTTTTATTCAATAATCAAAGTTGCTAACTACTTTTCGATACACTCCTTGTTGGCGACAACAATATTTTCCCATTTTCATTTTATAATTGTGATGGAAATGTTCTGTCAGGGGTAAAACTCGTCGCTCGTCGCTGAGACAACAAAAAGTCAATTCAACACCTTTAAATTTGCAGAATACTAAATCTTCTAATGTACTTAATTTTTCTATTGTAAACATTCATAAAAACAACCAATTACCCACAACTAATCCTTTAATAGTTATCGAAAGCTTGAGAATTGAAATAGGAACCATTCATGGAATCTATTTTATCGCTGTAGCATATTTGCCATTTCAATGCGCTTTTTTTAATGACGATTTGCAAAAATTCACAAGAGACCGATCTAAATTTTTAGTAATAAGGAACCTAAATGCAAAGTGTGTTCAGTGCAATTGTAGGCAAAACAATCGGAAAAGGAGAATACTTCACAATCAACTCTCTACTGGTTATTTTACAGTTCTATCTCCTAATGGTCCAACTTGTTTTTCTTCCGTGAGTAATAACCGTACAACTGATTTGGGTCTAACTGATCACAGTCACATTTTTAGTGAACTGATTACTCATGCTGACTTTAAGTCAGATCATCTTTCTTTAACATTCAGGATTTCCAATGAAGCAATAATTAATCTTTTTAGTTCTGTAATCAGCTATTATAGAGCTTATTGGTTTGAATACTGATCACGCATGTGTGATCATGTGAAATAAGACATTGTTTTGGAATAAAATTCTGAAATCTTAATTCAGGAATTAAATTCCCAAATTTAATCTCGGATCTTCATTTCTAGTATAAATTCATTTCAAAATTCTAGTCAAGAAATCAGTTCCATAAAACTTGTTTAAGAATCCAAAACTAGGAGACAGTCCCAGAGTCTAAGTTTTCAATTCCGAACCTGCAATCTGGAACTAAATTCTGAGGCTTTCAATTCTGAACCTGCAATCTGGAAATAAGTCCCAAACCTGATATTAAGTTCAGGATTAAGGCGAACCAGAGTTCTGGTTCTGATTTGAACTTTAGAATTTCACAATTCAATCCAAAATATTGTTCCAGAATCCCGATTCAGTAGGGATGGTACTCGAAAGGCAAAGCATCGATACCTAGGGTATCGGGATACCGAAATTTTGGATATCGATACAAGGTATCAAAAGACAATAAAGTATCGATACCTGTAAGTATTAATTGATACTTGCACAGCAATCATTTTTAAATAAAATAAAATTTTTGACTGTGGCGTTATTTTATGATGTACAGAAAGATTTTTCCATAAATTTGTTATGCCAACAGAATACACATATTTCTTGCTACACCGATTGTACTTCGCCTTTCGAGACTCTTGGTCCACGTTAAAGAATTTTGCCACGTCAAAGAACCACGTCAAAAACCACTTTGTGTTGGAGCCATGATGATTTCACATTTCACTTTTTTTCAAAAATTTTCACCTTTATGTCGATACACGAATACTACACTAAAAGCCAATTCCTATTGAACATTAAGGGTTCTGTTGGTTTGTGCAAAAATCACATGTTTTGTTTCTGTTTCTTCGCGTTTTGCCTTTGACTGATCAGTGCTAAGCTAGTGGTTTGAATTGAACTACTAGGCGCGAGATGGCAGTTGAATTTGAACTGCTTTTAATACTGATGAGCCGCAGGCGAAATGCGCAAAAATAGAAACACTTCCTGTTGGTATTACTATGGGACCAGGGACGGATGGAACGGAAGCACTAGGCTCGCGCATGTATTGGTATGACGTGGACTAGTCGTCGTTGAAATTCGTTCCCAACAATCTTGCGTCGTCCCATAGGCGCACTGAGAGAGAGTGTAATGAGTGTGAAAAATATAAATGATTGAATTCTCTGAGAGTATGACCTTTATGTGCGTGTTTTGTTGATGGTTTTCTCTCATTGCACTCTCTTTCTGTGCACTTGTGGGACGAAGAATTGCAACAACGGCTAGTCCACGTCATACCCATCCATGCACGAGCCTGGGACTTCGTCGAAACCAAAAAATAAAGTTCTACTGGGGACTGATATAGCGTGATGGGTTAGTCGATGCCTTTCACGCAGCTCACCTGGGTTCGATTCGCAGTGCTTTTTGTGAGTGACGATGAAACACCGAGCACTCCTATCGTGCATATTCCCCCGCTCACTCTTTCGTCGGCCAACTCATTGGCGTGCACACTCTTACTGAAGCTATTTCCCATAGATAGTCGCACTTCTGTTCCCACTCGTACTCTCATACCATATTTGGTTTTGATTCAATGCTTTATATGCAATCTGATCAAGCTCGAAGCATGTTTCATACAGCAGTTTCAAAAATATTTACACTATTTACTTGAATTTCATACACAAAAGTAACAGGAGCGCAGTACTTGGCACAAACAAGTGTTCAAACCCGTCCGGTGGCAAGAATAGAGCGTTCTTTAAAGAGCTATTGTACCCAACATCTCGATCGTTCGGCGAGTGATTAGAGTGCTCAAAAATGGTAAACAAGATATCGAGCATTGATCAAATGAAGCCTTTATTTCTTGATCGTAGTTGCTATGATCTTGTTTGCTATGATATTTTGAAGAAAGATGCTTGCCACAGTTACATGTTACTTCTATAAATCAAATTCATGTTTAATCGGTTTTAATCTAATTAGACTATGGGAGTAAATCAACCCTGGAATTAAAACAAACTCTTTTGAGCCATTCCAGGAATGAGTAGACGAAAAAGTGACAAAATCAGAATCGACCATCTCCGATTTGGATGAAACTGTGCACATGGCTTCAGTATGGCAAATCATAAGTTTTGAATCGATGGAAAGGTCAATCCGACTCACGACTGATTTTTAAAAAGGGCGTATGTATTTTTGCATTTCACAAAAATTGTCTTTTTCAAATTGTTGTTACTCGGAAACCCGGAAACCGTACAAAACTTGTTCTAGGAAATTGATTAGGCACTCTAAAAAAAATATACACTGAAAAATTTTTTTTCTCAATAATTACAAAATAATTCGAAAAAGTTAAATAAAAAAATCAGAGTTTTATATTCTTTTTGATAATTTTTTCTTAAAGCTGTTATTAAAACCTACAGATTGATGACTATTTCATCCGTGCCTTTTGAAAAATGAAGAAGTTACAGCTAAAACAGAATCAAAACATGTTTATTACGTATGTGTGTCATCATACCGGCAAAGCACTACAGAATTGATTGAAAAGTTTCAGTTACAAACAAGGATAGCTTTTATCGCATCGAAGAACGCTCATTTGCAACTCTTCACACGATTCAATTAGTGCCATCAAAGAGAAACAAATATCATCGCAACAACAAAAACACGGCATGGTTCATTTAGCATAGAATTGACACCAGTGCGAGAGCGAATTTCTCTCGATGACCTATCTGAGAATCAAAGGTTAGCTCGCTGCTGTGGGGATTCTCTCTGAAGCAACAAACGGTCGCTTATTCTCGTTTCGCGATTCGATTCTGTATGGGCAGTGGATAATTGCGATAGAATCATTTTATTATTGCCGCTTATTCTAACTATGTGCATATAACCTTTGTATAAGTTGAGTCTATGAAAATGTATGTGAATGCTCCACAAAAGGGTTTTGAAATATTGAAACCTAGTATGAGAATCATCAAGTCGCATCATCGATTCGATTTTCTGCGATAATTGTCAACTTGCGATTCTCTCTTGGGAAATTCCACACAGCAACGATCATTATCAGACCGTAAATTTTTTTAAGGGCCGTGAAATACTCAGAGTATGAAGTGGAGCGAAGAAATGACCAAAACCTGCGTTTACCAGTGCGTTTATGAGTTGACTGTTTTAATGGGTATTTTATATCAAGTACGCACGTGTTAAATGAATTTGATTGTTCAATGATTGTTTGATGATTAAAATGAGAGTTCTGGAAGGATTAGTTCGGTATTGCTAAGACATTTTCAAAATAAGATAAACTACACTTTTCTGTTCCATACACATTAATTCCCACTTAACATGGTGAATTTGATTCCACAACAGTTGAAATTGACAGCACTAAACTGACATGTCATAGCAGAGAGGCTTCCTTCCTTCTCAAACTTTCGGCAAGCAGCCGTGCGTTTGTCGGGCAACATTTATCTCCTAAGCAAGCCACCTGAAACTTGTCTCGATTCACTTGTGCAGCCGGCCTAATGCCGAAGCGGTTTGATGCTTTTTCGTCGTTGAAGAAGAGCGCAAACATTCGAGAAAACGGAGCTGGAAACGCAAATCATTAAACCGCCACGCGGGCGGCGTTTGGAAGCAAATCACAAAACCCTCGAGCGCACATCAGCGGCCTGGCGGTTGGTCCGTAAACTTGTTTTCGTTTTTTTTTGGCAAAAGGGAAAAAATTGCACCTGGTCCCTGCAGTGCATCCTTTCAATTTCCATTTTCTCGTTCCACCTCCCGATCGTCACCGGCTCGGCGTCAGTCGAAACCACGCGGCTTATCTTTTCTCGATGAGAGTGAAAAAAAACCGTGCATTTATTTGTGTTTATCCAGCACACCGCAACATAAACCCATGCATGCTGTGCCATGCCGATCATGATGTCTCACTCTATCCCATACTGCGGGATCACAGAAGAAGATAAAAGAAACATAAATTCCACGCCCGTGTTGTTTTGGTATAAACACCAGTCGCTTTGTGCTTCATCTTATCAACTGGCGGATACGAGCTCTCTAAAAGCCCTGGAGCACCTTCTTCGTACGGAGGCAACCTGAACAGAAAACTCTGCTGGACAGAGGCCAAAGCCAAAGGCACTTTCGTTTCTGTCGTTCAGGTTTGGCGAGAAAAAAAAAGTTTTATTCCAGCAGTTGTGGCGACGACAAAGAACAGCACCAAAAAAGGCACCACTCGAAAATTAAATTCAATCAAAATCATAAAAAAATATTGCACCTGCCGTCTGTCTGCGTCTACCAGCCTGAGTCTGATGTAATCGATATGCAGTGGGCGATGGTCACCGGAGCGCATCAGGAAGGTGGCGGCCGGTGGATTACGGCAAATGATGCAGTTTCGAAAACGGAACAGTTTGCCAAAAACTAAATCAACTTTACGATCAATTACAGAACATTTTTCACCAAAAATTGATGATTTTACCGAGGTAAAAAGGTTAGTCATGCACTCAGTCTGGCAGTAGCAGGGCTAAGGCTAGGGGGAGGGGGTTTGTTTAGGGTCTATATGATAAAAAAAACATAGTTTTTGCGATTTTTTTCAGATCTATCGTTCAACAAAATAATTTCGAACGTTTTGCATCATACAAAGCATCGTTCGAACAACATTTTGTAATTTTGTCGTGGAAATATATTGAGAAATGAGTCGGCGAAGAGGTATTTTTGAGAACGCTTCTAAAAAATCATGATTTGCGTTGTCCACTGTATCTCCGCGCAGACTAATCAGAAGTCAAAAAATCAAAGCAGCGTAGATAGAGTAAATGTTTTTCTAGGCCTCAACGTTTCTGTTTTGGGTTTTAATTTTTTTTTAAATTTTTAGTGGTTGTTTAACCCACCCATCCAGACATTGCTCTTACCGATTAATATTTGTTCCAGTCGATGTAGCTTGGCCTTGGCTTGACTTACCAGTTATACTCTAATTATGATGATGTCAAAAATTGGACAAACTCGTGGATTGCGGCCAAACTCGATCGAGTTTTTGATAAGGGTATCAGTGAATTGTCAGGAATATGAGAAAAAGTAGTGGCTAGCCAATACTTTGAATAAATTGAAAAAAAAACGGCACGAGCTTATTCATACTCCGAAAATCATATTTTTTTCATTCGATTCATTAACATTTCGCAAATTGATTGCTAGTAGTTTGAAATTTTATTATTTTGTACACTTATAATATTTTTTATCACGTTTTTACCTTTTTTTATAGATATAAAAAATAGGTATAGAATTCGCTCAAACTTTAGAAAAATTTTCCGAGGCCCGGAGGGCCGAATGTCATATACCTATCGATTCAGCTCGACGAACTGAGCAAATGTCCGTGTGTGTATGTGTGTTGTCAACTAAGAGGTCGAGATCCCAGAAATGGCTGGACCGATATTGTTCGGACTAGTCGCAAATGAAAGGTTTTCCCGTCACCCTGAACGCTATTAAATGGTTTTGAGATCGAATGTTTACTTTTTGAGTTATACAAAGTTTTATGTTCAATTTTCAATTTTTTGACAGTATCTGTCACATTTGACCTTGAAGCGACTTTTCCCCCTATTCTAGCAGTAAAAGTTTTGAGCGCTGTATGACAAAGCAATGCTTGGGAGCAACGTAAAACACGATTTTTATACTGTTACATACAATTGTTTCTAAGTACCAAAAAGACTGTGTACAACATCCTTTTTCATGAAATTTTACCTCGGACCGGTTTTAGCACGGTTCGTTTTTGGCAACATAATCGTTCGAATATGACATATATAAATCAGATAATGGCATCATTTTTCGAGTTGAAAGCAATTCCAGTATTATATTGTTTTAAACTACTTAGAGCAATAAATGCTGGAAGAACATAACACCCATATACCATTCGAATCAGTTCGTCGGGATCAGCTAATGCGTGTGTGATAATAATTTCACTAAATTTTTTTCGGAGATGACTCAACCGTTTTCTACAAACTCAGATCCATATGAAAAGTCGTATGCTTCCAAACAAGGTTCCTGAATTATGTTTGGTTCCAACCTCTGGTTCCGGAACTACAGGATGATAAGTGAAACGAAATTAAAATTGTGTAACTCATTTTTCTCGTAGATGGCTGAACCGATCTAAGATTTAAATGAAATCTAAGAATCTTCTAAGATTTAAATAAAAAGTTATAATATTGTATGATACATCTTGATTTTCAGTCAGATCCAATTTCCGGTTTCAGGGATACAGGGTGATTAGTATAAAAATGTCTATTTTACATAAATTAATCAGGTTTATCGGGTTAGCAGATTTGGATAGTCGATAACCAAATAAACTTATTTCAGTTTTAGTGGTATTCAGTTTTCGATTCGGAAGGCACCCAAAAATTTAATTCGTACTACGATTTCTCAAAGATGTTTACACTGATTTTATCCAATTCTGACTTCCGATTCTGGAATTGTAGGATAATGAATTTTTAAAATTCAAACCGATATGGAAGATGACAATCCCGAAAAGCTTCAAAGTTGGACTCAAAACTATTGCAATTTATTCGTCAAGTCAATTCATGGCCATATGAATCGGTTTGGGTTATGCTGGTTCCTGAATACCGGCTCTGCAAGTACCTTAAATTACCGTAAACTCTAAAGTGGAACTTACTTCGACATATCATGGAATGTTTAGTCGATTGTCCCACTTTTAAATTCAAATTCGATCCGATTTGCAGTTTCGACATTACAGAGTAAAGAGTGATTAAAATCTCAAATTGTCGCTTAAAACGACGGTCATTAAAATAATGTCATAAAAACTGAAAAACCGAAGTATATTCATGCAAACAACACATGCGGATTGATAAAAAAGGTATCATCGCACTGCTAGGTGAATTAATCACGTTTTTGCTTTTAGTCCCACTGTGCAAATAGTAATAGTAGTTATGAGTTACACCATACATATCAGCTCAATCATCAAAAGAATATTTTTTAAGAAGATTCATTTAGAAAATTTGAAAAATTGTTGAAATTTCTTACAATGTGTACTATTTTACACAACGTTAAAATAACTATATTACAGATTTACTTCTATGTTTGTAGAAGTAAAAAAAAATTATAGTTTCAGAATAAATTGCTTCTAAGTTAACAAGACTCGAGAAACTTTCGAAAACAACAGAAAGTTATAGATTTCCAGTTATCGTTAATTTGAATTTACTGTATCTTGACAATAATAGTATTTAGTTTTTCGGTTTTCAACGATATCAAACTAACTAGGGATTGTGAGGATAGTAAATGCAAACGACCTTTGCCTTTACTTTCTGACATAAAGACTGTCCCAGAAAGTATGGACGCACCCAAAAACCGCTGCCATTTCGCAATGGTTCAGAATCTGTCAATTTTTATGGCTGCGTCCTGTTGTTTGCACTCTTCTCTAACCACTTGTGCAGTTGTTTATTCGTTTTCATTAGTTTGTTTCGAAATGCGTGGACTTTCAGCCGAACAACGTCGAAAAATTGTGTACAAATGGTGCACAGAACGCGGACTGTCACTGAGAAAGATAGCAAAAATGGAAGGAGTAAGTGAAAAAGCCGTGTGAAATGGAATCAGGAAGTTCGGTGAGGATAACACCTTTGAGGATAAACCTAAAACGAGTCGAAAAAAAGGTCCTGCTAACCCTCAGTTGGATGAACGTATACTGAAGGCGTTCGAGCAAAATAAGGAGGTTTCAGTTCGGGATGTGGCCAACAAAGTGGGCACATGTTCTTCGTGCTAAAGAACGTTTGAATCTTCGAACCTATAAGAAGCAGAAACAACCAAAACGTAGTCCGAAACAAGAAGCATCGATCAGGCCGAGGGTTCGAAAGCTGTACAATACGATTCTTGCTGGAAATTTGAATTGCATAATCATGGGCGACGAAACCTACGTGAAACTCGATTACAAATCCTTGCCGGGACCCCAATATTATACGGTGCGAGAAGGGCAAGTGTTAAACTAGTCCGAGACATCGATTGAAGTCGAAAAATTTGGTAAGAAAGCTATGGTCTGACAAGCAATTTGTAGCGGTGGTAAGATTTCGAAACCCTTCATCTCCACTGCTTCAATGAACAGCGAAATATACATCAAGGAATGTTTACAAAAATGACTTCTACCCATGATTCGAAGCCACAAGGATCCTGTTGTCGTCTGGGTAGATCTTGCTACTTGCCACTACTCGAAATCAACGGTAGAATGGTATACTACCAAAAATGTCACTTTCGTCCCAAAAGACATGAATACACCAAATTGCTCACTACTTCGACCAATTGAGGAATTTTAGGCATTAACGAAGGCACATCTTAGGAAACATGTCTCGGTAGCCGAAACCATTCAACAGTTCGAAAAAGATTGGAAAAAAATGTCAAAACTTGTCGCCAAGAAGTCTGTACGGAATTAAATGAGGAACGTTCTCAAGAAGGTGCGAGAGCTAGTCTACAATGGCTAAGTAGCAAATGTTGAGAATAATATTCTGTTGTTGTAGTCTAATATTATCAGTATATCGAATAAAATTTGAATATCTAACATTTGTGAATTATTTACAACGAATTCAAAGTGCGTTCATATTTTCTGGGACAGTCTTTATTAGAAACTCGTGCGATTCGTATCGCTAAGATGTCTAAGTTCGATTTCTCTAGTATAAGGTAAAAGCTTAGATACGAGAAGCCTTTTGCTAACTTAAACGACCCTCGTCACGTCTCACTTTTCCGCACTTTATTATTCTCCGCTAACAAAGAGATAGTAAAAGTCCATAAAGACAAGATCCGCGTTGTAGTCGATTCTTTGAAGCAGGCTAACGAGATTGTTGTTTGTGAATTATTTACTCGCGAATGTCACGTATACATTTCTTCGAAAGACGTTGAAATAGACGGTGTTATAACCGAAGCGGGTCTTTCGGTTGATGAGTTGCTTGAGCATGGAGTTGGAGGTTTTAAAAGTTCTATGGTTGAGGGAGTAAGGATACTCGAGTGCAAACAATTGTACTCAGTATCTTTCGAAGGAGGAAACAAGACTTATCGACCTTCAGATTCGTTTCGCGTGACATTCGCTGGATCTGCCTTGTCTAGGCTTGTCCACATCGATAGATTTCGCCTTCCTGTTTGACTTTTCATACCAAATGTTATGAATTGCACGAACTGAAAACAATTCGGCCACACAGCTACGTACTCCGTAATAAGCCGAAATGTATTAAGTGCGAAGGGCCCCATAAGCAGTGATGGCCCAGCACACGAGCCAGCTCTCATACAGTCCGTGTGCTGTACCTTTTCAAAAATACGCACACGAACTCTGAAGCACACGCTCGTATGCCGTATTGCTACTAGATCGAGAGTCGTATGCTTCGAAAAACCAGCTCGCGATGCTGGCTCATGAGCTGGAATGGGGAGCAAGCTCGTGAGCTGAGTTGAGTGTCCGTTTTTTTTATTCAATAATACATATAATATAATTTTTAAGCACACAGTGTCCGCTCTTGTATCGTCTCTTGTCAGTAGGTGGACTACACAAATAGCACACGCTCATGAGTCTGGTTTGAAAAGCACAGCACACGAGTTTAATAGGCACACATTGCAGGTATAGAGTAGCTCGTGTGCTGAGCTCGGACATCACTGCCCATAAGGATAATGATTTCAGTAAAGAAATTGAAAAATGTGTTTATTGTGGGGAGAGTTCTCATGATCTTTCAGTATGCTCTGCATTTAAGTTGCGTAAAGACAAAATTAAGCTTTCTTTAAAAGTCTAAGCGCACGTATGCAGAAATACTAAAAACTGATGTCCCCTCTCTCGAAGCAGAAAACTCGTTTTCAAATCTAGAGCCAGAGGAATCTGACTCTGATGAAAATAGTAAAGGTATATCGTTCGGTTAAGAGGAAGAAGTCCTCCCTCAAATTACCAAAAAGGTACCTAAAATTACACCTTTTCAAAAAAGATCCCCGTGTTAAATCTAAAAAGCAACATTTTAAACCAAAAACTGTGCCTCCTGGTTCGTCAAGTTTTCAAACTAACCCAGGAACTAGCACAAAAAAGACAATAATCCAGTGGTTTCCGTTTTACAGCCACCAACAGGATTACTGAAGTTATCGGAAATTGTAGAATGGATTTTTGTAGCATTCTATCTTTCTGAACACCTACAGACCCTTTAATGGCATTCCTTACAATAGATAGAACTTTTTTGAAGCAGTTATCAGTTCAATGGTCAGTTCTCTCAGAGTTTGTATCATTTGATGGATAATTTATCATCCGCCGAAATTGATTCTATCACTGTTTTGCAGTGGAATTGTCGACGCGTTAGACCAAAACTTGATTCATTTAAAGTTTTATTGCCTAGTCAAATGTATTTGCTTTGTGCCTAACATGGCTTACATCAAACATAACTTTAAAATTTAATGACTTTAACATTATACGTATCGACTTTAACATTGTACGTATGAGGTATCGTACCGTAGGAAATGAGAGTGAGGAATACTCGAACCGTTGGATATTTGACTTTGCTAGGAAAGTTTGTCCAGATTCTGTTCCTACGCAGAGCATTATTCGGGAATCTCCTCTAAATAATGGTTTCATTGATAGCCCCTTTTCTATGATGGAATTTTCTATAGCACTTTTGTCTTGTAACAATAACGCTCCTGGGTTCTACAGAATTAAAATAAACTTGGTGAAGAATCTCTGACCTCGCAAAAAGACGTTTGTTGGATGTGTTCAACGAGCTTCTTGAGCAAAATATTGTTCCACCTGATTGGAGGCAAGTGAAAATTATCGCCATTCAAAAGCCGGGGAAACCAGCTTCCAATCATAACTCATATATACCAATAGCCATGTTGTCCTGCATCAGAAACTGGTTCGAAAAAATTATTCTTCGACGTCTCGACACTTGGACAACTTCTTGTCTTCGGGTACTCAGTTTGGTTTCCGTAGAAATAAAGGTACGAATGATTTCCTTGCATTGCTTTCGGCTGACATCCAAATTTTCTTCACTCAAAAACAACAAATGGAATCTGTATTTTTAGACATTAAGGGAGCATTTGATTCAGTTTCCATTGATGTTCTTTCAGACAATCTCCACCATCATGGAATTCCAGCGGTTATAAATAATTATTTGCACAACCTTTTTTCAGAGAAATGCATGTATTTTTCATATGGCGATTTGGCAACATTCAGATTTAGCTACATATCTCTCCCGCAAGGCTCATGCCTCAGTACGCTCCTGTATAATTTTTAGGTGAATGTCATTGACAGCTGTCTAGTAATCTATTGGCAGATGATGGCGTGGTTTCAGTTACTGGACCCAAAGCTGCTGATCCTTAGATAACTTGTCCGTTTGGCCTGTTCATCTAGGTATCGAATTCTCTGCGGAGTCGTCTTTTCAAGAAAGCATGGTATCTGATAACGAAATGCCAACAAAGAGTACATTTTCTTCGAACAATTACAGGATCTTGGTGGGGTGCTCACCCAGAAGATCTAATAAAATTGTATCAGACAACGATACTTTCAGTGATGGAATATGTATATGCGTTAGTTTTCGTTCCGCTGTAAACTCCCATATGATCAAATTAGAGCGAATTCAATGCCGCAATTTGCGAATTGCTTTAGGCTGCACACATACACATACAATGAGTCTTGAAGTTCTAGCGGGAGTTCTACCATTTAAAGATCGTTTTTGGGAGCTTTCATCTGCTTTCATCAGACTGCTAATAAGATGTGAGGTACTGAATCCCCTGGTTATTAATAACTTCGAAAGGCTAGTTGAGCTTCAATCTCAAACAAGATTCATGACAGTATATTTTAATCATGTTCCATAGGAGATCAACCCTTCAAGATATATTCCTATCCGTGAAAGCCTCCTAAATGTCCCTGACTCAACGTTATTTTTCGACACATCCATGCAGCGCGAAGTTCGGGGAATCTCGGAACACCTACGCTCGATGGAAATCCCAAAAACATTTTCAAGTAAGTTCAGGCATATTGACTCTAGGAAAATATTTTACACGAACGGATCACGAATTAAAGAGGCTTCCGGGTTTGGTATGTTTAACAGTAATGTTTTGGCTTCACTTAGGCTTAGGCAAGAACCTGCATCTGCTTATATAGCAGAGTTAGCAGCTGTTCATTATAGCTTGAGTTTAATCGTCGCATTATCTCCGAACCATTATTTAATCTTCACAGATAGTCTGAGTGCAATTGAAGCCATTCGTTCAAACGCTGCTGGCAAAAATTAACCATTTTTCTTGGTAAAAATAAAACAGTGCCTGAACGACATATTGAGCAATAATTATCAAATCACAATAGTTTGGGTCCCGGCTCATTGCTCCATTCCAGGCAATGAAAGAGCCGATATTTTAGCCAAACGTGGTGCTATTGAGGGTGAAATTTATGAGAGACCGATTGCTTTCAACAAATTCTATCTCGCCAAAGAACACTTCTTGGGATAAAAATGATCTGGGTCGGTGGATGCACTCAATTATTCCTTAAATATCGATAAAGGTATGATTCAGGGGACTGGATGTTTGTAGGGACTTCATTTTTTGTGATGTCTAGTCTCACGTTCAATCACTATACGTTAGATGCACATCTCCTTCGAATTGTACTTTCCGAGACTAATCATTGTGCTTGTGGCGAAGGTTATCGCGATATTGATCATGTCGTTTGGACATACGTGGAGTGTCGTGATGTCAGATCTCAACTAATAAATTCCTTGCGTAACCAAGGTAGACTATCCAATGTCCTAGTTCGCGACATTCTTATTTGTCGTGACCTTCCATACAAGAAACTTCTTTATCATTTTATAAAGACAATTGGAGTTTCAATTTAATTTTTGTTTTATGTTAGACTCCTTCCTCTTCCATGAGTTCAACCTATAGCCAGCTATCTTATATTGAATAAAAGTAATGAACTGATACAAACAGACCTGAAATAGTTATAAGATCATGAACAAAATAAATGTTTTTTTTTTATTTAATGTAATTTTTAATAGCAAATCGTTTGATAAAAATATTGTTTAGATTAACTAGTGAATTCCGACATACTAATATGATATTTGAAATGTATTAGGTTTAAAGTACTATGTATTGTGGATGCTACGGCGAAGAAAAACTTTTGTATATTGTCTTATGAAAAAAACGTATTTATAGAAAAAAATTATTTCAGATGGTGACCTATGATCATGATCAAATATATTTTGGTTAATACGCTTGGTCTGAGAAATGTTCTAGAATATCTGTCAAGAATGAGTTGAAATTAATGTCAAAAAATATTTTAATGAGGCTTTATCAATGAAAGTGGAAAGTATTACCATACCACTAGGTAGGTAAGAATTATTTTTTTTTTAATATTTTTAAACAAAAGGAAAAGAATTCACTTAAATTTATAAAACAAAAGGTTCCGACGAAAAACATGACTTATTGGCACCGGCGTGCATGGTCCTTGGTCGCCGACTGATTGTGCTCATTTAGGGGTTTTGGTAACTTTTTGGTACCGGTTTATGCTTAAATGCACATGACCAATTTCATTTCATGTTTTGCCTTCGTCTCATTCTTTTTCCTTCAACAACAGCGTCGGCGAATCAATGGACGAAGAAGCTATTAGAAAACAAATTGACCATCGACCTTCGCAGGTTAGAAGTGACAGCGCATTTCTCTTAAGAAAAGGAATGACAACGAGATCCAGGTAACGAATAAACAACCGTTTCATCGCTACTACGAGGTTGAGCCGCATAGAATACAGTAATGCAAAATAATGATTTGTGGGTTAGATTTCGAAATAGTTTGTATCGCAGGACGATTATAGCTAGAGTCCTGATCGGACCTCAAAGCATCGTTCAACCGATATGCAGCAAAACCTTTGAAACATGTTATTTTTACCTAAGTTCTCAAACTATATGTTTTTATCAGTTAGTTCTGATAAAGGTTTTGGCAAAAACAATCAATCCCCACTAGCATTATCAAAAGATCTGTTGAACACTGCCCAAAAATGAAATCTAGGCGCTACGTTTCATTGTGGAACTTGATCTGCTTTGGCATATTTCTAATCGAATTTTTAGCGTACTGTACAGTTCCCTGGTTAGTCTGAAGATCCTACTTTCTATCGTGTGTAGATTTAAACATGTTCTGTTGCCGAGCTTTCGTTTTCATCTTCCATCGACAATGAGAATCATGTTTCACGAAAAACCAATCCATTCACCCATTCAAAAATGTCTGCAAAGTTTTTTTTTGACAAAACGTAAGCTGTTGTAGGTCTTCGACAAAACGACCAAAAGCGAAATAAATTTGACCGAACAATGGCATATTTTGACAGTCACGCTAGCAGGAGGTCCAGTTCGTACATGGCTGCTCTCGATTTGATTTATCGATAATCATTTTTCAATGACCTTTAACCTCTTGAGCGAGAACGAAAGGAAACGAAGAATGAGCCATAAATCCCGTGCTTTCTTTCGTCCAGCAGCCCTTCGCCTACGTGTGTCCCGTTTTCCCGGGTGAAAGGTCATTTGAAAATTTGACCACCGTCGGAGCACCTCCGCAAACGCGCGGAACTGGCGACAATAGACGGACTCACTTACCTCGCCGATTGGCATCGGTAATAAAGGGCAGCTAAAATAAGAAAAGCTCTTTGTCATCGCTCGAAACTTGGATGAAACCATGCCGGACAGTTTGCTGCTGCTTGTTGTCCAACAAAGACATCAACAGCCAATTGTGCGCAAAGCCACGGTCAGGTCAGGATTTGGGATTTTATTTATGGAAATAACGAAAGGACCTAGTCCACAAAGAAAGGAGCGATTGCCAACAGAAATCGCCGTAATTTATTAAGACCCCAAATTTATTACTTCAATTTTCTGTTCACTTGCTTCCCATAGGATTGTGTAAGCTCGATCGTTTTTCAATTGCAATGCTTGTGCAGTGCTATCGCTGTTTTTCCTTCTTGGGGAAACTGGAAAGCGCAGTCTTTCCGACCATGCTGAATAGCCCATTTAGCTTTAAACTATATCGCATCGACCGAAGAACAAGATTCGTGGAAAAATCACTACTATCGTCGTCGTTTGCTCGATAAGATGAGCAGTAAGGAGAAGCATTTAATTGAACCGAGACAAAACAATTGCACCCGAAGAGCCCTCAGTATCAGAGAAACGTTAGTAGTTCCCGGCTCTATAATGAACAAAACACTTATTCTAATAGACAAACATGTTTCTGTGCTATTTCATAGAGAGTGTCGAACAGCAAAAACTATGATTCTCGAAGAGAAAGTAGATGCTTCAAGAGGCAAAACAACTTCACGATGCATAATCGCAGGGTTCGATCCGCAGCTTTTGTCAATAACGAATCTGTTTCCGCTTCCCGATCAACAATTATCATCTGCACCTTGAAGCCAAAGTATATAGTGGCATAAAACATCATCTTACCGGGCCACAGAGGCATCAGTATTTTAAATCGGGAAACGGCAATATAGCGTCAGCTCCCGGAGTACTATTTAACCACATTCGTTTTTCTGTGCCATGTCCCGGCAATTTTCCACCGGCGCACAGCTTCCTTTCCGTGCCCAGTCGATCCGTTCGGGGAAGGCAAAGGCACACAACAGAAACCTATTCAACAGGAAAGCCAACCGGGAGCTGGATACCGCATCGGGGAGAATGAATCCTAAGAAAGAGAGAGAGAAGGAGAAAATAAAACATCTTGCACCAAAGCAAAAACTTGTTCATGGTTCACGAGATAACAACAACAATCAGCCACCAGCCGGTCACGAGAATCGTACTTTTTCCCCCCTCCGGATGGATGGTTGGATCCTGCTTCTTCCACTAACCTATAAGTGTTTCTAGAGCTTCACTTGTTTTACTCAATCTAGCATGTCTGGAAATAAACGAGGGGCATGGGAAATCTATCGGTTCAAAAGGAACTTGGCTGATAAAAAGCCGACGTACAGCTCTCGCTTAATGATAGTTTGCGGAATGGGAGATGGACGGTAAAAGTGGAGAAAAGTTTTCTTCGCTTGGTTTTCTCATCAACCTGCGATGGCACAATTTCCGATGGCACATTTTTTTTGACACTTTACGGTTATAATATATATATTCTACTGGTATTTGAAGCAAAAATATGTATAAATATGATTCCCATTAACAAAAGTACATTGAAAAGAGGTGAGAGAGCAACAATAACAGTTGAAAATCTGATAAATGTTTAATTACTTACTGATAACAATAATCACACAAATGATTAATTAGTGGCCAATTAAAATGATAGAATTGGAAAAAAATAGATAAACGCTTCTAAGAAAATAAAAAATGCAACATATTCATTTGAGTACCACTAAATGCAACGCTGTGTATAAATAACTGAAATTTCAGGCAAGACTAGTTTAGAGTGTAATGTTTACACTTGCAAAATTTCATCACAATCTGTCAAGTGTTTATCGCGATGATAGCTTCCAAGCTAATAGCACATCGACAAAAAGGCGGGTGGGTAATGTCACTGACATAACTGAAGGACGTGAATACGAATGGAACTGAATAGAACTTCTTTCACACTTCCAGATTTACAGATAATCGTTCGTATGGGTTCATTGTGTGAATTTTGCAACTTTTACTGTTTCGCTTTTAGAATTGTAACGATGCATCTATACTAAAGTGCGACTTATTGACGACAAACATAATTTACCATCTAATTCAATAATATGAAACAAATGAGTAAATGAACACAAAAAAATGTTATTGTATTTTTTGTGATTTACATGCTGAGTAGAGGAAAACTTTGTCTACTTCTTTGGGAACATTTTAATGGTTCTAAAAATAATTTATTCGATGTTTACAACTGTTGAGTACTATTTGCATCATTTATTTATCTACACCAGAAAACTTTATTTTTGAGGTATTTATGGTTATCTCACACTGTTGAATATTCAATCATTTTGTTTGATAATTTTTATAATGACATGGAGAAACAATTATGTTGATGCAATTAGCTAATTCGAGATATTCACGATTGAGTTCTACCCATTCATCCACAAGATAAATTTTCAAGAGTAAAGTAAGACGTATTCAAGTAAAAACAAATTTTCGGCGCGGTCGCGGTTGATCGAGAAACAGTTACAAATCGAAAATTCCACCGTAATCAAATCTTTCAAGGAGACCCAGAAGATCCAGCGGATCAAAACCGTAGAAATACAACCCCGTAAACACGCGGAAGTTGAGGAGTTACTTCAAGCGTAATCGGACCTTTCCGATTCAGAATGCGGCCAAGAATAAACTTACCTGTTAGCATAAATAAAATAAACCTAGATTCCCCGGTGTAATAGTACTTTAGTTGAGCAACCAGTGACACCAAAAGCGCCGTCTGGTGTAGAATGGGTGCGTAAATGTTCATAAAATGCATGTACAAAGTTGCCTGCGCATTTAACACAACCACAGTAGCTAATGGAAAAAAGTGCACCCGTTTCTCACTTGAAGCGCTGTTAATGTCTCCGTACAATGGGAAATCTATGTTTATTCGATTTATGGTGTTAGGGTGCATTTTGGCTGTACCGTGAGTGCAGCCAAAAAGCATACTACTGAACGACGAGACGTGCATTAAATGGGACGCCAAGCAGATCATCGGATTGGAGTTTTTCGTTTGCAAGTCCCTGTTTTGGTGGGATCTGGCATCGTACGGTTACGCGAAACCGGTGATGGAATGGTATGAAGCAATTGATAATAAAGCAGGCAAACTCGCTATACTCGCCAAACATGGAAAAATTCTTTGCGATTATGAGGTGAATGATTTGTAAAACAGGGAAGGTCTTCAAAAACGACAAAAATTTGAAGAAAGAGTGGATAAAAGTGTGTAAGCAAGGTGGCGCAAGTATTGCACAAGATTTGATAATTAGCTCTAAGTTCAAAGTTGCATTAGAAGCCTAGGAGTTGAAAAAAATGAAGAAATTACATGCGAAAACAACTATGTAATGAAAATCTCGAAAAAGTTGCCGCAGAGACGAGACTAAAAAAGGCAGACCGAAATACTGGTATTTGTTTGAATTGTAAAGAAATTAGATAGTGCAATTAAAAAGAGTTTTTCTGTGGTAAATACGACTTACTTAATACGGGGCGCTTTTTCAAAATGTACTCTCATGTTGTATTTAACGTATTAACATAATTTTTGCTACACGTAATCGGAAATATGACCATCAATTTATGATAACATTTTCTGTAGTATGACGTAATAACAAACAATTCAAAATTAAAGTTTGGAAAATATTTGGTATCAACAAGTATCGGAGAAGAAAACTCATGACCGTACCAGTGCGAAATTTGCACCAAACGAGTGCAAATAAAGCCAGCATTTGACGGCCTCGCATTCGAGAAAATTGCTCTGAACAGTATTTAATATCGATGAGAATTCCACAATTTGGCCTTTCTGAATGCTAGAAACTGATCCCATACAGCGTTTTGATAGTTTCTTTCACTGATTCGCATCCGAAATGAAATAATTGACATAAAGACTGTCCCAGAAAGTATGGACGCACTTTGATTTCGCAATAAATAATGCACAAGTGTTAGATATTCAAAACTTTTTCGATATACTGATAATATTAGACTACAACAACAGAATATTATTCTCAACATTTGCTACTTAGCCATTGTAGACTAGCTGGCGCACCTTCTTGCGAACGTTCCTCATTAAATTCCGTACAGACTTCTTGGCGATAAATTTTGACATTTTTTTCCAATCTTTTTCGAACTGTTGAATGGTTTCGGCTGCCAAGACATGGTACATGCCTTCGTTAATGCCCAAAATTCCTCAATGGGTCGAGGTTGTGAGCAATTTGGTGGATTCATGTCTTTTGGGCCGAAAGTGACATGTTTGGTAGTATACCATTCTACCGTTGATTTCGAGTAGTGGCAAGAAGCAAGATCTACCCAGAAGACAACAGGATCCTTGTGGCTTCGAATCATGGGTAGAAGTCGTTTTTGTAAACATTCCTTGATGTATATTTCGCTGTTCATTGAAGCAGTGGTGATGAAGGGTTTCGAAGTCTTACCGCAGCTACAAATTGCTTGCCAGACCATAGCTTTCTTACCAAATTTTTCGACTTCAATCGATGTCTCGGACTGGTTTAACACTTGAGTAAAATTTTCTGAAGTGACCCCCCCCCCCATTTTTCGCGAGGTAACCGATTTTACAATAAGTGTTATTGTTTTGTAGTATTACTATCTACAAACATGTTCGTGAAATATTTCGTCGATATTCGAATTTTTTATACTATTTTCAGTTACATAAACATTTATATACCTTTTCATTGTAATGCTTCCTGAAACTCAAGTTCTCTTTCGGATTTTACGAAACTTTGCAAATGGATAAACAACTGATTAATGAAATCCATAAAAATATTTTAGGGTGTTCGTACGGAATTATTCTAGCAACCGAAACTAGTTGGGATGATAGCGTTAACAGCACGGAAGTCTTCGGCAACATTTACAACGTTTTTAGAAACGATCGTGAGCTCCATACATCTGATAAAAAATCGGGGGGAGGTGTTCTCATTGCTGTTTTAGCAGAATTTGACGCCGAAATGATAACCACTACGAAATTTAAAGAATTTGAACACGTATGGGTAAGAATTCATTTAGCAGGTGAAACACATATTTTTGTTTCAGTATATTTTCCTCCTAACAATGTCCAAAAAGCCACATATGAAAAGTTTTTGCATGTTGCTGATGAAATAATTACTAAGCTT
This sequence comes from Malaya genurostris, assembly GCF_030247185.1. NCBI lineage: Eukaryota > Metazoa > Arthropoda > Insecta > Diptera > Culicidae > Malaya > Malaya genurostris. The sequence continues at coordinate 56,994,601 of NC_080572.1, read as the reverse complement.
CCATCGGAAGTTAAAGTTCATATATATGGAGACTTTAATCAGCGCAATATCGACTTTATTCAAGACGCTGAAAATGATAGCATTTTACTACCTCTCGTTGGGGAGAATGAAACACTTCATTGCTTATTCGACAAAATATCTGGTTTAGGTCTTAATCAAATTAATCATGTAAAAAATCAGCAAAACTGTTATTTAGATTTTTTATTTACTAATATTCACGTTGATTTTTGTGTAATAGAATCACCAACTCCATTGTGGAAAAATGAAGTTTTTCATACAGCAATCGAATTCTCAATATTTATACATCAGATTAATAGACCCGACGACTACGAGTATGAGGAGATTTTCGATTACCACTCAGCAAATTATGATAGTATTAGTCGTAAGTTACGAGAAATAGATTGGCAAGAACTCCTTAGAAACGAAGGAAATGTCGAAATTTCAGTCGATATTTTCTACGCACGGCTGTACGACATAATAAATGAACATGTCCCATTAAAGAAAATTAGGCGACAAAATAATTCAAAGTATCCTGTTTGGTATAACGAGCATATTAGAAATTTAAGAAATCGAAAACAAAAAGCTCATAAAAAGTACAAAAGAGAAAATAATAGTGACAATTTATCGAATTACATACACATCTGTGACCAACTAAGTTTAGCAATTGATACTGCATTCAAAGAGTATAACTCAAGAACTGAACAGGAAATAAAGTCTTGCCCAAAAAAATTCTTTAGTTATGTTAGAAACAAATTGAAATCAGAAAACTTTCCGTCAAGAATGTATTTACAGGAAAACATTGGTAATAACTCACAAGAAATTTGTAATCTTTTCGCTAAATTTTTTCAACAAATCTATACGAAGTTTTCTGAAGATGACCGCGATCGTGAATATTTTAATTTCTTTCCAGAGTTTACTGAAGATATTAATGTAAATCAAATCGAAGTGCTAGACATAATAGATGCTCTTAACAAATTGGATGTCTCTAAAAGTGCCGGACCGGATGGGATTCCACCCATATTTATGAAAAAATTAGCATTAGATCTTGCAACCCCTTTGTGCTGGCTTTTTAATAATTCGCTTCAGTCTGGAGCTTTTCCAGATACGTGGAAAAACTCTTTCCTTATACCAATTTTCAAAAATGGGAAAAAAGCAGACATATGCAACTATCGCGGGATTGCTATTCTTTCTTGCATTCCGAAGCTCTTTGAAGCGATCGTTAATGACAAACTGTTTAGTCAAATAAAAAATAGAATTACTCACATGCAACATGGATTTTTCAAAGGACGTTCCACTACTACTAATTTGCTTGAATTCGTCCACTATACCCTGACCGCTATGGACAAGGGAAATTACATTGAAGCTCTTTATACAGATTTCAGCAAAGCATTCGATCGTGTTGACATACCCATGCTTATGTTCAAATTACAGAAATTGGGAATCTTACCAGGTCTTCTTAAATGGTTGGAATCTTATCTAACAAATCGTCAACAAATTGTAAAATTTAAGGGTAAAAAGTCGAGCCCCATTCACGTCAGTTCTGGGGTCCCCCAGGTCAGTTCTGGGGTCCCCAGGTCTCATTTAGGTCCTCTTTTATTTATCTTGTTTGTAAACGACATTTCCTTTCTTTTAAAAAAAATAAAAATTCTAATATACGCAGACGATATAAAACTATTTTTAGAAATAGAGAAAAGTGAGGATGCCAAGGTTTATCAAGAAGAAATTCTTTCTTTTTATACATGGTGTAACAAAAGTCTTCTTCAACTAAATGTGAAAAAATGCAGTAGAATAACATTCAGTAAAAAACGAAATACACCTGACTTGATACTTATTCTTGGAAGTCAAACAGTTCAAAAATGCGAAAGAAGTAGGGACTTAGGAATAATACTAGATTCTAAAATGACTTTTGTTGACCATTATAATACAATCATAAACAGAGCCAATAACATGCTAGGATTCATAAAACGATTTTGTTACTGTTTTCACGATCCGTATACAATTAAAACATTATACATTGCCTATGTTCGGTCAGTACTAGAATACTGTAGCTTAGTTTGGTCACCTTACTTAATCACATGGGAAGATCGAATTGAATCAGTTCAAAAACAATTTTTGTTATTTGCACTTCGTAAATTAGGTTGGACAAGACTTCCTCTTCCATCCTATAAAGCTCGCTGTATGCTGATCAGTATTCAAACATTAAAAGAACGCAGAGAATTTTCAATGGTCTCATTTGTAAATGACATTGTCTCGAATCGCGTAGATTCCAGTCAACTCCTGTCCAAACTAAATTTTTACATACCATCTCGGCCTTTAAGAAATCGAAATATTTTTATTACAAACCACCAGCGAACAAACTATGCAAAAAATGGGCCAATAAATCAATTGATGGCTGTATACAACAAGCATTCAGAAGCAGTCGATTTCACTATGTCAAAAAACAAACTTAAGCAATATTTCAGTTCTATTCGGTAAGCCAATTATAATTATTGAACTCATAATAAATTATACATTATTTAGTGATCTATTTAGAATAGTTTACTAATTTAAGACGATTATTGTAATTATCCTTATGGTCTACTTTTGATTCACGACAAATAAATAAAAAAACAACTATTTTTGTCATAAAATGAAGAAAATGTTAAAAATGTTCAATTTTACTAAACTTTCTACTTAAATTTTCCAAAGAAATCGATATTAAAGTACCTTCTTCACGCGATTTTTGTTTTTGTTAAATGCTAAAATGTTGCATATGTTATTGGTTTTCATAATCAACAAAAAAATTTTTGTGCTCAAATAGGGTTTTTGAAATATGTGATTTTTTTGTATACGCGTGCTGTATGCAAAGTGCACCACGCAAGCGAATCGGTATGGTGCGGCAGGGTTCGATAGGGTGCAATGTCGTAGGTGTGATTGAAGCAAACTGCGACAGGTTTGGACAAGTAGGCATAGAAAATGGTTTTCTGCCTTTCTCATCTCAACTATTTTAAATTGTAGTATTTCGATGATTTTTTGCTGTAATATATAAGAGAAAATGAATAGTATGAGAGAGGCATTATTACACCACTATGTAGATTAGAACTGATTTTTCTATTAAATGTACGTCAGGAAATTTGTTGATCACATCACATAATAATTTTACAAATTTTTTCTTTTATTTTTTCTTGTGGTTTCTATAAGATTTCTGCTCTTGAATGAGTGCGTTTGCATTTAAGAAATTCGCTTATACAAAACAAAATTCGGTATCGAATCGACTTGCACTCTTTGCGGTTCGATACTGCCGTATAAATACACAACGTTCAAAAAGTCGAGGAACTAACTAGGATTGTCAAAACTTGATTAATTTTTTCGGGATGACTGCCTCATTTGGCCACATTTAAAATCAGAATACCACAAATCTTTGTTTTAAATCCGAATATGGATAACACTTCTTTAACTTGTTGGGTTTGCGCGGTTTTATCAATAAACGGAAATCGTTATTTTCATTTATTCCGGAATTACAGAGTGATTAGTGAAAAAAATCCTATTTCAAACTACTTCTTTACTTTTCTCAGAGATGGAGTGATCGATTTTTACAATCTTGAATTCAAATGAAAGTTCTTGTAGTCCCAAATAAAAAACCAAAATTTCATCCGGATCTGACTTCCGGAATTACAAGGTGTTAAAAATTTGATACCTAAACAGGCGTTAAAAATTTGTCACTTAAACAGGCGAAATAAAAAACGCAAAAAAAAATCTAAACTGGTCTCAAAACTACACAAATTGATATCCATTATGAGTAGGCAACTAAAGAAACCGATTTCGGCTATCCTGGTTCCCGGTCTCCAGTTTCGGAAGTACCGGAAATAGTGGTCATATATTTCAAACCCAATTTTAGAGTCAAATGAGAGGTCTTATGGTCGTGTCAAAAATTACTGCATATTTTCGGATCTCCAGTTTCGGAAGTACCGGAAATAATGGTCATATATTTCAAACAATATTCCCAATTTTAGAGTCAAATGAGAGGTCTTATGGTCGTGTCAAAAATTACTGCATATTTTCGGATACAACAAAAATTTAAATCTCCGTCGTGAGCAAAGCACTGTTACATTCTGTATGTTATACTAGTTTATGCACAAACAATCCCTTGGTTTCTATCAAAAATCGAAGAGAAACATTTTGAATAGAATACCACAGTATTAAATATGAGAAAGGCATCATTACACCACTAGGTGGATTAAAACAAGTTTTCATAAATGAAAAAGTAAAGTCACTTATATGTCGGTAGGCTTAGTGTTTGTAGTCCGATTGGTGTGAAAGTTTGACACCTGTCATCTTAAGTTTGGTACTTTCGGAAAATGAGGTTAGTATGACATTTCGTTCCCCCAGTTACGAAAAATTACCCACCTGGGCTTAATAAGTTTCACTGGCCCTGATGTCAATGCTGACTTAAGCAGAGAAAATTCAATTTGTCAGACCTGTTAGTTTATGGTAATCATAAAGATATAATGGTCCCTGATTTTCAATTCCGTACAACTTTCCAAGGTCAAAGTACTCCGGAATTGAGTACTGATGGTTTGTCATTTAATTTTTAATGAGTACATCATTACATCACCGGGTGGTTTAGTTCTTCTAATGCAGTAAACAATCAATTCGCGACCGCCCCTTTACAGTGATTATCTCAAAAAAGTTTAGAACTGATACAGCACATCTGGTGCGAATAAAAACAGGTTTTATTTGTTAACTTTCCATATTTTGTCTGATCGAATCGGCTTAATCTTCTATCATTATTTCAGTGCATCTTCATGGTTACAGATAGCTGTTTCGTTTTTTTTGTCGGCTCAGAGCAATTCGTCGTTAAGCGTTAGATTTTGTACTAGGAGATGTTTACAGCTACACTGGCATCTGGAGAAAAAATAGAAGCATGTTGGAAACATTGTTCGAGCCTGCTTGGTTCTCGTAGGTTACTAGCGAGCTCAGTGGTTGCCGTCCATTTAGTCCCAAGATAAGGTACGAACGGATATGTTTCGTCATTTGTATAAAGACAAATCTAATGTTCTTGATTGTCGTCCACCAGTACCAATATTTTCAATTTTTCCAATACAAATATTTCCTATTTGATTCTACATAATGCACATTAAAATTGTATAGCAACAATTTTAGGCTAGTCGTGACAGAATCTTATGTGAAATAAATTTTATGCCAGAGACAAATCAATTTTTACAGCTTTTTATTTGACAGTTTGTCATTATAACCTAAACAAAAAAAAAAATGAAAATTTTCTAAAGGTCGTATTATATTTTAGGTTATATAGAGAAAGTATACATTGTGAAACAAAAAGTTGTGTCTTTATTTTATTTTGAAAATGAACATAAAAACCAATTTTCTCAAAATAAAGCTATTATTGATTTTTTATTTTTCTCAGATTTTAATGAAAGGTCTTGTGGTCTTATAGTCATTCAGGGATAAATCTTGTTTGTGCTGAGGCATATAACCAATTTCATAATCTTCATTGCAAGTAGCAATAACTTTAAACGCGGTTTGCCTAGCGGTTTATGTTGAACTGCAGGTGGCATAACAGTTCAACATAAACTGTTGTGCACTAAGTGTCTAAGACGAAACGTAAAAATAATGAAATTGGTTGTGTGTCCAAGCACAAACAAGGTTAAACCATAAATGAGCGGTTTGAAATTTTTGCACTATAGCTAAAGATATAGTCTTTCAAACTGTCCTAAATGTTTTGAAATTGATCAACGGTTTTCTTAAATGTTTTTTTCCGAATGGACATTTTGAAAGAACGTAAGATTTTCAATTTCAAAGCTTCTGAACAAAATTCTACTCAATGCTATCGTTCTCGACATATAGCGAGTTTATAATAATGTGTACTGAAAATTTACAACTTCCGATCGTTCGCGACCTTTGTTAACTTAGAAACATTTTATTCTGAAAAAGTAAGTAACGTTTTACTTCTATAATATTAAAATATTACGATTCGTGTTGTTTGTTACTGGCCAATCGAACTGATGATTCTTTGAGTAGTGAAAAGTAAGGTGTGTATGAACAGTCAGGAAACAATGGCTCTATTGTTTCTTGTAGAAGGTATTCGTTTTGTACTCTATTCTTCACTTCTTTCTCACTTGCTTATGGCTTTGAACTACCTACCAGATGTGCTGTATTTTATTATATACCAGAATATTGAGAACAGAGGCAATAATTAAATTTTTGGATAAACCCATTTTAATTTTGCATTCCTTCACACAATTGGGTCGAAAACATAAAATTAATATTTGCACAAAGAATTAAAAATAACGTTTTTGAGAAATTTGACTTTTAAGGTTTTATTTTCAGAACAAAACAAAAACGGAAATTTTTCCATAGTGCATACTTTCTCCATAGTGCATACTAAGCCCAGGTGGGTAGTTTTTAGATTTTATAACAATATTTTGTTTCGTTATTAATTTGCATGAAACGTGTAAATTCGAAGTTTGAAGCGTTTTTCGGTATTTTGTTTTAAAACGAAATTGCACATTTAAAGATTAAATACGCCATGAAACTACTGTGGTTATTCGAACTATTGACATAGGACTCCCCAAACTAGATTCAAAATCACTGCCAGTATTTGTTTTGAGTATTAGGGCAGATGCCTTGTCTTGTTCCGTATGAACTTATTTGTGTGAGCGAATTTTCGAAATTAATTCTTTGAGGTGCTTGTAGGTGCTGAGTTCGCGCATGTCATCCTGCCGATTTACGATCAAAATATGTCTCGTGCGAAGCGAACGGCGCATAAAACAAATCCATAAACAGTCCAGTCGCTGATGTGCATAACACATTGCTCAAAAAGTCCCAAGACTGGCTCAAATGTCAAACTTATCACATTTTTCGAAAGAACCAACCTTCAGATGTCAAATTTTCAGCTTGATCTCACCGTGACGTTACTTGTTCACTTATGAAAAAATGGAAATAACGGTTTGAGAGGTGTTACCCGCATCCATTGAAAATAAAGATTTTCGCAAAATTTAAGTTCGTAATATTAAATATGCTGAAATAGTTAGGACATTAACTGGAAGCGCTTTTATGATCTTACGCGAAAATCTGGGCATATAAAAGGTTTTTTTTTTCAATCGAACAAAAGCAACAACGCATTAACGATCATGAGAGCTGCTTGGCACTGCTAAGTAGCAATAAAAAGGATTTCTTTCGTTTGTATGAAACAGTGAACGAAACTTGGATCCACCATTTTTCTTCGGAGTCATATTAGCATTCATACGGAGAAAGTCGTCCGAAAATGTAACAGGTAGCTGGAACAATCATGGCGTCAGTTTTCTGATACTCGAGGTATAATAAACATTGACTATATTGAAGAAGAAAGCACCATCTAAAGTGATTATTACATTGAATTATTGATGCGTTTGTAAAGCGACATCGAAAAAACCATTTTTAACCAAGACAATGCTCCGTGCCACAAGTCAATGAAAATAATGGCCAAATTGAACGGATTGTTCTTCGTTCTGTTTCCTCACCCATCATATTCTCAATAACCTAGCCCCAGCGATTACTTGTTCTACGAAGACCCGACGGGTGGCCCGCATGCCGGTCATCGACTGGAGCGGTCTTCCGTGGGCGGTGATGGTGATGTTACGGAAGAGGAACGTACTACTACTCGAATCGTTGCGTAAAAATATATCCAAGCAGTATGTGTAATGATATAGAAAATCAGTTGAAAAATAGTTGAGATGTAACAGTTCAAACCACTGTTTGTACAGTTTTATTTCCTGTATTTTGAACTTGCACCTCGGTATAGCAAACAAGGACGTAGCCCTACGTCAAAAGATTTTGAGTAATTTTTTTTTTATCGGTACTTTCCAATACACGAGTGATTCATTGATCAGATGCTTAAGCTCGTCTCCTCTGGTTGGAAAAAAAGTAAAAGTTAAGTTACTAAAAGATTTCTGCTTACTCAAATGATCCTTGTCACTTTCTGTTGTATATCTTCACACCATTACTGTACTAGCTGAGTACTAGGGTTCTATAACTTTGATTTTATTTATTATTCCGAGTTACAGGGTCCGGCACTCGAAGTGTAACCAATTAAAAAGGCCATAAATTCAGTTTGGAAAATTACTTTTACTTAATTCAAAGTACAAAATGTGTAAAAAAAATACAAAATTCAGAATCAATTCACTTTTGCTCGATATGACCACCTTTTGCCTTGACTATGGCCTTGAGACGGTCAAAAAACGAATCGCAAGTTGCCGAATGTGACTTGCAGGTATTTAGGCCCACTCGCGGCCAATAACTTTTTTCAGCGCCTCGAGACTGGTGTATCTTTTAGTTCGGAATTTGCTCTTCAAAATAGCCCAAAGAGAATAATCCATTGGATTCGCATCTGGTGAATTCGAGAGCCATTGTGGGGACGTGATGAAGTTCGGAACGTTGTTTTTCAGCCATTCTTGTTTCACTCGAGCTTTGTGAGACGGTGCCGAGTCCTGCTGAAACGTCCATGGTCTGCCACCGAAATGTTTGTCTGCCCACGGCTTCAAAGCAACCTCCAGAATACTTTCCCGATAATATGTCGCATTTACCTTGACGCCAGGCTCGATGAAAACGATTGGAGAGCACCCATCTGCGGTTACAGCGGCCCAAACCATTATCTGTTGCGGGTGCTGCCTCCTGGTGGCCAATCGATGACTCAAATTCTCGTATGAACGGTCGGTCAAGTAAACCCTATCGTTTTGAGAGTTTACGAATTGCTCAATTGGAAAAATTTTCTCGTCAGAAAATACAATGTTCGGAAATTGACCGCTTTCGGCCAAACGAAGCAACTCCTTCGCTCTCTCAAGTCAAAATTTTTTTTTCGCGTTCACTTTTGGCAAAATGCTTTCTTGCGCTTGTAAACAATACAACTCCGAACTGTCATTTAGCAAATTTCTAGAGAGCTGATGCCCGTGCGTCAGCTGCGCGAGCGGTCTGAAGTTGGTTACACTTCGAGTGCCGGACCCTGTACATTAAAACTATTCTTATTGTTATAAATAATACTTTTTTTTTGTTTCAATTATAGAGGCTTTAACATTAATGTCATTCACCTCTTCGGGCCAGAAATTCTTCTGACCCTATGTGCGGGGTTGGGAATCGAACCCATGCGGGCTGCGTGAAAGACATCGACTTACCCATCACGCTATACCCGTCCCCCTAATAATACTTATTCTTAAACCTTCGATATTAATGAATAATACTTATATTACCATTGTTTTTGTTAGAAATTTCAGGTGTTACCTACCTTTGGAATTTTCAGGTGGGTAGTACTACCCACCGTACCCACCTCCTTCACCGGCCCTGCTTTCTCCATATAATCCCAATAATTACCTAAAACATAGTCAAGGACTCCAAATCAATCGGACAAACGGTTTATTAGATATTTAAAATTTTTAAAATTTTCTAATTCAAGATTTTTAAAATTTTCTAATGAAATAAACAGCTCATGTGTTAAATTTAGCTGTTATCCGATGAATGCATGGAAATTCGTAGTAAATAAACGGTGTTGCAATAATTTTGGAATGACTCATAAGTACACGAGACTGTTCCATCCGAAGTTTGGTAAAACAATTGAAACAACCTTAATGATATTGAGGGGCTGGGGTCCACTAGGAGATTGGAGATGCCGTGTGGAATCCGGCGGAAGAAAATGAGCCAAGAATAGATCCACTGGGTTCCTGCTTCAATGTCGTAAAAGGCGACAATTGCAGAAGTTTCTTTTTCCTTTCAGTTCTTAGATATTTCCAACGTTTCACTTCTGATTACTCTATTTTACTAAATTCTCTCTTCATTCAACTTATCAATTTGCGGCTAGCTTCGGATAAATGTTTTGTTTGGTATGTTTCTTCTTTCATGTTATTGCTGGTTTTTCATGATTATAAAATAATTGATAAAAATCAACTAATGAGCAAATACATTAATATTACAAAGGTAATATCATATATCAGTATATTGAATAAATAGTAAAAAAATACTTGTTTGTTTGATAAATTAATATTTTTTTCTCGGTAGCCGGCTGCCCAGATCAACCAATATAACCAATTGAAAATTTTAATAAATAATTAAAATAATAAAGCAGAAATGGAAAACAATCAAGTCGCACGTGCAATCTGTTGACTTTAGTTCGGTGATTTAAAATGATTTTTATAAAAATTGTAAAAATATGTCACTACAATAAACCAACTATTTTGTCTAAATTACGCAATAATATTTAAAATTTTCCTTCGCGAATGAGAACTGTGAATCAATACTTTCCGGCTCTTCCGTATCGGATATTGTTGAAACGGTCACTCGGAAAGTCAGTGAGTTTAGTGGTGCATCCGAGCATCTTGAAGCCGGAACATACTAGGTCGCACGTTAATACTACCATTACTGAAATTTATACTAACATGTATCCTTCTCTCGTGCCACTTGTGGAGTGCGCAGTAGTATATACGGCCTCTAGTAACAGCAAGTGTTGGACTAACATCCTTTCCCATTCCTTAGACGAACTACATTCGGGCCTGATCGGCGCCGGTACTGATCAATGAATTTTGGGGTTGCCAGAAGATGTACCTTGAAGGATAATTTACCAGTCCCAGGTTGGATCATCTAGAAATTCCCTGTACAATTTCAGCTAATCCCGATCAGTAACGGAGTGATAACCAGGGGTGGTCGCTCAAGCTCAAGCTCAAGCTGAAACAACCTTAACGATATTGATAATTTTCACCAATGCTAGTTTTTCAATCGTACTTTTATATTTGACCTTTCGCGTTTTCGCATCCTTTTTTACTAAATCCCATTCAAAGCTTTTCAAAATCAATGACTTGAATCTAAGGACACCCGCCACCCAACTGCTGCCGCCTACTTCCTGGTCGGCCTAAGTCAGTCTTACCGGCATCCAGTGCTGTCTTTTATGCCGTAATGATCACCACTCCAAAAGTAACGATTTGTCACAGAAACTCGTCCTCGGAGTGATATCTTTAGACCACTTCGTGTCCATGTCGTAAAGCACCTTCATTGTCTAGCGTTTTTAATGAGCGACGATTCATTCGGTCTCCTCACTGCCATGCCGTGTGGCGTAACTCGTAGGGGAACGTGGGATAATACGGTCAACGTGCTAGCGGGAAACCAAATATTTCCTTTTTTTGCAAACTATCACATCGGTCTTAAAAATTGATAAGGCCATTATCAATACAGATAAAGTAGTTTATTTTTTACAACAAATTAGAAAGTTTTTACCAGGACCACAAAAAAAATTCAATTTGTGTTGCTGTTGGTAAAACCTTGGTGTCATTTCATTTCGTTATGTTCAATAAAGGGGGTGGTGGAAAATGCATTTTTTTGGGGAACCCAATGCGCAAGAAGTCGTGTCTGAATCAAGATGAACCATCGATATCGACGGTACAAATTGGTGAAAATGTGAACGGCTTTCGTTACCAACAAAAAAAAATTAACGTTTTGAGTCTAGCAATTGTCGAAAAATCGACCAAAATACAGAGATGGACATCAAAATCAAAAAATGATTTTTCCCCACGGCATTGCCCCATCGCATAAATAAATAACTAAATAAATAAATGAATAAATAAATAAATAAATAAATAAATAAATTAACAAATAAATAAATAAATTAATTAATAAATGAACAAATAAATAAATAAGTAAATAAATTATTTAGGAAATAATAAATACTTTAAGATGACAATTCAAAACATGTAAACATATATTGTTTTATTATGTACATATGCAGTAGAAACCAGTCTCCCCTAGCAGAAGTAGGCAAAGTTGTCACTGAGTTATAGTGTGCAGGAAGCATAAGAAAACAGTTAAAACCCTTTCGTACCCAACTTTTCGAAGTTTACCAAACCACCTGAAACGTACTAGTTGTGGATATATCTTGTAAAGACAACGTACTAAATTGCTCACAGAGAGAGGTTGAAGCTTCAGGTTTTCATCCCAAAAGGTCGTTCTTACTTTAAACTAAGAGTTTTTTTTTATGTTTGACATGTTGGCCCGCACAACACCATCGTAAAACTTCACCTTCATGCTTCAGTAGAAGCGAAGATTTTGCTAAGCTATGCGAGCTACTGAAGTTTGAAGAAATTTTTTCGGTCAATCTTTAACTATAAAAAAAATCATCAACGTATGCCCTTAAAGGGCTGAATCTCGCACAGGTAGATCGGATGGTTTATAGAGAGCCATCAGTTTCCAGGCACTGTACGGGTGGTGTTGTATGACTCTATTGTTTAGCACAATCTCAGTCGTGGTGAAATGCTGAAAAGATGCTCCGCACTCAAAAAGTAAAGTGACGTTGATTAGTAGAATGAATAGTACACGGGAATGTCGCCCTTCCTTGTTTCGCCGAGACCTGAGAGCATTTTCTTTTGATACACCTGTTGAAGGAACCCTTTTCTTTCCTGGAAACTGTAGTTGAGTGCAACCAGTTGAAAAGTTGTTTTTCTGTGTCATTAAGCAATTGCAGTGGAACAGCCTGCCACAAAGAACGGCTTGCGGTGGGGATGCAGGATCGTTAGAATCACTGAATAGTGTTTACAATGCAACATCTCGGTGCTGGGATTGTTTCGTGATTCGTATCTGCTGAATGTGAGTATTGTGATTAATATTTGCTTACGGCAAAAGCCGTCTAATTAATATTTATGTAGACGAGAATTTTGCATTTGAGATCTCGGGCTTTGGGAATTGAGAATATCATTCAGCTCAGAAGGGTTTTATTCTTTAGCATCATGGAAAATTTGTTATTCACATTAAGCGCAGTTGGCTCTTCGCTCTTAGATGTCAATGAAATTTTCTAGACATGCAGACTTTGTCACGAAAGGCTACATTGCATATAGTTTTTCTGAACTTTTTATTTCTTTTTTTTTTCAAATGGATATTATTGAATAATAACAAATCTTCCGGCATCGTTGAGTTTCACAAAAATTAGTCGAATACTTTTAGTAAAAATCCAAATTGAGTCTATATGCCTAAAATATAATTTAAGGTCGATTTAAAAGAAAACACCATTTTCAATCTGGAATAAATTTTATCTCAATTGTGTTGTCTATTAATTTTCCCATACATTTTTTTTAAATTTTCGTATGTATTTACTTCCGGTTTCGAAACTACAACGAAAAATGCACAAAATATTTTACAAAATACGCGAATAAAAATCCATTGCCATTCATGAAGAATAAGGCATGATTTCATGAAAAGACATGTTTCATTATTATATGATTTTCGATCATGGCACCAACATTTAATTTTTTATTCCGTTTCTGCTCTCATTGTTCTCCGAAATAGCTTAAATGATTTTGACTGAAATGAAAGCCACTTTTGCCCCATAGAAAATTTTTGAATTGGATATGGACCTGACTGCCTGTTTTGGGCGTGACGAGTGAAAAAAAATGCAAATTCAATAGTTTTTTGTTTCATATAAGAAAGTGAATATATAGATGAACTATTAGTATTCGCTATTGATTGTTTTCCATTTTTAAAGATAGTCGACACCTTTCCAAGCTTACTGTAGTGCTTTCGGACGCTACGGATATGGTTCACCGGCTGCAGTCCACTCAGATGATAATCGTTTTGATTCCTGAGTGACGATATGGATCCATGTTTCAACCATTGTCACATATCGATGCTCTGCTTCTATCTGTGGACACACCTCAGCTATATCACGAAATTTGAATTTGTGGAATTTTCCAACTGTTCTAGAGTAACCTCTTCTAATGGCATCTGTGTCTGCACGACCACACCAATAACAAAACGTTCCATTCGATGGAGCAGAGTCCGAATAAAACTTTTGAAGTCATTGCTGAGCTTGTACAGTATTTTTTACCTTTTTTATAACTATATAAAAAATATACATAGAATTCGCTCAAATTTTAGAAAATTTTTCGATGCCCAGAGGGCCGATTTAGATTAGTTTAGATTCAGCTCGACCAACTGAGCAAATGTTTGTGTGTGTGTGTGTATGTGTTGTCAACAGAGATGACTGGTCCGATTTTGTTCGAACTAGACGCAAATGAAAAGGTCTCCTCGTCACTCTGAACGCTATTGAATGGTTTTGAGATCGGATGTTTACTTTTTGAGTTTTACGAAGTTTAATATTCAAATTTCTTGACAGCATTTTTCACAATTGACCTTGAAAACAGAATATGATTTCTTTAGACTTAACACATGGATCAATAAGTCCCGAGACTAACAATGGAAACAACATTTTTTTTGCAAAATTTTTTTTATTCATCAACATAATCACCTTTCAGGGTGATACAATGCATTGCAATGGTTCCAACGTTTTTCCAATTTTTCAATACCATGTTTATGAAAAAAATTAACCTTTCGCTTAAAAATAAGCTTCAGTTTCAGCGATGACCTCCTCATTTGAGCCAAATCTTTTTCCCTGGAGCATTTTTTTAAGATTAGCAAATAGTCAGTAGGCACTGGGGGCTAAATCTGGCGAGTATGGGGGGTGGGGAAACAGATCAAAGCCCAATTCGTTCAATTTCGCCATTGTTTTCATCTACTTGTGGCAGGGTGCATTGTCATTGTCGAAAGCAATCGCAGCACCCACTTGGAAAAAACCTTTTTCATGCTAAATTTTCCATGAAGGATAGTAAATACACTTCCATATGATATCTGTGTCATCTCATCAATCTCACGGAGCTTCACTTTACGATCTTTCATTATAATTTTTGTCACTTCACTCACATTTTTAGGTGTAACGGCTTCCACAGGTCTACTCGAGCGTTCCGCGTCATTTGTGTCGGTACGACTACGTTTAAACTCGGCGAACCACCGACAAATCGTTGCTTTTGATGGACAAAAGTCCGGATAACATTTTTCAATCCATTGTTTCGCTTGCACGATGTTTTTACCCATTAAAAAACAATGTTTTATCAAAACACGAAACTCGGTTTTTACCATTTTTTAAACAAACTACAAAATAACTTTACTCAACCTCGATAACTCAGCTGTTTCTGGTCGGATCGACTTAAAATTTTGACCCGTTTCAAGCAAAGGTTAGTGCTTTAGAAAGACGTGGTTACTGGTTTACTACGAGCGCCATCTCTGCTTTAGTCTCGGGACTTATTGATCCATGTGTTAGATTCCGCACGGTGATAGCAACACAATTATTACACCCTTGTACCATTCGAAGAATTTCGTCGAGATAAGCAAATTTGCGTGTGAAATATAATTTCTTCAATTTTTCTTGGAGATGGCTTAACTGATTGCTACAAACTTAGACTCATATGAACAGATCTGTGCTCCCAGATAAGGTGTCTGAATTTCAGTTGGATCCGACTTCTTGTTCCGGAACTACAGTATGATATAACGATTGTCTAAGAATGTATGGACGCAACCAAAAACCGCTGCCATTTCGCAATGGTTAGAATATGTCAATTTTTATGGCTGCGTCCTGTTGTTTACACTCTTCTCTAACCATTTGTGCAGTTGTTTATTCGTTTTCATTAGTTTGTTTCGAAATGCGTTTACTTTCAGCAGGACAACGTCGAAAAATTGTGTACAAATGGTGCACAGAACGCGGACTGTGTCACTGAGAAAGCCGTGCGAAATGCAATCAGAAAGTTCGGTGAGGATAACACCTTTGGGGATAAACCGAAAACGGGTCTAAAAAAAAGTCCTGCTAACCCTCAGTTGGATAAACGTATACTGAAGGCGTTCGAGCAAAAGAAGGAGGTTTCAGTTCATGATGTGGCCAAAAAAGTGAACCATGAACAGCGAAATATACATCAAGGAATGTTTACAAAAACGACTTCTACCCATGATTAGGGCACAAGGATCCTGTTTTCTTCTGGGCAGATCTTGCTTCTTGCCACAACTCGAAATCAACGGTAGAATGGTATACTACCAAAAATGTCACTTTCGTCCCAAAAGACACGAATCCACCAAATTGCCCACAACTTCGACCAATTGAGGAATTTTAGGCATTAACGAAGGCACATCTTAGGAAACATGTCTCGGCAGCCGAAACCATTCAACAGTTCGAAAAAGATTGGAAAAAAGTGTCAAAACTTGTCGCCAAGAAGTCTGTACGGAATTTAGTGAGGAACGTTCGCAAGAAGGTGCGCCAGTTAGTCTTAAATAGCTAAGTAGCAAATGTTGAGAATAATTTTCGGTTGTTGTAGTCTGATATTATCAGTATATCGAATAAAATTTGAATATCTAACACTTGTGAATTATTTACAGTGGAATCAAAGTGCGTCCATACTTTCTGAGACAATCTTTATGTAATGAAATTAAAACAATAGTCACGCATTTTGCTAGTAGATGGCTGAACTGAATTTATCCAACTCATATTCAAATAATAGGTCCGGTTCAGAAGATACAGGGTGATAAATTTAAAATATCACATAAAAATTTCACATATCACATTATATTTGACATATATTTACAGATTTTGAGAATCGACGACCAAATAAACTTATATCAGTTTACCGGTATTCGGTTTTCGATCCCGGAAGGCACCCAAAAATTTTATGTGGAACGCACTGTTTAATTGTGAAATTGTTAACAATTCATTAGGCAAACTTAACTGACTTCGGCTACACCGATTTCCGAATTCCGTTTCCAAAAATACTTGGAATAAAAAAGCTAAAAGAGCTTGAGCGACCACCCCTGGTTGCTACTCCGTTACTGATCGGGATTAGCTGAAATTGTACAGGGAGTTTCTAGATGATCAGACCTGGGACTGGTAAATTATCCTTCAAGGTACATTTTCTGGTAACCCCAAAATTCATTGATCAGTACCGGCGCCGGCCAGGCCCGAACGTAGATCGTCTAAGGAATGGGAAGGGATGTTAGTCCAACACTTGTTGTTACTAGAGGCCGTATATACTACTGCGCACCTCACAAGTGTCACGGGAGAAGGATATTTGTTAGTAAAAATTTCAGTATTGGTATTATTCGCGCGCGACTCAGTATGTTCCGGTTTCAAATGCTCGAATGCACCACTAAACTCACTGACTTCCCGAGTGAACGTTTCAACAATATCCTATATTGTAGTCCCGGGAAGTCTTGATTCACAGCTCTTATTCGAGGAAACTGAAGAAAAATTTGCAATACTATCGCGTAAAGAATAAAAACTTCCCTATTTTTTATAAATGAAATTACGTGATACAAAATAAACGAGTGAATAGGATTTAGACAAAATAGTTGATACATTGCATTGGCGTATACTAAACAGTTGTTATAAAATCATTTTAAAACATCAAATGAAGGTCAACAGATTTCACGCGCGTCTTGATTCTTTATTATTTCCGCTTTATTATTTTAATTATTTATTAAAATTATTAATTGGTTATATTGATTGATCTGGGCAGCCGGCTACCGAGAAAAATATTAATTTATTGTTTGAAATATAAATATCAAGTGTTTTTTTTATTATGTATTCAATATACCGATATTTGTTATCTCTGTTATTAACTTTGTAATATCAACGGATTTGCGCAATAGTTGATTTTTATCATTCAATTTATAATCCTGAAAGACAATCAATAACATGGAAAAAGAAAACATTCCAAATAAAACTGGAAATTGATAGGTTGAACGAAGAGACAATTTAGTAAAATAGAGTAATTGGAAGTAAAACATTGAAATTATCTGATAACTGAAAGGAAAAAGAAACTCCTGCAATTGTCGCCTTTTCTGACATGGAAGCAGGAACCCAGTGGATCTATTCTTGGTTCATTTTTTTCCGCTGGATTCCACACGGCATCTAGGCTGGTACTGTCCGGAGAGAGCTAAATGGTACTATCAATCTCCTAGTGGATCCCAGCCCCTTGTGTGTGAGGAATTTAACGGTTGTTCGACAAAGTGATCACAAAGTAGCAGTGCTGCAAAACTGCACCAAAATTTCATTTTCACAAAAAAATATTCGATTGAAATGAAGTTTTACCGCACTGCCAAGTAGTCCACTCGACAGTAATTTCATTACTAATCCAAATTCTATATACAGGAATCTAAATTCAAAAAAAAAAAAACGAATTGACGAAATTTACGACATAGATATAGATTCAAACCGGGATACTGAATAAATATGTATTATATATAAATATACAAAAAAAGAAGAAAATACTCATCCGTAAATGCGTTTATAATCTGAGAATGCAGAAATTGAAAATGCTGCGCTAATGCTCTTCCTGGATAGTTTGAGGGATTACTACGTAGACTTTTGTACTTTTGACTTATTTTGATTGTTCATTTTCAATCTTGACTTATTTAATTTCTCTAATTTATTAATTTACTTTCACTTCCTACAAACTTCATACCGGTTTACTCCATAAAAATGACCTAATTTTCCAAATTTCGGGAACAAAATCTGACGGGAGCGAAATGTTTTGCTTCACTTGGAATAGAAAAGCTAAAAGAAGGCCAAAACGAATTTAATGAACAAAAATTAAAATTAAAATAAACACACAAAATTGGTGAATTCTATCCAATAGAAAATGACGATACCAAAAATTCATCAAAGTTGGGCTCAAAACTATTTCAAT
Organism: Malaya genurostris; assembly: GCF_030247185.1. Lineage (NCBI taxonomy): Eukaryota > Metazoa > Arthropoda > Insecta > Diptera > Culicidae > Malaya > Malaya genurostris. The sequence goes on along the minus strand of NC_080572.1, from coordinate 56,976,095 downwards.
TTATTCGTCATACTAATTCATGGACATACGAGCAATTTTTTCATATGCTGGTCTCTCAATACCGTTTACCGTTACCACACGGAGAACCCTTCGATCATAAAATTGCGATATCGCAGTTTTTGATTTTTGCGATAGTTGATTTAACTAATTTCTTTTTAATTCAACCAATATGGTTTTTGATTTGCATATATTCAAGTAGTTGAAAAATTTATTTGTTTTGAATGCTGTCAAATGCCGGAGACAGTTGAAATCAAAACAATAATCGCAATGCAAAATCAACAACTTTTTTAGTTGAAAACTGTTCGCGTCGCTTCAAAATGTCAATGAAAACAACATCGATGGTTATAGCGTTTGGTGAAATTGTGTTCATTCGATCTGAGAAATTTATGATAACAAGTGTTTATCTAACAACGGTGTTGTGATAAAGTTAACTGCATGACGTGTATTAGTAAGTATATTTTGATTATTTTCGCAAATCAATAACATTGTTCGAGTTGATTCAACTATTTGCAATGTCTAAAACAAATGACACCGATTTATTTTTTAACTAACAGAATTTTGTTTCAATAACAACACCAATTATTTTAACTAAAATATTTGTTGAAATTGAAAGGTATGTGTCCTCACTAATTGACAGCATTTTTTTTTCAAACAGTCAAATTAGTTGTTTCAACCATCGTTTCTGCTAATCGAAAAACAAAAATGACAGTTTAGTTAAAACAACAATCGATTAGTTGTACCAAATTTTAACCAATCGAATTCAGAAAATCAACATTGTTTAATAATGACAAAAACTTTAAAGAGGAACTCATTTCTAAAACTCATGGAATGCTTAATCGAGTGTCACACGTTTAGATTGAAAAAATAAATAATTTTAAGGTTTCATACAATTTCTATCTTCGATTCTACTTGCAGTTCTAAAATATTAATTGCAATTCATTTAAAACGACGGTCATTAAAATAATTTCATGAAAACTAAACACAAAGAAGATTATTCACGCATGAAACGCATCTTGATTGATAAAAAAAGGTATCATTTCACTGCTAGGTGGATTAAGCACGCTTTATCTTTCTCAAAAAATCAGCTATCTTCACCGATAATAATCGTCGGTGATTATCGCTTACAAAATCGTCATCGATTACGATAACGAAAATCGTTTTTTTTTTTAGATTGATGTTAGATCACTTCAGATCAGTGTTATTATTACCTAGCCAAATGTCGCCGCGGAGTATAATCTCATTCTTATCAGTATCAGTACAGTCATATTCTTTAAATTCACATATGATTATGAATATCATTCTCACTATTATCAGCCATCCAGCGATTTTTACTAGCAGATGATGATATTCAGATGTATGCAAATACAGCGAAAAAACAATACGTTCAGAATATTGATTGTAGAGACAAAATGTATTTGATTTATAGAAGTAATAGAAGTGCAGGGTTTTATGCAGCGTTAGAACCAACCCTTTGCTGAGAAGCTATGTTGGCTACGGGAGCGGGTCACTTCGCCGAAAGTCGTTTCACCGAACGTCATTTTGCCGAAAGTTGTTTCGCCGAAAGGGTCATTTAGCCGAAAGGGACATTTCACCGATAGGGAAAGGGTAATTTCGAATATATTATATTATTATTTTTTGTGTAATTATCAGGGTTGCTGAAATTCGCCTCACGCAACTCATTAACGTTCACCGCCTGCGAACGATTCAAGAACGGAGACAGCAAAGCATGTAATGCCGGACGAGGCAAAAGCTATGCTTAATATTCGACTGCCTGAGCGACTCGCAAGAGAGAAGAGATCTTTCTTTTTCATGCTGGTTGCTATTCCGCCGTGAGCCATTCTCTACCATTTCAAGAGCAGGTATCATCAGGCACGAATAGCGCTTACATTGAGTCAATTTTTGACTCACTGCGAGTCAAAATGCCAGCAATCATGAATGCAAGTATACGAAAAAAATTGAAGACAAAAATTAGCGATGCGATGGAAGCAATTTTTTATTTTGCTTAGTTTAATTGTTTCGTAGATATTGCCCTGATAAAAGGTGTGCGTTGAACATCACAAATTAGCTTGGAAAACTTTAAACGTAATATCATTACTTATCATTGGAAGATGGCGAAACGATTGGGTTGGATAAAAATTAAACTGATAAAAAAAACTGATAGTCCATTTCAAAACGTCGTTTAAAATCGTATACTAATGTACTTCCTACTGCAATAAAACTAATGAAACAGTTTATTCAGATTTCACCGAATACTATTCTCACGTTCGTACACCGTGCTGTTGAAATTTTGCGGCAAGTAATGGCAGATAGATTTTAAAAAAGCTGGAGTTGAATCACCTGAGGACAATCACTTTTGAAATTTGGCTTATATAAGAAATAAAATAAAAGGAATTACTTTCCACATATAACTGTAGCAACACGTTTGATTCTCTTTCGGGTTGGTTTGATATTTATTTTATTTATGTTTTTGAAAATGGACTGAAATATCTACAGTGATATTTTTTAAAATCACATATGATTATGAATGATCAAGTCTAATACGCAATATCAATATGCAATGTAAATAGAGTGACAAAAATATATTCTGAATATTGATTATAGAGGCAAGTCTAATCTTTTAATTCCAGGGATGATTTATTTTCTCATGTTTTTATTATATTAAAAACAATCTAACGCTTCTTCGCATAGATTTGATTTATAGAAGTAATAGGAGTGCAGGGTTTTCCACAACGTTTGAACCTACTGAGACGCCATGTAACTGCTTGCTCTGCAAAAATCAAAGCAATTAAGAAGAATGGCTAACAAAGAAATAGTCATTACTAACTAAATACTCATTCAGCATCTTTTACCATACATCTACGCAAATTATCGATTAGAATAACTGAACTACGATCAGGAAATTAAGACTTTTAAATTAAGAATCACGGTTGTGGTTCCGGCCAACTGCCACAGGATGTCGAAACATTTTGTAAAACGCAACATAAAATTGGAGGAATAGATGTTCCATTGAAATTTCCTTTTGTATTTTTGTATCGCCTTATTAACTTAGTCCTATTTTAATGCATTCATTAAATTTTTGAATTTAATATTATCATTTTTGGAGTTTCACAAAACTATTGCCTCGTAAGTTTTTTTTCCAAAAGCAAACAGCAAAATAATAACGTAATGTGATATCAGTTGAGAAATTGATGAGCTGAAATCAAATTAAGATTACAATCTGATATTGCTGTCAAAAATGTATTGAAAATAAAATGTTCTACAATTGAGTGATCGGTTTTGTTTTTTTTTTAAAAAGAACCTCCGCTAGAAGAAATTGTAAATTCAATTTAATAACATTTTACAATATTCATATTACAGAGGAAACGATTTCAATTTGAAAAATAACACAATCCGCGTGGTTTATCGATTTGTCAGATAGTGCGATTTAGAATTTTTGTTACTCATATCACACATTCAGTTTTGAAACTACTCATTGTATTATTTACCTTAAAACTATGTTGAGCAAAAAAATTTTTACGTGAATACTTCAAGGATCACATACAAAGAGTCCAAATGAAATATAATTCTGTTATTACATAATCAGGAGATAGTAGGAGAATATACGATCAAGAAAAAAATTATGCATTTAATTCCACTTTATTTAACGTCACTAATGTCACGAGACAGAAAATTTTGTTGTGTTTTATTGTATGATACTTGATTTTTAGATATTTATTTCGTTATTGGAAACTGCGGAAGGTCTTCATTGCACGATTATCCATGGCACAGTTTCCAACAAGTAACTGTAGAGAGTTTGTTTGTTTTTGATAATAATAGAAATATCATTCTTCAGTAAAATCTTATGTTGACCTCCAAATTAGTGCCTTATACAAAATTATAGAAGTTCTATTCCGGTTTTAGTTTTTATTATATTGTAGCTCTAACGCCCTGTATATTGAATGTGACGGAATTATTTGGTGTTTATGGTTCTTCTAGTATTTGTACGAACTGATAGTGTTTATCATCAAAGTTGGTCTCAATCTTTTTGGTAGTTGACTTGGTTCGACACAACTTGTCTCGAAGTCAATACAAATACTATTAGTTTATTATGAATGATTAACATGAAATTGAATGCAATTATTAGTGTCATCACATATGTTTATAATAATTAAGGTAACGATCGTCGAATGGCTTTGTAATCGGTATTTAAATAGTTTCACGATCATGAGAAACAATAATAATTGACAAAAACTTGGGACTATTACTTCTCAGGCATAATAAACAACCCTACATTCGACCGAATGAAAAATACCAATTTGGCATTTCGAATGAGGTATAATTTGTTTGGAAAAGTCCAACTCGATCGAAACACAAAATGAATTTATTATAGAACTACGGAATAGGAGTGAAAGTTACATATTTACGACACACAAAAACGCTCCATTAATAACCCTTTACAGTTTGATGATTAATCAATAACATATTCTGGCAGGTATCAAAGTTGTCCCTAACGCTACAAATCACGATTGAAGTATAGCAAACACCGAAGAAATGTGCAGTGGAGACAATTCAAAAAGCTTCGATATCTTTCTTATAAGCTTTATACAGGAATAAAGTTTTATCCTGGGCGGTCATTCAGTTGTACCGCCATACGTCGCAGAGAACGAATCACCGTGAGTAGAAAATTCGACTCAACGCGAGTCATCAGCACCACCGAATAGCTTTCTACCTAAACGCTTCGAAACGAACTCACTGCGAGCGAACAGAGTGCATATATGATGCTTGCTTGCTTTGCCAAGCGGTACAATTCTCTGAGTGGAAGGAAAGAATGAATAAAGCAGACACGGAATATATACAAACTGCTCGCCGCACGGGTAGAGCATCGCCGATACGATACGATACCGCTTGGTAGAGTGTCCTTTCAACACAACTGGTTAACAATTTGAAGCTGTTAAGTCATAAACGATATATGCACTCTTAACAGCCGCAACCTAATTTTGGGTCAAGCCCTACCAAAAATCAACTAAAGTGCATCTTATCAATTTTAGGTAACGAGTGATGACCTTAAAATTTAGGTAAATGTAAGTTTAGTCAGAGTGTTATGCCATAAAAAAGCACGCTATTCATTTTTCACGATCAAGTCAAACTTTAAGTAGATAACGACCTTTTGGGTAGCTTATAGAAGAGATAGATTTCTCCTCAAAAATAGGTAAAGATGATTTTTAATGTGTATATGACAATGATAGCGTCATCTGTGTGTCAGTCACACGATATATTGAGTGGTGTATTATATTGATCTGCTAAGTCGAACTTGTCTCTCCTGTCGATAAAGTAGTAGTAATTCCGGAAATCGAAGCCGATTGGACCATCAAACTTGTCTGTCCGAACAAAAAAAAATTTTTTTTAGAATTAAAACCACTTCTCGACGTTTTAGGAATTTCTACAACATCTGGCGACGAAAAGTTGTTTTTTTTACGCGAATTTTTGAAGTTATGCGATTTTCTTCTACAACCGGATTCTACAGAATAAAGACGGATGCATCCTGATCGACGACGAAACCTACGCCAATGAAGACTCTCGAGCGCTGCCCGGACCGCAATATTATACGAAATCGGTGTACCAGGACCTGGACGACGCTGACACCACGATGGCGATGGAAAAGTTTTGCAGAAGGTGTTGGTCTGGCAAGCAATTTGCACCTGTGGTTTGCGGTCGTCGATTTTCTTCACGAAGGGCACAATTAACGCCAAGGTGTACGAGGAATAATATTTGAAGAATAGAATGCTGCTACTGTACAGAAAGCATAAGGCTCCTCCTCTCTTCTGGCCGGATTTGGCATCAGCCTACTACGCCAACTACGTTCTACAGTGGTTGTCAAAAAATAATGTACAATTCTTGGAAAAGGACATCAACCCACCGAACTGCCCGGATCTTCGGCCAAATGAAAGGTATTGGGCAATTGTCAAGCGGCACTTTCAGAAGGAAGGTACAGTGTCCCAAAACATGCAGGAGTTAAAAAAAACTGGACAGCTGCCACCGGGAAAGTCACAAAAGTAACTGTGCAGAATTTAATGAAGAATGTCAAGTCCAAAGTGCGAGAGTTTCACAGAAACTAGGATTTTCTTCAATATAATCAGTGAAATGCATAAAAATGTAATTTTTCTACAATATATCGAAAACAGATGTCAAAATATGTTTTTTCACTTTTTAATTCAATAATCAATGTTGCTAACTACTTGTCGATACACTCCTTAGAACGTCAATCCGAAATACTTGGCCGATTAAAAAAAAAGAATTGATTGATTTTAGAATTTCAAACAAACTGTTGTTCCAATTATTAGAAAACGAAAAGAAACCATAATTCGATGGTAAAAAAATCTCGTATCAGTTGTTAAAATGGCGTTATTCAACAAAATAAAACGAGTTCCATGTTTAAATAGCTCAGGAATGGCTACTTTTTTTTTATTTAAAAGATATGTTTTATTCAGGCCTATTTGCTTACAAGCTTTACGTGGCCGATTGAGCCAATTTTTTAAATATTTTTTTTTGAGTTTATCTCGTTGTCACCCTTTTTCTAGGGGGAGAAGAGCTTCCATTTCCCTCCTGCGAGGATTGAGGGGCACTTCATTCGTGGTTCGTCTCGTCCATTGCCATTTCCATTGCCGCATCGATGGTATTGTTGTCGATTTCCGTCTTCTTTTCGTTGCTAGTTGCTGTAGATGCACCTTGTACATTGGTTGCAGTTGCTGGTTGGTTGGTTGGTTGGAGGGTAAGTTGTTAAATGTAGCTGGTGTACTTTGTTCTATAGGGGATGATGATGGATTAGTTGAAGGGGATACTTCACTGTTGTTGGTGACTGTCACAGGTATACTTGGGTTGCTTGGAGTTGATGTGAAGGAAGCACCGTTGTCCTTTGATGTGGTTGTCTCCTTGTCCAGTTTATCACATGGCTTACCGTAGTGAACAGCTTTTTGGCAATATTGACATGTGGCCATCTGATTGTCATAGGCAACAAGTGATTTGCATGGAATTCTTGTATATTGACCGAAAGTCACATAAGAATGTATAGGCCTCTTCAAGCGCATGCGTAACAAACGTACACCATTTAGAATACCTGGGAAAAAATTCTTCCTCTTTTCTTTTTCGGTAGAGAGAATCTCTCCGTATTGGGACATAGTTTTGCGAATATATGAATCGGTGACGCTTGAGGGAAGATCATGCACACGCACTTCTATAGCACTATCTTCCATATATACCGGAATGTTATACTTAATGTTCTCGTGCTCCACATAGTGCACATTGTTTTTGTCTTTTGTGAATTGCATTGCATCCAACTCTTTATAAAACAAGATGTAAACTACATTATTTGTCTTATTGCATTGAAGTAAATGCACACGTTTAATGTCAAGATGCATTTGCTCCTTAAGGGTGGGGGGTTGATGATGAAAAAAATTAAAATTTTTGCGATTTTTTTCAGAATTATCGTTTAACAAAATAAATTCAAATGTTTGGCATGACAAAAAGCATCCTTCGAACAACATTTTGTAATATTTTCGTGGAAAAATATTTAGAAATAAGTCGGTGAAGAGGTATTTTTGAAGGCGCTTCTAAAAAATCATGATTTGCGGTGGCCACTGTATCTCAGCGCAGGCTAAGCAGAAGTGAACAAATCGAAGTAGCATAGTTAGAGTAGAAGTTTTTCTAGACCCAACGTTTTTGTTTGATTTTTTTTTAATTTTTTGAATTTTTGGTGGTTGTTCAAAGTGAAAGCTACGATTTTTCACGAAAAAATCCACCATTTTGAAGATATAAAACCACCCCACCCCAAATATTTTTATATGTGGAGAGTGTGTGCAAAATTTGAACAAAATTGGTGAAGTAGTTTTTGAATGACGATGGACACGGACTTTCAAAACTTGCTTTCGAGAAAAACGCGTTTAAAGTTTTATGTCTATAAAATCAATGGAAACAATTTATTACTCAAGTGAGTCCGTAGGGTCAAATATTTTCAAAAATTCATATTTTTTCTTTTATTATTTGTTATAATGAAACATTTCGAGAATGTTTTGTCAAGTTTTTAAGTCAATCGAAGCAGAAGTCTTGGGCCTATGTGCCGAGCTTTTACTTCTTCGCAGCATGAGATAAGCAAAGATGACGGCCCATAGCTTGCAGAGTTTTGTTCCGATATTCTTGGAAATTTCACAGAATATTCTTGAAATGTTTTACTATAAGAAAATATAAAGAAAAAAATAAATTATTTTTCAAAAGTGTTAGATGAGAAGATCTTATGCCTGCTGGAGAGAGATTGCAGATTTCAGCTCCAGCGGGCTTTTCCCTGCTCCCAAATAATTAAATATATGAATAAATCAATAAATAACGTCTTCAGTTTTAAAAGAGCACCAATCAATTTATCGTCGAATGCTAGTGTTGTTATCAAGTTTAAAATAAAACAATTACAAGCAATCGCAATTACAACGATTTGAAAAAAGTGCATGCAAAAATACATTCACCCTTTTAAAAAAATTTAAATTTTGACTTGAATGTCTCTCTATCTGTGCAAAACAAATATTTTGCCATACTAAGGACGTGAGCAAATTTTCTTCCACATCGGACAATGTCGATTATGATTTTGCTATTATTCCAGTTACTAGTTTTGGGATTCGCTCAGTAGTAATGCAAATTATACACATTACTTTTGTGTTTTTTGCGTATTATTCGCAATTCATCAACTCTAGGTCTTTTGATCAGTCAAATCATGTAGTGACTCGACCAACGAGACAATTTGTAGAGTATTCTCAATGTTGGTGGTCAATATACACTGTAAAAAACAAGATATTATTGACATAAAATTGAGCCGGTTCTGTGTCTGCCGCATTCAACAGTTGCCTATAGCTGTGCAAGAAATCGTTTGAGGAATGCAATTTTCTCATCATTTGCTTGCTGATCAACATAATGATTATACTTCCCATCAAACATTTTTCCCATTGCGCTCACATACCAAGCACAAATTTATAACAAACAAACTGCCGGAAACGTTCTCCAGTGGGAAAAAGTACAACAAAAACCGGAAGTACGCTCGATTCTAGTGGTTAGGAAGTTTGCAATTTTCCCCTTTCAGTAGCTTCATGATCCGGTGCTTTTACCTTTACGTTCTGCCACTTGCAATAGAGTCTTGCTCTTTCTCTAGTCAACCCGAGCCATCAACTCGATCGTATTCTTTTCATTCGGAAAACCATAGTGTAAAGCCAGAATAAACCACATCCCTTTTGACAGACACAAACACAAGAAATCGAAAACGAAAAAAAAAACTTGATTCCGTCAGCCTGGCTTCATAACCTAGCAATTTTGAAAAGACATGGCATCCGTCCATCACCATTTACATTCTGATGCCTGCCGCGTTGGATTCTACAACCCTTCTTCACACATCCTAGCATACAGACTCACACATCCGTGTGGAAGAAGTGATTCGTGTTATGACCCTTTCTAACCATCAAAATCTGGCTGGCGGCTTTCGGAAGTGGAAACGACCACCCTAGCAGTATCTACCAACTTATCCATCAGGGTAAATGTAAATATGACTCCCGATGCCAGAGTGCTTCCTTTTTCGCACATACCTATACCTATACAACGTACTTGCGTACAACAAACACATCGGGTGGGTTGGCTCGGTCCCGGTTGTCAGGGATTGTTCCTCGCATATCCTGAATGGTTCATATGCTTTGTATGGTTCAGTTATGAAGATCGTTTGTGAAATTGATGGTTTTTATTTAAGGCCACCCCTTTTCGCACTGTCAGTGCAGGCTGGATGCCGAAGCAGGAATCCATCGGCTAGTACAAAAGCAAGCGGAACCGGGGGTGATGCGAAATGCCGATGCACGCCTGGTCCGATCCCGTTCTTTTTTTTCTGTTCGGCGGCGCAAGGGTATGCCCGGGAATGGATGCTGTTCACAGAACGGGATTGGTTTGGGATCGAATTTTTTTGTTTTTGTCTTCTGTGCAAATTTCAAACCAAAGCGAATGGAAGCTTTATTGCCGACAAGCATATGGTGCATTTATTATTGGCTACGGATTGGTTCGGGACGAGCCTATGAAAATGGACCGTAGGGTGTTTTTGGCCCGTTTGGGTGCTACGTTCGGAGTGTAGATAAACGATCAGAACTAGGTCAGTGGGAGGAATTACCACAAATTTTGCTTGTCGATTTTGCATAAAATGATAATCGTCGTATCAGAATCTGTAGAATCATCAACTGTATATACTAGAGTAAGGATGCCCCTGTTGGGATGCTTTTGTTAGTTCATAGTTGTGTTAGAGTCGATGGATGAAGTAGGTCCAATATTGTTTTTCAATTTATAACTGTTGTAAAGTATTATTAATTCTGAAGTAAGTAAGCAAGCTTGTTCGAAATACCATTGGAATAATCGCTTGATACGCTTTTTGGTAATAAAAATGTCTTAGGTTGATATCAGAGTGAGCGCGGAACGCGGTGCGAAGCGAAGCGATTCAATGCAATATACTGTTATCGCATTCACTCTTGCTTTGTTCGAATGCAACTAGCTCGCACGCGCGCCTAGACGCTTGGTGTTACGCTTTAACTCTGACAGCAACCTTACTCTTCACTATACGGGGCCGGGGTTCAATTAAAAGTTTCAAAAATACCCGCGTAACCTTTTTGTGTCATAATTTTGAACGTTAATAACTCAGTCATTTGTTGATGGATTGATATAATTTAACAACCAATCGATTCGGAAATTTTTAACCTATGTATGACATGTATGACAACGTCGTTTCCGTATTTCAATAGCATACTATTGAAAAAATGGTTAGAGTCGACCTATGTTTTCATTCACCAATCCCAGTTGTCCAAAGTGACGTCATTTTCTTGATCGACACAGGAGGCTTTGCGTCAGGCCTGAAAACACCGCATCATTCTCCGTAGTTCGAAGAGGTATCTATAAATATATGCTGCAAATCATTTCTTGATTTCAGTTGATGCTTGACTGCGAATGAAACAAGTAGCTCGTCCAGTGAGGTGATGACTGGATTGTTGATTAATTGTTGAGTGGCCACTCCCACTATACGAGGCTGGATGTCAATTTAAAAATGCAAAACTAACCGCGTATCCTTTTTCTGTCATAATTTTGAACGCTTTTAACTCAGTAATTTGTTGATGATTTTATATAATTTAACTACCAATCGATTCGGAAATATTTAATTTTAACTTATGCGATAACGTCGATTAAGTCTTTTAATTGCATACCATAGGAAAATTGGTTTGAATTGACCTATGTTTTTAAGAGCCAAAGGCAGTCCCAGTGAATGATGTCAATCTCTTGTCATATTGGCGCAGAACGAAATATAGCACAAAAGGGAATCTATAAATATATGCCCGAATACATTTCTGCTTTAGTCACCCATCTGATACCGGTATGTGAGCACCAGCCATTTGAAAGTATACCGATTACGTTGAGCCCCAAACACTGCGATGTTTTGATACTCATCGCGACTCTCAGATTGTGAAAATTATCTCCACTTGATGTCTCAAAACACTGTCTGCTGTATTTTAGGTAAACCGACAAGTTATTGTGAGAGAGTTGAGCCAAAATTCACTAATTTTCGTGCACTTAAAAAGGAGAAGGCGTAAAACAAATGTATTACTGTTTGTTTGTTTAGGTTGCAAGCAGCTGATTTTGAAGTTCCGATTTTGATCTCATCAAGATGGCGTCGTGACAGGGTGCCGGCTTTAGTTTACTCATGGCTGCCAGCGAGGAAAGATGAGTGGACGACAAAGCTGAAAGTTACATTCATTCGGTCACTGGATAGTTGCTTTTGTATATGTCCGGTATGTTGATACCGTATGCACTGGTATTGAATACAAGTTAGCTGTTTATCTTGATTCTATAGTAACTAGCAGGCCAATTTAGAACTATCGGTTATAGATTTTTCGAACCTAATTTGAAGCGCTTGTATCTCTATGATTTGTTGATGGATTTTTCTCATTTAGCTTGATTTGAAAAAGATTAAAAATGTTTTAATTAGTCAACGGGTAGTGTGCATACTGAAATCAGGCGCGCAATTAGATTCAATATAAAGTTGTGTTATGATGATAATCATAGATACTTTTCATTAAATGTGACTAAACACAATGAACTATCTCTCAGCATAAGCCCTCAGACACTATTATTGAATTAAACAATAATCGTGTAACCTAACTGAATAGTAAGAAATTGATTTGGCCTATAAAGCATAATATTTTGGTCTAATCTTGTTTCCAAGAATCTCATAGAAGAATTAAAGACTAAGTGTAGCAAAAACAATGCAATGCAATGCAAATCGTTATGCAGTATCAATTTGAACAAGCTGTTGTCCCACCAGGAAACGTTTCAAAAGATTCGGAACTTAGTACAAATAAGTTGCACAGACTCACATATATAGAATTATCAGATACAATAAAATACAGTAGTATAGATAAACTCAAGACAAGCTGCTCTGCGATTTTACATGTATCATTTAAATCCTTACTAAACTCGGGTCACCGCCAGTTTCAGTTAAATTATCATTTACATCAAAACAACAAGTGTCTTATCACTACATGCGTTGTAACTATGGCAATGTGCGGTCATGTATTAATAAAATCAAGTTACAATATAAAGGATATGAAGGAATTTGGTTGCGTATGCATTGGTTCTTTAATATGCAAAAGCGAAAATCAATCAAAGTAACAAAATATGTTCTGCGGACTGTGTCACATATTTTTTTCCTAGTATTGCTGCCATTCCATTTTCAGACACTTTCCGAAGATTATCGACGCTTTTTAACGAAGGATCATTAAAATTACACTATTACTGAGTTTATTGGTTGGCGGTTATTCAAATTTTTCACATTCACATTTTTCGATTAAAATATTCAAAATCTTTTCTAATCGCTGTTTATAAAATGATTAAGTTTGTACGTTCTCTGTCTTGAAAATTATTATCATATAAAATCGTTTCATTTGTCCTGATTTATATCTTGAAGTTGTTCGTATCTAAAATTGATTTTTTAAGTAACTTAGAAATTATCGTAATCATGACTTTCATTTAAAGATCATTTTTTTTAAGTTTTCAAATGAAAAAATTTGTTGAAGGCATCAAAATGGAGTAGTATCAATTGTTCTGAAAGAATCTAATGGTCAATTTGATCATTCGCCAAAAAATCTAAACCCTAAAAGTAGAGTAAGTTTGTAATTTGTCACTGTTTAGTGAGTCCACCATCATCTTTATTTTTGTGTTTATTACGGGTACCTTAGAATCATTTCATTTTTAATGTAAATCGAGATCGGTCGTGTCTTGCATACAACCCTCTAATTTTTTTTAATTTTCCCTGTATCTTTTATTTATATTGGAATATTCTCAATATTGATGTCTTATTTAAAAGTTTGGTCCGCCATAAGAAACTGCTAATTAGGGTGAATTTCTGCGCATTATATAAAAAAAGTTATTAACAAAACAAAAAAATAAAACAGTAGTCTAGGTTGGGCTACTATTGATTCTAAACGAAATATGTACATAAATATTTTAAAATGATCAAACATAGAACTATTTATTGTTATTTTAATGGAACATCAATCAGTTTTAATAGACTATCAATAAGAATTTCAAGGACACTGAAGCATAATAGAAACTGCGATTGTGCGTGGCCTCGATTTTCTACAATTTTCAAAATGGAATTGAATTTATAGCAACAAGTTTGCATTAAATTCTGCGATAAAAACGGTTTCAATGGTGTGACTACATTACAAATGTTAGAAGAGTGTTTCGGCAACGATGCTCTGAAGAAAATAGTCGTTTATCAGTGGCACGAACATTTCAGAACTAGCCGAGAGTCAGTGAATGATGATGCGAGAAGCGGTAGGCCATCGACTTCGAAAATCGACGATAACATCAATAAAATCAAACAATGGATGACCATAAACCGCAAATTGAATATTAGGAGTATTATTTGGGCATTCTGAGACGTTTGTGTGAAGTTATTCGCCAAAAAAGACCAGATTTGTGGGCAAACAATTCGTGGATCTCGCCCCACGTTAACGCACCGTCACACAATACCATCGTTATCCGTGAACCTTTGGCTAAAACCGAAACGAATACCATTCAGCAACCACCGAATTTACCTGATTTGGCTCCCTGAGACTTTTTTCTATTCGGTCGACTCAAGAAACCGCTCCGTGGAACGCGTTTCAGCACACGAGATGAGATTATGGAAAAATCGCAGATGGTTCTGATGGCCATACCGAAAATTGAATATAAAAAATGTTTCGAGGATTGGATCAAGCCCGAGCATTGGTGTGTTGCAGTCGATGGAGAGTACTTTAAAAGGGACAATATCAATTTTGGTGGATAATCTTATATTTTTAATTTTCTGAATAAATTCCGGGAACTTTCTGATCATGGCAGTACAGTGTGCGAAACGTATTCTGTAGCAGTTCGCTCAATTCCTCCACTATACACAGCTTGGATAAAGTCAGAATCCGTGAAAATATCAAGATTATATAGACAAATCCCCGTAGCAAGAAATCCTGCTTTCACATTGCACCGACCTGCAGCAGCTCTTATGGATTCGTTTTCCAATATTACAGACCTGATAGCCCGAGAAACGTCGTTCACATGAAATTTACCCTTTTCAGATGTAACGTTATTCTGAAAATGGTCTCAAGGCACTAAACGAAAAAAAAACAAGTGATGTGACCCAACCCTGACTACATGAGTGGCTCAACCTAGACAACAAGCGTTTTTTTCTAATCGCGAAACACAACATGCGAACAGTTTAAAGAAAAAATATTTTCTCTTGAAAAACTTGTTAATGGTTAACCACACAATGGAAATATATACTTACTTTGGAGGTGTTATCATTTTTATCCAAGCTCTGACCTTTTTTTCACGGTTAGTCCGAAACTTTTAGGACTGTCAAAAACAAGACAAATGCACAAAATTTTCACAAAACATTCTTCGTGACAAATAATGAAAAGTTTGTTATCATTTAGAATAATACTTACATGATATAACACCGATGGCAGCTCGTGTCATATAAAAGAAGAAGCAATGGCCCAACCTAGACAGTGGCCCAACCCTGTCGACATTCTCCTATGTTTTTATATCGAACCTCCCGACATCCGGCGGTCGGGAGTTTTACGAGTTTGGAAAAAAAGTCTCGTATTTTAATAGGAAGCGCATATAAATACAAAACGCAATAAAATTGTAACGTATTATCGGTAGCCGGCTACCCAGAGAAGTAAACACGTGATAACATTATTCGAAAATGTACTAACAAACAACCCCTTCCTGTGATGCATGTGGAATTGCAGAGGTTTCTCGGTTTCTAGTAGCAACATGCATTGAACTAACAATCCTTCCTTCCCAAGTAGTTCTGCTATCGGACATGGCCGGCGCGCCGTGGTGGTTCGAATCAATAAAAACGTGGACATAAATCAGTAGCGTAATTTGATTCTATCCCTAATTGTTCATGGCCATATAACCATAACTTTTTTTTCTGAAGAGATAGAAATTCTTTTTCTTCTACAAAGTTTTAGAACTGTTAAGTTACTTTGTCAAATATACCAAAAGTCACATATATTTCGGATATACAAAGCGTTTTTATGGCAACCCCCTTAAAATCAGTTTTGCCTTTCTCTATAGAAAGGTATTAGAATTGCTGGAAAAACCGACTTTCGAACGGAGCCTCGGAGACCCATAGAGTTATATACCATTCGACTCAGTTCGACGAGATCGGAAAATGTGTGTGTGTGTGTGTGTGTGTGTGTGTGTGTGTGTGTGTGTGTGTGTGTGTGTGTGTGTGTGTGTGTGTGTGTGTGTGTGTGTGTGTGTGTGTGTGTGTATGTGTGTGTGCACTTTTCGAAGATATTTGAACGCGCTCAATTTTCTCAGAGATGGCTGAACCGATTTTAACAAACTTGGGCTCGTTTGAAAGCTACTGTCGGGCCATTGATCAAGTTCGAAGATCAAATGGTTGTGACTTTTGGTTCCAGATATATGATGGTATAAGTGACGTAACCGACAAAACATTGATTTTTACTGCTATTATATATATATATATATATATATATATATATATATATATATATATATATATATATATATATATATATATATATATATATATATATATATATATATATATATATATATATATATATAAGGGTGACAAAATTTTGGGATCACCTCTATTTTCGTTAAGCTCTAGTGCTCAAAAGTTTAAGCACCTCGAAAAAAGCCTTCATGCAAAATTTGAGCTAAATCGGACATACGTAAGGGGTGCTGCCCGGTGGTAAAAGTTTGACAATTTTCGATCTTGAAAAAGCACCATAGGGGACATGAAATTTCCAAAATCGAAAATTTTTTTTGATGCCGAAACTCTTAAAACTGCATGAAACATCGAAATTTAGTGTCATCTCAAGAAAAAGTCGACTTTTTCAAAAAAATTTTTTTTCGAGATGACACTAAATCTCGACGTTTCATGCAATTCTAAGCCTTTTGGAATCAATGAATTTTTTTCGATTTCGAAAATTTCGTGTACTCCCCCCTATGGTGATTTTTCAAGATATATGAAAATTCCACTGAGTGGACTAAGAAGGCTTTTTTTAGATTAGCATCACTGTTCTCATACAAATAGGCAACGCAAATGTCAAGCACTAGTTTGGAAAAATGATGCCGACTGTGTGACATAAACACTGAAGCATGCTTTTGTGAACTACTCGAATCAATCTGAATCAATTGGTGACAAAATTAGTATCCAAAATTATTTAATAAAAGTATGAAACATATTTTCATGAGACTGTTATGAAAGAAGAGAAAGGCATTATCACACCACTAGGTGGATTAAGAAAGGTTTTTTTTATTTATAACTTGTTTCGAGTTATTTTTTATGCATACTTTCTTTGGAATAATTGAAGAAAATAAAAAATCCCACTTTTTTGTTGAAGGTAGTGCATACGATTGTTGTTTCCTGACAAAGTCATACAACATTTTACCATTTTTGCCTTTCTCTATAGAAAGGTATTAGAATTTCTGGAAAAACCGACTTTCGAACGGAGCCTCGGAGACCCATAGTGTTTCATTCGCATACCCATTCGACTCAGTTCGACGAGATCGGAAAATGTCTGTGTGTGTGTGTGTGTGTGTGTGTGTGTGTGTGTGTGTGTGTGTGTGTGTGTGTGTGTGTGTGTGTGTGTGTGTGTGTGTGTGTGTGTGTGTGTGTGTGAGTGTGTGTGTGTTTGTTTGTGTGTGCATATGTGTTTGTGTGTGTGCGTATGTGTGTATGTGTGTGTGTGTGTGTGCACTTTTCGAAGATATTTGAACGCGCTCAATTTTCTCAGAGACGGCTGAACCGATTTTAACAAACTTGGGCTCGTTTGAAAGCTACTGTCGGACCATTGGTCAAGTTCGAAGATCAAATGGCTGTGACTTTTGGTTCCAGATATATGATGGTATATGTGACGTAACCGTGTGAACTACTCGAATCAGTCTGAATCAATTGGTGTCAAAATTAGTATCCAAATTTATTTAATAAAATTATGAAACATATTTTCATGAGACTGTTATGAAAGAAGAGAAAGGCATTATCACACCACTAGGTGGATTAAGAAGGGTTTTTTACCTATCATAAAACCTTACACCGAAGCGAAATATGCAACTTTAAGCAGGTGATTTTTACAAAATTTATAGGACAAGATATGCCCAATACTATAAAAAAAATCTAAGTGGACTCGATGGAACTTTTTTTTAGGCCTTTTCAAAGTTAGTTTTAGTTATTGAATTATGACAACCCCCTTAAAACTAGTTTGCTAATCATAACTTGTTTCATGTTATGTTTTAATCCTTACTTTGTTTGGAATAGTTGTAGAAAATATAAAATCCCATAATTTTGTAGAAGGAAATGCATAGGTTTATTCTTTTCTGGAAAAGGTTATACATCATTTTACCTATTTTTACCTAGGAAACCTTGTACCGAAACGAAATATGCAATGTGATGCAGCAAACTTTTACAATACTTATAGGAAAATATATTCCTAATCCAATGAGAATATCCTGAGTACTATTCGTGTGACTCATTTTCACTATGGCCATGCTGAAACCATGAATGGTTAGGAAACGGAGGGCGTCACGCGTCTGCTAATTATGTAACTCACTTTTGCAGTCAGCGTAGAGATGGGCAATTCGCTCCTGAGCAATTCCAGTGAGTCGAATCTTTAAAGTGAGCTGATAGCTCACAGCTTTTTTTTAAAAGAACCGCAGCTCTTCAGTTCACCGCACTGGTAAACAGGGATGCCAGGTTCAGAGATTAATCTGTGTTTCACAGATTTTCAACCTTTTGCACAGATCTAAAAAATGGCACAGAATTTCACAGATTCCTGAAAATGGTCACAGATTTACACAGATTCTGAAATCGATCACAGATTTTTAGAATTGATCACAGTTTAGCATAAACATTACAGGGCGGCAGAAAATAGTGATACCTTTTTTTTGTCGTGAATACGACTTACTTTACTATGGGGCGCCTTTTCAAAATTAGCCATATGGAAGAATGGGCAGAACTTAATCGTGAATATCTCGACTTGTATTAATGGTAGCAACATAATTCTTTCACCATTTCATCAAAAATATGATCAGGAATTCAGAATAATATTTTGAACAGTGTGCGATAACCACAAACAACTCAAAAATTAAGTTTTCTTAAAATTTGAAAACAACGTGGAAAATTTTTTACTTTCGCTTGGGTTTTTCGCGCAAGGACGACGATTTTGAGGTAGTCAGGCACATATCTTCAACTGAATGCGTATAAAAGGGGAACCGTGGTCGAAAATCGATCATTTCTTTTCGTGCGTTCGATGGAAGCAGACGTCGTGGGAGTGGAATCATCAACCAGCAGCGACGGAGAATGCACCTTCTGCGGGGTTACAACCTCAAACGCTCAAGTCGCATCTCTCATTCGCTTGCTGGCCATCAAGGCGAGAACCAGCAGCGACTGAAACTGGATTCTGAGTCTGTTATTGGATCTAAATTTAGGTCTTGAACTCAGGGTCCAGTTCTCTATTCCAGACTTCTATTCGGTTCTTCTTAAAACCATAATAATACTCCTAAAGAATTATGCGGAATTTACTTTACTGTACCTCTATACAACTCATTTTTGTCGTGAATACGACTTACTTTACTATGGGGTGCCTTTTCAAAATTTACCCTCTGAGAGAGTGATAAGAATCAGAACGCGTTCTAAGGAAGAGAACAAAATATCTGCTGCTGTACAACAAATCGTCCGGGAAACATGTTCCGAAAAGTGGTGAATATCGCAGTGAGTTCCTCAATTTGGTCCTTGTGAATGCTAGAAACGAGTCCCTTCAGCATATTGATAGTTTCTTTCAATAAAATATGCAAATCCGAAATGAAATAATCGACATTAAAATTCTGTATGCGGCTATTTTTATAGCCGTTAGGACCGCCCATTAGTGAAAAAGCTACAAACGAAATCAGGTAGAAACAAGCCTCTCAACAAAACTTGAATCAGTTTGGATTGTATCTAGAGGTGTGCAAAACAGCTCATTTTGGTGAACTGCTCCGAACCGAACAGCTCACCAAAGTGAATCGATTCGATGTATCAGCTCATCAGCTCTTTTAGTTTAAACTTAAGGTTCATTTTGTGCACCGTTTTTCTTATGCCGGTTTTCTTTCATATGCATGATCGAAATTGAATCATTGATTTGCAATGATGCAATGAATGCAATGCGAATTAACTTATCTTTAATTGATGTCGACTAAATTGAATCTCTTAAAGAGCCGAAGATCCGATCAGCTCGTAGCGTGTTCCCTTCGTCATAATGCAGTGAACTGGGTAGCAAATGAGTGAGCTGGTGAGCTGCGGTTCTTTTGAAAAGAGCTGTGAGCTGTCAGCTCACTTCAATGATTCGATTCACTGGAACAGCTCAGGAGCGAATTGCCCATCTCTGATTGTATCGCCACTGCGAGCAGATGTGTTTTGTATCGTCTGCACGCTTTCGACAAGAGCGATTACGTCACAGCTGCCAGTCATTAGCATTGGGAAAAAACAACGGTGGAGAGCAATGCACAAGATCAGCCGTTCTAATGGCTCTAAAAGTTTTCTAAAGAACTATTAGGATTTGTTGTTCGCAAATCGTAGGGAAATATCCTCAGTTTACTACAATTCAAGAACAGTTTGCTTAGATTTGTGCACTTTTCGCTGTGTGAAACTCACAGTAATCGAGATCAAGTGAAGCCTTCTTTGTTTTTGCGAAAAATGTTCCAGAGTTTAATGTCGTAGAGAATTACGCAATTTGACTTTTCTGAATGCTAGAAACGAGTCCCTTCACCATATTGATAGTTTCTTTCAATAAATTATGCAAATCCGAAATGAAATAATCATCATTAAAATTCTGAATGCGGCTATTTTTATAGCCGTTAGGACCGCCCATTAGTGAAAAAGCTACAAACGAAATCACATAAAAGGAAATCTCTTAACAAAAATTGAATCAGTTTGGATTCTATCGCCCCTATGAGCAGATGTGTTTTGTGTCGTCTGCACAGCTAGTTTCGCTTTCGACAAGAGCGAATTCGTCACAGCTGCCAGTCATTAGCATTGGGAAAAAAGGCGGGTGGGTAATGTCAGAGACATAACTGGATGTCGTGAATACGAAAACAACTGACATGTTCCTTAACACTTCCGAATATCAATTGTATGAATTATGCACGCATTCCCTTTTTTCACATTTTTCGCAAAAACAAAGAAAGCTTCACTTGATCTCGATTACTGTGAATTTCACACAGCGAAAAGTGCACAAATCTAAGCAAACTGTTCTTGATTTGTAGTAAACTGAGGATATTTCCCTACGATTTGCAAACAACAAATCCTAATAGTTCTTTAGAAAACTTTTAGAGCCATTATAACGGCTGATATTGTGCAATGCTCTCCACCGTTGTTTTTTTCCCAATGCTAATGACTGGCAGCTGTGACGAATTCGCTCTTGTCGAAAGCGAAACTAGCTGTGCAGACGACACAAAACACATCTGCTCATAGGGGCGATAGAATCCAAACTGATTCAATTTTTGTTAAGAGATTTCCTTTTATGTGATTTCGTTTGTAGCTTTTTCACTAATGGGCGGTCCTAACGGCTATAAAAATAGCCGCATTCAGAATTTTAATGATGATTATTTCATTTCGGATTTGCATAATTTATTGAAAGAAACTATCAATATGGTGAAGGGACTCGTTTCTAGCATTCAGAAAAGTCAAATTGCGTAATTCTCTACGACATTGAACTCTGGAACATTTTTCGCAAAAACAAAGAAGGCTTCACTTGATCTCGATTACTGTGAGTTTCACACAGCGAAAAGTGCACAAATCTAAGCAAACTGTTCTTGAATTGTAGTAAACTGAGGATATTTCCCTACGATTTGCGAACAACAAATCCTAATAGTTCTTTAGAAAACTTTTAGAGCCATTAGAACGGCTGATCTTGTGCATTGCTCTCCACCGTTGTTTTTTCCCAATGCTAATGACTGGCAGCTGTGACGTAATCGCTCTTGTCGAAAGCGTGCAGACGATACAAAACACATCTGCTCGCAGTGGCGATACAATTAGAGATGGGCAATTCGCTCCTGAGCTGTTCCAGTGAATCGAATCATTGAAGTGAGCTGACAGCTCACAGCTCTTTTCAAAAGAACCGCAGCTCACCAGCTCACTCATTTGCTACCCAGTTCACTGCATTATGACGAAGGGAACACGCTACGAGCTGATCGGATCTTCGGCTCTTTAAGAGATTCAATTTAGTCGACATCAATTAAAGATAAGTTAATTCGCATTGCATTCATTGCATCATTGCAAATCAATGATTCAATTTCGATCATGCATATGAAAGAAAACCGGCATAAGAAAAACGGTGCACAAAATGAACCTTAAGTTTAAACTAAAAGAGCTGATGAGCTGATACATCGAATCGATTCACTTTGGTGAGCTGATCGGTTCGGAGCTGTTCACCAAAATGAGCTGTTTTGCACACCTCTAGATACAATCCAAACTGATTCAAGTTTTGTTGAGAGGCTTGTTTCTACCTGATTTCGTTTGTAGCTTTTTCACTAATGGGCGGTCCTAACGGCTATAAAAATAGCCGCATACAGAATTTTAATGTCGATTATTTCATTTCGGATTTGCATATTTTATTGAAAGAAACTATCAATATGCTGAAGGGACTCGTTTCTAGCATTCACAAGGACCAAATTGAGGAACTCACTGCGATATTCACCACTTTTCGGAACATGTTTCCCGGACGATTTGTTGTACAGCAGCAGATATTTTGTTCTCTTCCTTAGAACGCGTTCTGATTCTTATCACTCTCTCAGAGGGTAAATTTTGAAAAGGCACCCCATAGTAAAGTAAGTCGTATTCACGACAAAAATGAGTTGTATAGAGGTACAGTAAAGTAAATTCCGCATAATTCTTTAGGAGTATTATTATGGTTTTAAGAAGAACCGAATAGAAGTCTGGAATAGAGAACTGGACCCTGAGTTCAAGACCTAAATTTAGATCCAATAACAGACTCAGAATCCAGTTTCAGTCGCTGCTGGTTCTCGCCTTGATGGCCAGCAAGCGAATGAGAGATGCGACTTGAGCGTTTGAGGTTGTAACCACGCAGAAGGTGCATTCTCCGTCGCTGCTGGTTGATGATTCCACTCCCACGACGTCTGCTTCCATCGAACGCACGAAAAGAAATGATCGATTTTCGACCACGGTTCCCCTTTTATACGCATTCAGTTGAAGATATGTGCCTGACTACCTCAAAATCGTCGTCCTTGCGCGAAAAACCCAAGCGAAAGTAAAAAATTTTCCACGTTGTTTTCAAATTTTAAGAAAACTTAATTTTTGAGTTGTTTGTGGTTATCGCACACTGTTCAAAATATTATTCTGAATTCCTGATCATATTTTTGATGAAATGGTGAAAGAATTATGTTGCTACCATTAATACAAGTCGAGATATTCACGATTAAGTTCTGCCCATTCTTCCATATGGCTAATTTTGAAAAGGCGCCCCATAGTAAAGTAAGTCGTATTCACGACAAAAACAACGGTGGAGAGCATTGCACAATATCAGCCGTTATAATGGCTCTAAAAGTTTTCTAAAGAACTATTAGGATTTGTTGTTTGCAAATCGTAGGGAAATATCCTCAGTTTACTACAAATCAAGAACAGTTTGCTTAGATTTGTGCACTTTTCGCTGTGTGAAATTCACAGTAATCGAGATCAAGTGAAGCTTTCTTTGTTTTTGCGAAAAATGTGAAAAAAGGGAATGCGTGCATAATTCATACAATTGATATTCGGAAGTGTTAAGGAACATGTCAGTTGTTTTCGTATTCACGACATCCAGTTATGTCTCTGACATTACCCACCCGCCTTTTTGCTTACCAAAATGGTTCCGATCAGCTATTATGGAACCGAGGAAACGTGCACAGATTTTGCACAGACAGTGGTGTAAACAAGCTACGAGCTGAACGGATCTTCGGCTCTTGGAGAAAGAGTTATAAATGAGAAGAAATGTGTGCATGAGCTCTTGTCAGTTCTTCAAAATGTGCATCTATCCTTCTTTAACAGATTAAATGAGCCATTGTAAATAAGAAATCTTACCTCTCACTCAGTAGGCTAAGATACATTCAGGGCTGCCACTTTTGCAGATATTCTCAAATGTGACATAATAATAATTCGCAGACAAGTTAGTTCGCATAGCATTGTTCTTTGTGCATCAATGATTTCGATCATGCATATGAAAGAAAAACGGCGTAAAAAAACGGCGTTCAAAACAAACCTTCAGTTCAATCTAAATGAGCTGATGAGCTGATACATTGAATCGATTCCCTTTAGTGAGCTGATCGGTTCGGAGCTGGTCACCGGCGCTGTTTCGCACATCTCTAAGTGAGCGTCGCACGATCAAGATATTGTCTTAAAAACGTGTTGCTTTGCAATAACTCAATTTATTTACATGTTTAAAAGTGAAATCTCTTCGTAAAGGTTTGTACTTTTACAATACTTTTTCATATTTTGTTTGGAAAACATTTTTCCATATTTTTTAATATGTGTTTAACTTTTGATAATTTTTCGGATTTTCATTATTTAAAACTAACTTTGAAAAAGCCTAAAAATTGCATCGAGTTCCACTTTGATTTTTTCTAATATTGTTAATTGTCAAAAAGTAAACAAAATTACAACAATTTGCTTAAGTTGCACGTGCAAGCATTAGCTTGCTTGTTTTTGCGAGTTTATGCGCACGTTTTAGTAGATACCTAGGTAATAGAGGGAGATTTTACGTAGATAAATTTAAAAAAAAGCTGTTTTTAAAATAAAGTGAATATATCTCAAAAAATATTTTTTTTACATTATTTATATCTTCAGCAAAAATATTTCAAATGTTTTTTTCTTCAAAATAAGATAGAAAACAAATTTTCTTTTGTGAAAAAAAAATATTTTTATTCGAAATTGGTACTACCCCCTTAACAAAAATTAAGGCGCCACTTTAAAAAAAAGCGTAATATAATCTTGTAAAACTTCTTCGAAGACACGTTAGCTCTTAAAAATCAGAGAAAGTCAGTACACACTTTTGACCGTCATTTTCCTGTTTTGGACCACTGTGCGGCGTCGGTATTGGTCAGCAAGTAGGGATCAATGCAGTTCACATAATGTGAAATTAAGTGATATTCCTAAGCAAGTTGTTTCAGAAAAAAAAACATTTAGCAAGCTAAATTGATTCTGATCAATTACGGAGTAGCAAAACATGGGCGGTCTCTAATGCTAATGCTAAACGAATCTCAGATAACATAATATTGATTATTGAGTAATCAGATAAGTTGTGTAATTATACGTTCATGAAAAGGTGTAAAAGTATTGAATTTGTACGTTCATGAAAGTGGTGTCGTGGCATTACTAGAAGAATAGGTTTCTGGATTGGACGAATCTCTCCAATCCCAAAAATAATACTGGCGTTCCGTGAGTAATTAAAATGAGTTTGAGTTCGCTCAATAGACAATTTTTCTAGTAAATTCATCACTCGTATAATTCATTACAGTTCAAAAGCCAAGTGCTCTGCAAACTGAAGCTTCAATATTTCATTTCTACGGATGTACTAACTCTGTCGTTCGTCATTCAAACCCACAGATAATAAATGAAAAGTGTAAAAATATGGCACAATCCACTCCTGGCCTGCGCTCAGGAACCATTACCCCGGCTGGATTTCCACGGTTCATATTCATTCGAACAAAAACTGGCTTGAGTTATAAAGATGAAACTGACGAAGATCATCAGCATTCTCACTATCATCATCATCATCATCATCATCATCATCATCATCATCATAACCGTCATCATAGAGTGGCTGAATTACTACCTCAGAACCTACCTATCGTTTCACAATGCATGAAAACCAGACAGAAGAAAAAAAACCTGAAACCACAACACCACCATCCCTTTGGCACGCTTTTGTGTGCGAGGAGGATAAAAAAGGGCTCCGAGATTCACGCTACTCAACCAACCACTTCAAATCCTTCCGTTTGCCGTTGGTGGCTTGACGCGTTGGGGGGACAGAAATTTTTCTTCGTCTCCATATGGCACACCGAAAGGCAAAGTAGGCTGCTGGGGTTTTATTTACGTACCCACTAACAAGCCGCCCGGTATGAATAGAAGACGGCTATAGGGATTCAGCCCGGTCGTCCAAGCTGCCGGGATACACGGGACTCGACACACTGGGCAACATGAACGAGAGTGAAAATGTATACCATTAAGAAGTGTATAAGGATGTGATTGTTTTCAATGGAGACATTCTGATTTTTTAATCTTTCTGCTGCATGAAACGGTGGTAAAATAGCACAAAAATTGAGTTTATTGGAATATGAATGTACTTCTGTACAAACTGTTCATGTTTAGCATAAAACAGCAGGATAATAAATGTGAATCAAAAATTTATAAAAATACCATTCAGTCAAAACCGACGTTTCCATTAACTCTACGGTTTCCAGCGAACATGGTTCACTAATGAGCTCGACCTAAAAAATTATAAGAACTTCACTTGAACAGCTGGCTCATCGGGTGGTGGTGCAACTCGGTTTTCTGTCGTCGTCATCCGGACGATTACAATGAAGCAAAAGCGCTCGCAGCATCCACCCACTGGCAGTGAAATTATCTCCAAGTTATCCTGCTCCACCGTTGTTGCACCAGTCGAGAGGCATCGTATAAAAAGTAGCAGAACCAGCTCCACTGTCGTGGGGGTGACCCCGGCGTTAAAACAGTCCTCACCGGCAGCGAGTGGTGTTCGTGCTGAAGAGGGCAAAACTAGTCAAGTCAAGGGTTGAGCAGCTTCTTCATTTCGCGGGATGGGATTTTTTCTATCTTCTGTCCCAGCTGATTCAAAGATTGAATAGATCACGGGAGAGTACCTAGATCCATCATCACCACTCGTTTCTCGTTACACCGTGCTCCGATGGTGAGGATGCATCACTGCAGCCCCATCGATGATGTACCAGGAGAACTCTATTTATTCAAGATCGCGTGTAAACTTTCTACTCCCACACCACAGCGCAGGAAAATGATGCACCGGTTCTCGAGTTTTCTTTCATGCAAACGAACGACTTGTTTAATTATGTGTATTTTTTTCGATTCGCCGTGATACTTTCCACTGTCCTTCAGCTCAGTTTGCAGTCTTGATGCATCGCATACCCGAACGGCAGGGTTTATGACTGAATGGATTCCTGCGGGAACGAGAACTGACTGACGATGACGCGATGGTAAATGAAATCGGTTAATGAGGTGTTTATTGTAGCGTTTGTCCGGGTCTTTTGCACTTGCAAAGCAATGTTTTTTCCGTCGATGTCAATTAATGATGTTACCTAGGAGATGTTGTGCAGAACAACAAACACTGATTGAAGACAAAGTAACAAACTAATCAGAATATTTCCGAAGAGTGGAGCTTCAGTTTTTTTGTAGGTTCTTGTATTCTATTTAATATAATCGGTGACTGTTTATCTTCTGATCGGAATTGACCCGGACTGGTCCAATTAAAGTTCAACCTTCTTTGACATTCCTGTTGAGTTTGTGCGGAATATGTCAACTAGTGTGTGTTTGGCAATTTGGTTTACGATACGAAAAATTTTTCTGACTATTTTTACTATGGAAAATAAAATTGAACAAGGGGACGGGTGTATAGCGTGATGGATAAGTCGATGCCTTGCACGCAGTTCACCTATGCTCGATTTCTAACCCCGCACATAGGGTCAGAAACTTCTTATAGCTCGAAGAGGCGAACGACCTTAAGGTTAAAACCTCTATCATCGAAACAAACAAAAAAACTGTTTTAATTCACCTAGTGGTGTAATGATACTATTCTCATATTACTCATTACATCATGAATATTACTGCGGAATTCTGTTCATTGAAAAGAAATAGGAAAGTTTGATCGGACTTAATCTAACAAACTCTACAAATCCTGTTTACCCTGTAGTTCCGAAAGAATTTTTTTTTTGAACCTATAAGTTTCTGAAAATCATTGACATTCTTCTATTCTTTCGGTTACACTTATCATAAAAGAGCTCAATTTTTTATCAATCACAGCACCGTCTTTTACCAATATCACACAGTAGTAGCAGACATCCGTAACCGTTTCGATTTATTTGTAGCGTGTAGTGTAGCTACTAGTGTATGAAATAGAGCAAATCACGCATCGTTCGTTTTGTGTCTTCTTTTTCCACCGTACCACTACGTACCGATGTTGTATACATTGTCATTCTATATGGCGATTTGAAAACTTTGACACTCATCGCCCTGTAACTGCGGAACCGTAAGTCGGATCCGGATGAAATTTCACAGTAGGTTTAAAGACAGTATGAACTTTAATCAAATCAAGATTTGTGAAAATCGGTTCAAGCATCGCAGAGAAATCGAAGTGAATTTAGTTTTAGGAGTTTTTCTTCTCCACTTTCGGTGCTCTCGGAACAGGAAAAAAGGGGACCAGTAGTGCCGAATTAAGTTTTTATGCCCACAAACTAACAAGCTCTGCAAACTAGAAGAATTTATCAGACAGTTTTATGGGATTTGTACCTGTTTCGTGGAAAAATACTAATAAAATTGGTAATTTTCCACTTATCACGCTTTAATTCCGAAACCGGAAGTCGGATCCAGATAAAATGTTCCACAAAATTTTTAGGATATTATAAGACCTTTCATTTGAATTTAAGTTTGCGAATATCGGTTGCGTTGTTCCAGAAATAATTGAGTGTAAACTTTTTCTCAAATTTCCACATATTACCATATAACTCCGGAACCCGAAGTCACATTCAATCGAAATTCAATAGCAAGCTATGGGACCATAATACCTTTTATTTAAATCTTAGTTTGTGAAAATCGGTTCAGCCATCTCTGAAAAAAATGAGTGCATATTTTTTTCACTTTTTTGGTACATATCATCCTATATCTCCGGAACCGGGAGTCGGATCGGAATGAAATTCAATAGCAGGCTATGGGACTATGAGACCTTTCATTTGAATCTTTGTTTGTGAAAATCGGTTAAGCCATCTCTGAGAAAAGTGAGTGCATATTTTTGTTACATACACACACACACACACACACACACACACACACACATACACACACACACACACGAACGGACACCCACACACACAGACATTTGCTCAGTTCGTCGAGCTGAGTCGAATGGTATATGATATTTGGCCCTCCGGGCCTCGGTTAAAATGCCGATTTTCACAGTGATTGAATAGCCTTTCTATATGAGAAACAGTTTATTGACAAAGAGAGTTACGATTTTCCGTATAGAACAGAAAGAAACATCCCCTCTCGTTATTTCCTCCCGCTCCGCTCGGTCGGAATACGTTTGCACATTGTTTAACCTCCTGCAGCCATTCAGTCATCGGTACGGAAATACACCTTGACTTAGGAGTTCCTATTTTTGTTGCCCTTCACGACATGGAACAGGAAACCAGTGGATCAATTCTTGGTAGAAAATATACTGTGTAATGTCGAAACTGCAAATTTGAATTTAAACGTGTGACAATCGATTGAATATTACATGAGATGTCGAAGTAAGTTCCACTTTAGAGTTCACGGGTATTTACGGTACTTCCAGAGCCGGTATTCAGGAAACAACATAACCCAAAACGATTCGTATGGCCATATATTATAATATGACGAATAAATTGCAAATAGTTTTGACTTCAGCTTCAAAGCTTTTCGGGATTGTAATCTTCTTTATCAGTTTGGATTTTAAAAACTCATCACCCTGTAATTCCAGAATCGGAAGTCAGAATTGAATAAAATTCATTACTTTTGTATGGGACCATAAATACTTTAATTTGAATTTTTGTTTTTGAAATTCGATTTGGGCTTTTTGAGAAAACGATTGAGCTTTGAGAAACGATTCGATACTGGAACCGGAATTCGATAATCGGTTAGTTAGTTAAATTCACCAATGAAGCTGTATAGTTTACATTTGATTCAAAATGTTTAAAAATCAGGGTAGACATATTTGAGAAATTGTAGTGCGAATTAAATTTTTAAATACCGAATCGAAAACTGAAATAAGTTTATTTAGCTATTGGCTATCCAAATCTGGAAACTCGATAAACCTGATTAATTTATGTACATTTTTATACAATGGACATTTTTATACTAATCACCCTGTATGGCCTAAACCGAAAGTTGAATCTGATTAAAAAGCTAGATGTTTTATAGGATCTTAAGACTTTTTATTTGAATCTTAGATGGTTCTTAGATTTCATTTGAATCTTAGATCGGTTCAGCCATCTACGAGAAAAATGAGTTGCATTATTTTAATTTCGTTTCACATTTCATCCTGTGGTTCCGCAATCAGAAGTCGGATCCAAATGTAATTCAGGAACCTTGCTTGGGAGTATAAGACTTTTCATTAGAATTTGAGTTTTTAGAAAAAAATTCAACCATCTCCGAGAAAAGTGAGTGAAATTATTTGTCACACACGTATTTGCTGATCTCGACGAACTGATTCGAATGGTATGTTGGTGTTATGTTCTACCAGCATTTATTGCTGTAAGTAGTTTAAATAAGTATAATGGAATTACTTTCAAAATCGGTCCAGCCATCTCTGAGATCTCGACCTCTTTGTATTCGCCAGATTTAGCTCTCAACGATTACTGGCTGTTCGCAGACCTGAAAAAATGCTCGCCGATAAGAAATTTCGCACCAATGAAAAGGTTATCGCTGAAACTGAGGCATATTTTGAGGCAAAAAATAAATCGTTCTACAAAAGTGGTATGGAAATGTTAGAGCATTGCTTTCGATGAAGATTAAGTTGATAAATTAATATAAGTTTGAACCAAAAAATCGTGTTCTCATTGTTAGGCTCGTGACTTTTCAGCGTCACTTCAACTAGTGATGCGTTTCAGTGTTTATGTTTATGTTTCCAAAAACTCCCAGAACCAGAAAATCCTTATCATAATTTTTAAGAACAATAAAGATCCTGAAAAAACGATAATTTTACAGACACTGTGAATGGTATTGGTAATTTACAGAATAATCTCGAGTGATGATCCATTTGCAGATTTCCGAATAGAGTACGATTCATCTAAAGGAATCACATACTTCTGGGTTTTGCGGCCGACATAGACTTCACTGGTGTTGAGCGTAGAGCTGTGAAAAAGGGATTATTTACAGTTTCAATAAGAAAGTTTCTTGAACAGATCATAAACGCTGTCAAAACGATGTTAAACCTGAGGTACAAATAAAAACGATCTAACGACATTTACTGAAAACAGTTTTGCTCTTCGCTAACATGTGTCTTGCATAAAGACAAATGTGTCATTCGCATAAAAATAATTTTTAAACTATTACCAATCTTTCTGTTCGGCATTGGTAACACCTGAAGATGGCGTTAAACCGGGGTAAGTTTACGATTAACTGCGGTGTCCTGCCGTCCACCATCTTATAACAAGTTTTAATTTTATAGCGAACTCTCGCACACTTATGCTGGCAGCTAAATAAACAACAGAATTCATTAAACAATTCAACGATAAATTTTCATTTTCGACATATCTTATCAACTGATCGCATAATTCCCTCTGTATACTACAAACATGTACCGCATGAGCAAAAGTGTGTAAGTTGTTATCTAAGTTATGGCAGCATTATTCCTATTATCAGTCTATTAAGTCACCCACTCATTCTACATATTCTCTCATGTGAAGTTCGGAGCGCGTTGCTTTCTGTTTTCCGTTAGAGTTGCCCGATAGTCGGTGGTAACAGTCGTCAACGGTTTCTGATTTCGAAGACCGGGGATAGCGAACTCCGCCACTAATTTATCTCCATTTGTTCTAATTCAGTTGTTTTCCAGTTTTCGTTTTTCTATTTTGAAAACAGCTCCTCAACGAAAACCCAGAGAATGAGTGCGTGATTAGATAGCGAGCGCCTTCGCTTTGATCCAGATCGGCCCATCGGCTTTGTCGAGGCCCATTGTCTGTCTGTCTGTATGTCTCTCTGTCGCGCCCAAAAGTGTCATTAAAATGTAATAATTTTATGAAAGGCTCGCCCTTCAGGTTTCAGTTCGTAAACAAACACATTTCTCAGGACGATTGTTGGTTAACTTCGCTGTCAATTCGGGACTGTCTCTGTGGAACTGGGAGGGATGCGATGATGGCCTTGTCTTCCATCGGCGTTCGATTGGTCGGAAGCAGAAAAACAGATAATGATAACGGAAGAATAACATCAGAAATGCATTTTTAGAAGATAATTACAGATGAGACTTTCCATCGTTGACCTGTATTAGAACATTATTTTGTCTCTTATGTTGATACAGTGATTAAAGTTTTCCGAAGAAGAAAGAGCATTATTTACTCGTTTATTCTCTATAATTTTTTTTATCTTGCTGTATTTCATGTAGTAGTTCCAAATAAACGAATTGTTGATTTTATAATTTGCTTTAATATGGCTAGTGATGTGAAGGTTCATTTCATATTAACGTTGATATAAGCTGTCGATGCATTTCACAGTACTTCGATCCGGTGCACTCGGAACTAAAAATCGAGGACCAACATAGCATTCACTTTGGGTTTGTATGACCATTATCTAACAAGATCACAGTTCGTGTTCTGTAGTGTAGCGGCATTTTTCCCTGGTATTCGATACTATTTCCGTCTTACAAATCAGTTGTCATATAATCGATATAATAGTGTATAGTGTCATAGTGTCAGTAGGATCGAAGTATTCTGTACGCTAATAATTGGCTGCGAAGTCTGTTGAAACAGAAAAGCCAATTCCACGAAAGAAATCTAATCCCAAGAATTTGCTTCTATGTGTATCGGATATGACTGAGCTGATTTTAATAAACTTTGGTTAAAATGAGAGGGCCGATCTTGATTAACGCGAAGGCACTTAATTTTAACCAACTTCTGGTTCCGCCGCTACGAAGCGATCAGTGTTTTTCCTTTCTCTATAGAAAAGTATTAGAATTGCTGGAAAAACCGACTATCGAACGGAGCCTCGGAGACCCATAGTGTTATATACTAATCGACTCAGTTCGACGAGATCAGAAAATGTCTGTGTGTGCGTGTGTGTGTTTGTGCACCTTTTAACAAATGTTTTTAACGCGCAGTTTTCTCAGAGATGGCTAAACCGATTTCAACAAGCTTAGGCTCATTTGAAAGCTAGTATTAGGCCATTTATCAAGTTCGAAGATTAAGTGGCTACGACATCTGGTTCCGGAGATATGATGGTATAAGTGACGTAACCTATAAAACGCGTTCCAATATTACCGCTCAAGTTTCTCGGAGGTGGCTTGACCGAGTTTAACAAACCTAGACCCTTTTGAAAGCTATCGTTAGACCATAGATCAAGTTCGAAGATCAAATGGCCGTGACTTTTGGTTCTGGAGATATGATGATATAAATGACGTAACCGACAAATCACATTTTTTTACTGCGCAAGTTTCTCGGAGATAACTAAACCCATTTGAACAACCTTAGGCTCGTTCGAAAGCTTTTATTGGACTATTAATCAAGTTCAAAAATCAAATGGCTGTGACTTTTGGTTCCGGAGATATGATGGTATAAGTTACATATTGGGGCTGTCCATAAAAGACGTCACGCTTTTTTTGGCAACTTTTGACTCCTCATCCCACCTTTGTCACAATTTTTGTTTTATTCACTAATATAATATAATTTTCCAGGCACACTGCTTAAGCTCTAAGATGCCGGCTTTTTCTAATTCTGATTTAAAGACTAACATAAAACTGTAATATTTGAGTTGAAATTGTCGATTCTCGAGAATCCAGCCTACAGCTGGCAATCCGCAGTGGTCGATGAAGCGTGAGTCTTCCAGATGACTTTGGTAAATATTTATGCTGGCCGCATCCTTTGGTCCGTATGGGTCCGCGGAAAACACCCCCAGGCTACGAAGACCCGGCGGGTGACCTTTGTCACAAATTGTCACAGCAGCAAAGACCCTCCCCTTTGGCACATGGCACGAAATTCACATCGATCAAAATCGGTACGGATCTTCCGTCGCACAAAATTGGTAGTGGGTTTGAGCTAAAATGATTCTTGATTCATGTAAGTTCAATCATTGGATGATTCGATCAGCTTTGATCTTGGTGGAGGAAAATCACATATGATCAAGATAACACATGACATGATCTTCGTCTGAAATCGTTGATCCCCCGCTGAGGGGTGTGAAAATTAGTAATAACAGTAATCATACAGGAATTTATAACTAAGGATTTCGTGTGTCAATAAAACCGGTTTCGTTACGTCACGGTTTACGTAGTTTCAACATATATTCTCGTTTGATGCATGCCGTGTTCGATTTTGCAACCGTTGTTTCATTCGCAATAAAATGAATATTAGATTAAGAGAAATAAATGCTAGATAAGAATTTCATGAAAATAATAAGTTTGGATCGTAATCACATTGATATTGTTTATTTGACAGCATTCTCTACGCAATAGCAATGCTCCATGTAAAATTAGTTTAGAAAAATATTTCACATCACATAGTGATTAGAGCGACAAAAGACTTTGTTCTACTTCCAGCTGGTTGATGCTGATGATGATGTTTATGATAATGCACTATTTTGATTAAACTCAATAAAACGCTTTTCGACATGAATTTAATTTATGAAAGTAACAGGAGCACAGGGTTTTAGCACACAGCAGGCACTGCGTTTGAAAGGCGCGTTTGAATTGCCCTAGCAAAACTTGCACTCCTCCCGTGAAAATGTGAAAAGTAAAAGAAAATCAAAATAATAACAAATACTACCATCATATCTTGTCTTAATGTTCCTGTGCGACTTCCGGTGAAACTCTCAACGGGTGTGTACGTTGCATCATGTTAGTCCGGAGAACATTGGAGTATTTCGCAAGAAAGAAAGGATTTTCATCCATACTTTGACGATTCAACGTAGCCATACAGCGAGATTTTCGCTTGTAGTCCAGTGAAAAGAAAAGACATTGGACTATAAACGATAATTAACTCCATTGGACTATAAACGATAATTAACTTGCAATATAGCCTTAGTTGCTGTGCCATCAAATCGGCGTCATCTCAAGTGAGGTGACGCCAACTAGAAAAGAAGAAGAAGAAGGAAAGAAAGATGTTCCTGTGCTGTCATAGCAATACTTCATATTTTCTTGATATTCAATCGAAGGAATCTTCTTGACAGATTAGACAAAATCTATTTAGCATCAAGATTTGTTATTATATCTTATTTCGTAATTGATGAGGCATACCAATTGCATTAAGTGCAATTGATCCAGTGGTTCCTTTTTCAAATGGAATACAATTGAATAAACTGCATCAGAATCAGATAAGAGGAATTTTTATGATACACTATTCTCAAAGCTAAAAAATCAAATTACTGAAAAATTCGTCTTCTATAAATGTTTTACTCTTGCTTTGAAGTTACAATGATAGAATTTTATATTTTGTTGCTATTTTTTCATGCAGACTTTGCAATGATTTTTGATATTTTAACTCTTATTTCAAACTAAATAATATTATTTTCTACCATTGAGATGTTTGGTTTTAATAATTGGTTAGCAAATCACTTCTACCCGAGCTGTTATCTCTGTGTATGATATTCAATCTAAACAGGGTAAATTAATCAGCTGCATGACATGCTTTATGATTGAACATGTTTTTCTTATCATTATAATTATTGATAATCACAACATGTATGTTAATGTTATTTGCGAGTTTTTTTGATATTACTCCGCCAACATGGTATTCACCAAATACTTTAATTTTAAATACATCAAGAAGCATGAAATTTCGTTTAATGTGGAGATTTTTTCAGGAAATAAGACAAAGCAGTAATATAATCAGGTATTTCAAAAATGCGCTCATTGAAAACATTGGACGTCACATTCCAAAAACCCTCCCCGCTTCCCCCTGTCACAAAAGGTCATGTTTTGTGAAACACCTCCCTCCCCTTGCGGCGTGACGTTTTTTATGGACAGCCCCTATAGAGATGCCAATATTTTGGGATCACCGCTAATGTCGTAAAGCGATGGAGCTCAAAAGTTTAAGCACCTCGAAAAAAGTCCCCATGGGGTGCTACCAAGCGGTTAAGTTTTGAAAATTTTCGATCTTGAAAAATCACCATAGGGGGGAGTACATGAGATTTGCGAATATCCATAGTCGTACGTACTAGTTGATTGCTTATGTTAATTTTGAAACTTCTAATACTTCACTTGCAGAATTATATCGGTGTAAAGTGAATGATATGAGATCAAAAAATTACAGGGGACAAGACCGATTTCGATGACATTAAAAATGCAATGTTCAAATTCAATCATAAATTCATTTAAGCTAGAAAAATTCACAACAAACAATTTGTGGCCATGTGGGATTTCTAAATTTTAAGTAGCGGTTTGTAAAAACATCCACAAACCAAAAGCAGCCACGTTAGATTCCATGAATTCTACAACTATAAATTATTGATATGCACTCATCAAGCATGGACAGAAAAATCTTTGACTTCTTTAAAACCTAATGAGA
Source organism: Malaya genurostris (assembly GCF_030247185.1). NCBI lineage: Eukaryota > Metazoa > Arthropoda > Insecta > Diptera > Culicidae > Malaya > Malaya genurostris. Next base: position 56,940,047 of record NC_080572.1, on the reverse strand, counting down.
AATAGTAAAATATGATTCACTTATATTATTGTAAAAACCAAGACTTTTTTGATTGATATAGTGACAATAACAAATCTGGTTGGACTCAGCCAATCTTTTCTTGAAACAATCAACATTTGTTCTAAACAATCAAGCTCGAGTTTACAGTAAGCAGATTCGAGCTTGATTGTATGATTTTTCAATTATGGTTATGGTTCGATAAACAACTGATCATTTTTTATTGTTTTACGCAGTCGAGAAAACAACTCTGCCATGAAACGGTGTATGTGAGTAGTGGTATGCGTTACCGTTTGCTTTCGGTTTATTTGAAACAACTTCTATCTATGGTTGATATAAAATTGGGCATATGAAAAAGACTCGACCATTATTCAGTTATTTTATAAAACGATGCATTGTTGGAATCAGCTAGGTGAAGTATTGTTTTTTGTGCCAATTTATTTTTTGGTCTGTATTATTGCTATTTTGGTCTGTAACTAAGAATGAACAATTTCGCTATTCGCCAGAAAATAAATTATAAGAGCGTTAATGTTATAGATTGAATGACTAAATTGACCGCCTTAACCAACATGCACAAATGTGTCACCCTCATAGTAAGCTATTAAAAAAACTGATGATTTTATGACCATATATAATTAGTGTTTGTTTTACTAGTGAACAAAACGTGTCGTACTTAAGCCCACTACCCTCAATCATAGAAAATTTTCTGTTTTTCTATGGGTCGGTTTTGCACGATACGCTTTGTGCGATGATTCGTCCAATTCATGCGGTTGAAATTTAGAATGCCTTATTTTGGCACTGAAATTCACCTTAATGGTCGTTCATACCAAACATTTTAGAAAACTTCAATTTCTTTTGTGGTTATCTCCGACCTCTTTTTTCCTGTGTGTTAAACGTAAGAAGATTAGCGGTTTTGTACAATGTACAATCTGAACAATATTTATCAGCAGAAGCTTTGCACTCGAATTTGATGAACATGAAGGAAATTTAACAATGTCATTTTCAGTGTTACGGTAATTAGCACCGTAAGAAATTCTGCGTCTAGGCATTTTTTCGTCTCGCTCTAGCGCTGCCTCACCAACTGTAAACGTCTAATGGCACAGTATTTAAAGAAAGCTTGTTCATTCAGTAAGTGTCAGTATTGATTTTATTCGCACCGTGTGGCATTTTATTTGCAGGCGGGCAACTTTTTGCCTTTCTCTATAGTATTAGAATTGCTGGAAAAACTGACTTTTGAACGGAGCTCAGTTCGACGAGATCGGAAAATTTCTCTGTGTGTGTGTGTGTGTGTGTGTGTGTGTGTGTGTGTGTGTGTGTGTGTGTGTGTGTGTGTGTGTGTGTGTGTGTGTGTGTGTGTGTGTGTGTGTGTGTGTGTGTGTGTGTGTGTGTGTGTGTGTGTGTGTGTGTGTGTGTGTGCGTGCGTGTGTGTGTGTGTGTGTGTGTGTGTGTGTGTGTGTGTGTGTGTGTGTGTGTGTGTGTGTGTGTGTGTGTGTGTGTGTGTGTGTGTGTGTGTGTGTGTGTGTGTGTGTGTGTGTGTGTGTGTGTGTGTGCACTTTTCGAAGATATTTATACGCGCTCAATTTTCTCAGAGATGGCTGAACCGATTTGAACAAACTTGGGCTCGTTTGAAAGCTACTGTTAGGCCATTGATCAAGTTCAAAGATCGAATGGCTGTGACTTTCGGTTCCGGAGATATTGTATAAGTGACGTAACCGATAAAACGCGTTGTGTTTTTACGCGCTCAATTTTCTCAGAGATGGCTGGACCGACTTAGAAGGGTTTTTCCGATTAGCATCACTCTTCTCATACAAATAGGCATCGCAAATGTAAGCACTAGTTTGGAAAATTGATGCTGACTGTGTGACATAAACTCTGAAGCATGCTTTTGTGAACTACTCGAATCAATCTGAATCAATTGGTGTCAAAATTAGTATTCGAACATATTTAATAAAAGTAATAAAAATAGTAATAAAAATTAATAAAAGAAATATATTTTCATGAGACTGTTATGAAAGAAGAGAAAGGCATTATCACACCACTAGGTGGATTAAGAAGGGTTTTTTATTCTCACTTTATTTAATTGAGTGGTCAAATATGTTCGACGTGAATAAATCACACTTTAGTACGGGCGCAGCGTTATAATTCTGAAAGTGAAGAAATGAAAGCTTGCGAAATTCTCACAATAAAGAAGAGGTGGAAATAAGCCCATGTTGCGCATGAAAATGTGAATCAAGATTTCCGATTGTGAATCAACAAATAGAACACCGTGAATTGAAAAATTGAGTAACAAAACTAAGATTGTGATTATTTTTTAAATTGTTGGATATGTATATTACACAGCGTACCAGCAGACCTTATGCATACGCCAGTGTGTTTTAGGGCGTTTTAAAGGGCTATTTTCAGGCTTCAAATCTGATTTTCTCAGAAACGGTGACGTTAAAAAAAACCCAACTGACAATCTTTTAGAAAATTAGTTTAGATTATTCTGTGAAAATTTCAGAATGATTGTTTGACTTTAGCGGTCGGGAAAGTCTTTTTTCCGAAGGAAGAATTGCATAGCTGAAAACACCGTCTTTCAACTTGTTCATTGAATATCTCGCCCTCAAAAGCATAGATCAAAAATCTATCCTGACAATATCTAGATAATTTAGTTTAGATGCGATTAGTGCATTGAAACATATATGTTGTCGCGATAAAAATTAGGTGAATGTTATTTTTGTAAAGGTAAGTCCATTTCTATGGTGGCACCATTTTATTTGCTCTAGTATCCTGGTAACGTAACGAAACATGAGAGAGAAATAAAATCGGTAGCTTTTTTGGATTTTATGTGACGTAGTCAAACTTGTAACCGAAATTATCAAAACTTTTTTGGCCACTCGGCCACATCGAGAGTTATTTTGCACACATGCGCTGAGACAAATTTATTGTCTTTCTCAGGAAACAGCCATGCGCAGGCGAAGAGCGTTAGCTGCTCTCACAAAAAACTCGTTCGCACATTTATGTACCGCGGTAGAAACAACGCTTCGTATGTTCTCCGCGCATTTAGTCAAGAACGAGGTTCGAGTGCTCTAGACGCATGAGAATAGGCGTCGTAACCTGTGCTAATTAGCACTCCGATAAGTCCCTGATCACAATATAACATTGTATACATTATATACACTTCCAGCTCTCTGCTGCTGTTGCCGGTTCGACCAATGATCGTGAACTCCATGAGTTTAACCTGCCAGCCACTCAGGGAACCAATAATAAGGATGTAAACCTCGCTCTTCAATCTCCTGATTCGTTCATCAGTCAAATTCAAGATACTGCTACTGAGCACAGTTTCTCAGGTAAATTTACTACACGTATATGTTCAGTCATAGCTGGGTCAGAAAACTACACTGCCTTAAATAGCCCCCCTTGCGTTCCAGACTTACACTCTAATATGGATACCGGCGAGCTGACTTTGTACTATCAGAATGTAGGCGGCATCAACACATCCATTGCAGAATATTCACATGCCTGCTGCGACGACGCATTTGATATTTATGCTTTTACCGAAACTTGGTTAAATAATGACACACGATCTAGTCAATTATTCAGTTCTAACTACAATGTATACCGTCAGGATCGTTCGAGCTCTAATAGTTCTAAACGTCGCGGTGGGGGTGTCTTACTCGCCGTTCGCTCGTGCTATAAAAGCCGTTTAATTGTTCCTCCTGAATCATCGGGTGTCGAACACGTATGGGTTGCAATCAGTTTACGCACCTGTACACTCTTCATCTGCGTCATCTACATTCCGCCTGACCGTACCAATGACACTCAATTTATAAATGAACACTTGCAATCCATGTCTTGGATCGTCTCTCAAATGCTAACAACCGATAACATCGTGATTTTAGGCGACTTCAATTTCAGTGGAATACTATGGCAATCCCATTCATCTCGCTACCTGTTCCCCGATGTTAGTCGTTCATCTATTGGAGCGTTGGCTACTCAGCTGTTGGACGAGTATAGCACAGCCGGTTTAGTACAAAAGAATGGATGTACTAATGATAACGATCGAATTCTGGATCTTTGTTTCTGCAGCAATGAAATTGCAAATACTTTTTCAGTTCAGAAAGCTCTTATTCCCCTAGTCAAAAGCAGTACTCATCATCCTCCGCTTTACATCAACTTTCTCTGCAGCCAACCTGTCACATATAATGAAGTTACAGAAGCAATATCATACAACTTCCGTAAATCTGATTTTATATCAATGAATCATTTTTTTGAAAGCATTGATTGGAACAATGTACTTCTCCATTGTGACTCTCACCAAGCTGCTGAAAAACTGAGCCATGTATTGCTTTATGCCATCGACCAATTCGTTCCAAAAATTACAAACTCCCATCCCCAGCCTAAATGGGCCTGCAAGCGACTCAAACGATTGAAAACTGCAAAAAAATCCGCTCTGAAAAAATATTCGAAATACCGAACCGATTACCTTCAATCTCGATATTTAGCTTTAAATAACTCATACAAACGGCTTAACAGAAAATTATTCGCAGCTTACCAGAAGAAGGTACAAGACAATCTGAAAAATAATCCTAAAGCTTTTTGGAAGTATGTCAACGAGCAGAGAAAGGAAAGTGGACTTCCGAGTTCGATGGTCTACGGTGATGTCGAAGCAACTACGACTGAGAGTATTTGTAACCTTTTCCGTGAACACTTTGGCAGTGTATTCAGTAACGATAACCTTGACTACGAAGCAATCGAAAATGCTGCTAATAACGTACCTTACTATCCATCGGTGGGTTTTCCAGCCAGTGTTTCATTTGACGATGTTATTGAAGCGTGTAAAAATCTCAAATACTCTTCGAATCCAGGTCCTGACGGTATTCCATCAATAGTACTAAAAAAATGTGCTTATAGCATTGCAGCTCCACTAGCCTATGTGTTCAATTGTTCGCTGTCTTCTGGCGAATTCCCTAACATTTGGAAAAAGTCAATATTATTTCCTGTGCACAAGAAAGGCGACAAGCATATCATCTCGAACTATCGTGGTATTGCGTCATTGAGTGCAGCTTCCAAGTTGTTTGAGTTGATCGTCATGAACTTCATGTTTCGCTGCAGCTCACATTACATCTCTGCCGATCAACATGGATTTGTTCCTAGGCGCTCAACGAATACAAATTTAGTACGTTATACTTCATTTATCATCCGTGAAATGGAAAAAGGTCATCAAATAGACGCTATTTATACTGATTTATCAGCTGCATTTGACAAGATTAATCATAGAATTGCATTAGCAAAACTTGAGCGCATCGGTTTCCACGGAAGGTTCCTTGACTGGATAAAGTCGTACCTTATTGGCCGCAAAATGTCGGTAAAAATCGGAGACATCACTTCTCAATCCTTTGCTATCACATCTGGCGTACCACAAGGAAGTCACCTAGGACCTCTTCTGTTTCTAATTTACATTAATGACGTCAATCTCTCGTTGAAATGCTCTAAGCTCTCATACGCAGACGACTTCAAATTATTCTTCAACGTGTCCTGCCAAAACGATGCTAAGTTTCTTCAGGAACAACTTGATATTTTCGGAAACTGGTGTCAGGTCAACAGAATGGTACTGAACGCATCAAAATGTTCCATAATAAGCTTCAACCGTAAACGAAATCCAATAATGTTCAACTATTCGCTTCTCGGTGTTGATCTACATAGAGTAAGCTGCATCAAAGATCTTGGTGTCATACTTGATAGCAAATTAACTTTTTGTGAGCATATATCGTACATCGTCTCAAAGGCATCCAAGCAACTCGGTTTTATCTTCCGAATGACGAAGTCGTTCAGAAAAGTCCACTGCTTAAAAGCATTATATATTGCCCTGGTTCGCTCTGTACTTGAGTTCTCGGCAGTAGTCTGGTCACCTTATTACCGTAATGGAGTACAACGAATCGAAGCTGTGCAGCATAAATTTGTCCGATTTGCTCTACGTCAGCTGCCTTGGAGAGACCCTTATAATCTTCCTAGATATGAACACAGATGTAACTTAATTGGACTTGAGCTACTTAGCGATCGACGCAACGTCTCTAAAGCAATGTTTATCTCCGACTTGATACTTGGTCATATAGACTGTCCTGATCTTCTTGAACAAATGGATATAAACATCCGACGCAGAACTCTCCGGAGCAACTCTTTCCTCGTCATCCAGTTTTCTAGAACAAATTACGCGAAGAATGAACCCCTGTCTAGTATGGCTCGCATATTTAATCGATGTTATACAATATTTGATTTTAATCTATCTCGTGTCACTCTCAAACGTTTATTTATTGCTTTTTTTAAAACTTGACCTATTATTGAATGTATTTAAGAACCTTCGTATGTAATTTAATTTTGCTTAAGTGTAATGTAGTTAATGTTTGAATGTAAAGTATAGCTCGTATTAGTTTTAAGTAAAATTGTATCATTTGGATTTTGTATTATCTGTTGGTACTAAAAGATGAGGAGGTTTTGCGCCCTTTTGAGTAAGTACTAATAGTTGGTCAACTCAAGAGGGTTTTTCCCTGCTCCAATAAATAAATAAATAAATAAATAAATAAATAAATAAATAAATTGTTACAATTTTGTTAGAATATTAAACCTCACATTATTTAACAGTTGTGTATTCTGAGACTTGTTAAATTACTTTCCTTGGTGTAAGGCACAATTGTTAACAATTAGGTATTCAGAAGCGTGGCAAAGTATCTGTAACTATTCATTCATTTTAAAGCTTTTTCATCTACTTCTTCAAAATCCTGGTGCGATCTTGCTCAACAGCACTTTAAAATTTATTTAAAATTGTTTAATTTATGAAACTGCTTTTCAAACTTGATAATATTGACAAATGAAGTCATTTTTTACACTTTTAGGAATTTTGATTCCGGAAAAAATTTTAATTGACATATATTATTGAAACCTAATTTGTCAAGATAAAAATATCTGATTTCTATACAATTAGATTAAAATGAAAGGTCATCAATATCCAGTATTTAAAAATCTTTCAGATCTCAAACAATTTGTAGGTTGAATAGTGGATTGCAAGCGTATACGTTTAATTAATACAGCAAACGACTATAAATCTGTAAGATGAAATATATAAAACTTAATATGTGGAATGAATACCGCAGCCGAGGGAAACACATAGAAGGTTTCCATGCAAAAATCAACACATTTGCTCTGAAAGTATCGGCTAAGATTTTATCTAGTCAATCCATTCAAAGTTTTTTGTCCGGGTTTTGCTCTAAAAACGACTACAAACGTTTTTTGCTCTGTAAAGTCCAGTTTTGGTACACAAAATATTAATTCGGTTTTCGGTTTTGGCACACAAAATATGAATAGGGTTTTAACGATAAGTAGCATTTATCAGCCTTTCATATAACGCTCCGTATCACATACAGAGATTGATTGATAAAAAGCTTTTGAAATTAACGTTTCATTCATGTCAACTTGAATGTGTGTATTAGACCGCAGAATTTTTTGTTGTTGTAGTCGCTCATTTGAATCGTGATGTAAAAACCTAAAATTATAATGATTTATAACTCATAAATGGAACTGGTATCGATCGATTTTCACGAGATTCAAAACAAAGTTATTATTAATTGAATTCAGGCCCGTGCACAGGGAATGGTTTTTGGGCTCAATAAAGATCACTAATGATCTACTTATTTTAAGATCAATTGATAAGTGATCTTTGAATAACATCGATCAAAATCAATACTGATCTTTCGTCACATAAAATCGGTAGTGATTTTTAACTACTATTATCACTGATTCCTGTAAGATCAAATCACTGGACGATTCGATCAGCTTGTGTAAGAAAATCACACATGAGCAAGATCAGACATGAGTGCCGATTGACGAGGGGGTGAAAATTAGTAACCCTACAGGAATTTTTAACTAAGGATAACGCGTGTCAATGAGACTTTAAAAATCGTGGAAAAATTGCACATTTTGTATCTTTGGGAAGTTTAGTGACGGGTCAGGAATATTAAAGGAGCATCAATCAATGATTTTCGTCAAATTGGTGAAATTGGTGAAAAATATCAATTTGTAACTTTCCGGACTGAGCTGAGCTGAGCTAAAGTAGATCGCCCGTAGTTGCACTTCGTGATTGACCGAATGAGAATAAAATGTACAACGAATCAAGAAAATGAAACGTGGGAGAAGCAAATTATTTTCACTGTACATACCCACTCACTCCTAACTTTTCATTAAATGATCAATAAAGACGCTGGCTGCGACCAAAGGCTGTGCTACTGAGGGAAAGGAAGAAATGTTAGTCCGATACTCGTTGTTTCTAGAGACCGCGGGTACCACTGTGTCTCCACGAGCATCACGGGATAGGAGATTTGTTAGTAGGGAGGAAAAGAGATCCGGATATGTTATAGTAATCAATATGATCTCAACAAAACCTGATTTTTGATACTCAGGAGAAATATAATAAGTTAGAAAAATATAAAAGATCTCCAAGGAACGATCTCACCAGTATCCTTTTTCTCCCACTCGCTCTGCTGTCAACATCGCAAGATGAAACACGACCACTGAAAGAATAAAATAAAAACACTCGCGAATGGGTCCGCTGCAGACCAACCGTAGACTTTCAGTCTGAACGACACGATCGACTTGTAAACCTACACATTCCATAGAGATCTGACAACACCGACAATGACATGCAGACGGCGCTTCGATCGCTTAACAGTTAATTAGTAACATTCAGGACTGCTCCTTTAACAGTCCTTATCAGTTGGGGAAAAACGGTTTCGTTACGGCACGGTTTATGAAGTTTCAACACATGTTCTCGTTTGATACAAACCGTGTTTGATTTCGCAACCTCCTGTTTTATTCGCAATAATATGAATACTAAATGAAGGTTTTATGAAAATTATCAGTTTGAATCGTAATCATATTGATAATGTTAATTTAACAGTTTTCACTGCGCACTATCAATGCGCTATGAAAAATTAGTATATGAAAAAATATCACGCCAAATAGTGATTATAGTGACAAAAGACTTTGTTCTACTTCCAGCTGGTTGATGCTGATGATGATGTTCATGCACTATTTAGATTAAACCCAACAAAACGCAATTTGACATGAATTTGATTTACAGAAGGAACAGGAGCGCAGCATTTGGTGCAGCGTTTGAATGATGCGTTTGAATTTGCGTAACAAAATCCTGCACTCCTGTTTCCTCAAGCTAAATAGAGTAATATTATTCAGCTGCATATCACGCTTTGTGATTGGACATGTTTTTCATCATAGTTATTATTTATCGCATCATGTATGTTAATATTATTAGCTGTTTTTATTGATCATATTACTCTACCACGACGATATTGCTGAATAAATTTCAAATACATCACGAAGCATGGAATTTCAATGTGACCGACGAAATAAACTTACCTGGCGAGGCTAAAATTATTGATAGAGGATAATTCATACTCGAGAAAATTGAGTGGTAATCAGTTTTGACGCTTACGTCACTTATACCATTATTATCTTTTCTGACCGCTCTCTTGCAACCACAAATGCCAATGAGATTGGTTTGTTTTCATCAGGAAACGCCTGCATTGAACACGATTCAGACGATCAATCAACTTCGGTCGACGTCAAGGTTAATTTAATATTTTTTTAGCCGAAAATTACTCACGTATCCGACGTCAAAATGTTCCGTGAACTTGACGTTGTGTCCTTTCATATGAATTGCTTACAATTAATGCTGTTGTTTCGTCACCGTTCCATGTCTGTGCCGGTCGTCTGATGCCAAGTGTGAATTACTCTTATATTTTTTTTGTTTTTATCACCGTATGTGACATTCATTTTAACTTAAAAACTGTTTAATGAACACAAAGTAGCATTAAAACGAATCTAACTTTGTTGAAATGTTGATTCCGAATCAGACAATGATACTGATAACGATGAAGACATTTTTAAATTCTTAGTAAAATTTACTGTAAATCAAAAAATTTGCCTATTTCCACCCCTGCAATAAACCACCTAATTTGATCAATTATCGGTGTTTGTAAGTGAAAAGGAAGCATGTCTGTTTTATTTGTACTCACGTAATCCAGTTATGTCTTTGACCCATTCGTCTGTTTTAGTTTAGAGCTCCGCTTCGAACTATTTCAAACTAGGTATCGTTTGAAGTAATTCGACCTCTATTCGTAATTAATATCACCCTTTTTTTTGCAAATAAGCTAAGAGTAAATAATCATGTTTTTGCATAAATATCAGTTTTGTTTTTCTCATACAGAAAGGCTATGCAATCACGGTGAAAACATCTTTTTGAACCATGGCTTTGAAGACCGATTGTCATTTACCATTCGATTTTGTTAGACATGGTGTAACCGAATCTCACAAATTTTGATTCAAATTAAAAATTTCTTGGTTCCAAAGTATGCTATCAAATTTCAGCCGGTTCTAATTTCCGGATTTCTGGAGTAATATCTCTGTTGTAAAGACCACTTAATCGATTTTGATAAATTTAAATTCAAATGATAGGCCATGCAGTTCCATAGCCGGCTGCCGGTTTCGGAACAACGAAGCAAAATGTGCAAATATGAGAGAAAAGTGTACTTTTCGGAAACGATTATTGCACTGGACTTGTGGGTAGTGACGGAAACCAAGATCTTCGACACTGACTTGTTTACAGTTCTATAGATGACAACTGGTGCAAATTTGATCAAAGCAGACGGTCACGTTAAGGAATGACGTCAAATAGAACTCAAAGGAAGAAAAACTATTGTGCATAAACACCTGGAAAATTCGATGTGATCCAGTTCCAATTTGTCTGAAGTACTGAAGATGCCGAAAACAACGATTTGTCGAATGCTCAAAACCTACAAGGAAGCCCTGAGTGTGGGAAATAACAGGAACCAGGAATCGTCAGTATCGCGATATAGGGTAACAGTAAAACTACTTCGATTACCAATGATTACCAGAAATTTGTCTGATTCTATGAAACATCACTACAAAATTAGATTAGTTCAATGAAACTCCTTTCATCGGAATTTTCGGCACGTATTTGTCACTCATTTTACTATGCAATAATTAATGTTGGCAGTTTTTGATGCTGATCTTCAAGATCCTGCGCCTTGAAGCTGGTGTGCAAGGAAAGTGAGTGTTCTACGTCGCCCAAGAAAAAAAGTTCTATTAATTAATTTAACTTAGGTAGTAAAATACCAAAGGAGGTTGAATATGCAAATACATCAATCAGTGGACTGCACCCGAGCAGACTTCCCGTTTTATTTCTCAGTGGCCGGAATGGCGCAAAAAAAACAGTGGCCTTTCAGTAATTGCTATGCTACGAGCAGGTTGAGCAACAATAATTCTAAGCAAACCAATTTCGTTCAGCCGGAATGACTTGTTTCGTCCTGGGGACAAAATATGTACTCATTTGAAAACATCACCCGTGAGCTAGGTCCTGACAAGCAAGGATAATGCTTCCGGAAACCAGCAAACGGCGGAAAGCCTTTTGCTGGTTTCCAGAAGTCAGGAGGCCGATCCTGTTTCGCTTTTATTTTGTGGAATAATTTGATTCGGAACAAAAAAGGAATTGTAGTTTACGAACATACTAACAATAAAATTAGAATCATGAGAAGGGTGGTAGTTTTCGTGCAAAAAGTATACCGAGTGAATGAAATGGGAGCCTGGTAGAGGACAAATTATTTTGCGATACTTTGAAGAAGTTAGGGTTGGATTTGGTTTCTAGTTATTTTGAGCTTTCAAGAAAGATATAGGACGAAACTGGGAGAGTTGAGTTCAACAAATTATTTGCATGAAACAGAAACAAGTCATGTTTTTAACTAGTAACAGCTGGCCCCCTTCGTACCTGGGCAATGTAACAATATGAATGGTTAGTCTTGCCTATTTTCCATATCACGCAATAAAATTGATGTTATTATCCACTGTTTAGGCTATGGAACATGAGAACACACCTGAATTACCCTTTACCTATTTTGTGCGTTAGTCTCCAGATATGACTTATGCTGTCACTTTCAGCTTTTTGAGGAACCGTTATAGTTTGGCCTCTTGATAATATTTTCATGGTGCAAGTACACATAAAGATGTTGTCATATCATAGTAGAAAACAGTAAGATAGATGGCGACAGTTACACAACTTACTAACGTATATCAGTTTGAAAATTGGTTGAACGCTTTTACAAAGCAAATAAAATTTTTTGTATGTTTATTTTCCTATTTCGCTCTTTTATTTTAACGATTTTCGATTTATTTTGATTAACAGTTTTTTGGTATGTTTGTATTTTCTTTGTTGGTATTTTATGTTTGTATTGTGTTTATCAACTACGATTACTACAATGTTGAGATTTTCAACTCGTTCTTCCTGGAGTGAATGAGTGAATCCTTTCTGTTTCTACCCTAAAAAATTTTATCAGATTGTTTGGCATCGATTATGGGGTGCCGAATTTACTTCTGTTCATACATATTGCGAATCGTTCTGTATTCTTCCAGGAAAGCAGAACTCTCCCGGTCGAGCATGTCATCGGAAATATGATCACAATTTTATGATGAAATTTTCAGTTGTGTGACATAATCTCAAATAATTCAAAATTAAACTTTGCTGAAATGTTTGGTATAAACGAGTATCAAAGAGGATAATTCTAAAGGCGCGTTTGCCTTTCTCGTATTTTGAAAGCTCATAGCTCAGTGATCTGTGAAAGGATTTATATAATCTAACTACCAATAGAATCGAAATTTTTCAACTTAAACGTGTATAGCAACAGCATTGAAGTATTTCAATAGTACACTATTGAAAAACCTGTCTCATTTGACCCATGTCAATACCAGCCAATCAGAACGCGTTCTGATGAAGAGAACAAAATATCTGCTGCTGTACAACAAATCGTTCGAGAAAAATGTTCCGAACAGTGCTTAATATCGTAGTGAGTTCCACAATTTGGTCATTCTGAAAGGCAAGAATGAATCCCATGCAGCATTCTGATAGTTTCTTCCAATGAAATGCTAATCCAAGATGAAATAATCGACATTAAAATTCCGTATGCGGCTATTTTTGTAGCCGTTAGGACCGCCCATTAGTGAAAAAGCTACAAACGAAATCACGTAAAAAGAAACCTCTTAACAAAAATTGGATCAGTTCGGATTCTATCTTCACTGCTAGCAGATGTATTGTGTGTCGTTTGCAAAGCTAGTTTCGCTTCCGACAAGAGCGATTACGTCACAGCTGCCAGTTGTTTGCATTGGTTAAAAAAAACGAAAAGACGACAACTGTGGAAAGCATCACACAAAATTAGCCATCCTAATCGCTCTAAAAGTTTTCTAAAGAACTGTTAAGATTTTTTGCTCGCAAACCGAAGATAAATATCCTCAGTTTAGTGCAAATCTAGAGCTGTTTGTTCAAATTTGTGCACTTTTCGCTGTTTGAACTTCACAGAAATCGAGATCAAGTGAAGTCATAAAAATTTTCATTTTTTTTTTATTAATGACACTTTACCATCTTTGTGGCATTCGTGTCAGATGAAAATTTTTCATGATTCAAATCATTTTGCTCATAATATCGTTAATAATAGGTATAATCATGGTACCGGCAATGGATGTTTATTCGTGTAGGTTCTAATGAAAGGTCTTTTGGTCCCATGCAAAATTCCTTGGATCTTAATCCGACTTCCGGTTCCGGAATTATTGGAATAAGAAGGTCAACAATTTCAAGCTGTTGCACAGAGCAACGATTCAAAACGCGGGAGCATCTTTAAAAACTGCTAAAATCAATTCTAATCAATAGGTTTTGTCAGATGACAACCAAATGAACTGATTTCGGCTATACCAGTCCTCAACTTCAGGTCATGGAAGCACCATAAGTAATGATCACAAATGATCTAAGCAAATGCTCAATCTATTTTCGCTTTCTGGTCTGCAAAGTTTTCTAAAGACTGTCCCAGAAAGTATGGACGTACCCAAAAACCGCTGCCATTTCGCAATGGTTCAGAATCTGTCAATTTTTATGGCTGCGTCCTGTTGCTTACACTCTTCTCTAACCACTTGTGCAGTTGTTTATTCGTTTTCATTAGTTTGTTTCGAAATGCGTGGACTTTCAGCAGAACAACGTCGAAAAATTGTGTTCAAATGGTGCACAGAACGCGGACTGTCACTGAGAAAGATAGCAAAAATGGAAGGAGTAAGTGAAAAAGCCGTGTGAAATGGAATCAGGAAGTTCAGTGAGGATAACACCTTTGAGGATAAACCGAAAACGGGTCCAAAAAAAGGTCCTGCTAATCCTCAGTTGGATAAACGTATACTGAAGGCGTTCGAGCAAAAGAAGGAGGTTTCAGTTCGGGATGTGGCCAGAAAAGTGGGCACTTCGAGGTCAAATGTTCTTCGTGCTAAAGAACGTTTGAATCTTCGAACCTATAAGAAGCAGAAACAACTAAAACGTAGTCCGAAACAAGAAGCATCGATCAAGCCGAGGGTTCGAAAGCTGTACAAAACGATTCTTGCTGGAAATTTGAGCTGCATAATCATGGATGACGAAACCTACGTGAAACTCGATTACAAATCCTTGTCGGGATCACAATATTATACGGTGCGAGAAGGGCAAGTGTTAAACCAGTCCGAGACATCGATTGAAGTCGAAAAATTTGGTAAGAAAGCTATGGTCTGGCAAGCAATTTGTAGCTGCGGTAAGATTTCGAAACCCTTCATCACCACTGCTTCAATGAACAGTGAAATATACATCAAGGAATGTTTACAAAAACGACTTCTACCCATGATTCGAAGCCACAAGGATCCTGTTGTCTTCTGGCCAGATCTTGCTTCTTGCCACTACTCGAAATCAACGGTAGAATGGTATGAATCCACCAAATTGCCCACAACTTCGACCAATTGAGGAATTTTGGGCATTAACGAAGGCACATCTTAGGAAACATGTCTCGACACCATTCAACAGTTCGAAAAAGATTGGAAAAAAGTGTCAAAACTTGTCGCCAAGAAGTCTGTGCGGAATTTAATGAGGAACGTTCGCAAGAAGGTGCGCCAGCTAGTCTACAATGGATAAGTAGCAAATGTTGTTTTTAATATTCTGTTGTTGTTGTCTAATATTATCAGTATATCGAATGAAATTTGAATATCTAACACTTGTTAATTATTTACAGCGAAATCAAAGTGCGTCCATATTTTCTGGGATCATCTTTATTTGATTGAAATGAAAATATTGTTACCACACTCTGATCACTCCTTTACTCATTTGAACGTTAGTTCCGATGGTCATCATATTCTCATGAATTATTGTGGTAAATTCCTCCTGACTTTTCGGTATTGAGAATAAATCCTAAATAAAGTAGTAGTAGATAGGAGACTAGTTTTCCCAACCATTTCCATGTAACCCATCTCTGCTGTTGCAACTGTGTCTTGCGAGATAAGAACCTTCGGGGAACCTTCTGAGTGCTCGAAGGCAAGAAGGAAGTGGTCGTAAAAGGACAAATACTGTCCAAACCTGTCAATTCGAGGTGTCACTAAATAGTCCAGTCGATCTATTTCAGGTGACAGTAGATTTCGTGCAGAAAACCATGAAGCGTGCGAGGTTACACGATTACAAGGTGCAAAAAGTCCCAAACCGCATTGGAAAGCAAAACATCGAAGCGAAAACCCGCGCCAGGAGCTTTACACGCAGTTATTTACCAAATCGTGTTATATCTTGATAGATGAAGAAACTTACATCAAGACCGACTTCCGTCAACTTCCTGAACAATTTTATTTCGTAGTCAAGTCTAAGTTCGACTTTGCGAGGGATGATCCAGCAAGCGATTTGCGGATAAGTGAAATAAGCCCATCATTTATCAATTCCGGAATAATCAACGGTATGATTCATCCGGACGAGTGTCTTAAGCAGGCGCGTATACAAGAGGGGATTTCAAGGGTTTAAACACCCCCCCTCTACTCCGAAACTCTAGAAATTAATAATGGAGACAGAGGCTAGACCGGACACGTATTCAAACCGGACAGCTTAAATATCTTATAAACCTGCTATTGTTTCGATTCATAGATTGACTTTGTAAACGCGCTTGAAGATGAAGTGGTAGAGATGACCATACTTTCTGGAACAGTCTTTAGAGTATCCATTTTCCATCCCCAGTAACTATTCGATGTAAAAAAAAACCGTTTTTTTGTTGCTTTTAAATCAGTTGCTCGCAAGTGAAAATTCGCCTTTCAATGTCTCTCGGTTTCATTTCATAAGGCACCAAACTGCCTTGCTTTTAAATCATTCCCATGGATTTTAATCGTACAGAAATTGCTTGTTAACTAATTTCCTACTTTTGCGTTTGACTCGGATCCAGATCTCCAGCCAATCTTCAACACTGAAATCTCCATTCTAGAAACGACGAAAAACAATTCCCAACATGTATTATCAGTTGATGCATTATTGTCAGAATCATCTACAAGCATTTGATGTGCTTCAGCTGTTCTTTTCTTCCAACTAAAACAGAAATATAAAACTTCCGTCAAATGCTGCTTAGTTAATACAAAATTGCTCATAATGAACATAGTGAAAAACAAAGTCTTTTCTTAAAAAAAACCTCAAGGCAATGTGAGCTGAGTACTATTGACAGATGTCTAACCTCTTGAAGCTATCGACATCAGCTGTTACTGTTTAATATTCATAACACTCCCATCTTTTGAAAACGGACCGAACTAATTTGTACTTCCAATACATTTTATTCATAAGCTGTTTTGTCATTCAAAGTTGTTTAGTTTCTTTTATTCTTTATGTAAAGTTTAATTAAAATAACTTGCACAGTTGGTATGTCTAAGTGCAGATATCGCGAGCAACTGAGGAATACTGCTAAAACGCAGAAAAAGGTTTTTTTTTAAGTACTACTACAAAATCAATTACGAATGAACGGTTATAATTACCTATTTGAATCTCCAGATACAAAACATCGTCTTTACGCTAAACACCAATTTTATACGGAAGAAATAGAGTAAATCTAACAGGTCAGAGAATCTGGAGAGTTTATTTCTCATTCAATAATTTTCAAATTTCCGCATCCATTATATTCGCCAGATTTAGCTCCCAGAGACTACTTTCTATTCGCAGCTTAAAAACAGCCTACTGGGAAGTGATTTGCATCGAATTGTGGTTCATTGTTCAGATTGACGCGTATTTTTGAGAGGAAGAAGAAATAATGGTATAAAAGTGGAAAAGACAGGTTGGAGCGCTGTTCAAACAATTGTATTGCTCTTCCTGGTGAGTACATTACACAATGGTCCGAAACGGGAAATTAGCGCGACAAAAATATTTTCACTATTAGTTTTTTGTAGTTGGTGTCTTCACAAAAGTTGTTTGTAATCAAATGGCGCTCCTTTTTATGAAAAATGTTACTAGGAGGGTGGTCCTCATTTAGGTTGAAATCTGAAATCTAACTTTCTTAATTAAACTCAAAAATGATTTTGTTGTACAATAATGTTGTAGGAAATTTTATTTTGAGCAACTTTACTGAAAAAAGCACCTCTCTAGCTTTTCATTTGATCGAGTTACTTCAATTTTCCCGAGTAAAAGTCACTTTTTTTTCTAACTTTTTTTGTGAAATGATCTACGGAAAAGTTGTCTTCAGAAGAGTTGTTGTAATAATTATTGCGCACAATTTTCCTCGACCAAGCTTTTTCATATGAGCTTCCAGTAAAAAGTTATGATTATTTTTTCATCAATAACTAGTCAAGCTTCAAGTATCAATATTCATTAGATGCCAGATCTATAAAAATGTATCCTCTGCGGTTCCTGAAAGGCCATAATATGTGTAAAATTTTAGGAGAAAATTGGGAGAGTGTTATTTTTTTAAACTTATTTAAATCAATTTAACAAAATGCCTTCGAAAAACTCAAAAACATTGCATAACTCTTAAACACCTTAACGTATCAACATACTTCCTGCAGCAAAATGATAGCATCAAATTAGTTCTACAAGTGCTCTATACATTGTTATTTCGAGAAATGAGACACACAAAAAGCCGAAAATAGATTGCAGAACAATTTTAATTAATTTATTACCAAAATAACTACTTCAATTGAGTTTGGGCAACTGAGGATTAGAGATACTGTGTAATATGGTAATTTCGGACAAGTTGGCCATGATAAATCTATGAACAGAAATTTTCATGATCTCGACAACCATTCCAACAAGTTGGTGCAAGTTAGTAAAATGCAAATATTTTTATCCACATCGTGCCGAGACGCCTATGACACTGGCCTTTCTTTTTCATCTACTTGTGTTCCGAATAGCCTTTAAAAACCGGAAAACGACGCACAATGAGTTTTGGTTCGAATAAATACATTCTACTCATTTTAAAAAACTAATGATTTTTTTGGGCTTCAGGAAGTGCTTTGACTTACAACAAATCTATTTTCGGCTGTAGTTTTTGTGTGTCTCATTTCTCGAATGGACAATGTATGGAAAACATGTAGAACTAATTTGATACTATCATTTTGCTGAAGAAAGTAGGTTGATACGTTAAGGAGTTTAAGAGCTATGCAATGTTTTTGAGGTTTTTGAAGGTATTTTTAAAACTATTTTAAATAAGTTAAAGAAATAACACCCTTCCAATTTTCGCCTAAATTTTTACTTATATTATGACCTTTCAGAAACCGCATAGGATACATTTTTATTGATCTGGCATCTAATGAATATTGATATTTGAAGCTTGACTAGTTTTTGATAAAAAATAATCATAACTTTTTACTGGTAGCTCATATGAAAATGCTTGGTTGAGCAAAATTGTGCGCAATGGTTAGTTCAACAACTCTTCTGAAGACAACTCTTCCGTAGGACATTTCACGAAAAAGTTAAAACAAAAAAAGTGATTTTTCAGGAGCCACCCTACTGTTATTCGGGAAAATTGATGTAACTCGATCAAATGAAAAGCTCCAGAGGTGCCTTTTCTCAGCAAAGTTGCTGAAAATAAAATTTGCTACAACTTTATTGTACAACAAAATCATTTTTGAGTTCAATTAAGAAAATTAGATTTCAGATTTCAGTCTAAATGAGGACCACCCTAGTAACATTTTTCATAAAAAGGAGTGCCATTTGATTAGAAACAACTTTTGTGAAGACACCAACTAAAAAAAAAACTAATTTTTAAAAGTGAAAATATTTTTGTCAATGCTAATATCAAAATTTTAAATGCTAATATCAAAATTTAAAAAAAGTGTTGCTTTCTTTTTCAGACCGGGGACATTTTGACCGACGTGTTATATTTTTTTCTAGGTGATCTCGTTGCTTATTCAGAAACTATGAGATATTTTTTAATTTTAATTATCATCGAAAATCCTTTGAGTTTATTAGAATTGTGTCAATATTGTGCAATATTTATCACGTTATTCCTCGTTCTTACTAATAAAATTTGGCGTGTACTGTTTATTGTATCCTAAATCATTTTAGGGATTTGTGGTTCTCCTCCTTTAAGTGAACACCCAGTAGATAGTTTTTCTTCGGAAAGTGCTAAAACATTCCCAACTTTAAATTCAATTGGTTAGGGTGTCCCACTGTTCTGTACTGGTGTCTTATGCATGACCACTCCCCTGTACGAAATGTGTATGAACTAGTTAAAACGAGAGCTACCATAATTGATATTTGTTTCAATAATTCATGCCGGTTGGTTACATTCTAAACGACTTTTCTGTTATTTAGTTATGAAGCATGTTTCATCTAGAGCAATAAATTTATCCGAAAGTTCACCGGTTCTAATAGAACGATGTGCACCAACTGCTTCGCAGTTATAGTTTCGGAACTTTTATTTTTTTTACGATTACTCTACTTAGTGAACCTACGAACCATGCTGGTACAACGTTTAATGTCTTTATATTCGGATGGAAGCCAACCTATTGCGATTATCGTCTCTGGGGTGTCATGGATCATATAATGTTGACTTCCAGACGTGTCTCAACAGTAGTGGTAGTGGTTGCAGAAACATCGATTTCAACACAGACGATTTACATTGTTTCTTCTTTTTTGTGGTTGTTGATGTTCGGTTAGTAGAAACGTGCTGCTTTGGGAATAGTGGGAAAACTATAGCACGAGCGAAACTGTTTTGAAAAACTTATTACCGAATAAAAACAATTTAGGATTTTGTCGCTCCTGGCGGAGAGACGGATCATATTTTTTCATGAAGCTTATCCGTTCTACGGTCAATTTTCACTATCCCATCTGGGATGGAATAGAAACAGTGTTGAGTTTATTGCAAGAATTAAAAACTGAACATTGTAAAGCATGCTGTTTTATGTAGTGGATTTTATGATGCCAGACGCTTCCATCGGCGAACAGCACCGTTTTTTCCACCTCGGTGTGCAAATCTCAGGACGCCCCAAGTCTTGTTTGATAAGTCAATATACTAATGATGTAGCAAAGCAATTGCTCGATTTTACACCGTTTTAACAGCCACTGGGAAGTTGATGGTCTCTTCTTCGGACCCACCAGTTCAACAAAAGATTTGTTTTCGTGAATTGGCGAAGTGCTTTGGTTTATGATGTGAAAATTGGATTTATATCGGTCGTATGGCGGATTAGCACGGATTAGCAAAACAATGTTTTTACTAGTTGAATAGCTGAACTGACTATACTACGAACAATCGAGTCTAATCGTAACCGAAAAGCACACCAATCAATCAACGCAATTATACAACATAAACTTTGGTCAGTAAATATTTTGAATGACTCTCAAAATTGTTCGGCAAGTGGAAACCTGACTTGTAGCAAACTAATTAGTGATGGATCTCTAACGAAACCACCTTGCCCACTCCGAAGCTAGTCAATAACATCCATGATGAAACCAACCCCCTAGTGCAAATCAGTGCTGTTTCGGAAAACCACTTAACCTTCTCCGGCAAGCGATTTGTTTGACCAGGCCCAAAAGGTAAACAAATTCACCTGAAATGAATGACAAACAAGTCACAGCGATGATGTGATGAGTGCGATTCAAGCTACAATTTGCTCACCTGCTACCAACCACCTAACCGGGATTGCATCATTGCTAGGTTGTCGTCGTCGCTGTTGATCAAAGGACCGCATTCGATGTGAAGGAGCTCTTCTCTCGAATAACCAGGGGCCTATCCGAGCCAGCATTGGGAAGAAAACGATATTTCGGTCTTCTTTATAGTCGAGTCTACGCTTAATATGAGTGCGTTCGGAATTGTTAGGTCCGCGTCAATCACACGCATTCCTAGGTTGGCTGATGTTGAAGGATATGTGCGTGTAAAAAAAACTGACAGAAACATGGTTTGGCGCAGTGACATTTAGGTTGTGAAATAGGCTTAGGGAAATTTGATATTTCTTTTGCGTGAGGTATTTTTAGAACAGGAACAACCTAAAAGTTGGCAGAATTAGATGTTAAAGTGAAGGCGGTTTAAAATGGAGTTTGTTTTTCAACGATATAGTTAATAAGGCACATTGCCTTAGCTCTAAGATGCCGAGGACAAAAATGGAGTTAGTAAGCGTTTATAGACTACACCATAAATTTCTAGGTTTTAAAAAGATTCTTCGTGGATGTACATTTTATAAACTGAAACTGTTAATTATTGTGCCAATGAAGAACTGTGTTTCGATTGAACTCATACTTTACAAATATGGCCTAGAACTCACTCTTGGAATTGCTTGAATCTTTTTTTTTTATAATAAAATTTTTATGCTGGCCGTTTTGCGTAAAAGCCGATTGGCTTAAATTTTTGTTACTTAAAATTTTTTTTTGCTATTGGATATCGTTGTCACCCTTTTTCTAGGGGAAGATGAGTTTCCATTTCCATCCAACGAGGATCGGGGGTCACTTCGTCCGCGGCTTATCTCATCATCCATTGCTTCATCGTCGGTGTTGTGTGTAATTTCCGTTTTCTTTTCGTTTTCCTTGATGATCGTAGTCTTGGGCTCGTTGAGAGTTGCTGTAGATGTGCCTTATTGTACATTGGTTGCAAATGCTGGTTGGTTGGAGGGTAAGTTGTTAACTGCATCTGGTGTACTTTGTTCTACAGGGGATACTGATGGTTTCGTTGAAGAGGATACTTCATTGTTGTTGGTGGGTGTCACAGATGTACTGGGGTTGCTTGGGGTTGGTGTGAAGGGAGTACCGTTGTCCTTTGGTGCGGTTGTCTCCTTGTCCAGTTTATCACATGGCTTACCGTAGTGAACAGCTTTTTGGCAATATTGACATGTGGCCATCTGATTGTCATAGGTAACAAGTGATTTGCACAGAATTCTTGTGTCCTGACCGAAAGTCACATAAGAATGTATAACCTTCTTCAAGTGTATGCGTAATAAACGTACGCCATTTAGAATACAGGGGAAAAAAATCTTCCACTTTTCTTTTTCAATAGAGAGAATTTCTCCATATTGGGACATAGTTTTGCGAATATAAGAATCGGTAACGCTTGAGGGAAGATCATGCACACGCACTTCTACAGCACTATCTTCCATATATACTGGAATGTTGTACTTGATGTTCTCGTGCTCCACATAGTGAACATTGTTATTGTCTTTTGCGAATTGAATTGCATCCAACTCTTTATAAAACTAGATGTAAACAACATTATTTGTCTTATTGCATTGAATTAAATGCACACGTTTAATGTCAAGATGCATTTGCTCCTTAAGCAAACCTTCAAGTTCTCGTATCGAAGGTCGAATTTTGCACTGCCTGAAATCAACAACAATTGTATTCTTTCGTGTCGGCGGTAGCTTTTGTTCGTTTAGTTCACTCATTTCGAGGTCGTTCTATTGTTCACTACACTACTTGGTTTCTTCTGTCCCGAATGTAAGCGGTTTTGTTTTATCGACTGACTTGGATGAGATGTGAAAGTGAACTGCTCGAATCTTTAATCATATGTGAACAAGTTGTTTTTGGCATTAAAAATGCCTCACTCTTCGCTATACGGGGCCGGGTGTCAGTTAAAAGTTTCAAAAATATTCGTCATTATTTTGAACGTTAGTAACTCAGTCATTTGATGATGGATTGATATAATTTAACAATCAATCGATTCGGAAACTTTTAACTTAAACATATATGGCAGCGTCGTTTCAGTATTTCAATAGCATACTATTGAAAAACGTGATTAATCCACCTAGCAGTGAGATGATACCTTTTTTATCAATCCGCATGTGTTGTTTGCATGAATATTCTTCGGTTTTTCAGTTTTCATGACATTATTTTAATGATCGTCGTTGTAAGCGACAATTTGAGATTTTAATCACTCTTTATTCTGTAATGTCGAAACTGCAAATCGGATCGAAAGTGGGACAATCGATTAAACATTCCATGATATCATTATTTTTACGTTTCGTCTTTGACTCATCAGTGCAGAGCAGTTCAAATTGAACTGCTTAGTGCTTAACTCGGCAGTTCAATTTGAACCGCTAAGCAGACGTAAAGTTTCTGCTATTTACAGAACACTTTTTGTTTTGCAACGAAGTGCAATGTCTTTTCTGACGTGCCGAACGAAAACGTGTTTTCGACTATTTCTGGCTGATGCAGGTATGGTCATTAAGGGGTTAGCCAAATTTTGTGCTAGGGCACATAACCGTTTTCATTATTTTTACGTTTCGTCTTTGACTCATCAGTGCAGAGCAGTTCAAATTGAACTGCTTAGTGCTTAACTCGGCAGTTCAATTTGAACCGCTAAGCAGACGTAAAGTTTCTGCTATTTACAGAACACTTTTTGTTGTGCCCTAGCACAAAATTTGGCTAACCCCTTAATGACCATACCTGCATCGGCCAGAAATAGTCGAAAACACGTTTTCGTTCGGCACGTCAGAAAAGACATTGCACTTCGTTGCAAAACAAAAAGTGTTCTGTAAATAGCAGAAACTTTACGTCTGCTTAGCGGTTCAAATTGAACTGCCGAGTTAAGCACTAAGCAGTTCAATTTGAACTGCTCTGCACTGATGAGTCAAAGACAACACGTAAAAATAATGAAAACGGTTATGTGCCCTAGCACAAAATTTGGCTAACCCTTAATTCCATGATATGTCGAAGTAAGTTCCACTTTAGAGTTTACGGCAATTTAAGGTAATTCCAGAGCCGGTATTCAGGAACCAGCATAACCCAAACCGATTCATATGGCCATATGACGAATAAATTGCAATATTTTTGAGTCCAACTTTAAAGTTTTTCGGGATTGTCACCTTCTATATCACTGAAATTCGTTTAGGCTTTTTTTGAGAAAATGATTGTGCTTTGAGAAACGATTCGATACTGGAACCGGAATTCGAAATTCGGTGTAGCCGAAGTCAGACAAATTCACCTGAGTAGCTGTATAGTTTACATTTGTTTCAAAATATTTGAAAATCAATGTAGACATCTTTGAGGAATCGTAGTGAGAATTAATTTTTATGGTGTCAATACAACCAGAAATGAAATAAGTTTATTTGGTTATCGACTATCCAAATCTGCTAACCCGATAAACCTGATTAATTTATGTGAAATAGACATTTTTATACTAATCACCCTGTATCTCCGAAACCGGAAGTTGGATCTGACTCTAAAAATACAAGATGTTTTATAGAATCTTAAACCTTTTCATTTGAATTTTCGATGATTCTTAGATTTCATTTGAATCTTAGATCGGTTCAGCCATCTACGAAAAAAATGAGTCACACAGTTTTATTTTCGTTTCACATATCATCCTGTAGTTCCGGAACCAGAGGTCGGAACCAAACATAATTCAGGAACCTTGTTTGGAAGCATACGACTTTTCATATGGATCTGAGTTTGTAGAAAACGGTTGAGTCATCTCCGAAAAAAATTGAGTGAAATTATTTATTTTGAAATTATTATCACACACGCATTAGCTGATCTCGACGAACTGATTCGAATGGTATATGGGTGTTATGTTCTTCCAGCATTTATTGCTCTAAGTAGTTTAAAACAATATAATTATGGAATTGCTTTCAACTGGAAAATGATGCCATCATCTGATTTATATATGTCATATTCGAACGATTATGTTGCCAAAAACGAACCGTGCTAAAATCGGTCCGAGGTAAAATGTCATGAAAAAGGATACTGTACACTGTCTTTTTGGTATTTAGAAACAATTGTATGTAACAGTATAAAAATCGTGTTTTACGTTGCTCCCAAACATTTTTTTGCCATACAGCGATCAAAACTTCTACTGCTGGAATAGGGGGAAAAGTCGCTTACACAAAAATTGCTATATCTCCGTTAAAAATAGACGGATTTTAACAATCTATGGCTTGTTGGATAGCTATTACCGTGCGGAATCTAAGTCTGAAAATATATTCTGTTTTCAAGGTCAAATGTGACAGATACTGTCAAAAAACTGAAAATTTTGACCTAAAACTTCGTATAACTCAAAAAGTAAACATCCGATCTTAAAACCATTCAATAGCGTTTTGGGTGACGGGGAGACCTTTCATTTGCGACTAGTTTGATCAAAATCGGTCCAGCCATCTCTGAGATCTCGACCTCTTTGTTGACAACACACATACAGACACTCACACATACACACACACACGGACATTTGCTCAGTTCGTCGAGCTGAATCGATTGGTATATGACATTCGGCCCTCCGGGCCTCGGAAATTTTTTCGAAAGTTTGAGGGAATTCTATACCTATTTTGTATATATATAAAAAAGGTAAAAATGGTTAGAGTCGTACCTATGTTTTCATCCACCAATCTCAGTTGTACAAAATGACGTCAACTTCTTGTTCGGCATAGGAGGCTTTGCGTCATGTATGAAGAGAAATCTATAAATATATGCTGCACAATATTTCTTTGCCTAGTTGATGTTTGACTGTGAACCCTATTAATCCATGTCCTTCCAGGGATCACACTTATACCCTATTCTGCGCTTGCAAGCTTGACTTGAAAATAAGAATCACTTGAGATAAATAAAGTATTCATTATCAATATTAAGTGCACCACCAATATTTAGTACACCAAGCTTACTCGAATTAATTTTACAAAATGTAGCTTAATATCATGTTCTGACTTCCTCCATTGACAAATATTGAGGAAGCCAACTTGTAGAGAAATGTAAAACCATAAGAGGCCTAGACGTAGTCTTTGGTTGCTGTCAGAGTGAAAGCGTCACGCGATGCGTCTAGGCGCGCGTGAGGTAGTTGCATTTGATCAAAGCAAGCCTGTCAGAGTGAACGCGATGCGATAACAGTACGTTGCATTGAATCGCTTCGCTTCGCATCGCGTTCCGCGCTCACTCTGGCATCAACCTTAGACTCATACTTGTTGGTTTTGCGGACAACATTGATATTAATGGTGCGGATCGTAGAAAATTGAATTTATTGAAAAAGGGTAGAAAGTTGCACACACATACATTTCCCGTTTTTATTTTATTTAAAAGATATTTTTATTCAGGCCTATTTGCGTACAAGCTTTACGTGGACGATTGAGCCGATTTTTAAAATAATTTTTTTTTTGAGTTGGATCTCGTTGTCACCCTTTTTCTAGGGAGAGAGGAGCTTACATTTCCCTCCTGCGAGGATTGAAGGGCACTTCGTTCGTGGTTCGTCTCGTCATCCATTACCGCATCGAGTGTATTGTTGTCGATTTCCGTCTTCTTTTCGTTGCTAGTTGCTGTAGATGCACCTTGTTGTACATTGGTTGCAATTGCTGGTTGGTTGGAGGGTAAGTTGTTAACTGCAGCTGGTGTACTTTGTTCTATATAGGATGATGATGGATTCGTTGAAGGGGATGATTCATTGTTGTTGGTGGCTATTACAGGTGTACTGGGGTTGCTTGGGGTTGGTGTGAAGGATGCACCGTTGTCCTTTGGTGTAGTTGTCTTCTTGTCCAGTTTATCACATGGCTTACCGTAGTGAACAGCTTTTTGGCGCATAACATTGGATTATGGTTAGGTGGCGGACCCGCGTTCTCAATCTGACAACGATTATTCTCTCATTGATAGGTTCCCACTTGATGAGCGCCGCATTCGCTTGGGCGCTAAGTAGGAAACCAACTCCACGGTGATGGGGAGCATTTTCACCTCGTATACCTGAATACAGTAGTATCTGTCCCGACGGTAGCTTGTGTTCTGGCCAACGGACTTCACTTTGTCCCAGGACTTCGAGTTTCATGCGTCGAGCCTCACTGGCAAGTTGTGCCTATTTCCCTGTAGGGCTAAACATTCCATGTTCTAATTCTTGTCCGTTGTTTTGCACTAAAAGTCGTTGCCGTTGAATCAGTTCGTAAACTTTCTCTATTGCTTTCTGTAACAGTTCTTGATTTTCGGAGACAGTAGGTGGTTAGCCTAAGGAATGGCACATATTTTCGTCTGCCATATTGATATGAAATTAACAGGGAAGATGAAATGCAGCCGAATGAAGTAAAAAAGATCAAATTTTATTGTTCATCGAAAAAAACTGTAATAAACAATAATATGTACCGCGCACTAGAGATTGTGAGGTAAACAATTTTTTAAATCGGCACCCGATCCATATCGGATGGAAAATAAAATACTACTACCCGGACCCAACCCGAACACGGGAAAATTTTTGCAACCAAACCCGAACCCAACCCGTAACCGTTAAAAACAAAAAGTGTTCACCCCTACCCGACACGTACCCGTCGGGTTCGGGTCGGGTTTCGGGTACCATTTCTACCGTGCACTATTACCCGACTTTCCCTTACTATTTCGCCACTAATGTCACGAAACAGCAACAGACGCAGATACTTGTATTTCGGTGTGCTATTTGCAACTTTCATCAGTGCATCAGTTCTAAGTCTGTTAAATCTATTTTTGAAAATTCTGATAGGATAATTCGAACTCGTTTTCCAAACCTGAACACAGCTCTGTTGGAGGCGGGCATAGCGTGATGGTTACCGACGACCATTTTTCACTCTGCCTACCTGTGTTTGGTTCGCAAAGCATCAGAAATTTTTTTGTTTTGATCCGAGAAGCTAATGACCACCAAATAAATTTCTTGTGACATCGTAAGCTCGATAGCAAAAGGAAATCTGTGAAATATTGGCAAGGAAATAAATTATCGTCATTTGAGTTTTTATTGCTGATCATATAGTAAAGTCACCAAGCAGGGGAGTACGAAGAACTGCACAAGTGTTCTCCTTGCTTTCTTTTCTTCTCATGAACCTGATAAATCATTGTGAGAATGACATCCCCGTAGCGATGTTTATGTTCTCCTGAGAGTAATCAAAGAATCAATAAACCTCCTGTACGGCGACTAATGGTTACAGAGAAGTGAAAAGTTACAAAAAGTTAGGGCAAATTTTCTATTCATCAAGCATTATTAAATTGTATTCTTTTGGCTTTTCAATGGCTTCAGAAATTGTGTCAATAGTGTGAAAAGGGTATTTCAGCATTAAACCAGACTTGTACTGTTATAATTATTGAAGCACATCAATGTGATTCACATTCACTTGCTAATCACGCCAACTCTAGCTTGCAATCCTTACGGCAAAGTTTGACAACTTTCCGGCCTGGAAAAAATACGGTTGAAACCGACCAAGAACAACATCAAAACTGTATTCGCTTCGACTTTTTTATTCAGTATCCTGCCGCCGGATTTACCTACAAACATCATCCAGCAACCGAAAGGAACACTCAACAACCAAAAGCCACCCGTCGGATCTATCTGGTATAAACAGTGGTGTTTTTGTTTGAAAGTCATTCCATATATTTTTGACAGTCTGTTAAAGAGGGAGCACGGGTATAACGGATTCGGGGAACGCTGCACTGCTTGACTTAACATTTCTTAACATTTCGATGTTCTTAAAGTGCACACAAAAAAATATGATGCCATTCATTATTTTAATAAATTTTTATATGCACCACTTACCAGCAAAGCAACTATGTGCTTCTGTGGTTCAGTCAATTATGGTTGATCGAATGATTCTCGGTTCAATACGCGGCGGTCGCTATCAGTTATTTATTTTATTTTAATGAATTTTACGTTCTTAAACGTATATTCACGTAAACTGCGACGCTTCATTTATGTGCATCTTGTAAGATGTAAAATCTCAATTTTTTTTCGAAGTTAGTAGATTCAACAGAAAACTTTTTTTGTTTCGATAATAGAGGTTTTAACCTTTAGGTCGTTCGCCTCTTCGGACTAGAAAAACTTTCTGATTCTATGTGCGGTGGTTAGAAATCGAACCCAGACCTATAACCTATGCTGTTGGTAAAAGATAGATGTCATTTCATTTCGTTGTATTGATTGTTGAATTTGCGTTGACGCCAAACGGGTTTTCTAAAAGTTCTTTCAATCAGTTTTTATCAAGTTTCAAAGATGTCGGCATGCGAACAAATTGTTCCACGAAGATGCGACACGTTGGGAAGTCTGCAGTAGGAAGTGCTTGGCCATGCGGCTTACTCACCAGATATGGCCCCACCTAACTTCCATCTGTTTGCCTTTCTGAGCAACGCTTGAATTTTTTTCCGGGAATTTACGATCAATTGAAGTCAATTCTTCTACTAGAGAGTTCGCATTATTTGTAGAAGACGAAGGAAAATGTTTCGAACAAAATAACTTCAACGGTGTCCTTGCTATCAATGTGTTTTATTCACAAAAAAATGGAAATTAATTAGGAATTGAAATGCACCGGTTTGATCTTCACGATGTTCGACCATTCA
Organism: Malaya genurostris; assembly: GCF_030247185.1. NCBI lineage: Eukaryota > Metazoa > Arthropoda > Insecta > Diptera > Culicidae > Malaya > Malaya genurostris. Next base: position 56,910,472 of record NC_080572.1, on the reverse strand, counting down.
AGTTTACTATCGACATGGCAGTATTTTAAAATATCTATCCTATTGCAGAATTAACAGAGTCCAGTTAGTCGATATTGTAAACAACTTTTGCACACGATCTCTATTTTCTTTCAATTTTTTTCTACTCATAACATCTCTCTAATAAATAAAGGGTGCTCAATCTTTTATGTCGGTATTCAAACATTGAATAACTTTGAGAAAAAAAAAACGATTTCTATAAGTGGTGTATTCTTATTCAGTTTGGTTCCTCACAATTTTTTTGGACTAGTTTTTGAAAACAATATCAATAAAGTGCATTAATTGATTTAACAATTACAGTATGACTGCTATTTTTTGTGTATGTCAATACCTTTTCGAGCATCTCGGGTGTTATAGTGTCGATTTCAGCACGAAAATTTGTCTTGAGCTTGTCAATAGTTTTAGGCTGGTTAGCGAAAACCTTACTTTCCAGATAATTCCACAAAACAAAAATCCGGGGAATATTGTCGGATGGTGCCTTTTTGCCGTGATATTATATCCGATATGCACGTTGAGTTAACACAATGGAATGACTGTTTTCGATGTTATGTGTCACTATTTCAGCGCGTAGTTTGGCAAACATTGTATTGAATTGACGATCCTTGGCAAACATTGTATCGAATTGACGTTTCCAAAACATATCTGATGCAGTCGCTCGGTTGGTAAATGTGAAAGTTTTTCATCGTTCACATACCAATATAAAAGATGGAGTACCCTGTACTTAATTGAGTTAGAGACCAAATTTTATTCTAGGACTTTTGAATGTGATATATAATTGTAAAACCTACAAGAAGAAATAATCGAATTCCCTCCATGATTTTCTTTATCTTCAGTCCAACGGGAAGCAACATTATCCAAGTGCTAGAAGGAGATGCAACTCCTGTAAGAGGGAATTCGAAAAGGTGCCCCATGTTAGAGTTGGACGAATTATCGCCTAAATGTGTAGATCGTTGTGCTGAATTTGTGATTATTGACGTCTCTTTAATGTTACTAATAGAATGTTACCACAGAAAGCTGGTTGAGGGTCACTTCGTCGAAAGGATGATTGCACCAAAGATCATTTCAGCGAAAAAATCATTCTGCCGAGTATCCTGTGGATTTAACTTCATTTTAGTCAATATTTACGGTACATTTACGTTAACTGACTTCACTTGTGCGGTTTCATCGCATCTCTTTTAATGGTGTACTGTACACAATTTCTTCAATCTTTCAGACTGTAAAATGGAAAATCGTACCCAATTTTACTTCCAAATATTACAACAGTTCCTCTACTGTTATGAAACGATCAACTTCCTTTCTGTTGAGATATGATGAAAGAGCCGCTCATCATTATTTACGATAGCAACTGCCCTCGGCATCTAAGAGCTGATGCAGTGAGCCTTATTAAATATATCGATCAATAAAAAAATATATACGATAAAAACGAACGACTTCAAACAATCTATTACGTTCTTAGAAAAACTACACGATAAAATTTCAAAGTAGGAGAAACTAGGGCTTAATAGTAAATTGTCGAACTCAATAATCTGCCTTATCTCTTGATCGATAACAGTTTACGACATGAAATTTCTACTGTAGATGACTTTTGGTATCAAGAACAGAAATTTGAAAACTTTGAATCGTTACTTTGAAAATTGAGGGATACAGAACCCAAAGTGTATTTGGACAGTGCACAGTGGTTCCAAACATGTCAAAACACGCGTTTTTTTTTATTTGTGCTTCAGGGGTTAAGGCCATCGTCCAGGTACCATGCGCGTGGGTGGTTTTAGGAAATTTTCGATGGAAGTTTTGAAAAATTTCCCAAAACCAAAAACATACAGACCTTTGAAAAGCTTTTATCTATCTGCAGGGCAAAAATGACTGAAAAATTCGGAGGATTTTCCGAGTCTTAATAAAAACAGCACTGAAGAAATGAGTTTTTTTTGTGATCTTTCAAAATTATTTGAAAAAATAATTCGATGGCATGAAATTATTTTTTTTCAAAAAAACCTTATTCTGGCAAAAAGGATCACATTCGGACACATTTTTGCAAAACCTTTTCACGCTTTTCATGGGAAATCAACGAATTTCATATAACCGATTTCGTTGAAATTTTTGAAATTCGTGGTTTTTTATGAAAAGCGTGAAAAGGTTTTCCAAAAATGTGTCCGAATTTAATCTTTGTAGCCATTATAAGGTTTATTCGAGAAAAAAAATCATGTCATCGCATTATTTTTCCAGATAATTGTGAAAGATCACAAAAACACTCATTTTTCAGAGCTACTTTTGATAGGACTCGGAAAATCCTCCGAATTTTTCAGCCATTTCCACCCTGTAGATAGATAAAAGTATTTCAAAGGGTTGTGTGTTTTTTATTTTGGTCAATTTTTCAAAATTTCCATCGGAAATTTTCTCAAACCACCCGCGCGCATGGTACTTGGACGATGGCCTTAATTTTGGAGCTTTCATGTCTTCAGAAGAATTTCTGTTTGAAATAGTCCGCTTCTTTTAATATAATCAAAGTTGTCATTAATCTACATACAAGTAAGTTAAAAAAATTATTTTGCATACAATATGACATAGAGCATTTATGTCTTCAGAAAAATTGCAGATCATGTTCAAACAAGAAAACATGCCGAAGACATGCACACTTTAAAATGCATTGGTGTCGAGATATGATGCATTGTTTTTAGAGACCCCTCAAGATCAAGTTTTTCCATCATAACTTTTTTCAATGAATTTTTAGAATATACGGATGTTCTACAATTATATTTTAATGATCAAAATACATGTTTTTGTCAAAGACTGCATATTTTTAAGTTTACAAACTAAAAAGTTTTTGAACAATTTAATTACAAAATATTACAAATATTATTTCTCAAAAATGTGGAAATATGTTGAACCAATTTCAATAAAGTTTGAAAGTATGATCAGAAAACTATCAGAAAAATTTGTAGTCACAACTTAAATTCGCCTAAATTTATATGAAAACACACTTTCATATAAATTATTTTAAGTTGTGACTATTAATTTTTCTAATAGTGTTTTGATCATACTTTCAAACTTTGTTGAAATAGGTTCTACATATTTCCACATTTTCGAGATATTGATAAGTGAATATGTAGTATTTTGTAATTGAATTGTTTAAAAACTTTTTAGTTTGTGAATTTTACAATATGCAACCTTTGAAAAAATATGCATTTTAAAAATTGAAATATTATTGTAGAACATTTGAAAATTCTAAAAATTCATTGAAAAAAGTTATAAAGGAAAAACTCGTTTTTGGGATCTCCAATAAACAATGCATCATATCTCGACACCAATGCATTTTAAAGTGTTCATGTCTTCTGCATGTTTTCTTGTTCCAATATGATCTACAATTTTTCCAAGGGCATAAATACTCTATCTCGTACTGTATGCAAAATAATTTTTTTAACTCACTTATGGGTGGATTAATGACAACTTTGAATATATTGAAAGAAGCGGACTATTTCAAACAAAAATTCTTTTAAAGACATGAAAGCTCCAAAATTAACCCCTGAAGCGCAAATAAAAAAACGGGTGTTTTGACATGATTGGGACCACTGTGCAGTTGTGTTGCACATTTTTCCGTGATTGTTTCACCTGTACACCACATTTTACAAACAGATTACACTAACTGAAAGGTTGTAAGCTAATTTGAGTGTATCAAATCGTTCCAGCGATCAAACGTTCCACGATTACTTAACACATCCACTTTCTTGCTGCTTAGAAGTTTACGAGGAACTTTCGAGAACTGGAAAGTACAGAACAAGTTCTGCGTGAACATTATCGCTGTACTAAGAAATGTAATCTAGAAGCTGCTTAGAACTTCATTTGGTTGCGTCGCGCGAACTTTAAAGTGTGAATAATTACTTAAAAAATTGATTGCTTAAAATGCTCTTCATAAACTTCGTAAGCTAATTGGCTAAATCAGTCCATTTACCCAAGTTCTTGGTTGATTGGGTAAATGATTTTTTTTAATGGACATGGTGGTTAAATGTTTTGAAATTTTCAAAAATGTTAAATATCTCAGTTTTAAGAAATGAATATACATAGCGCTCTTTGTCAGCACATCGAGAAAATCGTTAGCAAAACTCTAAATTTAATATATTCACTTCTTTTAAAGAACGGGTAGGGTCTAACACTTTTGACAATTTTTTTTAGTTTTTCTTTGTACTTTCTTATAGTAAAACATTTCAAGAATATTTTGTCAAATTTTCAAGCCTATCGGAATAAAACTCTGGAAGCTATGGACTTTGTTATCTTTCCTTATCTCATACTGCGAAGAGACAAGAATCAAATCAGAAAAAAATTTATGATTTTACATCTTATAAGATGCAGATAAATTGAGGCATCGTATTTCACACAAAATTATATTCAAGAACATGTAAAATTGTCTGATTTGAAAATTACACGGCTTGGAATCGAACGGAATAAAAACAAAAGATCGATAGCAACAACGCGACTTGAACCGGGAAACATAAGATCACAAAGCACGTCAGTTAATCGACTGAACCACAGAAGCCCATATCAGCTTGATTGATAATTGATAGGGGTAGATGGGGTAAAACGTATCCCTTAAGAAAATGTAGCCATATCTTAACTATAGAAAATAACACGGAAGAGTTCCATGCATGAATATCTTCCGTAATCATTATTTCTCAAAATTATGTACAAATACTCGCTGAATATATTGAAAAATACATGAAATATCTTATTTTCCAAAACCCCTAAAAATTGTCTATTGAAATATATGCAGGGAATGACGCCCGATCGTGGAAAACATGATAAATATATGCGAAGTGACGATTATCTGAACATATGGGCAGGATAATCTATCAAAACAACGGATTAAAGCTCATGACAACCACGGGGCAATATGCACCCTCATAAAGCTTCTTCTTCTTATTTAAAGAAAGTTTCAGACTCTTCGTTGACGAAATATTTGTCCGGTGGAAGATTGTTCACTATTATTCATTAAATTGATAACTTATGGATAATTTTTGTAAGCGAATTCTTGTGCATTTTGCCTCGCGCAATTCGGGTCGTTTTGCCCCCAAAAAAATGAGACGATAAATTTGACGATTTTTCTATAAAATTGCAAATACATCGTCTGTATTAGAACAAATTTTAGAAACCCGAATGATTGACGAATAAGTTCACTGGTTACATAATTAAATTCGTCTTCCTCGCCCTAGAAAATTACTGTGGAACGAATATCAAAAATTACTTATAACAGAGACATAATTGTTTTTTTTTTATTTTTTAAAAAAAAATTTATAGTAATCTGTTGTTATGGCGGACTTTCAGTTTCATTAAAATTGGTTACATTGGAGAAAAGCAAAAGGTGCATTATGCCTCGGGGGTATGTTTTTCCCAACTTTAAATCCATACAGCGGTACTTGGTAACCGAGTGTAAATTACATTCAGAGCCTGTAAAATTCTGTACGAGTGGAATATTAGGTCATTTGAAAAGTTAAGTATGTAACAAAAATATCAATTTTCTCGGAGATGACTATAACGATTTTCACCTTATAGTTCGACTTCCGGCTCCGGTGTTACGGCGTAAAATATGCAAAATGACCTAAAAACGATTTTCTCATAGACCGCTCATCAAATTTTCAGAGACTTAGGTTTAAATGAAAGGTCTTACAATCTTATATAATCCTACTGAATTGACTTACATTTCCCGAATGCACCGGAGCTGCGGCGAATTGAAAAGTACTGAACCATCGTGGAATAGACACTTCAAAAACTTCATAAGGGAGTAAAATCGGAGGAAGATATGAAGAAAAAATTGATTTTCACGCCAAATAATATTGGTCTCAACGTTGTATAAGATGTTATGAGAAGTGTTAAGAGGCAGGCTCGTGCATTTAGACATGGTATTAAAATTTAATAAACGAACAATATTTTTGATTAGATTCCCTGAAAATTTAAGGATGATCGGTTGACTGCGTGAATTTTGACGAATATTTTTGTCAATAGTTATCAATGTTAATAATATAATAAAAATACATTGATACCGTACACCCTTTATGGCGAGAAGTTGGTTTTTCGTCGGTGTTAGTTAGTCAAGAAGGACCCACAAAGGGAACCCTCTGTAGTTGATGAGATTTGGCATCGTGCTATTACGCGAAACCAGTGGTGGAGTGATACGAAGCTAACAATGTTGTTTTTGTGCAAAGGAGAAAAATTTGTCCAATTTTCCTATAGAATTTTATTGGGTGATTATGAAGGATGAGCTCCAGTCTTTTAAAACGACAAGGATTTGAACAAAAAAATGAAAGTTTGTAAGAAAGATGGTGTGTTGCAAGTGTTGCACCTAATTTATAATGAGTGTTAAGTTTAAGGTGATGTCGTTTAGTCTAGAAGAAAAGGTTGAATAAATTGACTTTTTAAAAAACAATAATTAATGCGTTAATATGTGTTGCTTTTTTTTCGAGTTCCATCTTCATAAATAATCGTTCTCGAAAAGCCTTGAAAACCCATTCAACTTATTTTTGACAGTGTATATCTTTAAGAACGATCAATTGATTTATTGCAACTTCATCTGAGGCCCATTTTGTGTGCCAGTAACAATTTACGAGTGTACGAAGTTTCATATAAATCGGAACAATTGAACCCTAACTTTGTCATTATTTTCTGCTGTTAAATTAAATTTCTCAAGGAAATTATTTGGGATCCAAAAAATGGAGTAAAAAATGGAGGAATTTTGCATAAAGCTCTTTTTATTATGAATATTTAAGTACAAAAAATGATCAGTTTTAAAAATTGAAAAACAAAATGGCGGCTTGGTGGCATTTCCGCGAAAGTGCTGCATTTTGACGGCTGGAAATTCAGCTCCCGCAATTTTCGATCTAGAACAAAAAATAAAACATTTTCTAGTTTTATATTACAGTGTGCATAGAGGTACGTACACAGAAAGAAGAGTTGAAACTTACACGACATTTAAACCGATAGTACAGGGTCCGCCATCTAACATTTTTTTTAACTAGCGGTTATTTCAACATTGGTAACCTTAATGTCACTTCTGATTTGACAGAAACTTAGTTTTATCCTTCCGCTGAACGAAAATGGTTGTGTATACGCTTGAGGAACGTGTGAAAATAGTGCAGTTTTACATTGAAAATCAGCTTGAAGAAGACGCCGATTTTTGACAAAAAATCATCTTCTCGGATGAGGCACATTTTCATCTCGGCGAGTATGTTAATAAGCAAAATTGTCGCATCTGGGGGACGGAAAACCCGCACGTTATCATGGAGAAGCCGATGCATCCTCAGAGAGTGACGGTTTGGTGCGGATTTTGGTCTGGCGGCATCATTGGGCCATTTTTCTTCGATAATGAGGCAGGAACCGCCGCCACGGTCAATGGCGAGCGCTACCGCGCCATGATTAGCGATTGGTTCTTCCCGTTACTTGAAGAGGAAGACTTGGACACCATTTGGTTCCAATAAGTGGCCGCTCCGTGCTACACAGCCAACGCTACGATCGATCTTCTGCGCACAGTCTTCGAAGATCGAATTATCAGTCGAAATTCGGATGTCGTTTGGCCGCCTCGGAGCTGTGATTTGATGCCGTTGACTATTATTTTTGGGGGGCTATCAAAGTTAAGTGTTATGTGGACAAGCCAGAGACAATTCAAGCCTTGAACGACAACATTCGTGCAGTCATAGCTGAAATAAAGCTGCATACAATCGAAAATGTAATAAAAAACTGGACCGACCGTATGGCGTACTGCAAGGCCAGACGTGACAGCCATTTGAATGAAATTATATTCCACAATTAACCGGAAGGATTGTACTTTAATATGAAAAAAATTGAAATCGGATGAACCGTTTGTGTTTTATTGCATGTTAAAAAAAGGTACATGGCGGACCTTGTATTATGAAATAGACATCAGTTGAAACGAAAATCTGATTTTAAACCATGATTGATGTAAAATTACATTAAGATTCATTTAGACTGTATATTGGCAAACCGCTTAGATTTGTAATGTAACTTTCCATTCAATTGCCTGCTCCAAATATGTGCATGAAAATAGATGTAAATTCACAAAATATTTTTATCTGTGTGGGGGTTTTTTAATTAATTGATGGGGACGGGTATAGCGTGATGGGATAGTCGATGCCTATCACGCAGCCCACCTGGGTTCGATTCCCAACCCCGCACATAGGGCCAGAAAGATTTTCTGGTCCGAAGAGGCGAATGACCTTAAGATGTTAAAACCTCTATAAATGAAACAAAAAAAAAATTAATTGATTATCTGTGAAATGGCAGCCCTTTGGAAATAAAACGGCAGTTTTTCATCACAAAATTGTTCATAAAAATATTCACAATTTTCAAAAACCCGTACGTATCTCTGTAAAATTTTTGAATCAATTGGTCAAGATTTACTTGACTTATGTTTCCGGCCAGCTCAGAAAAACGTAATTCTGAGATAAACGCGTTTAAAGTCGTTCAATAGTCGGAGTCTCGCGATAAAATTCGAAATTAGGACGTCTAGAATTTTTTCCCGCTTTTCATCTTTTGGAATATTTTTTTTAAGACCATACATGACCTTTTGCAATGAAAAAAAAAATTCCGATTTTTTGAAAACTCTACAGTGGTGTTACCCCTTAAACAACGTAGTATTTTTCGAACACTTGTTTCTGTAATATTTGTGCAAGAAATTTCATCATTCTTCGATGATGACATCTTTAACAATGTACCGTTTTACACTCATACTCTCTGCTCACTACAGCAACGAGGACAACGTTCATCCCAAAAAAGGAGCGACGAATTTATGCACTGAAAATGTATGTGCATGTATAATTCTTTATTGTCATCGCCGCTCTCAGCGCTGGTAACGAAAACTACATTCGGGGCATCAACGGCGACCATGTCCTGTACGTTCCAGCTGGAAAAGGTTTGTGTTCGGTTCCGTAACACCGCTGGGATTAGGATATAAAACGTAAAAGTTAAAATAAATCATTCCATATAAAATAAATATTCGGCGTTCGAGATAAAATGGATTTGTATGTGTGCGTCGGGGTGTGATTCAGTAACTTTGCAAACATAATCGCATCAAATAGAGATATGGCTTTGGTTCATTATTTTCAAATATTAGAAAATCTGATCAAATCGAAATCAACTTGAAACTTTGAAACGAAATACACTTTTTGTTCTAATTACATTCTCCAATACAGTTTTTGAATAATGTATTATTCATAATAACATATAAAGCACATTTGTGCGTCCTTCTCCCAGTAGATTCTTGGGTGTGTCGAGGTGTTACAGGATCCACTGAGCTCGGAAACTAGAGCGAGACTCGATTTTCTTCCTAACTAGTGCGGTGCAGTTGGGAATTGGTCAAAACGGAATGTCAAACCGAAGCGAATGATCGCTTCTGGTCAACCGTTCGGTATCTTTCCCCACAAGTACATACTCACATCCTTGCAATGCACACATAGCCACAAATACTGGAGGAGCAAAACAGTTTAAACTTTTGATTCCGTTTGGCCCGAAGGGAGTTTGCCAGCGCCATATTTCATCGTAACTTATTTATGGAAATCCCACATGTCGTCTAATGATGGAAAGTCAGTTTTCCGTCCGGGTCCTGGTGCTCCCTGTGTTTTCGATGGTTGTCGCATCGACTCCGCAAAACATCATTCGACATTGGTCAGGTGAGGGGGACGGTATGGGGATGATAGACTGGTGGCATTAAATCACGCTGTAGGTCTTATCGCAAAACTAAACTCTCTGTCGGTTGTAAATAATAGTTATTAATCGCGAACACTAGAGCGGATGTAGATAGAATGTCGGAGTGGTTACACGGACGTCAGTGTTTTTATCTCTTCAGACTGACCGAAATGGATCATGTGATATGTCATCCCAGACAGTTTCAGCGAGTGATTGGTTATGGAATTTGTTATTTTTTTGTTATCAAAAAATTATTTCTCTGTCTTTCTGCATTTGAGTAAAAGGTATCCTAAATTTGCAAATAGTAGGTATCGTTAGAAATAACCACATGTGGCACAGCATCTCGCTGAATTTGATCCAAATTCCAAGTGTTACCACCGGAACAATACTAATGTGAAAATGATTTCCAACAAAATATTATTCAAGTATCATCGAACGCAAACAGTGACCATTGAACTTTTCCCTCTGTTTCACGATATCATATAAACAGTACTTCCAGTTCGATATATCCGACGTGCCGATGGCTCCGAAATCAATTACTTCCACGATATTTGTTTGGATTACGCATTGATGAAATTTTATTAGCTATAAGCCGCGTTACGAACTAAGCCACCGGTTCGATATATGTTAACTGAATCCAACCGAAAATGCATTCCAAACATGACCGAATAGAATGGTTCCTGAACTTCAGCTCGATCGTTGGAGGTTCTTCATATTTTCGAAAGCTCTCTCGATCCGGTGGATTTCCAGAAGAGGTGGTTGAAAAAATTTACTGACTCGCATTCGCCACATTTCGATACACGATGCAGCTCCAGCAACTGGACCGTTGATGCTGACAAAGCGATGATGACTTTTGTTGTAGTGTGAACGAAAATTTATTTCCCCCTCATCTCAGGTCATGCATCGGTGTATCCGATCCGTAAGTTCTGCGGTCGGCATTCTGCTACCGGTGAAATACTATTCTGAGTGCTGACCATTCTACATTGACTCGCTGTTGTTTCGATGCATTTTCCCTGCCGGAAGCTTTCGTAAGCCCTATTTGCAACGTTGTTGCATCGCGGTCGATGCAAATCTAACATTTGAAGTGCAAAAGTTGGAATGAATCTAGTAATTCATATATCTTAAAAGCATTTTGCAGTTAGCGCGAGTACGTTATTGAAAAGTCAATCATTCGGTTGGACGTTCAATTAGTGGTTGGATTAATATTTGATTGAATTTGAGATTATTTTGATGACATACGGTATTATTGAAAGTATTTCATTTGAGTTGCGAAAAACGAAGTGCCGTAAACCATTCAAATCAGTTTGTCGCGTTCGCAAAATGTCGGACTGTGTGTGTCTAAAAAATGGCAAACACTCTCTTTTCTTCGAGATGGCTGAGCCACAGAACCTTTCTGAATTTCGTATGGATTTGAATCTCAGTTCCGGAAATACAAGATGATGAATGAAAAAATACAAATTGAATAGTTTGTCTTTATTGAAGATTTCTTTTAATGAGTTAATTGATCAAATATAACACATAGGCTGAATGGTCCCGGGACTAACAAAGAGAACACGATTTTCGCTTCTCTTATATATAAAGGTTAAGCAATCACTGTAAAAACCGACTTCCAGTTTGGAAGTAATGGGGTAAAATGTGCAAAAACATGAAGAGAAAGTGTCGATTTTCTTTAACTGAGATTTAAATTGAAGGCTTTGTAGTCTTATAGGTTGCTATTGAATTTCATCTGGATCCGACTACCGGCTCGGGAGTTCTGGGGTAAAATGTGCAAAATTAACTAAAAACGTGCAATATATTTTCTCAGAGACCGCTTATTCAATTTTTAAAATCATAGATTCAAATGAAAGGTCTCACGGTGCCATACGAAATTCCTGGATTTCATCCGGATGCGACCTCTGGTTCCGGAGTTATAGGGTAAAGTGTGTTGAATATTGTAAAACGGCACTCAAACCGGTGAAACGAATCTCATATATAATACTGTGGTATTCTATTCAAAATGTTTCGCTTAGATTGTTAAAGGAAACCAATGCACAGTGGTTCAAAAGCGCAATTTCACGCTCTTAATTGATAACTGAAAGGAACGTGGTTTTTGAGGTACAGTATCTTCAGCAAAGTTGCTCAAAATGATAGATGCCATCTTTTGGAGAATTTTATTTATGTGATTAATCCCCTTAAAAGTGAGATAAAAATTTTATGTTAGTTCATGGCCAACATAGGGGCTAAGTTACTTCAACGAAGTTGTGCAGAAAGTTATTTCAAACAAACTTGCTGAAGGTACTATTTCCATAACTTGAGTGTAATTCATGATATAATGTATTTTCTGAAAAGTATGTCCTAAAACCAGTTTTTGCAAGAAAACACATATATTTTCAATTTATATGAGTTATTCAAGTTCTACAAAGTTTTTTATCATTAAAAACTAGACAACTTTCCCAAACATACTATGCTGCTGTCATTTCTGTTTAATGAAATAGAGCCATTTTTTATGTTTTTTTCACAAAATGTCTGGTCAACTTGTCTATCATCAAAAGGCGCAGAAATAAACTTTTATTCTCCCAACGTTGGCAACACTTTTGTACACATTCTGTCAAATTTTGACGCATATCGTACATTCATCGAATGCATCATAACTGGTGATGAGGTGTGAATCTATGAATATGACGTCGAAACCGCACAACAATCGACCGAATGGCGCTTCGAAGGCGAGTCGTTGTTCTAAATTTTCATCCATTATAAAAATCGCCACACGAAAATTTTTCAACTTCTTTGTATAGACGCCAAACAAAAACTAATCGTACGAAATGCGTCAAATTTTGACAGAATGTGTATAAAGGTGTTGCCAACGTTGAGAGAATAAAAGTTTATCGATTGGACAAGCACGGGAATTTTAAAATGAAAATTCCGATTCTTTTTTTATCATAAGGTATATCTGATCAGACTTCAGTATATGTTCGTTACCATGGTAACTCTGACAATGAATGATTTTTATGGACATCGAAGTCTACAAATAGACCATTTTAGTAATCATTACAGACGTTTTTTTAAGGTTACTGTCAGACGTTTTTTAAAAATGAACTAAGAAGATATATGTCATATCAATACTCGAGTTTGCATTCAATATTTCACTGTATCGAAAATTTCCACACCTTCGGGCTTCCGACCCAGCCAATTTTACCCTTGGAACATACTATTATATTACACACTTCTGCATATTTTATCTATAGAGCAATTCCAGAAATGTTTAGCAAATCACCAGACTCGACCTTCGCCGATTTGGATGAAACTTTGCACATGGCTTCAGTATGGCTTTTTTCTAATCGTTGTAACTCGGAAATCTTTGATTGTATAAAAATGGAGATCAGGAAAAAGTTGTTGGGAATCGATTGAGCACTCTAAAAAAATATACGCTGAACAAAATTTTTGATTTTTTTCTCAATTATTACCAAACAATCCGAAAAAGTTAAATAAAAAATAGCATGGTTTGAATTCCTTTTTGATAATTTTTATTTCAAAGCTCTTATTAAAACCTACAGATTTATGGCTATCCCATTTGTGCCTTTTGAAAAAGGAAGCAGTTACAGCTAAAACAGTTTACGGGACTCGTTGTAATCGGAAATCGTTCATCGTACAAAAATGGCGTCCAGGAAGAAGTTGTAGGGAATCAATAGGGCACTCTAAAAAAATATACACTGAAAAATAATTGATTGTTTTCTCAATAATTTCAAAATGAACCTAACAAATTAAATTAAAAAAAATTAGTGTTTCGATTTTTTTTTATAATTTTTATTTTAAAGCTCTTATTAAAACCTACAGATTGATGGCTATCCCATCCGTGCTTTTGAAAAATGAAGAAGTTACAGGTAAAACAATTTACAGATATATTCGAAATTTCAAGTTCTCGTTGAAAGATAATCATTTAAACAGTAGAATATTACTCTACAGGTTAAAAGCAATAGATTTGTTCATGATATCTTTTCTTCTAGAAGTTGCTGCTCTTGAGATAGTTGGATATTTAATTATAACACCATTTTTACCTTTTTACCTTTTTTTATATATATAAAAAACAGGTAAAGAATTCGCTCAAACTTTCCAAAAATTTTCCGAGGCCCGGAGGGCCGAATGTCATATACCAATCGATTCAGCTCGACTAACTGAGCAAATGTCTGTGTGTGTGTGTGTGTGTGTATGTGTGTGTGTCTGTATGTGTGTTGTCAACTAAGAGGTCGAGATCTCAGAGATGGCTGGACCGATTTTGATCAAACTAGTCGCAAATGAAAGGTCTCCCCGTCACCCAGAACGCTATTGAATGGTTTTGAGATCGGATGTTTACTTTTTGAGTTATGCGAAGTTTTATGTCAAAATTTTTTGACAGTATCTGTCACATTTGACCTTGAAAACAGAATATGTTTCCAGACTTAGATTTCGCTCGGTAATACCTATCCAACAAGCCATAGATTGTTAAAATCCGTCCATTTTTAACGGAGATATCGATATTTTTGTGTAAGCCTTATTCCAGTAGAAGGAATTTTGAGCGCTGTATGATAAAGTTATGCTTGGGAGCAACATGAAACACGATTTTTTATACTGTTACATATAATTGTTTCTAGGTACCAAAAAGACTGTGTACAGCATCCTTTTTTATGACAATTTGCCTCGGACCAATTTTAGCACGGTTCATTTTTGGCAACATAATCTTTCGAATATGATATATATATATATAAACCAGATGATGGGAGATTTTTTTAATTATATTGTTTTAAACTACTTACAGAAATAAATGCTGGAAGAACATAACTCCCATATACCATTCGACTCACTTAGTCGAGATCAGCAAATGCGTGCGTGACACATAATTTCACTCAATTTTCTCGGAGATGACTCAACCGTTTTCTACAAACTCAGATTCATATGAAAAGTAGTATACTCCCAAACAAGGTTCCTGAATTACGTTTGGATCCGACTTCTGATTGCGGAACCACAGGATGATAAGTGAAACGAAATTAAAATATTGCAATTAATTTTTCTCGTAGATGGCTGAACCGATCTAAGATTCAAATGAAATCTAATAATCATCTATGATTCAAATGAGAGGTCTTAAAATCCTATAAAACCTCTTACTTTTTAGTCAGATCCGACTTCTGGTTTAGAAAATGCAGGGTGATTAGTATGAAAATGTCCATTTCACATAAATTAATCAGGTTTATCGGGTTTGCAGATTTGGATAGTCGATTACCAAATAAATTTATTTCAGTTTGAGCGATATTCGTTTTTGGATTCGGAATGCATCCCCAAATTTTAATTCGCACTACAATTTCTCAAAGATGTCTACACACTGCTCAGGTGAATTTAACTGATTTCGGCTACACCGATTTTAGAATTCCGGTTCCAGTATCGAATCGATTCTCAAAGCTCAATCATTTTCTCAAAAAAGACCAAATCGAACTTCAAAAACAAATATTACAGGACTTAAGGTCCCATACAAAATTGGTGAATTTTATCCGATTCTGGAATTACAGATGATGAGTTTTTAAATTTCATGTAAATTGTTTGGCGTAATAATTTATGGCCATTCGAATAATTTTGGGCTATGCTAATTCCTGAATACCGGCTCTGGAAGTACCATAAATAATGACGAAAAACTCTAAAGTGGAACTTACTTCGACATCTCATGGAATATTCAATCGATTGTCACACGCTAAGATTGAAATTCGATATGTTTTGCAGTCTCGGCATTACAGGGTAATGAGTGATTAAAATCTCAATTTGCCGTTTAAAACGACGATAATTAAAATAATGTCATGAGAACTAAAACACCGAAGAATATCCATGCAAAAACACATGCGTATTGATAAAAAAAGGTATCATCTCACTGCTAGGTGGATTAATCACGTTTTATATATATAAAAAATAGGTATAGAATTCGCTCAAACTTTAGAAAAATTTTCCGAAGCCCGGAGGGCCGAATGTAATATACCAATCGATTCAGCTCGACGAACTGAGCAAATGTCCGCGTGTGTGCGTGTGTCTGTATGTGTGTTGTCAACTAAGAGGTCGAGATCTCAGAGATGGCTGGACCGATTTTGATCAAACTGGTCGCAAATGGAAGGTCTCCTCGTCACCCAGAACGCTATTGAATGGTTTTGAGATCGGATGTTTACTTTTTGAGTTATGCGAAGTTTTATGTCAAAATTTTCAGTTTTTTGACAGTATCTGTCACAATTGATCTTGAAAACAGTATATATTTTCAGACTTGGATTCCGCACGGTAATAGCTATCCAACAAGCCATAGATTGGTAAAATCCGTTCATTTTTAACGGAGATATAGAAATTTTTGTGTAAGTGACTTTTTCCCCTATTCCAGCAGTAGAAGTTTTGAGCGCTGTCTGGCAAAGAAATGCTTTGGAGCAACATAAAACACGATTTTTTATACTGTTACATAGAATTGTTTCTAAGTACCAAAAAGACTGTGTACAGCATGATATTTAGCCTCGGACCGAGTTTAGCACGGTTCGTTTTTGGCAACATAATCATTCGAATATGCCATATGTAAACCAGATAATGGCAGAATTCTCGAGTTGAAAGCAATTCCATAATTATATTGATTTAAACTACTTACAGCAATAAATGCTGGAAAAACATAACAGCCATATACCATTCGAATCAGTTCGTCGAGATCAGCAAATGCGCGTGTGACAAATAATTTCACTCATTTTTTTCGGTTTTCTCCCAAACAAGGTTACTGAATTATGTTTGGTTCCGACCTCTGGTTCCGGAACTACAGGATGATATGTGAAACGAAATTAAAACTGTGTAACTCATTTTTTTCGTAGATGGCTGAATCGATCTAAGATTCAAATGAAATCTAAGATTCAAATGAAAAGTTTTAAGATTCTATAAAACATCTTGTTTTTCAGTCAGATCCAACTTCCGGTTTCGGAGATACAGGGTGATTAGTATAAAAATGTCTATTTCACATAAATTAATCAGGTTTATCGAATTAGAAGATTTGGATAGTCGATAACCTAATAAACTTATTTCATTTTTGGTTCTATTCTATTTTCATTTCGGAAGGCACCCAAAAATTTAATTCACACTACGAATCCTCAAAGATGTCTACACTGATTTTCAAACATTTTGAAACAAATGTAAACTATACAGCTACTCAGGTGAATTTGTCTGACTTCGCATACACCGATTTTCGAATTTCGGTTCCAGTATCGAATCGTTTGTCAAAGCTCAATCGTTTTCTCAAAAAAAGATAAATCGAATTTCAGAAACAAAAGTTCAAATTAAAATAAATCTAATTTTATCCAATTCTGACTTCCAATCCTGGAATTGTAGGATGATGAATTTAAAGCTTTAAAGTTTTTTTATTTAAAAGATAATTTTATTCAGGCCTATATGCGTACAAGCTTTACGTGGCCGATTGAGCCGATTTTTTAAATAATTTTTTTTTCGAGTTGGATCTCGTTGTCACCCTTTTTCTAGGGGGAGAGGAGCTTCCATTCCATTGAGGGGCACTTCGTTCGTGGTTCGTCTCGTCATCCATTGCCACATCGATGGTATTGTTGTTGGTTTCATTGCTAGGAGATGAGCCTTGCTGTACATTGTTTGCTGTTGCTGGTTGGTTGGATGGTAAGTTGTTCACTGCAGTTAATGTACTTTGTTCTATAGGGGATACGTTGGATGGTTTCGTTGAAGTGGATGCTTCACTGTTGTTGGTGACTGTCACAGGTGTACTGGGATTGCTTTGGGTTGGTGTGACGGAAGCACTGTTGTCCTTTGGTGTAGTTGTCTCCTTGTCCAGTTTATCACATGGCTTACCGTAGTGAACAGCTTTTTGACAATACTGACATGTGGCCATCTGATTGTCATAGGTAACAAGTGATTTGCACGGAATTCTTGTACCTTGACCGAAAATCACATAAGAAGGTATAGGCTTCTTCAAGTGTATGCGTAATACACGTACGCCATTTAGAATACCGGGGAAAAAATTCTTCCACTTTTCTTCTTCGATAGAGAGAATCTCTCCGTATTGGGACATAGTTTTGCGAATATAAGAATCGGTGACGCTTGAGGGAAGATCATGCACACGCACTTCTATAGCACTATCATCCATATATACTGGAATGTTGTACCTAATGCTCTCGTGTTCCACATAGTGCACATTGTTATTGTCTTTTGCGAATTGAATTGCATCCAACTCTTTATAAAACTGGATGTAAATAATATGATTTGTCTTATTGCATTGAAGTAAATGCACACGTTTAATGTCAAGATGCTTCTGCTCCTTAAGCAAACCTTCAAGTTCTCGTATCGAAGGTCGAATTCTGCACTGCCTGAAGTCAACAACAATTGTATTTTTTCGTGTCGGCGGTAGCTTTTGTTCGTTTGGTTCACTCATTTCGAGGTCGTTCTATTGTTCACTACACAATACTGTACTTGGATTCTTCCGTCCCGAACGTAAGCGGTTTTGTTTTATCGACTGACTTGGAGGAGATTAAAACCGAACTGAAGCTTTAAAGTTGGACACAACAATATTAGAATTTATTCGTCATATGGCCATACGAATCGGTTTGGGTTATGCTGGTTCTTGAATACCGGCTCTGGAAGTACCGTAAATTACCGTAAATTCTAAAGTGGAAATTACTTCGACATATCATGGAATGTTTAATCGATTGTTACACTTTTTGATTCAAATTCGACCCGATTTGCAGTTTCGATATTACAGAGTTCACGGACATTAGAATAATGTCATGAAAACTGAAACACCGAAGAATATTCATGCAAAAAACACATGCGGATTGATAAAAAAGGTATCATCTCACTGCTAGGTGGATTAAGTACGTTTTTTATATTTCAATGAATTGTTTATTTGCTTGCTATATCTACAATTATTAAATGTACATGAATAAATCTTAATTATATTTAAGGTTTTATTTGTGTCTAACGGAGCTGCCTCGTAGTACAAAAACAAAAAAAAATTTGCAAGTCTCTGTAAACTTAAATCAATGTATTACATTGATGCTGAGTGGCATTTTTTTGCAACTTCTCATGGTAAAGGACCATGTGATGCACTCGTGGGTAATTAAAAGCGAATGGCACCTGAAAGCTTGGCTAAACTACATGAACACCCAATCACAACTGCAAAACAATTATATGAATGGCCAGAGCAGACACATCGAGATGCCTTCACGACCATGTTTTTTTGTTACGTGTCACAAGAAGAATATGAACGGAGTGTGACCGAGTGGAGTAGTGTTTATAAGGATACCAAAATGATTCCAGGCACACAGAAATACCATTCTTTCGTTCCGATTTCAGGAACCACAGTCGTCGCAAGACTGTATTCGAATGACGATGCACGTAGTACTCATACAATTTTCAAAAACTTAAAACCTTAAATATAATTAATAATTATTCATGTTTATGTAATAATTGTAGATATAGCAAGCAAATAAATAATTCATGGAAATATAAAAATCGGTGTTATAAATAAATATCCAAGTATCTCAAGAACAGCTACTTTTAGAAGAAAGGATATCATGAACAAATTTATTGTCTTTAACCTGTAGAATAATATTCTACTGTTGAAATGTTTATCTTTCAACGAGAACTTGAGATTTCGAATATACCTGTAAATTGTTTTAGCTGTAACTTCTTCATTTTTCAAAAGGCACGGATTGGATAGTCATCAATCTGTAGGTTTTTATAACAGCTATAAAAAAAATTCAAACCATGCTATTTTTTATTTAACTTTTTCGGATTATTTTGTAATTATTGAGAAAAAAATTCAAAAATTTTGTTCAGTGTATATTTTTTTAGAGTGCCCAATCAATTCCCTACAACTTCTTACTGAACGTCATTTTTGTACAATTAACGGTTTCCGAGTTACAACGATTTGAAAAAGGCAATTTTTGTGAAATGCAAAAATACATACGCCCTTTTAAAAAATCAGTCGTGAGTCGGATTGACCTCTTGATCGGTTCAAAACTTATGGTTTGCCATACTGAAGCCATGTGCAAAGTTTCATCCAAATCGGAGAAGGTCGATTCTGATTTTGTCACTTTTTCGTCTACTCATTCCTGGAATTGCTCCATAGACGCTTACTCAAAAAACACTAATTATAAGAATAGAATTATTATTCATACACAAAAAGTTATTCTTACTTACAAAGCGTATTTTGCTTTATGCGTCAAATTATATTAGGATAATATGCAAAATGATACCTTATGAATTGCAAGGAATGCTGGTGATGGTTTTCATGAAAACAGGTTGACAATTAAAAGTCACATTAAGGGTTTCAATACACTTCAGCAATACGACGTCAATGCGAAATACTTGACCTATTTGAATGGTTTTCAATAATTATCGCGTTTCAAATTAATTATTGCATACAAATCAATTTGCACCCTCTCATTCTGCCTCTAACGTAGAAGACCAGAGCACCCAGTAGAGACGCCGTTCTATTGACCCAAAAAGAACACGAAAAGTTTGGTGGAGCGAGAAAACAAACCTTCTAATCTTTTTTCCATGCAACCTTGTCCCACCCTAGTGTGCTGTGATCTTCTTTCTTTTCCAGGTATACTAAATGGAAAACGTTAGTTACACAGCTCCATTCTTGCAACGTCGAAACCATTCCCTACTTAGTTTTTTAGTTGTAGCATTATCACCATCAACATCCACAATTGTGTTTGATTTTTTTGAAAATTGCCATTTGATTTTAACGAAAATTGTGTAAAATGACGAAGATAGTATTTATTTTATTTTTTCAAGTAAGACGCATTGGATCATTATGTTCTGTATGAAGGATTTTTAATAGTTTCTTTTAGAGTTAAAATAAAATGAAGTTGTCAACAAAAGTTTGAGCCTCGTGCGCGCAAAGCAGGTAGAGGCAATCTGAAAAAATGAACAAGACTGGAACTGCATATTTCTCTTATTTTTTGAGAGCATTAGAATTCGGTGTGTCAAGTTCGACTTTTAACTTTGTTAAATGTAATTCATTATTTTTTGATAATATTTCGAAGACTAATCGGGATCGGAATTTGTTGATGGAATTTGGCTCTGATCATAATTAACACAGTGAAAAACAAGGTTTAAAAAAAAACTCGAAGTAATATGAACTGAATATTAATGACCGACGTCTTACCTTTTGAAACTATCGACATCAGCTGTTTCTGTTCAATATTCATAACATCCAGAGTCACCTTTTGAAAATGAACCGAACAAATCTGTACTCTCAATATATTGTATAATCGATGTAGTAAAGCTCAAGCAAATAAAAAAAAATCATTGTTCAAAACGATAAAAATTGCCTTAGTTGGCCCAAATTTTACGACAAAATGTCGACCACACTATACAACCAACGGTCGTAGTGTTACCTCCCAAATCCATTTCTAGTGCCATACTATTTGCAGGTTAACTTTTTACTCCATTTTCCGCAGTAATCGCTAATATTTTCTAACCACTAAACAATCCACCGGCACCGCTAACAGACCCGACGGCCGGCAGCGCAGCCAGCTGTTGGGTGTAATTTGATATTTTCTCGTTATGATCCCGGCCCGTGGTCGTTGTGAGGTGCTGCAAATCGACCCTTCCTCGGATACACCACTATCCAAGTCCCCGTTAACTCCGGTAATGCACCGTTTCAGAAGCGTGCGTGTACGCTTACCAACTTTGATGCAATTGGCACATGTCCTGGCCCGAACGTGTCAATCCCCTTCTACCGACATCGAAAGCCGACATCAAAATTGCATGTAACCCTGATTAAACCCTCATTTCATTTATGAATTATTTTTTGTTCATTTGTTTCAACAATCAACCGCCGTCACTCGTTGCGAAATTGAAACGTATGAAATGAATATCAAATTCACCGTCGCAAGCGAAAAAGCCAACGATCGCCGGGGAACGCCCTTCCGCCAGAGGTCTATCATTTTGCGTGACGACAGCTGACTTGTGTATGACTCAGAAAAGGCTAACCACATTTTTTCGTTCCTCTCTGCTCGATGCTGCAGTAGAATAAAAAGAGTGCACTGAAATAGCTAAATCTCCGGTTGTAGAAATTTTTACGCTGGTTCGCAAATCAACATTCGGCTCAGAAAAAAAAGATAACTGAAAATAGCTTCTGGCCTAGATCCCAGTCCAATTTTTACCTATTTTTATATATATAAAAAATAGGTATAGAATTCGCTCAAACTTTCGAAAATTTTTCCGAGGCCCGGAGGGCCGAATGACATATACCAATCGATTCAGCTCGACGAACTGAGCAAATGTCTGTGTGTGTGTGTGTGTATGTGTGTGTGTCCGTATGTGTGTTGTCAACTAAGAGGTCGAGATCTCAGAGATGGCTGGACCGATTTTCATCAAACTAGTCGCAAATGAAAGGTCTCCCCGTCACCCAAAACGCTATTGAATGGTTTTGAGATCGGATGTTTACTTTTTGAGTTATACACAGTTTTATGTCAAAATTTTCAGTTTTTTGACAGTATCTGTCACAATTGACCTTGAAAACAGAATATGTTTTCAGACTTAGATTCCGCACGGTAATACCTATCCAACAAGCCATAGATTGTTAAAATCCGTCCATTTTTAACGGAGATATCGAAATTTTTCTGTAAGCGACTTTTCCCCCTATTCCAGCAGTAGGAGTTTTGAGCGCTGTATGACAAAGAAATGCTTGGGAGCAACGGAAAACACGATTTTTTATACTGTTACATACAATTGTTTCTAAGAACCAAAAGAATTGTGTACAGCATTCTTTTTCATGACATTTAGCCTCGGACCGATTTTGGCACGGCTCGTTTTTGGCAACATAATCGTTCGAATATGACATATATAAACCAGATGATGGCAGTATTTTTTTAAATTATTTTGTTTTAAACTACTTACAGCAATAAATGCTGGAACAACATAACATCCATATACCATTCGAATCAGTTCGTCGAGATCAGCAAATGCGTGTGTGACAAATAACTTCAATTAATTTTCTCGGAAAATTTCTTTTCTACAAATTCAGATTCATACGAAAAGTCGTATGCTCCCAAACAAAGTTCCTGCATTATGTTTGGTTCCGACCTCTGGTTTCGGAACTACAGGATGATATGTGAAACGAAATCAAAATTGTGTAACTCATTTTTCTTGAAGATGGCTGAACCGATCTAAGATGCAAATGAAATCTAAGAATCATCTAAGATTCAAATGAAAAGTTTCAAAGTTCTATAAAACATCTTGCTTTTCAGTCAGATCCAACTTCCGGTTTCGGGGATTGTATAAAAATTTCTATTCCACATAATTTAATCAGGTTTATCGGGTTAGCAGATTTGGATAGTCGATAAAAAAATTAACTTTTTTCAGTTTTTTAATTCACCTAAAAATTTAATTCGTGCTATGATCTCTCAAAGATGTCTTAACTGATTTTCAAATGTTTTGAAACAAATGTAAAGTGTACAGCTACTCAGGTGAATTTATCTGACTTCGGCCATACCGCTTTTAGAATTCCGGTTCCAGTATAAAATCGTTTCTCAAAGCTCAATCGTTTTCTCAAAAAAAGCCTAATCAAATTTCAGAAACAAAAATTTTAATCAAAACAAACTTATATACAAAAATTAATTATTTTATCCAATTATGACTTCCGGTTCTCGAATTACATGATGATGAATTTTTAAAATTCAAACCGATATAGAAGATGACAATCCCGAAAAGCTTCAAAGTTGAACTCAAAACTGTTGTAATTTATTCGTCATATGGCCATACGAATCGGTTTGGGTTATGCTGGTTCCTGAATACCGGCTCTGGAAGTACCTTAAATTACCGTAAACTCTAGAGTGGAACTTACATATCATGGCATGTTTAATCGATTATCACACTTCTAGATTCAAATTCGATCCGATTTGCAGTTTCGACATTACAGAGTAATGAGTGATTAAAATCTCAAATTGTCGCTTAAAACGAGGGTCATTAAAATAATGTCATGAAAACTTAAACACCGAAGAATATTCATGCAAAAAACACATGCGGATTGATAAAAATAGGTATCATCTCACTGCTAGGTGGATTAAACACGTTTTTTCTTTTGCAAATATTCACAATTGAATTTTTCTTAATGCACAAAAAATAGAAATGCAAGCCTTTCCTAACAAGCTGTTTGAAAATCTATTGCAAAGTGCAGCTTTGATTCATAAACTTTTCCCGTTTAAGCATTCTTTCTTCCGTTGATCCTTTTTTGTCAACTTGTCTGTGAAGTAAATAAAAGTTTTGATTCTTAGTTGGAACAAGGATTGCAGTTGTGCAGTTGTTGTTGGATGTCACAACCACCTCGAAATGTACGCTCGGGCAAGCTTATGACAATTTCCAGGAGTTTGTTTTTCGCTGGTATCGGTATCGGGAAACTCTCAACCGTTGCCGTGACCAACTGATCCGTGCTGGGGAAAAATGCAGCAAAGCGAATTCCGTTTACGCTTGTGCAGATTTCATTTAACTTTGCGCCCCATTGCAACAGCAATTCGAAATAAAACTCCACCAGCAGTAGAATCTAGGAACAGCTCACGGGTATCAGAGCAACACCGGAAACTGGGTTGTAAAAGTTTGCGCTTGTTTTCAGCAGTCCAGAAAACAGTTTGCTTCATTATCACCCGAGAGAGGAAAAGTTGCTGGGGTATTTTGATAGCGCAGATTGCGACAGCTTCGAGAAGTTATTATTAATTTTGGGATACTCAATTATTGTGCAATTCAGAGAAATAAACGCTTCCGGAAGTTGCTGAAGCTTCGAATGCTCTAGTTCGAGCAATATCCACACAATTTTTTGGCAATTTTTGCAAATCGCTTCCAGGAAAATCGGCAATGACTCCTGCTCATCAAGTATGGACTAATCAAAGTAAAAATGATTATCTTTTGGAGATATGCTTGAAACAAGAAAGGAATAGTGCGCAACGCAGGATATAGAGAATAGTTGAAATGAAGAATGTAGCTCAAGTTTAAAGAGAAAAACCCTTCTAATCCACCTAGTGGTGTGATAATGCCTTTCTCTTCTTTCATAACAGTCTCATTAAAATATATTTCAAACTTTTATTCAATAATTTCGGATACTAATTTTGACACCAATTGATTCAGATTGATTCGAGCAGAGCTTAAAATTGTCACGCATTGTCAATGAAAGAAACCATTCCAGCAGTCTCATTTTCAATGTTTTACTGTCTCATTCCTAAATGACTAACACCAGAACAAACGAGGAGAGACGTTGCATTTTCGTTTCTCATCGAAAAAATGAGGGAGCATAATTGTCAATGTCACTCTTTCTCTGTGACAAGACGAAACCAAACTAACGTCTTCAGGTAGCAACAGCAGAATTTCAATTCTCATTCTTTCATCGATGTATAGAAAATATGTGACGCTTGGCTATAAAAAGTGACTAAAATATGACAAATCGAAGTAATTACATCCCAGAACTTCTTTGGAAACCAAAAATACTACAAATTCGAGCACCAACAGTTAAAACTTATTGTGAAACCTTTTTCTGCCGTTTTCAATTCTCACAGCGGTTGAAAATCGACACTGCATACTATGGGATTTTCACTGAAAACTGCAAATGACTGAAAGGGCAAATGAAAGAAAAAACACAATTTTGAAACTACTGCCCCGCTTATGTCATTGACTGGACATGGATTTCGTTCTCATTGTTTGCAAGCGAAGCTGAGAGTGACAGTAATTTCTTGTCATTTTCGTCTATTTTTCAGTCAATGAAAAAGACTTTTACTTTGACTTCGAAATCGAAAAAAAATGTTTGATGCCAAAAGTCTTAGAATTGCAAGAAACGTCGAGATTTAGTGTCATCTCAAAAAAAATTTTTATGAATAAAAATTTTTTTTGAGGCAGCACCCTTTACCCATGTCCGATTTAGCTCAAATTTTGCATGAGGACTCTTTTCGAGATGCTTAAACATCTGAACAATAGCGCTTTACGAAATTAAAGGTGATCCCAAAATATTGGCACCCTTATATACATTAGAGCGGTAAAAACAACGTGTTTTGTCGGTTACGTCACTTATATCATTATATCTCCGGAACCAAAAGTCACAGTCATTTGGTCTTCGAACTTGATCAATGACCCGAAAATAGCTTTCAAACGAGCATAAGTTTGTTTAAATCAGTTCAGTCATCTCTGAGAAAATTGAGCGCGTATAAATATCTTCGAAAAGTGCACGCACACACACACATACACACACAGACATTTTACGATCTCGTCGAACTGAGTCGAATGGTATATAACACTATGGGTCTCCGAGGCTCCGTTCAAAAGTCGGGTTTTCCAGCAATTCTAATACCTTTCTATAGAGAAAGGCAAAAAGAACTGTAACGAGTGGGAGGTATGAAGTGAAAAAGAAACAAATTCAAATTAAAGGATGGGAAGTTGAAAATAATAAACAAAACAAAACTAAATCAAGAAAGATGTAGAAACGAGACTTAAATGATACAACTCAAACCCACAAACGCTATCTATCTGTTGGCAATAAGAACATCACCACACGTTCACATCCTAGTCATCATAAAATACGGTGCGCTTCGGCGTAATAGTCTGGAAATAGTTACTCAAGTACAAGTTGAATTGCAATGGTGGCTCATTTTGAACTGCTAATGCACTCTTAAATCGAAGACGAAACGCGAAAGGAAAAGAAGTGTAAACAGTTGAGAATGAAGAGTAGAAAGATTCAAGTATAGAAAAGATAGTTAAAATTTAGTTTAATAGTGAAGAGTAAGGAGTGTATCGAAAATAAGCTATCCACAAATTTTTCTTTCAAATTATGATAAAAAACGATAATTTATTCAAACTAAAAATTGATCCTTTATTGTAGGAGGTTAAACTTGAGCATAAGGAAAACCGGATGAAATTTAAGTTATTCCTTCACGAGTTTTCGAACTTTTGATCGAACGCTCTTCATCAAGTTCCGGACAAGCGTTGCATCGAATTTTTCGGACGCTGCCCAAATTTTTTTGAACTCCTGCATGTTCCCAGCTGCCTAACCAGCCTTCTTGAAGACCCTCTTCACGATTGCACAGTAACGTTCGATGGGTCGAAGCTGAGGCCAATTTGGTGGACTGATATTTTTCTCAACGAAATGTATACCCTTTTCCGCAAGCCAATTGAGAGTGGTTTTGGCATAATGAGCCGACGCCAAATCCAGCCAAAACAGTGGAGTTGTACTATGCTTCTTATATAAAGGCAGCAATCTCTTCTGGAAACACTCAGATCGATAGATTTCTGCATTTATAGTTCCGGTAGTGTAAAAAATGGTTGACTTCAAACCACAGGAACATATTGCTTGCCATACCAGTACCTTTCGACCAAATTTCTCCACTTGAATCGACCTGTCCGCATTGCTCGTACCTCCCCAACGACGACAGTAAAGTATTGTGGACCTGGAAGGGTTTTTGAGTCCTCTTTTACATAAGTCTCATCGTCCATCAAAACGCATGCATCCGGATCCTGCAAAAGACGCGAATACAATTTCCGGGCTCGCTTCTTCTGTTTTACACTTTGTTTCGAGATTTTCTGCTTCTTGTAGGTCTTTATGTGATTTCGCCTCTTGATACGCTGGACCATTCCGATACTCGTTCCTGCTGTTTTGGTAAAATCACGTATTGACATTGATTTGTTCTTCATGATTAGAGATCCAACTTTCTTGTCCAGTTTCGGGTTGGAAGAACCGGGTTTTCTGCCTCTTCCTGGTAGCTCATCCTAAGAATAATGTTCCCCAAACTTATTAATTATGTTTTTAACACTGGCATGATGAATTCCAAATCGCTTCGCCAATTTTAGCATAGTAATACCCTTCTCACTTAGCCATGTGTCCAGAACTTTAATTTCCACTTCCTTTTCAATACGCGACATTTTGAAAATGCAGAATTTCAACCGCAAAAACAGCATAGAAAACCATCACAAATACATGCGTACAACACAAATATATGTAGATAGCTTATTTTCGATATACGCCTCAATTGTAGAACGTTCAGGATGAAGTTGAGAAATTCAAAATAACGAGTGAAAAGTGAAAAGTGAAAAGTGAAAAGTGAAAAGTGAAAAGTGAAAAGTGAAAAGTGAAAAGTGAAAAGTGAAAAGTGAAAAGTGAAAAGTGAAAAGTGAAAAGTGAAAAGTGAAAAGTGAAAAGTGAAAAGTGAAAAGTGAAAAGTGAAAAGTGAAAAGTGAAAAGTGAAAAGTGAAAAGTGAAAAGTGAAAAGTGAAAAGTGAAAAGTGAAAAGTGAAAAGTGAAAAGTGAAAAGTGAAAAGTGAAAAGTGAAAAGTGAAAAGTGAAAAGTGAAAAGTGAAAAGTGAAAAGTGAAAAGTGAAAAGTGAAAAGTGAAAAGTGAAAAGTGAAAAGTGAAAAGTGAAAAGTGAAAAGTGAAAAGTGAAAAGTGAAAAGTGAAAAGTGAAAAGTGAAAAGTGAAAAGTGAAAAGTGAAAAGTGAAAAGTGAAAAGTGAAAAGTGAAAAGTGAAAAGTGAAAAGTGAAAAGTGAAAAGTGAAAAGTGAAAAGTGAAAAGTGAAAAGTGAAAAGTGAAAAGTGAAAAGTGAAAAGTGAAAAGTGAAAAGTGAAAAGTGAAAAGTGAAAAGTGAAAAGTGAAAAGTGAAAAGTGAAAAGTGAAAAGTGAAAAGTGAAAAGTGAAAAGTGAAAAGTGAAAAGTGAAAAGTGAAAAGTGAAAAGTGAAAAGTGAAAAGTGAAAAGTGAAAAGTGAAAAGTGAAAAGTGAAAAGTGAAAAGTGAAAAGTGAAAAGTGAAAAGTGAAAAGTGAAAAGTGAAAAGTGAAAAGTGAAAAGTGAAAAGTGAAAAGTGAAAAGTGAAAAGTGAAAAGTGAAAAGTGAAAAGTGAAAAGTGAAAAGTGAAAAGTGAAATGATATTTTTATGCTTTGAAACAAAATTTAACGAAGTTAATTTGACGAGAGTCCACCCTGTATTTTACATGAACAGTTTGAACAACTCTATAGGGCTGTTCTTTGTAGTTTTGACAAAAACCTTAATAATGGTGTTGATTATAACAAACTGAAAATTATAAGGGCCCCAATTGATTAAAAAAAACGCTTGTGAGTAATGTCATAGACATAACCGAGTTAACGAAAATAAGAGTTTCGGTGATTTGTTTTCGTTTTTACTGTAGTTATTTTCTTATTCTAACAAACGACAATAGTAATTCGGGGTAAATTGATTTGTCCTGAAAAGGATCGAATTGTTGAGCTTCCAAGATTTTGAACAATATTGTGTTGAATAGATTTGAGCCGATTTACTAATGCTATGATCACCGAGGCGTCCATTTTAAAATATTGATTTCCAGTGTTATTGGTTCTGGCGTTTAACGATGATGCTGTTACAGTTAGTAACTAGTTGTGTAAAATCGTCTGTTTCGTGTAACACACTAGAAAAGAAATGGTCGAACGTCTCAAGTAGAACTGCGGGACTGAAATTTTATTCACTCGTCCGACTACGAAATAGACAAACACATGTCAGAAGATTTTGTCTTTGAAGTTCGATGATACCGTAAGTTTCAGTAATCTTGAGTTTTGTAAAATTTTCATCAAAAACATCCCAACCTGTTTTCGATAGTAGGTTGCAAAAGTGATGTTGTTACGTTTAGTATAACAGATGGTATAATGACAATTTCTACCCATATTTTCAGTGGGAAAGTTTAAAAAAGAAGCTCTATAAGATGGTATGCCTTATTCATATGAGATAAAAAGTTTTGAGGAGCGCGCATAGCCAGTTATAACTTTTGCCTTACGGTCAATAGTTACCGATCTCTGAATAAACAGTATAGACTTAGACTTAGTCAATTTTCCTGAATGATGAGCAATGAGTTGAACCGCCTTGGGTTAGTTTTGAGACCTTGAAGAGAGCATTTATCATCAAGTGCGAAGCCACATAAAACGTTATTACCCAAGTAGAAAATGTAACTTATCGAAATTTCAAGATGTTCTACAATTGTTTTAGAATTATTATTTATGTTATCAATGTTCAGAAAGATTTTTAAACATATTAAAATTGATTGTGCAATTTATCCTTGTAAAGTTTCACAATACTACCGAAACAATCACTGTAGAACTACTTCCAGTACGTCGAAATCAACTATGCAGCAGATCACCACCTTGTCCATATTGCACTAACAGTTCTAGAAGTTCTGTAAAAAATTTCACATCGTCATGTAAAATGGAAGTAACTACACCAATTGTGCAACTTATAAACAAATTTCAAAATTGTATTGGACACAAAATATGCCGAAACGATTATTAATCTCTTGCGGAAGAGAATTTAACAAAATGATGCTCTCCTGAAGATAAAACTTGATACGCCGAATTAGAACATTACTGTGAAAAAAAGTTTCTGTTAAGTCTGCATAGTTTTGGCTGCCTCATAAAATTGTAGGTCAGTGTGAGTAGTTTTCTTCATTTTCAGAAAAACAATGATATGAAATCCAAAACTTACAAAAACGTTATGCAAAATTTATTTAATTGAAATAAAAACAAAACTTACAAATATGAGAATATTATCATAAATGTTGCGGAAATACAACATTACATACGCAATGAAAACAAAACTGAATCAGAACAATTGTGTTTGGTTTTCATCTTTCTGAATTAATGAGCAGGTCTGACATCACTTCTGAACGAAAAGTTAAGTTCATTAAAGTTACTCTCATGATACTGTTTGTGCAACTTGTTTGTACAACTCCAACACATGGGCTTGCCAAAATAATACCTACAGTGCGTATGCATAGGACGCTGGTCTTACAAGCCAGTTGTCGTATGTTCGAGCCCCGACCTGGAAGGATTCTTAATGTCAGTAGGATCCATAGTAGTAGCCATGCAATGATTCTGTACACTAAGAATCGGCTGCGAACTCTGTTGAAACAGAAAGGCCAAATTCCACAAAAGGAATGTAATGCCAAGACTTTGCTTTGCTTTGCGTATCACAAATGTCGGGCCCGTTGAGAATCTTTATACTGTATTGTTACTTAATTTAAATAGTTTGTTTAAAATAAAAACAAAACGTATAATATTTCTCTCTGAAATATTCACATGTTAATGTATACCGTTACTTAAATAATATAAATCATTACGTTGCGTGAACGATTTTCTATTCAACTCACTGTTACCATCGATGCCATATTAGAAAACCTATTTTAATCCACCTAGTGGTGTAATGATGCCTTTCTTATATTACTCATTACATCATAAATATAATCGTGAAATTCGCAAAAACAACTGTTTATTGAATAGAAATAGGATAATTTGTTCGGATCTAATCTCACAAACTCTATAAAACCTGTTTAACCTGTAGTTCCGGAACCCAAAGTAGTATCCACAACAAATTAAGGAATTCCGTATGAAACTGTAAGACTTTTCTTTTGAACCTAGATGTTTGTGAAAATCGATTTGGCCACCTGCAAGAAAAGTAAGTGAGATCATTTTTGCAGTTTTTGATCACAATTTCCAATTCTTCCGAAACCGGATTCAGATAAACGGAATAGCCGAAGTTGGTTCGTTTACTACCAACAAATATGACCTACAAATTGGAACAGTTTTGAACGTAGTTAAACCTATACTTACTATCTCATGCTCTATTTCGATTAAACCAATTAAACGAAATCTAACAAACGAAACGAACCTGCGTTTCTGTTACTTCTGCATATGTAAGTCAAACTAAACAGCATGGATTAGCAGCATAAAACATGTAGTAGGATTATTATTATTACTATTATTATTATTATTATTATTATTATTATTATTATTATTATTATTATTATTATTATTATTATTATTATTATTATTATTATTATTATTATTATTATTATTATTATTATTATTATTATTATTATTATTATTATTATTATTATTATTATTATTATTATTATTATTATTATTATTATTATTATTATTATTATTATTATTATTATTATTATTATTATTATTATTATTATTATTATTATTATTATTATTATTATTATTATTATTATTATTATTATTATTATTATTATTATTATTATTATTATTATTATTATTATTATTATTATTATTATTATTATTATTATTATTATTATTATTATTATTATTATTATTATTATTATTATTATTATTATTATTATTATTATTATTATTATTATTATTATTATTATTATTATTATTATTATTATTATTATTATTATTATTATTATTATTATTATTATTATTATTATTATTATTATTATTATTATTATTATTATTATTATTATTATTATTATTATTATTATTATTATTATTATTATTATTATTATTATTATTATTATTATTATTATTATTATTATTATTATTATTATTATTATTATTATTATTATTATTATTATTATTATTATTATTATTATTATTATTATTATTATTATTATTATTATTATTATTATTATTATTATTATTATTATTATTATTATTATTATTATTATTATTATTATTATTATTATTATTATTATTATTATTATTATTATTATTATTATTATTATTATTATTATTATTATTATTATTATTATTATTATTATTATTATTATTATTATTATTATTATTATTATTATTATTATTATTATTATTATTATTATTATTATTATTATTATTATTATTATTATTATTATTATTATTATTATTATTATTATTATTATTATTATTATTATTATTATTATTATTATTATTATTATTATTATTATTATTATTATTATTATTATTATTATTATTATTATTATTATTATTATTATTATTATTATTATTATTATTATTATTATTATTATTATTATTATTATTATTATTATTATTATTATTATTATTATTATTATTATTATTATTATTATTATTATTATTATTATTATTATTATTATTATTATTATTATTATTATTATTATTATTATTATTATTATTATTATTATTATTATTATTATTATTATTATTATTATTATTATTATTATTATTATTATTATTATTATTATTATTATTATTATTATTATTATTATTATTATTATTATTATTATTATTATTATTATTATTATTATTATTATTATTATTATTATTATTATTATTATTATTATTATTATTATTATTATTATTATTATTATTATTATTATTATTATTATTATTAGTATTATTATTATTATTATTATTATTATTATTATTATTATTATCAAGGATGGCTTTTATCGTATCAAAGAATGCTCACTCTTCACTCTTCACACGATTGAATCAGTGCCATCAAAGAGAGACTAATATCATCGCAACAACAAAACACCCGGCATGGCGCATTTAACATAGAATAGACACCAGTGCGAGAGCTAATTTTTTTCGATGACATTTCTGAGAATCAAAAGTTAGCACGCCGCTGTGGGGATCCTCTCTGAAGCAACAAACGGTCGCTTATTCTCGTTTCGCGATCCGATTCTGTATGGGCAGTGGATAATTGCGATAGAATCATTTTACTATTGCCGCTTATTCTAACTATGTGCATATAACCTTTGTATAAGTTGTGTCTATGAAAATGTATGTGAATGCTCCACACAAGGGTTTTGAAATATTGCAACCTAGTATGAGAAACATCAAGTTGAACCATCGGTTCGATTTTCTGCGATAATTGTCAACTTGCAATCCTCTCTTGGGAAATTCCACACAGCAACGATCATTATCAGACTGTATTTTTTTTTCAAGGGCCGTGAAATACTCAGAGTATAAAGTGGAGCGAAGAAATGTAGAAAAATTCTCTCGCGGTTCATGCATTGAATGACTCGAGTTCTTGTAGCATCTTCTAACAGATTGAAAATGTTGTATACAATATAGAGAGCAATATAGCAGCTTCTGTCAAATTTTCGGCAATCACCAACGCTGATTATTATTATTATTACTATTATTATTATTATTATTATTATTATTATTAATATTATTATTATTATTATTATTATTATTATTATTATTATTATTATTATTATTATTATTATTATTATTATTATTATTATTATTATTATTATTATTATTATTATTATTATTGACATCACTACACAACGTGTACGAAATAGAACAAAGCACGCCTTGTTCGTTTTGTGTTTTCTTCTTCTTTCGGTGTTGATGGCGATTCGAAAACTTTGACACTCATCGCCCTGCAACTGCGGAACCGGAAGGCGGATCCGGATGATATTTCACAGTAGGTTCAAAGACAGTATGAACTTTAATTCAAAGCAAGATTTGTGAAAATCGGTTCAAGCATCGCAGAGAAATCGAAGTGAATTTAGTTTTACGATTTTTTTTCTCTCCACTTTCGGTGCTCTCGGAACAGGAAAAAAGGGGACCAGTAGTGCCGAATTAAGTTTTCATGCCCACAAACTAACAAGTTCTGCAAACTAGAAGAATTTATCGGACAGTTTTATGGGATTTGAACCTGCTTTTAAACATCGTTCGTGGAAAAATACTAATAAAATTGGTAATTTTCCACATATCACGCTTTAGTTCCGAAACTTAAAGTCGGATCCTGATAAAATTTTCCACAAATTTTTAGGATATTATAAGACCTTTCATTTAAATCTTAGTTTGTAAAAATCGGTTGAGTTGTTCCAGAGATAACTGAGTGTAGATTTTTTCTCAAATTTTCACATATTACCATATAACTCCGGAACCGGAAGTCGCATTCAAATGAAATTCAACAGCAAGCTATGGAACCATAATAACTTTTATTTGAATCTTAGTTTGTGAAAATCGGTTCAGCCATCTCTGAGAAAAGTGAGTGCATATTTTTGTTACATACTTACACACACACACACACACACACACACACAGACATTTGCTCAGTTCGTCGAGCTGAGTCGAATGGTATATGATAATCGGCCCTCGGTTAAAAAGTCGATTTTCACAGTGATTGCATAGCCTTTTTATATGAGAAAGGCAAAAATCAAAGAAAAATTTATTTCGAGATTTTTCAGGTTCAATAAAACATTAGTTGGATCAAAACCGTCTGGAAATTTTAAATATGCTTGAATATACGTGTTTTTAACACCATTCCGATGATTTTCTTCAAATATAATAGATTGTTATTTTCTCAGAAGTTGGTGTACAATCATCAAAACACGTTAATTCGAAGGCGCTTGAAAATTTCATGCGTACGAATACATGTTTCACCATAAAAAGACAGTTCGTTGTCGATTTTTCATTTACAAAAACACAAAAGATCAATTCTACAATATGTAGCATTATCATTCTTCATGTGTAGGTTATTTTACAAGATCCATGTTTGTGTTAGGAACAGTTGTATTGAAAATCAAATGTGAAACTTATTTATTAGAACTTAGGTTTGTTATGTTTTTGTAAACGTCATTCCATTTCTTGTTTACAGTAGGTAGTAGTTTTCACGAGTTTCACAATTGTTTTTTCGCTGATTTTATGACTGCCTCTGTGATGGGATCGACGCATGAGTTTTGTACCAGTTGCACAATAATTGTGAATAAATGTTCGTAATAACAAAAGAACCTAAAGATATGTTGCACAACACAGAAAATTGCGCTTTTTCCATAACACAACAGTTACAAGAATAGTAATATAAACTTACTTGATAAATTGCACAATCAGTAGAAAAATACAGGACAGCAACTTAACATGCTACTTGGGTAGATACTACTATAAAACACAAGTTGTCAACTATTTGCGAGAAGCCGTTTCTCTAACCACTCCGTCGTCCTATTCCAGTATATTTAAAAACAGTACGATGTGGATTCATAACTAACAAAAATTTGTATACTTATTTACTAGAATAAAACGCCTAAATTCTACCCTATTCTTTCAAAGTTAGCATCCTAAATTGGGAATTTCCGGGAGGTCATACAAGTTCAAAATGGTATAGTATGCATGACTCTCTGCGAACTAAATTTACAACCACTCTTCAAACAAAGAGACTATTGTTTGACTTCTTTGTATTGAATATTTTCTTTCATTGGTTCTTTCCATAAGGCAAACACAAAGAGACTCAAATGTTGAGTGAATATAACTTACCAGTGAGTAGATATAACTCACTTTTCAGTATATTTTTGCTAGTGCCTTATGGAAACTACCTACACACTAAGATTCGATTCCGTTGTTCGGTACTTTTTTTAACGGAAAATTTCGGTAATCATTAGAAATCATCGATATTTCGGTACATGAAATTCATTTTACAACAATTATGCAAATTTTTACCGGTCGATTAGTTTTACGCAAGTTTTCATTACAGAATTCTGTAAATAGATATACAATTCATACGGTAAATCTGAATAGACGCCGAGTACGGTAAAAACCATACCGTCCGTATGGTGAATTAATCTTCCATTAACCGAACTTCTGTAAATACTGATTGTTGTGAAAACTAACTGTCAAGCAGTCTTTTTATTAACCAAACGAAAAAATATCTTGAAGGGTTCGTCGAATGGAATGAGGTACAAATGCAAGTTTTTAAAACATTAGAACTACTCAAAGCTTTTGTTTACTCATAGGCAGAAAATAATTTCATATCACTATGTCCACTTGCTACCAATCGTTCGAGAGTTATTTCTGGTGGACTTGACGGGTTGTGCAATGCTCCGAAAGGCGCTCATAATTCCGGTCAACCGGGAAATGAAGGTACATTTTTTCTAGACATTTTTTATGTTTTTTCGTGGATATATAGTGCACCGAAGTCACAACTGGTTCGAATTTTCTCCACTCGTTTCTAAGAAAAATATCCAAATCCGAAAAACCTTATCGTAAGCTTAAAATGTATGTTGTTTTATGAAATCCGAAAATCTATTCAAATTCAGAATTTTAACTAAAAGTAAACAAACACAAAAAATACCGAATCATTCGTTAGATCCATTTGGTTTACAGTTTACGGTAGTTGTCTGACAATTCAGCAATAACCATACGATCGGTATTCAATACAATTACCGAACGTTCAGCTGTTGAAAATTCGATAAAAAATTACCGAATTCCGCGAAATTTTCTAAGTGTGTAGAACTGCTTTTCCTAAAATTAGGTTATTGAGTGGAGTCAAGCAGTTTGAAAACGGCTGTAAATTTTACGGTGCGATGTCGGGTCTAAATTAATCGCTAAGCTACTAGCTACAAACATGATGAAATTGAATACCTATCAGCATAGAGCAAGTAATCCAAGAGATTATACTTTCCGGGGGGCTGGATCAGTGCTATAGTGAGAAATAGAGTGTACTTTTGTCAATGCCCACTGTGGTTTTGTGAAATGTGCAGATAACTTCATATGTGCATTTAGGGAGCACCCTTGTTTCACCAGAAAGCGCATTTGGTGTCACTGATAGGAGAAATCTCAGAATGATTATATTTTTTCCAGGTAATCGATTCAAGTAAGAAGTATGTTGGAGTCCACAGCCTAACTGTCTCTGTCCCCCGAAATCGGGTTCACAAATTCTACCCTTGGTGAGATAGGATTGTTTACCAGTAATCCGGTGGAACAACTTAATACGATGATCTCTCATACTTTGCTGTGATTCTCCGTAATCGGGAAACCCCTGACATGTGCTTGCTTCGATTTGGCTACTGAGAGACGTTATTTGGCTACTGGAAGTCTGCATTTATTCGATAACGCAATGAAAACCATACGAACATGTCGGAGATAATTGAAATCCTCCGTTGTATGTCGTATAGCCAGGTAACCAGGTGTGTCATTGCACAAAACTAAAGCAGAACAATCACCGTCGTAATGTACGTCAGGACGGTGACACAAATTTCTACACCGTTGGCCGAGAAAATGACAAGCTGCACTAATCCTTTAGCTGCTCCAGAGTCCTAGGCGAGGACAGACGATGCAACGCTTCGATTGTTTTGAAAGAACCAAGCAGATATTCATTGAAAATAAATGTATTTCAAACTCATTTTTCCCGAGACCTGATGCCAGGAGCAATAGAATAAATGAAGAAAAAAAATCCAAGGACCTTCTTATTATTGGTCGAACTAAAACGTTGAATGGAAAAGGGTAACGAGCTGCACAATGTCGTGTCTTGTTGTCGACATAATCCTTTCCCTTCATCTATTTTAAGTTCAGACCGGAGAAAAAGTGCCACAATAAGGTGTTTTTGTTTTGTATAAACACAAATTCGACGAACAATCGCTGCTCCCAGAGCAACGACAGCTACTGCGAGCACGAAGCAGCTTCAGATACCTGAGAACCACTGCTCCCGGGGTTATCCGATTCCGATTTGTTTGCAGACGCACAGAAAGCAAACAAGTAAAAACAGATTTCATTCTTTCGATAATTAAAGTTTTTGTTTGACACCGAGGACTTAAAAAAGGGACACAGGAGCCGGCGACTTCTTTGCTACTTCAACCTGGGGACTGTTTGACATAGAACAGTCCGTCTCCGAAGCATTCGGGAAAAAAATTCCCTTGCGTTGTTTGAGAAACCATAAGGATCCTTGTTTGCTGTCAGCCAACCAAACCAAAACAGATCCCACATCAGCAGGCCTCTCCTTTGTGGTTGATTGGTTGGCTAACTACGTGAGTGCAAGAGGAAGTGAGAAACGCTGAGTGAGTGGTTATTCGAGATTTCCGCTTAAGATTTAGGTGAAGCGGTTTTTTTCTCGTATGTTTCTGCTATCGCAATGATCGATGAAGATGCTCGTAACGGCGGAATAATATAAAATATCCTTCTTATGGCTGTATGGGAATAAATGTGTATTATGCTATGTTCGGATAGCAAGAGGACAAAGAATTTCCTGCACTTGTGCAAAAATTTCGTTTGATAATTTATCTTTTTCAGAACCGGCTGTCATCAGAATGGTTGGGTTTTAGAACAGGAAAAAAATATGAAAATTGAAATTGGGAACCACGAGGTTTGCATGAACTATGCTTAAGCGTAAACAACATACAACTGGAACTATTTTTCTATCTAAGCTTTAAAGCATGACCAGGTGGTGGTAACCCTAGTAAACAATAAGCATCAACATAATACTGATTATTTGCCTGATACACCGAAACCTCCTTTTGCGAACTAAACAGGGGTTCATAAATCGAGGTAGTTCGTAAAAATGGTTTACGTTTTTTTGAAATTACTTCGTAAAAAGAGTATACGGTTTTTGGAAATTAATTCGTTAAAAAAATTTTGTGTGATGAATGCGGAAAACTCCATCCATATGAACATTTTCAGAGTGGATGTGAAGATTAGGTGCAAAAAAGCGATGCTTGGGGTCGTTTCAAAATCCAAGATGATCGATAAAGAGTGTATCGAAAATAAGCTATCCACATACATTTGTGTTGTACGCATGTATTTGTGATGGTTTTTTATGCTCAGATCACAGCATGCGGTGCGTTTGCCCGTCAGCTTTCGTTTGTTTACTTGTTTGTGCGCTTGGAATTCTGCGTTTTCAAAATAGCATGTATTGAAAAGCAAGTGAAAATTAAGGTTCTGGACACAGGGCTAAGTGAGAAAGGTATTACTATGCGAAAATTGGCGAAGCGAATTGGAATTCATCATGCCAATGTTAAAACCATCATTAATAAGTTTGGGGAACACTATTCTTTGGATGAGCTACCAGAAATAAGCAGAAAACCCGGTTCTTCCAGCCCGAAACTGGACAAGAAAGTGGTATCTCTAATCACGAAGAACAAGTTAATGTCAATACGTGATTTGGCCAAAAAAGCAGTGTCCTGATGCATGCATTTTGATGGACAATGAGACTTATGTAAACGAGGACTCAAAAACCCTTCCAGATCCACAATACTTTACTGTCGTCGTTGGGGAGGATGTGAGCGATGCGTACAGGTCCATTCAAGTGGAGAACTTCGGTCGGAAGGTACTGGTATGCAAGCAATATGTTCCTGTGATTTGAAGTCAACCATTTTTTACACTATCGGAACTATAAATGCAGAAATCTATTGATCTGAGTGTCTCCAGAAGAGATTGCTGTCTTTATATAAGAAGCATAGTACACCTCCACTGTTTTGGCCGGATTTAGCGTCGGCTCACTGTGCCAAAACCACTCTCAATTGGCTTGCGGAAAAAGGTATAAATTTCGTCGAGAAAAATATCAATCCATCAAATTGCCCTCAGCTTCGACCCATCGAACGTTACTGGGCAATCGTGAAGAGGGTCTTCAAGAGGACTGGTAAGGCAGCTGGGAACATGCAGGAGTTCAAAAAAATTTGGGCTCAAGCGTCCACAAAATGCGATGCAACGCTTGTCCGGAACTTGTTGAAGAGTGTTCGATCAAAAGTTCGAAAATTCGTAGAGGAATAACTTAAATTTCATCCGGTTTTCATTATGCTCAAGTTTAACCTCGTACAATAGAGGATCAATTTTTAGTTTGAATAAAATATCGTTTTTTATCATTATTTGAAAGAAAAATTTGTGGATAGCTTATTTTCGATACACTCCTTATTCGCTGAAAACCCTAAAATTGGCCATTTTTGGATGCGATTTGATGACTAGATACTGGATAAAACTGGTTTAGGTAGTTCCGAATTTCATGATGGTGACTTCTGTTTCATTGAAATTTTTTGCATCTACTCATCAAATCCGTTCCGAAATAACGCATATTGTAAGGGGTTTCAAGAAACACCAATAAGGCGAAAGTATTTTTCATTTGGGGGTTTAGGTACCTCATGGATATTGGTTTGTGCTGAAGTGCACAATTTTAATGTCTTTTACGTTTCGTCTACAGTTCATCAGTACATTAGCAGCTTATGTTGGACTGCTAATAAAGTAAAGTCACTGCAATTTGCAACGCACTTGTGCTTGTACCGAAATGCAATTTCTTTTCTGACGAGCCGAAAAGAATACGAGGTCTGTTCAAAAAGTTCCCGGAATTTTTTAATTGCGCGCGTCTGGAGAGTCCGGTGGTCAAATTTTTTTTATTGTGTTGGTACATATGTCCCTAATGTATGGTGAAATTTTCAGCTGTATTCATTGTTTACATTCTGTCTTGTAGCGGCTGGTGTAGACGTGTTTTTTTGAGCTCGGCGATTTTTGTTAGTTTAAACAATGTAAGAATTGAAGAGTCAAAGAATTTGTAATAAATTTTGCGTGAAAAATGAAATAAAGTGTAACCAAGTGTGCCTACGGTGAGTCTGCTATGAAAAAAAACAAGAGTTTACGAGTGGTATAAGCGTTTCCAAGATGGCCGCGAAGACGTTGAAGGCGACGAACGCTCCGGTCGACCCAACACGTCAATAATCGATGAAAATGTGGGAAAAGTGGAAAAAATGATTATGGATGATCGCCGAATCACTATTAGAGAAGTTGCTGATGAAGTTGGCATATCAGTTGGCTCATGCCATCATATTTTTTCAAATGTTTTGGGCATGAAACGAGTGGCAGCAAAATTCGCTCCAAAACTGCTGAATTTTGATCATTTTTTTGGCTAAAAACAAGACTTTAATCATGCCCCAACCTCCTTATTCACCAGATATCGCTCCGTGTGATTTTTTCCTGTTCCCAAAGTTGAAGAGACCCATGAAAGGACAGCGTTTTTCATCGATTGAAGAGATAAAGGCAAAATCGCTGAGAGTGCTACAGAGCATTACAAAAAAGTGACTATCAGGGGTGTTTCGAAGACTGGAAAAAAAACGCTGGCATAAGTGTATTATATCTAGGGGGGATTACTTTGAAGGGGACCATATAGATGTAGACGAATAAATAAATATTTTTTTAGAAAAATTAGAATTCCGGGTACTTTTTGAACAGACCTCGTATAACTCTGTTTGCGTCCAGAAAACCGTCAATTAGTTTCAGTTCCTTTCGGCTCGTCAGAAACGGCTTTGCACTTCTGCGCAAAACAAGTGTGTTTCAAATAGTAATGACTTTACGTTTGCTAAGCGGATTATGTTGACCCGCGAGCTGGCATTAGGAGTCCAACATAATCTGCTAATGCACTGATGAGCCAGTGGCGAAACGTGAAAGAAATCAGCGTGTTCTGTTTATCAATTCGATTATGCGGTTATTCTACCAGACGGAAGAATCGATTTCCTCGGCCACGTACTGACTTTACCTCGCGGAACTCCCAACTTTTTCGCGATCCCTCTGTGGAACTAACTTAGATTTTCCACGACCACGCCCAGATTGTGTTGTCGAAGCATTTCTTACTTGGAAGCCATTTCAAAAACTTTATAGGTTATGACGAAATTTTGTACTTGCAAACATTACTCCCCAAGCTGGTTTCACTGAAAATTTCACCAACTTTTATAAAATCCATATCATTGCTGATGTGGGAATTTTAGTTTCAATGAAGTTGTGATATCAACGTTTTATGCAAAAAAAATTGGGAACCTATCGGAGTAAGCTTCAAATTTTCGAGTGATCTTCGAGTGAGAAATTCGAATCGATTCCTCAAAAGATTTATTTTACTCACTAAACAAACGATGGGGGCGGCCAATGAAGTTATTTTTTTTGGCACGTCACTGCTTAAATCACTCAAAACTCGATAAGATTCTTACAGAAAACTGAAAAATGAACCGAAATCATGAATAGAAATTTATTAATTACGATTTAGAAAAAAAAGCAGTAACAGTAAAACGGAATTTCATATGTGAAACTTGGACGGTTCATGCACACACATTCCATCATCTTCTCTACAATAACGGACGGCGCAACCAGTAAGCACTAATAATGACAGTAAAATAGCCTTTCATGACAATCAAACAATTCCTATAGATCTTTATCTGCAATATGAAAGCTCATCTGTTGTAAATCGTTCAGAATTCAGTTTTCAAAATGCACAATGTTTGTGTGTGTGTGCGTGCGTGTGTGTGTATAAGTGTGTGTGTGTCTGTATGTGTGTTGTCAACTAAGAGGTCGAGATCTCAGAGATGGCTGGACCGATTTTGATCAAACTAGTCGCAAATGAAAGGTCTTCCCGTCAAACGTTTGAGGTCGGATGTTTACTTTTTGAGTTATACAAAGTTTTATGTCAAAATTTTCAGTTTTTGACAGTATCTGTCACATTTGACCTTGAAAAAAGAAAATTTTTTCGGACTTAGATTCCGCACGGTAATAGCTATCCAACAAGCCATAGATTGTTAAAATCCGTCTATTTTTAACGGAGATATCGACATTTTTGTGTAAGCGACTTTTCCTCCTATTTTAGCAGTAGAATTTTTGAGCGCTATATGGCAAAGAAATGCTTGGGAGCAACGTAAATCACGATTTTTATACTGTTACATACAAAGTAAGTTCTAAGTACCAAAAAGACTGTGTACAGCATCCTTTTTCATGACATTTTACCTCGGACCGATTTTAGCATGGTTCGTTTTTGGCAACATAATCGTTCGAATATGACATACATAAATCAGATGATGGCATCATTTTCGAGTTGAAAGCAATTCCATAATTATATAGTTTTAAAATACTTAGAGCAATAAATGGTGGAAGAACATAACACCCATATACCATTCGAATCAGTTCGTCGAGATCAGCTAATGCGTGTGTGATAATAATTTCAAAATAAATAATTTCACTCAATTTTTTTCG
This sequence comes from Malaya genurostris, assembly GCF_030247185.1. Lineage (NCBI taxonomy): Eukaryota > Metazoa > Arthropoda > Insecta > Diptera > Culicidae > Malaya > Malaya genurostris. The sequence continues at coordinate 56,867,305 of NC_080572.1, read as the reverse complement.
GAGATGACTTAACCGTTTTCTACGAACTTAAATCCATATGAAAAATCGTATGCTTCCAAACAAGGTTCCTGAATTATGTTTGGTTCCAACCTCTGGTTCCGGAACTACAGGATGATATGTGAAACGAAATTAAAATTGTGTAACTCATTTTTCTCGTAGATGGCTGAACCGATCTAAGATTCAAATGAAATCTAAGTATCATTTAAGATTTAAATGAAAAGTTATAATATTGTATGAAACATCTTGATTTTCAGTCAGATCCAATTTCCGGTTTCAGGGATACAGGGTGATTAGTATAAAAATGTCTATTTCATATAAATTAATCATGTTTATCGGGTTAGTAGATTTGGATAGTCGATAACCAAATAAACTTATTTCAGTTTTAGTGATATTCAGCTTGAGATTCGGAAGGCACCCAAAAATTTAATTCGTACTACGATTTCTCAAAGATGTTTACACTGATTTTCAAACATTTTGAAACAAATGTAAACTATACAGCTACTCATGTAAATTTATTTGACTTCGGTGTATTCCGGTTTCAAATTCCGGTTTCAATATCGAATCGTTTCTCAAAGCTCAATCGTTTTCTCAAAAAAGCCAAATCGAATCTCAGAAACAAAAATTAAATATTAAATAAGCATATTGTCCCATACAAAATTAAATAATTTTATCCAATTCTGACTTCCGATTCTGGAATTACAGGATGATGAATTTTTAAAATTCAAGCCGATATAGAAGATGACAATCCCGAAAATCTTCAAAGTTGGACTCAAAACTATTGCAATTTATTCGTCAAGTCAATTCATGGCCATATGAATCGGTTTGAGTTATGCTGGTTCCTGAATACCGGCTCTGGAAGTACCTTAAATTACAGTAAACTCTAAAGTGGAACTTACTTCGACATATCATGGAATGTTTGATCGATTGCCCTACTTTTAGATTCAATTTCGATCCGATTTGCAGTTTCGACATTACAGAGTAAAGAGTGATCAAAATCTTAAATTGTCGCTTAAAACGACGGTCATTAAAATAATGTCAGGAAAACTGAAAACCGAAGAATATTCATGCAAACAACACATGCGGATTGATAAAAAAAGGTATCATCTCACTGCTACGTGGATTAATCACGTTTTTTCTTAAATATCATCGAGGAGGATGTTCGCTAGTGAAACTTTCACAACTAATTTTTTGTCATGTACGATCAGTTTCAGTGAGAATCGCGTTTGAAAAAAATTAGTAGTGAACTATTCTTCAGTGAGTTTTCTGATCGATGATTTTTTTGTCCGAAAATCATTTGCGAAAAATTTTAGTCGTGATTTTCGAAATGGGATCGGATTCAATACAGTTAAAATTTATCAATGAAATAATTTTTATTTTTTATTTTATTATTGCCGCTTTGGAACCAACTTTTAAAATATCCTTTGGAGAACTCTTAGGCATATATCAGAAATCACAAGAATATCAATTTACTTTTAATTAAGACGAAATTCAAACTAATATACCCAAGCCGTAGCAACTACAAATCAAACAGCGCAAATATTGTGATGTGATACGTTTTCAGAATAAATTGTGAATATCTTCGAAATGCTTTTTAACAATTGGTTCATAATATGTAAAAATTGAACTATTTTAAGAATATCTAAAGTAAAAGTCTTAAAGAATTTTCCGTCTATATCATGAGACAAAGGTGTGGAATATACTTGTATTCTTATGTCTGAAAATCATAATTCGTTCGTATGATACTAGAATATTATTTTGTTTGAGCGCACGAAACTTTAGCCTACCCGAGAGAAGGATTGTTATAAAACAATAGAAAGCATATTCCTGTGTTGAATATTTGTTATTGGGAAATGAATTTATTGTTGCTCTTTCGAATAAAGAAGTATCCAACAGGATATGCAATATTTAATTTTCACTCGGTCAAATATCTGAATTCTTTTGAAATGTTTTAGTGTATCGCTGATTGAATAAATGGAAACATGTATGAAATCGAAACGAGATTTGCAAATTAAACAGTTATTACTTTATTTGTTATTTATCCCTACTCGGATAGCTAACGATGAATCAGGCCTACTCGGACGGGACGGAATTGTGATTCATTGCTGCTATTTGATTGATGGCAGAAGAGGAAACTGTTTCCATTATACCCCACCAGTGGTAGATATGACCCTTGTCCGTACATGAATTTTTCCATAGCATTGCATTAACTCATCCCACTCGCTGTAACAAGAAAAGGAATGCACTTGAATAAATCACGAGGTCAATAACAGTAACAATCGGAAAAGTGCCCGGAAACAGGAGCAAGTATAAGCAAAAACGCTTAGTTCTGCTAGTTCAAGGACTCATATGAGCATGAGCCCACTGAGGACTGTAGGAGTACTTTCAATAGCCCATGCAATAGCCCAGATTTATGGAACCGATGTATACCTCATGTACTTTGTTTAATTAAAGTTGATTTTAGCTTTGTTCGAGTTGCCAGTTTCCACTATGTAGGTTGTAACATTGAATATTAGGAATGCGTGAAATCGATTTGTAGAAATAAGCTGAATTAAGATTCTCTACATGCTTTTATTGATACGAATTCTACTACTTATATTATTTCAAAAAGTAAGGAAATGGATTTTGTTTTGGTTGAAAATGGCTTGATTGTTATTCAAAATATCCTCTATGATGATTTATACATTTTTGCACGCGAATGAACCAATGATCGAAGCACTTCTTCGCTCCGATTGGGACACCTCCCAACGCGATCACGAATTTTTTTTCCTTGATGTGCGGGTATAAAGAGAAGTCATTGGGTGCTAAATCAGGACTGTACGGTGGATGTATCTATCAATTCGAAATTTTGACCAGCCTATTAGGCGCTGGTTTGAGATTCTCTTTTTCGTTTTGCGAATTTCTCTAAATACATCAGGCAAACAAATGGTTGTGTACCATTTAGAACTGACCATCTTACTTTGCCTTAGTGGCACAGGTTTGACACGACCCTTTTATTCGAAAAAAAAAACAGGACACCAATTGCTTCAAAGTGCTTCGAGAGCGAACAACTTTTGATGGATATCGCTAGATATGGGATATGGGAGACCCATACAGTCGATTGCTGTTATGTTTCTGGCTCATACGCATAGATCCATGATTCATCATTTGTCTCACATACGTCTTTTGAGCTTCCGCATTTCACATGACGATCTTGCGACTGCGTTTGAATCTATGGAATCAGTTATAAATTATTTTGAGAGTTGGCGCTTCATCACCAAAGCCCGAACGATCAAAATAGCATAGTTAGGTGAAATGCACTCGTGAATCGCAAAAATAAATCGCACGAAAGTAATCACGAGTTAAGGAGTGTATCGAAAATAAGCTATCAACAAATTTTTCTTTCAAATTTTGATAAAAAACGATATTTTATTCAAACTAAAAATTGATCCTTTATTGTACGAGGTTAAACTTAAGCATAATGAAAACCGGATGAAATTTAAGTTATTCCTTCACGAATTTTCGAACTTTTGATCGAACGCTCTTCATCAATTTCCGGACAAGTATTGCATCGCATTTTCTGGACGATTGAGCCCAAATTTTTTTGAACTCCTGCATGTTCCCAGCTGCCTTACCAGTCTTCTTGAAGACCCTCTTCACGATTGCCCAGTAACGTTCGATGGGTCGAAGCTGAGGGCAATATTTTTCTCAACGAAATTTATACCCTTTTCCGCAAAGAAATTGAGAATAGTTTTAGCGTTGTGAGCCGACGCTAAATCCGGCCAAAACAATGGAGGTGTACTATGCTTTTTATATAAAGGCAGCAATGTCTTTCGGAGACACTCAGATCGATAGATTTCTGCATTTATAGCTTCGGTAGTGTGAAAAATGGTTGACTTCAAACCACAGGAACATATTACTTGCCATACCAGTACACCTTTCGACCGAATTTCTCTACTTGAATCGACCTGTCTTCAACAACGACAATAAAGTATTGTGGATCTGGAAGGGTTTTTGAGTCCTCCTTCACATAAGTCTCATCGTCCATCAAAATGCATGCATCAGGACACTGCAAAAGACGGGAATACAATTTCCGGGCCCTTGTTGCTGCTCGTTTCTTCTGCTCTACACTTTTCTGCTTCTTGTAGGTCTTTAGGTGATTTCGCCTCTTGATACGCTGGACCATTCCGATACTCGTTCCTGCTGTTTTGGCAAAATCACGTATTAACATTGATTTGTTCTGCATGATTAGAGACACCACTTTCTTGTCCAGTTTCGGGTTGGAAAACCCGGGTTTTCCGCTTTTTTCTGGTAGCTCATCCAAAGAACAGTGTTCCCCAAACTTATTAATGATGGTTTTAACACAGGCATGATAAATTTCAAATCGCTTCGCCAATTTTCGCATAGTAATACCCTTCTCACTTAGCCATGTGCCCAGAACTTTAATTTTCACTTCCTTTTCAATAAGCGATATTTTGAAAATGCAGAATTTCATCCGCACAAACAAGTAAACAAACGAAAGCTGGCAGACAATCGCACCGCATGCTATGATCAGAGCATAAAAAACCATCACAAATACATGCGTACAATACAAATGTATGTGGATAGCTTATTTTCGATACACTCCTTAATTTACTTTTCTGCTGAGACGGAATTTTTCCACTGACTGTAAACAAACAAATCCCGATCATCGAGCCGTAACAAGTTTATTACAAAAAGCCGTTTTTGTAGCAAGTGCTTATATGAGTCTTTTCTACATATTTTTCATCGAAATTTAAATTAGATCTTGACATTTTCTACACTCTCACCGAATAATGTCGGAACCGGAAGTCGGGTCTGAATAAAATTACAAAGCAACTTATGAGACGCTTTCCGTTTCTGCCCAGCTTTGTGGAAATTGTTTCAATTATTCCGGGGAAATCAAAGAGAGTTATGTGTTTTCAGAGTTTTGGGCCGTACTGGGGCACGGTACGGCCAAAACGAGTGTTTTGAAAACCGAAGTGCTCTTTTTCTATTTTATACATATTCTACCTCGTTGCTTCCTATCTAAAAGATGGAACCGGGCAAACATGTTCTAGCTGGGTATGTGACCATAAGACAAAACATTTTAATCAAAGTATGGAAACATCAATTTAGCGGCGTTCGGCGAAATCAAGTGTACTTCTACATTCTTTTCCGCATTTTACTCCGTCAATTTAGAACCTGGAATCGGATCCGGATAGAATACAATAGCAGGCTATGAGACCATAAGACCAAACAGTTTGCAAAAATCGATTTAGCGGTTAACAGGAAAATCTGGTGTACTTTTGTCATTGTGCTGTACATTTTATCTTCAATTCAAACCCGTTTATTTAGAATTTAGTGAGCGAAAATCATTCTCGTGGTTTGCCCCTTTAACTCCGAAACCGGAAGTCAGATTCGGACATAATTCAATAACAGACTGTGGGACTATGAGACTTTCTTTATGAATTAAAATTTGCGATCGGTCCAGCGGTCTTTGAGAAAACCAAGCGCACATCTTCATACTCATTTTACTGCGTTATTCCGGAACCGGCAGTCTGACCTGTATACAATTTTATAGGCAGTCTGACCTGTATACAATTTTATGAGACCTACAATTTGATTCTAAATTTATGAAAATCGGTCCAAAGCTCTCTTAAAACGAGAAATTCGTGTTTACGCGTTGCTCCGAAAATCAGATTTCAAAACAACATTGGCCATGTAACTATAACAAATTATAACAAATTTTGAAATCCGTTGAGCGAACTTTGGGAAAATAAAGTGCTCTTATATCATTTTTTAGTACATTTTCCCCACTATTCTGAAACAGCAAGTCAAATCCGGATAGAATTTAACTTTCGACTATGACTCTACGAAACCTTTCATTTGAATCTACTTGTAAAAATCGGTTTAGTGGTCTCAGAGAAATTCGAGTACATTTTTTTCATTTTTAAGCACATATTACTTCGCTACTCTGGAACGGGAAATCAGATTTGCAAAATACTCAGTAGCAAGCTATGGGACCATAAGACCTTTCGTTCGAATCTTTTGGTATGCAAAAGTTGATCCAACATCTCCCGATTAAAACCAGTTTACTTTTTCCATTTGCTATGTAATTTGAGACCTTTTGCAAGTTTTTCAGCATGCAATAAGCAGCTCAGTAGTTTATGAGAAAATCGAGTGCATTTTTACCTTTCCGACGACCGACGTTTGAACCGAGGCCCGTAAGGTCGAATGTCATATACCATTCGACTCAGCTCGATGAACTGAGCCAACGCCTGTGAGTGTATGTGTGTGACAAATATTATCAATCACTTTGCTCGGAGATGGCTTAACCGATGTTCACCAATTTAGATTCAAATGGAAGGTCTTATGGTTCCATACAAAATTACTGAATAACATTTGGAACCGACTTCCGAATATGATGTCCCAAAAATGTAAAAATAATATCACACACTTTTCTCGGAGATGGATGAACCAATTTTCAACATCTTAGATTCAAATGAAAGAACTTAGGGTGCCATAAGCATATCTCAATTTTTGTTCGGATCAAAACTCTGCTTAATATAAAATGTCAATTTCATGATTATTTTCGCCTTTCTCATATAGAAAGACTATACAATCACTGCCAAATCCGACCTTTCAACCGAGGCCGAATTTCATTTACCATTCGATTCAACTAGATGAGTTGAGCAAATGTGTGTGTGTGTTCCTGAATTTCATTTGGATCCGACTTCCAGTTCCGGAATTACAGGGTGATATGCAACAAAAATCCGACCTGGAAGGATTCTTAGGGTGAAGCCAGAGAGAAAGCGACAAGCGACGCGAAGCGCAGCGATGTGAAGCTTGACAGATCGCACGGAGTCGCGCGGCAGAGCTCCGTCCATTCAAGTTCTGCAGAAAATTACAAGTATGTCGGAGTGAACTCGATGCGATCGGTCAGTAGTCGCTTCGCAACGCATAGAGTTCACTCTGACATACTTGTCATTTTTCTGCTGAACTTGAATAGACGGAGCTCTGCCGCGCGACTCCGTGCGATCTGTCAAGCTTCACATCGCTGCGCTTCGCGTCGCTTGTCGCTTTCTCTCTGGCTTCACCCTTAGTGTCAGTAGGATCATAGTACTAGCCATGCAATGATTCTCTTCTCTATGAATCGACTGCGAAGTCTGGTTAAACAGAAAGGCCAAATTTCACAAAAGGAATATATAATGCCAAGACTTTGACTTTGCCACAAAAATGTGAAAGAAAAGCATCGGAACTGTGAAAATAATGTCATTCACTTTTCTCGGAAATTACTTAGATCCATATGAAAGGTGTTGTTTTCCCATTTAAAGTTCCTGACTTTAATTTCGATCCGACTTCCGGTTTCTGAATTACAGGATGATATGCATTAAAATTTGTGAAAATAATGTCTCTCACTTTTCTCAAAAATGGCTGAACTGATTTTGACAAACTTAGATTCGAATGTAAGGTCCAAAGATACCATAAGAATATTCCAATTTTAATTCGGTTTAAATCCTGCTTTCGGAGGTTGCGTGCTTAGTGTAAAAATGTCATTTTTAAGAATTGTTTTTCATAAGCTACCTCTTTATATTGGCTAGTGATTTGCTCTAGTTTGCAGACAACGAGATTCTGTAACTAAAAAAACCATTGATGGTCCAATATATGATTTGCTGCATTTTATCGAAGTCCGACTACCGGCACATTTTTTTTCAAAATTTAAATCATAGTCATAGAAAATCGAAAAACACTTAGTAGGTCACATGTATAGGATAATGGTTGAATGAACCGAATGTCATTATACCGATATCCAGCTTTCGGTTCCGCAAGTACCGACAATAATAATCAAATATGATAAAATGGAACTCACCTCACTTGCCCACATATGATTGATTAGTTTTTCACTAACTTAAGTTCAAATGTAATCTATCAATGTAGTAGTATTATGCGACAGAAATCTTCAAAACTATTTTCTATTTTTTTTAAATTGTAGTATTTCGAAGAATTTCTGCTGAAGTATATAGGAGAAAATAAGTAATATGAAAAAAGCATTAGTACACCACTAGGATGATTAAATCGGGTTCCTTTTTAATATTAATTCAAAAATTTTTAATATGAAATTTTCGAAATCGAAAAAAAAAATTTGATGCCAAAAGTCTTAGAATTGCATGAAACGTCGAGATTTAGTGTCATTTCGAAAAAAAATTTTAAATCGACTTTCTAGGACTTAGAAAAAATATCAAATGTCCCAGAAAGTAGATTTTTCCAAAAAAAAATTTTTTTTTAAGATAACACTAAATCTTGACGTTTGATGCAATTTTAAGATTTTTGGCATCAAAAAAAATTTCGATTTCGGAAATTTTATGTACCGCTGGGCAGCACCCATGTCCGATTTAGCTCAAATTTTGCATGAGGACTTTTTTCGAGGTGCTTAAACTTTTGAACAATAGCGCTTTACGAAATTAGAGGCATAACTTTGTTACAATCGGTTCAGCCATTTCCGAGAATCTTGCCCGGTAAAAAATCAACAACAAAGTCGCAATCATTTGATCTTCGAACTAAATCAATGGCCTAAAAGTAGCTTTCAAACGGACCTAGATTTGTTAAAATCGATTCAGCCATCTCTAAAAATATCGAGCTGTAAAAATATCTTCGAGAAGTTCACACACGTACACACACACACAGACATTTTCCGATCTCGTTGAACTGAGTCGAAAGGTATATAATACTATGGGTCTCCGAGGCTCCGTTCGAAAGTCGGTTTTTCCAGCAATTATAATACCTTTCTATAGAGAAAGACAAAAAGGTTTATGTGTTTTTAGCCACATTATATTCGAACAATTATAATTATAAATATATAGCTTCTACAGAAAATATGACTAAAAAGAAGTAGTAGGTAATCAATTGTACATTCTAAAAAAGCGATTAAAAATATATTCCGATTTTTCGTGAAATTTATACAAAAATGTGTATTTTTACAAGCCAGGGATTTTTCTTTCTCGAAAACAGCTACTCGCATCGTCTTGGGGTCAAAAAATAATATATGCAAAATTGTATGAAGATTGAATAAATAAGAAGTTTGGCGATGGAGAACCCAGACTAACATAAAATATGAATTTTCTCGATTTAGCTCCTCATATATCTCAGAAATGACTGCATTCAGGAAGTAGCTTCCTATGAGCTTTTTCATTGAACGTAGGTCGGCGAATAACATCGTTTTTCGAAAATTGTTCAACAGTTTTTCCTCAGGAAACTTCTTCATTTATCATCTCTCCAACTTTTAAAACATTCATTAGTATTCTTGTAATTTGACTTTTTTGTGATATAAAATTTAAAAAAAAAATCATGCGATAAAATAACTAAAAATTAAAAAAATAATTTCATTTACGATTTCAAGAAAAATCTGAATATTTTTTTTCTGTGCATATTTTTTTCACAAATTCAATTGATTGCCTCAGTTCGTGCTCGCATCTTATCCGACACAGTCGAAAATTTCTTACGGTCGCGACGACAGAAAAAAAAAACAATAGAGTGTACGAAATGGGTAAATACGATTTAACAAAGCCTGAAACTTGGCCTACAAGGCCAAATTCAATTTGTATTGATTTAAAGCGCTGCAAAGTTAGACCGGCAGCACCCGAATTAGAACTTAAGGAACGAATGCATCTAAACGTTAATGATGTAAGTGAGATTCAACTCAACAAGGCGTCTAACTGTGTGTACATTATGTTCAAACGTGAAAAAGATGCAATTGCATTTGCTTCGGTTAATAACGAGGTGCACAATGTTAAATATAAAATCCCTGTGTACTTGTTGGACATTGCCATAGAAGTACGCGTGCATGACCTCCCCCCGCAGACCAGCGATGGGTATGTTAGGGAAAGTATGTCGCAGTACGGTGAAGTTCTTTCCATCGAAAGGGAAGTATGGCGGAATTTTTTTCCGGGTATCCGGAATGGCGTGCGAGTGGTACGTATGCAACTACGTAAAGAAATTCCATCTTACATCATTTGTGATCAAGACGGGATACATCCGTGTGAAACGCTGATTACGTATGAAAATCAACTGGTTACATGTCAGTTTTGTGAACAACCTGCACACTACGGCAAACCTTGCACTGAAACTGCGAAAACAAACAAATCATACAAAACAAGGACAACCGCTCAACACCGGAAACTAGTGAATGCAGTGCTCCTGTCTCAAGAACACCTTCACCATCTAACCAATTATCAAACTGCAATCAATGTACAAAGTGCATCTACAGCAACTACCAATGAACCCAAGAATGCGATCAACAATGAAAACAAGGAAACGGAAACCACTCACAACTCGATGTAGCAATGGATGATATGAGCCACGGACAAAGTGACCTCCAATCTTCGCTAGAAGGAAATGGAAACTCCTCTCCCCCTAGAAGAAGGATGACAACGAGATCCAACAATAAAAAACTAATATATTGTAACAAAAACATTGGTAAATCGGCCACGTAAAGCTTATGTATACGCAAATTAGCCTGAATAAAAATTGTTATAAAAAAAAAGTTGATTGCCTACAACTTCTTCTCAGTCATATTTTTTGAAGAAACTATATATAGCTAATTATATTTATTATTTTTATTATTATTTTTACGTTTCGTCTTTGACTCATCAGTGCAGAGCAGTTCAAATTGAACTGCTTAGTGCTAAACTCGACAGTTAAATTATATTTGTTTGAAAATAATGTAGCTAAAATACATACGCCTTTTTCAAAAATTAGTCGGAAGTAAAAAAAATCTCTAGACCAGAGAAAAATTTGCTATACCGGTCACACATGTAAATTCTCATGCATATCCAAAGGGGTAGTGCCAGAATTTTACCATTTATGGACGATTTGGCGTGGAATTGCTCTATATGCTCCTTTCTTCATTGTACCAAGCATTACTTTTACGGCTCACCTCAGAAATGTGTGCGGAAAATATATTTAAAAATTTGTAAAATATGAGTTCCTTGAATTTTTTTTATCATGAACATGTCGCAGAAGTTGATTTGGAACCTTTTCTTTACAAAAAACTCGTATAAGTCAAATTGGCTTACTCTTGCGAAAATAGGTATATAATCAACTTCCGCATATCTTGTGTAGAATTTGTTCTGCAAAAACCATTCATTCCAGTTCACAATGATTAATATCTTGACAAGCTCTTTATGACGCCGCTATACGCGTCCATATTGTAATTTTTCGAGCTCCATCTCAGAGATGGCAATAGAACAACCCTCACGCACTTGTACACCCGATAAGACCAATCAATCTCCTTATCAAAACAGCCTCATAAATAAATGCCTAGCTCCAGACAGATGGAGAAATAACCCTATTATTCTAAACCTTTATGAATCCATCAAAATATGACATCCATCCGCCGCTGCTGGATGGAATCACTTTCCGCCTGACGGATCGAAGCAGCCGGCAGAGCCAAAGACAAGCGGACAAAAAAAAACCTGCAGACGAAAATTGCCAGCATCACAGCTGCAGCATTCGGCTCGAAATATTTTCCGCGCACCCCACTTACCGGCAATCGAGAAGAAAAAGGTGAAAAAAGTATGACACACAACCTCAATCAAGCTCCGATTACCGCGGCACACTATGAAAGCCTATCTTCCCGTGCCAGTCCAACCTATCCGCCCCCTGACATGTTTCTGCTTCTGATAGATCAAGTCAAATACATGACCCCTGGAACGACGGACGAAAAATCTAAGGAATATCGTAGCGCACAAGCGTCAAGCTTGTTTCCTGTGCGAAATCCGGTTTTCTTTTCCGGTCTCGCAGAGTACTCTTCACAAGTCCTGAGATGGAAAAATCTGAGGAAGATCCTCTTCGCCCGTCACTTGCTAATCCTGCCCTAGCTGTCTGGTATCCCGCAGTTTCCCCCGTCGCACGCCAAAATGTGCACAACAATACGGAAGCCGATGCGTGCGGTGGACAGAAGCTACGGGGGAAAAATTTATTACAATTTATTCTGATATGAAAATGACAAGTGCCGTCGCACAGTTGTACGAAATTTTATTGCATGCTTCGTAGATAAACAGGAGAAAAATGAATACGTATTCGACGGATGTGGACGGAGAGGAACCAAGAGGGAGATGAAGGACGTAACACCGTGGCACGCTTTTGACTTGGTAAATTAGAACGGGGCCGAATCCAGGAAGTCATCAGTCAGCGGTTATGCGGAGATTCATTTTTATTAGCACGTGGGTGTGTCCGCTAGGCTAAAATGTGCTGCTAAAAGACCATCGATATCACTTAGGACATTTCAGGATTTCTATTTAGGTGACCCAGAATTGTTCAACTAACTGAAAGAAAAAGGGGAATGGTTGTGTGCAATTTATGGAACTTGGCAGTGATCATTTTCGAACTCCGCATCAGTTTGAGATAAAACGTCGGTTTGCGTAGTCTATGGGACAAAGTTAGTTGTCGAAACCTGCCTGGACAAAATGCATGCAGTTCAAATAGAGCTGAATACGGGGTTTCAACGGATTCATATATCTTGGAAAGCTAGTGACATGCGATAACGAAGGTAATTACGAGACAAAACAGAAATTTTACGATTGCTATTAGGGCTTTCTACGGACTTTGTAGCAAGCAGAAGTACCGTTGCTGACAAACCCGTACAAAACTGCTACTATTTGAAGAATTTAAAAATTGAAAAAATATTGACGATGCGATATGTATTAAATTTTATTTTTGACGTAGGACTATAACCTATAAACAGTAATCAAAAAAAAATTACAGCTCAACCAATTTTAAACAGATTTTCGATACATTAGTCCAATTGCTTGGAAATGTTTCTACACATCGATTCAAGTAGATAAATATTATAAATATTATAATATAATAATCTGAACCAAAAGAAGATGTTTGGTGTACTTTTTAATGGGTGGAGTTACACCATTGATTTTTGGTGCGCGATTAAAATTTCGATTAATTGATAAACAGCACTTTTAATTCGATTTTTTCGATCTTTAAATTAAGTGCAAAAATTTTAAAAATACAAAAAAAATCATTTTTTTGACATGTGACATGTAAGTGAAGTGAATGTGAAAGTGGAAGTGAGAACGGTAATAAGGGCCATTATTTCTTATGCATTAAACCGGAGTAAAATGAATGATATATCTAACTTCTCATGAATTAAAAATATTATTATTAACAACATTCATTAATATATTTGAACATAAAATTACATTTATTTAAAAAATTTAAACTGTTCAACAGCTTGTGAGCTCGAAATAGTCTAACATTTACATAGTTTTTCCAATCAACTGGAGGAATGACAGTGTGAAAACGCTATGTTCCCTTAATTGTTACTGCTTTTGAGAACCGATCTTCAAACATTCGCTTTTTGTTTTGGTATATATCACAACCCAAGAAGAAGAAATCGATCAACTCCGTGCCCATTCGTACAGTTTCATTACGGTTAAAATTGACTGTTTATTTCCCCTTTGAAGACTTGCTCTCGTGGCAAGGCGCTTTACACTCCCAGCCACTCCATCACAAGGTCATTTTCAATTTGGAAATCGGAGTGATGATAATATAAACTGGAAATTTTTTTTATTTTTGAACTGCTGTGGAGCTCCATCCGAAAAGTATTGGATCTTTTCAAGATTTATGATTTTTTTTCAAATGTTCGCTCACTTTTTCCTGTGTTTATGGGGCTGTGTATACACAGAATCAGAGATGTCTATCTCCTCTGTGTGACGAAGAGCAAGCAAAATTTCTCCCCTCACACTGACAACTTCAACGAGAGCTCTTCTTTTTCACATTTATACACCACTGTTGTGTAAAGTGTGCACGCATCATGAGTGCGTTTGTTTATTTCCTTTTACCTCTTCCACTGAATCGCACTAAAGTGCTAGAGCATTAGCTAATAAATTCTCTGAGGTGGATGCAGATACTTTCACAGAGGTGTACACGCCGGTGAGCACTCTGCTGTATGGTTTTCGTAGATGAAGCGTGGACACGCAAAATCAGCAAAATAAAACAATTTATCGTAACATTTTCGGTTTTCCTTGCAAATTTTTCATAGCAAGGCCAGATCTACTCTCTATTAATTGAAGTTCACAGAAGTGTTCGCTCACCATCACGCGCCAGTGGTCACTTGGGTGTATTTAGACGAGAGCGCGTGTGAGCGATTCATGTGAAGAGAATGTGTTTCACTCGCGCCAGCTGCTTTAACCACAAGCACACACTCAAATGCTGTCTATTAGACACTGAGAAGAAGTGCGCTTTCCTCTTTGTGCGGTGCTTCGTTTTTTGCATCCTCGGTGTGGCAAAAATGTGACTCTAGTGTGTATCACTCTGGTGAAATGCCATCTCTGCACAGAATCATGGTTCAGGCAGTCTGAAATTCCAAGTAGGCAATAGTGTTTACTTCTTCATTTTCTCTGTAATATATTACTGTTGAAAATTACGTGGCTTGAATATTGTTCCAAAATCATGCATCGTAACATTTTTTCCGGGAGCTAAATTTTTCCTTAGTTCTGTGAAGTATTTGCTTTGTTTTGAAGCCACAAAGGCATGAAGTAATAGTTTCTTGAGATCTTTCATGAGGGTGTCAAGGAACTCATTAGCCTCAGTGCACACATCGAGAAGACTACAACGATTAGTTGTTGTCCATTTTTTAAAACCAACTTCATCAATACCATTTTCATCAAAATAAGATTTAAGTTTATTATGCATCGTGTTGGTTTTTGGACACGATTTGCAATTTTGGCTAAAACACGATTCGTTCGGTTCTAGGCAAATCAATTTAGTCAATAGGTCCTTGTATGCAGGGTGTTCTTTATTGATCCACGAGCTGTTTTTGAAAATTTTGTTAAATTTGAATCCTGCAACATGAAAAATGTGTTATTGACGAGGTATTCACTGAACTTATGGCTGTTTCTAAGAAGTTCTTCAACATACGTATTTTAATAAAGGATAACTAACCTTCCAACATTAATTTAACGTTTTCATGACTAATGCACACGCATACAGTATGAGTTCCAATGGTACCTGCCAAGACACATTGTTGATGTCGAAGTGAAGCAAATTTCGAAAATCCAATTTTCACGTATGGATATTTTTCTTTAAATTTTGCGTATAATTCCGAAAGATTCATCGAAACAAATTTATTTTTGTACATGATGTCTCCTACCATCTTCTTGAATCACTGATTCAAAGTCTTTTTTACCCGGAAGTTGTTTTGAGTTTTCTTCATTTTCATAAAATGCAACAATTTTTACTTTAGTAGAAGTGTCTAAAAATGTGGCTCCAATTTTTCCTTTCATATTCGATGAAGCAGTAATAGTATTATTTTGATTTTTTTTGCAGTTTTAATTTGCCACGTAGTTGATCCTTCAATATTTTTGCAAATTTCACGATATGACCATTCACTGGTTAACTGTTAAAAGTTGAGTTTTCCGAAATCTTAAGTATTATTGTTATTGTTTGTATTAAAGAAACAAGATGTCAATTATACCTGTTTTTTCCAACTTGAGAGCGTTTTTGATATTTTCGATAAATTAGGAATATTCTCGAGTCATATTCGTATATGTTGAGGGAACAATACCGAAATCTTTCTCGAATCGCTCTTTTACTAATTTCGGCTTTTCTTCCAGCTTAATAGACGTATAAGAATTTTCAATCTGTAATTTGTTATAAAGTTAAACTTATGTTCTTTTGAGATAAATTAAAAAAAATGATTGATTATATGGTAATCAAATAGTTAAATGATTTCAAATATAAAATGTATGCGTTGATCCTTGGTTACTAGATACATCGTAAAAAGTTTGACTTTGAGATACTTCCGGCGTTTGCGATTTATTTTCATGAGAATAAGTTTTCATATCTTTACGACATTTTGTGCATAGTAAACAGTTTTTACCAGCATCACTAAATATCCATAACTTGTCAACAGGAAAAGGACGTAAAGCACTGATCGCTTTAGAATCTGAAGATAAAACACGTGGCAATGTTTTAATGAAATCAACTTACGAGATGATGGCTTTAAAAACGGATTACAACAAATTGTTCATCTTTTGTTGTTGAGTGAACTCATGTTTTAATGCAGTAAAGGAATTTCACAACACTTGAAATTATGCGCTTAAAATCGTTGACAATATTTAAAAACAAAACACTTACGTTACTATATTTTTACACGGTTAAAGTCACAGTAAATCAGAGTATTATAAAAAACACAATATCAATTTACCAGCAAGTACAGAAATTAATGAAGTCTGTGAAAAAAAATCGCAACTGAATACTACTGTTGATGTGACTACAGTTTACTGTTTTGCGCTTCAACTGCTGTTGATGCAAAAAGAGTCCCATATTTATGAAAATTGATTCTTATGTAAAAAAGTACGAGGAATCGAATGAAAATAATTAATTTAAATGAAAGGTAGCTTAAGAGCAAAATAAAATATTTTT
The DNA here is from genome assembly GCF_030247185.1 of Malaya genurostris. Lineage (NCBI taxonomy): Eukaryota > Metazoa > Arthropoda > Insecta > Diptera > Culicidae > Malaya > Malaya genurostris. The sequence continues at coordinate 56,850,892 of NC_080572.1, read as the reverse complement.
CGAAAAAAAATTATTTTTTCTGTACTTTAGAATAATTTTTAAGTTCTCAAAATATTTTTATCAAAAAGCTGGAACATTTATACATAAGAACATGTATATTTTAAAATTGTTGCACTTAATTTGAAGGTCGAAAAAAAATCGAATTAAAAGTGTTGGTTTTCATTTAATCGAAATTAAAAAGTACACCAATCATCTTCTTTTTGTTCAGATTATCATATTATAAAATTTCATCGAAATCGGAGATGCACGGGTTCAAAACTGTGTCAGCAATTGGTGGAATGGCCCATATATTTTAACATTTAGGAGTTTTTGGTTTGTACCACAAGTTAGAATAAGTTTCGATTTCTTCGTGTTTTGCCTTCGGCTCATCAGTGCTTACAGCAGTTCGAATTGAACCGCCAGCTCCGCCTAGCAGTTCAATTTAATCCGATAAGCAGTCGCTTTTAGTCATTTGGGGGTTTTAGATCCTCATGGGTTCCGATTTGTGCTGACTATTTTCATTTATTTTACTAGCAGACTATGTTGGACTGCTTATGCTCCCTGCAACATAATCCGCTAAGCGGACATAAAGTAAATGTTTTAAATAACTAGTGTTTTACATCATTAGTGATCGAAATATTAATTAACAACGAACAAAGTCTGATTTTCTTTGTTTTTCTAGCCATTATCATAGTTACTTCTAACAGAGTTGACAGTTTCATATACATAGGTTCACGATAACAAAACAAGAACCAGTATCGAACCGACTTGCACTCAGAGCTGCCAAATAAAAATATGTTAGCGCTGTTCTTTAAGGTTCTATTTACAATTTTAGAAAAACCGCCATTGTTGAAAAACGATATCGCTAAATCAATCTTCGAGGAAAACATAATTTTATTCAAAAAAGCTAACTAAATGAACAACCACATCGATGAAAACTGCTTTCTCGTTTCTCAACAACAGCTGTTTCCTCAAGATTGTAAATTGACACTTTGTATCGTAGAGAAGGTTGCTGTCTTCGTAAATAACTAGACACATCATCGAACATGCTTGTAAAATTTAAAAAAAAACACCCATCAAACTAATCATTTCAATATTTTTAAAGAATCAAATCAAAGAAATTATTTAACATTTTCCATATTCGTATGCACGAGCTTCTTTCTTAACACTATTCATATGATCATTCCTCCGATTTTTACTTCCAGATGATGTTTCCGAAGCCTGCTTCATGTTAGCACAGTACATCTCAGTTGGCCCTGATTCCGGTGCGTTTGGAAGATTAAAGTCCTTCAGCACAAAGTAGACCTCATTTAACTTGTACCACATCAACGTATCTTTCGAGTAATGGCACGAAGCTAAATCAGGCCAAAAACGGTAGTAGACGGTTTTAGAGGCATTCATTTAAATCTATCTGCCCGTTTTCGGTCCCGGCTGCCCAAAATGTAGTACTCCGCTATCTCCACGAACAAGATGCTTGCCAAATCATGTATTTTTTTAGTAAACTTTAACCTTTTCTGCTTTCTACCGTCTTCTAAGACATCAAACTTAAACAGAAATTCCGGGAGTTGCAGGATCATGGCTTTCTTGATCATCCATAATGAGACAATGTGACTTTGTCGACATCTGTATGCGTGCATATGATTTTATCGCCGTATTCTGCCGTTCATTTCGATTCTGTCCCTTTTGAACTTCTTACATATGATGAATTTTTTTTATGTCTTGCTCGCAAGGTGTGCTCAACCGAAATTTTTTCACCACTTCTTTTACATAACTGTTTGGAAACCGCTTGAAAGCTTGAGTTACCAACTTGAGGTCATTTTCACTGAGCGGAAATACATTTTGGCCACTGCCTTTCTTTTATATCAACAGTTGAATGTTTCTAATATAGATTGTACAATTCCAAGCCGATGGCACGATGATAGAGATACGGATTTTAAAGGTAAAAACGGCAAAATTATTTTACGCCGCTGCAGTTCTTCCGAATCCATCTTCGCAACGATTGTGAAGCTACTACTGTCACTTACAAGATTTAAACATTACGCATTGCACTAGTTTCTATTAAAAGTTAATTGAAATTAATTACTCCTTTATTGCATCGGATTATGACCCATTAATTTCAAGATACAAAAAAAAACGAATAGTTTAAAGATTTTTTCCGATGGAACATGAAATTAGATTGCAAAACACGAATGTGAGTCCAAGAGTTGATTGATTTCGCTGAAAAAGTTTTGTGATAGAACGTTTTTAAGGAAAAATGGCTTTTCAAAATTATAACGCCACTTGCAGTTTATTGAGGTTCGGATGATTAAAATAAGCAACAAAAAGCATCTAATGATCCGTTGCTACACCGGAACGGTTTATTGTCTGAAAAATACGATTTGGCATACTTTGCACCAATTTCTGCAGTGTAGCCAGTTCAATAGCTTCCCAAACTGAACAATAACACTTTTTAGCTCTTGTAATGATGAAAATTGACTATTATCGGCATAAATTTGTCGTACCATAATACCCCAGAGATTCTCAATTGGATTTAAATCCGGTGAACAAGCTGGCCAGTTCAAAATATTAGTTTTCTTGGACTTTAGCCACTTCATTGTTTCAGCACTTTTATGAATACTGGCGTTATCCTGCTGGAAAATGAGCGTTGACTTGCGTCTTCCTTTAATTACTGGCAGCAGACTAGTTTTGAGGACATTTATGTAATCGAAACTTTTCATTTTGTGCGATACAAATTGAAGTTTCAGCCTGCCGGTTGCACAGAACGCACCCAAACCATTACAGATCCATCATCAAAATTTCTTTTTGAGAAATATCGTGGTTCCTTACGTAGATCACGCCAATAACCATTGAATCCATCTGGTCCGTCTAGGTTAAACTTTTTTTCATCCGAGAATATCACCTGTAATAGTTTAACACATTTGTTATTAAAAAGTTTAAATGCGTTTGTTTTTTTTTTTCAATATTGCAGAACATGTTCATACCTTTTTCCAATCTTCGGCCATGTTCCGACGTGCAAATTCCAGTCGAGCTTCCTTGTGGTGAGGTAGTAAACGAGGAACACTGTTCATTTTTGCTCGAACTATGTTGGGCGAAAATTTTGATGCCCTCCATACCGTCGAAACTGAAGCTTCCAACTTAAGTTCAGCTCGGATTTGTGAACAACTCAAGGTATAATTCGAAGATTTATTGACAATTCGACAAGTATCTCTCTCTGACAGTTTAAGCATTTCTGCATTTTTATTCTGACCATACTTTGCTGGATTTTTCAGAAAATTTGCGACCGCACATCTGCTTTCTCCTGAAATTTTCCTGATCCCCCATCCTATTTGTGTCATTCGATTGCCATCGTTGAGTTAGGGTGGTCCCATCAAAATCACGCGAAAACTTGAAATTCGAGTGTGGCCTTATAATTTTGAAAAGGTCTGTATAAGCAGAAAACATTATTGCAAAAATCAATAAATTCTGGCTTATTCCATCTACTCTCTTGATTGATGTAGAGCAATTTCACACCAAATCGTCCATAAATGGCAAAATTCTGGACGACCCCCTGATCTAAAGTTTTTTTTACCTTTTTTACCTATTTTTATATATATAAAAAATAGAATTCGCTCAAACTTTCGAAAATTTTTCCGAGGCCCGGAGGACCGAATGACATATACCAATCGATTCAGCTCGACGAACTGAGCAAATGTCTGTGTGTGTGTGTGTATGTGTGTGTGTCCGTATGTGTGTTGTCAACTAGTCGCAAATGAAAGGTCTCCCCGTCACCCAAAACGCTATTGAATGGTTTTGAGATCGGATGTTCACTTTTTGAGTTATACAAAGTTTTATGTCAAAATTTTCAGTTTTTTGACCGTATCTGTCACAATTGACCTTGAAAACAGAATATGTTTTCAGACTTAGATTCCGCACGGTAATACCTATCCAACAAGCCATAGATTGTTAAAATCCGTCCATTTTTAACGGAGATATCGAAATTTTTCTGTAAGCGACTTTTCCCCCTATTCCAGCAGTAGGAGTTTTGAGCGCTGTATGACAAAGAAATGCTTGGGAGCAACGGAAAACACGATTTTTTATACTGTTACATACAATTGTTTCTAAGAACCAAAAGGATTGTGTACAGCATTCTTTTTCATGACATTTAGCCTCGTACCGATTTTGGCACGGCTCGTTTTTGGCAACATAATCGTTCGAATATGACATATATAAACCAGATGATGGCAGAATTTTTTTTAATGATTTTGTTTTGAACTACTTACAGCAATAAATGCTGGAACAACATAACATCCATATACCATTCGAATCACTTCGTCGAGATCAGCAAATGCGTGTGTGACAAATAACTTCAATTAATTTTCTCGGAAAATTTCTTTTCTACAAATTCAGATTCATACGAAAAGTCGTATGCTCCCAAACAAAGTTCCTGCATTACGTTTGGTTCCGACCTCTGGTTTCGGAACTACAGGATGATATGTGAAACGAAATCAAAATTGTGTAACTCATTTTTCTTGAAGATGGCTGAACCGATCTAAGATGCAAATGAAATCTAAAAATCATCTAAGATTCAAATGAAAAGTTTCAAAGTTCTATAAAACATCTTGCTTTTCTGTCAGATCCAACTTCCGGTTTCGGGGATTGTATAAAAATGTCTATTCCACATAATTTAATCAGGTTTATCGGGTTAGCAGATTTGGATAGTCGATAAAAAAATTAACTTTTTTCAGTTTTAGTGGTATTCAGTTGTCGATCAGAAGGCACCTAAAAATTTAATTCGTGCTATGATCTCTCAAAGATGTCTTAACTGATTTTCAAATGTTTTGAAACAAATGTAAAGTGTACAGCTACTCAGGTGAATTTATCTGACTTCGACCATACCGCTTTTAGAATTCCGGTTCCAGTATAAAATCGTTTCTCAAAGCTCAATCGTTTTCTCAAAAAAAGCCTAATCAAATTTCAGAAACAAAAATTTTAATTAAAACAAACTTATATACAAAAATTAATTATTTTATCCAATTATGACTTCCGGTTCTCGAATTACATGATGATGAATTTTTAAAATTCAAACCGATATAGAAGATGACAATCCCGAAAAGCTTCAAAGTTGAACTCAAAACTGTTGTAATTTATTCGTCATATGGCCATACGAATCGGTTTGGGTTATGCTGGTTCCTGAATACCGGCTCTGGAAGTACCTTAAATTACCGTAAACTCTAGAGTGGAACTTACATATCATGGCATGTTTAATCGATTATCACACTTCTAGATTCAAATTCGATCCGATTTGCAGTTTCGACATTACAGAGTAATGAGTGATTAAAATCTCAAATTGTCGCTTAAAACGAGGGTCATTAAAATAATGTCATGAAAACTTAAACACCGAAGAATATTCATGCAAAAAACACATGCGGATTGATAAAAATAGGTATCATCTCACTGCTAGGTGGATTAAACACGTTTTTATATATATAAAAAATAGGTATAGAATTCGCTCAAACTTTAGAAAATTTTTCCGAGGCCCGGAGGGCCGAATGACATATACCAATCGATTCAGCTCGACGAACTGAGCAAATGTCTGTGTGTGTGTGTGTATGTGTGTGTGTCTGTATGTGTGTTGTCAACTAAGAGGTCGAGATCTCAGAGATGGCTGGACCGATTTTGATCAAACTAGTCGCAAATGAAAGGTCTCCCCGTCACCCAAAACGCTATTGAATGGTTTTGAGATCGGATGTTTACTTTTTGAGTTATACGAAGTTTTGTGTCAAAATTTTTAGTTTTTTGACAGTATCTGTCACAATTGACCTTGAAAACAGAATATGTTTTCAAACTTAGATTCCGCACGGTAATACCTATCCAACTAGCCATAGATTGTTAAAATCCGTCCATTTTTAACGGAGATATCGAAATTTTTGTGTAAGCGACATTTCTCCCTATTCCAGTAGTGGGAGTTTTGAGCGCTGTATGACAAAGAAATGCTTGTGAGCAACGGAAAACACGATTTTTTATACTGTTACATACAATTGTTTCTAAGTACCAAAAAGACAGTGTACAGCATCCTTTTTCATTACATTTAGCCTCGGACCGATTTTAGCACGACTCGTTTTTGGCAACATAATCGTTCGAATATGACATATATAAACCAGATGATGGCAGATTTTTCTTTAAATTATTTTGTTTTAAACTACTTACAGCAATAAATGCTGGAAGAACATAACATCCATATACCATTCGAATCAGTTCGTCGAGATCAGCAAATGCGTGTGTGACAAATAATTTCACTCAATTTTCTCGGAAAATTTCTTTTCTACAAATTCAGATTCATACGAAAAGTCGTATGCTCCCAAACAAAGTTTCTGCATTATGTTTGGTTCCGACCTCTGGTTCCGGAACTACAGGATGATATATGAAACGAAGTCGAAATTGTGTATTTCATTCTTCTCGTAGATGGCTGAACCTATCTAAGATTCAAATGAAATCTAAGAATCATCTAAGATTCAAATGAAAAGTTTCAAGATTCTATAAAACATCTTACTCTTCAGTCAGATCCAACTTCCGGTTTCGGGGATACAGGGTGATTGTTATAAAAATGTCTATTCCACATAAATTAATCAGGTTTATCGGATTAGCAGATTTGGATAGTCGATAAAAAAAATTAACTTTTTTCCGTTTTAGTGGTATTCAGTTGTCGAATCAGAAGGCACCTAAAAATTTAATTCGTGCTTTGATTTCTCAAAGATGTCTTCACTGATTTTCAAATATTTTGAAACAAATGTAAACTATACAGCTACTCAGGTGAATTTATCTGACTTCGGCCATACCGATTTTAAAATTCCGGTTCCAGTATAAAATCGTTTCTCAAAGCTCAATCGTTTTCTCAAAAAAAGCCTAATCAAATCTCAGAAACAAAAATTCAAATTAAAACAAACTTATATACAAAATTAATTAATTTTATACATACATACAAAAATTAATTAATTTTATCCAATTATGACTTCCGGTTCTCGAATTACATGATGATGAATTTTTAAAATTCAAACCGATATAAAAGATGACAATCCCGAAAAGCTTCAAAGTTGGACTCAAAACTGTTGTAATTTATTCGTCATATGGCCATACGAATCGGTTTGGGTTATGCTGATTCCTGAATACCGGCTCTGGAAGTACTTTAAATTACCGTAAACTCTAAAATGGAACTTACTTCGACATATCATGGAATGTTTAATCGATTGTCCCACTTCTAGATACAAATTCGATCCGATTTGCAGTTTCGACATTACAGAGTAATGAGTGATTAAAATCTCAAATTGTCGCTTAAAACGAACACCGAAGAATATTCATGCAAAAAACAGATGCGGATTGATAAAAAAAGGTATCATCTCACTGCTAGGTGGATTAAACACGTTTTTAAAATCAAAACTTGTTATTGAAAAGGGCGTATGTGTTTCGAGTCACGTGATTATATAATAATTATAATGTGAAATATATAGTTTCCACAAAAAATATGTCTAAGAAAAAGTTGTAGGTAATCAATTGAAATTCCAAAATAATATTAATTGAGAAAAATCCTAATAAAATCTCTAAAGATAATAAAATTAATTTTTCTAAATTCTTAGTTGTTCCATCGTAGGATTTTTTTCATTTTATACCACAAAAAATATCAAGGATTGTGAATGTTTTATAAGTTATCCATAATAATAATTTCCAATGTACGTCCATCATGAAGCGTATTTTCATTTTCGTTTGTGATCCCATCTCTCTATCATATGAGTTCGTGCAAGGGTTTTACCACCGCCAGAATCGCGTTGCTTATGATCAAACTTGTCATACGCGGTTCATTTCGTTAGTCTTTGCTGTCTATTACTTATCATCATCATCAGGAACAAATGTTCATACAAAAAAAAAACTTACGAAACTCCACTAATAGTTACTGTCACTTGGTGGTTAATAATCATTTCAACAAAAGTCACACAGTTTCTCTTAAATCTACACAAACTGCTTTCTGCTTTAAATCGTCATATTATACAATGGCCCGAACTTCTTGTTTCATATCGATGTATATCTCTTCCACGTTGGATTCTTGTCTGCAGATATTTGTCAAAGCAAGTTGTTTAAATCACAGTTAATTTGTACTGTAACAGCAACAGCATTGTCGGAGGATATATATATCACAGACTTGTCCGTCACAGTGATTAAAGATTCTTTTCTCGTCATTCATATATAAAAGAAACAATAATGGTCCTAGTGCACTTCCCTGCGAAACCCCAAATTCAGTTTGTTTGGCTTCAGATATCACAGATTTGAACTTAGTGCACTGGCATCGATGGGTCAGATATAACGAAAACCATATTCGTGCAGTGTCACTTATACCAGCAAATCTGTGTTATCCGTGTTATTATAAAAGTTTTACGCGACAGAGTTTCAAAAGCTCGTTTCAAATCTAGAAAAAAACGGTAATTAAGACTTTCGTTCTAGACATTCCTGTCACTGTTCAAAAACGGGACTAAGAGCTGTTTCACATGAACGTGCTGGCAATTTGCAGATTATTCTTGTACTACACAGATGAAAATATTTTGTAAATTTACATCTATTTTCATGCACCTATTTGGAGCAGGTAGTGAAACGTAAAGTTACCTTACAATTCTGAACGTTTCAATATAATTTAATCGCAAAACTAAGCGTTAATTGAAAATTACAGTTCTTTTCATGGAGAATTCAGTACCATCCAATTTAGTTTTGCATCGATGATGGTTTACAATCAAACTTTAGATTAAACCCACACACTTAAAAAAAATCCTGTGATTTAACATCTTATTAGATGCACATAAATGGAACGTCGCAATTCACGCAAATTTACGTGGATGAACATTTAATATTGTGTCTAAAACTCCATGACATAAAATTCATTGAAAGAAAAAAAATAATACTGATAGCAATCGCCGCGACTTGAACCGAGAATCATTGGATTGCAAGTACGTCTGTTAATCGACTGAACCACAGAGGCATGCATCTGCTTGCCTGGAAAAAGGAGCATTTAAATTCATACAGTCGCACCTGCTAGCAGAACGCAAGTTACAGTCGAAACCAGTAAAATTCAAGCTCATATAACATTAAGTCATTACAAATAAAATTTTCCGCCTTTTGACAAATTAGGTCTTTATAAATTACATCGCCTGTGAAATTCAATTTTTTTGGAGTGCATGTCTATTCCATGTTACTATTGATTTACATGTCGTGTAAATTTCATTATTTCTTTCTGTGAATAACCGAACAACTGAACGCAATTTTTCTAGACTTATCGGGGTAAAACTGCGTAAACTGTGTTTGTAGTATATTCACTTCGTAACTCAACTGGCACTCCAGCTATTTTTATCGTGTCACTCAAGTTAAAGTTGCTAATGAAAAAGTATGTAGAAAGTTTTTCAAGCTCTAGGAATTAAATCAACTGTAATCTTTTGAAATATTTTTCGAATTATTGAAACCGTTTGAAATTATTTGGAATAAAATTAACGAATGGAGAGGAAAACCAGAGACGTAAAAGTTATCAGTTTCAACAATTGTCGGAAGCTTTCAAATATTTCGGAATTCTCTGAAACAATTTTGTTTCTAAGGCCATATAAAATCCTCTGAAATCAGTGTGTTTTCAAATGCGTCAATACTTCATTATACATAATTTGTGCCGAATCTTTTATCATTTGAGCAATAACACGATTAAAATAGTTACTCAATGGAGAGTTTTACTGTATCCTCCGATGATAAGAATTGAATCCAAAGATAAGAAATGCAGATGAACGTATGTTAACAAGTAAGGAGACGTTCTGTTACAGCATACTTCACTGCCAATTTTAAGTGTAAGGGGCAATTTCTATTGTTACTAGAAGTCGTTCTAGGTCGCACATGAAACACCTTATGATCGAAACCTCGAACATTTACGTCACATGAAAAGCGGGTATTATTGGACTATGAAGATTCCTTGAAATAGGTTCTAAACGTACTTCGAGTTAGAATTTTGTCTTGATACACGTAAATAAAGAAGCTTTATATTTTTATTTCCCGTTGCAGATACATTTGCTTATTGGCGACCTAGAAAGATTTCACTCAAGATCCGGAACGTTGGAAACGCCTGAGTTCAACCCTAGTGTGACTTCATTCAGAAAAATTTGTTCCGCTCGGCGGCTGTCAAAAGTTTCGCGAGAAAAAAAAAGATTGCAACACGTTCGATCATATGCGTACGACTAGTACATCCCACTCTCTCCGCCCCCGGTATCGATAAGGTTGGCAATGGAAAATAAATCTCACGAGTGAGGCTCAATAGGCCTAAAAAATTTTTTCCACATATCGCCAAGCTAATAAAACTGACGTTGACGAATGTGAAGACAGTTTGAAGTGATGTTGTTTCATTTGTGCCATTCCACCCCCTCCCTGCCTGTCGCACCCATCATCCGCAGACAGACAGGAGGGACACAATCACCATCCACTTGACTCATCTGCCAGGACGCGTTTGCTAGATGAAACGCATTCTAGCTCTGGAATTCCGTTGTTCAGATCTGGATTCAACTGGCGGCGCCGGAAGGAAGACTACTGCTGCCAGATGGAACTAATCCATTTTTCATGCTCGCTTGGTTGTCGCCTTTTTTATGGATTTACTCCGAGGGCCAAACAGCGCAGCAAAGTTGTACATCTAAGGCAAACATTAGTTTTGTTATTGCGCTATCTGCGAAATTGCAGACTGAGTTGCCAACGGTGATTGCAGTAAATGTTTGCTGATAGCGATTTGGTGGTGTTTTTTTTCCACTCCTCATCCAATTTGTTCTGAGTCACCAGGACAGAAATATTTTTGCAGGGGGTGTCCTCCTGGATGAGGGATGCAGCTACAGATATGGCATGGTACTAGATGAGATATGTTTTATTCACGATTGATGTTATCAAACTCAATATTTGCTATATTGGCAAAAAAGTAAATTTTTAGCATTAATAGTTTTTCGGGTGTTACATTGTCGCACACGTACATAACCACAATGAGGGTATCAATTGCAATTGTCTATAGCGTCCATTTCTTGTGTACACACCTCAACCCAATTGTTAAGCTTGGCATAATTAGATCGGGAACACGAAACTTTATGGATTGTGCAGTAATCCACATGCTGTTTTTCGAAATTTATTAAAGTTATAAAGACTGTCCCAGAAAGTATGCACGCAACCAAAAACCGCTACCATTTCGCAATGGCTCAGAATCTGTCAATTTTTATGGCTGCGTCCTGTTGTTTACAGTCTTCTTTAACCATTTGTGCAGTTGTTTATTCGTTTTCATTAGTTTGTTTCGAAATGCATGGACTTTCAGCAGACCAACGTCGAAAAATTGTATTCAAATGGTGCACAGAACGCGGACTGTCACTGAGAAAGATAGCAAAAAGGGAAGGAGTAAGTGAAAAAGCCGTGCGAAATGCAATCAGGAAGTTCAGTGAGTATAACACCTTTGAGGATAAACCGAGAACGGGTCGAAAAATAGGTCCAGCTAACCCTCAGTTGGATAAACGTATACTGAAGGCATTCGTGCAAAAGAAGGAGGTTTCAGTTCGGGATGTGGCCAAAAAGTGTTCACTTCGAAGTCAAATGTTCTTCGTGCTAAAGAACGTTTGAATATTCTAACCTATAAGAAGCAGAAACAACTAAAACGTAGTCCGAAACAAGAAGCATCGATCAGGCCGAGGGTTCGAAAGCTGTACAATACGATTCTTGCTGGAAATTTGAATTGCATAATCATGGACGACAAAACCTACGTGAAACTCGATTACAAATCCTTGCCGGGACCACAATATTATACGGTGCGAGAAAGGCAAGTGCTAAACCAGTCCGAGACATCGATTGAAGTCGAAAAATTTGGTGAGAAAGCTATGGTCTGGCAAGCAATTTGTAGCTGCGGTAAGATTTCGAAACCCTTCATCACCACTGGTTCAATTAACAGCAAAATATACATCAAGGAATGTTTACAAAATGACTTCTACCCATGATTCGGAGTCACAAGGATCCTGTTGTCTTCTGGCTGGATCTTGCTTCTTGCCACTACTCGAAATCAACGGTGGAATGGTATACTACCAAGAAAGTCACTTTCTTCCCAAAAGACATGAATCCACCAAATTGCCCACAACTTCGACCAATTGAGAAATTTTGGACATTAACGAATGCACATCTTAGGAAACATGTTTCGGCAGCCGAAAACATTCAACATTTCGAAAAAGATTGGAAAAAAGTGTCAAAACTTGTCGTCAAGAAGTCTGTACGGAATTTAATGAGGAACGTTCGCAAGAAGGTGCGCCAGCTAGTCTACAATGGCTAAGTAGCAAATGTTGTTTTTAATATTTTGTTGTGGTAGTCTAATATTATCAGTATATCGAATAAAATTTGAATATCTAACACTTGTGAATTATTTACAGCGAAATCAAAGTGCGTCCATACTTTCTGGGATAGTCTTTATTCTGATATCTCAGTGAATCATATTTATTGCCAAAATTTGGCATAACATATTGCAACAAATATAGCGACATCAGCAGATGATTTCGAACAGTTTGTTCGCGAAAAAAAGTTTTTTTTTAAATTTCATTCCATTTTAGTATAAATAACACAAAAAATCTATCTACTTTCATACGCAAATGCACCTAGGATCATATTCCAAGATCCTAGAACTACTTGGAATGTTGTCCTTCGGGACTACACTGTACCACAGCAAGAGCTACAACAGCTAATGTATATTTTATAGCTGTTTTCAGGTATGCTCTCGATAGTTCAACAACTTTAGTGAAAACAGGGTTTATTATGTACACAAGCAATCCGCAGTTCATGAATAATTTTTCAATGCTGCTCATAGTTATGGATCTACATATTGCCTACTTGTCTATTCTGATCTGAAGCGTGAATATTACCTTCGATAATGCACGTTGTAATCCTGGTAGATCTTAAGGCTTGAACACCAGGTAATGTTGGGATGGCGTAGATCATTCACAATAAGCCTATTAATCTCATCTCATCACAAACATGGACCCTGTACAAGGATCTTGTTAGTTCACTTGGTTCGCTTAAGGCCTATATTCCAGGTAGTTTTTGGATTAACAAACACTTACTCATAATTCATCCCAACGATCCCAATAATTGAATGTGATAGTATGGACCACAAAAAAAAAATTTACTAATATCATCGGTTACATTGGTAGAACTTGAGGCCTATATTCCAAGGAGGTTTTGTAACTACAAGACATAATCACATTCACAGACATAATAACATAAAAACCGCACTCAAGAGTCATGCAAAAATCACCACAAATTAGGATTGAAATTCACGATTCCATCATATCTGGATCCGACTTCCGACATATATAAATTGGTTCTGCAACTTATCACTGTTGAGTATTCCAATACACTTAAAACAATTATGCGGCAAATCACCAACTTGTCCATGTTTCACTAGCAGTTATAGAAGTTTTGCCAAATTTTTCCCATGATCATGAAGAAAGGAAGTAACTATAACAATTGTGTAACTTAATAATTAAGTTTTTCCAAATAGCTATCATAATTCGGACACAATTCATGCCGAAATGGTGAAAGATCTTTTGTAGAAGGAAAATGAGTGAAATGATGCTCTTCGCGAGGTAAAAAATGATAAACCAGATTGAGAACGTTGCTTTAAAAAATATTTTTCTGTTCAGTCTGCATAGTTTTGGCAGCCTCAAAAAGCAAATTTAGGGCAATGTGTGCAGTTTTTTTTCATTTTTCGAGAAATGGTATGAAATTTAAAACTTACAATTAAAAAAAAAAGTTGTGCAAAATTTATCATCAATGCTCTATTGGAAAATGTTGGGAAATAAAATCTTTCCTAGATTTTACAGGTTCATCAAAATGTCAGTTTTGATCAAAATAATCTGAAAATTTGAAAGATTGTCTGAAAATTATCTTATGCATATTTGAAACAGAATTCCGATGATCCTCATTAAATAGAATAGACAGTTTTTTTCGAAGAAATTTGTGTAAAATCATCTAAACACGTTTATTCAAAGGCGATAGATAATATCAGATTTACAACAACAGAAATTTCTTCATAATTCGTGTTCGTGCAATGAGCAGTGGTTTTGAAAATCAAATGTGAAACTTATTCATTAGAAATTATGTTTGTAATATTATTGTAAACATCTATTCAATGCTTGTTTACAGTAAGTAGTAGTTTTCATGAGTTTCACAATTGTCGTTGATTTCTCTTGCTGGATATGTAATGGAATCGATGCCTGAGTTTTTCTGTCAGCTGCACAATCGTTTTAAATAAAGAAGACGCAACAATATCATAATTTTTCTTTAACAGTTGCACGATCGTTACGGACATGCATCTATAAACGTAATTTTGTTTTTGATTAGTATTTTAGTTAGGTTCACTATTGATTAACCAAGTTCGGAAGAACGTTCTTAAAAAATATGTATTTAAAGGTTACTCATATAGTTGCATATTCAATTTCTCTCTAGCAAATAGTTGCATGGTTGTTATTCGTTACAACGAAAGAATTTAAAGATATGTTACAAAATCCTGAACAAATGCGCTTTTCCATAACACAACAGTTATCAGAACAGTAATATAAATTAAGTTTGTAAGTCAATCAGTATTAAATACAGGACCGGAACCTAACGAACATACGTCTCAGAGAAGCTTTATCGATTGTTATTGAATTTCATCCGGTTCCCACTTCTGGCGCCGAAAATAAATCCTGTATGAATTATAAAATGTCGTGATTAATGTTTCAGTCCACCTAATGGCGTTATTAGCTCATTATTTGACGATTTATTTAACCCCGGCTATAACTTCTTTAGTCGTTCACCTATTGATAAATATGCAATCACTGTGAAAACCGACTTTTTCACCGAGGCCCACAGGGCGAGTGTCATATACCATTCGACTCAGTTCGTCGAATACGCAAAATGTCTGTATGTGTACGTGTGTTGGTTTGTATGTATATGTGTGTGTATATGCCTATGTGTGTATGTAACGTTTTTTTGCACTAACTTTTCTCGGGGACGGTTGAGCCGATTTTCACAAATTTAGATTCAAATGAAAGGTCTTGTGGTCCCATATAAAATTCCTGAATGTTGTTTGGATGCGACTTCCGGTTCCGGAATTATGAGGTAAAATGTGCAAAAAATTGTGAAAATAAGTGCACCAATTTTGTTTGGAGATGGCTGAACCGATTTTAACTAACTTAAATCTAAATGAAAACTCTTTAGGTCCTATACTAAATTCCAGAATTTCATTTTTATCTGACTTCCGGTTCCGGAGTTATGAGGTAAAATGTGCAAAAAAAAAAAGAAAATATGTTTTCTAGCTTTCCTCGTAGATGGTGCAACCGATTTTCACAAACTTAGGTTTAAATGAAGTTCCTGTAGTCCCATACAGAATTTTTAAATTTCATCCGAATCCGACGTCCAAATCCAGAAATATAGAATAAAGTGTGTTAAAAATTTTATACCACCACTGACAAGGGTGAAAAAGCGTAAAAAAATTCAAATTTTCTTCTCCAATTGATAGTTTCTATCAGTAGACGGTCAAACAAACTGATTTCTTTTATTCTTTCAAGAATCGAAGAAAGTTATTTTGAAAAATACCACAGTATTATATATGATAGTATGATTGATATGAGAAAGGCATTATTACACCATTAGGTGGATTTAAACAGGTTTTGCAATAATATGCTTCGTGTGAAATAGAGAGCCGCATTCGTACGACAATGATTATTAATATATAACTGAAATACTCAATATGTAGGGAGGTGGAAGTTCGAGATAGCAACTTGAAGGCGAGCTTATCATCTTGATAAAACACTTTGGAACACATTAAAACCATTCTCACAACGCCAGGCAACACAACCTGTTGAATTGACTTAACTCTAGAGAATGATAGCAAGGTTAATTTTTGCATATTCGGCTTCCAACCATGAAAGTTGGGCTACAAATAATGAGATCATTAGCCACCATTACCGAGGTGACCCGGTTTGCACCGATATAATGTTTCAATTTATCATCACAAAGCCGCCCTTTCCCACAATAGACCATCGTCGTCTTGCAGTGAGTTACGCTGCTAACTTTCTCCGTTAAGCTTCCACCGTCAGAAGCACCCGTTCAGTATTCCCGATTTCTTAGAAAATTCTCCTGTTTTCTTAAAATTCCATACCGATGTGTACTGATTCCGGTACAACAAACGGATGGAGTCGTACTACTACTGCTTATTAACAGGGCTTCGTCAAACTCCGGGTATGCCAATGATTCAATTAGAGCATGATTCTACCCGCTACCCTCCCCACACATCACGGGAAAATCCGCTTTTCTGTCAGTAGCCTTCGTTCAAACTTCACCAACAGCACTCACCCAATCGACCACGGGAAGGAGAAGGTAAGGTTTTCCGCGTTTAGGTAAATTATTTTCCCATTCCTTCCAGGCGAAGGTTCGCTAGCAACAAGCGCTGGTACGAGCGATTTCGCCTTTTAATTAAAAGCTGTCAGAAGGAAAATTAATTTATGATTTCTTGTAACCTAAAAATGCGTGCTTTTCTTCCACGATGGAATCGCACCAACAAAGAGCAGAATACGTTGCAACTTTTGTTAACTTTTACTCTGACGCTAACTGGGAACGAATTTTTTTTTTGCTGTTCGGTGAAATGATTTCCCGCATTTTATGAAGAATCTAGTGGAACATCGCTGCACAACAATTTTATGAATTCCTTCCCTTTTTTCAGAACATTAGATTTTTTTAACTACAAAAGTTCTACATGACTGTGGGTCCTATCATCGCATATACGAGGTCTGTTCAAAAAGTACCCGGAATTCTCATTTTTCTAAAAAAATATTTATTTATTCGTCTACATCTATATGGTCCCCTTCAATGTAATCCACCCTAGATATAATACACTTATGCCAGCGTTTTTTCCAGTCTTCTAAACACCCCTGATAGTCACTTTTTGTAATGCTCTGTAGCACTCTCAGCGATTCTGCCTTTATCTCTTCAATCGATGAAAAACGCTGTCCTTTCATGGGTTTCTTCAACTTTGGGAACAGGAAAAAATAACACGGAGCGATATCTGGTGAATAAGGAGGTTGCGGCATGATTAAAGTCTTGTTTATAGCCAAAAAATCACGAATAAGCAACGATGAATGAGCGGGTGCGTTATCGTGGTGCAAAACCCATGAATTGTTTTTCCATAAATCGGGGCGTTTTTTTCGAATTGCTTTACGCAAACGTCCGTTACTTCAAAGTAATACTCCTTATTGACGGTTTGACCTTTTGGCAAGAGTTCTTTTTTTTTATTTGCTATGTCTTTTTAACAGCTGAGACCGCTTACGGTCCATCTCGCTGCAAGAATTCTTTATGCACTATGCCATTATAATCGAAGAAAACAGTAAGCAAAACCTTGACATTTGATCGAACTTGACGTGCTTTTTTCACTCTTGGTGACGTTGGGTGCTTCCACGTGGACGATTGTGCTTTTGTTTCGACATCATAACCGTACACCCATGTTTCATCACCAGTTATGACCCTTTCAAGTAAATTTGGATCGTCGTTGACGTCGTTTAACAGCTCCTGAGCGATGGTAATGCGTTTGTTTTTTTGATCAAAATTCAGCAGTTTTGGAACGAATTTTGCTGCCACTCGTTTCATGCCCAAAACATTTGAAAAAATATGATGGCATGAGCCAACTGATATGCCAACTTCATCAGCAACTTCTCTAATAGTGATTCGGCGATCATCCATAATCATTTTTTCCACTTTTCAAACATGTTCATCGATTATTGACGTGCTGGGTCGACCGGAGCGTTCGTCGTCTTCAACGTCTTCGCGGCCATCTTGGAAACGCTTATACCACTCGTAAACACTTGTTTTTTTTTATAGCAGACTCACCGTAGGCTCTCTGTAACATTTTGCACACTTGGTTACACTTTATTTCATTTTTCACGCAAAATTTAATACAAATTCTTTGACTCTTCAATTCTTCCATTGTTTAAACTAACAAAAATCGCCGAGCTCAAAAAAACACGTCTACACCAGCCGCTACAAGACAGAATGTAAACAATGAATACAGCGGAAAATTTCACCATACATTAGGGACATATGTACCAACACAATAAAAAAAAAATTTTGACCACCGGACTCTCCAGACGCGCGCAATTAAAAAATTCCGGGAACTTTTTGAACAGACCTCGTAATCAATTTAAAAAAAATCGTTTTTATTTTCAAATTTTTTTTGTGCTCCAACTTGCAAAACAAGTTCTAACGACTTAGAATATTATTAGTTAGCCTATCTATCATTTCATTATTTAAACATTTTTTATGATGACGATTGAATTTTACACATTTTACCCCTGTTGTAAGGGTTTTCAAGGAATATCAATAAACCAGAGTCGCCATCTTGGATTTCGAAACGACCTAAAACATCGTTTTCCGTTTCTACTCTTCAAACCCGTTCCAAAAATATCCATGTTGTAGTTGTTTCCGTGGAATATCCATTACCCAGAAATCGTTCTAATTTCATGAAAAAACTTCTTTTTACCAAGCAGGTTCGGTCACATTGTGTGGGCATTTATTTAATAAAATGAGTTACGTAAAAAGAGGTAACGTAAAAAATGTATGTAAACAGAGGTACAGCCTCTCTGCGTTTAGCATAAATAGCGTTCATTCTTTTTGACCGGCCAAAATCAGACTGCATTAAAAAACATGTAAGCTTTTTTAAGTGATAAGTGGTCCTCTGCACGTAAAAAAAGTAGACTCTGGTTATAGGCACACCTTTGACTTCCTGACTAACCAAAATTTTCGTTTGTAGGCACAAATCCATTCAGATTGTTCCGGTTAGTTTACAGAAGCGTTCTTCATTGCTTACGTCGCATATGCGGCAACATTTCAGAAACCGAATGCTTCAGTAATATATTTGAACTTGATCATTAAAAAAAATTAATAAATGCGAGTATAGAAAGAAACGTGATTAATCCATCTAGCAGTGAGATGGTACTTTTTTATTAATCCGCATGTGTTTTTTGCATGCATTATCTTCGGTGTTTTAGTTCTCATGACATTATTTTAATGACAGTCGTTTTAAGTGGCAATTTTAAATTTTAATTACTCATTAGTCTGTAATGTCGAAACTGCAGATCGTATCGAATTTCAATCTAAACGTGTGATAATCGATTGAACATTCCATGAGATGTCGAAGTAAGTTCCACTTTAGAGTTTTCCGTCATTATTTATGGTATTTCCAGAGCTGGTATTCAGGAACTAGCATAACCCAAAATGATTCGTATGGCCATAAATTAATACGCCAAACAATTTACATCTTCTATATCGGTATGATCTTTAAAAACTCATCATCCTGTAATTCCAGAGTCGGATAAAATTCAACAATTTTGTATGGGACCATAAGTTATTTAATTTGAATTTTTGTTTTTGAAGTTCGATTTGGCCTTTTTGAGAAAATGATTGAGCTTTGAGAAAC
The DNA here is from genome assembly GCF_030247185.1 of Malaya genurostris. NCBI lineage: Eukaryota > Metazoa > Arthropoda > Insecta > Diptera > Culicidae > Malaya > Malaya genurostris. The sequence continues at coordinate 56,831,412 of NC_080572.1, read as the reverse complement.
GATTCGATACTGGAACTGAAATTCTAAAATCGGTGTAGCCGAAATCAGTTAAATTCGCCTGAGGAGTGTGTAGACATCTTTGAGAAATTGTAGTGCGAATTAAATTTTTGGGTATCTTCCGAATCAAGACTGCATACCACTAAAACTGAAATAAGTTTGTTTGATTATTGCATATCCAAATCTGCCAACCAGATAAACATGATTAATTTATGTGAAATAGACATTTTTATAGTAATCCTCCTGTATCCCCTAAACCGGAAGTAGGATCTGACTAATAAGCAAGATGTTTTATACAATTTTAAAACCTCTCATTTGAATTATAGATGGTTCTTAAATTTAGGGAAAAATGAGTTGCAATATTTCAATTTCGTTTCACTTACCATCCTGTGGTTCCGCAATCAAAAGTCGGATCCAAACGTAATTCAGGAACCCTGTTTGGGAGTATACTACTTTTCATATGAATCTGAGTTTGTAGAAAACGGTTTAATCATCTCCGAGAAAATTGAGTGAAATTATTTGTCACACACGCATTTGCTGATCTCGACGAACTGATTCGAATGGTATATGGGAGTTAAGGTCTTCCAGTATTTATCACTGTAAGTAGTTTCAATCAAAATAATTATGGAATTACTTTCAACTTAAAAATGCTGCCATCATCTAGTTTACATGTCATACTCGAACGATTATGTTGCCAAAAACGAGCCGTGTTAAAATCGGCCGAGAAAAATTCCATGAAAAAAGATGCTGTGGTACTTAGAAACAATTGTATGTAACAGTATAAAAATCGTGTTTCATTTGGCTCCGAAACAGCGCTCTATCATCAAATGCGTAAAACTCCTACTAAAGACTGTCCCAGAAAGTATGGACGCAACCAAAAACCGCTGCCATTTCGCAATGGTTCAGAATCTGTCAATTTTTATGGCTGCGTCCTGTTGTTTACACTCTTCTCTAACCACTTGTGCAGTTGTTTATTCGTTTTCATTAGTTTGTTTCGAAATGCGTGGACGTTCAGCAGAACAACGTCGAAAAATTGTGTACAAATGGTGCACAGAACGCGGACTGTCACTGAGAAAGATAGCAAAAATGGAAGGAGTAAGTGAAAAAGCCGTGAGAAATTCAATCAGGAAGTTCAGTGAGGATAACACCTTTGAGGATACACCGAAAACGGGTCGAAAAAAAGGTCCTGCTAACCCTCAGTTGGATAAACGTATACTGAAGGCGTTCGAACAAAAGAAGGAGGTTTCAGTTCGGGATGTGGCCAAAAAAGAAAGCACTTCGAAGTCAAATCGTGCTAAAGAACGTTTGATTCTTCGAACCTATAAGAAGCAGAAACAACCAAAATGTAGTCCGAAACATCGAGCATCGAACAGGCCGAGGGATCGAAAGATGTACAAAACGATTCTTGCTGGAAATTTGAACTGCATAATCATGGACGACGAAACCTACGTGAAACTCGATTACAAATCCTTGCCCAGACTACAATATTATACGGTGCGAGAAGAGCAAGTGTTAAACCAGTCCGAGACATCGATTGAAGTCGAAAAATTTGGTAAGAAAGCTATGGTCTGGCAAACAATTGTTAGCTGCGGTAAGATTTCGAAACCCTTCATCACCACTGCTTCAATGAACAGCGAAATATACATCAAGGAATGTTTGCAAAAACGACTTCTACCCATGATTCGAAGCCACAAGGATCCTGTTGTTTTTTGGTAAGATCTTGCTTCTTGTCACTACTCGAAATCAACGGTTGAATGGTATACTACCAATAATGTCTCTTTCGACCCAAAAGACATGAATCCTCCAAATTGCCCACAACTTCTACCAATTGAGGAATTTTGGGCATTAACGAAACATGTCTCGGCATCCGAAACCATTCAACAGTTCGAAAAAGGATGAAAAAACGTGCCTAATCTACCTAGCAGTGAGATGATACCTTTTTTATCAATCCGCATGTGTTTTTTGCATGAATATTCTTCGGTGTTTCAGTTTTCATGACATTATTCTAATGTCCGTCGTTTCAAGTGGCAATTTGAGATTTTAATCACTCATTACTCTGTAATGTCGGAACTGCAAATCGGATCGAATTTGAATCTCAATGTGTAACAATCGATTAAACATTCCATGATATGTCGGAGTAATTTCCACTTCAGAGTTTACAGTAATTTAAGGTACTTCCAGAGCCGCTATTCAATTCCAGAATCGGAAGTCAGAATTGGATGAAATTGGATTTATTTTAATTTGAATTTTTGTTGTTGAACTTCGATTTGGCTGTTTTTGAGAAAACGATTGAGCTTTGAGAAACGATTCGATACTGAAACCGGAGTTCGAAATTCCGTGTATCCGAAATCAGTTAAATTCACCCCAAGAGCTGTTTAGTTTTTATTTGTTTCAAAATGTTAGAAAATCAATGTAGACATCTTTGAGGAATCGTAGCGCGAATTAAATTTTTGGGTGCCTTAAGAAACGAAAACTGAATACAACCAAAAATGAAATAAGTTTATTTGGTTATCGACTATTCAAATCTGCAAACCCGATAAACCTGATTAATTTATGTGAAATAGACATTTTCATACTAATCACCCTGTATTCCCGAAACCGGAAGTGTGATCTGACTGAAAAGCAAGATGTCTTATAGAATCTAAAGACTTTTCATTCGAATCTTAGATAATCCTTAGACTTCATTTGAACCTTAAAACGGTTCAGCCATTTACGATAAAAATGAGTTACACAATTTTAATTTCGTTTCACATGTCCTCCTGTAGCTTCGGAACCAGAGGTCGGAACCAAACGTAATTCAGGAACCTTGTTCCGGAGCATACGACTTTTCATATAAATCTGAGTTTGTAGAAAACGGTTGAGTCATCTCCGAGAAATTGAGTGAAATTTTTTGTCACACACGCTGATTTTGCTGATCTCGACGAACTGATTCGAATGGTATATGGGTGTTTTGTTCTTCCAGCATTTATTGCTGTAAGTAGTTTTAATAAATATAATTATGGAATTGCTTTCAACTCGAAAATGATGCCATCATCTAGTTTACATATGACATATTCGAACGATTATGTTGCCAAAAACGAACCGTGCTAAAATAGGTCCGAGACAAAATATCATGCTGTACACAGTCTTTTGGGTACTTAGAAACAAATTTATGTGACAGTATAAAAAATCGAGTTTTATGTTGCTCCCAAGCATTTCTTTGCCAGACAGCGTTCAAAACTTCTACTGCTGGAATAAGGCGAAAAGTCGCATACACAAAAATTTCGATATCTCCGTTAAAAATGGACGGATTTCAACAATCTATGGCTTGTTGGATAGGTGTTACCAAGGTCAAGGTCAATTGTTACAGATACTGTCAAAAAACTGAAAATTTTGACTTAAAACTTCGTATAACTCAAAAAGTAAACATCCGATCTCAAAACCATTCAATAGCGTTCAGGGTGACGGGGAGACCTTTCATTTGCGACTAGTTTGATCAAAATCGGTCCAGCCATCTCTGAGATCTCGACCTCTTAGTTGACAACACATATACAGACCCACACACATACACACAGATATACATACAAGGACATTTGCTCAGTTCGTCGAGCTGAATCGATTGGTATATGACACTCGGCCCTCCGGGCCTCGGAAAAATTTTCTAAACTTTGAGCGAATTCTATACCAATTTTTTGTGTATATAATTGTGTATATATTGTCGGTTCCGACATTTATTCGATCATATCTTTAGATCCGAAAGTGTTTGTTATATGTTCTTGACCAATGATTTAATAGTAGGTTTCAAATTAGTCTAAAACGATTTCCATCTCCGAGAAATTTGACCGTATAAAAAAAAATAGCGCGGTTTGTTGGATACGTCCTTTTTACGATTATATTTCCAGATCGGGAAGTTTAACTCGTGCGATCTTAAAATTTGATTCACAATCTAATGGTACCTTTTAAACGAGCCTCAGCTTGCCGAGCCGGTTATGTGCTCTAGCACAAAATTTGGCTTATCCCTGAATCGATTGCTGAGATCGGTTGAACCATCTCCGAGAAAATTGAGCGGCTAGACCAAACGTGAAACGGAACACTTACACATACTTAGACATTTTCCGTTTTCGTCGAGCTGTGACGAATGGTATGTAACACAAAGGATTGGTAGTACTGCTACGGGAACGGCAAACATATGTTCATGGTTTGAGTCAAATTAATTGCGAGTTTGGGGCAAAACAAATTGGGTTTAATTTTGCGGCGATGCATCCAGTGTTAATTTTTCATTCGATTTTTTCATCACCGGTTCTGTGGAAATCAATCCTGCCAATCAGTGAAAAGCCAATCGAACACAAGCCAAGCCGCTACGGTGGCCGGTTACAATAACCAACGTTGCTGATGTTACTTTGCCTCAGTAAACGTGTGCGGTTCGTCCTTCAGCGGAAAAATGTGTGCGCAGGTGAGTTGGAAAAGGAAGCGCGGCTGAAGTAGCACTGTCCCGGTAACTGAATTTATCTAAGCGTAGAACAAAAAGCACTTTTGAAGTAAGTACTGAAAATGATGCCGCTTTTGGGAAAGATACTGGAGAACATTTGGCTGGAAGGCGTAAACATAACATTTTCCAGCAGTGCAAAATTTCCATATGTACGCAGCTGAACATCGGAACTGATGCAAAAGTTGGTGGAAGAGTAACCGGCGTTGCTGGGGCAAGCGGATGGCCCCGGAAGCGACGTGTTCCGGTTTCAGATACTTTGCCGAGTGAGAATTCCAATATCATTGCTGGAAAGTGTTCCTTTACCCCAGCGGACTTGTCTGAGGCATGGGAAAGGTGGGAGGAAAGGGATCCGCTAGAAAGAATGTCGTTTCCGTGATCATGTCAGTGAAAGAGAAATTCTACAAGATTTGTAGCGAAAACGTTTAGGTTGATAATTTGAGTGTGTAATTCAATCCGGAGAATATTCGGCAACATGACTCGATTGCACCAGTTCCATGTTCTTGCAAGACTTATAAATTTCATTGATGGAAAGGAGGAATGACCACTGGAATTAACAAGGCAGCAGTTTCAATTGGAACCTAAGAATTCAATTAGTTGGAAACATAAAATACAACGAAGCTTCCGATTTGTTAATCCTTTACATAAATGGAAAATTTGTACAAATTGCAGAAATGCTGAGTTAAAATATTAAATTGAAAAGCTGAGGCAATAAAATATCGACAGATTTCAGTGGAAAGATTCCATGGCAGGTGCTGTGTGTTGTAAAGCGAGGAAAGAGGAAGAACAATTTAACACTAAATACTACCGCATCCGCTCCGTTGTCCGGAGAATGGTATCCTGTACATAGTTTGTTGCTGTGGCATACCGTGGGAAACCAGCGGATGACTGAGGATGCCAGGAGAAATTTTCAATAGTGTTCAACGATATCGGGATAACTAATTTAGGCATTTTGTTGTAGCCCTGAGGAAGTGGCATTGATCGGAACAGCATGCGGAGCACGCACGAGTCGTTTTGTAGCATGGCTGCTTTCACCAGTGAAAAGCATGGCACTGTTTATCGAAGCGTTAACAACATTATGAAATTGAATTTATAATAGCGATTCGGCGAGTTGATTACAATATTCCGCACTAGGGGCGATGTGTGCTTGTGTGTGTGTGTGGTTGGGGAGTAGGGCGGCTTGATTTGGGAGCTGATGATGGGGTTGAATTATGGTTGATATGAGAGTCTCAACGGAATGTGATTTTATCGATCGTTGCGTGGAACTGCTGTCAGTTTGCTTTTTCGCAGCATCAGTTTCAATGGGAATCATGCTACGTTATTACATTACACACTGGCTGATGCATATCACACAATACCAATTATTTAGAACATGAGGTTGCAGAAAAGTTCATCGTAATCACGTTTCATGTGAAAATCACTCATAATTTGAACCTAACCTAACATTTTCAATATAAGTAAACTCAAACCATCCCGTTCGGAATATTATCATGAATCAAGAACGGCACGAGCAGATAGAAGGCAGTGTACATTTTCAAATGCGCTGGTTAAACGAATGAATTTTCGCAACATCGTTTCCATGTCTTCGATTCCAGATATACTGAAAACACTGGCAAAACAAATGAAAATGGAACTAACTTCAATTTCTCCAAGACGGCTGAGCCGAGATTCAAAAGAAAAGTGTTATAAGCTGCTACTGGAGAGTTGTAAAACACAGTTTATTTTGAACTGTTATGCCATCCAGCATAACAACATAAACCACTAAGCAGACATAAAGTTTTTACTACTTGCTATTTAAGTAAATTCTAGAGTTTTTCAAGTAATTATTTATGTACTTTCATACGTATTGAAATTGATCGACATGTTTTGAAACTCCCCAGTAGCAGCTTATAAGACTCTTCTTTTGATTCTCGGCTCAGCCGTCTTCAAGCAATTGAACTGATTTGCATTTTTAATTGTTTTGCCATTATTTCCAGTATATCTGGAATCGGAAACATCGAAACGAGGTAACAAAAATCCGTACGTTTAATTAGCGCGTTTGAAAATATTTAGTGCCTTCTACCTTATGATTAAAAAGGAACCGGAATTTTCATTTTAAAATTCCCGCGCTTGTCCAATCGGTAAACTTTTATTCTCTCAACGTTGGCTACACTTTTATACACATTCTGTCAAATTTTGACACATATCGTACGATTAGTTTTTGTTTGGCGTCTATACAAAGAAGTTAAAAAATTTTCGTGTGGCGATTTTTATAATGAATGAAAATTTAGAAAAACGTGGTATAAACGCTTCAAAGGTGGTCGTACAAGCTTGGATCGTGATGAGATCCCTGGCCGCCCAACAACATCTGTGATTTCGATATTCGTGGTGTGGTGCACTATGAATTCCTTCCGGACGGTCAAACGGTTAATAAGGAATATTATTTGGCCGTTATGTGTCGTTTGCGTGAGGCCATTCGCAAAAAAGGCCAGACTTATGGAAGCAAAACTCATGGATTTTACACTTTTTCCTCTTCCCCAGACTCAAATTGTCATTGCGGTGAACGCGTTTTGAGACCATAGATACCATAAAAGAGAATTCGCTGCGTGAACTAAAGGCCATACCTTCGGCGGCCTATAAAACTTGTATGGAAAATTGGATCAAACGTTGGCGTGCATGTATTGCCGCAAGAGGAGAGTACTTTGAAGGCGATAACAAAGAAATTTATTAAAAATGGAAATTTTGCGTTTTTTAATAAAATTCCGGTTCTTTTTTGATCATAATGTACAAATCACAGACGAGTCGAAGACGAAGCATAAAGAATATATTATATTTTTTTTAGTTTCTTGTGAGGGAGGAAGGTGGGAGGGTTTTTGTTGTTTCAACCACTAAAATTTGAACGTCATTCTTTTTTCCTATTAAAATATAAAAAGGCAATGAAATCACTGTCAAAATTAACTTTTGAACCACAGCCCGGAGTGTCATATACCATTCGACTCTGTTTGTCGAGTACGCAATATTATTGTGGGTATATCTGTGTGTGTGTGTGTGTGTGTGTGTGTGTGTATGTATGTATGCAATAAAACTACAATGATCAGCCCCATGGGGTTGTTCGAGCCATTGATGTGGAACACGGCAACCAAAATTTCTAATGATCGACATTTTCAATTAATCGTCACACTTTTGAATTCGCAAATGCACGAGGATCTGCTTAGATTGATCTTTATTAGGAACCAAAACCGAACAAGCGAACCCAGAATAAAGACTCTATTTGTCGTGATTTGTATTTGTTTTGTAGCTGACAAAATTACAATAGCCCAAATGTATGCAATTATATGTTTGTACATGCTTGCGATACGGATATCAATAGTTAAGCTTCTCTTCGCCAAGCTTGTGTTCAAGTTTTGTATGCAAGCAATTATTTTTATAGCGTTTCTGTACCATTACTACCATTCTGCGATTTCGGTTGCAGCGATAAACTTTTTGTCATTATCAATCGAGCTCATCTTATATAAATTAGAAATTAGTCTTATGCACTCAAAATTAACCCTGGGGTAGTTGTCAATTTCTCAGGCGAAAAGACATAACATGGAATTTCATCCGATCTTGCATGACTCATGATTAGAGCATACCAATTGAAGCTTCAAATCGTTTTATGGAACTTTTTGCCTTGCTGTCTAGCAACAACCTTCCTCTAGCATGCTACGCGTAGGACTGAAACGTTAGCTATAATTTTGCTTACTCTTTCTTTTTGACGACTAAGTCAATATTTCTTTTTTTCTTTTTATGCGATATTCACCTAACCAGAGACCATTTTTGTAGAAACAGAAAATGAAAATTGGGCCATTCGCATTGTTCAGATGCCTAAGCCCGACTCCTCTGGTAGAAGGTAAAAGTTAAGTTACTAAAAGATTTCTGCTTGCTTAAATGACCCTCTGTCACGTCTCTACTTTTCCGTTCTATATATTCACATCCTTGCCCTCTCTTGATTCTATAATTTTCATTTTCTGTTTCTACAAAAATGATCTCTGGTTATGTGAATATCGCATAAAAAGAAAAAAAAATATAATTTTGCTTACATTTATATCAGGTGTACAACTTTGCTTCCGCCGCCTTCAGAGCAGCTGCTTTAACTTAAATGACGCTATTCCTCACATCACATTTCATTTTATACCTGCTACTGGCAGCGGTATGGACAGCCCCTTTGCTAGAATTCCTTTCCTGTACGCAGAACGGGAAACAGTGAGACGACAGGTTCTCGATGTTGCTCTCGTGTGTCTTGTTTCGGGAACAGTTGCTCAGCAAATGGTAGGAAAAATGAACCACTCAACTTTTATATGATTGCTCTTGTATAGATGCAGACATCTCGCGTTCTGATTGGCTGGTGCTGTCATGGGTTAAATCAAACAGGTTTTTCAATAGTGTACTATTGAAAAACTTCAATGTTGTTGCAATACACGTTTAAGTTGAAAATTTTCGATTCTATTGGTAGTTAGATTATATAAATCATTCTACGGATCACTGAGCTATGAGCTTTCAAAATACGAGAAAGGCAAACGTGGCTTATGAATTATCCTCTTTGACACTCGTTTATACCAAACATTTCAGAAAAGTTTAATTTTCATTTAAACTATTTGAGATTATGTCACACAACTGAAAATTTTATCATAAAATTGTGATCATATTTACGATGGCATGTTGCAAGAATTATGTTGATTCATTGGATACAACAGGAGATATTCACGATCAAAAACTTATCACTCTCTCAGAGGGTAAATTTTGAAAAGGCGCCCAATAGTAAAGTTTTTCGCAATAAAGCTTTTAATTTTGGAAAAAAAAACGGCGAAGGAAAGTTGTACACCTGATAGCTTTGCGTGCTTCCAACAGTTTCGCTATGAACATTCAAATCAATACGTAGAAATATTTCCAATCAAATGGTGACATAATATTGATAATTGATACAAAATTATCTGAGCTGTAATTGTTCAAAACCTGACCACATTTCTACGTGTATTTTTCTTGAGTTTCTAACTTGCACCCCTATATAGAAAACAAAAATGCGTTCCACATTCAAAAATGTGCTCTCGATTATTTGGGAGAGGGCTGGACTGATTTTCACAAAGTAAGTTTAACCGATTTTCTTCAACTCAGATTAAAATGAAAGATTCATAAAGTCTCCTATTGAATTTCATCTCTATCCGGTAGTACGTTAGTCGAGTTACGAAGTAAAATAAAAAAGTGCACTTGATTTTTTCAGAGAACGTTAATTCAATTTTCATAAGTTTAGGTTCAAATGAAAGGTCCTACAATTCCATGTAACCCAACGAAATTTCATCCGGATACGACCTCCGGTGCCGGAATTATATGCTGATAAGATTGATAAGATTTTTGGCAACACTGTTTTTGACAGATCACGCTTGAATCGTGTCTTGTGTCATTATCAAACTTGTTCAGTTTGGTCTATAATTTAATCATGAATGGGAGCTGACAAAGTTGGAGGAAGATCCACTTTTTTCTCGAAAACGTGTGTTCAGTGACGACATTCAACAAACAAAATTTCCGCATCTGGATTGAAGACCAGTCAGAAGCATTGCAAGAGCTACCAATACATCCCAAAAAAGTCACTGTTTGGTGTGGATTATGAACCGGTAGCATTCTTCGTGAAATATCGGTCGAGTGTGCCACAATTGGACTGTGTGCATGGGCCATTTAAGCGGAGCTTTGACTAACATTTGCATGAAATCATCTTCAGACATTAAATTATATAGTTCGTTCTATCGATTCCAATAAAGATTTTATCAATTTTCTCAAAAATTTTGTGTTATGTTTTTAAATCAAGCCTTATACCTCTTAAAAAACTATAAGGAACAGTCCATTGGGTTGTTCGAGCTATTGATGTGGAACAAGGCAAACAAAAATTCAAATGATCGATATTTTCAATCGATCGATTCAAACAATCGTCATGCTTTTGAATGCGCGATTGCGTGAGAGTCTTCTTCGATTGATCTATTACACGCGGTTTTTTTTATATGCGTCTGTTACGCTGCTTATTTTACGTGGATTTTCGAAGCTATGTGATTTTTTATGCGGATTCCCGAAGTTACGCGTTTATTTTGTGCGGTACGTATCCCCCGCGTAAGAAAAAACCTCAGTGTATTAAGAAACAATATCGAACACACGAACTCACACTCCGTTTCCCTTGATCCGTGTTTGTACAGGGTCCGGCACTCGAAGTGTAACCAACTTCAGACCGCTCGCGCAGCTGACGCACGGGCATCAGCTCTCTAGAAATTTGCTAAATGACAGTTCGGAGTTGTATTGTTTACAAGCGCAAGAAAGCATTTTGCCAAAAGTGAACGCGAAAAAAAAATCTTGACTTGAGAGAGCGAAGGAGTTGCTTCGTTTGGCCGAAAGCGGTCAATTTCCGAACATTGTATTTTCTGACGAGAAAATTTTTCCAATTGAGCAATTCGTAAACTCTCAAAACGATAGGGTTTACTTGACCGACCGTTCATACGATAATTTGAGTCATCGATTGGCCACCAGGAGGCAGCACCCGCAACAGATAATGGTTTGGGCCGCTGTAACCGCAGATGGGCGCTCTCCAATCGTTTTCATCGAGCCTGGCGTCAAGGTAAATGCGACATATTATCGGGAAAGTATTCTGGAGGTTGCTTTGAAGCCGTGGACAGACAAACATTTCGGTTGCAGACCATGGACGTTTCAGCAGGACTTGGCACCGTCTCACAAAGCTCGAGTGGCTGAAAAACAACGTTCCGAACTTCATCACGTCCACACAATGGCTCTCGAATTCACCAGATGCGAATCCAATGGATTATTCTCTTTGGGCCATTTTGGAGAGCAAAGTCCGAACTAAAAGATACACCAGTCTCGAGGCGCTGAAAAAAGTTATTGTCCGCAAATGGGCCTAAATACCTGCAAGTCACATTCGGCAACTTGCGATTCGTTTTTTGACCGTCTCAAGACCATAGTCAAGGCAAAAGGTGGTCATATCGAGCAAAAGTGAATTGATTCTGAATTTTGTATTATTTTTACACATTTTGTACTTTGAATTAAATAAAAATAATTTTCCAAACTGAATTTATGGCCTTTTTAATTGGTTACACTTCGAGTGCCGGACCCTGTATTGTATCCGAAGAAATTACACCAATAGCCCAAATATATGCAATTACACCTACGTGCACAGTAGCGTAACGGATTTCGATATTTATTCTTATCTTCGACAAGCTTGTATTCAAGTTTTGCATGCATGCAGTTATTTAAGATATTTTTATTAAGGCCTATTTGCGTACAAGCATTACTTGGACGAATTAGCCGAGTTTTTAAATAATAAATTTTTTGAAGTGGATCTTGTTGTCACTCTTTTTCTAGGAGGAGAAGAGCTTCCATTTCCCTACTGCGAGGGTTGAGGGGCACTTTGTTCGTGGCTCGTCTCGTCATCCATTGCCTCATCGGTTGTATTGTTGTTTGTGTCCGTCTTCGTTTCGTTTTCCTTGTTGTTCGTAGTCTTGAGCTCGTTGCTAGTTGCTTTAGATGCGCCTTGTTGTACATTGGTTGCAGTTGCTGGTTGGTTTGATGGTGAAACAGGAGTACTGCGCTCACTAGTTTTCGTTGTTGAACGGTTGACCATGTCTTTGGTTGAAGATGTCTTTTTCGCAGTTTCAGTGCAAGGTTTACCGTAGTGTGCAGGTTGTTCACAAAACTGGCATGTAACCAGCTGATTTTCATAGATGATCAACGTTTTACACGGACGTGTCCCACCTTGATCACAAATGATGTAAGATGGAATTGCCTTACGTAGTTGCATACGCACAACTCGCAAGCCATTCCGGATGCCGGGGAAAAAATTCCGCCATACTTCCCTTTCGATGGAAAGGATTTCACCGTACTGCGACATATTCTCCCGAACGTACTGATCGGTGGCCTGCGGGGGGAGGTCATGCACGCGTTCTTCTATGGCATTGTCCACCATGTGCACAGGGATTTTGTATTTAATGTTGTCACACTCAACGCAGTACACCTCGTTGTTAACCGAAGCGAATGCAAGTGCATCGCTTTCACGTTTAAACATATTGTACACACAGTTAGACGCCTTGTTGAATTGAATCTCACTTACATTATTAGCGTCTAGATGCATTCGTTCTTTAAGTAAGATTTCAATTTCATTTGCTGCTGGTCTAACTTTGCAACGCTTGAAATCTATACAAATTGAATTCGGTCTTTCAGGCCAAGTTTCAGGCTTTAATAAATCGTATTTGACCATTCCGTACACTCTATTGTTCACTGGCGTATTGTCTTTGTTTCTGTTGTTTCGACCGTAAACGATTTTCGACTGCGTCGGGTGCGATGCGAGCACGAACTGAGCATGCATGCAGTTATTTTTATAGCGTTAAGTTTCCAACCATTACTACCCTTTTTGCGATTTCGATAATTGGTCGAGTTCATCTTATTCAAATTAGAAATTATTCTTAAGCACTTAAAATTTACCCTATCATACTTGCAGATTTCTCAGATGAAAACGACATAACAAAACATTTCATCCAAACTCGCATGACACAAGATCTTTGTATCTTGTTGTCTAGCAACTTCCTTCCTCTTACATGTTACACGTGATACTGAAACGTTGACTATAATTTCGCTTATACTCATAGATTCGCGTGCTTCCCTACAGCTTCGCTTTTACATCAATTGACCAACCATACTTCTCAGCTGATAGATCGCTTACTACTTCAAAACCATTGTCTCCTTAAGGGAAATCCAGTAAGCCAGCATAGTGTCTTAGATTTTTAGCTTACAAAATAGGAAGCTGCTTGCCATTAATCAAAATTTCAATCATATATAATTAAAAATACGTGGCCTAATACATTTAAATCGAAACTTTGAAATATTTTCAACCAAAAGCTGATATAATATTAATAATTGATACAAAATTGACTGAGCCGTAAGTGTTCAATACCTTATCACATTTCTACGTGTATTTTTCCTTTAGTTTATAATTAGCACCCCTATATAGAAAACAAAGATATGAGAGAGAGAGAGAGAGAGAGAGAGAGAAGATATGATGGTAAAATTTAAAACCGGGAACCAGAACAGCCGGAATCGGTTTGTTTACTGATAATGAATACCGATTGGAGGAGGTATAATCGCACAAGTGAAGTTACCGACAAATTATTTTTTTCTTTCTGCACAATTATTTCAAGAATGCTGCCGAATTCGATGGACCTTCTACGGATTTATTTAATGCCTCGTTCACTTCGTTTGAGAGACATTTTCATTGAAATGCTGCTGTTGCTTCGCGTTCGATAAAACACAAGATGATCTCGATCATGGAGTACTTGGATGATGGGTCAGGGTCATTTCGCCGAAAGCCGAAAAGGTTGTTTCACCGAAAGAGTAATATCGCCGAATACCATTTCGCTGATTACTACAATTGTTTCAAAATTGTAATGTAATTGATTCAAAATAAAGCAAAATGATACTATTATCACCCATTTTGTTGGCCCAGATTCAGAGAACTGGTTGACGTTATTAACAGCTTACTAACGTTTCGATCACTCGTTTTGACCTTTGTGAAAAGAAGTACTTTTACTTCTCTCGACTGAAAATCATTCAAAACAAGATCAGCAGTGGAAGTGTAAGGCAGTAAAGTAGTCGATGCGATTTTGCAGACCACTAGACTCAAATGAAGTGCTACATTGCTCTTACGATCATTGTATTGTATTTAAAAATTAGGCGATTTTTATGCTCTACACGATAAACTGTAAAATCGTTTCGGTGGAATGAAATTCCGGAAAACGACTTTCGGCGAAATGACTCGCTCCCTGGATGATCGTGATCAGCACCTTTCATCGTCAACACCTACAAACTAAACGGTTTGAAAAATATCTGACCTAAAATGAATTTTTGGTTATCCTTTCAGGTTAAGGGTGTGTGATTCAAAGATCAACAAGACTAATTGAAAGCTAATATTGGGTTGTGAATCAAGCATGCAGATCACTTGACTTTTACTTCCGGTTCCGGAGATATTAGGTTTAAATGACGTGACCGACAAAACGCGTTTTTTTCTATCTGCACTTTTTTTTGAAAATAACCAATGATCACGCCCAAATGTATTATAACTAATACTTTTGGTTTGGAGAATGTTGCCGAACAGGTGACGTAAGCCTTAAGTCACGCTTTTCTGAATTTACCGAAGCAATCTGAATAGATTCATGTTGATAATGAGCCTATGTTAGTGTACTAAATTATTTTTTTTTCATAAATACGTTTATTTCTTAAGGCAGTTTACATAAGTTTTTCTTCGCCGTAGCATCACTTTTACATAAAATTCTTATCCTAATTTAATTCTAACATAGTCTCAACGATTTGAATTTATCAAAACATATTCCTCTTATTACTTAAATATCATCTTAGGTAACTCGTCATTAATTATGAAATCTACTCGGAAATATTATTTGAACCAAACAATTAATTTCTATAAATTATAAATAAGCAGTTATTTTCAGACATTTTGTTGATAATTTCATAAACTGTTTCGAGTTTGTTTGTATCATTACATAATTTCTATTCTAATTTAGCTATTGGTTGAACTCATGGACGCAGCTGGAGTCAGAACTAAGTCTTAAAAGGGGCCTTTATTAAATTGAAACTCCAATTTTCTTTATGAAATGATAAATAAGTTTCATGTATAGAAGGTCACGACAAGCAAGAATGTCTCGAACTGGGACATTGGATAGTCTACCTTGGGTACGCAAAGAATTTATTAGTTGAGATCTGTCATCACGATACTCCACGCATGTCCAAACGACATGATCAATATCCCGATAACCTTCGCCACAAGCACAATGATTAGTCTCGGAGAGCCCAATCCGAAGGAGATGTGCGTCTAATGTGTAGTGATTGGACATGAGTCTGGACATCACACGAATGAAATCCCTACTCACATCCAGTCCCCTGAACCATGCCTTTGTCAATATTTTAGGAATAATTGAATGCATCCACCGACCCAGATCTTCTTTATCCCAAGAAGCTTGCCAGCTGGCAAGTGTTCTTTGGCGAGACTAGCTATAGAATTCGTTGAAAGCAATCGGTCTCTCATGAATTTCACCCTCAATAGCACCAGAGATGTCTATCTCCTCTGTGTGACGAAGAGCAAGCAAAATTTCTCCCCTCGCACTGACAACTTCAACGAGAGCTCTTTTCTTTCACATTTATACACCACTGTTGTGTAAGTGTGCACGCATCAAGAGTGCGTTTGTTTATTTCCACTGAATCGCACCAAAGTGCTAGAGCATTAGCTAATAAATTCTCTGAGGTGGACACGCAAAATCAGCAAAATAAAACAATTTATCGTAAAATTTTCGGTTTTCCTTGCAAATTTTTCATAGCAAGGCCAGATCTACTCTCTATTAATTGAAGTTCACAGAAGTGTTCGCTCACAATCACGCGCCAGTGGTCACTTGGGTGTATTTAGACGAGAGCGCGTGTGAGCGATTCATGCGAAGAGAATGTGTTTCACTCGCGCCAGCTGCTTTAACCACAAGCACACACTCAAATGCTGTCTATTCGACACTGAGAAGAAGTGCGCTTTCCTCTTTGTGCGGTGCTTCGTTTTTTTCATCCTCGGTGTGGCAGAAATCTGACTCTAGCGTTTATCACTGTGGTGAAATGCCATCTCTGAATAGCACCACATTTGGCTAAAATATCGGCTCTTTCATTGCCAGGAATGAAGCAATGAGCCGGGACCCAGACTATAGTGATTAGATAATTATTGTTCAATATGTCGTTCAGGCACTGTTTTATTTTGCCCGGGAAAAACGGTTCAGTCTTGCCAGTCGTGTTTGAGCGAATTGCTTCAATTGCACTTAGACTATCTGTGAAGAGGAAATAATGGTTTGGAGGTGACGATTACACTCAAGCTATAATAAACTGCTGCTAACTCTGCTATATAAACAGATGCAGGTTCTTGAAGCCTAAATGAGGCCGAAACATTATTGTTGAACATACCAAACCCTGTCGCTTCTTCAATTCGCGATCCGTCCGTGTAAAACATTTTCTCAGAGTCAATATGCCTGAACTTACTTGAAAATATGTTTGGGATTTCCGTCGAGCGTTGATGATCCGGGATTCCACGCACTTCGCGCTGCATGGATGTATCGAAAAATAAAAATGAGTCAGGGACATTTAGGGGGCTGTCACGGATAGGAATATATCTTGATGGGTTGATTTCCTGTGACATGTGGTTAAAATATACTGTCATGAAATTTGTTTGAGATCGAAGCTCGACTAGCCGAAATTATTAATAACCATGGGATTCAGCACCTCACATCTTATAAGCAGGCGTGATGAAAGCTCCCAAAATCGATCTTTTAATGGAAGAACTCCCGCCAGAACTTCAAGACTCATTGTATGTGTCGAATGCATGCAGCCTAAGGCAATTCGCAAACAACGGTACTGAATTCGCTCCAGTTTGATAATATGAGAGTTTGCAGCGGAACGAAAACAAACGCATCCATATCCCATCACTGAAAGAATCGTTGTTTGATACAATTTTATTAAATCTTGCGGATGAGCACCCCACCATGATCCTGTTATTGTTCGAAGAAAATTTACTCTTTGTTGGCATTTCGTTATCAGATACCTAATGTGTCCTCCCCACGTGCATTTGGAATTGAACCACACCCCGAGGTATTTAAAAGTTAAAACCTGTTGTATCATTCTTCCCATCATATGGAGCTGAAGCTGCGCGGGATCATGCTTTCTTGAAAAGACGACTAACTCTGTTTTCTCCGCAGAGAATTCGATACCCAGATGAACAGCCCAACCGGACAAGTTATCTAAGGTATCTTGCAATGGTTTTCGCAGTTCAACAACTTTGGGTCCAGTAACTGAAACCACGCCATCATCTGCCAATTGTCTTAGTGTGCAGGGGTTACTAGACAGCTGTCAATGTCATTCACGTAAAAATTATAGAGGAGCGGGCTGAGGCATGAGCCTTGCGGTAGACCCATGTAGCTAATTCTGAATGTTGCCAAATCGCCATGTGAAAAATGCATGCGTTTCTCTGACAAAAGGTTATGCAAATAATTATTTATAACCGCTGGAAGTCCATGTTGGTGGAGCTTGTTTGAAAGAACATCAATGGAAACTGAATCAAATGCTCCTTTAATGTCTAAAAATACAGATGCCATTTGTTGTTTTTGAGCGAAGGCAATTTGGATGTCAGACGAAAGTAATGCAAGGCAATCATTCGTCCCTTTATTTCTACGGAAGCCAAACTGAGTATCTGACAACAAACCGCTCGTCTCGACCCAAGTGTCGAGATGTCGTAGAATAAATTTTTCGAACAATTTTCTGATGCAGGACAACATAGTGTACTATATTATTTTAATAAAAAAAAAAATGTTTAAATGATTTAGTGAGTGATTTGTCGCTTGAGACTATTTAAATGATAAGCGAAAAGAATTATCACACCACTAAGTGGATTAAGAAGAACTTTTTTCGAGTACAGTCACTAGATAATTGTATATTTTGTTCAAAAGAACTATTTCCGTATGTGAATAATCACTTTTCACTTGTTCAACGTCAAGTGTTGGTCTTAATAACATGTGAAAAGTATATTCAGAAAAATTCAAGATGCGGTGTTTTTTTTTAAATTTTGTTTGAAGAAAATGCTTGCAAAAATACATTCACCTTTTTCAGAACTCTGTTCTGAGCCGAAAGGGTCTCCCGTTCCAGGAAAAATTAATGGTTTGCCTTACTGGAGACGTGTGTGAGCTTTCATTAAATTCCGAGCATGTGAAATCACCTGACTTGTTACCCATTTCTGAATATTCTTAATACTGGACTTGGATCAACGCAGACTAACTAAAAGAATGTCCTTGTAATGATAATCTTTTAGTTAGTTAGGCAATCAAACCAGAAACATGACTAACCATTCTATAACACAACATTTGTGGTTAGCCATGATATTACTCTTCAGCAAAAACAGGTCATAGTTTAGATTATGAATAACTCTGTTAACTCGTACACGATGAGGACCTGCCGACAGGAAACAGTGACACAAGTAAAAATTTCAATCTGGATAGTATATGAACCAGGCATTTCAAGATTATTAACTATTCAACGACTCATGAAGGGTGAATATTTTATTAATAGATAGGATTATACTCAACTAGAAACACAAAGTGGAAAACTAAAATACCGAACGAATACCCACCGTCCAACACCTCCAGTTATCGAGCTAAATTACCTATTAATAAAAGCACAATGCCTCCGTCCGGTGGTCAATCATAATTTATTGGTCCCTAATGGAACCTTGCACGCCTGGCGGGGAATTGTGTTAAGCCTTCTATCATGTGGTGTGGCAGTGGTCGACGTAAGAAAGGGGTGAAAATCTGTTGTAATGGAACTAATACCAAATGACAATTAGGATCTTGTTGAATGTTTATTTTCGGATTTTCAGGGTAGGTTTGCTCGGCCGGTTGGTCATTTCCAATTTGGATGAGTGATTGTTCGTTTTACATACACCTCTGTATGTTCTCAGTTTTTGGATTCAGAATAGTAGCTCCACTGGATAGTGAAAGTTTCCTTCTGATTACATCCCTGGCTCAAGTTTTACCATCCCAGAATCGCTCCCGAACAGAACTAATAAGCACTTTTTCGGCATGCTCACATCAGCTAGGGTTATTAATAATGGCTTTATCGCAAGTGACAATCGCTATGGTTCTGCAGCACACGCGCGAACATTTTGTCGTCATCACCGCCATCGTCGTCGTCGTCGTTGTCGTCACCACCGTCATCCGAGCCGGCCGGCCGGCAATGGTGCAGTGACAATATTCTTATACTTGATGGGGTTTGTAGAACGTTTCAATTGATTCCCTTCGGGCGCTTCGAGGTACTCGCATTATTCGGCTGCAACGGGAGGGTGCCAACTACAAGGATCGTACATTTATCAAACAAAAGCGATGGACGGGTGGTTTGTGGCGCTGATTCCTTTGGTCTGGCTCAAGCCATCCGGGAGGTGACTAGAACCGGAGGGTAGGAAAATTGTGTACAGTCATCTTTTAATGAGAATGGATTTATTATGTATGAGACAGCTACTCAGCAAAAACGCGTATATTTGAATGATGCCGGGGCCCACTGCAGCAGCGGAAAGAAATTCTTTTTTTCGCCGGCAACCATATCCAACAGTGATGACAGATGGGATTATTTCATACAGTCCATGGTGACAGAAAGGCAAACATATTACGGAACACCAAAACTTTCACTATTTTGAAAGATATATTGAACAGTAACTTATATACGAAACTGATTCAGTCCCACTGTCGTTGTTGGGCATTTGAGCTTCAACACTATGCATTATACCTCTAGCAGTTCGGCATCCCTGCCAGTAAATCTCATACGCCGTTACAATGGGTTGATGATGGGACTATGATGGTGATACGACCGAGCCGGTGGTGACTTACTCCAAAAAGGGCACATCCTGTCGTCTGTCGGAAACCTACGTAAAGGTTCGAATGGAAAAGCTCGCACGCATTTGTCACTCGCTGTCGTCCGTCGTTCGATGAGAATCCATCCGGCAGTGAAAGACATAGCCGCCTCCGATGGGAACAATCTTGGGTTCTGGAGTGACGTACTCAGCCGTACTCCAAAGCCGGCAAACTTGTCTGACCAACCCTCATAGATTCGCCGGAAAATGTCAGCCGTTGGCGCGCCTATGCATGATGCTGATGGTGATGATATACAAACAACAAGAAAATGTTAACTAGTGCTTATGGGCGTATATATCCTATCCCGACCGGTGCAGCCTGCTGTTTGTCAAACACTTCGGATTCAATGGATGCAAACGGGTGACTTGTATGACCGAAGGTATTCCATTCATCATGTGAAGCTCCCGGCGCGGCGGTCAAAGGCATATGACCCGAGAAAGGGTTGAGTATTGGGAACTGAAGTGGGTAGTCCTTAGACAGTAAGTATGTATGTAGGATAGAGGGGAAACGTTTTGATGTTGTGTGCATGATCTAGTTCTGGATGAGACGGTGATTATTATCCTGTTAATAAGGGCAGTGTTCCACTTTATTGGCTACAAGTGATACCCGTAGTTTTAAAGCTCTATTCATCTGCGAAAAGTGCGATCGATTTTCTTCAGATAGGTAGGCTTTTGTAATGGAAACATTATCATAACCAGAAACCTGAATGTGGGATGTATTAGTATGGGGTGGCATTTTGAAGTTCCGTTTGTAACAAAACGTGTATAGTTTTATTTATATCAGATGTTTTCTCAATATTGTGTATCAAAAGTTTGTGATCAGTTCGCTTTCATACCTCGTTCAAGACAGTCGACACGATAAACAGCTTACGGCTGAGACATCAAAAATCTATTTTTATCCAGCTCCTGGTGTAATAATATGTACGGAACATCCGAAATTAGCTCTGCGCCTAATTCGTATTACTGGTTTTGAATTAGTTAATTTAAACAACAAAACTTCCAAAATATCTATTAAATTAGTTAAAATTGAGCACTTACTTTGCTAAAAAACTCTTATTTTTAGAGAATGTGTTTAGCTGGCGAATATTCTGGACAAGAACCAGCAATATTGCAATCCAACACGAAATTCTCATTGACAACAAATTTTTTGTCTAAAATCAGAAAATTTGTCTTTATTTTTCTATCACCATCATTGCTGAAGGACAGCACAAAGAAAACAAAAATGAATTTTTTTCTATTAACAAATTTATTAGCCAAAAACTCATGAGAAGTGTCAAAGCAAAACAATGCACCAAAAAGCTAAAAAGGACTGTCTTGTTGAAACTGCTTGCAAATTGTTTTGATGTTTTTCGCATGTGGACAGTATATCCATATTTAAATTTCTAAACCGATATGTAAAAATTACGTAAACTCTTAGTGGAAAGTGTATTTATTCAGAATTGGTGCGCATTTGAAGCGATTATGCGTAATAATGTTTTTACGTAAATCAATTAAGTGAGTTTCGAATGTTGCACTCTAATTGTATATGTCTAATGGTGTTTTTTGTATCTTCCAACCTTCCGGGGTACGCCGTCCGGTGTACTACTTGTATTCGGTTTTTGTTTTCCGAATGCTCAAAGTTTTTAGTGTGAGAGTCGAATGTAGAAAACAGCGATTGAGAAGAAAAAAATTTAAAAAGTAGTTTATGTTTCGCTTATGTCTTTTTCTCCAATACAACATCGTATTTATACCTGCCAATATAGAAAAGACAATGGTGACTGAAATTTTTTTCGGTAGTAGAGTGCCATCTAGTGGCTAATAGTCATTACGGTTTTAACGTTTTTTCGGTGACAGTGCGCCATATAGTTGCAAATTGCAGAAGCCAATTCAACCATTTATGTTGGTTGAAAACAACGTTTTATTTCTCTAATTCAACTAAATATTTAGTTGAATGGAAATGAAGTGTGCCTTAGCTAAGAAATACAGCACGTTTAATCGGTGAATTTATCTAAAAAATAGCAATCCAACATATATTGTCTTATTACTCAGATAATGAGATTCAAATCTAAATTAGCAAAAGTAAGATTATTTTTATTGTCTCAAAAAAGAACTAACTAAAATCAGAAATTCAACTAATTTTCTCGCCAAAATGCTGATTTCGGTCTTTCCGTGTGGGTAATATGGGAAATTGATTCAATTTGCATTTTATAATTTCTGACTGCTGAATTCCTTGTATGGGAATAGCAAAGTAAATATGCATGACCACAAACCAACTTCATCGATATATATTATGAAGATATTTTACGTATCAGTCAAGATTATTTCGTCCAAACCAACTTCTGAAATATCCGATAATTAAAATAACAGATTATTTCATTCCCCCACGTTTAATCCAGAAATAGAACTCTATATTGAATTGTTGAGTTTGATTCATGACATTCAGAACGGAAATTCCAAGAAAACTTGTTGACTTTATTAGCTATTAATCATCCAAACATTTGCTTTGGTTTCGCCCCCCGGTGAACGACGACAATTAAGTTAAAGCCGGGGCAAAATAAACGATATGGAGAAAAATAGCTTTGGTGTATGTACTAAGCAAATGTTTGCGGTGTTTTCGGTTAACTGAGTGCAGAAAAAAATTCTACTCGGCTTCGCCATGTTATTGTCATTCGAGTCCTAACTAAAACTAAAACAAAGTAACCTAGCTTTGAGTAGATCGGGAAAACGTAGCGAATCGGCGCCCAAATCAGCTGGCATCTCTTCGGTGGCTTTGTGTCGCTTTGAGCTGAATCGGACATGGATAAGGGGTGCTGCCCGACGGTTAAGTTTTGAAAATGTTCGATCTTGAAAAATCACCATAGGGGGGAGTACATGAAATTTCCGAAATCGAAAATTGGTTTTTGATGCCAAAGGTCTTAGAATTGCATGAAACTTCGAAATTTAGTGTAATCTCCAGAAAAAACTTTTTTTGACATAAAAAAAATTTCGATTTCGTAAATTTATTGAATTAGATTGATTTAGACTGCCCTTTGAGAGAACCAGATGTTTTTACACATTTTGATTGAATGGTTTTATATAGTCAAAAAATGAATCCTAAAAAAAGTGTTGTATTAGTGATTCTCACAAAATAAGTCATATTCGAAAAAATAATTGTGGATACTCCTGACAAAGAAGAAAATAATTTTCAATTTTTTTTCATAAATACTTTTATTTCTTAAGGCAGTTTTTCTTCGCCGTAGCATAACTTTTACATAAAATTCTTATCCTAATTTAATTCTAAAATAGTCACAACGATTTGAATTTATTAAAACATATTCCTCTTATTACTTAAATATCATCTTAGGTAATTCGTCATTAATTATGAAATCTACTCGGAAATATTATTTGAACCAAACGATTAACTTCTAAAAATTGTAAAATAAGCTGTTATTTTCAGACATTTTGTTAATAATTTCATAAACTATTTCGGGTTTGTTTGTATCATTACATAATTTCTATTCTAATTTAGCTATTGGTTGAACTTATGGACGCAGCTGGAATCAGAACTAAGTCTTAAAAGGGGCCTTTATTAAATTGAAACTCCAATTTTCTTTATGAAATGATAAATAAGTTTCATGTATAGAAGGTCACGACAAGCAAGAATGTCTCGAACTGGGACATTGAACAGTCTACCTTGGTTACGCAAGGAATTTATTAGTTGAGATCTGACATCACGATACTCCTCGCATGTCCAAACGACATGATCAATATGGCGATAACATTCGCCACAAGCACAATGATTAGTCTCGGAAAGTCCAATTCGAAGGAGATGTGCATCTAACGTGTAGTGATTGGACATGAGTCTTGACATCACACGAATGAAATCTCTACTCACATCCAGTCCCCTGAACCATGCCTTTGTCGATATTTTAGGAATAATTGAGTGCATCCACCGACCAAGATCATCTTTACCGCAAGAAGCTAGAGAGCTGGCAAGTGTTCTTTGGCGAGACGAGCTATAGAATTCGTTGAAAGCAATCGGTCTCTCATAAATTTCACCCTCAATAGCACCACGTTTGGCTAAAATATCGGCTCTTTCATTGCCAGGAATGAAGCAATGAGCCGGGACCCAGACTATAGTGATAAGATAATTATTGTTCAAAATGTCGTTTAGGCACTGTTTTATTTTGCCCAGGAAAAACGGTTCAGTCTTGCCAGTCATGTTTGAGCGAATGGCTTCAATTGCACTTAGACTATCTGTGAATAGGAAATAATGGTTTGGAGGTAATGTGACGATTACACTCAAACTATAATGAACTGCTGCTAACTCTGCTATATAAACAGATGCAGGTTCTTGAAGCCTAAATGAGGCCGAAACATTATTGTTGAACATACCAAACCCTGTCGCTTCTTCAATTCGCGATCCGTCCGTGTAAAACATTTTCTCAGAGTCAATATGCCTGAACTTACCTGAAAATATTTTTGGGATTTCCGTCGAGCGTAGATGGTCCGGGATTCCACGCACTTCACGCTGCATGGATGTATCGAAAAATAAAGTTGAGTCAGGGGCATTCAGGATGCTGACACGGATAGGAATATATCTTGATGGGTTGGTTTCCTGTGACATGTGGTTAAAATATACTGTCATGAAATTTGTTTGAGATCGAAGCTCGACTAGCCGTTCGAAATTATTAATTACCATGGGATTCAGCACCTCACATCTTATAAGCAGGCATGATGAAAGCTCCCAAAATCGATCTTTTAATGGAAGAACTCCCGCCAGAACTTCAAGACTCATTGTATGTGTCGAATGCATGCAGCCTAAAGCAATTCGCAAACAACGGTACTGAATTCGCTCCAGTTTGATAATATGAGAGTTTGCAGCGGAACGAAAACAAACGCATCCATATTCCATCACTGAAAGTATCGTTGTTTGATACAATTTTATTAGATCTTGCGGATGAGCACCCCACCATGATCCTGTTATTGTTCGAAGAAAATTTACTCTTTGTTTGCATTTCGTTATCAGATACCTAATGTGTCCTCCCCTCGTGCATTTAGAATCAAACCACACCCCGAGGTATTTGAAGGTCAAAACCTGTTGGATCATTCTTCCCATCATATGAAGCTGCGCGGGATCATGCTTTCTTGAAAAGACGACCTGCTCTGTTTTCTCCGCAGAGAATTCGATACCCAGATGAACAGCCCAACCGGACAAGTTATCTAAGGTATCTTGCAATGGTTTTCGCAGTTCAACAGCTTTGGGTCCAGTAACTGAAACCACGCCATCATCTGCCAATTGTCTTAGTGTTCAGGGGGTTACTAGACAGCTGTCAATGTCATTCACGTAAAAATTATAAAGGAGCGGACTGAGGCATGAGCCTTGCGGTAGACCCATGTAGCTAATTCTGAATGTTGCCAAATCGCCATGTGAAAAATGCATGCGTTTCTCTGACAAAAGGTTATGCAAATAATTATTTATAACCGCTGGAAGTCCATGTTGGTGGAGCTTGTCTGAAAGAACATCAATGGAAACTGAATCAAATGCTCC
Source organism: Malaya genurostris (assembly GCF_030247185.1). Lineage (NCBI taxonomy): Eukaryota > Metazoa > Arthropoda > Insecta > Diptera > Culicidae > Malaya > Malaya genurostris. The sequence continues at coordinate 56,805,951 of NC_080572.1, read as the reverse complement.
TTTAATGTCTAAAAAATACAGATGCCATTTGTTGCTTTTGAGCGAGGGCAATTTGGATGTCAGACGAAAGTAATGCAAGGCAGTCATTCGTCCCTTTATTTCTACGGAAGCCAAACTGAGTATCATACAACAACCCGTTCGTCTCGACCCTATTGTCGAGACGTCGTAGAATAATTTTTTCGAACAATTTTCTGATGCAGGACAACATCGCAATGGGTCTATATGAGTTGTGATTGGAAGCTGGTTTCCCCGGCTTTTGAATGGCGATAACTTTCACTTGCCTCCAGTCAGGTGGAACAATATTTTGCTCAAGAAACTCGTTGAACAATTCCAACAAACGTTTTTTTGCGAGGTCGGGCAGATTCTTCACCAAGTTGAATTTAATTCTGTCCAGCCCAGGAGCGTCATTGTTACAAGACAAGAGAGCTATAGAAAATTCCATCATTGAAAATGGGTTATTAATAAAACCATTATTTGGAGGAGACTCCCGAATAATGCTCTGCGTAGGAACAGAATCTGAACAAACTTTCCTAGCAAAGTCAAATATCCATCGGTTCGAGTATTCATCACTCTCATTTCCTACGTTACGATTCCTCATTCGTCTGGCCGTATTCCAAAGAGTGCTCATTGAGGTTTCTCTTGACAAACCTTCGACAAAATGTCTCCATTAGCTACATTTTTTGGCTCGAAGTATGCTCTTGTACTTGGTTTCTAAAACCATAAGTTTTTCAAAATTCTGAGGAGTTCCCCCTCCCCGTTTTGAAACATCTTGTAAGCATTTTGTTTTGCGAGTTTAGCCTCTGAGCACTCTTTGTCCCACCAGGGGTTGGGAGGCCTTCTGTTAGTCGTTGGCTAAGGAAAGCGTTTAGTTTGGGATTGTTCTGCGGCCTCCAGAATCGAACAAACGAGGAAGTCATATTCTTCAAGTGGAGGGAGCTCTTCCATTGAATTCAAAATACTAGAGATACTACTTTGGTATTTAATCCAGTCGATATTTTTTGTCAAATCATATGGAATACTAACTGAAGTAGCAATACATTTTTTTTTTCAAAATTTAAGCCGATTTGAAAAAGCGCAAATTTTTATTTTAAACGAAATGTTATTCCAAATTAGATAATCATTTTAGTTATTCTGTTTTTTAGCAAAAACTTTTTCTTGTCTAACCTAATTCCTTTGTCTCAATGCTCTGTAAGCTAAACTAAACTGAAATTCATAATCAACCAAGAATCCCATGAAATTCAATTTGTAAGAAGATGCAATGGACTGCATTTTAGCTACTTAGTTACTTTATTTTTAGCCTTTTAGTTACTTGATATTTGCAAAGAGTATCGTCACTGCAAAATAAAAGTTAAAAACATCTTATAACAAACATTACTCAAACAAAAACAGTGTTGTTTGTAAATCGATTTATTCAGTGTATGTATGTGAGTGTGTGTGTTTTTTATTCTACAAGGTGAAATACCTTATGTACTTTCCCTGCTCACGCGCTCGGTAGTTGTCAAGCTACCGCTATTGTGAACCAGCGAGTGGGAATGGCTGAACCTTACCCACTAAAACACCTTGGACATCTTGCCTCGATCCCCCCGGAGCTAAGCTAAGCTCAATACTTCGGGGGAGGCTGTGCTCATGCACTTTTTCGTTTGGGAGAAAATAAGCTCCTGAGTTTCTCTCTTTATCCATCTCGATCCATCTTTGGCGTTTCGACGACCCAATGCCGCTACGTCGCGCCACACGAGTACCGAGGTCTGCTCTGCGATTCCGGTTGGAGCATGGCGTCCGGTTCGCTGATGCCCAGACGACTCGAATCGGTGTTGTGGCGTCTACTCGACTAGTCCCCGGTGATGGATCTAGCGTACACCGACAGAGAGTTCCCCGACGATGGAAGTTCTCCCGAAACCGACGTTTTTGATACCCGTCCACGGCCCGACCGTAAGGATGCCTGGATCGATCCAATGATGCCGTTTGGAGGATGGCTTCCGGTTCACTGGTGCCTCGACTATCTTAACGGGGCTACGCCACGATCTACTCGTCTAATTCCCGATGAAAGATCTAGACTACACCGACGGAGAGTTCCCCGGCGAAAGAGGCTCTCCCGACACCGAGTCCTTTGTTGCACCACACGGGACACACGAGAGAGTGCCGAGGTCGGTCCGAGGATTCCAGTTGGAGCATAGCTTCTGGTTCGCTAACGCCCCGACGATACAAGTATGTGTGATGACTGGACCGATTTTGATCGAACTAGTCGCAAATGGAAGGTCCCCGTCAGCCAGAACGCTATTGAATATTTTTGAGATAGGATGTTATGTTCGAGTTATGCGAAGTTTAAGAAACCTGTTTTAATCCACCTAGTGGTGTAATGATGCCTTTCTCATATCAATCATACTATCATATATAATACTGTGGTATTCTTCAAAATAATATTCTTCGATTCTTAAAAGAATAACCGAAATCGGTTTGTTTGACTGTCTACTGATAAAAACTATCAATTGGAAAAGATTTGAGGTCGGTTTAGAAATTTGTTTAAGGTTTTTCCCCATTTTAAGTGATGGTATACAATTTTTAACACACTTTACCCTATATTCCCGGATCGGGAAGTCGGATCCGCATGAAATTCAGGAATTACGCATGAGACCACAGGACCTTTCATTTGAACCTAAGTTTGGGAAAATCGGTTCAGTCATCTCTGAGAAAAGTTAGTGCAAAAAACGTTACATACACACATACGCACACACACACACATTTTGCGTATTCGACGAACTGAGTCGAATAGTATATGACACTCGGCCCTCCGGGCCTCGGTTAAACAGTCGGTTTTCACAGTGATTGCATAACCTTTCTATATGAGAAAGGCAAAACTTACTTAAGGGGTGTGTATGATCTAACACTTTTAAAATATCGTTTATTTTTTCTTTGTTATTTCTTATAGTAAAACATCTAAAGAATATTCTGTGTAATTTTCAAGCCCATCGGAACAAAACTCAGCAAAGTATGGGCCTTTACCTTTGCTCATCTAAAACTGCGAAGAAGTAAGAGCTCCCCTCACAGGCTTTTGACTTAATAACTTGACAAAACATTCTTGAAATGTTTCATTATAACTAAATACAGAAGAAAAACTTTTTAATCCATCTAGTGGTGTAATGATGTCTTTCTCATATTACTTATATTTTCAAAAATATCACAAGAAAATTCTGTGAAGAACTTTTTTCTTGAATAAAATAAGAAACTTTCTTTGGATATAAACTAACATAACCTTTTCTATTTGTAAACAGCAACCGATGAAACTATATGAACTTTTATTTGAGCATAAGTTTGTGGAAATCGATCAAATCATCTCTGAAAAACCTGTTTTAATCCACCTAATGGTGTAATGATGCATACTCATATCAATCATACTATCATATATAATACTGTGGTATTCTTCAAAATAATTTTCTTCGATTCTTAAAAGAATAACCGAAATCGGTTTTTTCGACCGTCTACTGATAAAAACTATCAACTGGAGAAGATTTGAGGTCGATTTAGAAAACTTTCTACGGTTTTTCGCCCTTTTCAGTGATGGTATACAATTTTTAACACACTTTACCCTATATTTCCGGATCCGGATGAAATTCAGGATTTACGTATGGGATCACATGACTTTTCATTTGAAATTAAGTTTATGAAAATCGGTCGCGCCATCTATGAGAAAAGTTAGAACACATATTTTCATTTTTTTGCACATTTTATCCCATAACTCCGGAATCGGAAGTCCGATCCAAATAATATTCAGGAATTTCGTATGGGACCACAAGACTTTTCATTTGAGTCTAAGTTTGTGAATATCGGTTCAGCCATCTCCGGGAAAAGTTAGTGCAATAAACGTTACATACACACATACGCACATACACACACATATACAAACACACAGACATTTTGTCAACTCGACGAGCTGATTCGAATAGTATATGACACTCGGCCCTCCGTGCCTCGGTTCAAAAGACGGTTTTCACAGTGATTGCATAACCTTCCTATGTATATTCGCTGATACTAACCCTTTCGCTTCCCCTCTCATTTCCTTAGTCTTCTTTATTTCTATTGGAAACTAATCAGATTCGCTTGCAAATACTAACCCGCTCGCACTTCCTGCTTTCCTCTGTCTTTCACCATCTTTTCGATCACTAATTAGATCTACTTGCCGATTCTAACCCCGTCTTTCTCTCCGTCTTCCACCATCTTTTCGATCACTAATTAGATCTACATGCCGATTCTAACCCCGTTGTTCGCTCACGCTTACTTTCCACCCCCTCCACCGACCTTCATCAACCATTTACCTATCTATTTTTCTCTTCTCACTCTGGCCGTTTAAGCAAGAACACTATTGCTGCCCTGTAGTGATTGGTGTCATCAACTAGATATAGGGTTATAGGTTTAGTTTTAATTATTAGTTTTTATTGTTAGTGTTAAGCCTTATTGTATCTGTTGGATCATTGTAATCTGTTGATACGAAAGATGAGGAGGTTTAATGCCTGCTGGAGAGAGAGATTGCCAAATTTCATCTCCATCGGGCTTTTCTCTGCTCCCAAAATAAACAAAATAAACAAAATATACGAGAAAGGCAAAAATTGAGTGAGTTTAATTTCAAACTTTTTGATTACTATTTCTGGTACTTCTGGAATCGGGAACCAGCATAGTCGAAGTCGGTTGGTTTAGTAAGTAATTAATATAGCCTACAAATTGAATCAGTTTTAAACCAAATCTAGAAGAATTTTGCCTTTTTTTGCGTCGTCGCTCTAAATGACGGTGTGCAACCTGTGGAACTACGAGTTTTTTTTAAGAGTGGCATTATTCGACACATACTCACACACATACACGCGCTGGCACATACATTGCTCAGCTCGATGAACTGTGTCGAATGATATAGAACACAGATATAGGTCAATTTTCACTAGTGAATAAGTGATTGCTTAAACTTTCAATATAAGAAAGGCAATAAGTGCACTTTTATAGAAAAGCTTCGTTATCATGATCTTTTAATAACACTAACAAGTAGGTACAAATTGAAGAAAAGAATTAGAAATTTACATTTTTCCACCTGCGAAACATAAATTTTAATGTGGCAACCGCAAGCCCCACGTACCGTCGCGTACTAGATCGGTATCGTCATTTTGAATGACGATTTGAATGTCTTGACATTCATCGCCCTACAATTTCGGAACCAGAAGTCGGATCAGGATGAAATTGCACAGTATATTTACTGACAATGAGAAATTTGAATCATGACTCGTGCAAATCGGCTTAACAGTTGCTGATAAATCGAAGTGATTTCCGTTTTTGAAGATTTTCTGCACTATTATCGGTGCTTTCGGAAGCGGAAACCGGGCACTGGTAATCCCAAAGTATTTTTCTATATTCACCTACTAACAAGATCTGCCAACTAGATGAATTAGCAGTAAGTTTTATGGAAATATGCACCTCGTTTCGCCATCACTTGTAAGAGAAATACTCATGAAATCGAAAATTTTCACTAATCGCGCTGTATTACCGGAACCGGAAGTCGGATCTGGATCAACTTTGCGAGGACTTCTTAAAAAAATTGAGGACTTTTTCTTTGCTTCTTTGTTTGTGAAAATCGGTTAACAAATTTCCGAGAGATTTGATTGCGCATTTTTTCGTAAATTTGCACATATTTCCATGTAATTCCGGAACCAAAAGTAAGCCATAAGACCTTTCATTTGAATATGAAAATCGGATCCAAATGAATTGAAAGTCGGATCCAAATGCAACTCAGGAACTTTGTATGGGATTTTCAGACCTTTCATTTGAATCTGAGATTGTGAAAATCGGTTTAGCCGTTTCTGAGAAAATTGTGTGATATTATTTGTCACATACACACATACATACACACACTCACTCTCTCTCTCTCTCTCACGCACACACACACACACACACACACACACTCACACACACACACACACACATTTTGTTATCTCGACGAACTGAGTCGAATGGTATATGATGCGTGTTTTACCCAAATCGTTGTAGTTGGAAAAAAAAAGATCGCAACGAATAGTCAAGTAGGAGGCTGAAGTGAACTCCTTATTTCTAATTAATAGCAAATTTTGAAATTACTCAGGGTTTTGAAAAATTTTATTCGATCCTGTATATCTATTCTTTGTGAACTAACTAAATCGACCAAACTTTCTCCAGTCAAGTATGATAATTGGTCGGTTTTGAACCTTTGGAACAATTCCCGCCCACAATTGCAACCAACATTTGCTGAAACAGAGCGAATCTGTTGCTGTTTTACGCCATTCACTTTGTTAGCCTACAACACCGTTTCCATATGTCCCGCGTGGAGTGCAATTGTAGTCGGTCCTTTGCAACTTTCCAATACAGCATACGTACAGGGTTCATAGTGTGATGATGATGATGATGATGATGATGACGATGACAATGATGCCGCTGTTGCTATACGGATCCCGTTCAAAGGCAGCTTCGTGATGGCACAAAGTAAGCCACTATCGGGATTATACCTGCACTACGAACCCTTTCCCCGAAACCAAACAACAGTAAAAGTGGTGCGGCAGTGCAACCTCTGAATAAACCCGGCCTTTGCAACAATTTGCTACATCATTGCAAGGCTGCACTATATTGCTAGGCTTGGCACAACCCGCTGCCGTATTCTGCAGTCAACTCGTGCGGTTTGTAGCAAATAATACACACAAAACGTTTACGGTACACTGACAGACAGGCTGGCTGATGATGCTGGGTGATGCCGCTTCCGTTTCAGTAGCTTCCTTCTGCTCTACGATAATCGTCGATTTCGGACCGAAGAGTGATAACAGTAGCGCCCAATGTCGGCAGTCAATTGTTCTGGCAAGTCATCGTGATTGTTGTCATAGAATCACATTCCAACAGAGCTTTCCATCAGCTGCAGCAGCATCAGCAGTTTCATTGGATCGCAATCAATTATATTATTGGTTTTGTAATGAGCGCCATCACCAGAAAGTCATTTATCATCAAAATCGCCAGTGTTGCGGCCTGATAACAATAGAACAATGTTTTTAGTTCTTTCTAATTATCGTGTAAGTCATCACGATATACTCTTTCGCAGTACTGTAGAGTTAAAGTGCGTTTAGTTCTCCGTCATTTGAAAAATCCCTTCACGAAAAACAGTTTCAAAAATGTAAATTGTTGAAACTGTACTGACGTTTATTTTCAAGCCCTTTAAATCAGTTTTTATCGTTCGTCAAAGATGTCAAAGAGCTCCTCCAACTTCCACGCCTCGGTACAAAATTCGGTAGACATTCTATATGAGGCGAAAGTATAATATTTATAACTGGATCCAATGGTTCACTATTCAAGCCATCGTTCATAGGTTTGATGTCGCAGTTGTTGTGGGTTACTTGATTGTTGTTATGCTCTGTCCCAGAAATACTGATGTTGTATGGGACAGGTGTAGAAAAAGCAGCGGTTTCTTTGGATATAAATGACTTGTCCAGTTTCACGCATGATGGTCGTACGTGACAATAGATTTATATCAAACCATCATGTCCTGACCGAATGTCACCTAAGATGGTATAGGCTTCTTTAAGCACGGTCTGTTTCGTACGTTAGGTTTACTCGTTTCGAAATCTTCTATTTGTTCACACACTTGTTGTATTGTTTTTTTTCCAGTAGTAAAAAGGTTTATTTATGCTGAATCTGTCTCGGGCGAGGTAATTCTCCAGTAGAACCTCGAGGAGTCGACTATCTCGGACATCAAATCTCGGACCAAACCGGACAAATAAGATGGATGAGAAAGCAAATTAAGCCATGAATTATTGTTTTTATTTATGCTTGCGATGCTTTCGTGTGTCAATGTCATGTCTTGTAACAATATTTTTTCCGCTTTCCGGGAGATTTTTCGACCTTAAATCATTTCAATATCGCGCTATTGATTATTTCCACTTTATCCTTTCAATAAAATAAACTCAAAAAACATTTAAATCCATAAAATATCGATGCCATGGCCTTTCCAGCACGTCTAGTCCCCCTAGGCTACTTTGGAATGCTTGGATTACCTTATAAGGAGTGTATCGACAAGTAGTTAGCAACATTGATTATTGAATTAAAAAGTGAAAAAAAAACATATTTTGACATCTGTTTTCGATATATTGTAGAAAAATTACATTTTTATGCATTTCACTGATTATATTGAAGAAAATCCTAGTTTCTGTGAAACGCTCGCACTCTGGACTTGACATTCTTCATTGAATTCTGCACAGTTACTTTTGTGACTTTCCTGGTGGCAGCTGTCCAGTTTTTTTTTAACTCCTGCATGTTTTGGGACACTGTACCTTCCTTCCGAAAGTGCCGCTTGACAATTGCCCAATACCTTTCAATTGGCTGAAGATCCGGGCACTTCGGTGGATGGATGTCCTTTTCCACATTATTTTTTGACATTATTTTTTGACAACCACTGTAGAACTGAGTTGGCGTAGTGGGCTGAAACCAAATCCGGCCAGAAGAGAGGAGGAGCCTTATGCTTTCTGTACAGTGGCAGCATTATTTTCTTCAAAAATTCTTCCTCGTACACCTTGGCGTTAATTGTGCCCTTCGTGAAGAAAATCGACGACCGCAAACCACAGGTACAAATTGCTTGCCAGACCAACACCTTCTGCCCAAACTTTTCCATCGCCACCGTGGTGTCAGCGTCGTCCAGGTCCTGGTACACCTATTTCGTATAATATTGCGGTCCGGGCAGCGCTCGAGAGTCTTCCTTGACGTAGGTTTCGTCGTCGATCAGAATGCATCCGTCTTTATTCTGTAGAATCCGGTTATACAGTTTTCGCGCTCTTGTTTTGGCCTGAACTTGCTGTACCAGAGACTTTTTCGGCACCTTCTGTTTCTTGTATGTTTTCAGGGAGTTCCGAACTTTGATCCGTCGAATCAGCCCGATGCTGGTGTTGAACTGCTTGGCCAAATCCCGCGTCGACGCCGATGGGTTTTTCCTGATGTATTCAACCACTTTTTAAGTCCCGGCCGGGCTGGCTGGGACCCGTTTTTTTACCGGATCTGGGCAAATCCTTCATGGAAAGGGTCTTACCGAACTTCTCGATAATATTTTTGACACTGGTGTGGTACACTTTCACCAGTTTTGTAATTTCGTTGTTCGTGACACCACTTTCTGAGCACCAAGTGTGCAGTATTTTCTTCCGCGTTTCCGGATAAGTTCGACGATAAACCGTATCGAAACCAATCGATTACGCAGCTGTTATTGACATGTAAACAAACATGTCACCGCAAAACACGCTGCAGAAAATTAAGCCATTTCAGAGTAATAACTGTTTGAATGTTGCTAACTACCTACCTTAATCCGTTGCTAGAAGCTCATTCTATTCTCTGGTGTGTATGTATACGAACTATTGTGTATCCATGTTGACCCTGCACTATTGTTTCTGACATTAACCATCGTTGGTTTTGCTGTTAAAAGTCAGAATGAAACGACACGTATACATCGCTTTGTACTTCGAATATCCTACAGCATAACACATGGGCTGAAAAGTCCCGGGCCTAACAAAGAGATAACGATTTTTTTTGGGTTCAAAATTAACTTTATTCATCAACGTAATCTCCATCAGGAGCAACGCAATCATTCCAGCGTCACTCTAACATTTAAATACCACTTTTGTAGAATGATTTATCATTTGGCATCATTCGTGCGAAATTTCTTACCGGCGACCATATTTTTCAGGTCTGCGAACAGTCAGTTGTCACTGGGAGCCAAATCTGGCGAATAGGGTGGATGTGGGAGGCATTCGAAGTTTAATTCATGTATTTTTGAAACTGTTTTGATTGAGTTGTGACACGGTGCGTTGTCTTGACGAAACAAAATTTTGTCTTATTCGGTCGTTTCTGTGCAATTTCAACCTTCAAACCCTCTAATAACGCTATATAATATGCACTGTTAATGGTATTTCCTTTCTCAAGATAGTCGATAAATATTACACCGAGGCCATAACCTTTCCAGCCGATTGCTTTGCTTTCGGGCACTTGGAACGAGGTTCTTCAGTTGCTGTCCACTCAGATGACGATCGTTTTGATTCCGGAGTGAAGTGATGAATCCATGTTTCATCCATTGTAACATATCGGCGTAAAAATTCCAGTTTATTACATTTAAATATGGCCAAACACTGCTCAGAATTATCCACACGTTTATGGTCAAGAGTGAGCAAACACGACACCCTCTTTGAACAGAGCTTTCTCATAGTCAAGTGCTCATGCAATATAAAACCAGCACGTTCTTTTGATATCTATACGATGTCAGCTAACTCACGCAACTTCATTTTTCGATCATTTAAAACGATTTTGTGGATTTTTTATGTTTCCTGATGTTACCACTTTGTTTTGCTACGACCACGTTAGAACTCAGCAAACCAACGTTTTATTGTTATTTCTAATGAAGCGAACCCCCCATAACACTTTTCAAGCCATTGCTTCGCTTGAATGGTATTTTTTCCCATTAAGAAGAAGTGTTAAATTAAAACACGAAATTGTTTTGGATCCATTGTTCTGAAAATATCATGAAATTTTAATAGCTGTCTTTTGAAGGTAACTTACAAAAGGTGACTGTAATAAAACTAGCGCCATCTATGTGCTAGGTCCGGGACTTGTCAGCTCATGTGTACGTAATTCCAGTTTATTCTGATGTCAATCTGTATTGAATCGAAATATACCTGAAAATACAGCATACGAAAATGGTTCGTCATGTACACTAAGGTATCTTTTTACACGGTATTTTGTCGCACGATCTTTTTATAAACGGCTTTTTTTACACGGATTCCGGAATTAACACGATTTTTATTTACGCGGTTTCCACAATTAACACGGTTTCTGATGAGAGTTTAAAAAGCACTATCATTTGTTTTTTGAGAAAAATTTTATAAATAGGAACAGGTTGTCTGTACGATTGTGAGAGCAATTTTAAAGTTTGAAAGTTAACTAAAATCATTCACTCAACAATTCACGAGATCATTGACTTTTGTTCCATAAAATGATTAAACAGTCTTCAGATCTTCAATCCCTGTTGTAAATTACACGACAACGTCTCTTTCGCTCAGTTGTGGTGTATGATGTCAGCATCGTCATTGATATCATCGAGAATTTCGTAGCGTTGAAGAAATAGTCGGGTTTACTAATCTCTTCAACTCTTCATCATATCGAGCAGTACACTATTTTATACCCGTTTGAATGTTATAACTCTAGTAGTATTATGATTTACGCCGATGAAATGAACATAGTAATACCTTTTCTAATTTGCTCCATATTCATCTCTATGAATTCTTCCCCTTTAATACGGTCGATGCATGCATAGATCTTCATCCAATACCCATGTCTTCCCACTCGGTTTAATTAAAAAAATGACTATTAAGATCGTTAGTGTTTACTACACATCGCAACTTCGGAATTGAAAAGAACTTATTCACAAACTTTATTTGTAGTGAAAGTGTTTATGAGTGGTATTTTTAGCACTTCTTTAGTCGAACGTTCTAAATTGTACGTATTATCGTTCTTTTGAAAACCGAATTCATTAAACAGAAGGCATGAGCCTTTTAGATTAATTTACTTATCGTACAACGTGTTTCCTGAGTGTTCTAATTTTAATTTGTCATCCAATGTGTTTTATCAAGTATGACTAGACCTTCTCGTAACCTCAGGCTGGTTTTTAGATTTCCGTTTTTATTGTGAAAAAACCTGTTTTAATCCACCTAGTGGTGTAATGATGCCTTTCTCATGTACATATAATATTGTGGTATTCTATTTGTACTTCCGGAACCGGATACCGGGAACCAGGATAGCCGGAATCGGTTTGTTTAGTTGCCTACTGATAATGACTATCGATTTGTGTAGTTTTGAGACCAGTTTAGGAAAGTTTTTACGTTTTTTGTTTCGCCGGTTTAAGTGACGGTGTACAATATTGAACACACTTTACCCTATAACTCCGGAACCGGAAGTCGGATCCGGATGAAATTCAGGAATTCCGTATGGGACCACGAGACCTTTCATTTGAATCTAAGTTTGTCAAAATCGGTTCAGCCATCTCCGAGAAAACCTAGTGAGATTATTTGACACATACACACACACATATATACATACACACATATATACATACACACACAGACATTGCTCAGCTCGACGAACTGAGTCGAATGGTATATGACACTAGACCCTCCGGGCGAATTTTCACTAGTTGTTTTTTCAAGTGATTGCATAACCTTTCTATATGAGAAAGACAAAACAGTTACATTTTATCAAGAACAAAACAAACAAATACTCAAATCTACGGTTTTTGGAATTATTGCGTCAAATTTTCCACGCGGTTTTTTTTTTTGTACGGTTTCCGCAATTAACACGGTTTTATTTTACACGGATTTTTTCAACACGGTACGTAACCCCCGTGTAAAAAGAGACCTTAGTGTACTTCTTATTCTTTTTTTATGCGACTTTTTTATGCGAATTTTCAGACTTATGCGGATTTTTTATGCAAAGTTTCAGAGTTATGAGATTTTTTATGAGAATTTTCAGAGTTATGCGGTTTTTTTTCGAAGTTTCAGAGTTATGCGTTTTTTTATGCGAATTTTCAGAGTTATGCAGTTTATATGAGAAGAAGTGATGCTAATCTAAAACAAAATCCTTCTCAGTCCACTTAGTGGAATTTTCATAGATCTTGAAAAATCACCATAGGAGGGGGGGTCCATCTCTGAGAAAATTCAGCGCGTAGAAATACAACGCGTTTTGTCGGTTGCGTTACTTATACAATCATATCTCCGGAACCAAAAGTCATAGCCATTTTATCTTTGAACTAGATCAATGGCCCGACAGTAGCTTTCAAACGAGCCTAAGTTTGTTAAAATCGGTTCAGTCATCTCTGAGAAAATTGAGCGCGTTCAAATATCTTCGAACACACACACAGATATTTTCCGATTTCGTCGAACTGAGTCAAATGGTATATAACACTATGGGTCTCCGAGGCTCCGTTCGAAAGTCGATTTTTCCAGCAATTTTAATACCTTTCTAAAAAGAAAGGCAAAAACTTTTGTTATGAATATTGGTATATCTCGGTTAATTTTTCAAAAGGGCGTATAAGCAAGTGACAGTTTTTTTTGTTTACTTTCTCTTCTATTAATTACCAAGCGGTTTCCTCGTTTATCACTCAACTCTTTGCATGAAATGATACCCGAAACATTCGACTTTCGAACAGAATAGTGATATCAAAGAAAATCTTTTTAATCACATCACAATAATCGAAAGAGAGAGAGAGTGCAATCATGAGAGCAACGACACATGACAGCAATACTGAGAGCAGTTAATTTTGTCGCACTCTCTCTCGGCAGTTAAAGCCACAGCGTTCGCTTTGTGGTAGTGTACATAGTACATCGTTTTTGGTGTCTTTCCATTTTCTTTTTGTTTTTTTGTTCGACTGTTTCTTTTAAATTAGTTGAGCGCTGAGCAATACCCGCAAAACAATATTCCTTTTTAATTCGTCGGAAACACGATAATTGTCGGAAAATGAATATGTATTGAGATAACTTACGTACGGCTGAAAATCTCGAACGATTATAACGACGTACTGAAGCAAATCATGAAAATCATACTTTTGCACGAAAACTAACGAGTCCACTCTTTACCAAGTGCGATGAATGGAGGATATTTCAAAACTAAATTCCAAATTGTTCCTGTAGATGGTACCATGATCCAGAAAAGATATAAAATATATTTTTTACCTTTTTCTATAAATATAAAAAATAGGTATAGAATTAGCTCAAACTTTAGATAAATTTTCCTAGGCCCGGAGGGCCGAATGTCATATATAAATCGATTCAGCTCGACGAACTGAGCAAATGTCCGCGCGTGTGTGTGTGTATGTGTGTGTATGTGTCTGTATGTGTAATGTCAACATAGAGGTCGAGATCTCAGAGATGGCTGGACCGATTTTGATCAAACGCAAATGAAAGGTCTCCCCGTCACCCTAAACGCTATTGAATGGTTTTGAGATGGGATGTTTACTTTTTGAGTTATACGAAATTCTATGTCAATTTTTTTTACAGTATCGGTCATACTTGACCTTGAAAACAGAATATGTTTCCAGACTTAGATTGCGCACGGTAATAGCTATCCAACAAGCCATAGATTCTAAAAATCCGTTCATTTTTAGCGGAGATATCGATATATTTGTGTAAGCGACTTTTCGCCTTATTCCAGCAGTAGGAGTTTTGTGCACTGTAAGACAAAGCAATGCTTGGGAGCAACGTGAAACACAATTTATTATACTGTTACATACAATTGTTTCAAAGTATCGAACAGACTGTGTACAGCATCCTTTTCATGACATTTTGCCTCGGATCGATTTTAGCACGGTTCGTTTTTGGCAACATAATCGTTAGAATATGACATATGTGAACCAGACGATGACAGCATTTTTGAGTTGAAAGCAATTCCATAATTATATTGGTTTAAACTACTTACAGCAATAAAAGCTGGAAGAACAAAACACCCATATGCCATTCGAATCAGTTCGTCGAGATCAGCAAATCCGTATGTGACAAACAATTTTACTCAATTTTCTTGGTGATGACTCAACCGTATTCTACGAACTCAGATTGATATGAAAAGTCGTATGCTCCCAAACAAAGTTCCTGAATTATCTCTGGATCGGACTTCTGGTTCCTGAGCTACAGGATGATATGTCAAACGATATTAAAATAGTGTAACTCATTTTTCTCAAAGATGGCTGAACCGATCTAAGATTCAAATGAAATCTAAGAATCATCTAAGATTCAAATGAAAAGTTTGAATATTCTATAAAACATCTTCCTTTTCAGTCAAATCCAACTTCCGGTTTAGGGGATACAGGGTGATTAGTATAAAAATGTCAATTTCACATAAATTAATCAGGTTTATCGGGTTTGCAGATTTTGATAGTCGATAGCCTAATAAACTTATTTCAGTTTTCTTTTCGGAAGGTACAAAAAAATTTAATACGCACTACGATTTCTGAAAGATGTCTAAACTGATTTTCAAACATTTTGAAACAAATGTAAACTATACAACTACTCACGTGAATTTATCTGACTTCGGCTACACCGTTTTTCGAATTCCGATTCCAGTATCGAATCGTTTCTCAAAGCTCAATAGATTTCTCAAAAAAGGCCAAATCGAATTTCAGAAACAAAAATTCAAAATAAAATAAACTTATAGTCCCATACGAAATTAATTAATTTTATCCAATTCTGACTTCCGATTCTGGAATTACAGAATGATGAATTTTCAAAATTCAAACAGATCCCGAAATGCCGTAAAATTTGGACTCGAAACTACTGCAATTTATTCATCATATGGTCATACGAATCGATTTGGATTATTCTGGTTCCTGAATACCGGCACTGGAAGTACATTAAATTACCGTAAACTCTAAAGTGGAACTTACTTCTACATACCATGGACTGTTTAATCGATTGTCACACTTTTAGATTCAAATTCGATCCGACTTGCAGTTTCGACATTACAGAGTAATGAGTGATTAAAATCTCAAATTGCCGGTAAAAACGACGGTCATTAAAATAATGTTATAAAAACTGAAATACCGGAGAATACTCATGCAAAAAACACATGCGGATTGATAAAAGAAAGGTATCATGTCACTGCTAGGTGGATTTCACACGTTTTTTTTTTCAAAATAAACTTGTCAATGTTAATAGACTCGATATTATTTGTGAAAGAATAATCATGAGGATCGTTTTCCATACCACATGAGTACTAAACCGGCTCATTACGTCGATATTTATTTTGAAATTTGCTCCATTGTTTCACAACCAAAACAAATCCGGTTGCTATTTAACTTTCACAGATACGCTAGTTGTTAGCCAAACTCGTCGGGATGTTGCCCATCCCACCAGGAAACGTCGATGGCTTGCTCACTTCGGTTGGCAGTCTCGAAGTCGGTGCTGCTCATACGCCACAAGCACCTCCGTGAGTTGGGACGACCATTCTGTGCTTCCCACTTTATAGTTCGGATCCTTTTAATTTACTACCCTCCCATCCTCCGTTTGCTGTGCAAAGATGAAAAACGTACTCTGGATGCGCTCTGATTGAACCGAATAATGCGGAGCGCCAGGACTGCACTTTCTCTGCTGCAGTTTTCGGTTTTTCGACTAACGGGGAGTGCTCGTCATGAACTAAAGCCATGGCACATTACGCAATAACTAACTGTTGTATAGTGAGTGTAGTGAAATTGCTTTTACATACAAAACTATCCATCCGGCTGTTCCGTCGTAGGTACCCAGCATCGTATCGGCCGGACTAAGGATACGGTCTGAGCTAACGTCAGAGCTCAAAGTGCACGGACGTCCGAAGCAAGCTGTGAACATAAATAAACATCCAATTTTAGTTAACATGTTTTATGTTTAGTAAATTATGCGGTGCATAGCAAGATTCGGTCCCGCCGATTTTCCAACTCAGGTCCATTCTTCGCGGTAAACGCACGGAAAGCAGCATCTTTCGGGGGTAGTTTTTTTTTTTATTTTCGCAATTAAATGCACTGTGAACGAGTGCACATGTTTAATGGACTGTCAGAAACGCACCCTCATCATTGCCGTTGTCGGAAATGAATTTTCATCGTGGGAGGAAAACAGTTGGCAACGCGTGGCTTTGGGGTGCAAAAACGATTCCGAAGCTTTATATTTATGTTGTTGTTACCAGGCGAAAATTGATTTCTGCACTTAATTTCACCCTCGCGCTTAGGAAGTCGTTCCACGGTTTTGATCGACGCCTGGGAATTAGGTCGGTTAGTCGTCGATTGTTCGAAATTGTTGAATGGAAGGAATCGGAAGAATAGCGTGAATTAACATTTTTGTGATTCAAGACAAAACGCATTCGTTTTGAAACTTTCTTCATTTGATTATATTCTGTTTCTTAGTTCTTTGATTACCGTGTTTCGAATCATTGCCTATTCGACACACAGCTTTTCCAACTTTCAGCAAATAACTCTTGATCGGAAGGGAACTGCAGCAATATCGTCATCATCAATTGTCAGTGGTTACACGGCACATTCTTCATGCTCTGATTTCCGTGACACCGGACGTGACTGGATGCCATTAGACAGCACCCACGTCAGTTTGGCGCCTTTCTTCATACAGCACATTCATTTGGTGCCCACGGTGACGGAAGCTTTCAGAAAGAAGATTAAAAATGCCCCGAGCTCATCCTTTTAATGTCGCTCAGCACTGCTCCATCCTTCTTCGTTTGGCCCGCCGTAGACCGAAACAGGACATCGCGAAGATCATTATTACTTTATGTAGCACGCGGAAGCTGCCTGGTGAAGCTTTGATACCGTCCACCTACGTTTCCTCTGAGATGAATTAAATGAAGACAAGATGAACTATCGCCGGTTATATTCCGTGTGTTCCCGGTTTCTGTCCAGGGGAGGTGCATGAAATGGCTAACGGTCAGGGTAATAGTGGAGAAATTTACTAGTTTTCTCTTGCTTTCGATGCATCTGGGAGGATGCAATTTCAAGATGTAGTTGCTGAGTGCCCTGTAGAAATGAAAAAAAAAGTTTTCGGTTTAGTCGATGTTAATGATGACGATGGTCGAAAGGGTAGGATAAAATTTAGATTTTAGCTCCACCAGCTTTTTCGCGCTTTTTTCGGGTCACATAAGATCTATGCAAAATTTTATTTCGATTGGTGAAACTATACGACTAACTTTTCACCAAAAAAAAAGTGGGTGAATAATATCAGATGCATAATTGTATGACGTTAATACGAATAAAACTGGCACTTTCCCGAGTGTATCAGTTAGTTAATCGATTGTGTGAATTGTGCGAGCGTTCCTCTCCATTTCATTACTAGAATTTGAAACGATGCACCTACATCAAAGTACGGATTAGTTATATCAAACATTCTGACACATAATTGAACAGTACGAAATAATTCGTACAGTTCTTTGTAATAAAATAATGGTGGTTTTGAAAGAAAAAAACGTGCTCAATCTATCTAGTAGTGAGATGATACCTTTTTTATCATCCGCATGTGTTTTTTGCATGAATATTCTTCGGTGTTTTAGTTCCCTTGACATTAAGATTTTAATGATCGTCGTTTCAAGCGGCAATTTAAAGTTCTATTCACTCATTACACTGTAATGTCGAAACTGCAATCGGATCGAATTTGAATCTAACCGTGTAATAATCGATTGAACTTTCCATGAGATGTCGAAATAAATTTTACTTTAGAGTTTACGGTTATTTACGGTTAAGGAGAGTGTTCGGTTACCGGTACCCTTTTATTTTAAGCTCATAACTTCTGACTTTGTGCACATTATGCGGGCATCTATACATCAATGGAAAACTAAAGTCCCTAGCCAACAACTGATTAAGAAACTAAGTTGATTCATTTGACTAAAAAAAAAATTATTATTAATTTAGTAAAGTGATAAATTTTGGCCATTTCAAAAAAGGTGTTCGGTTATCGGCACCCCAAAAAATATCGGAAAAATATAAGTAAAGAATGCAATTATTCAAAGGAAAACCGGAATTTATTCTTTTCAGAGGCGTTTTGGACAAAAGTCACAAAAGGACAAAAATCACGAAATATATCGATTTCACCTCATATTCAATCCACCTCATATTCAATCCACTCACCTGTCCGATTGATGCTCTTCAATTTATGACACTATAAAAAGAGTCAGAAAAAACTTTTGTGTTGATTTTCACGCAATTAAAATTTGTTTTGAACGCAGCAAAAAGTACAAGCGTCTGTTTGTTGCGGTATTCGGCACAAGCAGAACGTGCTACTATTACACACACACATGACATTTGTCGAATGACGCTATCTGCTTTCTGTCAAAAGTTACGGTGGGTACCGGCAACCGAACACCTTTCCCTACTACTAGAACCGGTATTCAGGAACCAGCATAACCGAAAAAGATTCGTATGGCCATAAATTAATATGACGAATAAATTGCAATAGTTTTGAGTCCAACTTTGAAGCTTTTTGGTATTGTCATCTTCTATATTGGTATGAATTTTAAAAACTCATTACAGGGATCGGATAAAATTCATTAATTTTGTATGGGACCATAAATCCTTTAATTTGAATTTTTGGTTTCAGGAATTCGATTTGGCCTCGATTGAGCTTTGAGGAATGATTCGATACTGGAACCAGAATTTGGAAATCGATGTAGCCAGAGTCAGTTAAATTCACTTGAGAAGCTTGATTCAAAATGTTTAAAATCTTGAAGAAAAATAGCACGAATTAAATTTTTGAATATCTTCCGATTCGAAAACTGTTTATCACTTAAACTGAAATAAGTTTATTTGGCTATCGACTATCCAAAACTGCAAACCATATTAATTTATGCCTAATTACCCTGTATCCCCTAAATCGGAAGTTGGATCTGAATAAAAAGCAAGATGTTTTATAGGATCTTAAGACTTTGCATTTGAATCTTAGATGATTCTTAGATTTCATTTGAATCTTAGATCGGTTCAGCCATCTATGAGAAAAATGAGTTACACTATTTTAATATCGCTTGACATATCATCCTGTAGCTTAGGAACCATAAGTCGGATCCAGACGTAGTTCAGGAACTTTGTTTGGGGGCATATGACTTTTCGTATGAATCCGAGTATGTAGAAAATGGTTGAGTCATCTCCGAGAAAATTGAGTGAAATTATTTTCCACACACGAACTGATTCGAATGGTATATGGATGTTATGTTCTGCCAGCATTTCTTGTTGTAAGTAGTTTAAATCAATAGATTTATGGAATTGCTTTCAACTCGAAAATGCTGCCATCGTTACATATGCCAAAACGAACCATGCTAAAATCGGTCCGAGCCAAATTGTCATGAAAAAGGATGCTGAACACAGTCTTTTTTTACTTGGAAACAATTGTATGTAACAGTATTCAAATCGTGTTTCACGTTGCTCCCAAGAATTGCTTTGTCAAAAAACGCACAAAACTCCTACTGCTGAAATAGGGGAAAAAGTCGCTTACACAAAAATGTCGATTTTAACAATCTATGGCTTGTTGGATAGTTATTATCGTGCGAAATCTAGGTCTGAAAACATATCCTGTTTCAAGGTCAATTGTGACCAATATTGTCAAAAAACTAAAAATTTTGACATAAAACTTCGTATAACTCAAACGCTAAACATCCGATCTCAAAACCATTCAATAACGTTCTGGATGACGGGGAGACCTTTCATTTGCGACTAGTTCGATCAAAATCAGTCCAACCATCTAAGAGATCTTGACCCACACACACGCACACGGCCACACACACACACGCTCTAAGATGCCAAGGGTATTTTTAATCTTAAATAACCACTAACTTCAACTAGAATAATATCATTAGGTAATGGCGTATCGGGGTCGCGGGTTCTCGAAAATCCAGCCTTCAGCTGACGATCTGCAGTGGCCGGTGAATTGAATACAGCAAGTCAGTCAGATGGCGTTGGAGAATATCTATGTTGGCCGCATCCTTCGGTCCGTGTGGGTCCGCGGGAAATTCGCTGGATTGATCAATAGACATACATATACAAAATATGAAATGTATCTACGGTTTTCTACATTGATGTTTTAGGTAAAGCTGCGCAAGTAAGCTGCGACCAAAGCCGGTATTTTGTAATCAATACGGTCCACCATCATATGAAAACTTCTCTATTCAATATCATGCGAAAAATTCCCTCTACTTTTATGACTTTTATGAAGAAAAACAATTTATTTATTTATTTTACTTTAATTCATCCGACAATAAAAGGTCTTCATGAATAAAATGTAGTTTAGTTATAAAATAGTGGAACGTAACACTGGCCCTTATTCTGCGAGTCGAGTGAGGTGACTCGAAAAATCTCACCTCGCTGTCACGTGACTGTAAGCACCTTATTCCACGAGTCGACTCGGGTGACGTGAGAGGTTCATTCCATGGTGAGTGAGAAGATGTACCTTAAGCGACAAACGATTCAATTCCCAAACGTCAAAACAATTGAAATGGCGCCTTGGTAAGAATCGCCTGTTGTAAGGTAAATAAATTATTTATTTCGATTGAACCTTCAATATTTTTGCAGGGTTTGTTATTTACATGCGTTATTCTAATATAACAAATAATCTGAGTGCAACTATATAACAAATACGCTAGTGCATGCTCGCGATAAATATTTCAGCAACGAAAATGATTTGGAACACAGTTGAAATTTGCCAAATGGGCCGTGGAAGCCGCCGATAGTTCCTGCCAAAATATATTTGTTTAGTTTCCTTCATGAATTTGGTTACGATGGTCGGTAGACTCGATTTTACTACGTGTTTCGATAAACTGATAGCCGCTGTAGCCGGTGACACTGTGAAAAATATAAAGAGCAATTTGTTGCAAACACAACCGCAGTCATTAGCGAATCAAGTTGATTGTCGTATGTTGGTGAAGTACGCTTCCGACGATAGCCAGGAGGTGTGTACGATATGATTTTGTTTGCTATTGAAAATTGGTTCTGACAGATCAAGCGGGAGTTGTAACCACCGGAAGTAGCAAATTCGATAAGTTAAATGGAGGTATTGTTCAAGTTGACATGGAAAGCTTCAGCCCAACTGTTTGAAAGCGGTTTACAGTAAAAAAAATTGCTTAATGTATTTTTTACACAAACAAAAAAATATACTCCTAGATTCGGAAAGGTGAAAGGTCGAACATCATTCGGTTAGACGAAATAATACTACTGGTTTTGATATTAATAATCATAGAAAAGAATTCCAAAATTATTTATGAATAAAATGATAAGATCTTATAACAACATAGTGTACTGTTAAATTGAATCTAGATCAAAATGGTTTTTGATTCACAAGTTCAAATGTGTAATAAAGTCACATTAGCACTCAATTTGCATGAATACTTTTGAATTGATTTCCACAAAAGTTGGATATAAGATAAGTCTCATGGTTCAATATAGCCTGCTATTGAATCGCATCCGGATCTAAGTTCCGTTGTTCTGAAAGACAATGTAAAAAAAGTAATCTTAATATATCAATATCAAAGTGCGCCTAGTTTGGCTTTTCTGCGTCGTTTTGATGTGTGTGCTGTCCAAATGTCACTATTGCTCGGTTTTAACTTAAGTAGATGTATCTAACTAAGGTTTAGGATACACCCAAACCTCCGTTTACGAACACTTTTTTTACGTTACCTCTTTTTACGTAACTCTTTTTACGAATCAAATCCCAAATATCGTAATGTTTTTTACGAACCAACTCCCAAATAACGTAAACTTTTTTTATGAACCAACGTCGTAAAAAGAGGTTTTTGCATCCAATGAAAACAATTTCCGGCTCCATGGAAATTACTACAATATGGGTATTTTCGGAACGGGATTGATGAGTAGATGACGGAAAACGATGTTTGAAGTGGTTCGGAAATCCAAGATGGCGTCTTCCGGTTTGACGATATTACCCTATCACAAATGAGCGAACAATAATAGTCAAGTATAACTGCAAAGCTTATCAATAAAATTCAATGGCAATACATAATACATTCTATTTTGTTGTTTGGACATTACAAATAAAACAAAATTGAGTGGATACCCATTTTTAAGTCATAAAAAATGGAAATAGTTAATACTCCTCCTCTCAGAATATCCAGAATGTTATTTGATTTGATTTAGCAAGCAAGGTAAGCGATTCCGATCGAGCGCATATTTTAAGAATAGTTGAAAAGATTAACAATTTCGGTTTTTTCTCTAGGATTTTTCGTTTAATATTTCTGCTGTCACTTAACCCTAAAATTCACCCCGAGTGACTTTTGTCACCCAGATTCGACTGCAAGAATACGGTGAGAGTTCATCCTGGCGACTTCTGTCACTTCGCGTGACTCGGGTGACTCGACTTATCTCATCTCGCTCGACTCGCAGAATAAGCGCCACTTTCTGCGTAAATTTATGTGTAGGTTCGTCGAAATCGAAGAGATGTTAAACAGTCCCAAATGTTCTGATGCATGCTGTTATCGGTTCATAGAATCCAACCGTCGTTCGGTGGAATCTCGGTTGAAGTAAACTAGTAGCACGTAGCGACCGTTGTGATGCACGGAAATCGACGGCGTAAACTAATTTGCAGTCACTATCGAGCAGCAAAATAGCGTCATAAAAAAACAGCGAGAACAGAAGTGGTCCCATGTGACTGCCTTGAGGTACACATGATGTGTTCGAGAACGACGATGACATACAGGAATCAAGCTTGACTCGTAAGACTCTACCACTTAACCCCTCAACGCTCATGGGGAAATATATTTCCCTTCTATAAAAATCGTTATCGATTTTTCAATTATTATTAAATCGATGTGTTTTTTTCACTGAATGTTAAAAAACTTATTTCTAAGGCGACAAATGTGTTCCTGAACAAATAAAAAAAATGAACTGTCAATCTTCATTGCACTAAAAAAATTTGTGCAATACGACGCATAGAAAAAGAAAACATATTAAATTTGTTATGTGCAACGTCCACTTGTGCTAAGCAAGTTCACGAAATCGTTTTGTAGAATACCATAACTAAATATTTACTTTACTATTCTGATAATCAAAGCAATTAAAGCAATAAATAAAATTACGATATAATCCTGGGGCATGATATTAGATTCGAATTCAGTTTCAAATCGCCTTAGGCTGTATACATTCGACACATACAATGAGTCTTGAAGTTCTGGCGGGAGTCCTTCCGTTGAAATATCGCTTTTAGGAGCTTTCATCACGACTGCTAATAGGAGGTGTCCAGCCAGCGACTGGCACCATTAATGAAGGTGACAAGCGATTATAAATACACTATCCTACTCAGTGATTGAGCGAAAAATTGGTCTAAAGTGAGAAGATTAGTGTGTGATGAACAGAGAAGATGTTTGGATGTATGTTGTCGGTCGGGTGATGGCCAGGATGTGGACCATGTTCGATGTACGTTCTACCATGTCTGACTGGCACTTTAGAGTGTCAATAGCAAGATTCAGAGTGGCGAAATGGTAGCGCGTATTGACGGAATGCAAAAGAACGCAGGTTCGAGTCCTGTCTCTGAGCGTATCTTTTTCCAATAAATCATCTTTTCTATTAGTTTTTCGTTCATTTGGCTTCTTCAATATATGTTTTTGCTCAGTCATTGCAAAGACTGAAAAATGAACCGTTTTTCTTGGGAAAAATAAAACAGTACTTCAACGACATATTGAATAATAATTATCAAATCACAATAGTTTGGGTCCCGACTCATTGCTCCATTCAAGGCAATGAAAGAGCCGATACTCTAGCCAACCGTGATGCTGAGCTATTGAGGGTGAAATTTTTGAGCGACCGTTTGCTTTCAACGAATTCTACAGCGCGTCTCGCTAAAGAACACTTGACAGCTGGCAAGCTTCTTGAGATAGAGATGATCTGGGTCGGTGGATGCACTTAATTATCCCTAAAATATCGACAAAGACATGGTTCAGGGGACTGGATGTGAGAAGGGATTTCATTCGTGTGATGTCCAGACTCATGTCCAATCACTACACGTTAGACGCACATCTCCTTCGAATTGGACTCTCCGAGACTAATCATTGTGCTTGTGGCGAAGGTTATCGCGATATTGATCATGTCGTTTGGACATGCGTGGAGTATCGTACTCGTACTTCGTACTCAAGGTAAACTATCCAATGTCCCAGTTCGAGACGTTTTTGCTTGTCCTGACCTCATGTCCACACATGGATTTTCTTTATAATTTCATAAAGACATTTGGAGTTTCAATTTAATAATTGACCCTTTTAAGACTTAGTTTGACTCCAACTGCATCCATTAGTTCAACCAATAGCTAAATTTGAATAGAAATGATGTAATTATATAGGGTGATTTTTTAAGAGCTTGAGAACTTTTTTAAACAATAAAACGCATAAAATTTGCAAAATCTCATCGGTTCTTTATTTTAAACGTTAGATTGGTACATGACATTTACTTTTTGAAGATAATTTCATTTAAATGTTGACCGCGGCTGCGTCTTAGGTGGTCCATTCGGAAAGTCCAATTTTGGGCAACTTTTTCGAGCATTTCGGCCGGAATAGCCCGAATTTCTTCGGAAATGTTGTCTTCCAAAGCTGGAATAGTTACTGGCTTATTTCTGTAGACTTTAGACTTGACGTAGCCCCACAAAAAATAGTCTAAAGGCGTCAAATCGCATGATCTTGGTGGCCAACTTACCGGTCCATTTCTTGAGATGAATTGTTCTCCGAAGTTTTCCCTCAAAATGGCCATAGAATCGCGAGCTGTGTGGCATGTAGCGCCATCTTGTTGAAACCACATGTCAACCAAGTTCAGTTCTTCCATTTTTGGCAACAAAAAGTTTGTTAGCATCGAACGATAGCGATCGCCATTCACTGTAACGTTGCGTCCAACAGCATCTTTGAAAAAATACGGTCCAATGATTCCACCAGCGTACAAACCACACCAAACAGTGCATTTTTCGGGATGCATGGGCAGTTCTTGAACGGCTTCTGGTTGCTCTTCACTCCAAATGCGGCAATTTTGCTTATTTACGTAGCCATTCAACCAGAAATGAGCCTCATCGCTGAACAAAATTTGTCGATAAAAAAGCGGATTTTCCGAATGGACCACCTAAGACGCAGCCGCGGTCAACATTTAAATGAAATTATCTTCAAAAAGTAAATGTCATGTACCAATCTAACGTTTAAAATAAAGAACCGATGAGATTTTGCAAATTTTATGCGTTTTATTGTTTAAAAAAGTTCTCAAGCTCTTAAAAAATCACCCTGTACAAACAAATTCGAAATTTAAAAATAAGAGGAATATGTTTTATGAAACTCAAATCGTTGTACCTATATTAGAATTATATTAGGATAACAATTCTATGTAAAAGTGGTGCTACGGCGAAGGAAAACTTATGTAAATCATTTTAAAAAATAAGCACATCTATGAAAACAAACTAATATGGAGAATAGAAATGTTAATAATAACAATATCGTTTATTGATACCCGGCTTTAATCTTTTCGGTCGTTCACCCGGTATGAGAATAAAAATGTTATTTATACCAAAACAGTTACTCTTCCTAATAAAACGTCTATTGCTTTATATGCCGAACTATTTAAGGATAAGACGAAACATGCTAATCTATGAATAATGCATGAATTATTAGGGACGGTTTTATGAAAACAAGTGTACTAAAAGTGTTTAGTCAAGACAATTTAGAACCACTGTAAGGAGTTTAAATACATTTCAATAATAAGACTGCAAGCCGAAATACGTAACCTATTTGAGTGATTTTCAATATTTTTTGAGTTTCAAATGTGTAATTGCATAAAAACCAATTCGCTGCCTCTCATTCTGCTACTAACGCAGAAGGTGAGAACACCCAGTCGACGCCGTTCGACTGAGCAAATGTCAACATAGACTAAAGGAAAGGCATGAGTTGCATGAGTTATCATACTACTACAATTATGTAAACAAATTATGTATTCAAATGGTTAGTAAAAAAACGTGCCTAATCCACCTAGCAGTGAGATGATACCAATTTTTATCAATCCGCATGTGTTTTTGCATGAATATTTATCGGTGTTTCAGTTTTCATGACATTATTCTAATGTCAGTCGTTTTAAGTGGCAATTTGAGATTTTAATCACTCATTACTCTGTAATGTCGAAAATGCAAATCGGATCGAATTTGAATCTAAAAGTGTAACAATCGATTAAACATTCCATGATATGTCGAAGTAATTTCCACTTAAGGGTAACTTAAGGTACTTCTAGAGCCGGTATTCAGGAACCAGCATAACCCAAACCGATTCGTATGGCTATATGACGAATAAATTGTAATAGTTTTGAGTCCAACTTTGAAGCTTTTCGGGATTGTCATCTTCTATATCGCTTTGAATTTTAAAAATTCATCATCCTACAATTCGAGAATCGGAATTCAGAATTGGATAAAATTGAATTTATTTTAAATTGAACTTTTGTTTCTGAAATTCGATTTGGCTTTTTTTGAGAAAATGATTGAGTTTTGAGAAACGATTCGATACAGGAATTGAATTCGAAATTCGGTGTAGCTGAAGTCAGACAAATTCACCTGAGTAGCTGTATAGTTTACATTTGTTTCAAAATGTTTGAAAATCAATGTAGACATCTTTGAGGAATCGTAGTGCAAATTAAATTTTTGGGTGCCTTACGAAACGAAAACTGAATACAACCAAAAATGAAATAAGTTTATTTGGTTATCGACTATCCAAATCAGCTAACCCGATAAACCTGATTAATTTATGTGAAATAGATATTTTTATACTAATCACCCTGTATCTCCAAAACCGGAAGTTGGATTTGACTGAAAAGCAAGATATTCTATAGAATCTTAAAACTTTCCATTTGAATCTTAGATGATTATTAGATTTCATTTGAATTTTAGATTGGTTCAGCCATCTACGAGAAAAATGAGTTACACAGTTTTAATTTCGTTTCACATTTCATCCTGTATTTCCGCAACCAGAAGTCGGAGCCAAACATAATTCAGGAACCTTGTTTGGAAGCATACGACTTTTCATATGGATCTGAGTTTGTAGAAAACGGTTGAGTCATCTCCGAAAAAAATTGAGTGAAATTATTTATTTTGAAATTATTATCACACACGCATTAGTTGATCTCGACGAACTGATTCGAATGGTATATGGCTGTTATATTCTTCCAGCATTTAATACTGTAAATAGTTTAAATCAATATAATTATGGAATTGCTTTCAACTCGAAAATTCTGCCATCATCTGGTTTATATATGTCATATTCGAACGATTATGTTCCCAAAAACGAACCGTGCTAAAATCGGTCCGAGGCAAAATATCATGCTGTGCACAGTCTTTCGGGTACTAAGAAACAAATGTATGTAACAGTATAAAAAATCGTGTTTTATGATGCTCCCAAGCATTTCTTTGCCAGACAGCGCTCAAAACTTCTCCTGCTGGAATAGGGGAAAAAGTCGCTTACACAAAAATCTCGATATCTCCCTTAAAAATGGACGGATTTTAACAATCTATGGCTTGTTGGATAGCTATTACCGTGTGGAATCTAAGTCTGAAAATATATTCTGTTTTCAAGGTCATTTGTTACAGATATTGTCAAAAACCTGAAAACTTTGACATAAAACTTCGTATAACTCAAAAAGTAAACATCCGATCTCAAAACCATTCAATAGCGTTCTGGGTAACGGGAAGACCTTTCATTTGCGACTAGTTTGATCAAAATCGGTCCAGCCATCTCTGAGATCTCGACCTCTTAGTTGACAACACACACACACACACACACACACACACACACACACACACACACACACACACACACACACACACACACACACACACACACGGACACACGGACATTTGCTCAGTTCGTCGAGGTGAATCGGTAGGTATATGACATTCGGCCCTCCGGGCCTCGGAAAATTTTTCTAAAGTTTGAGCGAATTCTATACCTATTTTTTATATTTATAAAAAAGGTAAAAAAAGTTTTGATCTCGCCAGAAACCTAGCAAAAATATAATTGTAGGTACAGTGTATGTACTGAAATTTTTAAACTTAAACCCAACAATTCGTGTTGTAGAACAAATCTGCTGTAACCCAATTAGTCAGAATCAATGTGGAACCGTTTCCGTTTGAGTTTACAAGTTTCCCATTCTTCACGAATCGCGAGACGAAACAGCGCAGCCTCTGTCATCCGTCAGGTAAGTTTTGCCAACCAGCTGAATGCTCCAGCGATGGAAAAACTTTATTGTGTATGGCAAATGCGTTCGCACCTTGTCGAGAAGTTTTTTTTCTATAAATCCGACACACCATGGAATATTCATCCAAGGGCGCTCCGGTGTAGGATGGGCGGAGGCAGCTCTAATCCAATATATTATAAACCGGGAGCATGTGACAATGACAAGTGATCACGTACTTGCCAGTGCTACTGCTGCTATCGTACACGGGTGTACTATAAGTCATAGAAAAAGCTCTTGTCCTGAAAAAAAACTAGAAATTGCTGTTAAAAAAACGAACGATGGAACTTTTTCGTTTGCTCCTTGAAGTTATCTTTCAGCCGTGTGCGCCATTTTAAGCGTGCAGTCAGCAAATTACTTAAACGAGTTTTAGTATATCGTCTTGTTATTCAATTGTGATTCTCTCGGTGAAAGCTTCCCAAAGTTTTATTCGAATCGAATTCCAAACCAAACGAAATGGGGATTGCTTTTTTAGTTAACTTAGCAATTTCAGGTGAAACAATAAACGAACGAAACGAATGTACTTAACAAAGCAAATGTCCTGTGACATTCCGACGAACAAAATATTCCTAGCAGTTAATCACTTTCCCACCATTTCGCTTACCTTTCATGAATAAAGAACAGCACACTCGCTTGAAACTGAAATCCCGTGTCACTTCATTTGCTGATCCGACTTAATCCTGTTGCGGTCCTAATTAAATTTTTTAGCTTTACCAACCCATTCACAGATTAACCGGAGTACGGCTCGCCATTATTTCGGTGGATCTGTTCAACCAGACGGTCCGAAGCTGACAAAAAATCACTAAAAGTGCACGTGCAAAAATGAGAAATCCTTTACAAAAGAAAATCATATCATTCATATGATAATGGATATTTTCTTTCTGCTGTTGGTCGTCTATCGTCGGTCTCGCACCGAATTAGTAGAAAAAGCGGAACAAACGTCGGGCTCAAGCATAATTCCCCATACGGACTCAAAGCCTGAGAAGTGGAACCGAGCGCCGAACAAGTTATTTTCACTTTTCGCAAAAAGTATGATTCTTTGCTTCCACGGCATAAAGATGTGAAGAGTTCTTTCATTTTTTTCTTTCATCGAGGCCCATTTACAAATATTTTCGCTGCGTTTTTTTACGTGTCTCTCAGTTCTTCGTAGGGCGATGTATGAATTTCACAGCTGAAATGATCCTTTTATTTTGCTTCATTCTGATGTCGAGTTCAGAGCCATAATCTCCTTCCCTCCCCCAAGAGAACGGCTATGACCAAGGCAACCTTTTCAATTCGTGTTGGGTCGGTCGGGCGGCTGGCAGTGGGCAATGGGGCCGATGTGGTTTTCTTTTCTTTGATCGAGAGCATCTACTATCGTCTGACAACTAACACATTCGGCTGGCCTTGAAGAATGGAAAACCTACGCTGCAAAGGAAACAAATGCCACATCTGTTTCCCACGCCATGCAGTTCACTTTGCTTTTCAGAGCCATTCACTTGAACTCGAGGTATCCTGGGGTAAAGAAATGTAACCTACGGTGGCGGTTTCCGTTTGTAATTCCGAGGATATTTTATTCAATCGTGAGCGGGTTGTTTTGATCTATGTCTGATTTTTCACAGAGCATACGAAACTATCTGGCCCTTGTACCAAGAAAAAATTCGCTTGAATTACGATGTGCACATTATTACAACAAACTTCATTCCATTGATGATGGTTGTTAGGTACCACTCGTGACACTATTGCTGCTCGCCAGAGACTTCCATCGAAATAGGTGTAGGTGTCACATTCATGTGGAATCATCAGGCAAACAGGGGGGGGGGGGGTTTAGGGGTTCAACCCCTACCCCCCCCCCCCCCCCCGAAACAAAAAAATTTTAACCCATGGGAAACATTGTGATATAAATTGTACATGTGTTGATTTATCACCATGTTCTAAAGCCCCCCCCGAAAATTTTCTCTGGCTACGCGCCTGGGAATCATCATTGCAATGCCGACGCTCGATAGAACGAAAGCAGTTGAGCGAATCTCAGCCGGAGCGTGTGACAATCTGTGTGTATTATGGAGGTATTCGACTGTGCATGAGAGGATGAAGAATGTTATCCATCAAGTATGGAAGTGGTTCCATCATATGCAACCCCTTGACAGAAAAGGGATGCGCATTGTGGAGGGTGAAGCTAAATCTGTCCATCAGATAGCAGTCTGAGAAGGAATGATCTCCAGAACTCAACCACAGGAATTTTGCGTTTGAACTTCATCCGAGTGGAATAAGGTGTAAAGAAAATAAAACATTTCCATCTGCAATCGGAACAATTTAACGTGACATTCCAACAACTCTCAACCCAATACCATGGTACATCCTCACAAATGAAGTCGGTGAGTGATTCCTGAACGTAGTGAATAAACAAACTGCACAGCAGATTCATAGCATGTAATCCCACACATTCAATATTTTTCCGGGATATTGGCAAAGTTTTGTCGAGATATTTGTCGCTTTTGGTAGGAAATTACTGGAATTATCGGTGTTTTTTGCCTTTCTCTATAGAAAGGTATTAGAATTGCTGGAAAAACCGACTTTCGAACGGAGCCTCGGAGACCCATAGTGTTATATATCATTCGACTCAGTTCGACGAGATCGGAAAATGTCTGTGTGTGTGTTCGAAGATATTTGAACGCGCTCAGTTCTCTCAGAGATGGCTGAACCGATTATACCAAACTTGGGCTCGTTTGAAAGCTACTGTCGGGTCATTGATCAAGTTCAAAGATCAAATGACTGTGACTTTTGGTTCCGGAGATATGATTGTATAAGTGAGGTAACCAGTTTGCATTCACATCCCATCCAAGTCAGTCGATATAACAAAACCGCTTACGTTCGGGACGGAAGAATCCAAGTACAGTATTGTGTAGTGCACAAAAGAACGAACTCGAAATGAGTGAACCAAACGAACAAAAGCTACCGCCGACACGAAAAAATACAATTGTTGTTGGCAGTGCAGAATTCGACCTTCGATACGAGAACTTGAAGGTTTGCTTAAGAAGCAGAAGCATCTTGACATTAAACGTGTGCGTTTACTTCAATGCAATAAGACGAATAATGTTGTTTACATCCAGTTTTATAAAGAGTTGGATGCAATTCAATTCGCAAAAGACAATAACAATGTGCACTATGTGGAGCATGAGAACATTAAGTACAACATTCCAGTATATATGGAAGATAGTGCTATAGAAGTGCGTGTGGATGATCTTCCCTCAAGCGTCACCGATTCTTATATTCGCAAAACTATGTCCCAATACGGAGAGATTCTCTCTATCGAAAAAGAAAAGTGGAAGAATTTTTTCCCCGGTATTCTAAATGGCGTACGTTTGTTCACATACACTTGCAGAGGCCTATACCTTCTAATGTGATTTCCGATCAAGATACAAGAATTCCATGCAAATCACTAGTTACCTATGACAATCAGATGGCCACATGTCAATATTGACAAAAAGCTGTTCACTACGGTAAGCCATGTGATAAACTGGACAAGGAGACAACCACACCAAAGGACAACGGTGCTTCCTTCACACCAACCCCAAGCAACCCCAGTACACCTGTGACAGCCACCAACATCAATGACGCATCCCCTTCATCGAAACCATCAGTATCCCCTATAGATCAAAGTACACCAGCCGCAGTTAACAACTTACCCTCCAACCAACCAGCAACTGCAACCAATGTACAACAAGGCGCATCTACAGCAACTCTCAACGAGCCCAAGACTACGATCAACAAGGACAACGAAAAGAAAACGGAAATCACACACAACACCGACGATGCAGCAATGAATGATGAGATAAGCCGCGGACGAAGTGACCCCCGATCCTCGTTGGATGGAAATGGAAACTCATCTCCCCCTAGAAAAAGGGTGACAACGAGATCCAATAGCAAAAAAAAAATTTTAAGTAACAAAAATGTAAGCCAATCGGCCACGTAAAGCTTTAACGCAAATAGGTTAGAATAAAAATGTTATTACAAAAAAAAAGTGACGTAACCGACAAAAAGAGTAGAATTTTTACGCGCTCAATTTTCTCAGAGATAGCTGAACCGATTTTAACTAACTTGGGCTTGTTTCAAAGCTACTTTTGGGCCATTTATCAAGTTCAATGATCAAATGGCTGTAACTTTTGATTCCAGAGATATGATGGTATAAGTGACGTAACCGACCAAACACGTTGATTTTTACCGCTCTTAGATATAAGGGTGCCAATATTTTTGGATCACCTCTAATTTCGTAAAGCGCTTGTGCTCAAAAGTTTAAGCACCTCAAAAAATGTCCTCATGCAAAATTTGAGCTAAATCGGACATGAGTAAGGGGTGCTGCCCGGCGATTAAGGTTTGAAAATGTTCGATCTTGAAAAAGCACCATAGGAGGGAGTACATGAAATGTTGAGATTTAGTGTCATCTCAAAAAAAAATTTTTTTTTGAAAAAATCAACTCTCTGGAACTTTTTGATATTTATCAAAAACATCGATTTTTTCAAGGAAAAAAAGTTAATATTTCAAAAAAAAAAATTTTTTTTCGAGATGACACTAAATCTCGACGTTTCATGCAATTCTAAACCTTTTGGCATCAAAAAAGTTTTTTTTTCGACACTACACAATACTGTACTGGGTTTCTTCTGTCCCGAACGTAAGCGGTTTTGTTTTATCGACTGACTTGGATGAGATGAGAAAGCGAACTGAGCCCAATTTAAATGAATTTCAAAATTTTCTGCACCTTCGATTTATATGGCGATTTGAAATTAATGGCGGTCTAGTGTAATCAAAAACGGTTCGTACGGCCATAAACTGACATGACCTACAACTTGAAACTGTTTTGAGCCCAGTTTAGAAGATTTTTTCGATTTTCTATGACTGTTAGAATTTTATGAAAACCTTTCACCTTTTAATGTTTTATGTACAAGTCGGACTGGAATTTTTATATGGGACTATCAGTCCCGTTAATTCGAGTTCGATTTTACGAAAATCTCATATGAGTCTATTTGGCCATATACTATCTTGATCTGAAAAAAATGTGCGGTTAATCGGTTACGTCACTTATACCATTACATCTCCGGAACCACTAGTGCCATCTGTTTGATCTTCAACCTCGATTCACAACTCAATAGTAGAGATTTCAAACGAGCTTTGACTTGTTAAAATCAGCTTGATCATCTCTGTTAAAAAGTAACTTGATTTATTGCTTACGTCACTTATATCATCTTATCTCTCCAGAAAAAAATTATGAATTTTACAGGTGACTAGAATTCTACAAACGGTACAATTCACAACTACTTAATTTTTCAAATGACGCAATATTCCACTCGCACAGAATTTTACACGTTCCGAAGGTAATTTGCACTCCGCTATCAAGTGCCGCTGTATGGATTTCTATGCATCAATTATTCAAAGAACAGATATGAGCTCTGTGGTTCAGTCGAGTAACCGATGTGCTTGTGATCTAATGTTGCTCGGTTCAAGTCGCGCTGCTGCGAACGATCTTTTGTTTTTTATTTCGTTCGTATTCAAGCCATGTTATTTTCAAATCACTCAATTTTACATGTTCTTGAGTGGAAATTTGTGTAAAATACGACGCTCCATTTATGTGCATCTTATAAGATGTGAAATTACAAGATTCTCTATCTCTCCTATCTCCTATCCTATCTCTCAGACCACTCAGTCGAATCTAAGATAGTGAAAATTGGTTGAACCATCTTCGAGTGTGGCTGACATTATTTTTACTTTTTTTGGTGCATATCACCCTATGATTCTGGAACCGGAAGTCGGATCGAAACGAAATTTGGGAATTTGGTATGAGACGCCGCCTCCAAAAAAATAGAGTGATATTATTCTCATTTTTTTTTGTGCATTTCACCCTGTCACTCCGGAACTGGAAGTCGGATCCAAATGAAATTCAGGAACTTATGTCGTTTTCGCTACAGAAAACTAAAACTGACCCAGGGTAGTTTCATCAAACAAACACTTTTCACGAAACTGTGTTGATTTCGTACTTAGCAACGGGGGTTTGAGCAAACCTGATATAAAAATCAGGTTCGAAACTGACTCGATTTTCAGTTCAACAACGTTAAAATTAGGTTCGAAACTAGCTTCAAACAAACGGTTTGACAGCAGTTAGGGTAGAAACTGGGTTAGGTTTGGTATCAAGCGAAAACGACATTAGTATTATACCACAAGACCTTTCATTTTACACTTAGACCTTTCATTTTACACTTAGAAAATTTCGCAGATTTCGGTAATTTTTTACCGAATTTTCAACAGCTAAGCGTTCGGTATTCAGTGCGGTACTTAAATTGATGACCGATCGTTCGGTAATTGCTGAAACAAACAACTACCGCAATATCGGTCATTTCTATAGATTACCGAAATTTCTCGTCAAAAATATTACCGAATAAAGAAATTAAATCTTAGTGTAAGGTTGTGAAAATTGGTTCAGTCATCTTCGAGAAAATTGAGTGACAATATTTGTCACACACACTCATGCAGACACAGACATTTGTTCAGTTCATCAAACTGAATCAAATGATATAGGATATTCGGACCTCCGAGCTTCGGTTGAAAAGTCGGATTTCACAGTGATTGCATAGTCTTTCTATATGAGAACGATACCAAATGGAGAAAACGATTATCTTACTGTAAAGCACTTATAAAGTAGACTAAATGCTCTTTTATGTAGTTTTCATACTAGATCCTCGACAAGATTGCTACCAAGCTGAGAGCAGAATGTGATGCAATGCAAAGCGACTCGATACGATGCCAGAGTGTCAGCGTCGCATGGAATGTCAACACGCCCATATGAGCTAGTTACAACATTTGATCAAATCAAACCTCTCAGAATGGCCATCTCCGGGAAAATTGAGCGTGGAAACATCAAACATCATCATACATATATATACACATACACACATATGGAAGAAATGCAAAAATGTTCCACGGTCAAATGAGTGGTTGTGGTAAAAATCGGTGTACGCCAAGTATTACTCAAAATATACACATCACAAAAACATGGACGATTTAAAAACTAGTCGGTGGAGGATAATGCCCATTACATTTCTGCAGGGTCAACGTGGATCCATAATGGCTTATATATAGTATTACCCTTGTTGTTAATTGCACAGTGCCTTACTAGCTCATAAAACAGGAACTCGCAGATCCAAATTATTTTCAGCATTTTAGTTTGAAAATCAATGAGTAGTATAATACTCTATGAATATTTCGGTCGATCCTAATGTCAATTTTTTTTTTGGAATATCGACAAACCGGAAATCGCTTTCTATGTGTTCAAAATGACTTAACACGTCAATTTTCAAATTCTACTTGACAATCTCCAAAGACGCCATCTTGGGTTTGCCAATAATTTAAAACATTACATTTTTAACTTCCACTCGTCATACCATTTCAGAAAATACCAATATTGGGCTTAACAGTAACTTAAGATATAAATTTTTGAAGACTGCTAATCGAACCGGTTTTGAAATGCTCAATATGAAAAGATTTGAAACAATGTCCACATACCAAAGTCAAATATTCCGCCGAATTATCGATGGGACACAAGTTGGATTCCTAATTAGCAAAAGCTTGTTTGTTACGTGCGATAGAGAAATTTCAATGACGATGCATTTTGTTGTTTTCAGATAGAATTAACAATTAGGACAATTCGCTCATTATACATTCTGTGATAGTATTCGGCCTACATGTACGATAGGGCTCTAAATAATTCAAACATTTTGAAGTGTTACTACTCGTGTTGTTATGAATCGTACCAAACAAAGAAGTAATTGTTTTAATAACTATCTGACTGGTAGGTAAGAAGATCGTCGGTGGTAACAGAAGACTGGGAGAGCTGGGAAATGTACAACACTTTCCGTCAGTGTGGAAATGTGACGATTTAATTGCCGCAATTTAAATACCGTAATGTGAAAATCTGCTTTCAAACATCTGCCAATCGATCGATGGCTTGTAGCACGTTGGACCTATTAGATTGTTATGTTAGAAAAGAATGAGATTTCATTGAATCTTACGAAGGTCAGTCTGGATTATAAAATCCACTTGTGCTGGCAGTTAACAGACGAATTCAAAAAGATTTTGGGTAGTTCTGAAATACACAATGGCAACTAGATCGCAATGAATCAGTATGTCAAGCCTTATTTGTTCTACTGAGCGCATCAATCAACGATTGCGCATGTCAGGTATTTACATCGCAACTATTGCTGTTACCATCGATATCTGAACATTCGGATTTGATCGTCCGCAGTAAAAACAACTTCTAACAACTACACCAATCGAGGAAAGTTTCAAAAATGGAAGTGTGCAAGCGAACGAAAATATTTCGAAGAACGTGTGCCAGCATGAAGGATCCTCAAAAAGCTTTCGATGATGCGATCGCGATTTTCAATAACTGGGGCCGCTACGTCCTCGGAATAGATTTTATGACACCTAACTTTTCGTTATTTAATCCGCAGTTCATTTTTTTAATTGTTATGATGACTAGTTTCGTGTACGCGGACATCGAATCAGCGATACTGGCTGACAGTGGTAGTGAATTTGTTTTCAATATCGCGGTGCTAGGATTCGGAATTCAAGGATGGGCCAAGTTTGATGTATATGTTTTCCAAACAGAGAAGATTAGAAATTTGTTTTTAATCAATGGTGTCTTTTTCTCGAAGTACAAGAACACTCTCCGGAAGAACGAAATAATGAAGGATGGAATGACTTTGAATTTAATAATCTGCAAAATTTTCACAGTAGCATACGCAACAGTGATTATCATTTTATCTTTGTTCGGTCCTTTGGTTTCCGTGTATAGCGGAGAGCTTACACTTACATTTGGGTTTAAATTTTCTTTCATTGATGCTTCTCATTGGCCAGGATTCATGATCAGTTATGCTTACCAGATGATTGCCTTATTCTTGGTAGTGGTCAGTATTTATTGTAATGAGAGTTTAATAGTCATTGTGTTTATCAATGCTTTGTCCATGTTTGACTGCATTATATCCGATTTAAAAGAACTTAGTAAATTATCTACATCGGACAAATCTTCGCAAAACCGAACCGATACTGAGAACCTCATGAAGTCAATAATCCAACAGCATGAAGATGTTTTGGCGTATGCTTGAACTTATTTTTTTCAATTTTTGGACCATATAATTTATACAAATTCTTTTGCAGATATTTGGATATGGCCAACGAGGTATTTAGTTTGTATTTTTTCTTGACACTTGTTTGTTTAATAAGTACCATGGCTGTTCTACTGATTGCCTTAGTTTGGGTAAGTGATTCGATTTGACTGGTTCGTTTTATTAATAATATTATTATTTTGCAGCTTCATTGGTATCCAGCAGCAATGATATGTGTCATTACATCATCTCAAATATTTATGCTTTGCTTACTTGGAACTTTGTTGCAAGCAAAGGTTGGCTCCGTAAATTCTATTGAATCTCTCTGTTTGTAATCCTGATATTTGGAATATTTTCACAGAGCGAAGAGTTGACTCGTGAGATTTATAACACCAACTGGTATGATATGGAAGCTCCGACAAAAAAGTCATTGAAATTGTTACTGTGTATGTCACAGAAACCGGTTGCAATATCATATCGTTTTGGGGAAATGAACGTAGCAACATATGTTGCGGTAAAATTGATTCATTACAAGATTAAATATTTTTCAAAAGGAGAATCTTCTATTTCAGACACACAAAATGGTTTATAGTTTCTTCACTATGTTGGTCACCACAAAAGAGTAAACGCTATCGAAGCATTCATGCATAAAATATTTTAAAAATGCAAATTAGTTCATATACTACTCTAATTTTTTTATTGATGCGATATCTATGTATCGAACAAAAATTTTCATAACCTAGAAATTCACAAAAAATATTAATTGTGGAAGTTAGCACTAAAAATATTGCATTCAACTGTCTAAGAAGCTGTTGCACAATAAAATGCATCGATTAACGATTACATATCGGTTTTGTTATAGTACACAAATAAACATTTGTTGACAATTTATATGTAACTAGCATAATTTGTAGCGCAATAATACTAGCTTAAAAAGATTCAAATAAAACAAAACCTTTTCCGTCAATTTTATTGAATGTTGGAAAAGGAGAATTTGTTAAAATGCCCTATTGTATTCAATATTTCTCGTTTTTCTATTTTCGGTAAAAATATAAAAAAATCCTATGGTCTGTCGATGGCAGTACACCCAAACCTCCGTTTACGAACACTTTTTTTAAGTAACCTCTTTTTACGTAACCTCTTTTTACGTAACTCTTTTTACGAACCAAATCCCAAATAACGTAATCTTTTTTTACGAACCAAATCCCAAATAACGTAAACTTTTTTTACAAACCAACTTCGTAAGAAGAGGTTTTTGCATCCAATGAAAACAATTTCCGGCTCCATGGAAATTACTACAATATGGGTATTTTCGGAACCGGATTGATGAGAAGATGATGGAAAACGATGTTTGAAGTGGTACGGAAATCCAAGATGGCGTCTTCCTTTTTGACGATATTCCTTAAAAACCCATACAATGTGGGTATTTTCGGACCAGAATTGATGAGTAGATGATGGAAAACGATGTTTGAACTGGTTCGGAAATCCAAGAGGGCGACTTCCGGTTTGACGATATTCCTTAAAAACCCATGCAATATGGGTATTTTCGGATCGGGATTGATGGGTAGATGACGGAAAACGATGTTTGAAGTGGGACGGAAATCCAAGATGGCGTCGTCCGGTTTGACGATATTCCTTAAAAACCTTTACAATGTGGGTATTTTCGGACCGGAATTGATGAGTAGATGACGGAAAACGATGTTTGAAGTGGTACGGAAATCCAAGATGGCGACTTCCGGTTTGACGATATTCCCTCAAAACCTATTCAATGTGGGTATTTTCGGACCGGGATTGATGAGTAGATGATGGAAAAACGATGTTTGAAGTGATTCGGAAATCCAAGATGGCGATTTCCGGTTTATCGATATTGCTTAAAAACACTTACAATTTTAGTATTTACGGAACGGGATTGATGAG
The DNA here is from genome assembly GCF_030247185.1 of Malaya genurostris. Taxonomy (NCBI): domain Eukaryota; kingdom Metazoa; phylum Arthropoda; class Insecta; order Diptera; family Culicidae; genus Malaya; species Malaya genurostris. The sequence continues at coordinate 56,766,147 of NC_080572.1, read as the reverse complement.
TAGATGACGGAAAACGATGTTTGAAGTGGCTCGGAAATCCAATCTGGCGACATCCGGTTTATCGATATTGCTTAAAAACCCTTGCAATATTGGTATTTTCGGAACGGGATTGATGGGTAGATGACGGAAAATGATGTTTGAAGTTGTACGGAAATCCAAGATGGCGTCTTCCGATTTGACGATATTCCTTAAAAACATTTACAATGTGGATATTTTCGGACCGGAATTGATGAGTAGATGACGGAAAACGATGTTTGAGGTGGTTCAGAAATCCAAAATGGTGACTTCCGGTTTGTCGATTATCCTTAAAAACCCTTACAATGTGGGTATTTTCGAAACGGAATTGATGAGTAGATGATGGAAAACGATGTTTGAAGTGGTTCGGAAATTAAAAATGGCGACTTTCGATTTGACGATATTCCTTAAAACCCCATACAATGTTAGTATTTTCGGACCGGGATTGATGAGTAGATGATGGAAAACGATGTTTGAAGTGGTTCGGAAATCGAAGATGGCGATTCCCGGTTTATTGATATTGCTTAAAAACCCTTACAATATGGAGAGGCTGGGGTCCACTAGGAGATTGATATTACCTATTAGCTCTCTCCGGACAGTACCAGCCTAGATGCCGTGTGGAATCCGGCGGAAAAAAATGAACCAAGAATAGATCCACTGGGTTCCTGCTCCCATGTCGTAAAAGGCGACAATTGCAGGAGTTTCTTTTTCCTTCAGTTATCAGATATTTTCAATGTTTTACTTCTGATTACTCTATTTTACTAAATCATCTCTTTATTCAACCTATCAATTTCCGTCTAGCTTCGGAGGAAAGTTTTATTAGGAATGATTTCTTCTTCCATGTTATTGATTGTCTTTCAGGATTATAAAATGAATGATAAAAATCAACCATTGCGCAAATCCGTTTATATTACAAAGTTAATAACAGAGATAACATATATCGGTATATTGAATACATAGTAAAAACCCTTCTTAATCCACCTAGTGGTGTGATAATGCCTTTCTCTTCTTTCATAACAGTCTCATGAAAATATGTTTCATACATTTATTAAATAATTTTAGACACCAATTGATTCGGATTGATTCGAGTAGTTCACAAAAGCATGCTTCAGTGTTTATGTCACACAGTCAGCATCATTTTTCCCAAACTAGTGCTTAACATTTGCGTTGCCTATTTGTATGAGAACAGTGATGCTAATCTAAAAAAAGCCTTCTTAGTCCACTTAGTGATGTTTTCATATATCTTGAAAAATCACCATAGGGGGGAGTACATGAAATTTTCGAAATCGAAAAAAAATTTTTGATGCCAAAAGGCTTAGAATTGCATGAAACGTCGAGATTTAGTGTCATCTCGAAAAAAAAAATTTTTGAAAAAATCGACTTTTTGGGACTTAGAAAAAATATGAAAATTTTTATAAGTCCCAGAAAGTTGATTTTTTCAAAAAAAAATTTTTTTGAGATGGCACTAAATTTCGATGTTTTATGCAGTTTTAAGAGTTTTGGCATTAAAAAAAATTTTCGATTTTGGAAATTTCATGTACTCCCCCCTATGGTGCTTTTTCAAGATCGAAAATTGCCAAACCTTTACCACCGGGCAGCACCCCTTAAGCATGTCCGATTTAGGTCAAATTTTGCATGAAGGCTTTTTTCGAGGTGCTTAAACTTTTGAGCACTAGAACTTTACGAAAATAGAGTTGATCCCAAAATTTTGGCACCCTTATATATATATAAGAGCGGTAAAAATCAACGTGTTTTGTCGGTTACGTCACTTATACCATCATATATCTGGAACCAAAAGTCACAACCATTTGATCTTCGAACTTGATCAACGGCCCGACAGTAGCTTTCAAACGAGCCCAAGTTTGTTAAAATCGGATCAGCCATCTCTGAGAAAATTGAGCGCGTTCAAATACAACGCTTTTTGTCGGTTACGTCACTTATACAATCATATCTCCGGAACCAAAACTCACAGCCATTTGATCTTCGAACTTGATCATTGGTCCGACAGTAGCTTTCAAACGAGCCCAAATTTGTTAAAATCGGTTAAGCCATCTCTGAGAAAATTGAGCGCGTTCAAATAGCACGATTTTTGTCGGTTACGTCACTTATACAATCATATCTCCGGAACCAAAAGTCACAGCCATTTGATCTTCGAACTTGATCAATGGCCCGACAGTAGCTTTCAAACGAGCCCAAGTTTGTTAAAATCGGTTGAGCCATCTCTGAGAAAATTGAGCGCGTTCAAATATCTTCGAAAAGTGCACATACATACACACACACACACACACACACACACACATACACACACACACACACACAGACATTTTCCGATCTCGTCGAGCTGAGTCGAATGGTATATAACACTATGGGTCTCCGAGGCTCCGTTCGAAAGTCGGTTTTTCCAGCAATTCTAATACCTTTCTATAGAGAAAGGCAAAAACACTTGATATTAATATTTCAAACAGTAAATTAATATTTTTCTCGGTAGCCGGCTGCCCAGATCAACTAATATAACCAATTAATAATTTCAATAAATAATTAAAATAATAAAGCGGAAATAATAAAGAATCAAGACGCGCGTGAAAACTGTTGACCTTTGTTTGGTGATTTAAAATGATTTTATAATAACTGTTTAGAATATTTCAATGCAATGAATCAACTTTTTTGTCTAAATCCTATTCGCTCGTTTATTTTGTATCACGTAGTTTCATTTATAAAATCGTGCTTAATCCACCTAGCAGTGAGATGATACCTTTTTTTATCAAACCGCATGTGTTTTTTTGCATGACTAAAAAAACGCGAAAGGTAGATGCATAAACGAGTGACTGCATACTCGACAGCCGGCTGTCCGGAGTTTTGTCAATTTCGGAGATTGACTGTTTCGTGCATTATATTGCCAGCACAAAGTAACACATAAAACGATAATACTTTAAAACATTCTTGGTAGCCGGCTACCCAGAGCAATAAACACATGATAACATTATTAAAACATTGACTAACAAAGTATCCTCTCCTGTGATGCATGTGGGAGTGCAGAGGATTCCTCGGTTCTTAGTAGCAACATGCATCGAACTAACAATCCTTTCCCTCCCAAGTAGATCTGCATTCGGACGTGGCCGGCGTCGGTATTGATCAGCATGCATGGTTCAATACAGTTTGCACAGTGTGAAACAATGTGTTATTCCCAAACATGTTACTTCAAAAAATCATTTTGCAATCTCAATTGGTCCAGATCAATAACGGAGTAGCAACACACGGGCGGTCTATAATGCTAATGCTAATGCCAAACTGCTTGAAAACCCTTATATTATGGGTATTTTCGGAACGGGATTGACGAGTTGATGACGGAAAACCGATGTTTGAAGTGGTTCGGAAATCCAAAATGGCAACTTCCGGTTTATCGATATTGCTTTAAAACCCTTACAATATGGGTATTTTCGTAACGGGATTGATAAGTAGATGACGGAAAACGATGTTTGAAGTGGTTCGGAAATCCAAGATGGCAACTTCCGGTTTATCGATATTGCTTAAAAACCCTTACAATGTTAGTATTTACGAAACGGGATTGATGAGTAGATGACGGAAAACGATGTTTGAAGTGGTTCGGAAATCCAAGATGGCATTTTCCTGTTCTATAATATTGTTTGAAAACATTTACAATATGGGTATTTTCGGAACGGGTTCGATGAGTATATACCGGGAAATTATGTTTGAAAGCGCTTCAAAATTCAAAATTGTGAGTTCAGTTGTATCGGTATTCTTTGTCGATCATTACGATATGATTATATATCGTTTTAAAAAAGATATGCTTCTGACAAAGGTGTTTCCTGCTAATCATTATTGTTTGAATATTGTACTATATTTTCGAAATGACCATAACAAGTAGACGTCTGAACAGCTGTAATATTTTGATATTGTTATAGTTATATTGTATGCTTTCAATATTTTATTGAACAACAGGAAGTCTCAATTCAATATTTGGAAGCAACCACAAACATTAAAATATGGTTTCAAATCAATGACCGTGCTCTCCAATTTTTTTTTATTTTCAGTGTTACATTTATAATTTCAGTTGTTTTAGTGTACGTGATAAAGTCTAAAAAAGTACTGTTACTCTCATCACGACACATTTGTTTTTATTTAAACTTGTCAAAATCTCATGTCAACTGGCCCGTCGGAATATGATTTAACATTTTGTAAGCCATTGAGAAAAAGGAATATTATTTGGATCAAGTGGTAAGAGTCAGTTAGACAACCACATGACACTGAATTTCTGACATTTATGAGCAATTCTAGAAATAAATAGCAGATAAACTGGCAGGATCGACTTTCTCCGAATCGGATGAAATAATGTACACCTCTTCAGTATGGCAATCTTTTATTCCTGATAAAGAAACCTCAATATTAATTTTTAGAATGTCGAAAATTAAAACCCTAACTAACCACTTCAAACATCGTTTTCCGTCATCTACTCATCAATCCTTTTCCGAAAATACCCATATTGTAAGGGTTTTTTAAGGAATAATACCCACATTGTATGGGTTTTCAAGGAATATCGGCAAACCGGAAGTCGCCATCTTGGATTTACGAACTACTTCAAACATCGTTTTCCGTCATCTACTCATCAATTCCGGTTTGAAAATACCCACATTGTAAGGGTTTCGAGGAATATTGATAAATTGCAAGTCGCCATCTTGGATTTCCAAACCACTTCAATCATCGTTTTCCGTCAACTACTCATCAATTCCGGTTCGAAAATACCCGCATTGTAAGGGTTTTTAGGAATATTGATAAACCGGATGTCGCCATCTTGGATTTTGAACCGACCCCAAACATCATTTTCCTGCACCCACTTATCACATCCGTTCCGAGAAGGGCCAGGTGACTAGGGGTTTCCACATTCATTACACAAACCTTTTTTTTACGAAGTAAATTCCAAATAACTTAAACTTTTTTTACGAACCAAATCCCAAATGTTAAGGAGTGTATCGAAAATAAGCTATCCACAAAATTTTCTTTCAAATTATAATAAAAAACGATATTTTATTCAAATTAAAATGTGATCTTTTATCGTACGAAGTTAAACTTGAGCATAATGAAAACCGGATGGAATTTAAGTCATTCCTTTCAGGAGTTTTCGAACTTTTGATCGAACACTCTTCATCAAGTTCCGGACAAGTGTTGCATCACATTTTTTGGACGCTTGAGCTCAATTTTTTTTAACTCCCGCATGTTCCCAGCTGTCTTACCAGTCTTCTTGTAGACCCTTTTCACGATTGCCCAGTAACGTCCGATGAGTCGAAGCTGAGGGCAATCTGGTGGATTGATATTTTTCTCAACGAAATTGATACCCTTTTCCGCAAGCCAATTGAGAGTGGTTTTGGCATAGTGAGCCGACGCTAAATCCGGTCAAAACAGTGGAGGTGTACTATGCTTCTTATATAGAGGCAGCAATCTCTCCTGGAGACACTCAGATCGATAGATTTCTGTATTACCAGCTCCGGTAGTGTAAAAAATGGTTGACTTCAATCCACAGGAACATATTGCTTGCCATACCAGTAACTTTCGACCAAATTACTCCACTTGAATAGACCTGTCCGCATCGCTCACATCCTCCTCAATGACGACATAAAGTATTGTGGATCTGGAAGGGTTTTTAAGTTCTCCTTTTAAGTCTCATCGTCCATCAAAACGCTTGCATCCGGACACCGCAAAAGACACGAATACATTTTCCGGGCCCTTGTTGCTGCTCGCTTTTTCTGTTCTACACTTTGTTTCGAGATTTTCTGCTTCTTGTAGATCTTCGTTTCGCCTCATCATACGCTGGATCATTCCGACACTCGTTCCTGCTTTTTCGGCCAAATCACGTATTGACATTGAGTTGTTCTTCATGATTAGAGATACCACTTTCTGGTCCAGTTTCGGGTTGAAAGAACCGGGTTTTTTTTTGCCTCTTCCCGGTAGCAAATCCAAAGAATAGTGTTCCCCAAACTTATTTAGATGGTTTTAACACTGGCATGATGAATTCCAAACCGCTTCGCCAACTTTAGCATATTAATACCCTTTTCACTTAGCCATGTGTCCAGAACATTAATTTTCACTCCCTTTTCAATACGCAACATTATGAAAACGCAGAATTTCAACCGCACAAACAAGTAAACAAGCGAAAGCTGACAGCCAAATGCACAGCATGCTGTGATCTGAGCATAAAAAACCATCACAAATACATGCGTACAATACAAATGTATGTGGATAGCTTATTTTCGATACACTCCTTACCATCTCATGACACTAGTGAAGAAATAGTAAAGACTTTTAGAATATAGTGGAACTAAATGGAATTAATTTTTCTTTTTTGAATCGATTTAGTTCACTTCGCTGCGATCGCTCAAAAAAGTAATTTTTGAGCGTTCAATTGTTATTGTAAAAAAAAACTAGATATTCCAAATTCAAACCGCATACTCCCTAATGAATGCCTTTGAGCTTGATTGATGGTAACAGCAAAAACTATGCGGATGGAAAACTGAAAACGTATACATTTAAGGAGGGCATGGAATAAAAACTAGTCTCTGCTGAAGTTCCTGTACTTCACGTATCTTCTGAACCTGTTTTTATACTTTCTGTCAGCGCCGTGGTGAGAGTGAGGCAAGCGAGGTAACCGCCTCGAGCGCAAACATCCAAGGGGCGCCAAAACATGATGGAATTGGCAAAAATTAGTTGTATAATTAGTTTATGAAAACTTTAATTTTTTGCGTTTTTTCCGGGAGAACTATTTACATTAGATTAGGTTTCAGATCAATACTATACAACACGGATTGAAAAGGCTTATCACAGAAAAGAAGTGAAAAAAATGTTTGAGAACCGATGGGTCTCTAGATGAAGATTATACTGGAGAAGAGAAAAGTTTTCATGGTAAAAATCGACTTTTTCTTTGTTAGGCCCGAGACCTACAAAAATTGAATTTCGACATCTATCAACGCAGTCTTCGATACGAACCATTTCTGAGGTTACCTCGTGCTAGAATAAATTATGCATATAACGAACCTTTCCTCAGCATGTACCGCCTTTTCAATCGCTGTTCTGATGTTTTCGATTTCCACTTGTCGCGTACTACTGCAAAAAAACGTTTCCTGAATACTCTCTTCAGTTGGCTTTAATTCTATCTACGATCTCAGAGACAGGCACAGTTATAGTTTTCATGTTACTTTATTTATTTATTTGTTTATTTTTTTAATTTTATTATGTTGAGATAAAGATTTGCGATAGTTTTATTTTTAAGCCAAAATATATATCTGTTGGATATTTGTAATCTGTAGATGCAAAAGACGAGAAGGTTTTATGCCTGTTGGAGAAAAAGGTTTAAAGAACCTCAGCTCCAGCGGACTTTTCCCGGCTCCAAACAAATAAACAAATAAACCTCTCATTTCATGTAGTACTACTGCACAAATCCGATGAGATGCCGCCAATGTAACAATTATTTTTCATGACCAAGAGACCCACTCTTCTTAATTACGAATGTACACTTGGACCTACCAAAAATTTAATTCTCAGAGAGCAAACCTGCGAAGCTCATACAGAGCAAAAATTAGATTTTCTAAAAGTCTTTGGGAAGGTTTCCCTTCCTCTTTGAAATTCCCGAAAAATGTCTAATTGGAGTTTCAAATTTAATCAAATGTGCAAGTGCGTAGATATCTATTCATTGCACTGATATCGCACATTTTAAGGACTACTCCTTGAATTCTATATAGGAATGCGAATTCAAAATAAAAAAAAGAGGAAACAGTGGTCAGGTCGCATCGATTCGAATAGATAAAAGTACGGGTGTGTAATGTCAGAGACATAACTGGATGTCGTGAATACGAATTAAACTGACACGATTTCTTTACACTTTCGAATTCGAATTGATAGTTGATCGATTGTGTGAATTGCGAAACTTTCCCCCTTTTCACTACTAAAATTTTCAACGATTTTTGACGTCGATTATCTCATTTCGGATTGGCATACTTCATTGAAAGAAACTATCAAGATGCTGTACAGGATTCATTTCTGCCTTTTAGAAGGACCAAATTGTGGAATTCTCTACGATATTTAGCACAGTTCGGAACATTTATCTCGAACGATTTTCGCACAGCGAAAAGTACACGAAGCAAATCCAATTATTTTGGATTTTCACTAAACTGATGATTTCTACCTTCGATTTGCAAAGAAATAATCTTAATAGTTCTTTAGATAACATTTAGAGCCATTAGAACAACTGATTTTAAATAATGTTGTCCACTTTTCGTTTCTTGTTTTCTTTCTCTCCAATGCAAACCATCAGCAGCTGATGCTCTGCTTGTATTGAAACTAGCTTTGCGAACAAACCGACACATCCGCTCGCAATGCCAAATGATGCGAAACTGGTTTAATGCGTCTTCTCGCCTTGACGACCGGAAGGCAAATGAGAACTGCGACCTGAGCGTTTGAGGTTTTTAACCACGCAGAAGGTGCGCTCTCCGATGCCGCTGTTTGAATGCGTCTTCTCCGACCACGGTTCCCCTTTTATAACGTTCAGTTGAAGATATGTGCCTGACTACCTCAAAATCGTCGTCCTTGCGCGTAAACCCCGAGCAAAAGTAAGGAGTTTTCCGCGCTGTTTTAAAATTTTCAGAAAACTTGATTTTTGAGTTGTTTGTGGTTATCTCACACTGTTCAAAATATTATCCTAAATTCCTGATCATATTTTTGATGAAATAGTGAAAGAATTATGCTGCTGCCATTAATACAAGCCGAGATATTCACGATTGAGTTCTGCCCATTCTTCCATATGGCTAATTTTGAAAACGCGCCCCATAGTGAAGTAAGTCGTATTCACGACAAAACCTTGAAATAATTAATGGTCGAAACACTTATAAATAACGAACAATGTAAATTTTTTCAAGTTTACCAAGTCGTACTCCTAGCTTCCTCTAACAGAGACGACCATTTCGTTTACATTAAATCTCTTTGCCTTTCGCATAGAATGGACGTGACTGTTCAAACTGAGCTTCTTCATACAATAGAAATTAGTATTGAATCGACTTGCATTATGTGCGGTTCGTTTGTGCCGTGGAAAAGGCTCATCAGCTTTCTGTGAATTTTGATGCGCCGTTCGCCTTACACACACACACACACACATACATTTTCGGATCTCGTCGAACTGAGTCGAATGGTATATAACACTATGGGTCTCCGAGGCTCCGTTCAAAAGTCGGTTTTTCCAGCAATTCTAATACCTTTCTATAGAGAAAGGCAAAAAGTGCAATTTTCTTATGAAAAATTAATTTCATGAGGTTTTTTTCGGGAAAACTATTTGAACTAGATTAAGTCTCAAATTAGTACTACACTGCTACAAATGTCCGACGAGATGCCGCCATATTCATTATCATTGATAAACATGTAAATTCAATTTAACAATCATTTAGAATACAGAACCGCGATTCAGGAATCAGAACTAATTGGCTCAAGTGGCACGTTCCCCTAGTTTTGACTCTTTCAATTCTATATACAAAAGCGAATTCAAAATACGAAAAAAAAGTGCAAACAGGGGTCAGGTCGCATCGATTCGAAAAAATAAAACTATATATTTGAGATTTTAGGTTGTTGAAACATTAATAAATAACGAACAATGTATAATTTTCCATCTTTACCAAGTCATACTCATAGTTTCCCCCAAATAAGACGACAATTACGCATGCATTAAATCTCTTTGTAGCTCGCATGGAATGGACGCGATCATTTAAACTGAGCCTCTTCACACAATCGAAATTAGTATTGAATCGACTTGCATTATGTGCGGTTCGTTTGTGCCGTGGAAAAGGAATCTATGCTCATCAGGTTTCTGTGGGTTTTAATGCACTATTCGTCTTTCATGAGAAGCAATGATTTTTGTCGGAGTTCTGCTGACTTTTTCCATTCGAGAAGCTGAGCGCTGGGAATTTTGAGATCTCCAATATCATAAATATATTTTTGATGCTAAATAATTGCCTTAAACGTCGAGGTAACACCAGATCTCGACATTTTATGCAATTCTAAGACATTCGGCAAAAAAAATCGATTTCGGAATTCCAGAATCGATTTATTTTCCAACAAAAAATTTTGAGATAACACTAGAACTCGAAGTTTAAGATATTTTAAAGACATTGGCATACAAAAACGTGCTTAATCCACCTAGCAGTGAGATGATAACTTTTTTTTAACATCCGCATGTGTTGTTTTGCTTGAATATTCTTCGGTGTTTTAGTTTTCAGGACATTATTTAGATGACCGTCGTTTCCAGCGGCAATTTAAAGTTCTATTCACTCATTACCCTGTGATGTCGAAACTGCAAATCGGATCGAATTTGAATCTAAACGTGTAATAATCGATTGAACATTCCATGTTGAAATAAGTTCCCCTTTGTAGTTTTTTGTCATTATTTGCGGTACTTCTGGTGCCGAAATTCAGGAACCAGTATAACCTAAAACGATTCGTATGGCCATAAATTAATATGACGAATAAATTGCAATAGTTTTGAGTCCAGCTTTGAAGTTTTTTTGGATTGTCATCTTCTATATCGATATGAATTTCAAAAACTCATCACCCTGTAATTTCAGAATCGGATAAAATTCATTAGTTTGGTATGGGAATATAAATTTATTTTAATTTGAATTTTTGTTTTTGAAATTCGATTTGGCTTTTTTGAGAAAACGATTGAGCTTTGAGAAACGATTCGATACTGGAACCGGAATTCTAAAATCGGTGTAGCCGTAGTCAGTTAAATCCACCTCAGGAGCTGTATAGTTTACATTTGATTCAAACTGTTTGAAAATCGGTGTAGACATTTTTGAGAAATCATAGTGCGAATTTAATTTTTGGGTACCTCCCGAATTGAAAACTGAGTACCGCTAAAACTGGAATAAGTTTATTTGGTAATCGACTATCCAACTCTAAAAACCCGATAAACCTGATAAATTTATGTGAAACGGACATTTTTATACTAATCACCCTGTATCCCCTAAACCGGAAGTTGGATCTGACTAAAAAGCGAGATGTTTTATAGGATCTTATGACCTTTCAATGGTTCCTAGATTTCTTTTGAATCTTAGATCAGTTTAGCCATCTACGAGAAAAATGGGTAACACTATTTAAATTTCGTTTCACATATCATCCGAAACCAGAAGCCGGTTCCAAAAGTAATTTGTTTATGAGCATAAGACTTTTTATATGAATCTGAGTTTGTAGAACACGGATGAGTCATCTCCGAGAAAATTGTATGAAATTATTTGTCACACACGCATTTGCTGATCTTGACGAACTGATTCGAATGGTATATGGGTGTTATATTCCTCCAGCATTTATTGCTGTAAGTAGTTTAAATCAATATAATTATGGAATTGCTTTCAACTCGAAAATGCTGCCATTATCTGGTTTATATGTGTCATATTCGAACAATTATGTTGCCAAAAACGAACCGTGCTAAAATCGGTCAAAAATTCCATGAAAAAGTCTTTTTGGTACTTAGAAACAATTGTATAAAAAATCGTGTTCCACGTTGCTCCGAAACATTACTTTGTCATTTAACGCTCAAGACTCTTACTAGAGCAATTCCAGAAATGCTTAGCAGATCATCAGACTCGACCATCTCCGATTTGGATGAAACTTTGCACATGGCTTCAGTATGGCAAGCCATAAGTTTTGAACCAATGGAGAGATCAACCTGACTCACGACTGATTTTTTAAAAAGGGCGTCTGTATTTTTGCAATTCACAAAAATTGCCTTTTTCAAATCGTTGTAACTCTAAAACCGTTAATTGTACAAAAATGGCGTTCAGAAAGAAGTTGTAGGGAATCGATTGGGCACTCTAAAAAAAATACACTGTAAAAAAATTTTGATTACGTAGTACGTACCGGGGAATTGCTTACCTGAATTCTACCTGTTTCACATATAAATAGGTATGCATCGTAGAACAGATATCAGTTTATAACAAATCTCTTTCGAAACAGTTGCAATACTACAATGACTCATGATTTTATTAAAAATTAGCAATCTGATTTTCTTGAAAAGGCAAAATCTAATTTAAAGACTGGAGAAATTGTAATTATTTGTGATTTTTCAGAAAAATTTATATTTGTGCTTCAGGATGCTGTTCAAAGCCCCTATTGAAGCAATGATCAAGCAACCATTCATCCGTTTGAAATTTATTATAGAGAATCAGAGGAGCTTAAACATTTAAGTTTCATTGTGATTTTAGAAGTGCTTAAACACGATACCATCGCGGTTGAAGTGTTTATTTCACACTTAATGTCATTTCTGAGAGACAAAATTCAAATCAAAAAAGCAATATTTATGTCTGACGGACCTGCCTCACAGTAAAAAAACAGAAAAAAATTTGCAAGTCTCTGTAAATTTACATCAATGTACAACAATGATGCTGAGTAGCATGTTTTTGCAACTTCTCATGGTAAATGACCATGTTCGGGACCATGGGTTCGAGTGCTCCATTCGCATGAGAACAGGTGTAGCAACTTGTGCTAATTAACTCTCCGACAAGTCCCCGATCACAATGTAATATCCATACAATTTTGTAATAATATTAAACCCTTCATTTTATGGCAATTGTGTTTTCTGAGACTTTCCTTGGCGTACGATTGTTAATAATTAGGTTTTCAAAAGCGGGGAAAAATTCAATCATTATAAAGTTTTTTTATCCTTTTCTTGAAAATGCTGATGCGATCTTGCTCAACACCACCTTAAAATTTAACACATGGATCAATAAGTCCCGAGTCTAAAGCAGAGATGGCGCTCGTAGTAAACCAGTAACCACGTCTTTCTAGAGTACTAACAGAAACAGCTGAGTTATCGAGGTTGGAGTAAAGTCGTTTTGTAGTTTGTTTCAAAAATGGAAAAAACCGAGTTTCGTGATTTGATAAAACATTGTTTTTTAATGGGTAAAAACACCGTGCAAATCGATAAAATTCGTTTTCCTGTTCGGCTTTTCGTACCGCATGTTATGAATTGCACGAACTGTAAAAAATTCGGACATACAGCTACTTACTGTAGTAATAAGTCCAAATGTATAAAATGTCAAGGGCCTCATAAGGATAATCTTTGCGATAAAGATGTTGAAAAATGTGTTTATTGTGGGGAAAGTCCTCATGATGATCTTTCAGTGTGCGCTGCATTTAAGCTGCGTAAAGACAAAATGAAGCTTTCTTTAAAAGCACGGTCTAAGCGCACATATGCAGAAATGCTTAAAACGGTCATACATGTCTCCCCTTTGGAAATCGAAAACGGTTTTTCAAATCTTGCGGAGCCAAAGGAATCTGACTCTGACGGAAATAGTGAAGATACCTCGTTTGTCACTCCTCAAGGGTCTGTTAAGAGGAGATTACCAAACCATAAAATACCAAAAAAAGACACCTAAAATTACACCTTTAAAAAAAGATCCCCGTGTTAAAGCTAAAAAGCCAAATTTAAAACCAAAAACTGTGCCTCCTGGTTTGTCAAATTCACAAACCAATCCAGGAACTAGCTCAAGAAAAGACAATAATCCAGTGGGCTCCATTTCACATTCACCAACAGGATTACTGAAATTTTCGGAAATTGTAGAATGGATTTTAGCTGCATTCAATATTTCTGAACCTCTAAAGACCATCATAACAGCATTCCTTCCAATAGCTAGAACTTTTTTGAAACAGTTATCAGCTCAATGGCCAGCTCTTTCAGGTTTTGTATCATTTGATGGATAATTTATCATCCGCCGCAAATGATTCAATCACTGTCCTGCAGTGGAATTGTCGAAGCATCATGCCAAAACTTGATTCATTTAAAGTTTTGTTGCATAGTCAAAAATGTGATGTATTTGCTTTGTGCGAAACATGGCTTACATCAAACATAGCCCTAAATTTTAATGACTTTAACATTATACGTCTCGATAGAGACTCCCCGTATGGTGGAGTGCTTTTAGGAATTAAGAAATGTTATTCCTTTTATAGATTAAACATTCCTTCGACTTCTAGTATAGAAGTTGTTGCTTGTCAAATAAACATTAAAGGAAAGGACATTTGCATTGCTTCGGTATATATTCCTCCAAGAGCTCAAGTTGGACAACGACAGCTTAATGAAATTGTCGAAGCCCTTCCTGCTCCACGTTTGATTTTAGGAGATTTCAATTCGCACGGAATGATGTGGGGTTCCGTTTACAATGATAGCAGATCATCTCTAATATATAATATTTGCGACAATTTTAGCATGACGGTACTAAATATGGGTAGCATGACACGGATCCCAAGACCTCCTGCACGTCCAAGTGCATTAGATTTATCTCTTTGTTCGACTTCAATTCGACTAGATTGCACCTGGAAAGTATTTCCTGATTCACATGGTAGCGATCATTTACCAATCATCATCTAAATTAACAGTAACAAAGGTATTGCTAATTCAGTTAATATTCCATATGATTTGACAAAAAATATTGACTGGATTAAATACCAAAGTAATATTTCAAGTGTCTTAACTTCAATGGAAGAGCTCCCCCCACTTGAAGAATATGACTTCCTCGTTTGTTCGATTCTGGAGGCCGCAGAACAAGCCCAAACCAAACGATTTCTTGGTCCATCGTCTAACAGAAGGCCTCCAAACCCTTGGTGGGACAAAGAGTGCTCAGATGCTAAGCACGCGAAACAAAATGCTTTCAAGACGTTTTTAAAACGAGGAGGAGGAACTCCTCAGAATTTTGAAAATTTCTTGACTTTAGAAACCAAGTACAAGAGCATACTTCGGGCCAAGAAATGTAGCTATTGGAGACATTTTGTCGAAGGTTTGTCAAGAGAAACCTCAATGAGCACTCTTTGGAATACGGCCAGACGAATGAGGAATCGTAACGTAGGAAATGAGAGTGAGGAATACTCGAACCGATGGATATTTGATTTTGCGAGGAAAGTTTGTCCAGATTCTGTTCCTACGCATAGCATTATAAGAAAATCTTTTCCAAATAATGGTTCCATTGATAGCCCCTTTTCAATGATGGATTTTTCCATAGCACTCATGTCTTGTAACAATAACGCTCCTGGGTTGGACAGAATTAAATTTAACTTGGTGAAGAATCTGCCCGACCTCGCAAAAAGACGTTTGTTGGAATTGTTTAACAAGTTTCTTGAGCAAAATATTGTTCCACCTGACTGGAGGCAAGTCAAAGTTATCGCCATTCAAAAGCCGGGGAAACCAGCTTCCAATCACAACTCATATAGACCCATTGCGATGTTGTCCTGCATCAGAAAATTGTTCGAAAAAATTATTCTACGACGTCTCGACAATAGGGTCGAGACGAACGGGTTGTTGTATGATACTCAGTTTGGCTTCCGTAGAAATAAAGGGACGAATGACTGCCTTGCATTACTTTCGTCTGACATCCAAATTGCCCTCGCTCAAAAGCAACAAATGGCATCTGTATTTTTAGACATTAAAGGAGCATTTGATTCAGTTTCCATTGATGTTCTTTCAGACAAGCTCCACCAACATGGACTTCCACCGGTTATAAATAATTATTTGCACAACCTTTTGTCAGAGAAACGCATGCATTTTTCACATGGCGATTTGGCAACATTAAGAATTAGCTACATGCGTCTCCCGCAAGGCTCATGCCTCAGTCCGCTCCTTTATAATTTTTACGTGAATGACATTGACAGCTGTCTCGTAACCCCATGTACACTAAGACAATTGGCAGATGATGGCGTGGTTTCAGTTACTGGACCCAAAGCTATTGATCTTCAAAAACCATTGCAAGATACCTTTGATAACTTGTCCGTTTGGGCTGTTCATCTGGGTATCGAATTCTCTGCGGAGAAAACAGAGCTGGTCGTCTTTTCAAGAAAGCATGATCCCGCGCAGCTTCAGCTTCATATGATGGGAAGAATGATCCAACAGGTTTTGACTTTCAAATACCTTGGGGTGTGGTTTGATTCCAAATGCACGTGGGGAGGACACATTAGGTATCTGATAACAAAATGCCAACAAAGAGTAAATTTTCTTCGAACAATAACAGGATCTTGGTGGGGTGCTCATCCGGAAGATCTAATAAAATTGTATCAGACAACGATACTTTCAGTGATGGAATATGGATGCGTTTGCTTTCGTTCTGCTGCAAACTCTCATATTATCAAATTAGAGCGAATTCAATATCGTTGTTTGCGAATTGCTTTAGGGTGCATGCATTCGACACATACAATGAGTCTTGAAGTTCTGGCGGGAGTTCTTCCATTAAAAGATCGATTTTGGGAGCTTTCATCACGCCTGCTAATAAGATGTGAGGTGCTGAATCCCATGGTAATTAATAATTTCGAACGACTAGTCGAGCTTCGATCTCAAACAAAATTCATGACAGTATATTTTAACCATATGTCACAGGAAATCAACCCTTCAAGATATATTCCTATCCGTGTCAGCCTCCTAAATGTCCCTGACTCAACTTTATTTTTCGATACATCCATGCAGCGTGAAGTGCGTGGAATCCCGGATCATCTACGCTCGACGGAAATCCCAAAAATATTTTCAAGTAAGTTCAGGCATATTGACTCTGAGAAAATGTTTTATACGGACGGATCGCGAATTGAAGAAGCGACAGAGTTTGGTATGTTCAACAATAATGTTTCGGCCTCATTTAGGCTTCAAGAACCTGCATCTGTTTATATAGCAGAGCTAGCAGCAGTTCATTATAGTTTGAGTGTAATCGTCACATTATCTCCAAACCATTATTTCCTCTTCACAGATAGTCTGAGTGCAATTGAAGCCATTCGCTCAAACGCTGCTGGCAAAAATGAACCGTTTTTCCTGGGCAAAATAAAACAGTGCCTGAACGACATATTGAACAATAATTATCTAATCACTATAGTCTGGGTCCCGGCTCATTGCTCCATTCCTGGCAATGAAAGAGCCGATATTTTAGCCAAACGTGGTGCTATTGAGGGTGAATTTTATGACCGACCGATTGCTTTCAACGAATTCTATAGCTCGTCTCGCCAAAGAACACTTGCCAGCTGGCAAGCATCTTGGAATAGAGATGATCTGGGTCGGTGGATGCACTCAATTATTACGAAAATATCGACAAAGGCATGGTTCAGGGGACTGGATGTGAGTAGGGATTTCATTCGTGTGATGTCCAGACTCATGTCCAATCACTACACGTTAGATGCACATCTCCTTCGAATTGGGCTCTCCGAGACTAATCATTGTGCTTGCGGAGAAGGTTATCGGGATATTGATTATGTCGTTTGGACATGCGTGGAGTATCGTGATGCCAGATCTCAACTAATAAATTCCTTGCGTACCCAAGGTAGACTATCCAATGTCCCAGCTCGCGACATTCTTGCTGGTCGTGACCTTCCATACATGAAACTTCTTTATCATTTCATTAAATCCATTGGAGTTCCAATTTAAATTTTATTTTATGTTAGACTGTTTTCTCTTCCATGAGTACAACCAATAGCCAACTATAGGATATTGAATATAAGTGGTGAACTGATACAAACAACCCTGAAATAGTTATAAGATCATGTACAAAATAAATGTATTTTATTTAATGTAAGTTATAATAGCAACTCGCTTGATAAAAACAGTGTTTAGATTAACTAATGAGTACCAACATACTAATATGATATTCGAAATGTATTAGGTTACTATGTATTGTGGATGCCACGGCGAAGAAAAACTTATGTATATTGCCTATGAAATAAACGTATTTATGAAAAAAAAATGTCCACATACCAGTCGGTGTTGAACAGTCGTTCGCACCGCACGTGTATAAAGCTCTTGGATCCTGGAAATTTTTTCTGGCTACCTAGAGTTTCATTGATTCAAGGCTTCAGTCTTTCGCAAGGCTACCTGTATCACTAACAGTCTTTCTAAAGACTAACAATTAGTCAGCCTTTCTCAAGGCTATACAAAGAGTGATATTAGAGTGACTATGAAATTAATCAGCCTTTTTTAAGGCTAGCTATTCAAAGAACTATTCTTCGAACTAATCTGTCTTTATTAAGACTACCTCAAAATCAGTCTTTATCAAGACTTTTCCAAACTAGGAGTCTAATCGAAGACTAATTTAGCCTAGTTAATTTAATTTAAAATGTCATTCATTTCAAAAATGCCTGCGTCCAACCGGAAAGGCAACAAGCCTAAGGCTAAAAATAATTCAATACAGAATAAATCGCAATTCGTTATTCAACATTTTTAGAATTTACGAGATTCTTCCTGAATCCGATTGTAGCGACATAGAAGAAAATTCTTCAAAAATTCCCAAAATGGACGCTTGTCGTTCTAGGAAGAAACATCAATCTATGCCACCAGTGACGGTGATGATTTCCGACTTCAAAGCATTCCGTACTGAGCTTTCTACTTTTCTCCCGGAAGTAAAAGTCTCATTTCAAATCGGACGAAGAGGAAAATGTCGAGTCTTGGTTGATGGTTTGGAAGAATACGATCGTCTTATTCGATATTGTACGAGAAACTTCATAAATTTTATTCATATGATATAAAATCAGACAGACCTTTCAAGGCTGTCTTGAAAGGCATATCAATCGATCAAAGTACTGATGAAATTAAAAATTAACTAAAAGAATTTCTTGGTTTTGCCCCTTCCCAAGTAATACTTGTGAAAAAGAGAGCGAATGGTACTTCTGAACCACGCTCTGGAATTTCCCATGAACTTTACCTAATACACCTCAATCGAAGTGACGTAAAAAATTTGAAAACTTTAGAAAAAGTACGTTTCATTTCCCACATTAAAATTCATTGGGAACATTATAAACGGCATAATCGTATTGCAAACTTAACACAATGTCGTCGTTGCCAAGGCTTCGGCCATGGAACCAAAAATTGTCATATGGATATACGGTGTTTGAAATGTGGTAAATCGCATTCGAAAGACGTTTGTCCAATGAATGAGACCACTGATAAATTTTCATGTTCAAATTGCGATGGAAATCATAAATCCAATTGTTTCAAATGTCCTGTCAGGGAAAATATTTAAACGCTCGTTTTCTTAGACAACAAGTCAAATCAACGACCTTAAAGTTACAGAACATACCTGAAAATCAAAAAACCGTTACAAATGCCACGCCCAAATCTTCTAAGGCACTTTTTTCTTCGAATTTAAAACAAAAAACAGGTACGCCTTCCAATTCGTCTTTTAACGAAAACAATTTATTGACAGGTAGATCGACCTCGTCATCATCTTCTTCTAATGTCAGTTATGCTAGTGTAACAGGTAGAAATCTATCACTTAATTCTTCTAATGTAAATAATCAAAACACGGACCGCCTTGCAGTTCAGCTTCTAACGAAAACAATTTATTAATAGGTAGATTGGCCATATCATCTTCTTATAATGGCAGTCTACCTACAAATATTCCTTTAATGCCTTTCGCTTCTTTAAATGAAGTTGATTTAGGTGATATAACTGAAAATAAAATGATCTACCTACAAGATCAACTTTTTCAAATGATCAACCGAATGAATTCGACTTCATCACTTTTTTAAACATTTCAAATCGGATGGCAATTTGCAAATAATATTATAATAAATTTAAAATTTAACAGTGATGTTAAATAATTATGTGAATATTTTAAATTGGAATGCTCAATCTTTGAAATCGAGTGAAGATGAATTTTATAATTTTCTAAAAGTTCACAAAATTCATATTGTCATTGTGACAGAAACTTCTTTTGAACCAAATGTCAAATTGAAAAGTAATCCACATTATGTGGTTCATCGATTTGACAGGTTTACTGGAATGGGTGATGGAGTTGAGTAAGTAAATAAGTTCCTTTTCCCCATTACACAATACAAGTAGGTTTAGAATTTTCCCAACACAAATATCTCAGAATTGCGGAAGCAAATAATGTCTTCATGGTAATAACCAAATCATATATATAATAGGGCTGAAAAGTCACCACTTGTGGCTGAACACCAAATTTAAATCTTAATAATTTAATTTTAACTCAAATTCCAATAAATAGTTATTTTAAAAAAATGTCCACATACCAAAGTCAAATATTCCGCCGAATTATCGATGAGACAAATGTAGGGCGCCTAATTAGCAAATCTTGTTTGTTACGTGAGTTAATAATTTTACTACTACAAATTACTTATCACTACTTATGACTATTTGCGGCAATGGTTAAATCTAGACTGATTGCGTTGGATAACTGCTCCAGGGGTTCAAGCTGCAGATTATTGTTATTCTATCCAACTGATGTTATTGTTTAAACTGCCGGTTAGATACTCACGAAGTTATGTTGATATTTTGAATTCTTGTACCGTTTGTCCATGTGTCCATGTAATTGTTTTTTTGGATTCCTAAGTTGACAATTATTTAACTCGTACGATAGAGAAATTTCAATGACGATGCATTTTGTTGTTTTCAGATAGAATTAACAATTAGGACAATTCGCTCATTATACATTCTTTGATTCAAGATTTAGTGTTCGGCCTACATGTACGATAAAATTCTAAATAATTCAAACATGTGGAAGTGTTACTACTCGTGTTGTTATGAATCGTACCAAACAAAGAAGTAATTGTTTTAATAACTATCTGACTGGTAGGTAAGAAGATCGTCGGTGGTAACAGAAGACTGGGAGAGCTGGGAAATGTACAACACTTTCCGTCAGTGTGGAAATGTGACGATTTAATTGCCGCAATTTAAATACCGTAATGTGAAAATCTGCTTTCAAACATCTGCCAATCGATCGATGGCTTGTAGCACGTTGGACCTATTAGATTGTTATGTTAGAAAAGAATGAGATTTCATTGAATCTTACGAAGGTCAGTCTGGATTATAAAATCCACTTGTGCTGGCAGTTAACAGACGAATTCAAAAAGATTTTGGGTAGTTCTGAAATACACAATGGCAACTAGATCGCAATGAATCAGTATGTCAAGCCTTATTTGTTCTACTGAGCGCATCAATCAACGATTGCGCATGTCAGGTATTTACATCGCAACTATTGCTGTTACCATCGATATCTGAACATTCGGATTTGATCGTCCGCAGTAAAAACAACTTCTAACAACTACACCAATCGAGGAAAGTTTCAAAAATGGAAGTGTGCAAGCGAACGAAAATATTTCGAAGAACGTGTGCCAGCATGAAGGATCCTCAAAAAGCTTTCGATGATGCGATCGCGATTTTCAATAACTGGGGCCGCTACGTCCTCGGAATAGATTTTATGACACCTAACTTTTCGTTATTTAATCCGCAGTTCATTTTTTTAATTGTTATGATGACTAGTTTCGTGTACGCGGACATCGAATCAGCGATACTGGCTGACAGTGGTAGTGAATTTGTTTTCAATATCGCGGTGCTAGGATTCGGAATTCAAGGATGGGCCAAGTTTGATGTATATGTTTTCCAAATGGAGAAGTTTAGAAATTTGGTATTAATCAATGGTGTCTTTTTCTCGAAGTACAAGAACACTCTCCGGAAGAGCGAAATAATGAAGGATGGAATGACATTGAATTTAATAATCTACAAAATCTACACAGTAGCATACGCAACAGTGATTATCATTTTATCTTTGTTCGGTCCTTTGGTTTCCGTGTATAGCGGAGAGCTTACACTTACATTTGGGTTTAAATTTTCTTTCATTGATGCTTCTCATTGGTCAGGGTTTATGATAAATTATGTTTACCAGATGATTGCATTGTTCTTGGTAGTGGTCAGTATTTATTGTAATGAGAGTTTAATAGTCATTGTGTTTATCAATGCTTTGTCCATGTTTGACTGCATTATATCCGATTTAAAAGAACTTAGTAAATTATCTACATCGGACAAATCTTCGCAAAACCGAACCGATACTGAAGTCAATAATCCAACAGCATGAAGATGTTTTGGCGTATGCTTGAACTTATTTTTTTCAATTTTTGGACCATATAATTTATACAAATTCTTTTGCAGATATTTGGATATGGCCAACGAGGTATTTAGTTTGTATTTTTTCTTGACACTTGTTTGTTTAATAAGTACCATGGCTGTTCTACTGATTGCCTTAGTTTGGGTAAGTGATTCGATTTGACTGGTTCGTTTTATTAATAAAATATTATTATTTTCCAGCTTCATTGGTATCCAGCAGCAATGATATGTGTCATTACATCATCTCAAATATTGGTGCTTTGCTTACTTGGAACTTTGTTGCAAGCAAAGGTTGGCTCCGTAAATTCTATTGAATCTCTCTGTTTGTAATCCTGATATTTGGAATATTTTCACAGAGCGAAGAGTTGACTCGTGAGATTTATAACACCAACTGGTATGATATGGAAGCTCCGACAAAAAAGTCATTGAAATTGTTACTGTGTATGTCACAGAAACCGGTTGCAATATCATATCGTTTTGGGGAAATGAACGTAGCAACATATGTTGCGGTAAAATTGATTCATTACAAGATTAAATATTTTTCAAAAGGAGAATCTTCTATTTCAGACACACAAAATGGTTTATAGTTTCTTCACTATGTTGGTCACCACAAAAGAGTAAACGCTATCGAAGCATTCATGCATAAAATATTTTAAAAATGCAAATTAGTTCATATACTACTCTAATTTTTTTTATTGATGCGATATCTATGTATCGAACAAAAATTTTCATAACCTAGAAATTCACAAAACATATTAATTGTGGAAGTTAGCACTAAAAATATTGCATTCAACTGCCTAAAAAGCTGTTGCACAATAAAATGCATCGATTAACGATTACATATCGGTTTTGTTATAGTACACAAATAAACATTTGTTGACAATTTATATGCAACTAGCATAATTTGTAGCGCAATAATACTAGCTTAAAAAGATTCAAATAAAACAAAACCTTTTCCGTCAATTTTATTGAATGCTGGAAAAGGAGAATTTGTTAAAATGCTCTATTGTATTCAATATTTCTCGTTTTTCTATTTTCGGTAAAAATATAAAAAAATCCGATGGTCTGTCGATGGCAGTACACCCAAACCTCCGTTTACAAACACTTTTTTTACGTAACCTCTTTTTACGTAACTCTTTTTACGAACCAAATCCCAAATAACGTAATCTTTTTTTACGAACCAAATCCAAAATAACGTAAACTTTTTTTACAAACCAACTTCGTAAGAAGAGGTTTTTGCATCCAATGAAAACAATTTCCGGCTCCATGGAAATTACTACATTATGGGTATTTTCGGAACCGGATTGATGAGAAGATGATGGAAAACGATGTTTGAAGTGGTACGGAAATCCAATATGGCGTCTTCCTTTTTGACGATATTCCTTAAAAACCCATACAATGTGGGTATTTTCGGACCAGAATTGATGAGTAGATGATGGAAAACGATGTTTGAACTGGTTCGGAAATCCAAGATGGCGACTTCCGGTTTGACGATATTCCTTAAAAACCTTTACAATGTGGGTATTTTCGGACCGGAATTGATGAGTAGATGACGGAAAACGATGTTTGAAGTGGTACGGAAATCCAAGATGGCGACTTCCGGTTTATCGATATTGCTTAAAAACCCTTACAATATGGGTATTTTCGGATCGGGATTGATGGGTAGATGACGGAAAACGATGTTTGAAGCGGTACGGAAATCCAAGATGGCGTCGTCCGGTTTGACGATATTCCTTAAAAACCTTTACAATGTGGGTATTTTCGGACCGGAATTGATGAGTAGATGACGGAAAACGATGTTTGAAGTGGTACGGAAATCCAAGATGGCGACTTCCGGTTTGACGATATTCCCTCAAAACCTATTCAATGTGGGTATTTTCGGACCGGGATTGATGAGTAGGTGATGGAAAAACGATGTTTGAAGTGGCTCGGAAATCCAATCTGGCGACATCCGGTTTATCGATATTGCTTAAAAACCCTTACAATATTGGTATTTTCGGAACAAGATTAATGGGTAGATGACGGAAAGCGATGTTTGAAGTTGTACGGAAATCCAAAATTCCTTAAAAACATTTACAATGTGGATATTTTCGGACCGGAATTGATGAGTAGATGATGGAAAACGATGTTTGAAGTGGTTCGGAAATCCAAGCTGGCATTTTCCGGTTTATCGATATTGTTTTAAAACCCTTACAATATGGGTATTTTCGTAACGGGATTGATAAGTAGATGACGGAAAACGATGTTTGAAGTGGTTCGGAAATCCAAGATGGCAACTTCCGGTTTATCGATATTGTTTAAAAACCCTTACAATATGGGTATTTTCGGAACGGGATTGATGAGTAGATGACGGAAAACGATGTTTGAAGTGGTTCGGATATCCAAGATGGCATTTTCCTGTTCTATAATATTGCTTGAAAACATTTACAATATGGGTATTTTCGGAACGGGTTCGATGAGTATATACCGGGAAATTATGTTTGAAAGCGCTTCAAAATTCAAAATAGTGAGTTCAGTTGTATCGGTATTCTTTGTCGATCATTACGATATGATTATATATCGTTTTAAAAAAGATATGCTTCTGACAAAGGTGTTTCCTGCTAATCATTATTGTTTGAATATTGTACTATATTTTCGAAATGACCATAACAAGTAGACGTCTGAACAGCTGTAATATTTTGATATTGTTATAGTTATATTGTATGCTTTCAATATTTTATTGAACAACTGGAAGTCTCAATTCAATATTTGGAAGCAACCACAAACATTAAAATATGGTTTCAAATCAATGACCGTGCTCTCCAATTTTTTTTTTATTTTCAGTGTTACATTTATAATTTCAGTTGTTTTAGTGTACGTGATAAAGTCTAAAAAAGTACTGTTACTCTCATCACGACACATTTGTTTTTATTTAAACTTGTCAAAATCTCATGTCAACTGGCCCGTCGGAATATGATTTAACATTTTGTAAGCCATTGAGAAAAAGGAATATTATTTGGATCAAGTGGTAAGAGTCAGTTAGACAACCACATGACACTGAATTTCTGACATCTATGAGCAATTCTAGAAATAAATAGCAGATAAACTGGCAGGATCGACTTTCTCCGAATCGGATGAAATAATGTACACCTCTTCAGTATGGCAATCTTTTATTCCTGATAAAGAAACCTCAATATTAATTTTTAGAATGTCGAAAATTAAAACCCTAACTAACCACTTCAAACATCGTTTTCCGTCATCTACTCATCAATCCTTTTCCGAAAATACCCATATTGTAAGGGTTTTTTAAGGAATAATACCCACATTGTATGGGTTTTCAAGGAATATCGGCAAACCGGAAGTCGCCATCTTGGATTTACGAACTACTTCAAACATCGTTTTCCGTCATCTACTCATCAATTCCGGTTTGAAAATACCCACATTGTAAGGGTTTCGAGGAATATTGATAAATTGCAAGTCGCCATCTTGGATTTCCAAACCACTTCAATCATCGTTTTCCGTCAACTACTCATCAATTCCGGTTCGAAAATACCCGCATTGTAAGGGTTTTTAGGAATATTGATAAACCGGATGTCGCCATCTTGGATTTTGAACCGACCCCAAACATCATTTTCCTGCACCCACTTATCACATCCGTTCCGAGAAGGGCCAGGTGACTAGGGGTTTCCACATTCATTACACAAACCTTTTTTTTACGAAGTAAATTCCAAATAACTTAAACTTTTTTTACGAACCAAATCCCAAATGTTAAGGAGTGTATCGAAAATAAGCTATCCACAAAATTTTCTTTCAAATTATAATAAAAAACGATATTTTATTCAAATTAAAATGTGATCTTTTATCGTACGAAGTTAAACTTGAGCATAATGAAAACCGGATGGAATTTAAGTCATTCCTTTCAGGAGTTTTCGAACTTTTGATCGAACACTCTTCATCAAGTTCCGGACAAGTGTTGCATCACATTTTTTGGACGCTTGAGCTCAATTTTTTTTAACTCCCGCATGTTCCCAGCTGTCTTACCAGTCTTCTTGTAGACCCTTTTCACGATTGCCCAGTAACGTCCGATGAGTCGAAGCTGAGGGCAATCTGGTGGATTGATATTTTTCTCAACGAAATTGATACCCTTTTCCGCAAGCCAATTGAGAGTGGTTTTGGCATAGTGAGCCGACGCTAAATCCGGTCAAAACAGTGGAGGTGTACTATGCTTCTTATATAGAGGCAGCAATCTCTCCTGGAGACACTCAGATCGATAGATTTCTGTATTACCAGCTCCGGTAGTGTAAAAAATGGTTGACTTCAATCCACAGGAACATATTGCTTGCCATACCAGTAACTTTCGACCAAATTACTCCACTTGAATAGACCTGTCCGCATCGCTCACATCCTCCTCAATGACGACATAAAGTATTGTGGATCTGGAAGGGTTTTTAAGTTCTCCTTTTAAGTCTCATCGTCCATCAAAACGCTTGCATCCGGACACCGCAAAAGACACGAATACATTTTCCGGGCCCTTGTTGCTGCTCGCTTTTTCTGTTCTACACTTTGTTTCGAGATTTTCTGCTTCTTGTAGATCTTCGTTTCGCCTCTTCATACGCTGGATCATTCCGACACTCGTTCCTGCTTTTTCGGCCAAATTACGTATTGACATTGAGTTGTTCTTCATGATTAGAGATACCACTTTCTGGTCCAGTTTCGGGTTGAAAGAACCGGGTTTTTTTTGCCTCTTCCCGGTAGCAAATCCAAAGAATAGTGTTCCCCAAACTTATTTAGATGGTTTTAACACTGGCATGATGAATTCCAAACCGCTTCGCCAACTTTAGCATATTAATACCCTTTTCACTTAGCCATGTGTCCAGAACATTAATTTTCACTCCCTTTTCAATACGCAACATTATGAAAACGCAGAATTTCAACCGCACAAACAAGTAAACAAGCGAAAGCTGACAGCCAAATGCACAGCATGCTGTGATCTGAGCATAAAAAACCATCACAAATACATGCGTACAATACAAATGTATGTGGATAGCTTATTTTCGATACACTCCTTACCATCTCATGACACTAGTGAAGAAATAGTAAAGACTTTTAGAATATAGTGGAACTAAATGGAATTAATTTTTCTTTTTTGAATCGATTTAGTTCACTTCGCTGCGATCGCTCAAAAAAGTAATTTTTGAGCGTTCAATTGTTATTGTAAAAAAAAACTAGATATTCCAAATTCAAACCGCATACTCCCTAATGAATGCCTTTGAGCTTGATTGATGGTAACAGCAAACACTATGCGGATGGAAAACTGAAAACGTATACATTTAAGGAGGGCATGGAATAAAAACTAGTCTCTGCTGAAGTTCCTGTACTTCACGTATCTTCTGAACCTGTTTTTATACTTTCTGTCAGCGCCGTGGTGAGAGTGAGGCAAGCGAGGTAACCGCCTCGAGCGCAAACATCCAAGGGGCGCCAAAACATGATGGAATTGGCAAAAATTAGTTGTATAATTAGTTTATGAAAACTTTAATTTTTTGCGTTTTTTCCGGGAGAACTATTTACATTAGATTAGGTTTCAGATCAATACTATACAACACGGATTGAAAAGGCTTATCACAGAAAAGAAGTGAAAAAAATGTTTGAGAACCGATGGGTCTCTAGATGAAGATTATACTGGAGAAGAGAAAAGTTTTCATGGTAAAAATCGACTTTTTCTTTGTTAGGCCCGAGACCTACAAAAATTGAATTTCGACATCTATCAACGCAGTCTTCGATACGAACCATTTCTGAGGTTACCTCGTGCTAGAATAAATTATGCATATAACGAACCTTTCCTCAGCATGTACCGCCTTTTCAATCGCTGTTCTGATGTTTTCGATTTCCACTTGTCGCGTACTACTGCAAAAAAACGTTTCCTGAATACTCTCTTCAGTTGGCTTTAATTCTATCTACGATCTCAGAGACAGGCACAGTTATAGTTTTCATGTTACTTTATTTATTTATTTGTTTATTTTTTTAATTTTATTATGTTGAGATAAAGATTTGCGATAGTTTTATTTTTAAGCCAAAATATATATCTGTTGGATATTTGTAATCTGTAGATGCAAAAGACGAGAAGGTTTTATGCCTGTTGGAGAAAAAGGTTTAAAGAACCTCAGCTCCAGCGGACTTTTCCCGGCTCCAAACAAATAAACAAATAAACCTCTCATTTCATGTAGTACTACTGCACAAATCCGATGAGATGCCGCCAATGTAACAATTATTTTTCATGACCAAGAGACCCACTCTTCTTAATTACGAATGTACACTTGGACCTACCAAAAATTTAATTCTCAGAGAGCAAACCTGCGAAGCTCATACAGAGCAAAAATTAGATTTTCTAAAAGTCTTTGGGAAGGTTTCCCTTCCTCTTTGAAATTCCCGAAAAATGTCTAATTGGAGTTTCAAATTTAATCAAATGTGCAAGTGCGTAGATATCTATTCATTGCACTGATATCGCACATTTTAAGGACTACTCCTTGAATTCTATATAGGAATGCGAATTCAAAATAAAAAAAAGAGGAAACAGTGGTCAGGTCGCATCGATTCGAATAGATAAAAGTACGGGTGTGTAATGTCAGAGACATAACTGGATGTCGTGAATACGAATTAAACTGACACGATTTCTTTACACTTTCGAATTCGAATTGATAGTTGATCGATTGTGTGAATTGCGAAACTTTCCCCCTTTTCACTACTAAAATTTTCAACGGTTTTTGACGTCGATTATCTCATTTCGGATTGGCATACTTCATTGAAAGAAACTATCAAGATGCTGTACAGGATTCATTTCTGCCTTTTAGAAGGACCAAATTGTGGAATTCTCTACGATATTTAGCACAGTTCGGAACATTTATCTCGAACGATTTTCGCACAGCGAAAAGTACACGAAGCAAATCCAATTATTTTGGATTTTCACTAAACTGATGATTTCTACCTTCGATTTGCAAAGAAATAATCTTAATAGTTCTTTAGATAACATTTAGAGCCATTAGAACAACTGATTTTAAATAATGTTGTCCACTTTTCGTTTCTTGTTTTCTTTCTCTCCAATGCAAACCATCAGCAGCTGATGCTCTGCTTGTATTGAAACTAGCTTTGCGAACAAACCGACACATCCGCTCGCAATGCCAAATGATGCGAAACTGGTTTAATGCGTCTTCTCGCCTTGACGACCGGAAGGCAAATGAGAACTGCGACCTGAGCGTTTGAGGTTTTTAACCACGCAGAAGGTGCGCTCTCCGATGCCGCTGTTTGAATGCGTCTTCTCCGACCACGGTTCCCCTTTTATAACGTTCAGTTGAAGATATGTGCCTGACTACCTCAAAATCGTCGTCCTTGCGCGTAAACCCCGAGCAAAAGTAAGGAGTTTTCCGCGCTGTTTTAAAATTTTCAGAAAACTTGATTTTTGAGTTGTTTGTGGTTATCTCACACTGTTCAAAATATTATCCTAAATTCCTGATCATATTTTTGATGAAATAGTGAAAGAATTATGCTGCTGCCATTAATACAAGCCGAGATATTCACGATTAAGTTCTGCCCATTCTTCCATATGGCTAATTTTGAAAACGCGCCCCATAGTGAAGTAAGTCGTATTCACGACAAAACCTTGAAATAATTAATGGTCGAAACACTTATAAATAACGAACAATGTAAATTTTTTCAAGTTTACCAAGTCGTACTCCTAGCTTCCTCTAACAGAGACGACCATTTCGTTTACATTAAATCTCTTTGCCTTTCGCATAGAATGGACGTGACTGTTCAAACTGAGCTTCTTCATACAATAGAAATTAGTATTGAATCGACTTGCATTATGTGCGGTTCGTTTGTGCCGTGGAAAAGGCTCATCAGCTTTCTGTGAATTTTGATGCGCCGTTCGCCTTACACACACACACACACACACACACACACATACATTTTCGGATCTCGTCGAACTGAGTCGAATGGTATATAACACTATGGGTCTCCGAGGCTCCGTTCAAATGTCGGTTTTTCCAGCAATTCTAATACCTTTCTATAGAGAAAGGCAAAAAGTGCAATTTTCTTATGAAAAATTAATTTCATGAGGTTTTTTTCGGGAAAACTATTTGAACTAGATTAAGTCTCAAATTAGTACTACACTGCTACAAATGTCCGACGAGATGCCGCCATATTCATTATCATTGATAAACATGTAAATTCAATTTAACAATCATTTAGAATACAGAACCGCGATTCAGGAATCAGAACTAATTGGCTCAAGTGGCACGTTCCCCTAGTTTTGACTCTTTCAATTCTATATACAAAAGCGAATTCAAAATACGAAAAAAAAGTGCAAACAGTGGTCAGGTCGCATCGATTCGAAAAAATAAAACTATATATTTGAGATTTCAGGTTGTTGAAACATTAATAAATAACGAACAATGTATAATTTTCCATCTTTACCAAGTCGTACTCATAGTTTCCCCCAAATAAGACGACAATTACGCATGCATTAAATCTCTTTGTAGCTCGCATGGAATGGACGCGATCATTTAAACTGAGCCTCTTCACACAATCGAAATTAGTATTGAATCGACTTGCATTATGTGCGGTTCGTTTGTGCCGTGGAAAAGGAATCTATGCTCATCAGGTTTCTGTGGGTTTTAATGCACTATTCGTCTTTCATGAGAAGCAATGATTTTTGTCGGAGTTCTGCTGACTTTTTCCATTCGAGAAGCTGAGCGCTGGGAATTTTGAGATCTCCAAGATCATAAATATATTTTTGATGCTAAATAATTGCCTTAAACGTCGAGGTAACACCAGATCTCGACATTTTATGCAATTCTAAGACATTCGGCAAAAAAAATCGATTTCGGAATTCCAGAATCGATTTATTTTCCAACAAAAAATTTTGAGATAACACTAGAACTCGAAGTTTAAGATATTTTAAAGACATTGGCATACAAAAACGTGCTTAATCCACCTAGCAGTGAGATGATAACTTTTTTTTAACATCCGCATGTGTTTTTTTGCTTGAATATTCTTCGGTGTTTTAGTTTTCAGGACATTATTTAGATGACCGTCGTTTCCAGCGGCAATTTAAAGTTCTATTCACTCATTACCCTGTGATGTCGAAACTGCAAATCGGATCGAATTTGAATCTAAACGTGTAATAATCGATTGAACATTCCATGTTGAAATAAGTTCCCCTTTGTAGTTTTTTGTCATTATTTGCGGTACTTCTGGTGCCGAAATTCAGGAACCAGTATAACCTAAAACGATTCGTATGGCCATAAATTAATATGACGAATAAATTGCAATAGTTTTGAGTCCAGCTTTGAAGTTTTTTTGGATTGTCATCTTCTATATCGATATGAATTTCAAAAACTCATCACCCTGTAATTTCAGAATCGGATAAAATTCATTAGTTTGGTATGGGAATATAAATTTATTTTAATTTGAATTTTTGTTTTTGAAATTCGATTTGGCTTTTTTGAGAAAACGATTGAGCTTTGAGAAACGATTCGATACTGGAACCGGAATTCTAAAATCGGTGTAGCCGTAGTCAGTTAAATCCACCTCAGGAGCTGTATAGTTTACATTTGATTCAAACTGTTTGAAAATCGGTGTAGACATTTTTGAGAAATCATAGTGCGAATTTAATTTTTGGGTACCTCCCGAATTGAAAACTGAGTACCGCTAAAACTGGAATAAGTTTATTTGGTAATCGACTATCCAACTCTAAAAACCCGATAAACCTGATAAATTTATGTGAAACGGACATTTTTATACTAATCACCCTGTATCCCCTAAACCGGAAGTTGGATCTGACTAAAAAGCGAGATGTTTTATAGGATCTTATGACCTTTCAATGGTTCCTAGATTTCTTTTGAATCTTAGATCAGTTTAGCCATCTACGAGAAAAATGGGTAACACTATTTAAATTTCGTTTCACATATCATCCGAAACCAGAAGCCGGTTCCAAACGTAATTTGTTTATGAGCATAAGACTTTTTATATGAATCTGAGTTTGTAGAACACGGATGAGTCATCTCCGAGAAAATTGTATGAAATTATTTGTCACACACGCATTTGCTGAACTTGACGAACTGATTCGAATGGTATATGGGTGTTATATTCCTCCAGCATTTATTGCTGTAAGTAGTTTAAATCAATATAATTATGGAATTGCTTTCAACTCGAAAATGCTGCCATTATCTGGTTTATATGTGCCATATTCGAACAATTATGTTGTCAAAAACGAACCGTGCTAAAATCGGTCAAAAATTCCATGAAAAAGTCTTTTTGGTACTTAGAAACAATTGCATAAAAAATCGTGTTCCACGTTGCTCCGAAACATTACTTTGTCATTCAACGCTCAAGACTCTTACTAGAGCAATTCCAGAAATGCTTAGCAGATCATCAGACTCGACCATCTCCGATTTGGATGAAACTTTGCACATGGCTTCAGTATGGCAAGCCATAAGTTTTGAACCAATGGAGAGATCAACCTGACTCATGACTGATTTTTAAAAAAGGGCGTATGTATTTTTGCATTTCACAAAAATTGCCTTTTTCAAATCGTTGTAACTCTGAAAACGGGAATGGTACAAAAATGGCATTCAGGAAGAAGTTGTAGGGAATCGATTGTGCACTCTAAAAAATATATACACTGTAAAAAAATTTTGATTACGTAGTACGTATCGGGGAATTGCTTACCTAAATTCTACCTGTTTCACATATAAATAGGTATGCATCGTAGAACAGATATCAGTTTATAACAAATCTCTTTCGAAACAGTTGCAATACTACAATATGATATTCTCAAAGTGTTGTAAACCTTTTCCTGGTTTTGTGTGTTCCGGAAAATTTTTCCAATTAACAGAAACCATAATTGGAAAATTAGAAGCTCAAAAGTGCAAGGTCAAATTTAATACCACGTTAAGCATTTGTGATCGCTGTCGTAGGCGGGGTTATAAGGAAAGTCATACGTCGGAAACAGAAGACCAGTCAACAACGGAACCACAACCATCCACATAGCAATACGATTTAGAGGAAGTTCCTTCAGCAGCTTCAATCAACTCAGCATCTTCTGAAGCATCATTCGCGGCGGAGTATTCAAGAGCACACAACACTGAACTCTTCAACAAGGGCATCGCAGGAATCAACGTGTCTCCGATATCAACGAAGAAAACCCGGAATGTGAATTATCCTCGAGAAAAATATTTGGATATTTCAAGAGGTATAAAAAAGCAACTATTCGGGTTCCCGGCGGATGAAGAAGATCCAGAATTACTCGAAACGAAAGCAGCAGAGTTGGATGAAGTGATTACTAAAATGATAGAGCAGTTTGCTAAGTCTGATTGCACTAGGAATGAAAAAGTGCGTTTGTTGCCAGTCTTGCCAAACTCGTGATCATAGGAGAAAATAGCCACCCAATTTAAAGCGAACAAATACATTGTGTCGGAGGCAAGAGAATCAACGGACGAAAAAATAAAAGCCAAGAAACAAACGGGACGCAGCAGGAACGAAACGATAGAAAACGTGGTGCTTCAATATTTCAACAGAGATGACGTCAGTAGAGTAATGCCGGGATCAAGAGATTGCGTCACAGTCAAAATGAATGGTGAATGTGAACGCAAACAAAAACGATTGCTTTAATCATCATTGAAAGAAATTTATTTGGGTTATAAGGAGGAATTTCCAGATCGAAATATTGGATAAAGTACATTTGCAGCATTGAGACCAAAACACTGCAAGTTGCTTGAAAGTTCTGGTTCACATAACATATGTGTTTGCACAATCCATGAGAATGTTTCATTAATGATTCATACTGTTGAAAAATAGTTCAAGTATGATGATAAGAATTATTATTTGAAAAAGCTATTATGTGACTCATCAAAAAAATCTTGCTACCTCCGTGAATGCAAAAGTTGTCCAGTGACACAAGATCTGCAGAGAAGCGTTTTAGACAATTTCGAGGAACGTGATTTGACTGAGATAAGATTTGAGCAATGGGTTTCTACTGACAGATCTAGAGAAATTTGTCAAACCAGTAGAAGAATTTGCAGCATATTTTTGCGAAAAATTGGAAAGACTTGTGACTCATGATTTTATTGAAAATCAGCAATCTGATTTTCTTGAAAAGGCAAAATATAATTTAAAGACAGGAGAAATTGTAATTATTTGTAATTTTTCAGAAAAAAATTTATTTGTGATTCAGGATGCTGTTCAAAGCCACTATTGAGGCAATGATCAAGCAATCATTCATCCGTTTGAAATTTATTATAGAGAATCAGAGAAGCTTAAACATTTAAGTTTCATTGTGATTTTAGAAGTGCTTAAACACGATACTATCGCGGTTCAAGTGTTTATTTCACACTTAATGTCATTTTTGAAAGACAAAATTCAAATTAAAAAAACAATATCTATGTCTGACGGAGCTGCCTTGCAGTACAAAAACAGAAAAAAATTTGCAAGTCTCTGTAAATTTGAATCAATGTATAACATTTCTGCTGAGTGGCATTTTTTTGCAACTTCTCATGGTAAAGGACCATGTGATGCACTCGGGGGTAATTTCAAGCGAATGGCACGACGTGAAAGCTTGGATAAACTACATGAACACCCAATCACAACTGCAAAACAATTATATGAATGGGCAGAGCAGAGACGTCGAGATGCATTCACGACCATGTCTTTTTGTTACGTGTCACAACTCACAAGAAGAATATGAACGGGGTGTGACCGAGTGGAGTAGTGTTTAAAAGGATACCAAAATGATTCCAGACACACAGAAATACAGAAATTCTTTCGTTCCGATTTCAGAAACCACAATCGTCACAAAACTGTATTCGAATGACGATGCACGTAGT
Organism: Malaya genurostris; assembly: GCF_030247185.1. Lineage (NCBI taxonomy): Eukaryota > Metazoa > Arthropoda > Insecta > Diptera > Culicidae > Malaya > Malaya genurostris. The sequence continues at coordinate 56,731,371 of NC_080572.1, read as the reverse complement.
ACTCATACAATTTTCAAAAACATAAAACCTTAAATATAATTAAGAATTATTCACGTACATGTAATAATTGTAGATATAGCAAGCAAATAAACAATTCATGGAAATATAAAAAATGGTGTTATAATTAAATATCCTAGTATCTCAAGAACAGCTACTAATAGAAGAAAGGATATCATGAACAAATTTATTGCCTTTAACCTGTAGAATAATATTCTACTGTTTGAATCAGAGGTGGAAATAAGCCCAAACAAACCCAAAAGCAACAAACCTTATCTATATCCTTTTTATTGTGAGACAAATTTGTTCTCATTCTCAGAAGACAACCATGCGCACACGAAGAGCATTAGCTGCTCTCAAAAACTCGTTCGCGTCTTTGAGTACCGCGGTAGAAATGGATGTACAACGCTTCGTTCGTTCTCAGCGCATTTAGCCAAGAACGGGGTTCGAGGGCTCCATTCGCATGAGAACAGGTGTAGCAACTTGTGCTAATTAACTCTCCGACAAGTCCCCGATCACAATGTAATATTCATACAATTTTGTAATAATATTAAACCCTTCATTTTTTGGCAATTGTGTTTTCTGAGACTTTCCTTGGCGTACGGCACGATTGTTAATAATTAGGTTTTCAAAAGCGGGGAAAAATTCAATCATTATAAAGTTTTTTTATCTACTTCTTGAAAATGCTGATGCGATCTTGCTCAACACCACCTTAAAATTTAACACATGGATCAATAAGTCCCGAGACTAAAGCAGAGATGGCGCTCGTAGTAAACCAGTAACCACGTCTTTCTAGAGTACTAACCTTTGCTTGAAACGGGTAAAAATTTTAAGTCGATCCGACCAGAAACAGCTGAGTTATAGAGGTTGGAGTAAAGTCGTTTTGTAGTTTGTTTAAAAAATGGAAAAAACCGAGTTTCGTGTTTTGATAAAACATTGTTTTTTAATGGGTAAAAACACCGTGCAAGCGAAACAATGGATTGAAAAATGTTATCCGGAATCTTGTCCATCAAAAGCAACGATTTGTCGGTGGTTCGCCGAGTTTAAACGTGGTCGTACCGATACAAATGACGCGGAACGCTGGGGTAGACATGTGGAAGCCGTTACACCGGAAAATGTGATTGAAATGACAAATGACACAGATATCATATGGAAGTGTATTTACTATCCTTCGTGAAAAATTGAGCATGAAAAAGGTTTTTTCCAAGTGGAACAAAAACAGCAACGAGTCGATGATTCAGAAAGCAGTTTATCGCTATTTACTCGCAACAAAATAGATTTCTTGCGTCGTTACGTGACCATGGACGAAACATGGATACATCACTACACTCCAGAGTCGAAGCGGCAGTCATCTGAGTGGCGCACACCTGACGAAAGCCGTCCGAAGCGTCCGAAAACGCAGCAGTCAGCTGGCAAAGTCATGGCGTCAGTTTTTTGGGATACGCATGACGTGATTTTCATTGACTACCTCGAAAAAGGTAAATCGATCAACAATGATTATTATATTGACTTACTGGTGCATTGGAAGGAGTAAATCGCAAAAAAACGACCGCACATGCAGAGAAAAAAATCCTTTTTCATCAAGACAATGCACCTTGCCACAAGTCGATGAAAACAATGGCGAAATTGAACTAGGCTTTGATCTGCTTCCTCACCCCCCATACTCGCCAGATTTAGCCCCCAGTGACTACTGGCTCTTTGCTGATCTAAAAAAAATGCTTCAGGGAAAAAGATTTGGCTCAAATGAGGAGGTCATTGCTGAAACTGAAGCTTATTTTGAAGCGAAAGATAATTTTTTTTATAAACATGGTATTGAAAAATTGGAAAAACGTTGTATCACCCTTAAAGGTGATCATGTTGATGAATAAAAAAAAATTTTGCAAAAAAAAAAGTTGTTTCCATTGTTAGTCTCGGGACTTATTGATCCATGTGTTATATAGTATTACCCCTGTTGTTAAGTGCACAGTGCCTTACTAGCTCAATAAATAGGAACTCAAATGCCAATTATTTTCAGCATTTTAGTTTGCAAATCAATGAGTAGTATAATACTCTATGAATAGTTCGATCAATCCTAATGTCAGCTTTTTTTAGGAATATCGACAAACCGGAAATCGCTTTCTATGTGTTTAAAATGACTTAACACGTCAATTTTCAAATCCTACTTGACAATCTCCAAAGTCGCCATGTTGGGTGCAAATAATTTAAATTTAAAACACTACATTTTTAACTTCCACTCGTCATACCTTTTCAGAAAATACCAATATTGGGCTTAACAGTAACCTGAGATATAAATTTTTGAAGCCTGCTGATCGAATTCCATTCAAAATGCTCAATATGAAAAGATTTGAAACAATGTCCACATACCAGTCGGTGTTGAACAGTCGTTCGCACCGCACGTGTATAAAGCTCTTGGATCCTGGAAATTTTTTCTGGCTACCTAGAGTTTCATTGATTCAAGGCTTCAGTCTTTTTCAAGGCTACCTGAATCACTAACAGTCTTTCTAAAGACTAACAATTAGTCAGCCTTTCTCAAGGCTATACAAAGAGTGATATTAGAGTGACTATGAAATTAATCAGCTTTTTTAAGGCTAGTTATTCAAAGAACTATTCTTCGAACTAATCTGTCTTTATTAAGACTACCTCAAAATCAGTCTTTATCAAGACTTTTCCAAACTAGGAGTCTAATCGAAGACTAATTTAGCCTAGTTAATTTAATTTAAAATGTCATTCATTTAAAAAATGCCTGCGTCCAACCGGAAAGGCAACAAGCCTAAGGCTAAAAATAATTCAATACAGAATAAATCGCAATCCGTTATTCAACATTTTTAGAATAACACTCACGATCTTATAGAATCTGAATGTAAAAACAAAAGACAAAGGACGGATTTCCCTTCCGTTGATCCTATGCCGTCTAACAATATTTACGAGATTCTTCCTGAATCCGATTGTAGCGACATAGAAGAAAATTCTTCAAAAATTCCCAAAATGGACGCTTGTCGTTCTGGGAAGAAACATCAATCTATGCCACCAGTGACGGTGATGATTTCCGTCTTCGAAGCATTCCGTACTGAGCTTTCCACTTTTCTCCCGGAAGTAAAAGTCTCATTTCTAATAGGACGAAGAGGAGAATGTCGAGTCTTGGTTGATGGTTTGGAAGAATACGATCGTCTTATTCGAAATTTGTACGAGAAACTTCATAAATTTTATTCATATGATATAAAATCAGACAGACCCTTCAAGGCTGTCTTGAAAGGCATATCAAATGATCAAAGTACTGATGAAATTAAAAATTAACTAAAAGAATTTCTTGGTTTTGCCCCTTCCCAAGTAATACTTGTGAAACAGAGAGCGAATGGTACTTCTGAACCACGCTCTGGAATTTCCCATGAATTTTACCTAATACACTTCAATCGAAGTGACGTAAAAAAATTTGAAAACTTTAGAAAAAGTACGTTTCATTTCCCACATTAAAATTCATTGGGAACATTATAAACGGCATAATGGTATTGCAAACTTAACGCAATGTCGTCGTTGCCAAGGCTTCGGCCATGGAACCAAAAATTGTCATATGGATATACGGTGTTTGAAATGTGGTAAATCGCATTCGAAAGACGTTTGTCCAATGAATGAAACCACTGATAAATTTTCATGTTCAAATTGCGATGGAAATCATAAATCCAATTATTTCAAATGTCCTGTCAGGGAAAAAAATTAAACGCTCGTTCGCTTAGACAACAAGTCAAATCAACGACCTTAAAGTTACAGAACATACCTGAAAATCAAAAAACCGTTACAAATGCCACGCCTAAATCTTCTAAGGCACTTATTTCTTCGAATTTAAAACAAAAAACAGGTACGCCTTCCAATTCGTCTTTTAACGAAAACAATTTATTGACAGGTAGATCGACCTCGTCATCATCTTCTTCTAATGTCAGTTATGCTAGTGTAACAGGTAGAAATCTATCACTTAATTCTTCTAATGTAAATAATCAAAACACGGACCGCCTTGCAGTTCAGCTTCTAACGAAAACAATTTATTTATAGGCAGATCGGCCATATCATCTTCTTCTAATGGCAGTCTACTTACAAATATTCCTTCAATGCCTTTCGCTTCTTTAAATGAAGTTGATTTAGGCGATATAACTGAAAATAAAATGATCTACCTACAGGATCAACTTTTTCAAATGATCATCCGAATGAATTCGACTTCATCACTTTTTGAAGCATTTCAAATCGGATGGCAATTCGCAAATAATATTATAATAAATTTAAAATTTAACAGTGATGTTAAATAATTATGTGAATATTTTAAATTGGAATGCTCAATCTTTGAAATGGAGTGAAGATGAATTTTATAATATTCTAAAAGTTCACAAAATTCATATTGCCATTGTGACAGAAACTTCTCTTGAACCAAATGTCAAATTGAAAAGTAATCCACATTAGGGGCTGTCCATAAAAGACGTCACGCCGCAAGGGGGAGGGGGGTGTTTCATAAAACGTGGCCTTTTGTGACAGGGGGAAGGGGGGGAGGTTTTTGGAATGTGACGTCCAATATTTTCAATGAGCGCATTTTTTAAATACCTAATTATACCTTATGATCAAAAAAGAACCGGAATTTTCATTTTAAAATTCCCGCACTTGTCTAATCGGTAAACTTTTATTCTCTCAACGTTGGCAACACTTTTATACACATTCTGTCAAATTTTGACGCATATCGTACGATTACTTTTTGTTGGGCGTCTATACAAAGAAGTTGAAAAATTTTCGTGTGGCGATTTTTATAATGGATGAAAATTTAGAACAACGGCTCGCCTTCGAAGCGCCATTCGGTCGATTGTTGTGCGGTTTCGACGTCATATTCCTAGATCCACACCTCATAACCAGTTATGATGCATTCGATGAATGTGGGGTCACTATCTGCGTTGGAAATCATCTCTTTGGCCACATCAACACGACGCTGTTTTTGAATGAAATTCAGCTTTTTTGGCACCAGCTGAGAAGCGACGAGTTTCAAACCCAAAACATCAGTTAAAATGTGTTCGGCTGATCCATAAGAGATGCCCAACAACACAGCAATCTCTCTAATCAGTACAGAACGATTTTACAACACGATTTGCTTCGCCGATTCAATGTTTTCTTCAGTAACAGATGTTGTTGGGCGGCCAGGGATCTCATCATGATCCAAGCTTGTACGACCACCTTTGAAGCGTTTATACCACTCGTATGCCTGTGTTTTTCCTAGACACGATTCACCAAAGGCCTTAAATCCATTTGCAACACAAAATTTGATGCACGCACGTTGTTCTAAATTTTCATCCATTATAAAAATCGCCACATGAAAATTTTTCAACTTCTTTGTATAGACACCAAACTAAAACTAATCGTACGATATGCGTCAAAATTTGACAGAATGTGTATACAAGTGTTGCCAACGTTGAGAGAACAAAAGTTTACCGATTGGACAAGCGCGGGAATTTTAAAATGAAAATTCCGGTTCTTTTTTTATCATAAGGTATTACTGCTTTACCCTATTTCTTGAAAAAATCTCCACAATAAACGTTTACATTCTATAGGAAAACGTGTATTTTTTTATGTAAAAGCTTCTTCTTGTAAATTCGGAAATGAATGATGCAGGAAGTCATTATTGTTGTGATCAGCAAAAGTGCACGGAGGAGCGAGTAAATTAGCGAAATTAATAAATTTTGCCTAATATGAGTAAAAAAGAAAAAGATGCCTTCAAACGGTTTAACTTAAGCTATGCACTGAAATTTTTTTCAGTAATTTGATTTTCTAGCATTAATAATAGTATATCATAAGAATTTCTCTTATCTGATTCTGATGCAGTTTATTCAATTGTACTCCATTTGAAAAAAGGGCGGGAGATCAACGATTTCAGACGTAGATCATGCCATGTCTTATCTTGATCATATGTGATTTTCTTCCACCAACATCAAAGCTTATCGAATCATCCAATGATTGAACTTACATAAATCAAGAATCATTTTAGCTCAAAATCACTACCCATTGTGTGACGGAAGATCAGTACCGATATTGATCAATGTGATTTAAATTTCACTGATCAACTGATAATGAAAAGATTCTCCGGCAGTGATCTCGTTTTGATGAAGTTTTGGTCTTTATTTTCTCAGCCCTGTATGCTACACTAAGGACATATTATTCTTTACCTAAAACAATAATATATCTATGTACCCCTAGGAGGAATAAAGCAGATGATTTAAATGTTTCATCAATTCCAACCAAATATAATTGATATTAATAAAATAATTTCGATGTTTTTGTAGTTTTAGGGATATTGTTTAATCTAATGACAGCATGTAATAAATCGATTTTTCCCTCATATTTGTGTGGTTTGTCATACATATTGAGAATGTATTGAGATGAATTTTATATAATTTGAATTCGTGTCATGTGACATGGGGGGATGGGGGGTCTTTACTTCGGTGACAATTTGTGACAAAGGGGGGATGGGGAGTCAAAAAACCTTAAAAAAAGCGTGACGTCTTTTATGGACAGCCCCTTATGTGGTTCATCGATTTGACAGGTTTACTGGAATGGGTGATGGAGTTGAGTTAGTATATAAGTTCCTTTTCCCCATCACACAATACAAGTAGGTTTAGAATTTTCCCAACACAAAAATCTCAAAATTGCGGAAGCAAATGATGTCCTCATGGTAACAACCAAATCATGTATATAATAGTGCTGAAAAGTCACCATGTTGATATTTTGAATTCTTGTACCGTTTGTCCATGTGTCCATGTAATTGTTTTTTTTTTTGGATTCCTAAGTTGACAATTATTTAACTCGTACAATAGAGAAATTTCAATGACGATGCATTTTGTTGTTTTCAGATAGAATTAACAATTAGGACAATTCGCTCATTATACATTCTTTGATAGTATTCGGCCTACATGTACGAAAAGACTCTAAATAATTCAAACATGTTGAAGTGTTACTACTCGTGTTGTTATGAATCGTATCAAACAAAGAAGTAATTGTTTTAATAACTATCTGACTGGTAGGTAAGAAGATCGTCGGTGGTAACAGAAGACTGAGAGAGCTGGGAAATGTACAACACTTTCCGTAAGTGTGGAAATGTGACGATTTAATTGCCGCAATTTAAATACCGTAATGTGAAAATCTGCTTCAAAACATCTGCCAATCGATCGATGGCTTGTAGCACGTTGGAACTATTGTATTGTTATGTTAGAAAAGAATGAGATTTCATTGAATCTTACGAAGGTCAGTCTGAATTATAAAATCCACTCGTGCTGGCAGTTGACAGACGAATTAAAAAAGATTTTGGGTAGTTCTGAAATAAACAATGGCAACTAGATCTCAATGAATCAGTGTGTTAAGCCTTATTTGTTCTACGGAGCGCATCAATCAGCGATTGCGCATGTCAGGTATTCACATCGCAACTATTGCTGTTACAATCGATATCTGAACATTCGGATTTGATCGTCCGCAGTAAAAACAACTTCTAACAACTACACCAATCGACGAAAGTTTCAAAAATGGAAGTGTGCAAGCGAACGAAAATATTTCGAAGAACGTGTGCCAGCATGAAGGATTCTCAAACAGCTTTCGATGATGCGATCGCGATTTTAAATAACTGGTGCCGCTACGTCCTCGGAATAGATTTGATGACACCTAACTTTTCGTTATTTAATCCGAAGTTCATTTTTTTAATTGTTATGATGACTAGCTTCGTGTACGCGGACATCGAATCAGCGATACTGGCTGACAGTGGTAGTGAATTTATTTTCAATATCGCGGTGCTAGGATTCGGAATTCAAGGATGGGCCAAGTTTGATGTATATGTTTTCCAAATGGAGAAGTTTAGAAAATTGGTATTAATCAATGGTGTCTTTTTCTCGAAGTACAAGAACACTCTCCGGAAGAGCGAAATAATGAAGGATGGAATGACATTGAATTTAATAATCTGCAGAATCTACACAGTAACATACACCGCAGTGGTTATCATTTTATCTTTGTTCGGTCCTTTGGTTTCCGTGTACAGCGGAGAGCTTACACTTACATTTGGGTTTAAATTTTCTTTCATTGATGCTTCTCATTGGTCAGGGTTTATAATAAATTATGTTTACCAGATGATTGCATTGTTCTTTGTAGCGGTCAGTATATATGTTAATGACAATGTAATAGTAATTGTATTTGTCAATGCTTTGTCCATGTTTGACTGCATTATATCCGATTTAAAAGAACTTCGTAAATTGTCTACATTGGACAAATCTTTGCAAAACCGAACCGATACTGAGAACCTCATGAAGTCAATAATCCAACAGCATGAAGATGTTTTGGCGTATGCTTGAACTTTGTTTTTCAATTTTTGGACCATATAATTTATACAAATTCTTTTGCAGATATTTGGATTTGGCCAACGAGGTATTTAGTTTTTATTTTTTCATGACACTTGTTTGTTTAATAAGTACCATGGCTGTTCTACTGATTGCCTTAGTTTGGGTAAGTGATTCGATTTGACTGGTTCGTTTTATTAATAGTATTATTATTTTCCAGCTTCATTGGTATCCAGCAGCAATGATATGTGTCATTACATCATCTCAAATATTGGTACTTTGCTTACTTGGAACTTTGTTGCAAGTAAAGGTTGGCTCCGTAAATTCTATTGAATCTTTCTGTTTGTAATCCTGATATTTGGAATATTTTCACAGAGCGAAGAGTTGACTTGTGAGATTTATAACACCAACTGGTATGATATGGAAGCTGCGACAAAAAAGTCATTGAAATTGTTACTGTGTATGTCACAGAAACCGGTTGCAATATCATATCGTTTTGGGGAAATGAACGTAGGAACTTACGTTGCGGTAAAATTGATTCATTACAAGATTAAATATTTTTCAAAAGGAGATTCTTCTATTTCAGACACACAAAATGGTTTATAGTTTCTTCACTATGTTGGTCACCACAAAAGAGTAAACACTATCGAAGCATTCATGCATGCATGCATATGTTCATATACTACTCTAATGTTTTTTTTATTGATGCGAGATCTAAGTATCGAACACAAATTTTCATAACATAGAAAATCCACAACAAAAATATTAATTGTGGTAGTTAGCACTAAAAATATTGCATTCAACTGCCTGAAAAGCTGTTGCACAATAAAATGCATCGATTACCGATTACATATCGGTTTTGTTATAGTACACCAATAAACATTTGTTAACAATTTATATGCAACTAGCATAATTTGTAGCGCAATAATACTAGCTTAAATAGATTCAAATGAAACAAAACCATTTTCCGTCAATTTTATTGAATGCTGGAAAAGGAGCTGTCATAATGCTCTATTGTATACAATGTTTCTCGTTTAACTATTTTCGGTAAAAATATAAAATAAATCCGATGGTCTGTCGATGGCAGTATACAATTCGATTCAAAAGAGGAAAATTAATTCCATATAAATCCACTATATTTCTACTTTCCAATGAAATTCATTATATTTGTGCTATTTGCAACCTTTTTCAGTGTATCAGTTCTAAGTCTGTTGATACACTGAAGAAGGTTCCAAATAGCACACCGAAATGCTGGTATCTGTTTATGTTACTATCTCATGACACTAGTGACGAAATAGTAAAGACTTTTAGAATATAGTGGAACTAAATGGAATTAATTTTTCTTTTTTGAATCGATTTAGTTCATTCCACTGATCGCTCAAAAAAGTAATTTTTGAGCGTTCAATTATTATTGTGAAAAAAAAACTGGATAGTTCAAATTCAAACTTGATTGATTGATAGTAACAAGAAAGACTAAGCGGATAGAAAACTGAAAACGTATAAATTTAAATGGCATATCAGTCATTACCATTGAAGGGCGTGGAATAAAAACTAGTCTCTGCTGAAGTTCCTGTACTTTACGTATCTTCTGAACCTGTTTCTATACTTTCTGTTAGCGCCGTAGTAAGGGTGAGGCGAGTGAGGCGACCGCCTCGGGCGCAAACATCCAAGGGGCGCCAAAACATGATGGAATTAGTTGTATAATTAATTTATGAAAACTTTAATTTCTTGCATTTTTATCCGGGAGAACTATTTACATTAGATTAGGTTTCAGATCAATATTATACAACACGGAATGAAAAGGCTTATCGCAGCAAAGAAGTGAAAAACATGTTTGAGGACCGATGGGTCAAGTGTACCGCTCTAGATGAAGATTATTCTGGAGAAGTCCCAGAAAGTCGATTTTTTCAAAAAAAAATTTTTGAGGTAACACTAAATCTCGACGTTTCATGCAATTTTAAGATTTTTGGCATCAAAAAATGTTCGATTTCGGAAATTTCATGTACTCCCCCCTCTGGTGCTTTTTCAAGATCGAAAATTTTCAAACTATAACCGCTGGGCAGCACCCCTTACCCATGCCCGATTTAGCTCAAATTTTCCATGAGGACTTTTTTAAACTTTTGAGCACTAGCGCTTTACGAAATTAGAGGTGATCCCAAAATATTGGCACCCTTATATATATATATAAGGTTGAAAAAACTCGAATCTATTGGTAGTTATATTATATAAATCCTTCCACAGATCACTGAGCTATGAGCTTTAAAAATACGAGAAAGGCAAACGCGCCTTATGAATTATCCTTTTTGATACTCGTGTATACCAAACATTTCAGAATAGTTTAGTTTTGAATTATTTGAGATTATGTCACACAACTGAATATTTTATCATAAAATTGTGATCATATTTCCGATGGCATGTAGCAAAAATTATGATGATTCGTTAGATACAACAAGAGATATTAACGATCAAAAATTTATCACTCTCTCAGAGGGTAAATTTTGAAAAGGCATCCCATAGTAAAGTAAGTCGTATTCACGACAAAATTGCTCTTTTTTGATATTCAGAGAAAAGGTTTTTGAAGAACCATTTAGTAATATAATTAGAACATGAGCTATATGAGAAAGACATCATTACACATCATGGTGTGGTGGATTAAAACAGAGTTTTTTTTTCGTATATTATGATCCCATAGATTGTCATGAAAAATCATCCAATTCCAGACTTCCATTTCCGGAATTATATGATGACGAATGTCGAAAATTTTCAGTCACCATTTATGAGTCGATACTGAGAACGAAAAAACTCCGTGAAAGTTAAATAAAAACTATTATTGGTTTTGATTGTACCGATCCCCGTACTACGGTCCCGGAAGTATCAGAAATAATGTTCACTCTATGAAAGATTTTCCCTGGTTGGTGATTCTATGTGAATAGCACTTGTCTTATAACCCAGTTGTCCGATGTTCGTGCCCGGATCTGGAAGAATTCGTTGTGTGAATATGATCGTAGCACTAGCCATGCAATAAGTTCTGTACGCTAAAGTTGAACAAAAAAAATCAAATTCCACTAAAGAAATTGAATACCAAGACCTTGCTTTACGTTCTATGAAAGATAGATGATTCATTTATTCTTTGAATCGATAGATACTAAATGTTGTCTGAGAACATACTTTCAAAGTTTTATAGTCGAACTTTGAATATTTTCGTAGATACTGTTCTTTGAATTGAAGACGACCTTTTCAAAACCAGTCTCGGGAGATGCTCGATATGTCTTCCATTTTTCATAGTTTAAATATAGAAATATTGTTTCTATCACCCCAAACAAACATCTATAGATGCTCTGAATGGATTTTTCCTGCCTTTTCCGATTTCTGGACACTAAACTAATGAAAATCGATCATATTTCTACCCTATCATAGAGTGTCTTCCTTGATAGGACGATGAAAAAATGTAAAAACTCTGCAGAACTGTTCTCTTATTACGAATCGGCTTAGACTATACCGGCCCGGGTAGAAGTGATTTGCAAACCAATACCAAATTCTGTTATTAAAATCAAACATCTCAATGGTAGAAATTAACATTATTTAGTTTGAAATAAGAGTTAAAATATCAAAAATTATAACAAAGCCTGCATGAGAAAATAGCAACAAAATAAAAAATTCTGTCATTGTAATATCAAACCAAGAACAAAATATTTATAGAAGATGAATTTGTCAATTTAGATTTAGCATTTAGAATAGAGTTATATCTTAAGTATTTCTCTTATCCGATTCTGATGCAGTTTATTCAATAGTATTTTATTTGAAGATAAAACTACTGGATCAATTTACTTAATGAAATTGAAATAGCTCATCAATAACGAAATAAGATATTACAACTAATTCTGATGTTGAACAGATATTGTACAATGTCTTGATCCCTTGATGAAATATCACGAAAATATCAAGTATCGCTATGACAACACAGAAACATCAAGCCAAGATATGATGGTAAAATTTGTTATTATTTTTACCTTTGTTTGCTATTTACACCTACCCGTGGGGTCCCAGTTTCCGATTTCGGAGGTAATAGAATAAAGTGGTTGAACACTACAAAAGACGGAACTTATTTTGATGTAGCAAGAATAGTTAAGGCCATCGTCCAAGTACCATGCGCGCTGGTGGTTTTATTAAATTTTCGATGGAAATTTCGAAAAATTTGCCAAAACCAAAAACATACAGACCTTTGAAATACATTTATCTATCTACAGGGTGAAAATGGCTGGAAAATTCGGAGGATTTTCCGAGTCTTATCAAAAATAGCTCTGAAAAATGAGTGTTTTTGTGATCTTTCACAATTATCTGGAAAAATAAAGCGATGACATAAACTTTTTTTTTTCAAATAAACTTTATTATGGATACACAGATTACATTCGGACACATTTTTGGAAAACCTTTTCTCGCTTTTCATAGAAAATCCACGAATTTCAAAAATTTCCACGAAATCGGTTATATGAAATTCGTTGATTTTCCATGAAAAGCGTGAAAAGGTTTTCCAAAAATTTGTCCGAATGTGATCCTTGTTGCCAGCATGAGGTTTTTTTTGAAAAAAAAATTTCATTCCATCGAATTATTTTTCCAAATAATTGTGAAAAATTACAAAAAAAGCTCATTTTTTTCAGCACTATTTTTGATAAGACTCGTAAAATCCTCCGAATTTTCCAGTCATTTTCACCCTGTAGATAGATAAAAGTATTTCAAAGGTCTGTATTTTTTTGGTTTTGTCAAATTTTTCGAAATTTCCATCGAAAATTTCCTAAAACCACCCGCGCGCATGGTACTTGGACGATGGTCTTAAACAGGTTTTCTCGCAAACTTATAATGAAATCAAAGGTTTTAAGTTTCCATAGGTAGCTACAAAATTACAGACGAATCCGAATTCCGCTTTAGGTGTTATAGGCGAAGAATTTTTAAAAGCCTTCAATTGAAATGACGAGGTGAAATACGTGAAATATCCAGGAAATGTTTTTTCGTACTGGCGCTGTTTCAAAATATATGATTCAAAGAGTTTAAAATCGGATTTATACTTTAATTTTGAACTCGGAATCGGAATTTAAAATCGGTCTTCTTATACAATTTGAATTATGTCTAAATTGAACCGCAAGGATTCAAACTAAGGAAGTTTTAAACTAAGGATCCATTGACACGTCTGTTACTTCAATGATTTAAAACAATTTTTTTTCGATTAACTCCTCCACTCGTGATGCTAAATTTACTATCCCAGTAGGACAATGTATCTAAAAATTTGAACCATTATAGTTGCTATCAAGAACACAGCCAAAAGCTTGGCACAAAATATGTGTGTTGCGTCATTTCAAACAGTGCACCGTACGCTCCAAGTAGTAGCAAATTCAACGATATAAAATTAACTTTCCTTACACATATAAGCTGGTAGATCGTTTACCGTACCCCGTTCCAAGTTTCTGGCAAAGTTCTACGAAAAGCAACGCGTTCGGGAACTGGAGAAGCATTTGATACCCTGCTGTTGCATTGTTGCCTGGCTTGTTTTGAACTTCGCGCTCTGGAAACAGAGCAGAGCACAGCACCGATGCCTTTGATGGTGGACCAACTGTTGCAAAATTTCGAAAGGAATAAGCAACAAGCAATTTTCTCTTCGATTCGCTACTTGCCACTCGCGCGGGCTGGGAAACCTAATGAAAATGTCTGGGAAAGGAACGGATTAACAAGTTTCTGGGTGGGTGAAGAAACCAGCCGGTGAGAGGAGGTTCCATTCCTTTTGTGTTTGTTAAGTGAAAATGAGCTCGAAAAATGTTTAATTTGGAAAACATTTCATATTTTTCAAACCAGTTAATCTAGCGGAAGTACTCGCAAACAAATGCCACTTCTGGCACGATGAAATGATTCGTTTTGGAGTGGCCATGGAGGAAGGCATAGCATGTTTTACTTTCTGCACTCGAGCACGAGAAGACTCAAATGGCTTCGGACTGATTCATCCGTGTAATTTTGTTGGACGATGACGAAAACTGTTCTGCTGAAAATACTTAAAACTAGCGATGAAGAGAAAATATCAGCCAATTAGGAAAGCACTTTCCACCCGGAAACATATCTGAGCGAGCACGAATAACAACTGACGGAGTAAAGTACTTAACTTATTAGCGAGTTTGATTTTTGCGACATTCAACTTTTCAAATGTTTCATTTAAACTTTCTGTTTTAGACAAAAACTCCTAGAGAGTATGATGTAAATAACTTTCCTTGTCAATCACGAACAAAATTAGTCCGCGAAACTGCAAGTCAAATTCATGTTCACCACGGACAGAATATCGACGGAAGCCACTCTCATCGGCAGCCGGGCAGGCACCTGCAGGAATATTAGTTAGGCCATTCAATTAAAATTGATGAGATGACAGTCATTGGTGTCAGCGTACATCGTTTACGCCTCGGTAGAGTGCTCCAGAACGATTTTAGGACGGGCATCGAAATGGACGTTGATTTGCATTTATGCGACCATTGGAATCACCATACCTTCATCACCGTTAGCGGGAGGAAGAGGAAACAGTAAAAGTTGCTGTTGTTGATCTCCAAGAGCCTCGAACGGCCACCATCAACTGCTCCACGAATCCAAGGACGGTATGAACGGTGGCTCAGGTGAATGCCGAATTTCAATGACGATGATGATGGAACTGACGAGGATTATGTTGGGGATGACAATAATGGGTTTCTATCTTTTAATAGACAACCATCCAGAAGGCAATCGATTCTCGAGAGCATGCTTTGCCTATTGATGTCGTTCCGAGCTTTCACTGTCCCTTCAGGGCCATAAATCATTAAGTCTGAAATCTATTTTAATTAGAAAATTATTTATTCAGGTGAGTTTGTTGGCTTCCAGCGAACTGTAGATGCTCCACCTGTCTTTGTGAACATGAAGATGATTTTCGTGTTAACTGACGGAATTTATTTAGTTGCACTCAGAGCAAAAAACCAATGGACACCGGATGATTAGAGTTTCGATAAAAGCAAGAAACACATTCTGTTAATAAACCTAGTTATCAGGGTTTGGAATATTCATTCACCGGTGAATGAATATAGAGTTACCATTGCATTGTGAGCGAACAATTCCACCGTTCACAAAGAGGATGCTTTGTCAGTCAAAAAGAACCACACAAACAAAATGCTAGTGGAAGAGGTGAGAATTCTTAGTTATACTCAGTGTTGGTGATTGCCGAAAATTTTACAGAAGCTGCTATATTGCTATCTATATTGTATACAACATTTTCAATCCGGTAGAAGATGCATTAGCATTAGCATTAGAGACCGCCCGTGTGTTGCTACTCCGTTATTGATCTGGACCAATAGAGATTGCAAAATGATTTGTTGAAGTAACATGTTTGGGAATAACACATTGTTTCACACTGTGCAAACTGTATTGAACCATGCATGCTGATCAATACCGACGCCGGCCACGTCCGAATGCAGATCTACTTGGGAGGGAAAGGATTGTTAGTTCGATGCATGTTGCTACTAGGAACCGAGGAATCCTCTGCATTCCCACATGCATCACAGGAGAGGATACTTTGTTAGTAAATGTTTTAATAATGTTATCATGTGTTTATTGCTCTGGGCTAATCATGTGTTTATTGCTACCAAGAATGTTTTAAAGTATTATGGTTTTATGTGTTACTTTGTGCTGGCAATATAATGCACGAAACAGTCAATCTCCGAAATTGACAAAACTCCGGACAGCCGGCTGTCGAGTATGCAGTCACTCGTTTATGCATCTACCTTTCGCGTTTAGTCATGCAAAAAAAACACATGCGGATTGATAAAAAAAAGGTATCATCTCACTGCTAGGTGGATTAAGCACGTTTTTATAAATGAAACTACGTGATACAAAATAAACGAGCGAATAGGATTTAGACAAAAAAGTTCTAAACAGTTATTATAAAATCATTTTAAATCACCAAACAAAGGTCAACAGATTTCACACGCGTCTTGATTCTTTATTATTTCCGCTTTATTATTTTAATTATTTATTAAAATTATTAATTTTTTTTCAATTATATAATTTATTAAGGCACACTGCTTAAGCTCTAAGATGCCAAGGGCTAAAATTATTAATTGGTTATATTAGTTGATCTGGGCAGCCGGCTACCGAGAAAAATATTAATTTACTGTTTGAAATATTAATATCAAGTGTTTTTTACTATGTATTCAATATACCGATATATGTTATCTCTTAACTTTGTAATATAAACGGATTTGATTTAGTAAAATAGAGTAATTAGAAGTAAAACATTGAAAATATCTGATAACTGAAAGGAAAAAGAAACTCCTGCAATTGTCGCCTTTTACGACATGGAAGCAGGAACCCAGTGGATCTTTTCTTGGTTCATTTTTTTCCGCCGGATTCCACACGGCATCTAGGCTGGTACAGTCCGGAGAAAGCTAATAGGTACTATCAATCTCCTAGTGGACCCCAGCCCCTAACATTTTCAATCCGGTAGAAGATGCTATAAGAACTCGAGTCTCTCAATACATGAACCGCGAGAGAATTTTTCTACATTTCTTCGCTCCACTTCATACTCTGAGTATTTCACGGCCCATGAAAAAATATACAGTCTGATAATGATCGTTGCTGTGTGGAATTTGCCAAGAGAGAATCGCAAGTTGACAATTATCGCAGAAAATCGAATCGATGGTTCATCTTGATGTTTCTCATACTAGGTTGCAATATTTCAAAACCCTTGTGTGGAGCATTCACATACATTTTCATAGACACAACTTATACAAAGGTTATATGCACATAGTTAGAATAAGCGGCAATAGCGAAATGATTCTATCGCAATTATCAACTACCTGTATAGAATCGGATCGCGAAACGAGAATAAGCGACCGTTTGTTGCTTCAGAGAGGATCTCCACAGCGGCGTGCTAATCTTTGATTCTCAGAAATGTCATCGAGAGAAATTCACTCTCGCACTGGTGTCTATTCTATGTTAAATGAGCCATGCCGGGTGTTTGTTGTTGCGATGTTTTCCATTTCTCTTTGATGGCACTGATTGAATCGTGTGAAGAGTGAAGATTGAACGTTCTTTGATACGTTAAAAGCCATCCTTGGTTATACTTCAATATTATAAATAGAAGTAGCAGGAGCGTAGATAGTGGCGTAGGGGGGCACTTGTCCCAGGCGCAACGGTTTTTAGAGGGGCGGCAATCTAATCCTTGGAACCGTTTTTTTTTACTCGCCCAAGTCATCTGTTGGAAGAAAGAGTTCAGCTTTAATTTTTTTTGCTCACTACACCAACGATGGGGGCAGCAAATCTCTTATTTTGTCCCGAGCGTCAAATTTCCTCGGTACGCCACTGAGCGCAGCATTAGCAATGGCGATTTGGTGATCTCAGAAAATACTGCAACAAACCAACGCACAGTGGTTCAAAAGCGCAATTTCACGCTCTTAATTAATAACTCATAGGAACGTGGTTTTTTAGGTACAGAATCTTCAGCAAAGTTGTTCAGAATGATAGACGCCATCTTTTGGTAAGTTTTATTTATGTGATTAATCCCCCTAAAAGTGAGATAAAAATATTATTTTAGTTCAGAGAAAACATAGGGGCTAAGTTACTTCGACAAGGTTGTTCAGAAGGTTATTTCAAACAAATTTGCTGAAGATATTATTCCCGTAACTTGAGTGTAATTCATGATATAATGTATTTTCTGAAAAGGGTGCCCTAAAACCAGTTTTTGTATGCAAACACATATATTATCAATTTATATGAGTTTTTCATGTTCTACAAAGTTTTTCATCATTAAAAACTGCATAACTTTCTCAAACATACTATGCTGCTATCATTTCAGTTTAATGAAATAGAGCCATTTTTCATGGTTTTTATTACAAAATTTCAACTTGTCTATCATCAAAAGGCGAAGAAAGGTGCAGATGAGACTACTTACATATTAAACTACTTGTCAAGAGCTTTCATACCGTGGTTGAATTACTCGTCTGCGATCGTCTGCAGGCGAGATATGTTCTTTTCAAATATCCTTGTCCTTGACATTTGCAATGATAAGGTTCATTGCATATCAGATCAGATCAGTATATATTCGTTACCATGGTAACTCTCACAATAAATGATTTTTATGGACATCGAAGTCTACAAATAGAAAAGTTTAGTAATCATACCAGACGTTTTCTGAAAGTGAGATAAGAAGCCACGGCTTTGAAAAAAGGCAATCATCATTTCGAATTACGTTATGTCATTTTTTGGTAAGTTTTTCTATAGAAAATTTCTGCGGACAAATGTCCTCCATTCATCAATTGAAGTGAAGATCGATAAACGCGTGCTATATTGTACTGTTCACAATAATTAAGAAGTTTCTTTCATACAGATTTCGAGAGTATTATACACGCAAGCAATATATATCACTTTCGAATCGGGATCCCATGAATTGGTTATTAGTTTCATCAGATCCATTGGTTACAAATATTCGTGAATAGCCAAAACAGTCCAAGAAGAATCTGTCGGATGATGCTAAGAGTCTTTTAGCTGGTTAAGAACATTGTCAGCGATCATAAAATAAATACAAATAACTAAAAATGAGTTTTGATCATACTTTTCTCTACCAGAAAATAACATAACTTAATTCGATTTAATGATTGCTTTTTTCTAAACCGTGACAAAACAGTTACCAAACTATTCAATTTATAGACTTCGATGTGCAAAAAAAATCATATTTTGTGGCAAGTACCATAGTGATGAATATACACTGAAGTGACATGAAGTGCACCTTATCATTGCAAATGTCAAGGACAAGGATATTTGAAAAGAACATATCTCGCCTGCAGACGATCGCAGACGAGTAATTCAACCACGGTATGAAAGCTCTTGACAAGTAGTTTAATATGTAACTAGTCTCATCTGCACCTTTCTGCGCCTTTTGATGATAGACAAGTTGAAATTTTGTAATAAAAACCATGAAAAATGGCTCTATTTCATTAAACTGAAATGATAGCAGCATAGTATGTTTGAGAAAGTTGTGTAGTTTTTAATGATGAAAAACTTTGTAGAACATGAAAAACTCATATAAATTGATAATATATGTGTTTTCATACAAAAACTGGTTTTATGCACCCTTTTCAGAAAATACATTATATCATGAATTACACTCAAGTTACGGGAATAGTATCTTCAGCAAATTTGTTTGAAATAACCTTCTGAACAACCTTGTCGAAGTAACTTAGCCCCTTTGTTTTCTCTGAACTAAAATAATATTTTTATCTCACTTTTAGGGGGATTAATCACATAAATAAAACTTACCAAAAGATGGCGTCTATCATTCTGAACAACTTTGCTGAAGATACTGTACCTAAAAAACCACGTTCCTATGAGTTATCAATTAAGAGCGTGAAATTGCGCTTTTGAACCACTGTGCAACGCTTCGTTTGCTGGCTGATAGAGATAAACTAGCTTCCGCACTCTTGTTAGTGTTAGTAGGATAGAAAATAAGACTTTTAATCAGTATTCCGCATTGAACATTTGTTCATTTAATTTTCATTGCGTATTGCTATGAGCTGTGAGAGCTGTGGAAAACACATTACAGCAAACTTTTTATTCTAAAAAAAAACGCTCTAGCGTTGGCAGTGCCACAAAATGAATTCTGTTTAAATAAATAAGGAGCGCGTTCGTACCTCAAAAAAACATTCGACAGTTAAGAGTGAGTGATCAGTCTGTTAGCGAAAACTGAATATATAATCTTCATCACTTTCTAGCCCCGTGAAGATAGTTTGCTAGCTATGATTTATGGGCTTAGACATTCTCTCTTACCGATAGAAGGAGAAACAGCAGTAGGAGTGAATATTGTTCGCTCTCTTCCATTCTCGTGAATGGACAGCCATTCCAATAAAGCAACAAAGCTCACGCATCCTCAAAAGCGACGTGGTTCATAAAGCAGGTATATTCATGAATATCATACGCCGTGAAGCATCCAAACCCTGCTCGTCATTGTGGAATGATATTCGACGAACAGCATCCTGCTCAACGACATGAACCCGCCAAAATGTCAGAACTGTTGTCAGCAAGATGTAGTGCACGGCAAACAGACAAAATTCAGTTACCGTGGGGAAAAAGGTTACTAAGGAGGCAGTACATTTTGGAAGGAGTCAATCGAAAGGTCCGGATATTCGCATATGCTAAAAAAGGCGGGTGGGTAATGTCACTGACATAACTGGAGGACGTGAAAACGAATAAAACTGACATGTTTCTTTCTCACTTCTGAATAAAGATCATCATTCGTATTAGATTGTGTATATTTTTCAACTTTCATTGCTTCGCTTCCAAAATTTTAACGATGCATCTATACTACAGTACGACTGATTGACTGCAAACATTTTCTACCATACAATTAAATGACACGGAACAAATACAGTTTTGTAGATTTAGATACTAGTAGAAATAAACTTCTCAAAATCCTTTTGGCAAAATTTTAGTGGTTCTAAAAAACCGCTTTGCGTAATTTGTTAAAATTAAAGAACTAATATATAAATCTGGGGCACGCTCCGATTTCAGCTGCAAATTTTCGGAATCTAGATTAAAAACTCAGGTCATAAATTTAGTTCTAGAAGTAAGAAACTGAAGTTATTTTTAGCAATTTTCAATTCAGTTTTTAAATCAAGGTTCGGTGTTTAGACCTACTATTTAGTTTCAGAATCCAGATCTAAAATTCATATCCTGAATTTAGTTCATGAATTTTGAAAAATCATAAATCATATCTCTGGATTCGAGTCTCTGAATAAGGAACTTAATTTGAGACCATTTTCCAAATCCAGAAATAGGATTTAGTTTTAAATTCTGAACCAGTAATCTGGAACTAAATTTTTAAATAGAAGTATGAACTTAAAATTAACTTCAGAATTCAGGTGGACCAGAATCCAGTTTCTGAGATTAGTTCTTGAATTTAACTAAAAATTCAGTTCTCTGCTGTAGTACTTCTGGTTTACTGCTAGCCACGACGTCCGAATGCGACGAAGAGCTACATTGATTCCACCTGAGCATTTGAGGTTTTTACCACCTCATTATTACTGATGTAGGATGTTGGAAGAACCTCAGCACGATATCCCGTTCCATCTAACGTACTAGAAAAAATGAACAATTCTCGGTTAAGATTTACCTTTTACACTCGGCCAGTAGAACATCGGAACTGATATGTGCCTGACAGTTCAAGTATTGGTAGCGCTGAGAATCTGAACGATTTATCAATTATTGAGACATATTGTTTACGTCGAACATATGGTCGTGAGTGATCATATGTTTGATGAGAGATGTTTTATCTCCGAGAGAAATCATCTCCTGGTCAGTATTGGTTTTGCCATCTTCTTTAAGTCTGTGATACATATTGATATTTGATTTGTGTCCCTACATCCGTGTTTTTAGCTGGTTACAAGTCATGCCAATATAGGTCATGTTGCAGTCTGAGCAACGCAGGCTATATATGACGTTAGATTGTAATAAGGGATCCTACACACAGTTAAAATATCAAACACTCGACGGATATATAGCCACTGCAACTCACACTAACAATGCCAAATTTGTTGGCTCACAATCTACAATTGTACCCACAACAAAACTATACCCTCCATCTTCAAAAACCAGTTAGCAGTGCGTGCAGATAAAAGTGTTGTGACCATCAAAAATAGTTTACGAAAATTTAATGCCGCTGATAAAGAATCCTTTCCAGTATTTTAACAGAACTGACTACAACATACTTCTTACCGCTTGCAATAAACGATACCGACAAAGACGACAAGACTATGTAAGTTCCCAGAATGAAATATTTTATTGTACAACATGTCTCTAACAACAAAATTTAGAATGAACTTTATCTCCGTAGTTTTCCCTTGAAAAAGGCATTAAAAACGGCCGAAACGACGGGCAAATTTAAAAACAAATCGCTTGCCTTACTTTTTAGACTGAGAAAAGCCGTTCAACACAATAAAATAACCCATAACCAGTCGTTAAAGCACTTATATGAGTAAATATTTTGTCTGTACTATGTATGTATGAAATAAACTTGGAATATTGAGATGATTTATATATTTAATGACCTACTCTTTGTTGCTCAATCAATTTTTGAACGTAATACCATTTAAGTATTCTAATGCTCACTTTAATTTTCTTTTTTATAAATCTCACTGGAATTAAATAATTTACTGTTCAAACCATAATTGCAACTAAGAGATAGGATTGATCCTCAATGATTATTCGACAAATATTCTACATATATCTATATAAAGTTGTCATGGATACATTTGCTTTGAACATTTCTCAGTTTTTTTTCTTTTACAAAGAAGCCCACTATTTGCGATTCACTGTCCCTTTGTTGGTAATTTTGAGTTTAGTACCTACTAAAAATAAGTATGCGCCCACTGATGGGCTGTAGGGAATCACTGATCTAGAGAGACGTAAATTCATGCGGTATTTCCAAGTCTAAAGAGTATGCATCGAATTATTATAGAAATTGATTATACGTGTTAGTTAGTTAAAGTGCAAAAATTTTCAAATGACCATTCTAAAATCATGTTTATATAAAACGCCTTCCTCTCCACAAAGATCGTGATGGACATGACGGGTTTTGATGATGCTACTGTACAGTGTTGTCCTGAGGTCCTAGATAAAATGAATAGAAGCGCTAAGTAAATTACTATCAGGAAAAAAACATTCTGAACATTGTTCGCAACACAGCAGCCACACTTCAAATAATAATTATTGTGTACTTAACTGCGTGTTTGGCTATATCACAACATAATAAATCGAATTGCTACAATCCACATCCCGACGAGCAAAACCTGTATCCGCTTTATTTAATAAAGCTGAATAACGATGCTAACAATAACTGAAAATTAGATTACAGCGTACACCGAAACAATTCAACGTATCACTTTGAACGCCAGATGATACGATATAAACAAATTCGTTACCATCGACGCATAAAACCGTTTTGCCTAGAGTTGCAAAAGTTTTCCCGCAAATTCGGGAACCACCCGATGACGGAGATAGAACAAAAAATCCTCGCTCATTTCGGGTTTGTAATCCCATTGTAAGCAGTTGCAGAAGCAGCACTTTTTTGCAACTCCTCGCCTGTTTGGAAAATCCGACCCAATCCCTTGGCACTCATCAACCGAGCGTGGACTAAGCGGCTCCCTCCCGAACTGTGGAGTATGTTCTTTGCCACCCCGTTCTCCCCCTTTTACTGTTTCATTGTTCCATTCGGCGTGGGAGAGCCTCGGAAGTAAGTGGATTTAATAGTTGGATGAATTCCATTATTGCAGGCGACGCGAAAAATTTGAATGTCGTTTTCATTCCTCGTTTCGTTACGGGGAATTTTTCTAGCCATGACAACCTAAGAACTGCAGCTAAATAAAATGGAACAGCGCGGAAGAATTGGTAACGAACAAGAAACCATTTTCGCACTTTACTATCAAAATTATAGTTACATTTAAAATCACTCAAGTGAAGAAACAAATTGCCACAGTTCCAAACTAACCATTGGATAGTCAGTTCCTTTGCGCCCGCCGGCATGGGCCGAGGGTAGTCAAATCTTTTACACAGGACATCAATCTAGTGTTGAACTTTTTTTTTCCTGGCGCTGATGCTACAGCTACGCTCTTCCATCCTTTTCCGGTAATTAATTAGAGCACAGAAAGTTTCATGATAACGAGAAAATCTAGCTCGGGCGTCGAGATAAATCGTCCTAGGGCGGCTGTGGTTCTGGTTCTGGTTCCGGTCACGAATTTAGTCATACAACGTGTCCATGCCTTTGGTGCGTTATCGTTCATATACTGCCACTTCCGGTGGGAAGCAACTGGCTGCAACGGAATGGAGTTGTCTTCCTCGATGGACACATTACGACGACGACGACGACGACGACGACGACGACTGCAGTTCCGTTTTGCTCGGTGTCAGACCAGGAACAGCAGGCAACGAATACAATTGTACCCCGAAGGATATGAATTCGCTGATGCAGATAGTGTGCAACTTTATAACGGTCAAGATATCAACTGGGAAATTAACTCTTCCTCAATTAACACCGAATGTTAAATTGCTTAGACATGGCGGTCGTGCTGGTGCACGGGGATATAAAGATTGAGATTTTCGGAAAACGTTCACACCAAAGTGACACTGAAGTCTGTGGTTGCATAGAACTTGCTGAGACGAAAAAAAAAAATGGAATTGTAAATTGACTCAAAAGTAATGAGCCGTATTATTTTTTAATATTAACTGTTTATTGGGATATGAATTAATTTTGCACTGTGACGATTTAATACTAACGGGTGGCAACTAAAATTTTGGAACTTTTTCGAAGCCTGTATGCTTTGCAACAAACGAGCTCAGAGAAAAATAAGAGTGTGTATGTGTTAGCTCTCTCTTTCTTTTTTGTGCTAGTATTTTTTGTTTTGTTTATCCTTGCTCAGTTTTGCTCAAAATACCGTCGAAACAAGAAGTATTTCGCGAGCGCGTTGTACAGTTCTACAAACTGCACAGAAATCTCGGCAAATAGTATACGGTACAGCATTTTAAAAGCAAAAATGTTGCGGCTTCGGCAGTTTACAATATCCTAAGATGCCCAACAACTGCTCGTAAGAAAGGTAGTGGAAGTCCAGCCAAAATTATGGACGCAAAAGGACTTCGTTCTCTTTCTCGTGCCTTCAACAACAAGGATTCACTGAGCCAACAAGATGCCGCAAAAAAATTCAACTGTTCTCATCAGTACATCTGCAAAACGTTGAAAAGAGTCGGAATAAAGTGCCGAAAGAAGACACGAGCCCCGGGATATACTGACGCACAGATTTCAACGCTGAATTCCCAATGCCGCTGGTTGATTAAAAATTATTCCGGAAAAAAATTTGTTTTGGACGACGAAAGTTATTTTCCTCTTTCGAAGACGCAGATTCCCGAAAACGATCGATACTATTCAACGAATAGTTCTATTGCACCTCCGAACATAAAATATAAGTTTAAACATAAGTTTGGGCAGAAAGTGATGATGTACATTGTCATTTCCGAGAAAGGCATGGTTCAAGCTATCTGGGATTGCAATCAATCAAGATGTGTACCAGAACGAATGTTTGTAGAAAGTTTTGATCCCGTTTTTTTCAAAAATATCATGCTGATGAACAATACGTGTTTTGGCCGGATAAAGCGTCATCGCATTGCGCCAAAAAACACAATCGTTCCTGAATACCCATTCGATCCCATTTGTACCCGAAAACCACAACCCGATAAATCTACCTCAGTGTCGCCTAATCGAAGATTTCTTCGGGGTTTTGAGCTTCTTGGTGTACAAAAATAACTGGAGAGCCACGAATTGCAAACAGTTGATTGGAAGAATCAAGAGATGCATTCGCAAAGTTGACATGAAGGCCGTACAACGCTCCTGTTCCGTAATCAAACGGAAGCCTTGCCGAACATCCGATTACGGACCGTTTCCAAATGTTCACTATTTTTTTTTCAACGATGAACAATGTATCTTTAACTTCAATAAATCAGATTCTCTCCAAGTATGTTTGTCTTTTTTTGACAGCTTGAGAAAGAAATTCCAAAATTTTAGTTGCCACCCGTTACGTGACAATAAATTCAATGCACAGACAGTAAAAAAGGCGGGTGGGTAATGTCAGAGACATAACTGGATGTTGTGAATACGAAAAAACTGGCACGCTCCCCGTCATTTTTCCGAATATCAGATAGTTGATTGATTGTATGAATTGTGCAAGCTTTCCCCCTTTTCGTTAATAGAGTTTGAAGCGATGCACCTACATTAAAGCCGAGATGGCATTTCACTAGA
The DNA here is from genome assembly GCF_030247185.1 of Malaya genurostris. Taxonomy (NCBI): domain Eukaryota; kingdom Metazoa; phylum Arthropoda; class Insecta; order Diptera; family Culicidae; genus Malaya; species Malaya genurostris. The sequence continues at coordinate 56,705,205 of NC_080572.1, read as the reverse complement.
GTGATACACCAGGGCGTAGGTTTCAACTACACACTGCGGAAACATTTGCTCGGCTCCACACAAAGAGGAAAGCGCACTTCTTCTCAGTGTCCAGACAGACAGACTTTGAGTGCGTGCTTGTGTTGAAAGAAGCTTGTGCGAGAGAATAACATTCTCTTCGCACGAATCGCTCTCACGTGCTCTCGCCTAAGTACACCCAAGTGATCACTGGCGCGTGATGGTGAGCGAACTCTTCTGTGAACTTCAATTAATAGAGAGTAGCTCTGGCCTTGCTATGAAAAATTTGCAATGAAAACCGAAAATTTAACGATAAATTGTTCTATTTTGCAGGTTTTGCGTGTCCCACACTTCTTCTACGCAAACCATACACCAGGGTGCTCACCGGCGTGTACACCTCTGTGAAAGTGTCTGCATCCACCTCAGAGAATTTATTAGCTCTGCTCTAGCACTTTGCTGCGATTCAGTGGAGGAGGTAAAAGGAAATAAACAAACGCACTCAAGATGCGTACACACTTTATACAACAGTGGTGTGTATATGTGAAAGAGAAGAGCTCTTGTTGAAGTTGTCAAGGCGAGTGGAGAAATTTTGCTTGCTCTTCGTCACACAGAGTAGATGGACATCTCTGATCTGTATATATGGCAACCCTGTTTCGCATGGCATATTCTCACACGATCCCATACTAGTATAAAGATGTGTTCAACACCATCATTTCCACTTTCGCATTGCCGTTCGTAATTGAAAGTGTAAGTGACGGTGCAAATTATTATAACTTCCATCTTGATGAATCTTTTGGTAGGAAATATTGAAAGTTTAATTAACTCTGAATGATTATCTATGGCACTAAAAAGTGCTTTGAATTGTCACAATCAACAAGATCTGCATATAGATCTGAAATGGTTCTCGTGTGTGTATTGTTTCGGCAACAGTTGCTCAGAAAATGGTAGGAAAGCGACAAAATTCAACTAGTTCTTTATGATGATCATTTGCACTGAAAAGTGCTTTGAATTGTCTGAAAAGCACTGAAAAGCGCTTTGAATGGGCCTTGCTGGACTTTTTGGCTGCCTTTCTACCGGTTTTCGGAGCCATCTCACATCACATTTCATTTTATACCTGCTACTGGCAGCGGTGTACGGACAGCCCGTTTACCAAAATTCCTTTTCCTGTTCGCCGAACGGGAAACAGTGAGACGACAGGTCCTCGATGTTGCTCTCGTGTGTCTTGGTTCGGGAACAGTTGCTCAGCAAATGGTAGGAAAAATGAACCACTCAACTTTTATATGGGTACTCTTGTATACATGCAGACATCTCGCGTTCTGATTGGCTGGTGCTGTCATGGGTTAAATCAAACAGGTTTTTCAATGGTGTACTATTGAAAAATTTCAATGTTGTTGCAATACACGTTCAAGTTGAAAATTTTTGATTCTATTGGAAGTTAGATTATATAAATCCTTCCACAGATCACTGAGCTATGAGCTTTCAAAATTCGAGAAAGGCAAACGCGCCTTATGAATTATCCTCTTTAATACTCGTTTATACCAAACATTTCAGAAAAGATTATTTGAGATTATGTCACACAACTGATAATTTTATCATAAAATTGTGATTATATTTCCGATGGCATGTAACAAGAATTATGTTGATTCATTAGATACAACAGGAGATATTTACGATCAAAAACTTATCACTCTCTCTGAGGGTAAATTTTGAAAAGACCCCCCATAGTAAAGTATGTCGTATTCACAACAAAAAGGATCTAAGACGCGACTTTACTCAATAATATCATCAAAATCCAAGAAAATGAAATTACTTATACAAAAACACCGATCAATGACAGTTGGAGTTTTTGCTAAACTCGTAATCGAGCTCGTTATGCTTTAATTTCTAACTTTCTAGCTTACTTACTTCGAAGACTGACTGTAAACAATAACGGACAGCTGTTAATCAGAATGATCGCAAATAATTCCACACTGTTTTACCCCACACCATCTAAACACATAAATTTTTGAAAGTTTTACTGATGAGATCCCACAAATTAGATTACAGATAGTCCCAATGATCGTAAAATATAATTCAGCACAGAAAGGGAACATGAAGTAAAATGAGTTTTTTCCTTTCTCATATACAGGGTTGCGCAAAGGAACCTGATACGGTTTGTTTTCCGGTTACACTGAAACCAATTAAGCGAGGGAAAACTCGATCGCAGCATCGGAACGTACAATAATGAAGGTTTGTTTTCGTCTAGGAGTTTTCCATGTATTCATGGAACACTGGAGTGTCTTTTATCGCGTTTTTATTTATAATTCGTTTTTGAAGAATCAGTATTTGTGAGTTTAAAAAGCATAAAAGCATTTTAAATTTATGGAGGGGCTTCTCCACGATCTGTACTGGATTTGTCTTGGCATAACGACAATTTTGCTTGTTTATCGCGCCATCAAGGTGAAAGTGGGCTTCGTCGCTCATCATTATATCGCTGAGAGAAATTTCACCACTGTCTAGCATTCTGTGGTGTCCGGACAGTCCAAACGTAGCCACAGTGGCGTACCGAAAAAAATTGCATCCGGATTAAAACTTGATTTTTCCCCAATAGTTGGTTTAGTGATCCAAAAATAAAAGTTTCCTCAACTCCATCTTTGAAGGGACCGATATGATGAGTAAAAAAAGGATTGGCCGTCCTCCAAAAAACGTTACAACCGGGTGCAAGTGTCTTTTCCACTCCCCCCCTAGATTCGTCACTGCATGACCCGGAAGTTTTATTTTGGTCACAGAACCTGTTTTTACAAAATATTTTATCCACAGCTTCGCAGTATTACACAAAGTTACCGACATTTTCGGCTATATTTTGAAATGTCTTTCAAACCCAATGAATAGTTGTGACGTACGATTGATAATTCTAAAAACGAGTTATAAATAAAAACGCGGTGAGCGACACTCCAGTACACAGTGGAACGACTCTATACAAATGTTGGCCAAGCGAGAAAGTTTTCCCTATACTAACTAAATTACATGAACCTATAGTCATTGTGGGGTCGCTGTGGGCTGAGTCGAAATCTGCTGTTAGTTTTGCGTAAAAATGAATATTTTCAATAATTAACTGAGTATGTTGCTCTCATTTACTTAGTTCACCGGCACCGTTTATATATTTTTTATAGGTTTTACGTACCGTTAAGAAGACTTCTTTTTGAATCGGCCACACTTCCGTTTAGATTGGTTGAATGTTTTATTTAATGCTCCATTACAGGTCGAGGAGAAGCCCCTCCATTAATTTGAAATTCTTTTATGGTTTTTAAACTCTCGAATAGTTGTAACGTATGACTTATCCTTCAAAAACGAATTATAAATAAAAACGCGGTGATTGTACTGGACGAAAACAAACCGTCATTCTTTTACTTTCCAATGCCGCGATCGGTTTCTCTCTCGCTTGTTGCAAAATTTTTTATGCTCTTATATTCGAAGGAAAGCAAATTTCTGCTGGTGTTTCTATTTATTCAACCATTTTTTGATTTTTTATCATTTCGTTCTGTCTTCTTTTTATACCCAATCCTTGAAATGAAAATCAGGCAACGGTGTTATAACGTAATGAATTGATTAAATTAAATTAAATGGCTTAACATGCGCCATCAATTGAACTGGTGAAATTTGGTATTCAGTACTTCAAATTCACGAGTTTTCCCTCCCTAGTTTGAATTCAGTGAAACCGGAAAACAAAATATGTCAGGTTCCTTTACACCACCCTGTAGAAAGACTTTGCAAAAAATGAATATCGACTTTTCAACCAAGGCCTGGAAGGCAGATTGTCACAAACTATTTAACTCAGTTCGTCGAGATCGCAAAATGCCTGTGTGTGTATGTGACAAATAATGCCAGTAAATTTTCTCGTAAATGACTGAACAAATTTTCACAAACATAGATTCAAATGAAAGATCTCATGAAATTGGAACTGCAAGTTGGATCGAAAAAAGAAATTGTATAAAACCATAAATTATTCCCTTGCATCTAAACGTGTGACAATCGATTACGCATTTCATGAGATGTTGAAGAAAGTTCCATTTTACAGTTTTTGTCATTATTTACGGTATTTTTCGAACCGCTATCCACGGCCTGCATAACCTAGCGTATGGCGATGAATAAAGTTAGTGAATTAATTTTGAGCCCAACTTTGAAGATTTTTTGGCCATCTTCTATGACGGTTTGAATTTCAAAAACTCACAATCCTGTAATTTTAGAATTGTAAGTCGGAATCGGGTAAAATTCATCAATTTTTTATGGGACTCTAATTCTTTTGATTTAAACTGTTTGTTTATAAAATTTAGGTCTTCTTTGAGAAAATGATTTAGCTCATCTAATCCCGATACTTATGGAAACGGAATTCAGGAATTGGTGTAACTGAAGTCAGTTAAATTTACTTAAAAGATTGTAAATCATTTCATTTGATGGAGAATTTTTAAAAATCAGTGTTGCCATCTAGCAGGAAAATGCATGATATTATTTTAATTTAATGTCATATACGAACGATTATGTTGCCAAAAATGAACCGTACTAAAAACGGTACGAGGCAAAATGTTTTAGAAAAGGGTGCTTTACACAGTCTTCTTAGTGCTTAGAAACAACTGCACACAACCGTATTAAAAACCCGGTATCAATCCACCTAGTGGTGTAATGATGCTTTTCTCATATCAATCATACCATCATATACAATACTGTGGTATTCTTCAAAATAATTTTCTTTGATTCCTTAAAAAAATAACCGAAATCGGTTTGTTTGACCGTCTGCTGATAAAAACTATTAATTGGAGAAGATTCGAGGTCGATTTAGAAAACTTTTTACGGTTTATCGCCCTTTTCAGTGATGGTATACAATTTTTAACCCACTTGACCTTATATTTCTGGATCCGGAAGTCGGATCCAGATGAAATTCAGGAATTACGTATGGGACCACAGGACCTTTCATTTGAAACTAGGTTATGAAAATCGGTCGCGCCATCTATGAGAAAAGCTAGAAAACATATTTTCATTTTTTTGCACATTTTACCCCATAATTCCGGAACCGAAAGTCGAATTCAAATAATATTCAGGAATTTTGTATGGGACCACAAGACCTTTCATTTGAAACCAGGGCTTGTATTGTGAATCCTCAAACGAACGAAGCAACAAAAAATATCTGCTGTGAACACTTTGCTTGACATAGCTGAATGAGAGACCTATATTAGAGAGAAACTGGATGCGTGAGAGTATATGCTACTGAGCAGACCAATTCCCCTTGCCAAGTAAACTGTCTGTGCTCTCAGTCTCAGTTAACACATGAACTAAGCAATCCATGACAATGTAATGAAATGAAGGGTTCGCTCTCGTTAGTATTGTACGAGAAAGAAGACCTTGCCTCGCGGTGTGCTACAAGACGCGAAGCAAAGTCATATAGGCAGTGTTTACGGTTTATTTTTAAAAAGTAGGTTTACAGAAATCATTTTTAACATAATGTTCGCATTCCAAGACCAAATTTGATCACATTTCAAACATACTTTAAACATTTTATAGCAGAAGTTTTGCATTTGAGCCCATTTTCAAAACGATCAATTTGTTTCTTGGCAGTTTACACTGTGTATATATCCGAGAAACACTAAAAGCAATGTTCTTTAAGTTAATATTCATCGGAACTAAAAGTTATGAAACTAGTTTCCTCATAGGCATCTACAATATTAGAACCATTCATCAAATGCTAACCTCATGAAGCATAGGTCTCAGCAAGCGGGCATATTCATGAACTAATGAACGAACGAAGCAGCTCTCCTGGCTTGGGTTGCGCTGTGAATTCTACCTGACATACGAATGTGTGTGAATAGCACAGATGGTGAAATTCTTTCGTTCATATTCGTTGCTTCAATTTGCAAGCCCTGTTTGAAACTCGGTTCAGCCATCTCCGAGAAAAGTTTGTGCAAAAAAACGTTACATACACACATACGCACATACACACACGACGACGAAAGTTATTTTCCTCTTTCGAAGACGCAGATTCCCGGAAACGATCGATACTTTCAACGGATAGTTCTACTGTACATCCGAACATAAAATTTAAGTTTAAACATAAGTTTGAACAGTAAGTGATGCTGTACATTGTCATTTCCGAGAAAGGCATTTCTAAGCCATGGTTCAAGCCATCTGGGTTGACAATCAATCAAGATGTGTACCAGAACGAATGTTTGTAGAAAGTTTTGATCCTGTTTTTTTTTCAATAACATCATGCTGATGGACAATTCGTGTTTTGGCCGGATAAAGCATCATCGCATTGCGCCAAAAAACACAATCGTTTCTGAATACCCATTCGATCCCATTTGTACCCAAAAACCACAACCCGATAAATCTACCTCTGTGTCACCTAATCGAAAATTTCGTCGGGGTTTTGAGCTCCTTGGTGTACAAAAATAACTGGAGAGCCACGAATTGCTAACAGCTGATTGGTAGAACAGTTTTCCGTAATCAAACGGAAGCCTCGCCGAACATCCGATTACGGACCGTTTTCAAATGTTCACTAATTTTTTTTTCAACAATCAACAATGTATTTTTAATTTCAATAAATCAGATCTTCTCCAAGTATGGTTGTCTTTTTTTGACAGCTTGAGAAAGAAATTCCAAAATTTTAGTTGCCACCCGTTATCACAAAGCGCTCAAAACTCCTACTGGTATATTAGGAAGAAAAGTCGCTTTACACAAAAATATTGATATCTCCTTTAAAAATGGATGGGTTTTAAAAATCTATACCCAAGCAACCAGAAGTTCCACCATTACTAAAAACATCCACTCTCTTGCTGCTAAAAAGTACACGCGGATCTTTTGATAACTTGAAAGTAGAGAAAGGGTTCCGCGTGAATTTTCTCACTACTTAGAAGCTGAACAAGTAGCTCGTTTGGTTGGCCCTCGTGAACTTTCAAGTGTGGATAATTATTTGAAAAACGAACTGCACAGAACTTCATGAACACAGTGAACTTCGTAAGCTAATCTAGCGGTTTATGTTGAACCGCCAGGTCATGATAGCAGTTCAACATAAGCTGCTACGCACTGATGAGTCAAAGACGAAACGTAAGACAAAGAAATGACTGTTATTTTTACAGCCAGTCCGACACGCCTAGCTTTGGCTTTCAGTCCGATGTATGTTTCCATCATTTTCTCGACGTTACGTGTTACAATATCAACGTCGCCAGCGAAACCATAAAGCTGTACGGGCTTTGGGAAGATCGTGTAATGCTTCCGTAGCGCTCTCTGAGACTCGAGAGCGTCTCTGATACTCGGGTGTAACATATAGCTTTATCCATCATTGCTTTGACCAATCGCATAGCGTCAATCGAATCATGACGTAAAAAAAGTTCATGTAATGTGGAGTTTTCGATGCAAAGAAAGTGTTCCTTATGCATGGGTATTATTGGATATGTATAATATAATGGGTGATTTTGGAATGAAAATCAGGATTTGCAGGAAAAGGATGTCGCTTCAATATCCAAGATGGCGACCTCCGGTGTATCGATATTCGTTATAAAGCATCAAATAATGGATATTTTCGGAACAGGTTTATTAAGTAGATGTCGGAAAACGCAGGAACAGGTTTAATAAGTAGATATCGTGTGTTTCTTTAAAGCTAGAAATAACTGCTGCTTTGTACCAGCAACTCCTCAAATCCGCATCGATTATTCACACTTTCCGCAGCAAATGGTGGAATAATTGTAATCACTTAAAATTCCATTCCAGATCGCAATACCTCAATCAAACATTTCCCACTCCATCGGCTGAAAACCACTTGACCCAGCGAGTGTTTGTGTGAGTGCGTATTTCGATAAACTTTGAACAACGTCTGCACCATTGCTGCCAATGGAGCACAGGCAGCACTTGTGGGCTCCACGGGAGCGGAACAAATAATTCCATTTCTCTATCTCGCTCTTTCAACCACCCAGCTGGGATAATGCGCTGGTGAATCGGCTGGATTGCCATTTTCCGACTCGTCGCGACTCGCCACCACCCGGGGAATGGTGTAGCTTATGGTGCAAGAAATCGGAGATTTGACCGCGAACTTCAGGGCGCCACGCAATTAAAGCGCGATTGGAATTCCAACCACTTACTGCTACTGCTGCTGCTTTTGTGTATGGATCTGCTGTACAGAACAATTTAGGAAAAGAGCCACTAATTGTTATAGCATACTTCTATTGCTGATATTACTGTACTTTTTTTTCGCTCATTAACATTGCTAATATAATACCAACGGATGAGATGAATGGAGGAATTTCAGCAACAGCAACTTTTGCACACTTTGCGTGCGAGGGAAAAGAAACACTCCCCGAGTCGGAAATACAAACAGAGCCGCGCTTAAATTTCTGTATCAGAGCTTTCCTATCAGCGGCAGACAGGCGAACTGGGTTTGTTGCTGAGCACTTAAGCCGATGTATGACGAGATTAGAAATAGATTTGTTGTCTTCGATAGACGTTCCATTATTATTGATTTCTGGTTTCGGGATTTGTTTGCTTTTGAGTTCTGTTTTCTGCTTGCTTGAACTGCTTTGATTGATTCAAATGAGCTCAAATCCTTTCAGGGTTGAGAGTGCTGCGCGGTGTGCGATTGGCTAGGGGATTGAGAACACAAAGGCCCCGGTGCGAGTCGTTCATTTGCCGCAACCCGACCGTGCCCAAAATAGGTATGATGGGTGGTTTGGAATTGGGGTAATGCGCGCCATCACTAATGACATCGTTCTCGGCTGAAGAAACAAATCTTGTTGATGTTTGGGCGTCGTCGTTAAATATCACACGCAGCCGTGGGAAGCGTACTCGCTATTGTACGATCTGATATGTTTGTTTAGCAGAATGATAGTTTGGATATTCAACCCAAAGCCTCAAACTTACGCAAAATATGGCACACTCTATATCCTGTTCCAACATGAATGTGAACCACAGTATGGGAGGGATAAGATCAATTATTCGTTACTGGTAAAGCATGATCAATTTTGAATGAAGACACTATAACTATTTTGAATCAGTGCCTTTGATGGCTAAATTTTGAATGTTTTTTCTTTTCATCAAAGAAATTTTCGAAACCATACCTACAGAAAAATGATCTTGCATACTCCGATTGTACAAATGATCAACATATTTCGGTTCATGAGCCATTCAGGGGTATAATGTTGGACGTGATTCTGTTACTATGGTGAATTTTGCATCATGAATTCATGTTGTAAAATACAAAAATTTCAAAAATAAATTAAATGAAATGGTTTTTATGTGATTCCTTTATTTTTTGTGTATCTCATAAAGGGAAGATTTATAATCACTGTAAAGTTTAACTTTTGAACCGAAACCGCAAGAACCGAGTACCATTCGACTCAGTTCGTCGAGTACGCAAAATGTCTGTGCGTGTAAAGACTGTCCCAGAAAGTATGGACGCAACCAAAAACCGCTGCCATTTCGCAATGGTTCAGAATGTGGTAATTTTTGTGGGTGCGACCTGTAGTTAACACTTTTCTCTAACCACTTGTGCAGTTGTTTATTCGTTTTCATTAGTTTGTTTCGAAATGCGTGGACTTTCAGCAGAATAACGTCGAAAAATTGTGTACAAATGGTGCACAGAACGCGGACTGTCACTTAGAAAGATAGCTAAAATTGAAAGAGTAAATGAAAAAAACCGTGCGAAATGCAATCAGGAAGTTCGGTGAGGATAACACCTTTGAAAAAGGTCCTGCTAACCCTAAGTTGGATAAACGTATACTGAAGGCGTTCGAGCAAAAGAAGGAGGTTTCAGTTCGGGATGTGGACACTTCGAAGTCAAATGTTCTTCGTGCTAAAGAACGTTTGAATTTTCGAACCTATAAGAAGCAGAAACAACCAAAACGTAGTCCGAAACAAGAAGCATCGATCAGGCCGAGAGTTCGAAAGCTGTACAATGCGATTCTTGCTGGAAGTTTGAACTGCATAATCATGGACGAAGAAACCTACGTGAAACTCGATTACAAATCCTTGCAAAGCAAAGCAAAGTCTTGGCATTACATTCCTTTTAATGGATTTGGCCTTTCTGTTTCAACAGACTTCGCAGCCGATTCTTAGTGTACAGAATCATTGCATGGCTAGTACTATGGATCCTACTGACACTAAGAATCCTTCCAGGTCAGGGCTCGAACATACGACAACTGGCTTGTAAGACCAGCGTCCTATGCATTGAACCACCAACCCGGGACGAATCCTTGCCGGGACCACAATATTATACAGTGCGAGAAGGGCAAGTGTTAAACCAGTCTGAGACATCGGTTGAAGTCGAAAAATTTGGTAAGAAAGCTATGGTCTGGCAAGCAATTTGTAGCTGCGGTAAGATTTCGAAACCCTTCAACCCCACTGCTTCAATGAACAGCGAAATATACATCAAGGAATGTTTACAAAAACGACTTCTACCCATGATTCGAAACCACATGGATCATGTTGTTAACTGGCTAGATCTTGCTTCTTGCCACTACTCGAAATCAACGGTAGAATGGTATACTACCAAAAATGTCACTTTCGTCCCAAAAACATGAATCCACCGAATTGCCCACAACTTCGACCAATTGAGGAATTTTTGGCATTAACGAAGGCACATCTTAGGAAACATGTCTCGGCAGCCGAAACCATTCAACAGTTCGAAAAAGATTGGAAAAAAGTGTCAAAACTTGTCGCCAAGAAGTCTGTACGGAATTTAATGAGGAACGTTCGCAAGAACACTTGTGAATTATTTACAGCGAAATCAAAGTGCGTCCATACTTTCTGGGACAGTCTTTGTGTTACAGAAATGTGCACTCGATTTTCTCGGAGCCCAGTTGGATTCAAATGAAAGGTTCTGTAGTATCCAAGTCTGCTATTGAATTTCATCCTGATCTGACTTCCGGTTCAGGAGTAACGGGGCATAATGTGCAAAATAAATCACTTTGTACACTCGATTTTCTCTAAGATTGCTCAACCAATTTTCACAATCTAAAAATTTATTTATTTATTTGTCGTCAATCAAAAGTAGACCATAAGGATAATTACAATAATCGTCTTAAATTAGTAAACTATTCTAATTAGATCACTAAATAATGCATAATTTAGTATGAGTTAAATAATAATAATTAGCTTAGCGAATAGAACTGAAATATTGTTTTAGTTTGTTTTTTGATATTGTGAAATCGACAGCTTCTGAATGCTTGTTGTATATAGCCATCCATTGATTTAGTGGCCCATTTTTTGCATAGTTTGTCCGTTGGTGGTTTGTAATAATAATTTTTCGATAAACGCCGAGATGGTAAGTAAAAATTTAGTTTGGACAGAAGTTGACTAGAATCTATGCGATTCGAGACAATGTCATTTACAAATGAGACCATTGAGAATTCTCTGCGTTCTTTTAATGTTTGAATACTGATCAACATACAGTGGGTTGTATAGGACGGAAGAGTAAGTCTTGTGCAACCTAATTTACGAAGTGCAAATAACTAAAATTGTTTTTGAACTGATTCAATTCGATCTTCCCATGTGATTAAGTAAGGTGACCAAACTAAGCTACAGTATTCTAGTACTGACCAAACATAGGCAATGTATAATGTTTTAATTGTATATGGATCGTTAAAACAGTAACAAAATCGTTTTATGAATCCTAGCATGTTATTGGCTCTGTTCATGATTGTATTATAATGGTTAACAAAAGTCATTTTAGAATCTAGTATTATTCCTAAGTCTCTAATTCTTTCGCATTTTTCAACTGTTTGACTTCCAAGAGTAAGTATCAAGTCAGGTGTATTTTGTTTTTTACTGAATGTTATTCTACTGCATTTTTTCACATTTAGTTGAAGATGACTTTTGTTACATCATGTTTAAAAAGAAAGAATTTCTTCTTGATTGATAAACCTTGGCATCCTCACTTTTCTCTATTTCTAAAAATAGTTTTATATCGTCTGCGTATATTAGAATTTTTTTTTTTTAAACAAAGGAAATGTCGTTAACAAACAAGATAAATAAAAGAGGACCTAAATGGGATCCCTGGGGGAATGAAAGTTCTTACATTCCCATATAATTCTATGAAATTTCACCCGGATACGACCTCCGCTTCCGAAATCACAGACTGCTAAGTATATAAACATTATTTCCAAGAGCGTGTTTTAATACATGACACTGAAAATTCGAGAAAATACTTTCAACTACAGGCATAATTCTCCAAGTGAACAGGTTTGGTTACTTCATGACCAAATACAATCTTCGTTTCCGGTTCCGAAAATACCGAAAAAAGTGATCGTGTACTTCAAACCGGAAATCACTTCAATTTCTTAGATACTACTGAATCGATTTTTCCATACTTAAATTTATATGAAAGTTATGATGCTCCCATATGTAAGTGTAGAATTTTGTCCGGGTCCAACTTCTGATTCTCGATTAAGTGTGTATGAATTTTCAACCTATCATCTAGAGCGATAATCTTCCAAAATTCATCTAAATGTGGCTTGAAATTGTTTCTGTTTGTAGGTTATGTTAGTTGCTTGTCAAACGAATCGATTTCATTTTCGCTGGTTTGTAACTCCCGGTTCCGAAAGTCTCGGAAATGGTGGTCGAAAATTAAAAAATTAAACTCTTCATTTTCTCAGAGACGACTGAGTAGTTTTTCTCAAATTTAGACTAGTTCTGCGAATTCTATCAAACGAACTGCGTGGAAAAAAAACGTGTGAATCAAACCTCATAAAAAACTTTAAAACGAAATCGCACCGTCGGCGCTGGAAAAAACTCGGCGAGGAATATCGGTGACAACCAAATGGATTTTATCCCGGATCCGGGATTCCAATATATACTATCGCCGGCAGCTCAGTCATCGCAGATGAAGAAAAAAAACGTCCCGGATAGTCCCGGATAGTCCCGGATAGTCCCGGATAGTCCCGTATAGTCCCGGATAGTCCCTGATGGTCCCGTCCCGTTCGTCCCGGTATAGTGCCTGATCCCTGATCCTAAGACCTGATCCACTGGTTTCCTGTTCTATATCGTAAAAGGCCACTAAAAATAGGAGCTCGCAAGTCAAGGTGTATTTCCGTGCCGCTTACAGAATGGTTGCAGGAGCTTACATAATGCAGTCGTAATCGGAACATTTTCGGGTTTTGCCCTTGCTGAGATCACAACACAGTGTCACAATCTCTAGATTCTTTAAGTCCTTAAGACATAGCTGCGCGCAGCTTTTTTAATTTTCCACCCATCCAAATAAAAGTAGTTCCAGTTCTGAATAAATTTTCGGGGAAGCTTAAGTTACTATTGATTTCGTGTTCACACACAACATAGAGGCATCGAATCAAAAATATGCAAAAAATTGTTTCGCATTGCTAATCCGAGTGCGGTCATTTCCAAAACAAAACGCTTTCGTCCGCAGGAATCTTTTCTCGGTAAACTGTACGCGAACAAACGAAATGGAAACGAAACAACTTGTAGCTGCTGCACTGCCAAATCAGACTCGAATCTTGCCAAAATTCACTTAAACATTGTACACTTCTGTTGGCGAGTGAATTTAATTAGAAACCTTTCTTTTGCCAACTTAATTTGTGATATGTATTTTTCCATATAGTCAAATAACTGTTTTTTTTCGAATAAGCCTTTGCTTTTCTCTTAATTCACAATTTTACCGCCTGGTGGATTCCTAGAATGATGTACTTTTTATGTCGAAATATAATCCGATTGCAGCTGCCGCCCGGATGAGAGCCAAATTTCAACATTTGCAATAAGCAGCCTTTGTATGTCTGAATGGTAAACAAGAGAAAACTTGTTTTTGGTCTGAAATAGTAGTTATTTTTTTTTTTAAAGCTATGTGTGAGCATTTCATCGCTATGTGTGAGCATTTTCGAGAAAGAGTTGAATCAGTTATTCAGTCGTTTTTGCCTTATACAAGAGTTGTTGGATTTCAAGCTTTCGGTTGTAGTTCTATAGTACGCCAGGCACAGTTTGTGATTCACGTAACAGCTTCATTTATTCTTTAGTACACATTGAATACTAAGCGAGCAGTCTAGTTTTCTATACCTCTGAATATTAGTAGGAAAGCTAAATGAAATTGAACCGCCAACTCCGCCTAACAGGTGGTTCAATTTAAGCTGCTTAAAGCACAGATGAGCCGAAGGCGAAACGCGAAGATCTTTTTATACAAACCAAAAAACTACTAAATTTTCAAGCTCAATTATCTTTGGGAAAAGCTCCGAACAGTCAGCACACATCACATGCAAAACATGATGATCATTGTTTTTAAAATATTAAATGATCAATATAAAAATAATAATAACCATAAAAATAGAACTTTTTTTTTTGGTTGTGCGACTTTTCCAATTTCACAGAATAATCTCAAGTAAATTTCAAAGACATCATCGGTTGGTCTTTAGATATCCAAAACCATTTTTAAGAAAATAAGATTTGAACTTTCGTCTTACGTCTTAAACACACTCCTACAGGATCCGGCACTCGAAGTGTAACCAATTAAAAAGGCCATAAATTCAGTTTGGAAAATTACTTTTACTTAATTCAAAGTACAAAATGTGTAAAAATAATACAAAATTCAGAATCAATTCACTTTTGCTCGATATGACCACCTTTTGCCTTGACTTGATGACTTGAGAGAGCGAAGGAGTTGCTTCGTTTGGCCGAAAGCGGTCAATTTCCGAACATTGTATTTTCTGACGAGAAAATTTTTCCAATTGAGCAATTCGTAAACTCTCAAAACGATAGGGTTTACTTGACCGACCGTTCATACGAGAATTTGAGTCATCGATTGGCCACCAGGAGGCAGCACCCGCAACAGATAGTGGTTTGAGCCGCTATAAACGCAGATGGGCGCTCTCCAATCGTTTTCATCGAGCCTGGCGTCAAGGTAAATGCGACATATTATCGGGAAAGTATTCTGGAGGTTGCTTTGAAGCCGTGGGCAGACAAACATTTCGGTGGCAGACCATGGACGTTTCAGCAGGACTCGGCACCGTCTCACAAAGCTCGAGTGAACCAAGAATGGCTGAAAAACAACGTTCCGAACTTCATCACGTCCACACAATGGCTCTCGAATTCACCAGATGCGAATCCAATGGATTATTTTCTTTGGGCTATTTTGGAGAGCAAAGTCCGAACTAAAAGATACACCAGTCTCGAGGTGCTGAAAAAAGTTATTGTCCGCGAGTGGGCCAAAATACCTGCAAGTCACATTCGGCTAAACGAAGCAACTCCTTCGCTCTCTCAAGTCATCAAGTCAAGGCAAAAGGTGGTCATATCGAGCAAAAGTGAATTGGTTCTGAATTTTGTATTATTTTTACACATTCTCTACTTTGAATTAAGTAAAAGTAATTTTCCAAACTGAATTTATGGCCTTTTTAATTGGTTACACTTCGAGTGCCGGACCCTGTAAATAACAATTCGAATGCCTCATGGTTCTGATTATAATTTAAAGAGGTTTTTATAACTGATTCTGCAATAAATACAAGTTTTATGACAACTATAATAAGTGCCTTTACTTAAAAGTTCTCAAAACTTCTATAAAACTTTTTACCCGGACTAACAATTGAACGAACAATAAAACAACTTGTACTAGAATGAAACCATGCATACAAATCATGGAGACTTTCGCCTAAACCGCATTTATTTCAAGGTGATCAGTTATCATTTTTTTTCATCTATACATTCACGATAACTTTCAAACAAAGAGCAGATATCGAAATACGAGAACTACTACTTGATCCTGAGGCATTTTCATTTCATAATTGTGTTGTTTTACCCAGCGGCTGACAGAGAATTGACAATACAAGGATAATGAACAGAGAATTGACATTTTTATATCGTTTATTTTTCCTTACCTTTCACCTAATTGTGGTCGTTCGATAGAGAATTGTTCATAAAAGACTAAGCACGGGTACGCTTCTTATTTGGCAAACATCAGCGATGTATTTTGTATGAATATATATATATATATATATATATATATATATATATATATATATATATATATATATATATATATATATATATATATATATATATATATATATATATATACATATATATATATATATATATATATATATATATATATATATATATATATATATATATATATATATATATATATATATATATATATAAATTAAGTTTTCGAATTCGTTAAGAGGGTTTTTAAAAAGCCAAACGTATTGATCGAAGTCTAAATTAGAACTGATTTATTTTATGAAATGTTCGATACATCGAAGAGCCCTGTCTTTGTCCCTAAACTGCTGATTTGACGGCTAGCAACGATGGTCCTCCGGTCACGTACGGTGTTGGGTTGCGTTCGTTGGCGTTCCACTTCGGTGTTGCTGACTTCGCTGTATTGCTTGGAGCTTCTATCGGTTGTCCGGTTAAGTTTGGTTGGGGAGTATCGCGTTTAACTGCTTCCCCCATAAGTATTGCTCGTCCCGAGCAATTTCCTGTTTTTGTAAATTTCCAGTATTTGATGATGCCGATGGCCAAAAGTATGAGCGTGAGAATGATGACGGTGCCGAATGATATGGATCCGATTCGGTATTTGAACTCTATAGTTTTCATGAGTTGTCTGTTTTCTAAATGGATATTATGTAGTTCGGAAAGGTTTACGTGTCTTTCTACGTGCAACGTTCTGATTTTTGTAAGTTGCAGCGGAAGAATTGATGGTTGATCAAACCGTAGTTCGTAATTCTCAAAAAGCTCATTATTGATGAATAACGAACAGTTGTGAAACGTAACTAGATGAATTCCTTTCAACGTTTCTGGTTGAATGCCGCAGGTGCTATTAATGATTACGTCTTGGTGAACGGTTTGCACTAATAGTGTTCCTGGAGCTATCGTTTTGGTATTCATTGATGGTGGTTTTTCTGATACCGGGCATTGCCCAGGTTGGCCTCTTAGTAGTGGAGCTTCGCATGCATTGTTGCTGATGTCCATTAGTTGACTCCTTTCACAGATCGTAATTTGGTTGGCTTCTCGACATTGTGCTGTAATAGCTAGTATCTGCTGTGGGTTTATCAAAACGGTGTTATGTGTCAGCTTCACTGAGTGGTTGTTACGGGATAACGGTTCAATAATAACTTTCTCGTAGGATATCGGTTGTAGTCTGGGGATGTTTACACATATAATGATTGTTGAGCCTTTATGTAATGTAGTGGTCGTTAAGTAGTTGCTAGCGTCGTCAAAGTGTTGAATTTTCATGCCCTGCTCTATGAACTCTTGAACAATGATTTGTATTTCTTTTGGTGTAAGTAGAAATTTACTTATGATATTTAATTTTGATAACATAATTGCATATTCTATTGCTTTTAGATTCTCTAGGAATGTGTCTAATTGAAAAGCTATCGATATTTTTTGGTTTTCTGACAGAATGTAATCGTCGATTTTTAAAATTGAGTTCAACATGCTTTGGTGATTTCTGATTTCTCTGTTTACTAGGTTAAGCCTGTTTTCAAATTTGGAATTAATTTGGATTTGTCTATTGTTTTGTTTAACGATAGAATTACCAGTTTTTCGCAATTCATCTAGATTATTATTGATAATTTTCAGATCTTCTGCGTCGAGATTACCTGTTATGAACTTGATTGTACTTCCTAATAAGTCGATAGACCTCCTGTATCTGTTTGATTGCAAATTTAGTGTGCTATAAATGAATTTTACTTCTCTGAGTTTCATTTCGAGAATGTCTGATAAACTGCTTGATGAATTCTTAGTTTGATTAATTACATTTTCTAAAATAGATATTGAAATTTCAAGTTGTGAGAAATCGATCACATGCAATAATCTGTCGTATCCTGCAATTACTCGTCCATCCCCCCTTTTAAGAAGCAACGCTCCTGCGTTGTTCGTAATGTCATGAATCTGGATGGATTGTGCATGGGATGAAATGAGGATTGTGAAGGTGGTGTATAGGAATAGAATCCATTGTTCGCAAGCCATATTTTCTTTTCCTGAAATTAGATTTATGTTAGTTTGTTCTTTTAATATTTTCTTTGTGTATTTCCCGCCCAGAGTCGTCTATCAGCAATCTACCTTGATTTTCAGCGACTATGACCGGTGAATACATAGGATATGTTTTTTTCTTTATTCCTTGCACTTTCTTGTATCTAGTTGAATTTTGTTGGAACTCAGGAATGCTTTCTTTGTTTTTATTGTGATAGCGTAAATTTTCTTGTTTTGATTTTTCATGGGCCAAAATGATCTCATCGTAAACTTTGTTTCTACTTTCTATTAGCATTTCCGTATCTAGAGGCCTTTCATGGGAATCTTTCAGCCCATAAAAAGCTTCTCTAGGTTTCATTTTAATAGCGGAATGGATTGTGTTGTTATATTGTGTGCAAGCAATATAGAAGGTTTCTTTTAAGTTCAGTTCTTTAAATGTTGGTTTGATACAGCGAAAGATTTCTGCAATGGTGGAGTGAAATCTCTCGACAGTACCGTTACTCTCACTGTGGTTGGCAGGGGTGAAGAATACTTCAATATTGAGGTCATGAAGTAGTCCTCTAATTTCAATTGATCTCAAGGATGGTTCGTTGTCACAAACTATTTTCCGTGGTGTACCATGTATTTTTAAAAACTTAATCAATCCTTTTCTTACGTCTATAATGTTACGGGATTTAATGTGTGTCAACGATCCGAACCTTGAAAATTTGTCAATAGCTGAAAGGAAATATGTTTTCTCTGCAGTAAAGATATCTATGTGTACTATGTCTAGGGGTCTTTCCGGGTTAGGTGTACTGCCTATTTTTAAATTAAACGGGTGGCGATCATATTTATTTTTATTACATGTTTCGCAAAGCTTGATATATTCTCGTATCTTCGCTTTCATCTTGGGGAAGAAAAATCTATTCGAGATTTGTTCGTTGTTTTCCCAGATGCCTCTATGAGCACGTTCGTGCGTTTGCTCTATGATCAGGTTTTCTTCTTCTGGGGTTCTTAGGTCTATTAGCAACTTTTGTGTTAAATAAACTTTGAATTGATTTGCTCTATTAAAATGATTTTTATACACAGTCTGAATAAGGTTCATGAGGTTCTCTGGACAATAAATACAATTTGTCCGTTTTAAATCCATGTAATCCTTGAACATGCTAAATATTATTGGTACCCCAAAGACACATCTCGTTATGGTTCTTCGATAGACTCTCGGAAAGATTTCTTCGTAATGATCGGGTTCGTCGGGTCCTATTTTTAGAATAATTTGGTTGCTGAAGGCATTTAGCGGTTGTTCTGTACAACTTATAAACTCGGAATCATCCGTGTCGGCTGAATGAACGGTCATATTGGATGATGCACTTTCATTATTATTAAGCTCATTTCGAATCCGGGAGAGGCTGTCAGCGACTACGTTTTGCTTACCCGGGCGGTAGCGTATTTCATAATCGAATTCGCTCAGTGAAAGACGCCAATGGACAAGTCTATTGTTGGTGTCTTTCAAGTTGAGACCATATGTGAGTGGCTTGTGATCCGTGTACAGAGTAAATTTCCTTCCGTAGAGATACGGACGGAAATATTTGCAAGCCCAAACTACGGCTAAGAGCTCTTTCTCTATAGCCGAGTATTTTTCTTCTGACTTGTTAAGGGTTCGGGAGGCAAAAGCTATTGGTTTATCGCTTCCGACAGTCCCTTGAGAGAGTACAGCGCCAATTGCAAAATTGCTGGCGTCCGTAGTCAAAATGAATTGTTTAGAAAAATCGGGATGCTGTAAAATGTTACTTCCTGTTAGTATTGTTTTACAGTGTTCAAAGGCGTTAACAAATTCTTCTGAGTGAGAAATTGTTTCTCCTTTTCTTAGAGCATTAGTGAGTGGTTTCGCAATTTTTGCGAAGTCTCTAATGAATTTACGATAATACCCTAGAATTCCTAGGAAACCGCGCAACTCTTTTTCATTCGAAGGTAATGGCCATTCTTGAATGATTTTGATTTTGTCCGGATTCGGTTTGCAACCTTCCGGTGTGACAATGTGGCCTAAGAAAGCAACCTCTTTCTGTAAGAACTCACTCTTGTCCAATTGTACTTTGAGATTGTGTTTTTGCAAAGTTTTGAAAATTTTTGCTAAACTGTCCATGTGCTCTGTAAGGCTTGTGGAAAAGACAATGATGTCATCCATATACACTAGACAGATAACACCTATATGCTCGCGAAGAACATTGTCCATCACACGTTGAAAAGTTGATGGTGCGTTCTTTAACCCAAAGGGCATCCTTAAAAATTCATAGTGCCCATTTTCGACACTAAATGCTGTTTTTGGGATGTCTTTTTCTTCTACCTCTACCTGGTGAAACCCAGATGCGAGATCGAGCGTGGAAAAATACATACTCTTTCCTAGTTTGTCTAGGATATCAGTGATGTTCGGTATCGGATAACGATCATCAATCGTTTTCTCGTTTAGTTTGCGGTAGTCGATTACGAGTCGCCATTTTTGTTTGCCGGAGGCATCTAATTTTTTTGGTACTATCCATACCGGGGAAGTCCAAGGGCTATCCGAATGACGGATAATTCCTTGATCGAGTAGTTTTAAAATTTGTCTTTGAACCTCTTCACGGTGACAGTATGGGTACCTATAGGACTTGGCATGTACTGGTGCTTCATCCTTTGTTTTAATATTATGTTTTATTGCGCTCGTGAAAGGAAGTTTTGAGCCTTCCGTAAAGAAAATATTTTCGTGTTGAGAAATTAATTTAAGTAGTTTCCTTTTTTCATCATCATTAAGATGCTCTGTCCTAAGTTGATCGTATATAGATTTTGTTTGCTTAATCTTGGATTTGTTTGACTCTAACGTAATGGTTTCAAAGTTATTAATTTCTGGTTTGAGGATATCGTTGCTAATTGAGACGCTACATGGTTTAGAAGAATGATTCATAATAGGCATTATAACATGAGAGTCTACTGCTGAGTATAATCCAGAGTGAATTATGACGTGTGAGTTAACTTCCAAGTCATTTTCTAAAAGAAATTCGCCTTTTACCTTTGTAGGAATTTTGGTAAATTTCGTTTCGTGTGCATTCAGATGTAGAGATATTCTATCAGGGTACTTACGTTTCATTTTGATTGTTCCTCGAGGGAATTGTAGTTCGTTGTTACTAGTAATAATATTTGCTTTGAGATTTTTGAGAGATTCATATCCTATTAGCCCATCAAAAAATGGGTGAAAATCAAAAATAAGGAATATTTGCTTTTTTGTATCAGGAATTGTATGGAAAGGGTTCAATTCTATGAATTGGTTAACTGTATGTGTGCCTCTTACATTTCTTACGGTAGTGGGTGTTGTGTACCTGCAATTTTGTAAATTTACATGTTTTTCTGAAATATAGTTACGGTTGCTCCCAGAGTCGATTAAAAATTTAAGTTCACCTTTGTTTGTTGAAACGGTGATATACGGAATAAAATTGTTCATGTCTGGCTCGATGGACCGCCGGCCAGTTGAAAATTTAAATCATCGACTGGAGCTGTTTCGTTTGGTTTTGTTTCGGAATCGTTTTCTGCTACCAGTTCGGGTGTATCAACGACGTGCTCGTTTGAATTGCTTTCTATAAGTTGATAATTGTTGCTTATTTCAGACTCGGGATAGTGATAATAATAATAATCATAGTCGTCGTCGTAGTTATATGTATCATGCTCTATATGATAGTTGGGTCTGTTCATATAGTTCAATTTACTGGACCTGATGGAGTGGTCGACTTCCATCGGGACTTGTTTTGGTTGTGGTAAAAATCGCGGAGCAAATACATTTTGTATGGGACGTTGTTGTTGTGGCATGTTAAATGAATGCGGTATTGAATAGTGCTGTCTGGGGAAGTTGAACGGAGGCGGATTTGTAGGGTTCTTGGTTTGGTTATGGAAAGGGTTAAGGTGAAACGGGTTCGGTTTGTGTGTATGAATTGGATTTCCTTGAGCTGGGATTAATGGCTTATATGGAAATCGTGGAAATGATGCGCGATTTTGCATTGGATACTTTTGAACAGGGTGTTGAACTAGTTTATTTGGAATTGGAGGTGGTATTATTAATTGGTTCTGCCTGTTTGGATTTCTTGCGTGGTGATAGTTTGCTTCTTCTAAACAAAGTCTTAGAGCGTCTTTTAGTGTTGACGGTGTTTGTGCTCGTATTATCGGTCCTAGGGGCTCTTTTAATCCTCCTAAGAAAACTTTAAGGCCCATATCCTGATATAGTTTGATTTTTGCTAACTTTACCTGTTCGTTTACCGTGTTCAGGTTAAGTAAATTGATTAGTAGTGAAATAATGTGGGAGACTTTTCCGTAAAAGTCTTCTACTGTCGTTGTTTGTTCGAGGCGATATAGGTCTCGGCTCAAACATACTTCGTCGCGCCTATCGCTATAATGCGTGATTAAATTATTTTTAATTTCGTTCCAATCGAGGTTTGTTCCGTATAGCTCTAGCACGCTATCGGCCTCGCCTTGGATTTTACTTCGAATAGCCTGCAACCAGACATTGTAGATTGCAGTTCCTCTAGCGTTGTCAATGATCGGTAGCAATTGATCTATTGACTTTAAAAATGTATGTAATTTTATGGGGTTGCCATCAAACGATGGCAAATCTTTGATAATTTGAGGCGTTTGGAGGGATTTTAATATTTCCTCTACACGCGGTACTTGGTTTTGCGCAGCAGCGCTCGCTTGAGCAGCGAGTACTGCTTCTGCAGCGCCGATTGCTTCCACTTGAAGCTGTGCAATTTGCTCGTCTTTTTCGTTTAACAGACGACGCAGCTCGCCAATTTGGTTTTGGTATTCCATTGTAAAATTTATTAAATTATGCACTTTTTGTTTCTTAAATTATTCACTTTTGTTTCTTCAATTATTCACTTTTTAAATTATTTAAAGATATAAAAATGCAGACTTACCTTTGATTTCACGATGTTCGTTCGCGATCTTAGATGAGTTCTGGATTGCGATATTCACTCGCGGATGGGATTTCTTGGTTCACGAATTTTCCCGGTTTTTAAACACAAATTCACAATATTCACTCGTGAATGCTCGATTGCGGTTTAAAAACTATTCGGAAAAATCCGCACGACTGCGCCAATTAAGTTTTCGAATTCGTTAAGAGGGTTTTTAAAAAGCCAAACGTATTGATCGAAGTCTAAATTAGAACTGATTTATTTTATGAAATGTTCGATACATCGAAGAGCCCTGTCTTTGTCCCTAAACTGCTGATTTGACGGCTAGCAACGATGGTCCTCCGGTCACGTACGGTGTTGGGTTGCGTTCGTTGGCGTTCCACTTCGGTGTTGCTGACTTCGCTGTATTGCTTGGAGCTTCTATCGGTTGTCCGGTTAAGTTTGGTTGGGGAGTATCGCGTTTAACTTATATATTATTATTACATATTTGATATGAATTGCTGTTTGTTAGAATAATATTCCGTGAGCTAGAGTAAACCGAAAAATAAATTGGACTGTAAATTTGCGATACCGCATCTAACGAAAATCAGAAAAATTTCGTTGTTCGATCACTTTGTTTTATGCGTTTTATAGATATAACAACACAAGCTATATTGATCCACATGAATATTTTAAGCAGGACGATTTGGCAAAATCGCGTAAAAATACGTTCATCACACCATTCCATTTCATTCATATTTGAAATCTTCATATTTTAAAACATAAGGCCTGGATTTATGTTGTAAAGATCACCTTCGTAGCAAAAATACGCCTTAAGTTATATCTATGAACATCAAACATTATGATTGAAAATTAAAACATGTTGAATTTTTTCATAAATACGATTACGTCGTTGCATCCAACATATAAAGTACTTTAGGCCTAATATATTTCGAACGGTTAGTATTTAATAAAAGATATTCATACTTGTTTAATTCAATACTATATAAATATTTCGGTATTCCACTGTTTTTATCAAACGATTAGCTACTATAAATTACATTAAAAACCCTGTTTCAATCCACCTAGTGGTATAATGATGCCTTCCTCATATCAATCATATTCTCATACATAATAATATATCTTCGATTCCTGAAAAAAAAAACGAGGGATTGTTTGTGCACTAACTAGTATAACCTACAGAATGTAAAACGAGAAAAAAAAGTGAGTTCCACTATTGTAGAAACTTCCGGCACCGGAACCCGAGGACTGGTATAATCGATGTCGGTTCGTATGGTCATCAACTAACATGACGTACAAATTCTACTAGTTTTTAATCAAATTTTGACGATGGTGTCAATTTTTGCTGAATCCGACAATCCGCAGTAATTTTTGGTAGGACTATAAAACCTATCATTTGATTCTAGGATTGGAAATATCGGTTCTGTTATCTCTGAAAAAAGTAAGTAAGATCCAATTTTGGGCATGTGAATATTATCTTCCGTCTTTAATCGAAAACCGGGAGCCAGGATAGCCGAAATCGATTTGTTTAGCGGTCTACTGATAATGGCTATAGATTTGTGTAGTTTTGAATAGAGTGTAGTAAATGTTTTACGGTTTTTGTTTCGCTGTTTTGAGTGACAATATTCAACACACTTTACCCTGTAACTTCGGAACTGGAAATCGGATCCGGATGAAATTTAGGAATTCCGTATGGGACCAAGAGACCTTTCATTTAAATCTGAATTTGTGGAAATCGGCCAAACCATCGCAAAGAAAAGTGAGTGAGATGAATTTTGGAATATATGACCACTAGTTCCGGTGCCACCGGAACCAGACTAGCCGGAATCGATTTGTTTAGAGACTTATTGATAATGGCTATAGAATTGGGTAGTTAAAGTCCAGTTTAAAAAAAAAAATTTCGGTTTTTGTTTCGCCGTTTTAAGTGACGGTCTACAATATTGAACACACTTTACCCTGTAACTCCGGAACCGGAAGTTGGATCCGGATGAAATTAAGAAACTCCCCATGGGACCACAAAACCTTTCATTTGAATCCTAGTTTGTCAAAATCGGTTTCAGCCAGCGAGAAACCCTAGTGAGATTATTTGATGCATACACACACGTAGACATTGCTCGGCTTAATGAACTGAGTCGAATGGTATATGACACTTGGCCCTCCGGACCAATTTTTACTAATCGATTTGTCAAGTGCTTTCATAAACTTTTCATATGAGAAAGGCAACACATTATATTTTGTATATACCGTACATGATAACAAATTAAACTTGTTATTTTACGTCTAACAGAAACTTTAAACGCGTTCCAATCTGACTTTCCCGGTTAGAAAAAGTTACGGGATCGAGTCGATTCGCTGTAGTAATTTTCTCGTAAACTTTGTTGTCATGATCAAGAGAAATGGTGGACATTTGAGTGAAGACTGTCCCAGAAAGTATGGACGCAACCAAAAACCGCTGCCATTTCGCAATGGTTCAGAATCTGTCAATTTTTATGGCTGCGTCCTGTTGTTTACACTCTTCTCTAACCACTTGTGCCGTTGTTTACTCGTTTTCATTAGCTTGTTTTGAAATGCGTGGATTTTCAGCAGAATAACGTCGAAAAATTGTGTACAAATGGTGCACAGAACGCGGACTGTCACTGAGAAAGATAGCAAAAATAGAAGGAGTAAGTGAAAAAGTCGTGCGAAATGCAATCAGGAAGTTCGGTGAGGATAACACCTTTGAGGATAAACCGAAAACGGGTCGTTAAAAAGATCATGCTAACCCTTAGTTGGATAAACGTATACTAAAGGCGTTCGAGCAAAAGAAGGAGGTTTCAGTTCGGGATGTGGCCAACAAAGTGGGAACTTCGAAGTCAAATGTTCTTCGTGCTAAAGATCGTTTGAATCTTCGAACCTATAAGAAGCGGAAACAACCAAAACGTAGTCCGAAACAAGAAGCATCGATCAGGCCGAGGGTTCGGAAGCTGTACAATACGATTCTTGCTGGAAATTTGAACTGCATAATCATGGACGACGAAACCTACGTGAAACTCGATTACAAATCCTTGCCGGGACCACAATATTATACGGTGCGAGAAGTGCAAGTATTAAACCAGTCCGAGACATCGATTGAAGTCGAAAAATTTGGTAAGAAAGCTATGGTCTGGCAAGCAATTTCTAGCTGCGGTAAGATTTCGAAACCCTTCTTCACCACTGCTTCAATGAACAGCGAAATATACATCAAGGAATGTTTACAAAAACGACTTCTACCCATGATTCGAAGCCACAAGGATCCTGTTGTCTTCTGGCCTGATCTTGCGTCTTGCCACTACTCGAAATCAACGGTAGAATGGTATACTACCAAAAATGTCACTTTCGTCCCAAAAGACATGAATCCACCAAATTGCCCACAACTTCGACCAATTGAGGAATTTTGGGCATTAACGAAGGCACATCTTAGGAAACATGTCTCGGCAGCCGAAACCTTTCAACAGTTCGAAAAAGATTGGAAAAAAGTGTCAAAACTTGTCGCCAAGAAGTCTGTACGGAATTTAATGAGAAACGTTCGCAAGAAGGTGCGCCAGCTAGTCTACAATGGCTAAGTAGCAAATGTTGAGAATGATATTCTGTTGTAGTCTTATATTATCAGTATTTCGAATAAAATTCGAATATCTAACACTTGTGAATTATTTACAGCGAAATCAAAGTGCGTTCTGGAAACAGTCTCATGATTTTTTGATCATTTAACAAAATAATTTGTGACACTAATTTTGGCTCATTTTTGACACCAATTAATTCAGATTGATTCGAGTAGTTCACAAAAGCATGCTTCAGTGTTTCTTGTTCATACTCGGAATCATTTTTCCAATGAAGTTTTCGAAATCGAAAAAAAATGTTGATGCCAAAAGTCTTAGAATTGCATGAAACGTCATGATTTAGTGTCATCTCGAAAAATATTGATTTGGAACATATCGACTTTCTGGAATTTGGAAAAAAAATCAAAATATTTCCCATATGAAAGTCCCAGAAAGTCTATTTTTTCAAAAAAAAAATTATTTAGATGACACTAAATCTCGACGTTTCATGCAATTCTAAGACGTTTTCGATTTTCGATTTTCGATTTCGAAAATTTCATGTACTCCCCCCTATGGTGATTTTTCAAGATCGAAAATTTCCAAACCTTGACTGTGAGGCAGCACCTCTTACCCATATCTGATTCAGCTCAAAGTTCGATTTTTCCTCCAATTCTAATACCTTTCTATACAGAAAGGCTAAACGACAAATCCACAAAGGTCAAGATAAGAGTGACTGACATGAAGGGAAGATCTTTTTCAGCAGGCTACCATCAACTCGTCCGCCCGTTATCAACCTGGCCCCGATTCGGGGAAGTACGATAGCCTCGGGGCCGGTTCCCGTTTCGTGGAGTTATGTTCTCCGATAATAATTATGTAAATTATACTGGGGATTTTAATGTGAAATTAATTAATTCGAAAAATTAAGCGAGAAACAAAATAACGCAACAAATTTTGGGACGGCAGCAGCCGATCCAACAAACAACTTCAGGCTCACCTCGTCTATTCACGATTGTTTGAGCGGAAGGCAGCGGATCAAAAGCCCCAAAAAAGAGGAATGTTAATGACTGGGATATCTATCGATAGGTTTTGGATTTTGATATGTTGATGATGGCGCGCAAAAAGAAACAAAGAATTGATACAGCATTGGAGTTGTAATCGGGAATTGGTTTTGGAGTCCCGGGAGATCACTCGATTCCGGCTGTAGATGGTTCTAATGATATTCAGGTTGATCTTACGACCATCGAAATGGGAATTAAGTGTGGGGGAAAACAGCTGCCAAGTGCTTCTATCACTGTGTATCGTTCGTTGATGGCTGCCAAACGCCGCGCCTTCAAATGACCATTAGATGGGCGGCCTAGCCTCGTGAAGATCTGAGTACGTACTTGTCTTCTCTTTCCTCGTTCCGTAGAAAATATTCCGAGAGCTTAGAGTGACTGGTAAAATTTCGGAATAAATTTTTCGATGGGTGATTGACAGACCCGAAAACAATCGTACTGGATTGTTGTGTCAAAACTCTGACGAAAGTCAAACAAACACGCTACTCTAAAGCCACGAAAAAATGCATGTGTTCTCAAGATAATGGACAGCCATCAGATATATAAAATTTAAATACACATTAATTGAAGTGCGCTGCAGTTCCACATTGTCAGTTTTTCGGGGATGGAAATGGATATTTCCTAGTTATTTTTGTTTCATTTTTGCGTAACGATAGTAAATAATTCCATTATTATTTTCATCCGATGATAAAAAACGACTTGAAAGCGTAAACACTGTAATATCGAGTTTTACCAAAAGTACTGCGAATAAATAATCGATTCCAAGGATATTGGATTACCCGTACAGCTGCCTTTGTCAGAAAACCAGACCATTTTTTTTTTTCATTTTCGAATGAGTTCCTCACTTAAGATAAAAAACATAAATAATCACCGGCGCAGTATGCAAAAACGCATCGCATGACCAACTTGCACGAAACTAAAAACTTCCAGCAGGCTGAATCCTAAATGTATCAAAATTCAAGCCCAACAAAGAAAAAACAAGGAAGAATTAATCGTAAACTGCACCACGTAAAACCACCTGCCCCCGAATGCTTCGTTCTGATTTGACCAAAATCTCTCTATCTGATCATCCAACGGCCAAACAGCGCAGCAAAACATTTCAGGGAATGCAAAAAGCGGAAAGGATGGACAGCAAACAAGACCACGGCCGTACTCAGGTACAACAACAGCTCAACTGGCCCTAAGGGTTAAAACCAATCTGCTACAGAAATAACAATACACTTCATTAATCCTTTCGGCCATATGGACGACCCTTTTGCCTCTATCATCGTCGTTGTCGTCGCTAACGGTTCGACAGGACCTCGCATTCATTGCGGCTTGAATGAGCAAAAAAAAATCGTGAATGCATATTTTCCGTTTAAACTCAAGCTTAATCTCACCTGCTCGGCTTTGTTCGGCGCTGCTGTTGATTTTGCATTTTGGATTAGACGAAAAAGGTTCTCTACCTCCTTTGTGTTGCCACCCTCGCCAACCGCACCGCAACCGTAAAGGAGTCTTGCCATAATTTATATGCAAACTCATTCGGTACAGTGGGTAAAATGTTACCCGGATTGTTCGGTTCTGTGGTTGATCTTTATTGTCTTTTGAAAAAGGTCAAACTATTTCTAACATTTTTTTTTTCAAATGGTTATGGAGGAAATATGACAACTCCTAAAAAAATTTGTTATATCGATTTTCCCAGAATCAGTCAAATTTGTGAACAAAAATACTGAACATGTTCCAAATCGAACCCTACACTGAAAAAACAATCGATAAAAATCTAAAGTCCATTTACAAAAAAAAATCTTTTTGATTTTTTGAGTGCCTTTTTGTCAAAAACTGAACTAAACTGACAGTCAAAATCACCCTAGGATCCAATGGAACTCAATTTGTGCTAGTTCCAAGTTTGCTATACCTTTTTGATTCACTTTCCTAACAGTATTCAAAGAGAAACAGTCTGAAAAGAGACTCATGAATGAAATGACAGAACTAAAAATTTCTGAAATTTAAATTCTCGCCATATTGAATTATTGTTAAATTCAAATGGATGAAATAATTGAACGCACGTACCAAAGCAGTGGAGTGAAACTTTTCTAAACTCATTGGGATTCAAGATTGTATGAGATTAAAGTTAAAGATTCGTTCCTTCGCTTTATTTCCGAAGCATGTTCGAAATAGGAATGAATAAGAAACCAAATTAAAAATGTTTCTCCAGACATTTATTCCAATTCCTAAGATCTATTTCATTCTCAAATGAAATACATGATGATTTATTCCTCTGCTATCATTCGTGTAAAATCACTTCTCGTTCCTGTAAAATCCTAATCGCACGTGTAAACTTCAACTCTCGTGTAAAACTACGCCAACATCGCATTCTTCGTCTCAACATTGACGAATAGTTCAACACTCATTTCTTTCAACGATTTTTTGTTTAATGTCGATCATTATTTTCATTTCAATTATTTGACACGGCTTAGGATCTTTAATGTTCAACGGAGCCAGCACATTTTATTTCTGTGAAATTACTTTACTCTTAATTTGCTATGGATCCCGCCGATACCCTTTCTATTGGGGGAGACTACCATCCAGTAGGGATTAGAGATCGATTGGTTCATTATTCACCTCATCGCCTACTAATTCGTGGTCTCAATTGATGTTGTTGATGATGATGTTGCTGCTACTGTTGTTACTTCTGTTGTTGTTGAAAGTATCGTTGTAGGATTTCTGTATCATGTTTCCGTTCCGTTGTTCATTGATAACACCTGATGGTTTGTCTGCTGTGTGTGTTTGGCTGTTTTTGGTTTCGAGTAACGTAGTGAACGGTTTGCTGACGGTATTGACATGTGGCTTGCTGTTTTTCGTAAGTGATCAAAGATCTCCATGACCACTTTTCGTCGTGGTCGGAATCACATATGAAGGAATTGGTTACGTTAAACGCATGCGTATGATACGTACTCCTTGCAAAACAACGTGAAAAAATTCTCCCTGTGTTCTCTTGCTATAAAAAGAATGTTTCCGAATTGAGACAAGTCTTATTGCCTTTCTCATATAGAAAGGTTATGCAATCACTTGAAAAACCGACTAGTGAAAATTGGTCCGGAGGGCCAAGTGTCATATACCATTCGACTCAGTTCATCGAGCTGAGCAATATCTGTGTGTGTGTGTGTGTGTGTGTGTGTGAGTGTGTGTGTGTGTGTATGTATGTATGTGTGTATGTGTATATGTGTCAAATAATCTCACTAGGTTTTCTCGGAGATGGCTGAACCGATTTTGACAAACTAAGATTCAAATGAAAGGTCTCGTGGTCCCATACGGAATTCCTGAATTTCATCCGGATCCGACTTCCGGTTCCGGAATTATAGGGTAAAGTGTGTTCAATATTGTACACCGTCACTTAAACCGGCGAAACAAAAAACGTAAAAAAATTTCTAAACTGGTCTCAAAACTACACAAATCGATAGTCATTATCAGTAGGCAACTAAACAAACTGATTCCGGCTATCCTGGTTGCCGGTATCCGGTTCCGGAAGTACCGGAAATAGTGGTCAAATATACCATAATGGATCTCACGCACTTTTCTCAGCGATGGTTAGACCGATTTACACAAACTTAGATTCAAATGAAAGGTCTCCGAGTCCCATACGGAATTCCTGAATTTCATTCGGATCCGACTTCCGGTTCCGGAGTTATAGGGTAAAGTATGTTCAATATTGTACACCGTCACTTAAACCGGCGAAACAAACAACGTAAAAATTTTTCTAAACTGGTCTCAAAACTACACAAATCGATAGTCATTATCAGTAGGCAACTAATCAAACCGATTTCGGCTATCCTGGTTGCCGGTATCCGGTTCCGGAAGTACCGGAAGTAGTGGTCATATATACCAAAATGGATCTCACTCACTTTTCTAAGCGATGGTTTGACCGATTTTCACAAACTTAGATTCAAATGAAAGGTCTCGTAGTCCCATACGGAATTCCTGAATTTCATCTGGATCTGACTTCTGGTTCCGGAGTTATAGAGTAAAGTGTGTTCAATATTGTACACCGTCACTTAAACCGGCGGAACAAAAACCGTAAAAACTGTTGTAAACTAGACTCAAAACCGTTATTCCCAATCTTAAGGTCACATGAAATATAAATCGTCATTTAGAGTTTGATGCCAAAATTGTATAAAATCTTCAAAATTTGAATGAGAACTAGTAGAGTTTGTATGTCATGTTAGTTGGTGGTTGTACGAACCGACTTTGATCATACCGGTTCTCGGGTTCCGATGCCGGAAAAGCATATAATAGTGAACCCACTTCGTTTTCTTAAGGTTGACCTACGCAATCAAAGCACTTTTTTATGCTGTATGTTGTACTAGTTAATGCACAAACAATCTCTTGGTTTCTTTCAAAAATCGAAGAAAACATTTTTGAATACAATACCACAATATTATACATGAGAAAGGTATCATTACACCACTAGGTGAATTAAAACAGGTTTTTCCGGTTGGAATAAGATAATCCACACGAATTTCCACGGGCACCGGTATCTTGTACTTCACATTTTCTTATACGACTTAGTAAATGTTGGTATGAAATGAACGTATAATTGAAAATAATCTGTGTTAACCCATCAATTATTGCATGTAATATAATTTTTTCACGAGTTTTTTTCTTTTTTGCATCGTGCATACCCTGTAATTACAGAACCTGTGGACAGTTCCAGATAAAATACAATAGCAAATTAGGGAGCTAAAATATCTTCTATTTGATTCTAGGTTAGTGAAAAAGGTGGGTGGGTAATGTCAGAGACATAACTGGATGTCGTGAATACGAAAACAACTGACATGTTCCTTAACACTTCCGAATATCAATTAGTTGATTAATTGTATGAATTATGCAAGCATTCCCCTTTTTCACATTTTTCGCAAAAACAAAGAAGGTTTCACTTGATCTCGATTACTGTGAATTTCACACAGCGAAAAATGCACAAATCTAATCAAACAGTTCTAGATTTGCACTAAACTGAGGAGTTTTACCTCCGATTTGCTAAGAAGAAATCCTAATAGTTCTTTAGAAAACTTTTAGAGCCATTGGAACGGTTGATTTTGTATGATGCTCTCCACCGGTTTCCCCTTTTCGTTGCTTTTTCACCAATACAAACGACTAGCAGCTGTGACGTAATCGCTCTTGTCGGAAGCGGAACTAGCTTTGCAAACGACACACAATACATCTGCTCGCAGTGGCGATAGAATCCAAACTGATCCAATTTTTGTTAAGAGGTTTCTTTTTACGTTTTTTTTAATCTCTTCCTCAGAACACGTTCTGCTTGGCTGGTGTTGACATGGGTCAAATGAGACAGGTTTTTCAATAGTGTACTATAGAAATATTTCAATGCTGTTGCTATACACGTTTAAGTTGAAAAATTTCGATTCTATAGGTGGTTAGATTATATAAATCCTTTCACAGATCACTGAGCTATGAGCCTTAAAAATATGAGAAAGGCAAACGCGCCTTATGAATTATCCTCTTTGATACTCGTGCATACCAAACATTTCAGAAAAGTTTAATTTTGAATTATTGGAGATTATGTCACACAATTGAAAATTTTATCATAATATTGTGATCATATTTCCGATGGCATGTAGCAAAAATTATGTTGATTCGTTAGATACAACAAGAGATATTCATGATGAAAAACTTATCACTCTCTCAGAGGGTAAATTTTGAAAAGGCGCCCCATAGTAAAGTAAGTCGTATTCACGACAAAATGGTTCACAGAGATGGGTGAAAATGAAGTGGGTTCCATTTGGAGCTTTTGACCAATATTTCCGGTACTTCTGGAGTCGGATTCCGGGCACCGGTATATCTGATGTGAGTTTGTGTGGTCATTAATTTGAAAGACCTGTGAACCCAATGAATTTCTATACTATTATTGAGAAATAAGTTCATTCTTACCTTTCCTCTATGATAGAAAATTATACAATTTAAAGTTTTACTTCACCCTGCAGAGGCAATTGGAAGTGAACTGAATTTGATTCGTTGTGTTGTATGAAGTTTTGTCATAGAACTGCTACTTTTTTCACTTTACTCACCTGGATGCATTTTCGAAATTTCACGTTGTTACGAAAAACGTTGTTTAATTAGTCAAGAAATAGATCCAAACTCAAAACACGACACAGAATGTTTGTTTAGCTCATTTGTAGTCCTAGATCAATTTTGCGGTTATGTCTCTGAACATACCTACTCCAAGTTTTCTTATAATCTTTGTTTCGTTGACTGCAGACTGCAGAATCAAATGGCAGGGATGAATTTCCTGGATAGAAAAGGTTGCAGGTACTCGTATTCAGCGTATCTTTAAGATTCTACCAAAAAAAACCGCTCATGCTTTCCCGATAGATTGTTTGCAGTATTAAGTTAGATTATTTTACTTTCGCAGTGTTTAAAGTTCCAAATATGGCCACTTCCGGTTTATAGATATTCTTTGGAAACTTTTATAATTGGGATACTTTTGGAACGGATTTGAAGATACGATGCAAGAAAACAATGTTGGAGGTTGTGCCGAAACCCAAGATGGCGACTTACGATTTATCCGCATTTCTTGTAACCCTTAGATTAGTTTGCTTAGCGGTTCAAGTTGAACTGTTTAAGTTTGCACTAAGCAGTTCAGTTTGAACTGCTCTACATTGACGAGTCTAAGGCGAAACATACAGGAAAGTCGTATGTGTTCTTTCAAGGATTCAAACAATACAAAATTATACGTTTATGATTATGATAAATAGAAAGGTTTTCGGAGTTTCCGACAACAAACTTTATCTTCAAGTTACTCTGAAAAGTATCTATGCTTATTTTTCAAATCCAAAAATGAGAATCTCAGTAGTATTAACTTATAATATTTTTGTCCGATATTGCACAAGAAGTTTATAAAAGTTCAATTTTCAAGGTGGAGGTTTACTATGCTTCTTATATAAAGGCAGCAATCTCTTCTGGAGACACTCAGATCGATAGACTTCTGCATTTATAGTTCCGGTAGTGAAAAAATGGTTGACTTCAAACCACTTCTGCTTCTTGTAGGTTTTCCGGTGATTTCGCCTCTTGATTCGCTTAATCATTCCCACACTTGTTCCTGCTTTTTTGGTCAAATCAAGTATTGACATTGATTTGTTATTCATAATTAGAGATACCACTTTCTTGTCCAGTTTCGGGTTGGAAGAGCCTGGTTTTCTGCCTCTTCCTGTTAGCTCATCCAAAGAATAGTGTTCCCCAAACTTATTAATGATGGTTTTAACACTGGCATGACGAATTTCAGACCGCTTCGCCAATTTTCGTATAGTAATACCGACGACACGACCAGACACTCCGAAGAAAAATCAGAGTAAAAAGTGTTTGTGACCGATTTACCGCCAGTTACCACAAATATAGCGACCCCTTGTTAATCATTGAAAAAAATATTTCCAGCAACCCTTTCCTGGTTGCTACAAACTCGTTACCAAGAAACTATTTTGCAACACAAATAAACAAAAACAAACTATTCCTCAATCAGAATAAAATGTTTTCGTTGGGTTTCGTTCGCAATTTTTGGCAATATCATAAAAAAGGTAAGTGAAAAACTCCGTTGTTTAATATAAATCGTCATTACATTAATAAAAAGTAGAAAAAGTACAAAATATTTGTTCTTTGTATTTTTGCATCAGTGCTCTTCTGACATATAACGAATTACCAAGCGATGAACAAAACTGAAGCAAATAGACTTTCCCATCGGATACCGTCATCTGCTATAGAGCATATTCAACCAATCGTACGGAGTACAGACGACAACCATGGTTTACTGTAGCGAGAAACCTTCCATTGTACATTATAACAGTTTAATAACAAATTAATTTTATGGTTGAGAAATAAAAACAATTGTGAAAGCAAAATTGCAAAATATATTTGTGTGTTTTATAATGTCTCACGTTTTTATGTTGTAGGAAATATATTTATGATGTAGGAAATATATGAGAAGTACTTCCATGTCGTATCCCAACATTTTTTTTAAACTGAAGACGTTCGTGATCTACAAGTTCAAAAACACATCTTTATTTTTTAATGGGAATGCCATCCCAAAAAAAACCAGGTTTCAGTAAATACAATCTTTTCTGACTCATGGACTTCAGTTTCTTTAAACCTCTGAGCTACAGCGATTTGTCGAAGTTGTTCTTTGAAATCCCATGCCATCTCATGCTTTATATGTCCTCAGAATAACATAAGCTATCGCAGTAGACTTACTTCGGTGGAACATTTATCTGATGCGACGCTCGCTTCTCTAATATTCACCCCGATTCTGTATTTCGTTCGAGTCGGATTATTTCGATCGAACACGAAATTTTGCATTCTCTATCTCGGTCGAGTACGAATTTTCCATAAAGAAGCATCGCTCGACCGAATTACAGATTGCAAGTTTTTAATTTCGATCGAAATATTCCGATTCGATCGAAGTAGAGAATAGCATTGATTATTCCATTTGAATTTATTGCTAAAATGGTGACTTCGTTCCCGTGGCTGCGATTAAACTGATCCAGCTCTTTCAAAAAAAGTTATAAATTACATCCAAAGTTAGAGCTTCCTAAAAGTGTAAATTTGGTATTTGCCGGCAGGTCAGCTGCACTCAGTGGTTCCATTTAGTGAGAAAATATCAGTTTAACGTCCAACTTAAAACATTTCGTTGCAATCAAAGATTCATTAGTTCCACCCAATACGATACCGTCAATATTACCTACTTAATGAATTACATATTTGTATTTTTTTTGCATTACATTATTCTTTATTTGTAACTAACCTGATTCACCTCAGCTTTCTGTTTAAAAATCGATTTATCAGAAAATTCTACCACTTATTTCGGTGGGTTTAGAGTGAGTGGCCACAAACGGGTTCCATATTAACCGACAATGATAAGCGCAGTTCCCATGACTAGAGTACCATGAAAAGACTCCCACTCGAGGTAGTTGATAAATCCAAATTTAATTTTCCGCGATTCGCAAAACGATTTGGAATTTGTTTCGTTTACGTTTCTCATACACAGTAACCAAGGTTATAGTAACTATTATTCAAAATCAACAATTTATCAACTTATGTTGCCAGTTCCAAACTTTTTTGAAGCAATTTCGTTTTGACATTACCAGTTACTGAGGGGTAGTTAAATTTGCAATACAGTTTTGATTCGCGAGTGGCAGGTCGTGTCGTCGGTAATACCCTTTTCATTTAGCCATGTGTCCAGAACCTTAATATTCACTTCCTTTTCAATACGCGACATTTTGAAAACGCAGAATTTCAAACGCACAAACAAGTAATCAAACGAAAGCTGACTGCCAAACGCAAAGCATGCTGTTATCAGAGTATAAAAACCCATCACAAATACATGCGTACAACACAAATGTATGTCTATAGCTTATTTTCGATACACTCCTTAGGTGCATGGGAGAAAAATCTGCAGCGGCAAATGTTTTGAAGGTTTTGCACAGCTGCCGCTCCAGAATAAAAATCATTAAACTAATGTTGAACAATTTTGAAACACTATTGGTACACTTCTCACTGGAATGTAGTAACTGTTGAAATTCGAGTTCTGAAGAAAATGCAATCGTATGAAAATGATCATGATGTTGGTGGAATAATTATTACGAATCGTACAAAATCAAAGTAATCCATGCTGTTGGAATGTCTGAAAATAACAACCAGGTCAACACAGTAAAGCAAAACGTACGTCAAAAATTAACGGATCTATTTCTCACGTAAACTGTCTTATTTCGGAGATCTAACAACATTATACATATTTTCGTTTCATTTTTCCCACTATCCACCGAACGGATCGGGCCACAAAATACAATCGACAGAATGAACCCCGGAGAAATGATTTTTGTCACTGTCACCATTGCTACTGAGCAGATGCGAACATTACCTGTTGGAATAAAGTATGGCGCTATTGAATTTCTGTGAAAAATAGATTTATGGAACCACTCACTCATTTGGCAATGAATGGACCAGGACTCAGGTGAAAGCGAACCCTTCATCTTTGGTTGTGATCGGCACTTCGAAAAGCGATTTGAATATCTTTTTTCGAATCTGATACGGCAAGGACAATATGTTTCTTACTTACTTATGGAAATATGCTCTTTGACCGAAACGTGGTGTCTGTGGGAATAGCAATAAAGGATGGTTCCCTTCAGAGGAAATCGAGATAAAGCAAAATTGAATATTCATTGTAGCCCTTTGGGAATCGAGATGGTAGGAAACCGCAGCCCGAAACGGCGAGGTACATAAAATAATTGCCACTACATATTATAAAATTTTATTGACAGCTTCAAACATGCTTGCCCATCGGTTTGAAGTGAAATAACATTTATTGCTATTTCCAGCTAGCATCAGCAGCGAGGTCTTATAAAAATATATCCGACAGAGACCGGTCATCTGATCCAATTCGCCGCCAACGATTCAAATTCCGAAACGGTCGGATCGAGGGGGAAAATGCTCCGCTAATCATAAATAGCTCGGCTGGTGTGGCGATGTACTGCCGGAAAACAGACATAAACGATTTACACACTCCAAAGGCAGCAACAGAAGCCACTGTGTCTGGCTGGGCTTCCACACGTTCTCCAATAACTCCCCGGTCGGTTTATTGCTTTATTTTCCAGTATCAATAAAACATCTGTGTGTTCCATGGATTGGTGCAAGCAAGCACCTGTGGGGCGTAAGAAGGGCAGCAACCGAGGAAACATTCCGCGAAAGTTGATCCATGACCGGAGGTAACGGGAACTAAACTATATCCAAACTCTCGTCCGACCCCGGTAGAATTGGAATTCTTTCTGTGTGCTGGAATGGTAACAGCTTCCCATAGAGTTATCGCATTACCCCGGGCAACCCGAAAATCCGGGTGTGTTGTAGCAACTATCGAGTTTGTGGGTACAGACACCGACTGTCGGACAGACTAACGAAGTGGTTGCTCTCCCGCGAAAATGTGAGATGAAATTCCTATCTTGGCTAGTTACGTGGGAAAATGAAACTGGCATCGTGAATCAGAGCCAATCAGATAGAATAAAACTCTCCACACGTCAAGTGATAACGAGTCTAATTTAATTTGTTGAGCAGCCGTAAGACATCTTCAAGCAAAATTCGATTGAACTAAATTTTTGTCCATTCATCAGCTAAATGAGATCTAATTTCAAATTATAAGAGTAAACTTTCCGTCGGGGTAAATCCCCCTGCCGCTGCTTGTCTAAATTCCATCGGCACCGAAAATGTGAACATTTGCATTGCTCCCTACCTCGGTGTTTCCACCAGTGCGCAGTGAATTATATTATTGAACTTTGGGGGCCAGCGGATTAGGTCTTTCCGTTTTCTAATTTCATTTCTTTGGCTCCACGGGAACAACGGACCTGAGCCAGCTGCTGCCGGCATGAAAATTGCCTGGAATTTTTGAAATACTTTTCGCTCTACGAGTTTATATACCTACTCTGCAGAAATAATGATAATCCCCGCGGTTAGCAGACCCTCGCGTTAGAGTTCTGCTTAAGAAATGAAAATAATTACCGAGCCCCTTTCTGTTTCCGAATCGGTGGGAGATTTTCGGTTAATTATCAATTAAAAGCTTCTAAATCGGACTGGCAGCATTCCTAGATGCGAACGGTGGTTTCGAATTCCGGCAACATGAATTAGACGCTTTATGCTCCAGATTCCAATTTCATGGGCAATTTTAAACTCAGCAAAATTACGGCATGGTCTCATAGAACAAAAAACCTGTTACCAAGTATAGACTGCTAACATAAATTGTCAATGTCATGAAAAACACCGGATTATATCAGATTAAAATTGCATGAAGGTTTAGTATTCTGCATTCATCCTAACTATAAGGATGAGTGTGATTCTGACTGTCCTTTCGAATTTAGACAACCGTCCTAGATAAGTTTCTTTTTCCCAGGAACAAGCTTTGCCGTCATTAATAGCATACACGTACACCGCACCGGCATTTTCTAGTGAACGGATTTATTTTTTAACCAACTAAATGGTAGATTGAGTTTTATAATGGATTCAAATTCACGACTCGAAATGTGCTGTGAATAGTTGTTTTTATATGAACTGTTTAATGTTTTAATCCTACATGAATCAATTGAAAGGCAAGCTAAATTTGCAGAATTTAGGGTATTTCACGACTGATTCTTAATTCTCTTTATATATACGACGGCTTTTGCGACAGAAAAAAAATTCATGGCATTTATATTTGAAAAAGGTTGCACTTAGGAAACACGTTATTTAATGAATGTTCGAAATTTTTATACAAAAAGATTATCATCCATCGTTGTGATCCAACTCAAACTTCATTAATTAATTATTAATACATTGTTTTCTCTTAAAATTAAAACTTGAATCGTCATTTAAAGATAAATTTGGCAAAACATGCATTTCACGTTATTGCCCTTCTCTACAGAGAGGTAATAGAATTGCTGGAAAATTGACTTTGAACGGAGCCTCGGAGACCCGTAGTGTTGTATACCGTTCTTTTTTTTTTCAATTATATAATTTATTAAGGCACACTGCTTAAGCTCTAAGATGCCAAGGGCTTTTTCTAATTTTAATTTACAAATAACTTAAAACTAGGATAGTATATTAAGATAATGTAATGACTTTGGCAGATCCCGCCTTCAGCTGGCAATCGGCACCGGCCGGCGTACTGAATGTAACACGTTGGTAAGTATCTTGGTATTAGCCGCTTTTTTCTGTCCGTGTGGGTTCGCGGGGAACACCCCCAGGCTACGAATACCAGGCGGGTGGCCCATATTCATCTCATAGACTACAGCGGCCGTCCGTGGGCAATAATGATGATGTTACGGAGGAAAACGAAAAAAAAAAATACAGAGAAGTAAATATTACGGAGAACAGAGTAAAAAGGGGATATGGGAACAAAATGACTAAGAACGACAAAGATCTAATTAGTTGACATCGAGATGGTGAAAAACGTGGGAGGGGGAAGCAGAAAATTTTGTGACAGCAGAAAGATCTTGTTAGTTCCAATGAAGATGGTGGACAGACGAGGGATGGGGAGATTCGGGCGGATGTTAGTGTCGAACCTGTGGGTGGAGTTTCTTCTTAGCATCAGTCGAGGAACAGGGGTAACTAACGCAGATTACACTTGTATATTAATGTGTTTAAGGAATTTATATATGAGTAACATATATGATATATCCCGACTCGCCAACACATCTCGAACCGGAACATCAGGTGGTCTACCTCGGGCCCTGAGGGAGTCCTTTAAAACAGACCTGGCGTCACAATACCCCACACATGACCATACGACATGCTCGATGTCCTGATAACCGTTGCCACAGGTGCAGAGACCGCTCTCCATGACCCCAATACGCCGAAGATGTGCGTTGAATGTGTAGTGATTAGACATGAGCCGAGACATAACACGAATGAAATCGCGACTCACGTTCATCCTCCTGATAATGGAATGTAGCCATCGTCCCAGTTCGTCATTACTCCATGAAGTTTGCCAACTTTCAAGTGCTCTTCGACGAGAAATACTGAAAAATTCATTGAAGCAGATTGGTCTTTCATAAATATCACCTTCTAATGCGCCCACTTTAGCCAATGAGTCTGCCTTTTCATTTCCCGGAATGGAACAATGTGAAGGGACCCAGACTAACGATATTGAATAAGACCGTTCAGATAAAGTTCGCAAGTGTTCCCGTATTTTCCCCAGGAAATATGGGGGATACTTTCCTGGCTTCATTGCCCGGAGAGCTTCTATTGAGCTTAGACTGTCCGTGACAATGAAGTAATGGTCTTTGGGCAACGTTTCAATGATCTCGAGGGTGTACTGAATAGCAGCTAATTCTGCGACGTAAACTGAAGCCGGATCACTGAGTTTGTACGAAGCGGTGATGTTCTGATTGAAGATGCCGAAGCCTGTGGACTCGTTGATGTTTGATCCGTCAGTGTAAAACATCTTTTCACAGTTGACTGTTCTAAATTTATTATAAAAAATATTTGGGGCCACTTGAGGGCGCACGTGATCCGGAATTCCACGAATCTCTTCTCTCATGGATGTGTCGAAAAACACAGTAGAATCAGAAGTATCCAACAAATGAGCACGGTTGGAAACAAACGAAGAAGGATTAATATTCTGAGCCATGTAATCAAAATACAAGGACATAAAACGGGTCTGAGATTTGAGCTCGACAAGCCTTTCGAAGTTTTCAATCACCATCGGATTTAAGATATCGCATCGGATTAGCAATCGATATGAGAGATCCCAGAATCTATTTTTCAACGGTAAGACGCCCGCAAGCACTTCGAGACTCATCGTATGAGTCGACTGCATGCAACCTAAGGCAATACGCAAACAACGATACTGAATTCTTTCCAGTTTAATGAAATGGGTGTTCGCGGCGGATCGGAAGCAGAAGCATCCATATTCCATTACGACAATATCGTTGTTTGGTACAGCCTGATCAGGTCTCTTGTATACCGTTCGATTGAGCTCGATGAGATCGAAAAATGTCTGTGTGTGACCTTTCAAAGATTCGTTTACCGCTCAATTTTCTCATAGAAGGTCAAACCGATTTCAACAAGCTTAGGTTTATTTGAAAGATTCTATTGCAGCAAGTTCAAAGATCAAATGGCTGTCAGTTCTGGTTCCAGAGATATAATGGTATAAGTGACGTAACCAATTAATCGCACATTCGCCTGCATAAATTTCTC
This sequence comes from Malaya genurostris, assembly GCF_030247185.1. Classification (NCBI taxonomy): domain Eukaryota; kingdom Metazoa; phylum Arthropoda; class Insecta; order Diptera; family Culicidae; genus Malaya; species Malaya genurostris. Next base: position 56,663,061 of record NC_080572.1, on the reverse strand, counting down.
GAAGATGACTCAACGAACTTAAGTTTATTTAAAAGCTACAATGTTTAGCTTATAGCGAACATTTCCGGTTCAGAAGATTTAGTCTCATATGCAGGGCCGTAGCTAGAGCCTCGGGGACCTGGGACAACAAATGAATTTGGGGCCCCCCATACGGGAACCTGTTTTTTAATTTCAATGTACCCCTAGGATTGACTACACAGAAAGAAAAGATGAAACTTACACGACATGTAAACCGATAGTACTATTAAATAGACATCAGTTGAAACGAAAATCTGATTTAAAACCATGATTGATGTAAAATTACATTGAAATTCATTTAGTTTTTCAATGAACAAGACTGTATATTTACAAACCGCTTCGTTTTGTAATGTAAATATCCATTCAATTTCCTGCTCCAAATATGTGCATGAAAATAAATGTAAATTCACAAAATATTTTTTTCTGTGTATAGAAAATTATTTAATTTAGGATATTTTCATGGGCTCTTCAAAATCTTTGCCGAGGTAATGTTCTTTGAGGGCCAACAAAAAAATCGTTTTTGAACCTATACGCGGGCGACTCTGACCGTAAACCGAACACGTTGTACGCACCCTGAACAACAACGCATATAAAAAGAAAAAATAAACAAACTCGCATAGATGCGTGATGCGACCGAGAAAATTTTCAGAGTGAAACTACGCGATTGGAGTCCGATCTAGAGCAACATTAGGTTGCTAAAACAAATTCATCAAAAGTTGTTTTGGCGACTCTGGGTGAGCTCTCGGGCTGCTCTGATCAATAAACGAAAACGGTATTAAACTCGTTTGAAAGCTAATAGTAGGTTTTTGATGAGCTTAAAATATTAAGGGCTGAGGCCAGTGTGTTTTAGGGTTATTTGGAGGGCTATTTTCACGCTTCAAATCCAATTTTCTCATAAACGGAGAAGAATATCAAAAAACCCAACTAACAATCTTTTAGAAAATTAGTTTAGATTATTCTATGAAAATTTCAGAACGATTCATTGACATTAGCGGTCGGGAAAATCTTTTTTTTCTGAAGAAAGAATTGCATAGCTGAAAACGCCGTCTTTCAACTTGTTCATTGAATATTTGCCTTCAAAAGCATGGATGCGGCCGGTGTTGGTGATTGCCGAAAATTTGACAGAAGCTGCTATATTGCTATCTATATTGTATACAACATTTTTTATCTGGTAGTGAGGTTTCTATGCCCGGTGAAAAAAAAACGGCGGCCCCACTGAAAAATAGTTGGCCAACACGTTTCCTGATGAAAACAAAACAATATGTAAAAGCGATTCACACGCAGCATCAAGCGACAATCACCTGCATGGAACGATTACGGAACAACAACATTAATTGTAAGCAATTCATATGAAAGGACATTACGTCAAGTTCACGGAACATTTTAACGTCGGATACGTGAGCAATATTCGGCTAAAAAAAATAATAAAAATAATCTGGACGTCGACGGAAGTTGATTGATCGTCTGGATCGTGTTTAATGCATGCGTTTCCGGTTGAAAACAAACCAATCTCATTTGCATTTGTGGTTGTAAGTGAGCTGTCAGAGAGCCTAAGAAGATACTACCAGAGCTCGAGTCTCTCAATGCATGAACCGCGAGAGAATTTTGCTACATTTCTTCGCTCCACTTCATACTCTGAGTATTTCACGCCCTTAAAAAAAAATTACAGTCTGATAATGATCGTTGCTGTGTGGAATTTCCCAAGAGAGAATCGCAAGTTGACAATTCTCGGTTAATTTTTCAAAAGGGCGTATAAGCAAGTGACAGTTTCTCTTTAATCGCTCTCTTTTTCGATTATTGTGATGTGATTAAAAAGATTTTCTTTTATATCACTATTCTGTTTGAAAGTCGAAAGTTTCGGGTATCATTTCATGCAAAGAGTTGAGTGATAAACGTGGAAACCGCTTGGTAATTAATAGAAGAGAAAGTAAACTAAGAGAAACTATCACTTGCTTATACGCCTTTTCGAAAAATTAACCGAGAATTATCGCAGAAAATCAAATCGATGATTCAACTTGTTGATGCTCATACTAGGTTGCAATATTTCAAAACCCTTGTGTGGAGCATTCACATACATTTTCATAGACACAACCTATACAAAGGTTATAAGCACATAGTTAGAATAAGCGGCAATAGTAAAATGATTCTATCGCAATTATCAACTGCCTGTATTGAATCGGATCGCGAAACGTGAATAAGCGATCGTTTGTTGCTTCAGAGAGGATCCCCACAGCAGCGTGCTAACCTATGACTCTCAGAAATGTCATCGAGAGAAATTCGCTCTCGCACTGGTGTCTATTCTATGTTAAACGAGCCATGCCGTGTTTTTGTTGTTGCGATGATATCCGTCTCTCTTTGATGGCACTGATTCAATCGTGTGAAGAGTTGCCAGTGAGTGTTCTTTGATACGATAAAAGCCATCCTTGCGCATCGTTTCTAGTAGATAAAATTACATATTTTAGATAATTAGCGGTTGAAACTTCGACTAACAACAAATATCATGGTTTTCTCTAACAGCAACGACAATTTTGCTTACAAAGGTTCGCTTCGAATTTTACATAGCATAGACTCTACTTTTAAATCGCGTCCTTTATTTCAACCAGAATCAATATTAAACAGATTTGGACTCTTATAGTACTCCGTTCGTCTTACGCGAAAGGCATTGATTTTCATTGGAATTCGGCTCATTCTTCACATTTGAAAAATTTGCTAAATGACCTTGATCATCGAGTTTTGGATTGATTTTATCAGCTGCTCTCGTCACCATCAAACTAAACGGTTCTTCTGAGTGCATCAATTATTTCTAGAAATAAGTAAATTTCGCCTATATACAAGTGAGTATATGTGAAAGAACAAAAACTGTTGCCCAAATATTACAAGTAAACAGCTCGAACAACCCCATAGAGCTAGAAAAACGGTACCGCCATTCACCTCAGCTCCAGTAGTCATCTCATATATGAAAACCATTATCTAGAGCTAGATCTACTGTCTCTGCTCGATAAATTGACTTTACGGGTAAGATGAAAATAGCACCAAGCTTTCTAGTTTCAAATTGATATAACAGCAGTATTGCAAAAATTTCGAGCTATTTTTTCTGCAGTTTTGCTTCTTAGAGTCGAAGCAGAGATATTCATCACAATCCGTTGATTGAATGTCGGGTATTCGGCCAAATTACATGGCGACAAATGAGATGACTAATGGTACAATTGCCCTATATTTTTAGAGTACCAAATTGATCTCCTACTATTTCTTCCTGGACACAATTTTTGCACAATCTTAAGTTTCCCTGCTTCATTGATTTGAATGAAGTGCATACAAAAATGTCCTGTGTCCTTTATAAAAATCAGTCTGGGTCAAATTGGGTTCTCCATCCGTGCATAACATGTGGGTAACGTGTACAAAATTTCATCCAAATCAGGGTATTTCATCCAAATCAGGGTATGTTAATTATTTTCAACTCTTATTTTAATAACAGTTCTAGATAAAAGTTTTAGCTTCCAACAGGATGATCTAGATAGCTCTTATTGGATACATTCAGAACAACTTCCATCAAATTTAAATAAAAAGTATCTAACAGTGTGGATAATTAATATTTTAAAATTTAATTTAAAAAAAGAACATCATTCACAAAGTGATAATACAGCTCCATTTGCATTAAATAGAGCATCAGCCGATTATGTATTCCATCGATTATGCACATGGTCTTTCCTTACCAGCCAGTCTGTCAGTACTGAAAGCTGCTGGTGGAGATTGCATCTAACATATGTACATGTTTTTTTGATCGGTTGTTGAACTGGTGAGGCGGTAAGAATGTCTGAGGTAAATACGGTAAATTATGAAAATGCGAAAAATCGATTTTTCGATAGCATCACGCGTCATCAGGTGAGTGGCTGTGAGAATCGTTTCAATACAGCAGGAAAATGAGATTTCTTAATTTCGAATCAAATGAAATTAGGAATCGTATCGGTTCCATTTTCTTTTATTTTCTATAAACAAAATTGGAAAGAAAACCTCTTGTAATCAAAGCAAAATATTAATCTCTACAGTTTTATTCTACATTAATGCATCTGAAAATTGTTTTTCAAGTAATAACTTATTAAGACGGACGACGTCATAAACTAAACTTATTTTCAGAATTCATACTGCTGCAATTATCCTTCAAAAATATTGCATTTGAATGATCTTTCCTGGAATGCATAGGAACGTGTGCCACAGGAACAGCACAGTTAATTGCACGTCCCCATCAAGAGAATATACTGTCCTTGACCGGTAATAAAACTGTTCAATTTTCGTCATTTTTGCTTTGTTGTCCGGTGTCTAATGCATGCATGGATGCATGCATGACACTATAAAGGACACTGCATCACTGACTAATCCAAAATTGACAACCTTCGCATGGCTTAATGAGAGTCTCAACTGGTCCCAACCTTGATGTCCGTCGAAAACAGGACGACCCCCTAGTGTGTTGGTGTGCAGTGCGTCGTGTGGCCTCTCGTGTTGGCAATTATCTAATAATTACTCTCCCTTCCTGTATGGAAAGGTTCCTACCCGGTACCTACGGGCTCTGTAGACGCATGCATCCAAATTCAAGGCTCAATTATTCAAACTTCTAGGCAATCAGTTTTTCGCCTCCTGCTTTGTCCTGTCAGACCGGACGGACGAAAGCTGCAACCTTCAGCAATTATTACACCAAATAACCGTATTTTTTATTTTCTTCGTCCAAACCTTCGCTTAACAAAATTCTACTCGTTTGTTTGTGTACGGGAAGGTCTGAAGTTATTCCTGTTGAACAAAGCGCAATAGACCAGTTTCGCTGTAAACAGTATACTTTCTGAGAATTGGTTGTTCTAGTTATTCAAGTCGTTCCTATTTCAAACTGTGACTCGCAAGTCAGTATCATCCGACTATTATCGAAACAAAAATAGCTATAATTGTTCTTTATTTATGATAATTATCACTTCTGAAAATTTTCACCTGAATAACTTATACCTCCCATTGCCCGGCTCGAGTACAATTCGATGTTTGTTATTCAACGTCCAACGGACGGTGATCGCGTTCCACAGTGTAACCGTCGGTGCTGAGGAAGTTTTCAGAAGTTTCAATGGGCATCCGCATAGAAAATAAACCGGAGAAAATTTACAATCATCTTTGTTTGCTTTGGACTTCACTTATAACATTGGAAATGCTCACACTTCTCAAGCCTCTCCAAGTGGACCACTCTCGGCTTGTACATGTATGAAACGGCGAGATACTTATTTTGTTTCAATAGGCAATGAGTCTAGGAGATAATGGCCTGATCCACCTAGCGGATAAAACTGTGTAACTATAGTATTGCTAATGTTATGAATTTTTACACTCTAGCGTTAAAAATTTTGACAAGAACTTTTTACTCTCGCACTAATTTTAGTACAAATGTCATATGCCGTTCTCATCAGCGATGGCAGGGTCAATTTCAAAGCCTTAAAAAGTTGGTGCAATCAAACTGTTGCAGTGGCAGTGGAAAAAAACTTCACTTTTTAGCGAGCAAAAATAAATGCTGATGTCAAAGATGTAAATTTCAAAAATGTCAATTTAAAATTTGATAATAAGTGAAATGTTAAAATATCTGCAGCGTTGATCACAAATTCAGAAACATAAATCTGCGTAATATTTTTTTTCGCAAAAGTTTATTCAAGTACAAAATGCGCAATACATGGTATTTTATAAACTCTATCTCATTAGTAGAGTCACTATGTTATTTTGCCGATTCTCGCTTTAAATCAATGAATCGAATACAGTATCGTTAATTCTAAGATCTAAGAAGCAATACCGCAGAAAAGTATTTAGAAAATTGTTCAATAATGCTGTTATAGCGGCGCGAAATCTCGAAGCGAGGGCTTTTTTTCATCTTACTCTTAAAGTCAATCTATTATACAGGCACAACTGATCTCACTCTAACGAATAATTTATGTCTACAGAACTATTCATTGAAAAGTCTATGTATTCCAATATAGTTTTGCATCGATGATGGTTTTCAGTCATGTTTTCGATTCAACTACTCTCTATTTAAAATTAGTATTGATTTGCATGTTAGGTAATTTTTTTACCTTCTTACAATGTGAAATATTTTATTCAAATTTAAACATTTCCTCCACTATAGATTAGAGATTTTAAATTCAACTACGGAAACTTCTTCGAAGAATTTGTCTTTACGAAATTGTCACTTGAGCGTATAGTAGAATCAGGGATGTGTTGTGGTAAACCCCGTTTTATACGTAGAATACCTAATCAGAAACAAGGAAAATACTTGGATTTGTTAATAATTAAAAAAAAAATGAATTAAAAATTTTGAAAAATACATTAGGAATCGGTGTGAACTCCAATCGATTTAAGTTTCAAGATGAATAGTTTGTTAGATTTTTCAATCGTTGGTTGTATTTGTCAGCAATCTTATCATCATCGAATTGAATTTTGAATCCGTCCAAAACTTCGTCAAATGGATCAGAGTTTGTGAGATTCCTACGTGCACGATGTTTCCTGCGTAGAAAATGCATAATACTGTAAGTAAGTCTAAGATTAACTAGGTTCGAATTTGTAGGACATATTTGTTACTGGCAGCGATGCCAACACAACGGATTTATCCGTAGATCTACGGATTTCTGGCTTTTCTAAGGATTTACGAATGAACCTCTTGAAATCAACGGATTTTGCATTATTTCTCCAGATATCTACGGGAAATAAGTAAATATGGGGTTTCAATTCTGTAAACGGCCAATGATGCATCTGTCAAAATTCATTTTAAAGAAATATTCTGGATGATTTGGCACTCACTGGTAGTCAGTTATAACAGTAATCAAAAACGATATGTTTTATCTTTCATCTGGCTGATTTAACAATTCAGAAATTACTCTTCAAAGTAGGTGTTGACAAATGACTTACTGGCCATTATCAGGAAAAAACATTTATAATATTTTTATTGTGGTTTTCAGCGTGCCATAGAATGCGACGGAATCACCGCAGAATAGCAAAATACAGGTGCCAGGTTGCAGATTTGCATGGAAATAGGCCGATTTAAAATTTAAAATTTTACCTGGCATCTCTGGCCAGAAGTTTAACAGTTGTTTCCCGCTTGTGAGGAATTCTGGCAACCGTCAGAAGGCTGGCTGCATTTCGGCTGCTGTCAAAATTGTCCAGGCGAAATTGCGTCATCAGCGGACCTTACACGATCTTGAAAGTGTCATTACTAGAGAATAATATCATTTTAACGAACGTGTATGGTGCAGTAATGACGAGTTTTCTGCAAATTTGAAATATCATTACCTAGTCATCATTAAAAATGACTAAAATAATTCTCGTGTTAGGGCCGCTAATATCTCGCCGTACGTGTCTTGTTTATTTCTCTCTTTCTGTTTTTTCTCTTGTTTTTATTCTACTTCATTTGATATTCGTCAATTCCGCATGTACATACAAAAAACGAAACTTGAGACAAGGTAAATGAAATTAAAATTTGGGTATATTTGGTATTGATAAAGAAATGTTATTGGCAATAACATTTTCCATAATTAGTATATATGAAAAAATTAAAACAAGACGCGGATAATGTAGAACCGATTCAAAACGATTCTGCCAATCTTGTATGGCAAGAATCCGACAGAAACAGAACTGTTAATAACCGCTAGGCGAAATTCTCTGCCGGAAACGGTTGTTGCATTGTTGCCGGGGTTTTGCTGGAATTCTGGTATAATTTCTGCAAAAACGACTGGCAGCCATAGCCAGCCGCCTGAGAGAAGATCTGCCCGCCGCGTACAAGTGGGTTACAGCATTTTTATATTGCGGATTAGAGCGAATAGCGAAATAAATTGTCAGGTTGATTACAGGCAATTACAGATTTAAAAGGTAATATTCTCTAGCAACAAGAATTATTTGTTTGTTCAATAAAAGCATCAACAAGTCTGTTTTTGTCAAAGACGACTGAATTTTTAGAATAGACGATTCACAATTATATTAGTGGCTTATTTCTATGGTTGGAATTGATAATGTTTCGAGGGAAGCACGAGATTTTAAAGACAAAGACGTTAATTAATAATACAATACGTTAATAGAAAGCATCATTGCATAATTATTCTGGTTATAAAAACAATTGTCATTTAACGGCCAATTAAAAAAATATTTTTCTGGTTTTTGGTCTCGAAGGGGTTTAATCGATGCGAATGACAGTTTTGCTATCTTTGCGGCATTTTGTCGCTATCTTGTCGCATCGCAACTTTTGTTAACCTCCAATGAAAATCACTATACATCATTTTCATATATATTGTTGGTCTGTCAGTTATATAAGTAATCTTACATCTATTCGCCACCGATCACTCATTTTTGGAAGCCTTTATGGCTCAGAGCCCCATACGTGCGGGGTTAAATAAACGACATCAAAATAATTTTATACATATATATAGGTGATTTTTTAAGAGCTTGAGAACTTTTTTAAACAATAAAACGCATAAAATTTGCAAAATCTCATCGGTTCTTTATTTTAAACGTTAGATTGGTACATGACATTTACTTTTTGAAGATAATTTCATTTAAATGTTGACCGCGGCTGCGTCTTAGGTGGTCCATTCGGAAAGTCCAATTTTGGGCAACTTTTTCGAGCATTTCGGCCGGAATAGCCCGAATTTCTTCGGAAATGTTGTCTTCCAAAGCTGGAATAGTTACTGGCTTATTTCTGTAGACTTTAGACTTGACGTAGCCCCACAAAAAATAGTCTAAAGGCGTCAAATCGCATGATCTTGGTGGCCAACTTACCGGTCCATTTCTTGAGATGAATTGTTCTCCGAAGTTTTCCCTCAAAATGGCCATAGAATCGCGAGCTGTGTGGCATGTAGCGCCATCTTGTTGAAACCACATGTCAACCAAGTTCAGTTCTTCCATTTTTGGCAACAAAAAGTTTGTTAGCATCGAACGATAGCGATCGCCATTCACTGTAACGTTGGGTCCAACAGCATCTTTGAAAAAATACGGTCCAATGATTCCACCAGCGTACAAACCACACCAAACAGTGCATTTTTCGGGATGCATGGGCAGTTCTTGAACGGCTTCTGGTTGCTCTTCACTCCAAATGCGGCAATTTTGCTTATTTACGTAGCCATTCAACCAGAAATGAGCCTCATCGCTGAACAAAATTTGTCGATAAAAAAGCGGACTTTCCGAATGGACCACCTAAGACGCAGCCGCGGTCAACATTTAAATGAAATTATCTTCAAAAAGTAAATGTCATGTACCAATCTAACGTTTAAAATAAAGAACCGATGAGATTTTGCAAATTTTATGCGCTTTATTGTTTAAAAAAGTTCTCAAGCTCTTAAAAAATCACCCTGTATGAGTACACATGAAACCAAATCTACGGATTTCACCTCAGGGAAAAGTGGCATCACTGGTTACTAGCAAACGAATCAACTTCGGCTATTCCGGTCCTCGAAATTAGGTTTCGGAAGTATTGGAAATAGTGGTCAAAAACTGCAAAAAAGGATCAACCTTATTTTTCTTCAAGATGGCCACATCAATTTTCACAAACTTATATATTTAAAGAAAAAGTTTTACGGCTTCATACAGAATCCCTGAATTCGTTGTGGATAATACTCCCAGTTCCGGAACTTCAGGGTGTTTGTGATTCGTAGATTTGAGTAATATGAGAAAATCATCATTGTACCACAAAATGGATTAAAACAGGTTTTTTTTTAATGTATTCATTGCAATATGAGTTCAATTCAATTTGTTAAGATTTAAGCTGGGTGCTCAGTAGAGATGGTCGGGTATCGGGTATTTTACCCGAAACCCGACCCGTACCCGTACCCGACGGGTTTTTGGTCGGGTACGGGTAAAAATTTTTATTTTCTATCGGGTACGGGTCGGGTACGGGTAAAAAATTTTACTGCTCACTCGGGTACGGGTCGGGTACGGGTAAATTTTTTTTTCTGATCGATTACCCGACCATTTGTAATTCACATAAATGTGTTTACAAGTTGACGAGAATTTTTTATTGCAAAACAGTTCTTCCGAAAAATAAACAATTTGATTAAAGGGGTTTTGACATTCGCGCCTAGGACCAGACCTGACAACTGGCATCTTTTTCCAGAAAAAACATTTCTTTTCTTCATTTAAAAAAACGATCAATCATAGTTACGTGAAAAGTTATGTGAATATTTCCCGCCCTACTTTGTTTATAACATATTTAATAAGACACACTGCCTTAGTCCTAAGATGTTGCGGTCAGAATCTACTTTTCACGTAGGTTTTAATGGACTGCCATTTAAAAGCTGTTTAATGCACAATCCAGTAAAAATTATTTGATTCATATATAAAATGTAGTGTAGTACTCATATCACATTCAGATACCAGAAAACTTTTATTTTAAATATTGGTTGGAGATTTTCAAAATTTTCATATAAATCATTAAGATTCTTACCATAAAAACATGAACATTTATTTCAGAAAATCTGCATAGAAGTTCTTCCTATTCTTCATTTCTGGGTGGTGTCACCTCACTTGAAATGACACCGATTAATGGCACAGCAAGTTGGGCTATATTGCCAGTTAATTTTCGTTTCTATTCACTGGACTCGATGCGTGAAAACGTGGAGTCGCAAAAGTACGGGTGAAAATCTTTTCTCGTGAAATACTCAAATTTTCAACGTGTTCACTCGTTGAGGGTTCCAGCGAAGGTGGCACAGAAGTTCAATGGCTGTAAAAACATCGTGGGTGTGGGTTTGTGAGGCTTACAAAACGAGCATATTTGACAGATTAATTTAAATCAAAATCATAATTCATTTTGCTTTGTAGTAAAAAATTGCAACAAAAAAAAAATTCCTACGAATGCTCAAACTACTTACACTTGAAGGACTCACTGTTCACCATGTTCAAAATTGAATCTTTCACAGCGGGAATACACGTACATTATGTGATGTTTGGTCAATTCACGTAAACGAACTGATGATACTCTATTCATTTTAGGGGATGTTCGCATAACATTCATTTTCGTCACGTATAATATTGAATTTGACATTTGGAACCATTTTACGTGATTTTTCAGGTGATTCGAATGTGAATTTTTATTTGTGTGTCAAGATAATGAGCACGCTTACTTGTGGTTCTAAAGAATTGAATTAAAAGTCGCACTGCTTCGTAAAAACCATACCTACCCAAAATTGAATACAACGGGTATTACGACATTTTGGGTAAATATGCTTCTCGAAAAATAAATATAAAGTACCAAAGACATTGGAAATCTATTATGCTTCACAGTGTATTCATATGTTTAAATGTAAACAAGCATTTTAATGTATTTTACTTACCAACTAGAGCCTGATACGGCTCACTATCTAAAACACTTTATTTTTTCCATCCTGAATTTTTGTAAAATTTTTACTACTCATTCGGGTCGGGTACGGGTACGGGTAATTTTTAATCGGGTACGGGTCGGGTCGGGTAAAATTTTTTTATTTTTTATCGGGTACGGGTCGGGTACGGGTAATTTATTTTTATTTTTGTTCGGGTACGGGTAATTTTTTAAATTTTTGATCGGGTACGGGTCGGGTACGGGTGAATTTTTTTGCTGATCACTCGGGTACGGGTCGGGTTCGGGTATAAGAATTTCTATACCCGACCATCTCTAGTGCTCAGTCACAAGTGGTGACTTTTCATTTACATTGAACCGAATTTCTTGTAGGAAAAATTGTAAACCTGCTTGTAACGTATAATGGGGTAATATGAACTTATATACTAAATTATTAACTAGTACAGAGAGCGAATCAATTCAATTGAAGATTGCATCGATTTTGGTCGGAATTTGCTTATAATATTTCGTGACATTACATCTAATGGTTCTATATTTGTGAGTCTGTGTAACTCATTTGTACTAAACCAGAGATTTTGCTCAGACTTTGTCAATTCCAAGCCATTCAATTTGGTTACGTGAATATTGTTTTGTTTTAGAAAAAAAGCTGTGGCCTTATGGGGATTAAATTACATTCTAAAATATGTATCTGTATTGTGACGTTTAATATGCACATTCAAAGTGTTGTGAGATGCATAGAGAGTATGGGCAGTGACGTGATATACTGGCCCGTCGAGAGGGTAGGGGGAAAGGGAGGAATCCTCCCGGGCTCGGAATTTGAATATTCAAAATTAGGTATTTAAAAATCTCTTGGTTCGATGATATTCCCATGCTCTTGTTTAGAGGCCCGTTAAATTGCAGCCCCCCAGGCCCGAATTTTCTCTCGGTGGCCCTGGTGATATATAGTATAATTCAATGCTGATAAAAAGTTATTATTTTGTAAATATTTCTTCTTTGGCCGATTCCAACAAACCACTCAGACCAAAATTTTGTAACAGATACAGAGTGAGAATTACTATCCATCGTTTGAGGCCAAGTTACAAAGAACGGAAAAAGCCCTCTAAATTTTGCCTAAAACTGATTACAAATTGTATTTTATTCAGTTACTCGTTAAACGAACTGATTTAGTCTATGTCGCTACCTTGTTCCGGCTGCGGAGGTATTGAAAACAGTGGTTAAAAACTCCGTAAACCGTTGTTTTCATTCAAGAGACTCACGGACACTTCTGAAACGTTCGTGCTACTGATAAACGACTATTTTCTTTAGAGTATCGATTCCGAAATACTCTTCTAACATTTGCTATGTCGTCGCACCATTGAAACCCGTTTTAAACGCAAAATTTAATGCAAGCACGTTGTTGCAAATTCAATTCCATTTTGAAAACTGTAAAACATCGAGGACACGCACAATCGCAGATGTACTCAATACAGCGTAACTTTTACAAATGTCCAGGAATCAAAGCTGAAAATTTAATATAAAATCAATAATAGATATGGCAACCTAGAAAAATCCAATCGGGTGACTGAGAGCGCACTGATGAACGGTAATTTTTTAAATCACAACTCGACATCTAAATGCATAAAATTATTCTCTACACCTCTGTTATATTCTCAGTCCTAATTATCATTATTATCATTATTATTCCGAAAAGAAATTTGAATCCGTTTAGGCACATATTATGTGGGAAACCATGATAATAAAGTTATTTGAAGCTTAATTAAAGCATAACAAGGTTTTTCATAAGTTGCACAATCGTTACAGTCGCTTCTTTTGAGGTGAACATGAGAGTGCTTCTGCAAAACTTCTATAACTGTTAGTACAAGTTGGTGTTTTACTGACAAATTGTTTTAGATGTTGCTACAGTTGCCCTAAAACGATTTTTGCAGTACTGTTGTGGAGCTTAACAGTGATAATTTGTACAATCCATTTTAAAATGTAATAAAAATCTGTCTGAACATATCTAACATAAATATCAAATCTGCCGCAATTGTAGAACATCTTGAAGTTCAACAAGTTATTCTAAACCGTAGAAGATCAGATCAGTTAATACGGAGATGTCGAAAATCAGCGATAAAATCATCAAATTTCTAGAAACTACCAGGGCATGAAGTTTGGAATGTAGAATGGCCTCCTGCATGGTGGATTTTACAGTACGAATGAATTTACGTGGAACAGCATCCACACGTTCGCTATCAATATGATAAGGAGGTGACTAAACGATAGCTGAATATCCGAGAGTGGATATGCAGGTCTGCAAGAGGCGAATATAATATATATGGAGCTGTTGTGCAGTTTCCCATTTTAACCGACATCTCACGACCACAAAGATACTTATGACTGCATCCAATCTAATAAGATGCCACTAAATTAAGTCTGTCGAGTTTTGAAATTGTTACTTGATGGTTTAGTTCATCGAAATCACGATGGTATGATAATTCTCGATTTCACGTTTTTAATTTATCGATTGATTTTGCAGCTGTTTGGAACGGGGCTTTCACACGAATGGAACAAAAAAATGAATCATCAATCAAATCGAATCGACACGTATCCACGTTTACTAATATAAAAAAATGGTGGCAAAGTTGGTGCATACTTCAAACCACGTTTCAATGTCCCGGTCAACCATATTTCGATTTTCCCACGCACCAAGGCATGGCAATGTATATGCAGTTAAAATAATTACTTTATCGTAGGACGGTAATCACAGCTACACGAGTCAAATTGTAAATAGAAAAACAGTTATTAAATATCCTTTGTGCCTACTTTGTTCTCATTAGAATCTCGTAGTGGCCGTTGTGCAACATAGGAGTATGGTTTATAATAGACTATAATAATTTAATAACTGAATGTCAGTTACAGCGTGGAATAACAAATAATCTCTCTTAAAATGCATACTATTATAGCTGGTTTACCCTAATTAGTATACTTGCCATAGAAGTGGTCCGTATCTAAAGGTGAAACATACAATTAGAAGCATGTATTATTTTTAATTAATTTTCCACTTCTTACTTGACGGAAAATTTTCCAAAGAGATTCCTAAAGCAATCAACAGGAAAAACTAACGTAAAAATAAAATAATCTGACCTAGCTTTGCAGTACACATATCCTTACAAAAAGCAAAGCGTTGGTATTACATTCCTGTAGTGGAATTTGACCTTCTGTTTCAACAGACTTCGCAGCCGATTCTTAGTGTACAGAATCATTGCATGGCTAGTACTATGGATCCTACTGACACTAAGATTCCTTCCAGGTCGGGGCTCGAACATACGACAACTGGCTTGTAAGACCAGCGCCCTATGCATTGAATCACCAACCCGGCCCCTTTTCCTTATGTACTATAGCCTAAAACCTCCGCATAAACATCACCTTTCGAACAAAAAAAAATCATTTGAAGATCGGCCCACGCGTACCAGAGATCATATATATATATATATATATATATATATATATATATATATATATATATATATATATATATATATATATATATATATATATATATATATATATATATATATATATATATATATATATATATATATATATATATATATATATATATATATATATATATATATATATATATATATATATATATATATATATAGATATAGATATAGATATAATGTAATAAAACATAATACAGTATGATACAATATAATATGACATAATGCAATGCAGTATAATACCATACAACATATTATAACTTAACATAAATTAATGCAAAACAATAATATATGAAATAATATGCTATGATACAATGTAACAGTTAATGTCATGTGTCATGTAAATGTGTAAACTGCGTAATAATAATAATAATAATAATAATAATAATAATAATAATAATAATAATAATAATAATAACAATAACAATAATAATAATATTAATAATAATAATAATCCCTTCCGTGGTTGGTGGGCTTAACGGTATTGCAAACATCATCAGATACAATCAATTACAGTTAGAATTTTATATAGATATATGTTACAGCTTTAGCTTACTTATTGAATTTAATGAATGAAACACGGAACGACTTGAATAAGATGTTGATTGCATCACGCTCCAAACATCCGGGGTTTGGAGAGGCCGGTAGGGCTTAACTGAGCTCTGTTTTATGTTTCATTTTCATATTACCGGCCTTCATTACCAGTGTGAAGTGGAAATTAAACGGAGTGAACGTATCCCAATTGGGTTTCACACGATGACATCAACGAACGGTAAATGCAGTCCATCTTTGACGTTTATTGGTGTTTGTGTACCATGGAATACTGTGGAATGAGATAGAATATTGTAGAATAGAGTAAAATAATACAGAATGAACATATGAGCAAACAACTGATAGCTGTCAAACGATGTTCATCCAGTTCATTTTGTGAGGTTGTGTCGTTTTCATGTGGGACCTGATGGGTGAGATGATATGTGAGTGAAGTGTAAGAGAAAGTGTATGCAAGAATGGTAATAAAGGCCACCGTTTCAGCTCAGGTCTAACGATCGACCAATAGTAGAGATAAAAATAGGGTGAAGGTACCCTCATTCATCTCAGCTCCATTAGTCATCTCATATACGAAAATCATTAGTTAGAGTGAGATCTGTTGTCTCTGTTCGATAGATTGACTTCAAAAGTAAGATGAAATTAGGAGCATTCACTTCAAGTTTTCGCGTCGCTATAACAACAGTATTGAACAATTTTCGAACTACTTTTTCTGCGGTAGTGCTTTACAAATCCGAAGCAAAGATATTGTATTCGATTTGATCACAATGCATTAATTGAAAGTCGAGTAATCGCTAAAATAACATGGTGACACTACTAATGAGATGACTCTTGGTACATTAACCCTAGTCAGAATCTATTAGAATAGAAACAGTAGCTCAATGTTACTATGTTTGCCTGGGAAGTACACGTATGTTTGTACGTATGTTTGTGTGTGTGTGTGTGTGAGTATGTTTGCGTGCATATGTAGATGTATATGTATGTGTAAATTAAATGTGTAAATAATTACTAACTCAACATTTCTATTCCATATGAAATTAATTCACACTGAGAAAACTGGAAAATCGAACTAAGAGAAGCCCTTAAACTTGGAAAAGAAGGAAGAAGAAGAAAGAAGAAAAGAAGAAGAATAATGCAGAATACCAGAAATATAAAAAAAAGAAACGAACAAAGAACGCAAGAGTATAGATAAATATGTAAAAAAAATACATCAAGTACCCAACAGGTAAACCCATTTAAAAGATTACTATTATTGTTATTCTATTACCATTAGTACATAATTACATTACTATTACAATTATTACCACTACATTCCATACACACCATTACAAGAACCACATACCACAATTTTCATTATCACAAAACCAGACCTACGATCATTGTCATTAAAAAAACAACAACTAAACTATAAAACACAACCACACATTATAAAGACAATTTTATACAATCTATTTGAATCAGCACAAAATAAAATAGTGACCAAATGGGCACCATAGCCTAGGAACGTCTGTGTGTTGATTTAAAATAGCAGCTCATAGAACTAATAGTACTGTTGTTGTACCGTTGAATTCCACTATGTTATATCACGTCATTACACTCTCACAAAGTCACTATTTTCACAGTCACTATTTTTCGAAAGTGTATAAAACGTTATAATACAGATACGTATTTCGGAGTGCTATTTGCATCCTTCTTCAGTGTATCGGTTTTATAAGTTTATTGAAAGAATGCTGCAATGAAGTTCCTTTTATACAAACGTAAGTAGGTAGAAACGTAAGTAGGTAAACCACAAAATGAAAGGTAAAAACAGGTAACAGAAAACTGGAAGAGTTAAGTGTTTTCTATGTTTGTTTTTATCTTGGATATGGGTAGTAACTGGAAAAGCCAAGAAGATCTATTGCCTTGGTCTCGGTTTAATAAAGAGATGGAGTTATTTTTGAAAATTTCTAAACTTTCTGCTGAATCTAATTTCCATGGATTGGAAATTTGTCTTAAGATTTTTATGTCATTAGTAGAGAGTTCATGATCTTCAAAAAAGGCATGTTCTGCTACTTTTGACTTGAAGTGATGTGGTAGTCCCTTTTCCAATTCTTTGGATGCTTTCGCTATTTCTGAGATATGTTCCTTGAAACGAATGTCCAGTGTTCTCTTTGTTTGTCCGATGTATATTTTATCGCAATGAGGACACGAGATTTTGTATACCCCAGACTTTTTCAAATTCTCTGTAGGATCTTTTGTAGAACCTAGTAGAGTTTTCAATTGGTAGTTCATACTGCTGAACACTAAATCTAAACCAAATTTTCTTAGTTTTGATTTTAGTGGGTGTGAAATGTTTTGATTGAAGTCCACTGATATTCTTTTAAAATTTTCAGAAGGGGGGGTCAAAGTTGTAAGTGATTGTTTTTTCAACAGTCTTAATTTTTTATCGAAGATGGTTTGAATTGTATGCTCTGGATATCCATTGAACTTTCCAATTTCGAAAATAAAGTTTTTCTCTTTTATCGCAGCATCTTTTCTAAGGGGCAAAGATAGCATTCTGTGAATCATATGGTGGAATGCTGCCATTTTGTGTTGATGGGGATGATTAGAAGTATTTGGTATGACACGGTCCGTATTGGTTGGCTTCCTATATATTTCGAAAGTTAAGGATTTTGCCTCCCGGACAATAAGAATGTCCAAGAAAGGTAAACTGTTGTCTTTCTCTTCCTCATAGGTGAATTTAATATTTTTATGTAAATTATTAATTATTTCTGAAAAGTTCGATAAATCGTTGCGTTTGATGATGCAAAATATATCATCTACGTATCTCCACCAGCGATTAGGTAATAATCCCTGCTTATTTAGAAGTTCTTCAAGGTTTGCCATGAATAATTCACATAAAAACGGGGAGAGTGGATTGCCCATTGGTGCCCCTTGTAATTGTTTATAAAATTCCCCTCTGAATTTGAAATAATTTACATCCATGCAAAGCCGAGTTAGAGTAAGATAAGACCGTACTTTGCATTTCCATAAACTACTACTATTTTGTTGAAGTAACCAATCTTCCAACAGATTGATTGAGTCCTTCACTGGGACACTTGGGAATAAGGCGGTTACATCGAAAGATACCATCATTTCGTCATCTTTGATATCGCCTGAATTCTGAAGTTGAGTAACGAATGTCTGTGTGTTAGGAACTGATTTACTGAAGAATTTTTTTGGCATAGATTGGAATTCTTTCACTAGCCATTTGGATATTTTTTGAGTTGGGGCCCCTACTGAAGAAATGATTTCCCTTATTTCGTTACCAGGTTTATGAACCTTTGGTAGTCCTTTTATTTTGGATAAAGAAGGGTTAGAAACTTTGAGACTACTGAGATTGATATCGAAGTTTGGGTTGCATTCATGAAGAGTTTTATCTACTTTTTTAATAATATCTGGAAGGGGGTCGGCTCTTTGTTTCCTATAAGGGCCGTCATTGATTTTTTTAATTATCAGATTATCATAATCTTCTTTGTCCATAATTACCACTTTGTTTCCCTTATCCGCCTTAACATAAAATACAGGCTTTTCCCGCAATTGTTTCACTATTTCTTTATCACCCATTTTTTGTTGATTTTTCAGTGAGGTATTTTTAATGATATCAGCTACAATAGTTCTGGCATCATTAATTTGAGAAAAAGAAAGATTACAGTTATTTAGGCCTGTTTCTACGTCTATAATAACTTGTTCGAGATTTACTTTAGAAGAAATTGCATAATTTAACCCAAGATTGAGAAGTTTTGTTTGTTCGTTGGTAAAATTCTGAGATGACCGATTGATTAGGAAGTCTTCTGAAAACTGTATTGGAGGTTTTGGGGGGCGGCGTGCGGAATTTTTGAAACGTAAATTTTCGAATTTCTTGTGAAGGAGAATTCGTTTTCGCTCAGATTCGCAGTGTTCTGCAAATTTAACTTTGCTTAGGAAAATTTCGAAACCTTGGGGATATTGTTTCGCTAATTTTAAATGAAGATTATAACATTCCAAAGTTTTCACGTTCAGAATGCTAAACAATTTTTTAGTTTTCTCTTTCAGAATTTCGTGTTGAATTTTATTTTGAATATTTTTAGAAAAAGATCTCCCACCCTTTACCTTGCAGCATGTGGGAGTTAATCCAAATCTACTGCATTTTTTCAAAAATGCAATGTCTCTCGATATTCCCACAATTTTCTTTCTTAACTTAATAAACCTATTAGGCTCACTTGGCTTGACAAAAATTTAGTGAGCTCATAGAAGCAAATCTTATCAAGGGTCCAGTCATAAATCAAATAAACATAGATTTCCCAGTGTAATAGTAATGTAGTTGAGCAACCCGTGACAGCAAAAGCACCATCTGGTGGAGAATGGGTGCGTAAATGCTCCTAAAATGCATGCAAAAAGTTGCCTGCGCATTTAACACAACCACAGTAGCTAATGGAAAAAAGTACACCCGTTTGTCACTAGAGGTGCTGTTAGTGTCACCGTACTGTGAGAAATCTATGTTTATTTGATTTATGGTCCAGTGTAGAACCGAAGCAAGGGAATGCTGCCACTGTGATTATTTACAAAAAAATAATAATACTAATAATACATGGTATAATAAACAACAGAATTATATGTTGTAATATACTATGATAAACATAGCACTGGATGGGCTTTAACTTATAAGTCATTTCACACCCTCTCATTCTGCTACTAACGCAGAAGTACCCAGTCGACACCGTTCTATTGACCAAATGTCATCATAGACACACGGGAAGGCATGAAATAGGAACTTGTGAGGACTTATCTTATCACCATTTGACGACCATGATTACTGTACATTTGAGTTTACCGTAAGAACTCGTTTTTAGGTTACCATTCGAGAAAAAGTTTAAATGTCGGAATAACCATTTGTGAGTCACCTAACACAAACGGTTTTGTGTTTGCCAACACCGGAATGATAAACTGTTCTATTGGTGGTGCCACCGACGCCGATATTGTGCCCCAGAGCAGGGCTGCCCTCGGAGGATAAACCCTTCGTGTATTTCACACACCAAAACGCAACTTTCGCATGGATGCACCTTAAGGCCTATTCATATTCGACCGGTGAGGACTGTCAGAGGCACGTTTTTTTCTCTTCTACTTTGACTGAGCGTGTTGTTTGTGCATGGATTGATATGACGAATCCAGCAAAATTTGTAGATCGATCGCAACGATACACAAATTAGGATTCATAAATATTTTATATTGAAGAATGAAAAACACTTAAATCTTCGAATTTTTGGGCCCCCTGAAAATGTCTGGACCCGGGAGTATCCCCCCTTAACTCCCCCTCGCTCCTCTCGACTGTCTCAAAGATTATTATTCCTTATTGTGCCTCAGAATGGGATCGAATGTGTTCAAGTGTGTTATTTATAAGGAATAATTGTATGATTGTTGCCCGAGCATTACTAATATGTGTGTTAAGGTGTGATTGACACACTACTGTAAGCGACCATCTCGAGATCTGCTGTCTTGAAGTGAGAAATCCCTTTCAATTGTAAACGGAACAATAAAAAAATATACAGGGTGATTTTTTAAGAGCTTGAGAACTTTTTTAAACAATAAAACGCATAAAATTTGCAAAATCTCATCGGTTCTTTATTTTAAACGTTAGATTGGTACATGACATTTACTTTTTGAAGATAATTTCATTTAAATGTTGACCGCGGCTGCGTCTTAGGTGGTCCATTCGGAAAGTCCAATTTTGGGCAACTTTTTCGAGCATTTCGGCCGGAATAGCCCGAATTTCTTCGGAAATGTTGTCTTCCAAAGCTGGAATAGTTACTGGCTTATTTCTGTAGACTTTAGACTTGACGTAGCCCCACAAAAAATAGTCTAAAGGCGTCAAATCGCATGATCTTGGTGGCCAACTTACCGGTCCATTTCTTGAGATGAATTGTTCTCCGAAGTTTTCCCTCAAAATGGCCATAGAATCGCGAGCTGTGTGGCATGTAGCGCCATCTTGTTGAAACCACATGTCAACCAAGTTCAGTTCTTCCATTTTTGGCAACAAAAAGTTTGTTAGCATCGAACGATAGCGATCGCCATTCACTGAAACGTTGCGTCCAACAGCATCTTTGAAAAAATACGGTCCAATGATTCCACCAGCGTACAAACCACACCAAACAGTGCATTTTTCGGGATGCATGGGCAGTTCTTGAACGGCTTCTGGTTGCTCTTCACTCCAAATGCGGCAATTTTGCTTATTTACGTAGCCATTCAACCAGAAATGAGCCTCATCGCTGAACAAAATTTGTCGATAAAAAAGCGGATTTTCCGAATGGACCACCTAAGACGCAGCCGCGGTCAACATTTAAATGAAATTATCTTCAAAAAGTAAATGTCATGTACCAATCTAACGTTTAAAATAAAGAACCGATGAGATTTTGCAAATTTTATGCGTTTTATTGTTTAAAAAAGTTCTCAAGCTCTTAAAAAATCACCCTATAGTAGGTTAAATTCAAGAATTGAGTGTTAATTGCTCAATATATTCATAAATTGAGCAATTTTTACGTAATTTTTAATATTCAACAAAACACGAAACCTAGTGGTGTGGTAATGCCATTTTCTTTCATCGACACAGTCTCATTGAAACTCTTTTTGCCTTGTTATTTAGATTATTTCTGACACAAATTTGGGCTCAGTTTTGACACCAATTTATTCAGTTTGATTCGGTTAATAATTCACAATAACATGATTCAGCGTTTATGTCACCTATTCGGCCACATTTCTCACATCAAATGTATCAGTGTATATATGATATAATCTTCGAAATCGACCCACAGCCCAATTTTAATCTCGAACGAGTCTAAAATTATTGACATCGGTTAATCCATATACAAGAAAATTGAGCGGTAATAAGTTTTGACGCTTACGTCACTTATGCCATTACATCACAGGAATTGTAAGTGATAGCCATTTGAACTTATAACCTGGTTAACCAAACGAACTTTGTAATAATCGGTTCAGCCATCTACAATAAAATTAAGAGGTAAGAAAAATAAGCACTGTCAGATGGATTTGTCTTCGAGAAGAATTACGCTCTCTTCGAGCTAGTGAGAAATCTAACAGGGCACTGAAACAGAGTCTAGTGACTGAAGAACGTGCCCTAAAATAATACACTGATGTTCTTACGAAACACGAAGGACCATTAAACGTTCTTGACGATTAATTATGGGCAATTTTCCGGACATGATTACTCTACAGTCAGTGGTCAAGGATATTTACCTAGTAAATTCAGATCCGTTTTAGCTATAGCATTAGAGATCGCCCGTGTGATGCTACTTAGTTGTTGATCAGGACCAATTGAGCTTGCAAAACGTTCTGCCTTTCCAATAAATGAAAGCTATGCAATCACTGTGAAAAACGACTGTTTAACCGAGGTCCGATACACCATTAGACTCAGCTCGACGAACTAAGCAAATGGTTTGGCTGAACCGATTTTCACAAACTTAGATTCAAACGAAAGGTCTTATGGTCCCATAGCCTGCTATTGAATTTCATCCTCATCCGACTTCTGGCTCATCCGACTTCTGGCTGCACCAAAAATACGAAAAACATATGTACTCACTTTTTTCAGAGATGATTGATCCGGTTTTAACAAACTTATATTCAAATAAAAGGTCTTATAGTCCCATAGCCTTCTATTGAGTTTCATTTGGATTCGACTTGCGGTTCCGGAGTTATAGCGTTATAAATGAAAATTAAGTTTAAAATATTAACTCGACTTTTTCGGAAACGGCTTCACCGATTTTCACAAACTGAAATATAAACGAAAGGTTTTGAAGTTATTAAAAAATTTTGAGAACATTTTATCCGGATCCGATTTAATTTAGGAAATAGAGTACGATAAGTGGAAAATTATCAATTTCATTTGTTTTTACCATTTTTTATATATAAAAAATAGGTATAGAATTCCCTCAAACTCTAAAATGTCATATACCAATTCGACGAACTGAGCAAATGTCCGTGTTGTATGTGTGTGTCTGTATGTGTGTTGTCAACAAAGAGGTCGAGATCTCAGAGATGGCTGATCCGATTTTGATCAAACTAGTCGCAAATCAAAGGTCTCCCTGTCACCCAGAACGCTGTTGAATGGTTTTGAGATCGGATGTTTACTTTTTGAATTAAACGAAGTTTTATGTCAAAACTTTCATCTATCACAGTATCTATCGCAATTGGCCTCGAAAACAGAATACATTTTCAGACTTATATTCCGCACGGTAATACCTATCCAACAAGCCATAGATTGTGAAAATCCGTTCATTTTTAACGGAGATATCGAAATTTTTGTGTAAGCGATTTCTCTAGTGGGAGTTTTGAGCGCTGTACGGCAAAGAAATGCTTGGGAGCAAAGTAAAACACGATTTTTTATACTGTTACATACAATTGTTTCTAAGTACCAAAAAACTGTGTACAGCATTTATTTTCATGACATTTTGCTTCGAACCGATTTTAGCACGGTTCGTTTTTGGCAACATAATCATTCGAATGTGACATACTTAAACCAGATGATGGAAGAATTTTTGAGTTGAAAGCTAGATGACAATCCCGAAAAGCTTTAAAGTTGGACTCAAAACTATTGCAATTTATTCGTCATATGGCCATACGACCCGGTTTGGGTTATGCTGGTTCCTGAATACCGGCTCTGGAAGTACCTTAAATTACCGTGAACTCTAAAGTGACATATCATGGAATGTTCAATCGATTGTCACACTTTTAGATTCAAATTCGATCCAATTTGCCGTTTCGACATTACAGAATAATGAGTGATTAAAATCTCAAATTGTTGCTTAAAACGACGGTCTTTAAAATAATGTCATGAAAACTGAAACACCGAAGAATATTCATACAAAAAACACATGCGGATTGATAAAAAAAAGATATCATCTCACTACTAGGTGGATTAAGCACGTTTTTTCATAAACGATGCAAACATAAGTACAAATTTCATAAAACTTACTGACAAATTCTTGGTTAAATTTATTGTGAGTAGACGGCATATCAAACTAATTCCGGCTGTTCTGTTTCCCGATTTCCGATTCCGGAAGCATCGAAAATAGTGTTTAACACTCCAAATACCAAGCCTCAAAAAAAGTTGGAACGGTAACTTTGAGCTGTCATAGCTCAGCTGTTCTTCAACGAATCTCAATACATTTTACACCATCGAATTTTTTGAAGTTCGTAGATTGATTTCAAAACTTTGTAGCAGACGATTGGTAAAGGAAAACCAATGAAAATTTGCTTTTTCTTCACGCGCCCAATATGCCCTATCTACTTTCCAATTTTCTTTCCTTTGGCATAATCGTCGCATAGAAAATATTGAATACTTCAACTTTACCGAGTTAAAACTTTGTTGTTAGTAAACCGATCTTCAAATTTTTTCACCATTGAAAAGGTACTACTTCCACAAATAAAATGCACTGAAAAAACTAAAAATAGAGTTGTCTACCAAAAGTTATAATGAAAAATGTAGAAAGATGACCTAAGAAAAGATGAGACTTTTTACCATGATCGTAAATATCTCGAAATTCAAAGCGATGACCTATATATTTTTACACATCATTCAATTGCTAGTGATACCAGCTACAATTTTCGCTCAACTACCATTCCTGCACAATCAAAAGAAAACATAAACCAATCGATAAATTTATAAATAATTTTATTTGTGGAAGTAATACCTTTTCAATGGTGAACAAATTTTGAAGATCGGTTGACTAACAACAAAGTTATGACTCGGTAAAGTTGAAGTTCTCAATATCCGATTCGCGATGCAGGTGCCGCATGAATGCAGATAGGGAACGTTATGAGCTTGAAAAAAAACTTGGAACGGGAAAAATCTGATTTTCATTAGTTTTTCCTAAAAGATCGTCAACAATGATATACTTAAAATATTCTACAAACTTCACAAAATTCGAGGGTGAAAAATTTATCGAAATTGGTCAATTAACAACTGACCTATGATAGCTCAAAGTTACCGTTCCAACTTTTTTTTAGGCTTGGTGCTTCGCGTAACTTTTTTAGGCTTGGTATTAGGAGTGTTAAAGACTCCTCAAACTCAAACTATTTTCTCAAAGATGGTATGGCCGATTTTTATGAACTTGGGTTTTAGTAGAAGGTCGCAAATAAAATTCCTGATTTTCATCTGGGTCTAACGACGTTAAGTGTTAAAAATTTTGTACCGCTACCTAAAGCGACGAAGCAAAAGATTAGATTTTCAATTAGGTTCAAAACTGTTCCAATTTGTCGGTCATATTTGTTGCTGGTGATACGAACTAACTTCGGCTATTCCGGTCCTTGAAATTATATTTCGGAAGTATTGGAATTAGCGGTCAAAAACTCCAAAAGGATCTATTTTACTTTTCTTCTAGATGGCCAAATAGATTTCGACCGATAAATTCAGATATTTTGTGATATGCCCGCTTAGGACAGTCAACAGAGCATGCCAACATTTTCATAAAAAGGCTCAAAACCAAATTGGAATAATTTTTTGTATATCTTTCATTTGAAGTGCAATAAATGAAAATCATATTAAGTATTCAACATTGTAATTTTATTAACATTATTTCGAGATAAATCAATGTTGTTTTTCGGTCAGATATTAAATGGCTCAAGCAGTCACGTACCTAAAGGGGCCCTGGCCCCTCCCGAAATCAAAAACAGATATAATTATTTAGAAGATCTCAGACATGTGTTACAGAAAAAACAAAACAATAACGGTTCCATTAGAAAAGTTTATAGTGTCTTTTAAAAACACCCGTAAAAGGCACACCGGAAATTAGGTACATAAGCAATCTCCAGTAACATTATTTTTTATCTTTGGGCCCCACCCGAAACGAGAATCGGTTTTTCGAGACAATGCACACATACCCAAGAGCAGAGTGTGAGCTTTATTTTGGAGTTCTGACCGCTTCTTCCGGACCGGTAGCCAGATTAGGTTAAAATAGCATACAAGTCTATGGATCCATAAGACCATCCATTCTAACATTTGTGCAAATCGTCCTAGTCATCTCTGAGAAATTTATGTGAGTTCCATTTTTTAATTTTTGACCGCAACTAAGAAGATTTTTCTGTTGTTGCATCGTCACTCCCAATGATGAATTTAAATTTTTATACTCATCACCCTGTATAACCAGACCAGAGATGCAAAGTAAATATTTTTAATATATTCATGCAGAGTTGAAAAAGTTTGTAAAAATTCTGCGAACTCCAAGTTTTTTTCAAAGAATGATGTAAGAATTGGTATTGTGAACAAAAAAAGACTGCGGCGATTTCAAAAGTCTGTAAATTGTAAAAAAATTGTGTAAAATACTGAGACACAAGAATCATCAGTTAGATGCATTATTTCTTATTTGTGGTCCCCTCCCGAAACGAAATCCTGGGTACGGGCCTGGGCTCAAGTTTTATCGTTCCTAAATATTTCATTACCCATGCTTTTCGTAGCGTTTATATCCATTAGAACAGTCATTTGGCCAATGCTCACTTGCTAGTGTGTCACTATATCAATCATTACCGCATTTGTTCAAACTGTTGTAGGGAAGAATCAA
The DNA here is from genome assembly GCF_030247185.1 of Malaya genurostris. NCBI lineage: Eukaryota > Metazoa > Arthropoda > Insecta > Diptera > Culicidae > Malaya > Malaya genurostris. Next base: position 56,636,119 of record NC_080572.1, on the reverse strand, counting down.
TGCCTGTAAGATAGATGTTCAAATTTAAAACGATTTAGCAGCTTTTCTATGCATTCAAGCAATCCAACGATCAGCGTCAGTCTACTCGATTGCAGCCCGGAAAAACAAATGCCATAAAACTCGAATTATCATAATCTGAAGAATTCATTTTCGACAGCTTTTTGTTTGTTTTTGACCAACTTTGGAGCCGAATCCAGACAAGAGCCCATCCACGGCTAGAGGTGCCGGCGACGTCAAGTGGAAATCTCTCCAGTCGAATTGTTTTCCGCCGCACCGTAGATATGCCGAACGCTTGAAACCTGTGTAAAAAGACGACTTGAGGGCCAAGGCGCTTTTTAAGTGACTTTTGATAGTCTTTTATCATCGGGAGGGAACTTGCTCCGAATGTTGTTTCGCCTGAGCCGTGGATCCGCACACGTGAGCGGCAGAATGATTGTCTATTGTTCTGGGTGAAGTTTGGTGTCTGAGGCTGGCTATAATTGCTAGTAATATGACTTCATTACCTCCGGTGTTAGTGCTGGTAGTAGTACAAAAGGCTTGCATTGTTCGCATAATTGATGAGAATGCAAATGAACGATGGTCGTCATCTGTTTGTTTCTGTTGGTAGAGGGAGGTGGTAATATCCTAACAACGGTCTCAGCTGAGTGGGTTTTATGGTCGTACGGAACGTGATGAGAAGTTGCAAGAGCGAGCCAGTCAATAAAACGATGTAAACATTGTTCGGTTTTGAAATTTGAATTCCAACGCGCTACTTCTCTTTCTTTGTTTTCTGTGCATCTGACGTCTTTCGCACCAAATCATATTCAGAGTTGGCAGAACCCTGTTTGATTTTATTCAAACTTTTTGAACAAGCAGATTTTATCACGCAAAGCATCTTTGAAAGCTTTGTTTTTTCCAAAATATATTTAGATTGTCTTTTAGAAAGATGAAATGATTCTTTTTTTCTAATTAGTAAAAATTCTTGCTGTATGCATTGAAATACAGCCAAATCTATATACCAACATGGATACCTTTGACGAATCGCATAAAATTCAGAAAAGAAATATCAGTGACCCTCTTTCGTGTCGAAAAAGTTTAACCATTCAGCAAGATTTCCAAATAGAGGTGTTAGTATTTCTGTAACAAAGTGTATTGTTTATTTTCCCACCAAATTGAACGCAGAATGCGAGTCAAAACACCAAACCGTTGCATAAGGAGTGTATCGAAAATAAGCTATCCACATACATAGAGATGTCGTAATATCGATCGATTAATTGAATAACCGAGTAATAGCACAGTTAATCGAATGAAATTTAATCGATTTAATTCTTTCAGATAATTGCAGTAATCGATTAATTTCCCACGATTATTGTTTCGATTAGTATTGTGAATTTCAGCTTAGCGTAGAATGCGACGAAATCGTCGCAGAATTGCGAAATAATGAGCGTCAGAACCACAGATACCAAGTTGTAGATTTTATGTGAATTTGATGAATAAAAAGACAGTTGTCAGGTCTTGTCTTAGATTTTGTCAATCAGTTGAGAGGTTCTAAAGGATGCCAGATGCATAGATTTGTATTACACAGTCATCAAAAACTGCACAAAATTCTATTGATTTTTTTTTATTCTGATAGATAATCTCTGGTTCATCGAAAATATTTATATTTATTACTCGAAACTATGATTTTAACAGTATTTTATAATTAAAACGATGAGAATAGTAAATTAGGTTTGCTAAATAGAATATCATTCGCAGTAAGCAAACAAATGTATATTGTTTCGGGTGATTTGTTGTTTGCCTTAGTTTGTTCTTGTTTGAAAGAGCCATATTTTGAATAAAAACTATTTTATACTTATTTTACATAACTAGTTTTTTGGTTTATATACATCAAATTGATTTATTGATTTCTGGAAACCTTTGTGTACGAGGACCGAGAGCTTAATTAAGTAATTTAAACTTCATTCAGAAAAAAAAAACAGCTTAATGAAAACGATGAAACGGTTAGTTGTTCATCAATCATCAAATCAACAGATTCAAACTAGAATGTAATTACTTCAATCGATATATTACTAAGCCGGACACCAAATTTTCGTCTTGAAACGGATTATTGGAGCATATCTAAGGAATAACATTTATATTTTTATTCTATTTCAAATCACCTATTACAACTATATTTTCTAATAAGGTATGCTGTATTCACAAACTCAGACCAAAAAACTCACATAATCCGAAATATTTACCCCGAATCCCGCACAGTCTCTCCTGAACCTATTCTATCTCTTTTCTAACCCGCTCATCCCGCGTAATCCCCCCTAAATATTTTTAATACCACACAATCACTCCTAAACTTTCTTAAACCCACTTATTTCACACAATTCCTTCTAAATTTCTCTGAACCCGCTAAATTCTGAACCCGAGTTTACACAAAATTTATCGTGATCTGAAGATTTCACGAAAAATGCAAGAGAAGGTAACTTCATGATTGTTTTATAAATTACCTGCTATCAACATTTATGTAAAAAAACTCATACCTTATCCACCTAGTGGTAAAATGATGCCTTTCTCATATAATTCATACCATCATAAATATTACTGTGGAGCTCTAAAAACAACTGTTCATTGAATAAAAACAGGAAAGTTTGTTCTAAAATTTACGAATCAAAACACTCTATATTTCCGGAACTTGAAGTATTGTCCACAACGAATTCAGGGATTCTGTATGAAACCGTAAGCCTTTTCCTTTGATCCTAGATCTCATATCCTTTTTGCAGTTTTTGACCACTTTTTCCAATACATCCGAAACCTAATATCGAGGACCGAAATAGCCGAGGTTGATTCGTATCACCAGCAAAAAATATGACCTACCTATTGGAACAGTTTTAAACCTAACTGAAAAGGAAATTTCCCTCTTTTGCTTCGTCGCTTCAGGTAGCGGTAAAAAAAACTTTTTACACTCAACCGAGAAGCTCCGGAACCGAAAGTCGGATCCAGATGAAAATCAGAAATTTTATTTGGGATTATAACACGTTCTACTTAAACCTAAGTTCATGAAAAGCGGCCATACCATCTTTGATAAAATACCGACTGTCAGGCAAGAGGCATAAGATAGGAACTTGTGAACAAGTTTTTCTACCTATGAAAATGAACCGAAAATATTTGTCTTGATATTTTCAACGGAATTTTCTATTGATAAAATTGACTGAACTGTTATTGATAATTGGATTCTAAGAAGATTATGACTTTCGACAATATTTCAGTTTGGATAAGAAAAAGTTTTTGTTTCAAAATATTTTTCCTTAAAAGTTAAAGCCCATATTGCCATGAAAGGAGTATCGGTAGGAAAAATTATTACCAACCTTTCATCCAAATCGAAAAAGACTCCTTTAGTTAATTGATTTCAAATATTTTTAATCCATGTTATTCCAGTACAGAACTTTGATTGTATTTTTGTTTTCAGTCGAAAATTTGACTAATTTCGCCCGAGTTACTCAAAGTGAGCTTCTTTTCTTTTTAAAACAAAGTCAAGATCTTTATAATTTAATACTTTCTTCTGATCATGCTTATATGAGCCTGTCTAAGCCAACTTTTTCGTTCTAATTCAGTCTAGAATACTTATCCGTCTTTTCATCTAATATATTTCGGTTCTCCCAGTTGATGCTTGCCGAAAAGAACCAATCAAAATCCATATGTGGTAGACATTATGCGGCAATTAAACCAAATAACGAAAAGTCAAGATCAAATTTGAGAAAAAAAATGGAAAGTAGCATTTTGTGACAAAGTCTACATGAAAGCTGACAGAGTACTGACAACATTTATACGATTTGGCGCAAAGTTCGTCTTTTGTAAATAGCTTTTTATCGATTATCGACATTAGATTATTCGATTATTTGCTACAATAAAAACAGCCTTTCACTTCGATTGATAAGCTAGTATAGCGAATGTGAAAATCCAATATATTCATTTTTAGAATAGTAAATATCGTGATTGATGGAATAGATAGGTTAATGGAAAATAGTAAAATGTTTAGTCATCTCATGTGTGTTAACACTGTTTAAAACCATCGCTGATCAATCGTCGCAGAATTACTGCTCGAGTCGTGCTTATCAAGTGTTTCTACTTGCGCGGATCTTCATAGTTTATGGAATTTCCATGATCAAATGGCTTTCTTGGCGGTAAGCTGGATGAAGATTGTGAACGTTGAAAAACATTAGTGCCGCGTTTGATCGGCGAATAAAATCTAACTTTTACGACTAAACCGACGACAAAACTGCTCTACAAGTAATAAAATGCGAGATACAAATTGAACAGTTTTCTATATGAGAAGTTCTAGAGGAGAAGACGAAGGGGATGGCGGATGCTCTCCAGTGGGTAGTCCAACGGTGAGACAGAAATATCCATCAGGGGCCAAACGACCTGTGCTGATGAAGTACTTTCCCATATATTTCCCTTCAGATTCCAATAGATTTCGTTTCGGTGATTAATTAGTCCGCTCCCGTCGGCGACTGTCATGGCACGGTGGCACGACTAGCTAACCCGGACCAATCCGTACCCTGGCACTGGAAGTTGAAGTTCATTAATTAAAATATGCTAATTTGTAATGCAATTTCGTTCCAGCGAATGTTTCGGTTGTTTGCTCATTGGGTTTGGGGGTCTTGGATTTGGACCCACGGGTGAACTTTTCGGTAAAATTGAAACGAAACACGGGAAGCACGGTTCTCACTTACCCATTCTGGTCCCATCGTGTCGATAAGCGTACGGTTAAGAATCAAGAATCATGCTCCGTCCCAAACAGGGCGCGACGCAACGGGAATGAAAAATGGCTCGAAACTTCCCGGTCGGTTGGTTGGAACGTCAAACCGAAACGATACCGAAAAAACAGTACCCGAATAGCTAAATTATTGATGGTCTTTGTTTTTCTTCGCCTTCGAACGAGTGTTATTATTTCTAGTTTCGATTCCTCTTGAAGGGGCGCTCCAAGGAAAAAGCAATTCATACAGTTTGAACCCGGTGCGCACACGATCCAATACCTGTGGCTAGTGCTAGTTTCAGACCTGGGTCTTTTGGAAGTTCGGCTCGAGAAAATGAAACGGTTTACTAACGCAATTAGAAATGATAATTTATCGTTTATCTTACCCGTTCGGAAACTCGAAAGCCGGCAACGAGGTTACCGCAGGAGAGGAGTCCTAGCTAAGAATTCTAGTCGTTGTCGACTGGTCCGGGGATCGGTTGACTGCCGCTTCCTGCGTAGGCAGATATGAATGATTAAGTAAGGGATATACCGAGAAACACACTTCAAATATTCATAAATGTTGGGTACGGATTATTAATTGGAGGGCTCTCCAGTTGCGCTTTGGGTTCCACGTACAATTTTGTTTGTCATATCCAATCACGGCTCGGTAATGGTGTATGATTTTTTGTTGGCTGCATGCACAATAGGAGGTTTGGAGCGAACAAAAATAATATGAATATGATTTAGTTGATCGTCGTTGATTATTGAAAATAATGATCAGCAAATCGATCACAGCCCGACAAGTGTTGCAGTTACAGTATTTTTGGCATATTGCTGAGTTTAACTTTCCTACAAAGTTATTTCTCAAATTGCAATTAAAACTTGTCGAAATTGGTATGTTTCACAATTGTTTCTGAACGATTATTTTTGTGTGATATGTTAGACAATTGATTTTACACGTTTTTTCAAAAAGTGTTAAAAATCACTTAAATGACTACATATTACAATACAATATATTGATATCGTTTTATACACCTCAACGTCTCGGCTTTCGAGAGGTTTCTGACCCTCTGCCTTTTCATTGGCCGGAATGGAACAATGCGATGTAATCCAAACTAAGGATATAAAATAAGCCCGTTCAGATAAAGCACTCAAATGTTTCCGTATTTTCTCCAGGAAATATGAGGGATGCATTCCTGGCTTCATCGTCCGGAGAGCTTAGACTGTCCGTGCCAATGAAGTAATGGTCTTTGGGTAAGGCTACAGCTTTGAGGGACCGCCGAAGATATATCTTCAAATAGGTCGGGGTGGCACTCTGGAGCATGTCAGAAAAGGAACGCTTGGAGTGTTCCTTCAAGAAACGCTTCATTCTATCTCCGCGAGCATGCCATTAGGTCATGCGGACCCTCCATTCAATAAGGGATACCAAAATGCATTTGTTGCAACAAAAAATTATATTGATAAGCTCCAAAAAGGAACCAAACTGGAGAAAGGAAAAATAAAAAAAGCTAGAACATAAATACTGTTAAGTTACTCAATTTAATAGCTGTTAGGATTGAAATTGTAGAGATATCCCAATGGCGTAATCAGTAAAGCTACTTCTTATAAGTTGTTAAACAATTGCGAAAGAGAACAAATCTCTATCGCAGTACATTCGGAAAATAGTATCCAGTCCTATATCCAAAGATGGCTTCTTTGACACTGATCTTTTGTTCTGAAGACATCGCAGCTAACAAATTCACCAGAATATTTAAAATTAACGTTTTGAAAATATTATTTTTTCCGTAATTGTAGTCCGAAACAATTCCAATTATTCTAGACCAATTTTGTTTGGAATATTACACCCAAATTGACGAAAAAAAAATATAGTTTTGGTCGTTCTACCCTGATGATGATGAAATAAACTTTCGAAACGTTGGCCAGCAATGCAAAATTGTTATTGGTTAAAACAAAAAAAATTATAAAAAGTTTTATTTAAATTAAAATGGATTAAAATGGCATCATGACCCTTTTAGGTGAATAGAATATAGTTTCATATAACATTAGGATGGTAATATATTTGGTGATCTAAAAATATTTATGGAAACCTAATAAACAGGTAAATATCAAATGCTTGGAGTTATTGCGTACTTTACTATTGTAAGTTAAAACTGTGCGACGTTTCGACCGTTTTTCGGTAGCCTTTATCAAGGAAAACTGTAATTTTTTTTTATTAATTTAGTGTTTAGTGTCTACAATGTAATAACATACGTGAAATCACTTTAATTGTGTGTAATTAGCGTACAATACGGGTTTTTTGCGCCAAACCACTATTTGCTATTGCTACCTGACTTGTATAAATTCATGTTAACGTTAGGCGAGAGCGTAGCAAAAATGATGACTTTTGATCTTGCGTAAAAAATAGTATGGAAAACAATATTTTCACGCGAGATGTTACATACTGTTCGAAAACTGCAAATTTCAGTTACAAAACGCATTTGGTTTGAGATGCATATCCCCCTTATAAGGGTACAATCTGGCATGGAGTGCTCTTGCCTCGAAATCGACAATCCTCAAATTGATGAGGCGAAACTGACTAGTCACACATTTAACGCAGAAAACATGACCAAAACTTGTGTGTAAATAATATGTTTGGCCTTATAGATATCATTGTTTAATTCATGAAAAATATTATTTCATTTTAAAATCACCATTATTTTATCCTGAAAATCACTAAAACCATTCGAGCGCATTTTGCTTAGCTAAAAACACTTACCGAATATGATTAGTTCCCGAGAACTTATTCTAATACCTAAAAATTCTGGAAAATTTGACTTTTGACGAAACAATAAACACTAAGTAGACATGTCAAATAAACATAAGCCAATTGAGATTAGCCGATAGGTTGTGTCATTTAGTGCTCGAAATATTTGGATTGGCCATTTTCACCCCGGTCTTCCCTAAAATATTTTTTATTTAACTAACAACAACGTAATAGAACTGACTGTACAATGAAATATTGTGAATATTATTATACATAATGTTCACTATCACATTGTCCCAAAGGCCTCCAAAAATAGTCGAAACGTCTGATAGTTTACAAATCAAGTCGTTTAAAAATCATAGTCTGAGAAAGCCAATATTTGATCTTAAAAATTTCAAAAATAAAACAATTTTTGCTAGCTCCGTACAGGGATGCTATCTAAAAAATAACGTTACTAATAATCAGATCGTACATTACATAAGAGAATTTGATTTCATACCATTGCTTTGTGTTTCACCTTTAACTCGTCAGCACCTCAAATTGAAATGCTTAGTGTAAACTTAACCTCTGAGGGAAGTTTCTCCCGTAAACGAGGTTTTTCGTTTCTTCATTTTGAATGTGGTTTAAAAAATGTTATGGGTTACCGAATCTGAAATGTTTATGCAGTTATTATTCATTATTAGAAACTGCTACAGTGCAAATTTGATGAAAAAATATCGAGTTGTTTCAGAGAAATGGTTGCTCCAAGTGAGACAAACTGACAAACTGGTGTGGACGATTTTTAGGTTTCTGTAAACTGCTCTGCATCAATCCCGAAACTTAAAACATGTTCAAAAGAACCGAAAATTTCGATAGGTAGCAAATGGTTTACAATAAAGCTCTTGAAAAATTCAGGATGGATCAATACAAAATAGTTTTTTTATTGAATTTAAATAGTAGCGAAAGAAGAGGAATTCCTTCAACATTCAACATAATGACAGACAATTACTAACAATCCTAGCTGTTTAGGTTCCTGTTTATTCAAGCAAGTCGTCTAGAAATGGTTCCCACTACTGAACATTTAGAAAAACAATATTAGTTACGTTCAAAAAAAGATGTTAATGGCATGCCCCACCTGGCGAAAGAATAAAACAGTTGGTTAACACAAAAAAGTACCATTTTCGCAACACTAAAGGCCAATAGAAGCGATTATCACCTGCGATAAAATAAAAACCTTGGGAAAGGCGAAATCAAATTGAAATTCTACGAAAATCAACTAAATTTGATAGATGGCATAAATCTTATCTCTGATAGATGGTGTTTCTGGAACAATAGGGAACACCGCTCCTAAATTAGATCATCAAAAAACCCGAATATTAATCACGACGCTCCACACAGAAGCTAGCTAGAAATTGACGCTCACCATCTAGGCCATGGAGCAGCCAGTGGAGTAGGCACTTAGAATTTTAAATTAAGTCTAGCTGGAAAAACACAAGTATTTTAATGTCTCCCATCATTACTTTTCATGTTTCCTCTCCGTCGACTTACCGTCACGACTTTCTTCTTCAGATTTTGATAGTTCTCTAAAACGAGAGTACAAGTGAACTGTGCGTAACAATGCCTTCGCCTGTCGGGTAGACACATCCGATTATTATGCCAACGACGACCACGACGATGCCGGGCAGGTGCATTTCTCACGACGCGACTATAAATTGTTATTTTATGCCCCGTGGGCCACTTCGTCTTCTGCTTCTTGCGGACCAATAAACCCAAACCCAGTCGAAACTGAAATTCAAAGCAAAGAGACAAAAGATCGCGTGGCGTCCTCGCTTAGGTTGGTTTTATTTTCGGCACATTTTCTTATCGTTCGGTTCGGTTCGGATTTTTTCTACTTGTTTTGGACCTCACCTTCGGCCCCGATCGTGATTCAATCGGGATTCTCTGAGTTACCCAAACACGATCGCTCTCGAAGAGAGTGAGACCCCATACGATCGCTGTTCGTTCCTTGTTTGGCTTCGGTTCTCTACCGGCGGTTGATTCGATCCTCTTTAGAAACGAATCTTATACCGGGTGAAGGCACAAAAGAGAGAGCAAACCTTTTTGTTTGATTTTCCTTCTTGTTCTGGTGAAGGAAGCGTACCCTGAATGCACTTCATAAAAGGGCCTTCATTTGAAAAAGTAGTTTTAGTTTACAGTTCAGTTTCGTGTAGTCAAGATCAGTCTTTTGGGACACATTTCATTTGTTGCAAGTACATTCCTCTGAAGGAAAAAAAAATCAAGAGACAGAATGAATCGAGTGTTTTGGTGTGTTTTGATCGCGCTTTTGGCGCCACAAGTGTTGGCAATTTCGTTTTGTCCAAACCGGTGCGTGTGTGACGACGTCAAACTGCACGTGACTTGCGGCGAAGGTGAACTGGACGTGCTTCCGATCGCGCTGAATCCGTCTATCCAGCGGTTGGTAATCAAGTTCAATCAGATCAAAGCGATCGATTCGTCGATTCAGTTTTACAACGATCTGACAATGTTGGACCTGAGCTACAATCATCTTCTCGGAGTTCCGGAGCAAATTTTTGTGTATCAGAAGCGTTTGCTGCAACTACATTTGAACAACAACAAAATCAGTTCGATCAATAACAAAACCTTCCACGGGTTGGAAGAGCTGCGAGTTCTGAATCTGCGTGGGAATTTCATCGACGAGCTAAACACGGAAATGTTTAAATCGCTTTCGAAATTGGAAGAACTGAATCTCGGTCAAAATCGCATCGGCCAGCTCAATCCGAAAACATTCGAGGGTCTAACGAATTTGAGAATTCTTCACCTGAACGATAATGCGCTGAACACAATCCCGTCGATTTCGTTCCGGCCGTTAAAAATGCTTGCCGAGCTATTTCTGGGCACCAATGTCCTAAACCAAATTCAGCCGGGTGTGTTCCAAGGCCTGAATCAATTGAAACGGCTGGACATCAGTGGATCGATGCTTACCAACGTAACGACCGAAACTTTCCGTGGTCTGGAGAACATTCGGTCGTTGGATATCTCAGACAATCATCTGCTCTTGGTTCCCACGGTTCAGCTAAGTGGACTGAAGCGACTGGAGGAGCTAAAGATCGGCCAAAATGACTTCGAGGTTATTCCGGAAGGAGCTTTCTTCGGTTTGTTTAATCTGAGAAAAGTTGATATCTCGGGAGCTTTGAATCTAAATCGCATTCAAGCGGGTGCATTTTCGGCCAACACCAACCTGGACACGATCATCATTGCTTCCAACAAAATACTAACTGACATCGAGGAAGGAGCATTCTCTGGTCTTCCGCACATCGAAAATGTGATTTTGAGAGACAATGCGATTCAAACCGTTCGTGAGGAACTGCTGCCTTGGAAACAGTTGAGGAATTTCGATTTATCGGATAATCCGCTGGCATGCAACTGTCAGCTACGTTGGCTGAGGAACCTGCTTCGCCAAAAACCGATTGAAACCGAGCAGAGTGAAATTCTGTGTGAATTTCCGGAACGTTTGAATGGAGAAGCTTTGCGAGAAATCAACTCAGAACTGCTGGGATGTCATGAGCATCAATCGAAGGAACGTGCCGTATTTGGTGCCGTCCTGGTAGCATCCGCAGCGTCTCTGACCACTTTGGTAATGGTTGTCTATAAGCTTCGTCACTACCTGGGGGATATGCTAGGTCCAAACTGGCACAACAAACGCAACGCTTTCAAGGAAGAAAAGGATTTGGAGTTTGGGAAATGTTTCGAGGAAATCGAGTATCATCAGCCAAATTTCAACATATACAGCTACCACTATCAACATTCGTTCCCGCAGCATACGCCATCGTATCCTCAGCACACATTTCAACAGCACATCTACGAAACACCACTCCCAGTTTCGGACCTGTGAACTACTGGAACCACAAATGGGGGCCTATGAGTCCTGATGGGGAAAGAATTCGGCTCACGAAATGATTGCGCCTGCTTCCTTGGCCAATCCAGAGGGCATCGAAGAATCGAAATCCTTCATAATCGACGTCAAATTGCATGCTTGACCAAACACCACTCGAACCGGGTGAAAAGAGTAGATTTTGGCGTGTTATAGAAGCGGTAACTTGACGTTATCGGTAGGATCCGCAAAAGAAATATTAAATTTGCTCAGCAGTGTATGTGTGTAACTGTTACTGCCTACTGTAGGCCAGAAGGACAATGAAAAACACAGAAAAATAAATGAGTTCATTAGTTTATTCTAAAACAATATTAAAACTCTACTTCATTTCCTTTCACGCTGGTCTGGCTTTTGTTTCATCATTTTCGGTTGGCCGTCGTCCGTCCTTCCTGTGGTGCTTGTCCTTGTTTTCGTTGTCCGCAGTTTGCCTTAAAAGATGACCATCCCCGCTTTTTTTTCAGATTCCGAACTTCCCCGAGAGTCCTTTTTAGCCATTATTCGGGCAAGATTTATGTCGTTTTCCTTCTGGTTTTGTCGACCTCTTCGTCTCGCACCATCACCACAACCGCTACCATCCTTCTCGGGCAACCGATCCGAGTGTGTGAATTTTCTAGTTGAACGTCGGAAATCCACTGCATTACTTTCTAAAACAGTCTTCAGTGAGCTTAAGAAGCAAAAAAAGAAACCCAACCATGGTGACAAGTTAGATCTCTGGTCAGCGATACACGCACTCAAACTCGGTTTCTCCACGGGTTTTGTTCGTTTTTTTCGTTCTAGCTAGCCAGCCAATTCTGGTGAAAATCCTTGCTCGCTAGTCAAAAGAAGGATGGGAATTCTTCACACGCCGTTCATTCCTCAAGATGATGTCTCTTTGTTTGTGGGCAATTTTTTGAGTGGATTCGCATTACAGGTCGGGTACGAACAGCATCAGCATCGTCAAAGGACCTTTTTCGTATACTCGTACACGGGACCGTGGTGCGGGCAGACTTTGTACCAGGGATTTCCTCGAGATTGTTTTTCGATTGCGGCTCGGCTGAACCTCCCAGTGGATTTTGATGAAAAGGAAAAAAAACGGTAAAAATGAATCAAAAGGGAAAGATTAGAAGGTTTTTTTTTCTCAAACAACCTGTTTCCTTATTTTGCTTTGAACGATTCAATTTTTATTTGTTCATCTTGGGAATGTTGTTTGCGGAACGGAACAGGCGTGGGAAGGTTAAAACTGATGCACGGTTCGCTATTGATGTTGAAGAGTTTTAAAGACTCTATACTATAAAGTACTAGTATTTTAATTAGAGCTAACTTTGCTCATTGGATATCTTTGATTTGCTATCGTGGAATCATCTCTCGATCGGAAAAAAAATTTACCCCTAACTTTAACAACTTGACATTTGGGGTAAGCCTATACTTTTCCGAAGAGAACATGTTCGAATGAAGAGAATCACGAAAAAGTATTTTTTCTTGAGTACAATTGTCGACTAGAATACAAAATACCTCTTGAAAATGTTTGAAAAACGTTGGAAAAAATTGCTCTCGAGTGCGGGATACGAGCCCTCGATCTCCCATTTGATTTTAGGATACGTTATCAGCTCCCTCTGGATAGCTCACAAACCCCAACAGTTTCGTAGTTTCCGTCGCATTTCGAGTCCCCTATCCACTCTTTTTCAACTTCTGTTTGACAATAGACCAATATTTCTCAATTGGGTAGAATTGAGGACTTTTGGGTGGATTTTTAATCAATATAATAATACAATTTTAAGGCACACTGCTTAAGCTCTAAGATGCCAAGGGTATTTACTAATCTTAATTACGACTATATTAAAACTAGAATAGTATCATTATGTAATGCCGGTGAATTGGATATTGCATGAGGGTCTCCCATATGGCGTTTGCAAATGTCCATGTTGGCCGCATCCTTCGGTCCGTGTGGGTCCGCGGGAAACACCCCCAGGCTACGAAGGCCCGGCGGGTGGCCCGCATGCTGGTCATCGTCTGTAGCGTAGGACCGTAGGCGGTGATGGTGATGTTACGAAGAGATGAGAAAATAAAAAAAAGTAAATATTGTGAAAACCGAGGTAAATAGGGGGTATGGAAACAAAATGTCTGAAAACTACAGAGATTTAATTAGTTGCCATCGAGATGGTGAAGAGACATGGAAGGGGGGAACGAGAAGTTAGTGACAAAAAAAGATCTTGTTAGTTCCAATGAAGATGGTGGACAGGGACGGTGATCGAGAGAATCGGGCGGATGTTAGTGTCGAACCTGTAGGTGGAGATTATACTTTCTGAGCGAGGTATAACAGATTACACTTGGATATTAATGTGTTTGAGGTACTGGTATATAAGAAGCATATAAGAGATATCCCGACTAGCCAACACATCTCGGACCGGAACTTCAGGTGGTCTACCTCGGGCCCTTAGGGAGTCCTTTAATAAAGACCTGGCGTCACGATACTCCGTACACGTCCATACGACATGCTCGATGTCCTGATAACCGTCACCACAAGCGCAGAGACCGCTCTCCACGATTCCAATACGCCGGAGATGCGCGTTGAAGGTGTAATGGTTTGACATGAGCCGAGACATTACACGAATGAAGTCACGACTCACGTTCATCCCCCTGAACCAAGGTTTCGTCGATACCCTAGGGATAATGGAATGCAGCCATCGTCCCAGTTCGCCATTGCTCCATGAAGTTTGCCAACTTTCGAGAGTTTTCTGACGAGAGATACTGAAAAATTCATTGAAGCAGATTGGTCTTTCATAAATATCACCTTCTAATGCGCCCACCTTAGCCAATGAGTCTGCCTTTTCATTGCCTGGAATGGAACAATGCGAAGGGACCCAGACTAACGATATTAAATAAGACCGTTCAGATAAAGTTCTCAAATGTTCCCGTATTTTCCCCAGGAAATATGGGGGATACTTTCCTGGCTTCACTGCGCGGAGAGCTTCTATTGAACTTAGACTGTCCGTGACAATGAAGTAATGGTCTTTGGGCAAGGTTTCAATGATCTCGAGGGTGTACTGAATAGCAGCTAATTCTGCGACGTAGACTGAAGCCGGATCACTGAGTTTGTACGAAGCGGTGATGTTCTGATTGAAGATTCCGAAGCCTGTGGACCTGTTGATGTTTGATCCGTCAGTGTAAAACATCTTTTCACAGTTGACTGTTCTAAATTTATTATAAAAAATATTTGGGGCCACTTGAGGGCGCACGTGATCCGGAATTCCACGAATTTCTTCTCTCATGGATGTGTCGAAAAACACAGTAGAATTAGTAGTATCCAAGAAATGAGCACGGTTGGAAACAAACGAAGAAGGATTAATATTCTGAGCCATGTAATCAAAATACAAGGACATAAAACGGGTCTGAGAATTGAGTTCGACAAGCCTTTCGAAGTTTTCAATCACCATCGGATTCAAGATATCGCATCGGATTAGCAATCGATATGAGAGATCCCAGAATCGGTTTTTCAACGGTAAGACGCCCGCGAGCACTTCGAGACTCATCGTATGAGTCGACTGCATGCAACCTAAGGCAATACGCAAACAACGATACTGAATTCTTTCCAGTTTAATGAAATGGGTGTTCGCGGCGGATCGGAAGCAGAAGCATCCATATTCCATTACGGACAATATCGTTGTTTGGTACAGCCTGATCAGGTCTCCTGGGTTTGCACCCCACCAAGTTCCGGTTATTGTGCGAAGAAAATTGATTCTCTGCTGGCATTTTTGTTTCAGATATCTAATGTGACATCCCCAGGTGCCTTTGGAGTCGAACCAGACCCCGAGATATTTAAATGTGAAGGCCTGAGCTATGGTTTCACCCCCTAGTTGAAGCTGTAATTGTGCTGGTTCTCGCTTTCTTGAAAATACGACCAGCTCAGTTTTCTCCGTAGAGAACTCGATACCCATTTGAAGAGCCCATGTCGACAAGTTGTCGAGGGTATCTTGTAATGGTCCTTGGAGATCGGTAGCTTTGGGTCCTATAATGGACACAACGCTGTCGTCGGCAAGTTGTCTTAGCGTGCAAGATGTGTTGATACATTCATCAATGTTGTTTACGTAAAAGTTGTATAAAAGGGGGCTTAAGCATGAGCCCTGAGGAAGACCCATGTAACTGAATCGTATTGTCGACAAATCACCATGTGCAAAATACATGTGTTTCTCGGACAATAGATTATGTAAAAAGGTGTTCAAAACCCGCGAAAGACCATGCTGATGCAGCTTCTTAGATAGGATATTTATAGAAACTGAATCAAAAGCCCCCTTGATATCTAGAAATACTGATGCCATTTGTTCTTTACGAGCAAATGCCATTTGAATTTCGGTTGAGAGCAACGCAAGACAATCGTTCGTTCCTTTACCCCTGCGGAAGCCGAATTGTGTATCTGAAAGTAAACCATTAGTCTCGACCCAATTGTCTAGACGGAAGAGAATCATTTTTTCGAACAACTTCCGGATACAGGAAAGCATAGCAATCGGCCGATACGAATTGTGATCGGAGGCTGGTTTCCCAGGTTTTTGAATGGCGATAACTCTCACTTGTCTCCAGTCGTGTGGAACAATATTACCCTCGAGGAACTTGTTAAACAAATTCAGCAAGCGCCTTTTGGCAGAGTCAGGAAGATTTTTCAACAAGTTGAATTTAATTCTGTCTAACCCCGGGGCCTTATTGTTACACGACAAGAGCGCAAGTGAGAACTCTACCATCGAAAACGGTGTTTCGTTTGTATTCGAAGTCGCGGCGCCTGATATCTTCTGTTCCGGAACAGAATCAGGACATACTTTTTTAGCGAAATCGAATATCCAGCGGTTAGAATATTCCTCGCTTTCGTTCGTTGTGTTTTGGTTGCGCATTCGTCGGGCTGTGTTCCAAAGAGTGCTCATCGATGTTTCTTTTGTTAATCCGTCAACAAACCGTCGCCAGTAACCTAGTTTCTTTGCTTTAACTAAGTTCTTCATTTGCTTATCTAGCGCTGCGTAATTTCTATAATTATCAGGTGTTCCATATTTTCTGAACTTTTTGAATGCTAAAGATCTTTCCGCATTCAGTGATGAGCACTCTTTGTCCCACCACGGGTTGGGAGGACGAATGTTAGTATTCGCGCCGGGTATACGTTTCGTCTGAGCTTGAATCGCAGTGTCGAGAATCAAGCCAGCCATAAACGTACACTCTTCCTCCGGAGGAAGTTCTTGTGTTGTTTCTAGTTTTTCAGATATCGATATTGCGTAGCATTTCCAATCAATATTTCGTGTGAGGTCATACAAAACATTGATTGTTTCCGATGGTCTTAATCCGCTGGCGATTGAAATTACGATAGGCAGATGATCGCTACCGTGGGGATCAGGGATTACCTTCCACGTGCAATCCAACCGTAGCGATGTCGAGCAGAGGGATAAGTCCAGCGCACTTGGTCTTGCTGGTGGTGCGGGAATTCGTGTCATTTCTCCCGTATTCAAGATTGTCATATTGAAGTTGTCGCAAATATCATGGATCATAGCTGATCTGTTATCATCATGAAGACAACCCCATCCCGCACCGTGAGAGTTAAAGTCTCCTAAAACTAACGTCGGTGCGGGAAGAAGTTGCATGATACTGCTGAGCCAGTGGTACCCAACTGAGGCTCTAGGGGGAATATAGATGGAAGCAATACAAAGGTCCTTGCCTTTAATTGTGACATGACATGCGACAACTTCAATACCTGATATCGAGGGGAGGTTAATTCGAAAGAAGGAATAGCACTTTTTGATCCCCAAAAGTACTCCTCCGTAGGGATTATCTCGATCCAGGCGAATAATGTTAAAATCGTGGAAGTTTAGTGATACATCAGAAGTTAACCAAGTTTCGCACAATGCAAATGCGTCACATTTCAGATTATTTACTAAGTATTTAAAAGGATCTATTTTCGGGATGATACTTCTACAGTTCCACTGTAAAACAGTGATCGAATCCTTGACCTCGTTCGGAAAATTAGCCATCGAAGGAAACGATTGCTGAGAGGAGGGGCCATTTTGCAGTCAGCTGCATCAAAAACATTTTAACTTTTGGCAGGAAAGTCATCAAAATACCTTTTAGGGGGTCAGAAATGTTGAAGACGGAAAATATAAAGTCCACAATGTCACTGAATTTTACAAGTCCAGCACTTGATGTGTTTTCTGGTTCCTTGGGGACTTTCGGGGTTTTGGGTGTCCCCGGAAGTGTTGGATATTCTTTCTCCGATTTCAAGTCTCCGGAACTAGGAGCTTTTGGCTTCTTCTTTTCGTTTTTTTTACCAACACTTCCTTCTGCTGTTACTTTTGGAGGGCCTTCAAGAGATATCTTCGAACCCTTTCTAGGGAGTTTAGGAGATGATATATTTTTCCTCTTCCTAAAACTACGAGGGACAGTTGAAGATGTACCTTCTTGAGGATCGTCAGAGTCGCAATCGTCCGCAGACAAACAGGTGTAGGGGTTCTGTTCAGGTGGTGTGGCGATTTTCAGCATTTCTGCGAACGAGCGGTTTGATCGTTGCTTGAGAGATCGTTTCAAATGATCTCCACGCAATTTATACGCAGAACATGCTGTGAGGTCATGTGGGGCCGCCCCACAATAAAGACACTTTTCAATGTCTCTGTCGCAAACGCCATCCGCATGACTCTCTCCACACTTCGAGCAGCGGGGCCGATTTCCACAATGGGAAGCTGTGTGTCCTAGTTGTTGACAACTAGTGCAATTCATTACCCGTGGTACGAAAAGTCGTACAGGTAGACGAACCCTGGCCAGGAGAACGAATCTCGGCAAAGCCGAGCCGGAGAAGGTCACCCGATACGAGTCCGAGTGGGGATAAGACTTTGTCCCATCCGCGGCGATCGATACTGAATGCAAACGTTTGCAGTCCAGTATCTTGACATTCTTAAGCAAGGGATCTTTAAAACATCCGACCCCATGTTTGAGAATGTCCTCGCATGTCAGACTTGGATCCGTGATCACTCCGTCTATCTCGACTTCGCGAGTTGGTATGTAGACGCGGTAGTCCCGCGTAAAGTGGTCGTTTCGAGCGATCTCATTAGCATGTTTCAGACTGGTCAACGAGACCCTGAGCTTATCGGGACGAATTTTTGAAATAGATTTCAATGTTGCATATTTCGACTCCAAGTCTTTAGATATTTTCAAAATATTAAGCGGTTTATTCTTCTCTTTGGTCCGAAAATAAACCACATAAAGGCCGGCCGAGGGTGAAGGCTCTTCGGGATACTGTTTAACCCGGTGAGTTTTACTATTTGGGGCAGATTTAAAATCTGTTTCCATTTTATCTTCGGGGGACAGGGGAGAATTTAATGGACTTGCCATAGCGCGGTTGAGGTTCCGTGCAAATTATAGGGGGAGTCAAAATATAAGACGATAAAGGGACACGAAGGGAAAAAATATTATACTTAGCTAATGATCCGTAGCAACTCGGCCGCTGAGGCCAAGCGTTAGTTACAACGACCTCCGAGAATAAATATGCACACAGCACCGGTTCACGGCACCACACTAAACGTCGGTTCACTGTTCTTATTGTTTTAACACAATAGCACCCGGCACTGTCTAACGGTATTTATTGTTTATACTGTATTGATCTACCGCACAAGCTCACGACAAAAGATCTGATATTAAATGACCTTGAAACGGATTAGAATGGATTAACGCACAGCTGCTCTAATGCAAACTACCATCCGATCGATACGACGGTCACGAAAGGAATGATTTTGGGTGGATTGTCTCAATGTCACTGTAGTGACAGATTGTCAAAACAGACAAATACTTTACAGGTGCAAACCGCTGCCATTTCGCAATGGTTCAGAATCTGTCAATTTTTATGGCTTTGTCCTGTTGTTTCGTTAGAGCAAAAGAAGGAGGTCTCAGTTCGGGATGTGGCCAAAAAAGTAAACCTTGAACAGCGAAATATACATCAAGGAATGTTTACAAAAACGACTTCTACCCATGATTCGAAGCCATGTCAAAACTGGTATCAAAACTACACAAATCGATAGCCATTATCAGTAGGCAACTAAACAAACCGATTCCGGCTATCCTGGTTCTAGGTCTCCGGTTCCGGAAGCACCGGAAATAGTGGTCATATATTCCAAAATGGATCTCACTCACTTTTCTCAGCGATGGTTTGACTTAAATATCACTACACCGTCACTTAAACTGGCGAAACAAAAACCGTAGAAAAATGTCTGGACTTAAAACCGTTATCTTAGGGTCAAATGAAAGTTCTTATGGTCCTACCAAAAATTACTGCATATTAGCGGATACAACAAAAATGTTTTCTTCTGGGCAGATCTTGCTTTTTGCCACTACTCGGAATCAACGGTAGAATGGTATACTACCAAAAATGTCACTTTCGTCCCAAAATACATGAATCCACCAAATTGCCCACTAAGGAAACATGTCTCGGCAGCCGAAACCATTCAACAGTTCAAAAAAGATTGAAAATAGTGTCAAAACTTGTCGCCAAGAAGTCTGTACGGAATTTAATGAGGAACGTTCGCAAGAAGGTGCGCCAGCTAGTCTACAATGGCTAAGTAGCAAATGTTGAGAATAATATTCTGTTGTCGTAGTCTAATATTATCAGTATATCGAATAAAATTTGAATATCTAAAACTTCTGAATTATTTACAGCGAATTCAAAATGCGTCCATACTTTCTGGGACAGTCTTTACTGTGGTACTCAAAATGTTTCAAAATGAAATCGAAGTGAGTTCACTATCATATGTACTTAGAGCACTAGGACCCGGTACGGCCACCAACTAGCATGACGTACAAACTCTACTAGTTTTTATACAAATTTTGAAAATTTTATAAGATTTTGGCATCGTACTCTAAACGACGATTTAAATTTTTGTTGTATCCGCTAATATGCAGTAATTTTTGGTAGGACCATAAGAACTTTCATTTGACCCTAAGATAACGGTTTTAAGTCCAGAAATTTTTTTACGGTTTTTGTTTCGCCAGTTTAAGTGACGGTGTAGTGATATTTAAGTCAAACCATCGCTAAGAAAAGTGAGTGAGATCCATTTTGGAATATATGACCACTATTTCCGGTGCTCCCGGAACCGGAGACCTAGAACCAGGATAGCCGGAATCGGTTTGTTTAGTTGCCTATCGATTTGTGTAGTTTTGATACCAGTTTAGAAAATTTTGTTGCGTGCTTTATTTCGCCGGTTTAAGTGACAATATTTAACACACTTTACTCTAAAACTCCGAAACTGGAAGTCGGATCCGGATGAAATTCAGGAATTCCGTATGGGATCGTAAGACCTTTCATTTGATTCTTAGTTTGTGTAAATCGGTCAAACCATCGTGGAGCTAAATACTGCTTACTTGTCTAATTTGATCTCACTAAATTTAACTGCTACCTGTTTTTATCCTTTTCAATGTTTGTGTTCCTTTCGAGGTTTACCTAATTACGTTTCTACTAACTTACGTTAGAATAAAAGGAACTTCACTGAAAACATTTTTTCAATGAACTTGTACTTGTAAAACAAATTTTTTTAGTTTTGATTTTAATAGGTGTGAAATATTTCGATTGAAGTCCACCGATATTCTTTTAAAATTTTCAGAAGGGGGGTCAAAGTTTTAAGTGATTGTTTTTTCAACAGTCTTAATTTTTTATCGAAGATGGTTTGAATTGTATGCTATTCCAATTTCAAAAATAAAATTTTTCTCTTTTATCGTAGCATCTTTTCTAAGGGGTAAGAATAGCATTCTGTGAATCATATGGTGGAATGCTACCATTTTGTGTTGATGGGAATGATTAGATTAGTATTTGGTATGACACGGTCCGTATTGGTTGGCTTCCTATATATTTCGAAAGTTAAGGAGCCTCCCGGACAATATCCAAGAAAAGTAAAATGTTGTCTTTCTCTTCCTCATAGGTGAATTTAATATGTTTATGTAAATCATTAATAATTTCTAAGAAGTTTGATAAATCGTTGCATTTGATGATGCAAAATATATCATCTACGTATCTCCACCAGCGATTAGGTAATAACCCCTGCTTATTCAAAAGTTCTTCAAGGTTTGCCATAAATAATTCATATAAAAACGGGGAGAATAGATTACCCATTGGTGCCCCTTGTAATTGTTTATTAAATTTCCCTCTGAATTTGAAAAATTTACATCCATACAAAGTCGAGTTAGGGTAAGATAAGACCTTACTTTGCGTTTCCATAAACTACTACTATTTTGTTGAAGTAGCCAATCTTACAAAAAAAAAATGATTGAATCCTTTACCGGAACACTTGGGAATAAGGCAGTTAGGGGCTGTTCATAAAAGACGTCATGCCACAAGGGGGAGGGGGTGTTTCACTAAACGTGACTTTTTGTGACAGGGGGAAGGGGGGAGGGTTGTTGGAATGTGACATCCAATATTTTCAATGAGCGCATTTTTGAAATACCTAATTATATTACTGCTTTGCCCTATTTCCTGAAAAAATCTATACAATAAACGATAACATTCTATAGGAAAACGTGTATTGGTTGATGTAAAAGTTTCTTCTTGTAAATTCGGAAATGAATGATGATAGGTAGTTGGCAGATGTGGAATATAAACCACACAAAGAATGGAAAAAAATCAAAAAGTTTGCTTGGTCGGTCGCAATATCAATAAAACTAGCAAATAACATTAATATATATGCTGTGATTATCAATAATTATAATGATAAGAAAAACATGTTCAATCATAAAGCATGACATGCGGCTGATTAATTTACCCTGTTTAGCTTAGATATCATACACAGAGGTAACAGCCCGGGTAGAAGTGATTTGCAAACCAATTATTAAAACCTCAATGGTTTGAAATAAGAGTTAAAATATCATTGCAAAGTCTGCATGAGAAAATAGCAATAAAATATAAAATTCTATCATTGTAACGTTAAAGCAAGAGCAAAAGCCGAATTTTTCAGTAATTTGATTTTCTAACTTTGAGAATAGTTTATCATAAGAATTTCTCTTATCTTATTCTGATGCAGTATATTCAATTGTATTCTATTTGGAAAAGGAACCACTGGATCAATTGTACTTAATGAAATTGGTATGCCTCATCAATAACAAAATAAGATATAATAACAAATCTTCATGCTAAATAGATTTTGTCTAATCTATCAAGAAGATTCCTTCGAATAAATATCAAGAAAATATGAAATATTGCTATGACAGCACAGGAACATCAAGACAAGATATGATGGTAGTATTTGTTATTATTTTGATTTTCGTTTACTATTCCCATCTACCCGGTAGGAGTGCCAGTTTCGCTAGGGCAATTCAAACGCGCCTTTCAAACGCAGCGCCTGCTGCGTGCTCAAACTTTGTGCTCCTGTTACTTTCATAAATTAAATTCATGTCAAAAAGCGTTTTATTGAGTTTATTAAAAATAGTGCATCATCATAAACATCATCATCAGCATCAACCAGCTGGAAGTAAAACAAAGTCTTTTGTCGCTCTAATCACTATTTGATGTGAAATATTGTTCTAAACTTATTTTGCATGGAGCATTGCTATTGCGTAGAGAATGCTGTCAAATTAATAATATATTATTATTTTCATGAAATTTTCATCTAGCATTTATTTCTCTTAATCTAGTATTCATTTTATTGCGAATGAAACAACGGTTGCGAAATCGAACACAAGATGTATGTTGAAACTGTGCAAATCGTAACGTAACGAAACCGATATTTTCCCCAACTCTGTTGATAATGAGTGCTAAAAGAGCATTTATCAAAGATACAAAATTGACAATGTTCCATGATTTTGGAAAAGTCTCATTGATACGCGTAATCCTTAGTTATAAATTCCTGTAGGATTGCTGTTATTCCTAATTTTTTTCTGTGTAGGAATAACAGCAATCCTTCAGGAATTTATAACTAAGGAAATGAAACTTACACGACATATAATTCGAAAGTTCTATTAAATAGACATCAGTTGAAACGAAAATCTGATTTAAATCCATGATTGATGTAAAATTACATTAAAAATTCATTTAGTTTTTCATTGAACAAGACTGTATATTTACAAACCGCTTCGTTTTGTAACGTAAATTTCCATTCAATTGCCTGCTTCAAATATGTGCATGAAAATAAATGTAAATTCACAAAATATTTTTATCTGTGTACATTTCACAGCCCTCAGCGGGGGATCAACGATTTCAGACGTAGATCATGTCATGTCTTATATTGATTGTATGTGATTTTCCCCCACCAAGATAAAAGCTGATCGAATCATCCAATGATTGAACTTACATGAATCAAGAATCATTTTAGCTCAAAATCACTACCGATTTTGTGTGACGGAAGATCCGTACCGATTTTGATCGATGTAATTTAAATATAACTGATCACTGATCAGAAGTGATCTTTATTGGGAAAGATCACAAGCGATCTTCTTCGGCAGTGATCTCGATTTGATGAGGTTTTGAACTTTATTTTCTCAGCCTATTATTCCTTAGCTAAAGAAATAATATATCTGTGTACGCCTAGGAGAATTAAAACGGGTGATTTCAATGTTTCGTCAAGTGACAATTTGTGTCAAGTGACAATTTGTGACAAAGGGGGAGTGGGGAGTCAAAAATTGCCAAAAAAAGCGTGACGTCTTTCATCGAAAGATACCATCATTTCGTCATCTTCGATTTCGCCTGAGTTCTGAAGTTGAGTAGCGAAGATAGAAATAATGAAATTAACACGACATGTAAATCACTAGTAACATGAAATATACCGGGGTTGAATCGAAATTTTGATTGAAAACTTTCATCGGTGCCAAACTAAATCGGATTGCATTGAATTTTCAATTAATATAACCGTATGTTTCAATTAACGCTTAGTTTGCGATTAAATTATATTGAAAGCTACAGAATTGTAAAGTAACTTTATGTTTAATTACCTGCTCCAAATATGTGCATGAAAATAGATGTAAATTTAAAAAATATTTTTATCTGTGTGTGTGTGTGTTAGAAACTGATTTACTGAATAATTTCGTTGGCATAGATTGGTATTCTTTTACTAGCCATTTGGAGATTTTTTGAGTTGGGGCTCCTACTGAAGAAATGATTTCCCTTAATTGGGTTTCCAGGTTTATGAACCTTTGATAGTCCTTTTATTATGGATAAAGAGGGGTTAGAAACTTTGAGACTACTGAGATTGATAGCGAAGTTTGGATTGCATTCATGAAGAGTTTTATCTACTTTGATAATAATATCTGGAAGGAGATCGGCTCTTTGTTTCCTATAAGGGCCGTCATTGATTTTTTGGGTTATCAGATTGTCTTCTTTGTCCATAATTACCACTTTGTTTTCCTTTATCACCCTTAACATAAAATACAGGCTTTTCCCGCAATTGTTTCACTAGTTCTTTATTACACATATTTTGTTGATTTTTCAATGAAGTATTTTTATTGATATCAGCTACAATAGTTCTGGCGTCATTAATTTGAGAAAAAGAAAGATTACAGTTATTTATGCCTGTTTCTACGTCTATAATAACTTGTTCGAGGTTTACTTTAGAAGAAATTGCATAATTTAACCCAAGATTGAGAAATTTTGTTTGTTCGTTGGTAAAATTCTGAGATGAACGATTGATTAGGAAGTCTTCTGCAAACACTACCGGAGGTTTTGGGGGTCGGCGTGTGGAATTTTTGGAAACGTAAATTTACGAATTTCTTGTGAAGAAGAATTCGTTTGCGCTCAGATACGCAATGTTCTGCAAATTTAACTTTGCTTAGTAAAATTCCGAAACCTTGAGGGTATTCTTTCGCTAATTTTCAATGAAGATTATAACATTCCAAAATTTTCACGTTCAGAATGCTAAACAATTTTTTAGTATTCTCTTTCATAATTTCGTGTTGAATTTTATTTCGAATATTTTTAGAAAAAGATCTCCCATCCTTTAACTTGCAGCATGTGGGAGTTAATCCAAATCTACTGCATTTTTTAAAAAATGGAATGTCTCTCGATATTCCCAAAATTTTCTTTCTTAATCTAATAAAGCTTGCTTCAGATAGAATTGGAACAAAGACAATTGCCTGTATTTCAGTTATTTATTATTGAATTCAAGATCTTTTTTATACAAATGTAGCGTTTTCTTCATACTTTTAAGAAAAAATACGGATAAAATTATTCGTCACGGTTTCGAAGGAATTCTCCAAATTTTCCAGTAACACGGCTCATTAGGCAGCGCACACCTTCTTCGTCCATCGTTTTAGTTATCTTATTCCACCAGGTCGTCATCTGATTGATGTCTTTGACAACCTTTCCCTTTGCATTGAGTCTCCTCTTCATGATTGCCCAGTACTTCCCAATAGGGCGGAACTGGGGGCAGTTGGGTGGTTTAAGGTTTTTCGAAACAAACTGGACCCCTTTCTCTGAATACCATACTTGAACGACTTTGCTGTAATGACAGCTTGCTAAATCTGGCCAAAACATTACGGGATAGTCATGGGATAGAATGAACGGCAAAATTCGTTTTTGGAGACACACGTTTTGGTATAGTTCCGATGTCATTGTCTTATTTGCCCTGGCAAATCATAAATTATACTGCAAATTTGTCGGCAAAAACAAATTTAAATTTGACTGGAACATCCCCCGAGCCGTTGCCAAGTAAAATTTTTGACCTGGGATTTACCCGAAGTCAGCCTTATGTACTATGTCAAGTCATTAAACTCTCACAAAGTCACTATTTTCACAGTCACTATCCAGTCAGTTTGCTGAATAGAGTACTACGAGCATATACCGCACTCAGAAGTCATGCAAAAGTCACCAGCCACTACTCATTTCATTTTATCTTTGAAATCGGAACTGGCGGTCAATTGATCTTCGAGCTTGGCCAAAGCGGTGAACGACCCGATCAACAATCGAATTTTCAAACAAATGTATATCCTCTCTACACCGAAACGTTACGCCAGTTACGGACTAAACGGGGGTTCATAAATCGAGTTAGCTCATAAAAAAAGTTTACTTTATTTGGAATTTATTTCGTAAAAAATGTGCAGTAAATGTTTTAAAACACAACTTTAAGATTTTTTTCGGAATGGATTAGAAGATTAGACTCCGGAAAACGATGTTTGGGGTTGTTTCGAAAACCAGAATGACGGCTTTCGGTTGTTTGATATTCATTGGAAACTCTTACAATATGAGTAAGGAGTGTATCGAAAATAAGCTATCCACAAATTTTTCTTTCAAATTATGATAAAAAACGATATTTTATTCAAACTAAAAATTGATCCTTCATTGTACGAGGTTAAACTTGAGCATAATGAAAACCGGATGAAATTTAAGTTATTCCTTCAGGAATTTTCGAACTTTTGATCTAACGCTCTTCATCAATTTCCGGACAAGTATTGCATCGCATTTTCTGGACGATTGAGCCCAAATTTTTTTGAACTCAACATGCAGGAGCTGCCTTACCAGTCTTCTTGAATACCCTCTTCACAATTGCCCAGTAACGTTCGATGGGTCGAAGCTGAAGGCAATTTGGTGGATTGATATTTTTCTCAACGAAATTTATACCATTTTCCGCAAGGAAATTGAAAATGGTTTTAGCATAGTGAGCCGACGCTAAATCCGGCCAAAACAATGGAGGTGTACTATGTTTCTTATATAAAGGCAGCAATGTCTTTCGGAGACACTCAGATCGATAGATTTCTGCATTTATAGCTCCGGTAGTGCGAAAAATGGTTGACTTCAAACCACAAGAACATATTGCTTGCCATACCAGTACCTTTCGACCGATTTTCTCCACTTGAATCGACCTGTCCGCATCGCTCACATCCCTTAACGACGACAGTAAAGTATTGTGGGTTTTTGAGTCTTCTTTTACATAAGTCTCATCGGTCATCAAAACGCATGCATCTGGAGACTGCAAAAGACGTGAATAAAATTTCCGGGCCCTTGTTGCTGCTCGCTTCTTCTGTTCTACACTTTGTTTCGAGATTTTCTGCTTCTTGTAGGTCTTCAGGTAATTTCGCCTCTTGATACGCTGGATCATTCCGACACTCGAACCGCACGGATAAAAATCTGTTATCGGTACCATATTTTTCTATTCATGAAATCATGAACCATACCTTCTCATGAACTTTCACAAGCAAAATGATTGCTGTCATGAAAATATTCATGAAAGATGTGTTATTGTTCATGATATCAATCATTTTGCTTATGAAATCATGAATTATTATTCATGATAGATATGATTCATGATTTCATGATTTTTAATCATGGCACCGGTAATGGATTTTCTTATGATTAGCTTTCGAAGTATTCCCTGTACAAACATTTTTCACGAATTAAATTCCAATTCACGTAAATTTTTTTATAACAATTTAATTCGATTTACGAACCCTTGTTAAGTTCGTAAATTAAGGTTTCGGTGTATGATTAAATTTCATCCGGATCCGAATCCCGGTTTCTGGAAACGACGATGCAATAAAGGAAAAGGTTCTACCGTGTTTGTATGAAAACGACTTCAATTGGCAGGCTATGCTAGCTCACACCTAAACACAATTTTTTGTTTCTTTTTTCTAGTTTCAATTAGAACGACTGAATGCAAAAGTCGGATAAGTGCAACTTTGTTTGGAAAACCCGTTTTAAGCAAAAACCGGACAGAAAAACTTTGATTGCAAAAACCGGACAAAAACTTAACCGGTTCTTCCTAAAGGCATTTATCCGGTTTTTGCATTCAAAGTTTTTACCGACTGTCGCTGTGGACGAAGCAAGGTTTGCTTGTTTGTTACGAGCAACTTGATCTATGCTGCGTTCCCACGGCGGCAGTTTGTGAAAACTTTGAATGCAAAAAGGTTTTGTATCCGGTTCTTGCAAAAATATTTTCTTTAACGATTCTTGCATTGCAAAATCCATGTCTTGTTTTTATTCTCAATGTTTTTATCCGGGTTATGCATTCAAAAATACTTAAACGGGTTTTCCAAACAAAGTTGCACTTATCCGGTTTTTGCTTTCGGCCGTTCTTAAGTCCATGCAAAAGTTAATCCGCTCTTTTTAAAAATTAGTTTTAATTTAAATTGGCTCATTCGTGCATTGCTAATGGTTTGCCATACTGAAGACATAGGCAAAAATGCTACAAAATCGACTCATCTGGATACTGGTTTTGATATGCTTCAGAAAGTATTCTGATTCACTTTAAAAAGTTATTTGTCTATCGTTATTTGTTGTTTTTATACATACCAAACAAGAAACAGATTGAAAATGTGAATGAAACAACGAAAAAGGAATTTGCCCTAGGCTTTGGATAATGAGCTATAGGGTGCGTACCCCCGCTTGGCGGATGGGGGTGGGAGTCAATGTATACTTCGTGTATTGACAAAGTCGGACCATACCGAGATCGATCGTTCGCTTATAAATGTAAAAGATGAAAATTATTGTTCTCTGGATCGATCACGGAGTGGACAGGACTAATAATGCTTGAAATTGACAATAGGTCATTAGGTGGTTTCGAGCATTCTTATGCCTGGAATTGGTCACCAATTTGAATTATCTTGATCCAGTTGGGTTTAATATTCATATATAATGCGCATCCTTACGTTATATAATTTAACAAGCTTACTAACACCTGATTTTATTTTATTTTATTTTCTTAACGAAAACCGAGCCTGCTGAAACAAAGGATTATCATCGAAGATTTGAGACCATGAAACAGACCC
The DNA here is from genome assembly GCF_030247185.1 of Malaya genurostris. NCBI lineage: Eukaryota > Metazoa > Arthropoda > Insecta > Diptera > Culicidae > Malaya > Malaya genurostris. The sequence continues at coordinate 56,607,091 of NC_080572.1, read as the reverse complement.
TAGAATGTTCTCTAGAAAATGAAGAAAAATAGGTATTTTATAAATTACCTAACTTTTGGTAAGTAAAATGCCTTACGATTTTTACTATCACTTTTATTCGTATTAATATTATTATTATTATTATTATTATTGTAATTATTATTATTATCAATCTTATTCTTATTCCTTTCTTCTTGATAATCTACTAGCTTGTGTTATTAACAGGTGTCTCCGGTATAGTAAAAAGCAATGCAATGGGGCAAAAGGAAACGTAACGTAACATCGACAAAGATAGAAACAGTTAGAATAAATTAGATTGGATAGTGTAAGTAGACCAAACATATCTACATTGATTAGGGAACTTCAAAATAATAATCGTAAGTACCGCTTCAGACATAAAAGACTATATAGGAAAGCAGGACCAAGACCGAAGCGGATACAATGCGAAATTTTCCAAAGTTTCATCGACGAGGACATTTAAGACACAGAAGCAGCTGGTAAGATGACAAAATACCCATACGATACAGACGCACGACTCAATGATTGACTGGTTACAGGGTGAAGCACACACTTCCTGCCCAAGTGACAAACTCTCTGGCGAACTTGCAATAGAAGATATTAGTATCCGTCGTTGCAAATTGATAACCGTACAGGAATCTGTCGCTTAGGTTACAAGCTGGAGGGAACCTATCAATTATAGGTCTGTTTCTTCCTTCGTTACTAGTGTTCATTTGAGAACCATGGCCTAGTTCGTCCGGTATGGAAAGTGCGGATCGTTGTAACCACCCCTCTCGGCCAGAGTAGCCCATAAAGGAAAAAAAAGAAACGAAAAAGGAATTTGACCTTAAAAAGTTCTACCCTAGAGGCACAATTTGACTTGTCTTTATGTGACTAATCTAGGAATCTATTCTGTCACAGTGGTGTATCTAGGGTGGGAGGGGAGGTGTAGTAGTTCAGTTGGCACGGACTTCGGAGCAATCTTGAGTGGGACCTTTTCTTATTTTTTTGAACGTTGTTACCATTCACATTATTCGACAAATATCGGAAATGGTCGAGGTAATTGTTTTAAATATTGGAATGAGATCGCGCATGAGTCTAATTTTCATTCAAGCTATAATCGTGTAATGTTTTATAATAATATTAGTGAATCGAATTTGTAGAGATTTTGGAAACTTATTCGTGCAATTGATTCTGAAAATGTAGAGCTTCCAAACAACCAACCAGCCAATCAATTTAAATGTTTTCCAATGAAACTCTATCCCTGGATCGGAGCAAATTCGTATCGTCGTATCTATTCTCTCTGGGTGTCACGTCTTCGAACGGCATACCGAACAAATTACTTCGCGTTGATTCATTTCGCGGAATCGAGTCAGGGTAGCAAAAACAAACACAGCCCGGCAAAGAAAAAAGGGTATTGGAATTCCTACGCGCTTCTCATAACTAAAGAATACGAAAAGCAAACATTTCAAATGAATACACCGTAACGCTACAGAAACAACAATGGCCACAGCAACGAATGGGCGAACAGGAAACCGAGTGGGTGGGTGGAATGATAATGCAAAAATTATGTAAATTGCGCATAAATGAAACAGCCGGAAAGTGGCACACCAGGAGCAGCAGGTCCACCGAAAAAAAAGTAAAAAAAGAGCAAAAACGGAAATTGTTCAACGCAAGCAAAACCTAGAGCAGCTCGCCGTCAGTCGTAGAAGGTATCGCACGGTGTCGCCGTTTGTTTGGTGGTTCAGCGGACCACGGGTTCATCGGAACTAGGATTTCGTGTGTCCTTTCGTTACATACACAAGCTTTCCGGCACGCTCCGTCGTCCGTTGCTGATAGCTGCGGCATCCACTGCGGCCGAGTTGACTCGGTAACGATATAATTTCTATTCGCTTTTCGTTTTGATCAAGTTTCCGTTTGAAGTCGAAATGGTTAGCTCGGGCGGAATGTTGATGAAGATTTGCGACTCGGAATTGAAGCGGTCCGAGCCGAGTTTTCGGTACGGTAGGGGACCTGGCGAAACTTTTCCATTACAGGTTGAGAATTGCTACTGATTCGGCACAGGAAAGCTGTTCCCTCTTCGGAAGTATGGTGATCCAGTGAATACCTAATTTTTGTCGGCACCTGCTCAGTAGCGCAAGATCGGTTTGATATCGACGACTTGATAAATTCATTTGCGTGGAAAAGGACAATAAGGGATAGTATCCGTTACGCAGTATTTATGAAAAGCCATTGAGGTGTTAATTTGAGGCCCTCGTCTTAGAAATTATGAGTTGATTTTCTTTTTGTTTCGCCTTAGGCTCATCAATTCTTTAGCAGTTTAGCCATTGCCACAGAGTAGTTCAACTTAAACTTAAATATGCAAAGTTTACACTACTTATGCCAAACTTTTATGATATTACTCTGAGGTGCAATCTCATTTCTACACACAAGTGACGACTGAAGGGATACCGCAGAATGTGAACAATTAGGACACATTTCTACGAATTTCAATTTTATAATTGGTGGGTTCTGAGTACATTATTGTAAAATTTATCTGTTTCGGATTTTCAGGAAATCTTTAGAAAGTGCTTGAGAAATCGAACCAAATTTCGATTCCAACAGTTTGTCAATCTCAATATGGATTGCAAGGATTGGCGTTCCAAGCTCAAAGAACAAAAACATAAGAAAAACCTGCCCCCAGCGACCTGTTTCATCATCGTTTTCGTAGAACAAGCTCGTAATCCAATTTTGAACAGTCACTCGAGAGGAGCGATGGAGGCAGCGAAAGTTTCAATGAATTTCCTGCATATTCATTAGAACATTTTTGACCGAATCTTGCAGCTAGCCGATAGAATCCCGTGCGGATTGTCCTCCAAGGTTTGTAATTTTAATTGAGAGGAACTGTTCTGTGCCCTCGAGGTCCTTTGCATATCGCTCCGCTGCTCATGAATGTAATCTTCTTTTCATTTCCTTTTTTCTCTCCACAGCCCAATTTGGTGAAAAAAATTATCTCGTGACAAAAAAAAAACGAAACGAAAAGGAAATGCTTCTGATCATTTTTTTTTTGGGTAGCTGACGCTAGCAACCACGATCCCACCCTCCGTCCAACGATTTCCCGGAAGTTTGGTGGGTGGCAGATTGGTGAACAGGAAATGGCCAAGCGTATCCTCCAGCTTACAGTAAATTCATTTTTAATAGATAAACTAAAGTGAGAACGAGTCCGGTAAGCGTAGCCAAAAGGCGGTAGCCTTGGCGTGAGCATGGAGCAAAAATATCACATCATTACATTTAATTTAGAACTTTTCAGCAAATGCCGTCATCCTCTTATCGCAGGATTCTTGCTACTTCTGCCGTCCTGTTGAAGAGCCAATGCAAAGTTTGGCGGACTTTCAGGCGAGCTGAAAATAGTTTACGGTTTGTTGTGCACGGTGGTTGGTCAATTAAACTTCGTGGTGGATCTCAGTTTTGATATTTTACCTGTTCTTCTCTCCCGTCACGATATGCTTTGGTAATTATTTTTTTATTGACGACAGAAGTGCATGTGAAATTCGCCTAACAGGATAATGGATTTTTTTAATACTACAGTGCACTGGATGACACCGGTGAGTTTGTTGCTAACCTCCAGTAATGAATGTGGTTTATAAAAGTGGATGCAGTAAAGAATAATGAAATTATATAATAAATTATGCTAATTAGTCACAGGTCAGTAGCAAAAACCAACACTCTGCTGCGTGGGTTGCTTGGTCTAGTTCCATATGTGTGCTTAAAAATGTCACTAATTTATCACTGACTCACCAGTTTGTGATTTAAGAGTTGCTAAGTGGTTATGAAAATCATTTAGCTACCGACAGTTTGTAGGTATTGAATCAATGGATTGAGTTGTAGTTGGTGTACAAGTTTGGACAAAGTTGTAATACTACAGTTAATTTTTAATATCAGTTTTAATTCAACCTTTCATTTGAATTAATATTGAAAAAAAATTGACAAATGTTAATGTTTATGAACTTCGTAAAAATTTAAATTTTATAACGCATGAAGTAATGAACGTATAAACGATAGTTGATGGATTTCTTTTACTGAATAATTTTAGTCCGTAATACACGATAAAAACTATCAATTGGAGAAGATTTGAGGTTGATTTAGAAGTTTTGTTTGCGGTTTTTCTCCCTTTTCTGTGATGGCGTAAAATTTTTAACACACTTCACCCTATATTTCCGGATCCGGAAGTCGGATTCGTATGAAATTTTAGAATTCCGTATGTGACCTAAGGACCATTTATTTGAACCTTAGTTTGTGCAAATCGCCATCTCGCCATCTATGAGAAAAGCTAGAAAACATATTTTCATTATTTTGCACACTTTACCCCATAACTCCGGAACCGGAAGCCAGATCAAAATGAAATTCATGAACTTAGTATAGGACCTAAAGAGCTTTCATTTGAATCTAAGTTTGCGAAAATCGGTTCAGCCATCTCCGAGAAAAGTTAGTGCACAAAAGAGATACATGCACACGCACGCACATACACATAAGCACATACACACACATACACATTAGCACATACACACACATACACACACACACACACACACCTAACGCAGTGTCTATCTGGTCATGGTTGTTTCCGGAAGCATCTGCATCGGTGTGGTCACGCCGCGTCTTCATTTTGTCCGGAGTGTGAGTATGTTGAAGAAACACCTGAACATGTGACTTTCGATTGTCCCCGATTTGCGGAAGTACGGAGGGAAATGTCTGCCTTAAGGGTGGATAATATATCTGAGGAAATGTGTCGTGAAGAAGGCACGTGGAATGCAGTAAGCAGAGTGGTAACACAGATACTCTCGGAGTTGCAGCGAAAATGGAGAAGGGATCAGCGAGTAAGCGTCGGCTCGAGAGAACTTCCTTCGCCGGGGAACTCTTCGTCGGTGTAGTCTTGATCCGTCGTCGGGGACAAGATGAGTAGACCACGTCATAGCATCGCAAGGATCGTCGGGCTACCAGGGAACCGGACGCCATCTCCCAACCGGAACCACTGGACCGACCTTGGGATCCTTTCGGTCGGGTCGTATACGGGTATCGAAAACGTCGGTTTCGGGAGAACTTCCATCGTCGGGGAACACTATGCTCCAACTGGAATCGCCGGACCGACCTCGGCACTCTCTTGGGTGTCCCGCGTGGTGTAACAGGGGACTCGGTGTCGGGAGCGCCTCTTTCGCCAAAGAACTCTCCGTCGGTGTAGTCTAGATCTTTCATCGGAGATTAGACGAGTAGATCGTGACATAACACCGTTAAGATAGTCGGGCCACCAGTGAACCGGAAGTCACCCTCCAGCCGGAATCACTGGATCGACCCAGGCATCCTCTTGGTCGAGTCGTATACGGGTATCGAAAACGTCGGTTTCGGGAGAACCTCCATCGTCGGGAAACTCGCTGTCGGTGTAGGCTAGATCCATCACCGGGGACTAGTCGAGTAGACGCCACAACACCGATTCGAGTCGTCGCACTCCTTCGGGTGTCCTGCGTGGCGTAAAAGGGGATTCGGTGCCGGGAGAAATTCCTTCGCCGAGAAACTCTCCGTCGGGGTAGTCTAGGTCCTTAGTCGGGGACTAGACGAGTAGACCGTAGCGTAGTACCGTTAAGATCGTCGGGACACCAGTGAACCGGTAGCCTTCCTCCAACCGGCATCATTGGATCGACCCAGGCATCCTTACGGTCGGGCCGTGGACGGGTACCGGAGGCACCGGTTGCGGCTGAATTTTTCTTCTCCGGGAAACTCTCCGTCGATGTAGGGTAGATCCATCGTCGGGGATCAGTCGAGTAGTCTGGCGCGACTTAGCGGCATTGGGTCGTCGAGGCGCCAAAGGTGAATCGAGATGGATAAAAAGAGAAACGCAGGAGCTCATTTTCTCCCAAACGAAGAAGTGCACGAGCACAGCCTCCCCCGAAGTATTGAGCTTAGCTTAGTTCGGGGGGGATCGAGGCAAGATGTCCAAGATGTTTTAGTGGGTAAGGTTCAGCCAGTCCAACTCACTGGTTCATAATAGCGGTAGCTTGACAACTACCGAGCGCGTGAGCAGGGAAAGTACATAAAGTATTTCATCGTGTAAAACACACACACACACACACACAGACATTTTGCGTACTCGACGAACTGAGTCGAATGGTATATGGTATATGGTCTCGGTTCAAAAGTCGGGTTTCACAGTGATTGCATAACCTTTCTATATGAGAATGGCAAAACCGAACTTGTAAAACATGAAATATTCCATTCGTAATGAATTTTATGTGAAATTTACACTCGGTTAGCAAATGCCGCTGTATGGATTTATATGTAATAACTATCCGACAAGCAAATATGTGCTACTATGGCTCAACCGATTAACGAACGTACTTTGTGATCTAATACCTCTCGGTTCAAATCGTGCTGTTGTTAACAATTTTTTATTCTCTATTTCATTTAATTTCAAGCTATGCAGTTTCTAAAGCACACAATTTGACATGTTATTGAATATAAGTTAGCGTGAAATGCGACCCTCCATTAATATGCGTCTTATAAGATGTAAAGTCATAATTCTTTCGAACTATGTAGATGAAAAGAGAGAAAACATATTTTAATTGCACTTGCTGCATAAACCGTTCAATATCCATCTTCTGTCTCTTCTAGGTGTTTCGTGGTAAATGCGATAAAAATAGATAGATACGATCGATTCATGTGTTAATAGAATTTGAATCTCATACACAGAAAAATAAATGAATTTTGTACGTCACATAATTCTACAAACGATACAATTCATAACTACTTAATTTTTCAAATGACACAATATTCCACTCGCACAGAATTTACAGGCTCCGAATGTAATTTACACTCGACCCAATTACCAAGTGCCGCTGTATGTAGATATGTGCCTCTGTGGTTCAGTCGATTGACCGATGTGCTTTCGGATCTAATATTTCTTGGTTCAAGACGCACTGTTGCTATCGATCTTTTGTTTTTCAATTCATTTGAATTCAAGTAATTTCAAAATCACACAATTTTACATGTTCTTCAATATAAATTTGTGTGAAATACGACGCTCCATTTATGTGCATCTTATACGATGTGGAATCACAAGATTTTTTGGAACTGTGTATGATCTTCCAAGCCAATATAGAATAATTTGTTAGAAAGTTTCAGATAGATATTCACTTAAATACAGGATTTGCTTCCATTTCACTCAAGTTAGACATTGAATATAAAAAATTTTGTTATGGGAGGCTGGGGTCCACTGGGAGATGGATAGTACCAATTAACTTTATCCGGACCAGACCAGCCTAGAGTACGCGGTGAGTCCGGCGGGGATGCTTGGGAGCAAAGTGAAATCCGAATTTTAATATTGTTATATTTAAAAGTTTCTAAGCACCAAATAAACCTTTTTCATGACATTTTACCTCGTTTCAATTGTAGCACGGTTCATCCTTGGTAACAAAATCATTCGACTGTGACACATCCCATATATATATATATATATATATATTCAATCTTAGTCTCATGAGAGCAGTCTTAAGCTTTTATACAAGGTTCCTGAATTTTATTTGGATCCCATCTCTGGTTCCGGAACTACAGGATGATATATGTAACGAAATTAAAATAATGTCACTAATTTTTCTCGTTGATAGCTGAACTGATTTCCTCTATCGAAGATTTATATAAAAGGTCTTAAGATCCTATAAACATGTTCCCTGAATATCGGTTCTGGAAGAATCGTAAATAACACAGCTAAACAGTAAGCTCTATTAATGACAGTAAAATAGCCTTTCAGGAGCACCAACAATTCCTATATCTGCAATATTGAAGCTCATATGTTGTAAATCAATCAGAATTCAGCTTTCAAAATGCACGCTAGCTACAAATAAGTATTATCTAATAGCCATATATTTTGCCAAAGCTAACTCAGTTCCAAGAGCGAATGTAATGCCAATTAGAGATTATTTGCTGTCATGGTGCGACATTAACAGATCGGCTGAAAAGTTCGTATCGTTTCTATGAGAGAGCGCCACTAGAATTAAATCCATACCATTTTCAGTTAGTACCAACCTTCAAAAGATACGTGTATAAATTTGACACCTGTCTGATTATTAGTTTGTGAGATATTGCATTTTGAGTGAAGCTACTTTTGTTATTGTGAAAAAAATGGAAAAAAGGAATTTCGTGTGTTGATGAAACACTACTTTTTGATGAAAAAAAGTGCCGCCGATACCAAAAAATGGCTTGATGAGTGTTATCCAGTCTCTGCACCGGGCGAAGCAACAATTCGTAAGTGGTTTGCAAAATTTCGTACTGGTCATATGAGCACCGAAGAATTTATGATTTTATGAAAATTTTCGTTTCGATCCGACTTGCAGTATCGAAATTACAGGGTAAAGAGTAATTAAAATTACAAACTGTCGTTTAAAACGATGATGGAGATCATTTCTGTGGTAACACAAGTATTATCATGACAATGGTCTAGACGCGTCTTACCTGGTTGCCGGTACTTACTACACTACTCATACGTAAGTCTGTCTGTTAGTAGCAATTGTAAAATCACCCATCTGCTTGTCGGTGTGTGTAAGGACTTCAATAAGACCAGATAGAGTATTACAGTATGACCCGCTTATAGATGTATCTACCACAATTTCGAAATCCAAGATGGCGACTTCCGGTTTATTGATTGAACACCCTTGCAATATGGGTATTTTCGGAACGGATTTCATTAGTAGGACCCTTGAGTTATGTTTGGGGTCGTTTCGAAATCTAAGTTGGTTTATCGATATTTCTTAAAAACCCTTACAATATGGATATTTTCGGAAGTGTTTTAATGAACAGATATCGGAAAACGATGTTTAATGTCGTTTCGAATTCCAAGGTAAAGGGGTTTTTCAGAACGAATAGGATATCAGAAAACGATGTTTGAGCACGTTTTGAAATTCAATACAGTACTCCAGAAGTGTCGTGAATTCAACGTACCCACGCATCACCTATTCATTGACTTTAAAGCGGCATACAATCGATCGAGAACAGCTATGGCAGATCAGGTACGAATACGGTTTTCCGAATGAACTGACGCGATTGGTCAAAGCAACGATGGATAGAGTGATGTGCTACGTCCGAGTATCTGGGATGCTCTCGAGTCCCTTTGAATCTCGAAGAGGGCTACGGCAAGGTGATGGAATCTCTTGTATCCTGTACAATATTGCTTTGGAAGGTGTGATTCGAAGAGCGAAGATCGACACGAGTGGCATGATCTTCCGAAAGTCCGTACAACTTTTTGGCTTCGCTGGTGATATTGATATTGGAATACGTAACCTTGAGAAGATAACGAAAACATACATCGGACTGAAAACTGAAGATAGTCGTATTGTACTGGCCATAAATGTGTCAGAAACAATATACATGAAAGGAAGAGGCTCTAGAGAAGAAACACTATGCCTCCCACCACGAACATTTATACAGGGTCCGGCACTCGAAGTGTAACCAATTAAAAAGGCCATAAATTCAGTTTGGAAAATTACTTTTACTTAATTCAAAGTACAAAATGTGTAAAAATAATACAAAATTCAGAATCAATTCACTTTTGCTCGATATGACCACCTTTTGCCTTGACTATGGCCTTGAGACGGTCAAAAAACGAATCGCAAGCTGCCCGAATGTGACTTGCAGGTGTATTTTGGCCCACTCGCGGACAATAACTTTTTTCAGCGCCTCGAGACTGGTGTATCTTTTAGTTCGGACTTTGCTCTCCAAAATGGCCCAAAGAGAATAATCCATTGGATTCGCATCTGGTGAATTCGAGAGCCATTGTGTGGACGTGATGAAGTTCGGAACGTTGTTTTTCAGCCATTCTTGGTTCACTCGAGCTTTGTGAGACGGTGCCGAGTCCTGCTGAAACGTCCATGGTCTGCCACCGAAATGTTTGTCTGCCCACGGCTTCAAAGCAACCTCCAGAATACTTTCCCGATAATATGTCGCATTTACCTTGACGCCAGGCTCGAAGGTCTGAAGTTGGTTACACTTCGAGTGCCGGACCCTGTAGACGGTGACGATGTCGAGGTGGTTGACGAGTTCGTGTATTTGGGCTCACTGGTGACCGCCGATAATGACACCAGCAGAGAAATTCAGAAACGTATTTTGACAGGAAATCGTGCGTACTTTGGACTCAGAAAACCCTTGTGATCGAGAAAAGTACGCCAACGCACGAAATTGACCATCTACAAAACGCTCATTAGACCGGTTGTTCTCTATGGCCACAGGACCTGGACTATGTTGGCATAGGCTCTTAGTGTTTTCGAAAGAAAGGTACTGAGAACCATCTATGGTGAAGTGCAGATGAAAGACGGAACGTGGAGACAGCTGCTAGGAAAACCACCCATCGTACGACAGCTAAAATCGGACGTCTACGATGGGCTGGGCATGTCATAAGGATGAAGAACGAGAGCCCAGTGAAAATGGTTCTTGAATCTAATCCGACTGGTACAAGAAGAAGAGAGGCGCAGCGTGCAAGGTGGAAATGACACCCCAGGACTATAGCTGTTAGGTGATGATGATGATGATGGTCCCACCTCATACCCCTACAAAGGTGTGAGCAGAACGAGTTATCTAAATGATAATTAATATTTTTGCACATATCTTAACCAGTAAACAAAAGAAAACGATCTGATCAATCTAGCAGGTATAGATTCTTCTTCAAAAGAACGACTGACCACAAAATAACATTAAAATATTTCGGATTTACTATCCTGGGTTAATCAAGAAAATTTTCAACCCGGGAAGATCCTTGATCACATCAGGAATCGAACCCGATATCTTTGCCAGTATCAGACAGTAATTCACCTGGCCTCTCCCGCCGGACCAGTTCATCGCTACAAACATCAGCTACGATGGAGTAATGAGACTGCGGATGAGCAGAGCCAAGCCCACTACTTGTTTCGCGTGCGAGGCTCAAACGTTTGTTGACTGCTCATTATTTTTAACTCTCAAACAAACTAAAATCCATCATCATCATACCGAACATAGTAACATAATACGTCTCACAATAATATATATATATATATATATATATATATATATATATATATATATATATATATATATATATATATATATATATATATATATATATATATATAAACAAAAAAAATACAATCTTCGTAATACGTAAAAATTAAAAAATCTAAAAAATTTCAACTAACTAACTAAATATTTGCTTACAAAGCGGACTTTATTCGTGAAATACATAACTTTTTGAACTCCACCAATGTCGTCGCGCGTTTGATTTCTCTTGGCATCGAATTGAAAAAACTTATTCCCTTGTACAATAATGAGTTTTGCGATCTGGCTAACAAAAAGCTTGGTGTTATAGCATCAGATGCGGTTAGATGGGGTGAGTTAACCAACAGAACAATCACATTCATAGCAGGAAACACCCGTATAGATGTTGTTATATAAATAAATAAGTATCAGAATTAATTCGTAGCATTTTTTTAAGTTTCATGATTTATTGTGAGAGTATCATTATAGTACCGTTATTCAAAGTATAGTCCATCGAGTCCATAAGATACTTTAACATAATAAAAATCCACTATTGTCAGAATAAATCGGTAGTATTTAACCAAACTTAAGTAGTGTCTGTAGAATCGTAGCACCAGCCATGCAATGGTTCTGTACACTCTGAATCGGCTGCGAAGTCTGTTGAAATATAAGGTCAAATTCCACTACAGGAATGTAATACCAAGGCTCATCCAGCAAAAGTTATATTAAGGGTTTTTACCATCTTTCCTATGGTGAGGCATCACTTTGCGGTGGGACCGTGTATGAACCGTGATGCTCATACTCTGGGTACAGCGTATTAAAAATTTATAACTGCCTTATTTGAGTGAGTTTGTAAAAATCATGCTAGTACATATAGTAAAACATGCCCTCTTTCTGGCGAAACTACAAAATTAAGTAATTAAAAATAAATTACCATACATGTTCGAAAGCTTTCACACCCAAAAAGCTCCGATAGCATTAATTGCTTTCTTCCGTCACTGCGAGCGATCCGGCTCGAAGCCGAGTGAGCGCAAAGTCATCTATTTTAATTATTTTTTCATTTGTCAGCGCCGCTAACGAGCGTATCCAAAAGTTGTAACGAAATTCATTTCCCGCTCCCAGATCGCATCCCCCGTCTGTTGCCATCCTCCTTCAATCTTGGTTTGGTGATGGTTACTTACTTCCTAGAAAATATGCTTCCGGCAGCAACCGTGACTGGTACGGATCCGGACTATCCTGTAGTCCTTTCTGCAAAAGTAGAATTTTTTTTTGTTTTTGGTCCGAACCTAGTATCCTGCCCCCAAGGGTCTTCGGCGGAGTAACAAATTGATAAAGTTTTGCTTAGCTCGTAGACGATTGCTACCGACCCGCCTTCGCCGCGAAATTGCTCTCTCTAATTTAGAATGCATTTGCGAATGCACTAGCAAAAACTGATTAACTTCTACGCATGAACAGCATAGAACAGATATCACTTGGAAATGGCCGGGTTTGCTTTCAGATTGAAACGGAACTCAATTTAGGTTGTTAAAGACCTACAAACGAGCGCCGCCGATTGTACGAACTCGAATCGCTACTTTTGCCACGCCAGCTTGGCTTTTATCGCGCTGTAACAATAAAAATGCGTCTTCCGACTTGCGAAGTGATCACCGCGGGACTTTTGCCAATCCCTTCTTTCACGCGAATTTAGTACAAGAACGGTTCGGCTTACTTGAATGTTGCGTAAAAAAAGATGATTTTACTGGTCCAAGTTGGAGGTGGCGCCTTTGAGGTGCTTCCGAGACAGCCAATTCAATTAAATCTTATTAGCCGGAGCTTAGATTTTAATACAATACAGAAACTCATTTCATTTCAGGAAATTGAAATTACGAAATGTTCACAATTTTTCTGCGCTGAATTTTCATTCCATTGTAGACGGCTATTTTCAGGGTACTCTTGGAGCAGATTTTCACCGTCTTTATTGTTTGAATGAGGATTACTCGTTGCAAGTCATTATCTATACTAGCAGGAAAGTTAGTGTCAAGGGAGAAAGATGGAGCTGATACCGAGCCATATGTTTCAGGATTAGGGGAGACCAGGATGAAAATAGCCACTCACAATAATTCGTACACTAAAATGTTAAGTTTCACGATTATATTTAAAAGTTAGGTTTAAATAATAGGTGCATAAATAAGTTCGAGCCGTTTACTTACGAATGGCGTACCTTTCCTAATATGCGTTGGAAAGTTACCGTCATACAGTTTAAAAATAACTATGTGTCATGTCATATTTTAGCTATGAAAATATCGAGTTTTGTGGCGAATAAAGTGTTTTTACGGGGAATTATTTCTATATGGAGAAACAAGCCACCGAAACTCTTGGTATTTTGGTGCAAGCATGTGGTGAACATGCTCTATGACTGAATGCGTAGGAATTAGTTAAGAAGTGGCAATTATGATTTGGAGAACGAAGAACGAACCGTAGCGCTACCAAAGTTTGAAGATGAAGAATTGGAGTATTTGCACGATCCAAACCCGTCGCGAACGAAAGAAGAACTTGCAAAATCCTTCGGAATTACTCAGTCAGCCATTTGCCAACGTTAAAAAGCAATGGAAATTATCCGAAAGGTAGCAACCTCTGCAACCAAGTGAAAAGAAGACGGAAGAGGTCTTCCAACAATATTTAATGCGTTTGAGTCGAGAATTGCAAGAAAAACGGCCACAATACACCGATAGGCACAACGAAGTCATTTTGCAACATGACAATGCTCGCCCACATGTTGCACAGCCTGAAAAAAACATACTTAGTCCTACGTAACTCTTTTTACGAATCCCAAATCCCAAATAAAGTAATCTTTTTTTACGAAACCAAATCCCAAATAACGTAAACTTTTTTTACGAACCAACTTCGTAAAAAGAGGTTTTGGTATCCAATGAAAACAATTTCCGGCTCCATGGAAATTACTACCATATGGGTATTTTCGGAACGGGATCGATGAGTAGATGACGGAAACGATGTTTGAAGTGGTTCGGAAATCCAAGATGGCGTCTTCCGGTTTGACGATATTCCTTAAAAACCTTTACAATGTGGGTATTTTCGGAACGGGATTGATGAGTAGATGACGGAAAATGATGTTTGAAGTGGTTCGGAAATCCAAGATGGCGTCTTCCGGTTTGACGATATTCCTTAAAAACCTTTACAATGTGGGTATTTTCGGAACGGGATTGATGAGTAGATGACGGAAAATGATGTTTGAAGTGGTTCGGAAATCCAAGACGGCATCTTCCGGTTCTTCGATATTGCTTAAAAACATTTACAATATGGGTATCGACTTTCTCCGAATCGGATGAAGCAATGTACACCTCTTCAGTATGGCAATCTCTTCTTCCTGATAAAGGAACCTTTTCGACTGAATATTAATTTTTAGAATGTCGAAATTTGAATCCGTAACTAACCACTTCAAACATCGTTTTCCGTCATCTACTCATCAATCCATTTTAGAAAATACCCACATTGTAAGGGTTTTAAGGAATATCGACAAATCCGTTCCGAAAATGGCCATGTGATTGGGGGTTTCCACATTCATTACACAAAACTTTTTTTACGAAGTAAATTCCAAATAACGTAAACTTTTTTTACGAACCAAATCCCAAATAACGTAAACTTTTTTTACGAACTACCTCCATTTACGAACCCCCTCCATTTACGAACCCCCGTTTAGGTTTCGGTGTACTGAGGAACCATGCTTAGCTCACACGTGCGTGGAGATATGAGTAGCGACCAACATCTTCAAATCTTTTCGAATTGAACAATCAGACAATAACAATAGTAGAAAATTTTCGGTCCCATAGAAATAAGCTGTCCACTAGACTAAAAAGTCCCATCGCGAATCATCCCGCACCTTCCCGCTTCCAGTAGCACTTTTCCGTTCCAGTTGATACATAGTTTGCCAGTCACTCGTCATCAGCCAGGATCCATCACTGGGAGCTTATTTCGAAAAATTTAACAGTAAAACTAGTTTTACTACAATTTGAATAAATAATAACGCGCAGCTCAGTGGCTTTCGTTCGTCACAAGGCGATGGCGGACAGGTATTTGCGAAACTTTTTTAGCAGCAAGATACCGGACCGAGCGAAGTGGAGCAAACCATGGGGAATTGAAAATCGTTAAGCATGGAAAAACTTCTGCACTCTAGCCGGGATGTTTAACGGAACCAAATGGAAAATGCCAGCAGCAGAAAAATGACATAGTGTTAACAGTCGGAAGAAAGTAGTTACATTCCAGGATGGTCGATTAGTTGCGAAAAGTGAAGTTATCCGACGTTTACTTGAACGAATACAATAGTCGGATTTTCTTTATGCAAAACTGACATCTGATAGTATATTGGATCCGATCTCACAGTTTCAGGTAAATCTCACAAAAAATAATTTGATCAGTATCTAATGAGAAATACATATTGAAAAACGCGAAAGTGCTACCGCAAAAACAACACGCAAAGACCGAAATCAGCATTTTGGCGAAAAAATTATTTGATTTGCTTCTTATATTTGCTAATTCAGATTTGTTATTTTTGAACCCCTTAATAATGCTAAGAAGTTGGTTCAATTTGCTAATTTTTCAGTTAATTTTGCAACATTTACATGCTGTCATTTCTTAGCAAAGACACGCTCCACTTTCATTCAACTAATATTTTTAGCCAAATCAGCAAAACTATGGTTGATTTTAACAAATAATTATTGTTGATTTCAGTAAACAATGTTGTTGAATTAAGTGATATTGTTGTTAATTTCAATTAAAATTGACAGTTAATAATAACAATAAACCTTCTTGAGTTAAGTAAAATATATACTGATTCCAACTAATACGAACTGTTAATTTTAGCTACATCCAAAACGAGTTCAATTAATTAATTTATTTTAATTGGAATTGTCAGTTGATTTGATCAATAAACTTTCTTGAGTTTAATAAATTTATTTCTGTTTATAATGTGAATAATTGATTTTGCACTATAAACTAATAGCTGCTTTCCTAAGTTTGTAAAAGGCCTCTTAACAAAAGAAACAATACATATGGGTACGGTCCTGATTATAACTCATTTTATCTAATTTGTTGAATTCTTATGCACTGTAAAAATGATTTGCTTCTCCAAAGTAACATTTTGTTTGTTCATTGTAAACTCTCACTTACAATCACGAAGCGTAATTACAAACGATCTGCTTTGGTTAGGCACGGAATGTAATGAATGGCCAATGAAAATGTCTTACCATTTCGGATAGTAGCTCTTTGATTCATGTGTCCTACTCTATTGTTGTAGATGCTGCTTGTAACATCACGGTAAATTTTTCAAATGACCGTACAGGGAAGTGTCAGTTTCGATTTGTTTACTTTCTTTTCTGACTATTGAGCGACTAAACGAGTATATTTTCGTTTATTTGCATGTACTAAGCGGAAACCAAAGCATTCAGATGTCGTCTCATACAAAAAGTTCAGAGATAGAAGTCGGAATGGCAAAGCAAGCATAGAATATGCAATAAACATGTAAAGGGTGATTTTTTAAGAGCTTGAGAAATTTTTTAAACAATAAAACGCATAAAATTTGCAAAATCTCATCGGTTCTTTATTTTAAACGTTAGATTGGTACATGACATTTACTTTTTGAAGATAATTTCATTTAAATGTTGACCGCGGCTGCGTCTTAGGTGGTCCATTCGGAAAGTCCAATTTTGGGCAACTTTTTCGAGCATTTCGGCCGGAATAGCCCGAATTTCTTCGGAAATGTTGTCTTCCAAAGCTGGAATAGTTACTGGCTTATTTCTGTAGACTTTAGACTTGACGTAGCCCCACAAAAAATAGTCTAAAGGCGTCAAATCGCATGATCTTGGTGGCCAACTTACCGGTCCATTTCTTGAGATGAATTGTTCTCCGAAGTTTTCCCTCAAAATGGCCATAGAATCGCGAGCTGTGTGGCATGTAGCGCCATCTTGTTGAAACCACATGTCAACCAAGTTCAGTTCTTCCATTTTTGGCAACAAAAAGTTTGTTAGCATCGAACGATAGCGATCGCCATTCACTGTAACGTTGCGTCCAACAGCATCTTTGAAAAAATACGGCCCAATGATTCCACCAGCGTACAAACCACACCAAACAGTGCATTTTTCGGGATGCATGGGCAGTTCTTGAACGGCTTCTGGTTGCTCTTCACTCCAAATGCGGCAATTTTGCTTATTTACGTTGCCATTCAACCAGAAATGAGCCTCATCGCTGAACAAAATTTGTCGATAAAAAAGTGGATTTTCTGCCAACTTTTCTAGGGCCCATTCACTGAAAATTCGACGTTGTGGCAGATGAAATTATCTTCAAAAAGTAAATGTCATGTACCAATCTAACGTTTAAAATAAAAAACCGATGAGATTTTGCAAATTTTATGCGTTTTATTGTTTAAAAAAGTTCTCAAGCTCTTAAAAAATCACCCTTTACTTTCTGCACTGGTCACAGAAATGATTGTTAGTTAATCTTTTAATAATTCACTGATAGCTGAAAGCACTTCACAAATAAACTTAAACCAAGCAACTTTACAGCAGTTTTACATATCGGTCAGTTAGAAATTTCAAAATCTATATATAAAATATATCAAAACAATTTCAACAAGACTATCCTGTTTTGTTTTTCAACGAATTGTGTTGCTTTGACACTTCTCATGAGTTTTTGACGAATAAACTTGTTAATGAAACCAATTGCATTCTTGTTTTCTTTGTGCTGTCTTTCTGCAGTGATGATGACAGCCAAACAGCGTCAAACTATGTGATTTTAACAACAAAATTAGTTGACAACGAGAATTTCGTGTGGAATTGAAATGTTGCTGGTTTATGTCCAGGATTTTCGCCATCTAAATATTTTCGCTAAAAACAAGAACTTTTTTTAGCAAATTAAATTCTGAATATTAACCAATTTATTAGTTATTTTGGCAGTTTTGATGTTAAAATCAACTAATTCAAAAACAGTTATACGAATTAGGCGCAAAGCTAATTTCGGTCGTTCTGTGAAGGCTCGAACCCGTAGCTAGCTCCTATGCGGCAAAATTGTTTTGCCAATTAAACTAACCTACACATGGAAACACATGAAGAGACAGCCTAGTTGACTAGAAAAACCATGCATGCTTTGCTTTAATTGGCTGTCACAGTACTAAATTAAAGTCCTCTATCTCTATGGAAACCCATCCGACAGCAACACACACAACACAGATGTTGTTCTGAGATTTTATTTTTGTCTCTTTGGCTACCTATGGGGATATATCTGACGGTGCTTCATTGATATTTCTGCTCGAAAGTGCTAAGCCAGAGCAATCCACTCCACCAGTTTTTTTCTATGAAAATCGTGTTAAGAATGATCATTTCGTATCAGATCCAGTTGTGTTTATCAACTTTCTATTATTCAGCTATTAAAACTGTTCACTGATGATCATTTCTCTCTAACTCTTTTAACCGTAAAATGCCTCTCATCCCAATAAAGCAATTGCCAAAGAGCAGATGTTTCCTTTCCAATGTTGAATTTCGCACCCCTGTTTGAAGCCAGAAATCGTTTTGTGCTTCTAAGCAAGCAGTAGTAGGAATGGTGTGCCTGTATCGACCGGTATGTCGCAAAAAAAAAACAATGTTCTTGTTCAACATCACTTCCATTAACCGAGAAATACGACAAGACCAACTGCGGTGCACTTTCGAGAAAATTTACGGTTAGAACCATTCTCTCCTACTCCGGTCGGTGTCGTTTCAATCCGAAGCGGAACTACCGCCTATAGCTTTTCGATCTCGGCTCGACCGATTCGTCTTAACGGAGTGCGTCGTATAAAATTCTCTGCGTTGGAATGAATAACGTCACTAATTGCATTAGATTTGTTTCAAATTTGTTTTAAAATACCATCATTCCCCATTATTCTTCTCCCGGGGTGAAAACGGTTCATTCTGGACCTCAATCTAGCTCCATTAGTCTTCCTTCCAACGGCGAGACTCGATATGATGGTATCGAATGTCTCCAAATGTGTGGAAATAGCCGTGCCATAGTCAAACCGATGAAACATATGAAAATAGCCATTACTATGACTTTCATCCAGTTTAGGGTTTCGGTACCGTCGGACGGGAATATTTACTGATCTTCCCCAGATCTTTTATCGAAATTTATGGTCGATGCAGTTTTCTTCCGATCAAAAGACAATTTCAAATTCCTCTGGTTGGTGCTTCTGGTGATTTTCGAAATCGTGATTTCTTCCATTTCACTGCCATTCTTCCGTTCGGTGTGGTCTTCATGTTGAACTTTAATGTTGGATCAGTCCGCACCCCCAAGCGTCTGGGCCAATGCCTCTACTGTTTGCTGAATGCTAGAACAATATGTTACAAACATAAATTTTAATTATTATTTATAGCTTCGGTCTTGCGTTCAGTGTCTTCTTAAAATTTACCTAAATTCGATGACGCAGGAAGAACACCCGGTGTCTCCCGGAAGACAATCGGATGAAGATGACGATGATGGGGACAGTGTAAGCCAAAGTAGACATATTAGGAATTTTCCGAAACTACTGAAATTGTTTGCTTTCTGGTACATAGAGGGCTATCCCTGCGGGTGTCATAAATAATCAAACTTTACCGTAATGCGGTAGCATCGTTGAAGGTCAAAAGATTTTCAGTATGAATATATCATGATGAAGTTCTTAATAGACTGAACGATTGTTTTTCAAGACCAATAATGGGGAGCCAGGACACTTTTTTTTAAAATAAAACAACATACGACGTTAGGCTGTAACTACTTTCAGATGCAATCAATCGAATGGAGTTTGACATCAAGTTTTCATTACTTTTTTACCGTGGTTATGAACTGGAGAACTTACTAGTACTAGTGATTTTTACAAAATCAGTCAAATTTTTGTATAGAGAAATCGAAAAAAATTCCTTATCCAGTTGTACATTGGAAAAAATTATTTTAAAAAATTTCAATCGATTGACAAAATAACATAATTTTTGATAGTGATGAAATTTCATCTCAATTATTATTATTATTATTATTATTATTATTATTATTATTATTATTATTATTATTATTATTATTAATTTTATTATTATTATTATTATTATTATTATTATTATTATTATTATTATCATTATTATTATCATTATTATTATTATATATCTCTGTCGATAACCAGCGCAGCTTCAGCTTCATATGATGGGAAGAATGATCCAACTGGTTTTGACTTTCAAATACCTTGGGGTGTGGTTTAATTCCAAATGCACGTGGGGAGGACACATTAGGTATCTGATAACGAAATGCCAACAAACAGTAAATTTTCTTCGAACAACAACAGGATCTTGGTGTGGTGCTCATCCGGAAGATCTAAAAAAATTATACCAGACAACGATACTTTCAATGATGGAATATGGATGCGTTTGCTTTCGTTCCGCTGCAAACTCCCATATTATAAAATTTCAGCGAATTCAGTACCGTTCTTTGCAAATTGCCTTAGGGGCTGTCCATAAAAGACGTCACGCTTTTTTTGGCAATTTTTGACTCCCTACCCCCCCTTTGTCACAAATTGTCACAGCAGAAAAGACCCCCCATCCCCCTATGTCACATGTCACGAATTCAAAATAAATAAAATTCATCCCAATACATACTCAATAAATATGACAAACCATACAAATATGAGGGGGAAATCGATTTATTACATGCTGCCATTAGATTAAAAAATATCACTAAAACTACAAAGCCATCGAAATTATTTTATTAATATTAATTACAAAATTTAACAAAATGTATTTGATTGGAATTGATGAAACATTTATATCATCTGTTTTAATCCTCCTAGGGGTACACAGATATAATATTTGTTTAGCTAAGAAATAATATTTCCTTAGTGTAGCATACAGGGCTGAGAAACTAAAGATCAAAACCTCATCAAATCGAGATCACTGCCGAAGAAGATCGCTTGTGATCTTTCCCAATAAAGATCACTTCTGATCTGATCTTTCCAAAATCAGTTGACCAGTGATCTTTAAATCACATCGATCAACATCGGTACTGATCTTCCGTCACACAAAATCGATAGTGATTTTGAGCTAAAATGATTCTTGATTCTTGTAAGTTCAATCATTGGATGATTCGATTATCTTTGATCTTGGTGGATGAAAACCACATATGATCAAGATAAGACATGACATGATCTACGTCTGAAATCGTTAGTTACTTCTGTGTGTGATATTCAAGCTAAACAAAGTAAATTAATCAGCTGCATGACATGCTTTATGATTGAACATGTTTTTCTTATCATTATAATTATTGATACTCACAGCATATATGTTAATATTATTTGCTGATTATATTGATATTACTCCGTAATATGGTATTGCTGAATGAATTATAAATACATCAAGAAGCATGAAATTGCGATACGACCGACCAAACAACATTTCATTCTTTGTGTGGTTTATATTTCACATCTGCTTACTACCTATCATTAGATCTCCGAAAGTTAAAAAATCCATAATTCCAAGTGATTGATGCACCCAAACTCAGATACCATGAATAAAATTGTCAGTGCATAACTTAAGTTAAACCGTTTGAAGGCATCTTTTTTCACTCATATTAGGCAAATTTCTTAATTTTGCTAATTTACTCGCCCCTCCGTGCACTTTTGCTGATCACAACAGAAATGATTTTCTGCATCATTCATTTCGGAAATTACAAGAAGAAGCTTTTACATCAACAAATACACTTTTATCTATAGAATGCAAACGTTTATCGTGGAGATTTTTTCAGGAAATAGGGCAAAGCAGTAATATAACACATGGATCAGTAAGTCCCGAGACTAACAATGGAAACAACATTTTTTTTCCAAAATTTTTTTTTTATTCATCATCTATAATCACCTTTTAGGGTGATACAATGGTTCCCACGTTTTTCCAACTTTTCAATACCATGTTTATAAAAAAAATATCTTTCGCTTCAAAATAAGCTTCAGTTTCAGCGATGACCTCCTCATTTGAGCCAAATCTTTTTCCCTGGAGCATTTTTTTAAAGAGCCAGTAGTCACTGGGGGCTAAATCTGGTGAGTATGGGGGGTGGGGAAGCAGATCAAAGCCCAATTCGTTCAATTTCGCCATTGTTCTCATCGACTTCTGGCAGGCTGTTTTTGTTCCATCGAAAGCAATCGCGACATCCACTTGGAAAAAACCTTTTTATGCTCAATTTTTCATGAAGGATAGTAAATACACTTCCATATGATATCTGTGTCATCTCAGCAATCTCACGGAGCTTCACTTTACGATCTTTCATTATAATTTTTGTCACTTCACTCACATTTTCCGGTGTAACGGCTTCCACAGGTCTACCCGAGCGTTCCGCGTCATTTGTGTCGGTACGACCACGTTTAAACTCGGCGAACCACCGACAAATCGTTGCTTTTGATGGACAAGAGTCCGGATAACATTTTTCAATCATTGTTTCGCTTGCACAGTGTTTTTACCCATTAAAAAAACAATGTTTTATCAAAACACGAAACTCGGTTTTTTCCATTTTTTAAACAAACTACAAAACGACTTTACTCCAACCTCGATAACTCAGCTGTTTCTGGTCGGATCGACTTAAAATTTTGTCCCGTTTCAAGCAAAGGTTAGTACTCTAGAAAGACGTGGTTACTGGTTTACTACGAGCGCCATCTCTGCTTTAGTCTCGGGACTTATTGATCCATGTGTTAAATAGGTATTCAAAAAATGCGCTAATTGAAAATATTGGACGTCACATTCCAACAACCCTTCCCCCTTTCCCCTGTCACAAAAGGTCACGTTTTCTGAAACACCCCCTACCCCTTGCGACGTGACGTCTTTTATGGACAGCCCCTTAGGCTGCATGCATTCGACACATGGTTATTAATAACTTCGGAAGGCTAGTCGAGCTTCAATCTCAAACAAGATTCATGACAGTATATTTTAACCATATGTCACAGGAAATCAACACTACAAGATATATTCCCATCCATGTCAGCATCCTAAATATCCCTGACTCAACTTTATTTTTCGACACATCCATGCAGCGCAAAGTGCGTTGAATCCCGAGTCACCTACGCTCGATGGAATACCCAAAAATATTTTCAAGTAAGTTCTGACATATTGACTCTGAGAAAATGTTTAACATGGACGGATATCGAATTGAAGAGGCGACAGGGTTTGATTTGTTCAACAATAATGTTTCGGTGTCATTTAGGCTTCGAGAACCTGCATTTGTTTATATAGCAGAGTTAGCAGCAGTTCATTATAGCTTGAGTGTAATCGTCACATTATTTCCAAACCATTATTTTCTCTTCACAGATAGTCTGAGCGCTATTTAATTTCGTCAAAATCGACATTGTCCCTTTCAAAGTATTCCTAATCGACTACAACGCTCATGTCAGTGCCTGATCCAATCCTCGAAACAAAATGTTATATTCAGTTTTAAAGTTTCACCAAATACTTCGTAAATTATGTTCAATACATTTAACTCTAATCGAAGACATTAAATAAATAAAAATGTTAAGAAAATAATTCTATATAGAAATAAACAAAATCCATAAAAATCAAAACAAACTTAAACGGTGAATTTGATGATAATGAAACAGTCTAACGTAATAAAAAATAGGTATAGAAATCGCTCAAATTTAAAAAAAAACTTTCCGTGGCCCGGAGGGCCGAGTGTCATATGAGCAATTTCAGGAATGAGTACACGAAAAAGAGACAAAATCAGAATCGATCTTCTCCGATTTGGATGAAACTTTGCACATGGCTTCAATATGGCAAACCATAAGTTTTGAACCGATGGAGAGGTCAATCCGACTCACGACTGTTTTGATGTGGAACACATCTTTATTTTCTATATAGGGGTGCAAATCAGAAACTCAAGAAAAACTACACGTAGAAATGTGGGCAGGTTTTAAACACTTACAGCTCAGTCTATTTGGTATCAATTATTAATATTATTTCATCACTTGATAGGAAATATTTCTACGTTTCGATTTGAATGTATCAAGCCACGTATTTTCATTTATATATGATTGAAATTTTGATTAGTAGCGAGCAGTGTCTTATTTGGCTGCTAAAAATCTTTGGCACACCGGATTTCCCTGCCATAGACGACGGTTTTGGAGGAGTAAGCGATGTATCAAAGAGAGAGCACCGCTCTGATTGGTCAATCGATGCAAAAGCGAAGCTGTTGGAAGCACGCGAATCTATAAATAGAAGCGAAATTAAAGCTAACGTTTCAGTCCTACTCGTAGCATGCTAGAGGTAGGTTGTTGCTAGACAGCAAGACAAAAACGTGCCATAAAACGATTTGAAGCTTTAAGGGCTGAGGCCAGTTGTTAGCGTAAAACCGTGTGGCTCGCTGTGCGTATTACATTTCTCTCCATGCTCTCTCGTAAATGTGTAAAAAGACTCTCGATGTGGCCGGGTGGCCAAGAAAGTTTTGATATTTTCGGATACAAATTTTACTACATCACATAAAATCCAATAAAGCTACCGCTTGTTTGGCAGCCTTGCTGAGCCGATTTTATTTCTCTCTCATGTTTCGTTACGTTACCAGGGAACTAAAATGGCGCCGACACAGAAATCGACTTACCTCCACAAAAATAACTTTCACTTAATTTTCATCGCGACAACATATATGTTTTTATGCACTAATCGCATCTAAACTAAATTATCAAGACATTATCAGGATAGATTTTTGATCCATGCTTTTGAAGGCAAGATTTTCAATGAACAAGTTGAATGTTGCCGTTTTCAGCTATGCAACTCTTCCTTCAGAAAAAAGACTTTCCCGACCGCTAAAGTTAAACAATCATTCTAAAATTTTCTCAGAATAATCTAAACTAAATTTCTAAGAGATTGTCTGTTGGGTTTTTTATATTCGTCACCGTTTCTGAGAAAATCAGATTTGAAGCGTGAAAATAGCCCTTTAAAACGCCCTAAAACACACTGGCCTCAGCCCTTAATTGGTATGCTCTGATCTTGTGTCATGCAAGCTCGGAATTCCATGTTATGTAGTTTCCCCATGAGAAATAGACAACTACCCCGAGATAAATTTTGAGTGCTTAAGATTAATTTCTAATCTATATGATGAGCTCGATTGATAATGAGAAATAGTTTATCGCTTCAACCGAAATCGCAGAATGGCAGAGAAACTTAACGCTAAAAAAACTGCTTGCATAAAAAACTTGAACACAAGCTTGGCGAAGAGAAGCTTAATTATCGAAATCGCAAGTATGTACAAAGATATAATTGCATATATTTGGGATAATGGTGTAATTTCGTTGGTTATAAAATAAATGCAAATCAAGACAAATGATGTTCGGTGTTGGTTCGGATTGATTGAACTTGTTGATTGTAGATCATTAGAAACTTTGGTTGCCTTGTTCCACATCAACGGCTCGAACAACCCCATGGGGCTGATCCTTGTAGTTTTTCCTGTATATTTTTTTTAAAGTGCCCTATTGATTCCCTACAACTTCTTCCTGGACGTCATTTTTGTACGTTTAACGATTTCCAAATTACAACGAGAAGAACTTGATCATTTGCATGCACCTGTAAACTGTTTTAGCTGTAACTTCTTCGTTTTTCAAAAGGCACGGAAGGGATAGCCATCAATCTAAAAAAAAAAAGCAAAGTCTTGGCATTACATTCCTTTCGTGGAATTTGGCCTTTCTGTTTCAACAGACTTCGCAGCCGATTCTTAGCGTACAGAATCATTGCATGGCTAGTACTATGGATCCTACTGACACTAAGAATCCTTCCAGGTCGGGGCTCGAACATACGACAGCTGGCTTGTAAGACCAGCGTCCTATGCATTGAACCGCCAACCCGGGACAATAGCCATCAATCTGTAGGTTTTAATAACAGCTTTAAAATAAAAATTATCAAAAAAAAACTCAAACCCTGATTTTTTTTATTTACCTTTTCCGGATTATTTTGTAATTATTGAGAAAAAAATCAAAAATTTTTATCAGTGTATATTTTTTTAGAGTGCCCATTTGATTCCCTACAACTTCTTCCTGAACGCCATTTTTGTACAATTAACGGTTTCCGAGTTAGAACGATTTAAAAAAGGCAATTTTTGTGAAATGCAAAAATACATACGCCCTTTTTAAAAATCAGTCGTCAGTCGGATTGACCTCTCCATCAGTACAAAACTTATGGTTTGCCATACTGAAGCCATGTGCAAAGTTTCATCCAAATCGGAGTAGGTCGAGTCTGCTGACCATTTCTGGAATTGCTAATATACCAATCGATTCAGCTAAACGAACTGAGTAAATTAATTAAATTAAGATTAATGTCCGTGTGTGTCTGTATGTGTGTGGTTCACAAATAGGTCGAGATCTCAGAGATGACTGGACCGATTTTGATCAAACTAGTCGCAAATGAAAGTTCTCACCGTCACCCTGAACGCTATTGTATGGTTTTAAAGTCGGATGTTTACTTTTTGAGTTATACGAAGTTTTATTTTAAAATTTGACAATATCTGTCACAATTGACCTTGAAAACAGAATATGTTTTTAGACTTAGACTCCGCACGGTGATAGCTATTCAACAAGCCGTTTGTTTTTAACGGAGGTATCGATATTTTTATGTAAGCGACTTTTCGCATTATTCCGGTAGTAGGAGTTTCACGCGCTTGATGACAAAGCGATGTTTCGGAACAAAGTGAAACACTATTTTCAATAGTGTTTTAAGCAATGCACAGCACTCTTTTCGTGACATTACGATTTTTTCACAGTTCGTTTTTGACAACATAATCGTTCGAACATGACATATGTATTAGAAAGATGGCAGTATTTCCAAATTCAAAACAATTTCATACTTTTATTGATTTATACTGCTTGCAACAATAATTGCTGGAAGAACACAACTTTTTACACCCTTATACCATTCGAAGAAGTTCGTCGAGATAAACCAATTTGTGTGTGAAAAATAATTTCATTATTTTTCTCGGAGATGGCTTAACGGATTTCTACAAACTTAGACTCATATGTACAGTCCTATGCTTCCATATACGGTTTCTGAATTCCATTTGGATCCGACTTTCTGGCTTCGGAACTACAGGATGTTATATGTAATAAAATTAAAATAATGTCACTCATTTTTCTAGTAGATTGCTGAGCCCATTTCGTCCATCTAGCATTCAAATAAAAGGTCTTGAAGTCCCATAAAAATTGCTTGTTTTTTAATCAGATCCCATTTTAGGATCTAATGGAATGGTTAACCATCCTATTAGGCGAATTTAACTGACTTCGTCTACTTATGGTCCCATACAAAATTGGTTAATTTTATGCGTTTTTGACTTCCAATTGTGAAATTACAGGGTGATGAGTTTTTAAAATTCAAACCGTCATCGAACAATTTCTAACAATGATATGAAAAAGTTGTAATAAGACTGTGTAAATAACAAGAGAAATGCATTATCACACCACTAGATGAATTGAGAAGGGGTTTTTCACAATTGTATTTGCTTTCTAAGTTGCTTTACATCATGTTCAAAGTAGTTCTATTGGTAAAAGAATTTTAAGTGTAGGAAAAAGTTTTGGGCTAAAGGTCTATGCTTTAATTATGGTTCTCTTGTTGGCGATAAAGTTACACAATAGTTGCAAAATTCTATCCCATCTTTATTCGTCTCATGTGGTTCATATACGAGGTCTGTTCAAAAAGTACCCGGAATTCTCATTTTTCTAAAAAAATATTTATTTATTCGTCTACATCTATATGGTCCCCTTCAAAGTAATCCCCCCTAGATATAATACACTTATGCCAGCGTTTTTTCCAGTCTTCGAAACACCCCTGATAGTCACTTTTTGTAATGCTCTGTAGCACTCTCAGCGATTCTGCCTTTATCTCTTCAATCGATGAAAAACGCTGTCCTTTCATGGGTCTCTTCAACTTTGGGAACAGGAAAAAATCACACGGAGCGATATCTGGTGAATAAGGAGGTTGGGGCATGATTAAAGTCTTGTTTTAGCCAAAAAATCACGAATAAGCAACGATGAATGAGCAGGTGCGTTATCGTGGTGCAAAACCCATGAATTGTTTTTCCATAAATCATGATGGCATGAGCCAACTGATATGCCAAATTCATCAGCAACTTCTCAAATAGTGATTCGGCGATCATCCATAATCATTTTTTCCACTTCTCCCACTTTTTCATCGATTATTGACGTGCTGGGTCGACCGGAGCGTTCGTCGTCTTCAACGTCTTCGCGGCCATCTTGAAAACGCTTATACCACTTGTAAACACTTGTTTTTTTCATAGCAGACTCACCGTAGGCTCTCTGTAACATTTCGCACACTTGGTTACACTTTATTTCATTTTTCACGCAAAATTTAATACAAATTCTTTGACTCTTCAATTCTTCCATTGTTTAAACTAACAAAAATCGCCGAGCTCAAAATAACACGTCTACACCAGCCGCTACAAGACGGAATGTAAACAATGAATACAGCTGAAAATTTCATCATACATTAGGGACATATGTACCAACACAATGAAAAAAATTTTTTGAACACCGGACCCTCCAGACGCGCGCAATTAAAAAATTCCGGGAACTTTTTGAACAGACCTCGTATACCGCATACTGGAAGTCTTTCATCATCTGTGCGGACTCTCAGATTGATTAGTATGCCACTTTAATCTATAAATAATTAGGTGAACGAATGTATTCTTGAACCAATGTATTCTGTCACTATACAAATTCACTATGTATCTCATATAATGAACGTCACATCACATATACGTATTTCGAATACAATTTATATTCTTCTTCAGTGTGTTAGGTTTTTTTTTAATTATAATATACTTTGTATTCGAAAAACGTATATGTGATGTGACGTTCATTATACATAATTTATAGTGTTGTAAGATACATAATGAATTTGTATAGTGACGTGATATACTTATAACAGAATTAAATAGTAATATTAAAAAATTTATCCTTGTAAAATCATTCTGTTCAAACACTCACACGAAAAAAAGTTAAGGATTTCTAGTCTGCCTGCAAGCACTGAGAACATTTCACCGGTTAGGTAGTTCAAGTTTGTGATCCTGTCGAAGTACACTGCCGTTTGGCAACCGAGAGCGTTGGTGCGTGAGACTTTTAGAAAACCTAAGACCATATTTTGAAATATCGTTTTTGCGGTTTCCACACTTTGAGCGCAAGCAATTGCAAAGTTGGAACCCCTTTCCCGAGACGGTTTCGGTACCATTGATGACAAGGGTGGCTGTTTTCCAGCGTACTAACAACAAGTCACAATTTATTTGAGAAAAATTCTGATGATGAACTTTACGACTGCTGTGCTCTGTGCGTTGGTTGGAAGTCCTGTAGTCCCGGGTCTTAAACGGTAAAAGTCTTTTGATCGTGTCTCTATTATGTTCCGGGTGGCTGTTTTCGTCTGGGTAGAGAAAATGAGGAAGTAATTGCCAACACGTGTCTGGCGCTGGTCATTGCTGCAACAAACGTCACTTGGTTAGGCTGGACGATTGTAGGGGTTGTACTGCGGTTTTTCGGTAACGTATTGGAACAATAGGGCGCTTTCTAATACTCTTGCGTACAGGACTTAGATGGCAAGTGCTGGAAGGGGAAACCACACCATCTGGATCACACCATTTAGCAAACAATCGACGTTAGTCAACTGATAAAGTGGAGCAAGTTTGTACCGAATGATACTGACCACGGAGTTAAAAGTCGAGTGGTTCACCGAATTCACTGATGGATTCAATCGGAGAAGGTACTGCACTTTTTAAGGACTTATGGTGCTACAGCAAATGACCGCTGCACTACTGAGAAATATATTGCAATGGTGTTATTTGATCGACACTCTAACAATAAGTGCCAAAGCATGCAAGTGATAATTATTCGTTAGGCATGAATTGAACGCAAATGCGACAGTTGATTTCGTATGCTCATCATGAACATAATTTTATGTCCAACCAGCCGGTAAATCAACAAGACGCATATTTCTATCGTTCAATCTGAAAACTTTAATTTCGTATCAATTTGTTAATGAGTTAGTCCGTTCATCTTCGGGGGGTCCAGAACTAGATTTTGACGACTACATTCTCGTGTTCGACTCAGCGTTTCTTCTGCATTGAGTTCTCTCAGACAGATTCAAATTAGTCGCTTAGCAATCGTGTTGGCAATCAATTTGTAGCCAATTATGCACTCGTGCGAAAACGACCGCTGGCCCGCAATCACCATTCGTTTTGTCGATCTTCGCCCGATGTATAATGGGATGCAATTTTCGTTGGCCTCTAATTGATTTTAGTTCAAGACGGACAGCGTCCTAACAGCGAAATCGACGGACGGACAGCGAAACCTAACCACAGCCAGTACGTGTTATTTTCTCTATCTTGCCGGACTAATTGGATCACCTGGCTGGACTTCAAGTGTACCTGTTATTTCAGACGGGCGATGCGAGACACATACTAGCAAACCAAACGGCTAGCGATAATCAGAATTGCGTCACAATGAATACATTCGGTATTTTTCGAGTGCATTCGTTGAACCATGAATTGTGCCCAAGTACCTCCCAATTTCGAACAGACCCGAAGCGCCCTAAATTTGCTACACCAGTTTTTTGTTTGGTAGTTTTCATTCGGGATAAACAACAGGATGCTGGCACACAGGAGCAAACATGCGGATGCAGATCTCGAAGCTCGATTTTTTGTGATTGTGCAAACAACAACAGGCAGCAGTTTATGTTTGCGTGGGAATTCAACACCAGATGGCAAATGCGCATCCTAGAACGGATCTGCCAATGTACAAAATTGCTGCAGAAATCTTTCGGATTCGATCGAATGCTGATGCATGGCTAGCATGTTGGTGGAAGTTAAAAATCTTTCACGCCTTTGAAACAGTCAGTTCGGCACTGATGGAGGAAATTGGGCCAATCTGTTCAGTTTTCTGTTTAGCAATGCGTCTGTTGGGGAGGCTAATCCGTATAAAAAGTTACGTTGTTGGCTTGTACTGGCTTTACTACTAAGAGAGACATTCTTGAAAGTAATATTTAAACTTCCGATACATGGAAACAATCAATTGCATTAGTAATTACAGTTTTACAACTAGAAGTTATTGGTTCGACTAATATTTTTGTTCTGTTCATTTCAAACTCATAAATGGGTTACCAAAACAAATGCCTTATTCACCTAGAGGTGAGGTGATTTTTTTTATGAATCCGTGTGTGTTTTTGTATTGATGTGTGTTTTTAGTTTTCATGAATTTATTTTAAAAAATTTTAAAAGCATTCCGTTTCATTATCATCATGCATTCCAGTATGTTAGAATTTCGTCCCTCAAAAATTATGTTTGTCCAACAGTTGAAATCGATTAAATAATAAGAAATGTATAGATAATGTCATATTGCCTAAATACCTAAAACTATCCGTGCAGATTTAAATAGTTTAAGAAACAAGATTTAAATATTTCATTTTCAGAACCATAACAGAAAGCTCCGTTTTAAAGATTTTGACCACTGCTTTCGGTACTACATGTGTGAAGATGGATTAAGCACTCTATAAGATATCGAAGTGAGTAAGACTTTGGTGTTTTTGAACATTACTCACGGTGCGTTCGGAACCGAGATCCAGGGACCAGTATAACCGAAAACGGTTCGTATACCCGATCAAGAAGGGAGAACAAAATTGTATCTGGGGTTGTTTCTTTTTTTTCTATCTAAATTAGTCATAATCTTGGCCTCGTTAATAGTTAAGATAACAAAAATTATAACTAAATTTAACCTAGATGATAACAAAATTGTTACAAACCTTGATATGTAAATATCAAATATTATATCTACAGGGTCCGGCACTTGAAGTGTAACCAACTTCAGACCGCTCGCGCAGCTGACGCACGGGCATCAGTTCTCTAGAAATTTGCTAAATGACAGTTCGGAGTTGTATTGTTTACAAGCGCAAGAAAGCATTTTGTCAAAAGTGAACGCGAAAAAAAAAATCAGTGATGGATTTAAAACGAAATAGTGTGATTGCTTTATATTTAGATGGAAAATCACAACCAGCGATTGTTCGTGAGATCAAACATCTTAAAGTGAATAAAGTTTTTGTTTATCGCACCATAACTCGTTACAATAATACTGGTAGCATCGCAAAACGTCATGGAGGTGGTCATCAAAAGACTGCAACGTCACGTGAGATGGTTCAAAAAGTGAAGAAGCGACTTGAACGAAATCCTCGACGAAGTGCCAATCCAATGGCAAAAGAACTGAAAATATCCGACCGTAGCATCCGCCGCATACTGACAAATGATCTGAAGGTCACGCCTTACAAGATCCAAAAGACGCATGATCTCACACCGAAGCAGCAACAAGTTAGACTTGAGAGAGCGAAGGAGTTGCTTCGTTTGGCCGAAAGCGGTCAATTTCCGAACATTGTATTTTCTGACGAGAAAATTTTTCCAATTGAGCAATTCGTAAACTCTCAAAGCGATAGGGTTTACTTGACCGACCGTTCATACGAGAATTTGAGTCATCGATTGGCCACCAGGAGGCAGCACCCGCAACAGATAATGGTTTGGGCCACTGTAACCGCAGATGGGCGCTCTCCAATCGTTTTCATCGAGCCTGGCGTCAAGGTAAATGCAACATACTATCGGGAAAGTATTCTGGAGGTTGCTTTGAAGCCGTGGGCAGACAAACATTTCGGTGGCAGACCATGGACGTTTCAGCAGGACTCGGCACCGTCTCACAAAGCTCGAGTGAACCAAGAATGGCTGAAAAACAACGTTCCGAACTTCATCACATCCACACAATGGCTCTCGAATTCACCAGACGCGAATCCAATGGATTATTCTCTTTGGGCCATTTTGGAGAGCAAAAGTCCGAACTAAAAGATACACCAGTCTCGAGGCGCTGAAAAAAGTTATTGTCCGCGAGTGGGCCAAAATACCTGCAAGTCACATTTGGCGAGTGGGCCAAAATACCTGCAAGTCACAGCTTGCGATTCGTTTTTTGACCGTCTCAAGGCCATAGTCAAGGCAAAAGGTGGTCATATCGAGCAAAAGTGAATTGATTCTGAATTTTGTATTATTTTTACACATTTTGTACTTTGAATTAGGTAAAAGTAATTTTCCAAACTGAATTTATGGCCTTTTTAATTGGTTACACTTCGAGTGCCGGACCCTGTAAAATTGTTACAAATTTAGTACGACTTTTCAGCTGTTATTACCCATTTTTTGAGGGGAAAGGCTTTATCGTGCAAATCTAAAAATAGATTTCGCGAAGTAAGATGAAATTGCATACCTTTAGGCGATTTGATTTGCCATAAAAAATCATTTAGTAACACGCGACTGGTTTCGAACCGGGAAGTTTTGAATTGCCAACATACGCTACGATTGCATCGGGGCATGAGAACCAACTGATATTAGAAGGATATATTGGCATCATATAATTACTAGTGTAAGTCCATATTGCTACAAAAATAATCTTTCGCTCTCCACCTCTTTCGTCGTTTCCTTCCAACCGGCATATGAATGACAAAGGAGCTATTTTAGAACTATGAGCAAGGTTATTTTTGATACTGAGGAATAGTTGTAAATGAACGGAAATGACTAAATTCAGTGAAACAAAACTACCTTATAGAATCTGAGGTGATTAACTAATGAATGATAGGTTTTCAGTGTTTTCTTCTTTGTATCAAGAGGGCCGACTTTCGCTTCAGTTCGCTCGTTCAGTTGAAGTAGTGAATTGTCTGCACGTGTATGTGTGTCGATTGGCGGGTACATTCGATTAAAATGTCCACTTAATTTTCTCGAAGATGGCTGAATCGATTTTCGTAAATTTAGATTAAAATAAAAATTTGTTCGAAAGACAGTGAAAAATCAGAAGAAGTGTATATAACATCGATTCGAATAGCTAGTTTTTATGATTGATGATCAACAAGTTGCCTATTAGTCACATTAGTTTGCGATATCCGCAGCCAGAAGCATCGCAAGTAACGTTCAAAAACCATCAAAATTGAACTTTCATTCCGGTTTGATTGTTTGATATCTACTTAGATTGACTAACAGCAAAATGATTCAAATGGAAAGTCTCATAATGCGGTCGGTTGCTTTAAACTCTAATTGTAAATCTCGAATCCCAGCTCATGGTTCCGGATTGAAAGTAATCAAAATACTACAAAATGAGACTATCATAAATTTATCTGATATGGATAGATTAAACTTTTCAAATCGAAGGTGCGATAAATCGTTTTTGTCTGATTCATGAATGTAAAAATGTTCATGCAATGATATAGATGACAACGGGCAAAATGCGATACCTGCAATTCGCAGATCTTATTAATTGATGACCTAACCAACCCATTTCGATTTTACTGGTTTTGGATCCAAAAATTGTGAAAGTGATTCGCTATTACTTCAGTTTGCTTTAGGCCATGAGGGTATCATCAGCGCCACCAGTGAACATTTTTCAATGTAATATTAACACAGTTTTTTATTTAGAACTACGTAAAAAATCTTCAGATCGACATAGTATAAGGTACAGCAAGTACTACAGATAAATCGATACGAATTTTTTTAGGATTTTTTTTTTTGTATTTCCAGTACATCCGGGGTCCGTTAAACTAAAGTCGCTATTTTCAATCTGCATTTTGCTTTTGAGCCCAGTTTAGATTTTGTTTTCCGTTTATTGCAGCGTCACTTTTGAAGACGTTTTGAAATATCTAACACTATCACTCTGTGTTTTCGGAAACAAAAATCGGTCACATAGTCAAATTTATTAGTCGAGTTTTAAAGTTTTTGCCTTACCTTTAATTGTTCATAAAAGAAAAGGCGCAAAGTCATCTTGAAAAATATTTATTTTCAATTTAAAATTAATATTTCAATAAAAGAATTTCACAATTTATGTAGGAATTACTTAGAAACGTTCTCAAATTTTTAATTTGGGCCGTCATTTCAAAATGAAATATCAAATTATTGTTTTCAAAAGCATCTTCAAGTATGTGAAATTGAAAAAAAAAGTTTGTTACTGCTCTTTATTGAAGCATAGCATTTTTCGGGTTGAAAGTTAAAAGCATGATCGACAAAAGTGTTTAAACTCTTTTTTTTCTAAATTCTCTAGTATAGTTTTATCTGAAACATAACGGCCCTTAAAATAATATCTGGATTTGCTATAATCTTATTAAAATCTAAATGTTTGCTTCTGATTTGTAATCATATTTATAACATAATGAGATATAAATATTAAGATAATATATAATTTTGATAGAACAGGAAATCGTAATCGGTTAAAGTTCAGCAATTTCGTGTCTTTGAATCTTTTTATTTGAATTTTAGTTCATGAAATTCGGTTTTTATGTCTCGGAAAAAGCGAAGAGGAGTCAATTTTGAAGTTTTTCTCGTCTATAGAATTGTAACACCTTTCATTTAAGTTTAAAGTTTTGCAAAAAAATAAAATTAAAAATCATGTTCGGTTTTGCTTCCAAACATCGCTTTATCATGCAGCGCTCGAAACATCTAACACTGGCATAAGGAGGCAGAGTCAAATACACAGAAATATCGATATCTCAGTTAAAAGAGAACGGATTTCAACAATCTAAAGCTTGCTACAGATAGAATTGGAACAAAGAAAATTGCCTGCATTTCAGTTATTTATTATTGAATCCAAGATCTTTTTTTATACAAATGTAGCGTTTTCTTCGTACTTTTAAGAAAAAATACGGATAAAATTATTCGTCACGGTTTCGAAGGAATTCTCGATTTTTTTCCATAACACGGCTCATTAGGCGGCGCACACCTTCTTCGTCTACCGTTTTAGCTATCTTATTCCATCAGGTCGTCATCTGATTGATGTCTTTGACAAACGTTCTCTTTGCCTTGAGTCTCCTCTTCATGATTGCCCAGTATTTCTCAATAGGGCGGAACTGGAGGCAGTTGGGTGGGTTAAGGTTTTTCGGAACAAACTGGACCCCTTTCTCTGCATTCCATTCTTTAACGACTTTGCTGTAATGACAACTTGCCAAATCTGGCCAAAACATTACGGGATTCGCCCGAAGTCAGCCTTGACATAGGTTTCATCGTCCATCAGAAGACACCCGTCGAACTTGGTCAGCACCTGGTCATATAGTTTCCGAGCACGAATTTTGACTACACTATTCTGTTTTATGGTCCGATTTGGCTGTTTACTAGCTCGATACGACTGGATTCCTTCCCGGAGTCGAGTTATCCTCACGGTACTATGGGCAGCACCGAATTTTCTGGCCAAATCACGGTCCGACAGATTAGGATTCCTCTTAATCGTCTTCAAAATCTTACCACGCAGTTTCCGGTCCACAATTCCACTCCGACGATTGGCTTGAGGCTTCCGAATCGTCGTCAATGTTTCCTCATACCGTTTGATAACGCGCCCTACGGTATTTCTGGGCAATTTCAGCTGTTTAGCTAGCCGAGATGCAGACCACAATGGATTTTCCAAATAACTGTGCACAATTTTTTCCCTTCTTTCGGCTTCCATGTTGATTGTTTACAAAGCACAGTCGATTTTCGGAATGTCAAAAATCATACGTGAAGCTGACAAAATTCCCGACACGTGAGCGCCAAGCACTTCCAAATCCGTCCACCAGGAGCGCCACAATATGAGCATAAGTTTGTTCCAATTCTGAATGAAGCAAGCTTTATGGCTTATTGGATAGGTATTACGGTATTATATTACGTATCTGTGTTTTGAAACATGTTTAGTTTTCAAGGTCAATTGTGACGGGTATTGGCATTAAACTGAAAATTTTTACTAAAATTTGTACAACTCGGAGAGTAATCTTTGGATCTAAGAACAAAACCAATAGCGTACTGACTGATAAGAAGGCCTTCCATTTGCAACTAGTTTCGCCAAATTGGTCAAGCCATCTACACATACACACACATACGTACAAAAACAGATATTTTCCGATCTCATCGAGCTGAGTTTAATGGTATATAACACAAGGGATATCCCGAGCTCCGATCAAAAGTCGGTTTCTCTAGCAATTCTGTTACCTTTCTATAGAGAAAAGCAAAAAGATGGGTGGGCAATGCCAGAGACATGGCTAGAGGACTTGAGTACGAATCAAACTGTCATGCTTCTTTCACACTGCCATTTATCAATAATCTTTCGTATTGCTAGATTTATTGTGTGAATTTTGCAACTTTTACTGTTTTGCTTCCAAAGTTTTACGATGCAACTGTACTAAAGTATGACTTATTGACGACAAACACCTTCTACCGCACAAATAACATTGAAGAAATGAGAGTAAAACAATACAACAAACAATATTTTAAAGGTATGATAAAATTCGTGAGTTGTAGTACCCTGTGAATTTTATGTTCTACAGGGTGATTTTTTAAGAGCTTGAGAACTTTTTTAAACAATAAAACGCATAAAATTTGCAAAATCTCATCGGTTCTTTATTTTAAACGTTAGATTGGTACATGACATTTACTTTTTGAACATAATTTCATTTAAATGTTGACCGCGGCTGCGTCTTAGGTGGTCCATTCGGAAAGTCCAATTTTGGGCAACTTTTTCGAGCATTTCGGCCGGAATAGCCCGAATTTCTTCGGAAATGTTGTCTTCCAAAGCTGGAATAGTTACTGGCTTATTTCTGTAGACTTTAGACTTGACGTAGCCCCACAAAAAATAGTCTAAAGGCGTCAAATCGCATGATCTTGGTGGCCAACTTACCGGTCCATTTCTTGAGATGAATTGTTCTCCGAAGTTTTCCCTCAAAATGGCCATAGAATCGCGAGCTGTGTGGCATGTAGCGCCATCTTGTTGAAACCACATGTCAACCAAGTTCAGTTCTTCCATTTTTGGCAACAAAAAGTTTGTTAGCATCGAACGATAGCGATCGCCATTCACTGTAACGTTGCGTCCAACAGCATCTTTGAAAAAATACGGTCCAATGATTCCACCAGCGTACAAACCACACCAAACAGTGCATTTTTCGGGATGCATGGGCAGTTCTTGAACGGCTTCTGGTTGCTCTTCACTCCAAATGCGGCAATTTTGCTTATTTACGTAGCCATTCAA
Organism: Malaya genurostris; assembly: GCF_030247185.1. NCBI lineage: Eukaryota > Metazoa > Arthropoda > Insecta > Diptera > Culicidae > Malaya > Malaya genurostris. Next base: position 56,569,047 of record NC_080572.1, on the reverse strand, counting down.
CCAGAAATGAGCCTCATCGCTGAACAAAATTTGTTGATAAAAAAGCGGATTTTCTGCCAACTTTTCTAGGGCCCATTCACTGATTTGCAAGCGTTGCTCGTTAGTAAGTCTATTCATGATGAAATGTCAGAGCATACTGAGCAAATAATAATGCATGAAAATCATAACCTCAAAAAATCTGAGCAAATACTAATGCATGAAAATCCTAACCTCAAAAAAATCACCTTTTATTAAGATAGGAAATTAGTTGTAAGAGTTATACGAAAATATAAAACTTCACTTGTAATTATACACACCAAAAAACAATTGAATTTCACAGGTGACTTAGACTCTCATACGATGTAATTCATAAAGACCTAATTTGTCATATGACGGAAAATTTCATTTGTAATGACTTAATGTAAGATTAACATGGATTTTACTGGTTTCGACTGTAACTTGCATTTCGATAGCAGGTGCGACTGTATGCATTTGAATGCACCTTTTACCAGCCAAGCAGATGTGTGCTTATGTGTCTCAGTCGATTAACAAACGTATTTTTTGATCCAATGATTCTCGGTTCAAGTCGCGGCGGTCGCAAACAGGGTTCTTTTTTTATTTTTGTAAATTTAATGTCATGAAATTTAAGGTACAATTTTGAATGTTTTTTCCGTAAATTTGCGTGAACTGCGCGCTCCATTTATGTGCATCTAATAAGATGTAAAATCACACTGTTTTATTCGAAGTGCGTACCAAAACATAGCAAAGGATCATGAAGAAATGAATTTGTATGAACTTTTTCGAGTTTTAAAATAGTTGGAACCCTGCAGCTTGTACGACCCGTTCTGCGAAGTTGTTTTTCACCGGTCATAAAACAATATTACAGTTGCTTTTTCATGTTGATGTACAGATATGATGTACTCAGTAGAGAAAAACTTCGCATAGTTCTTTGTGAAAATTTTAATGGTTTTAATAAGAACCGATTTGTAAAATTTATTCGATGTTGAGAACTTTTGGCCACTATTTTTTTATAAGCACCTAAATTCAGGATTAAGGAACAGGTTTGAAATCAAAGAACTAAATTCAGAACCTACGACAAGACTCCGAATTCAGTTGCAAAATTTAGGCTTGGAATCCATATCAAGGATTTAGGTAATGAATTTAGTTCTGAACCCATTTTCAAAATCAAGAATCCAAATTTAATTTCAGAACTGAATTCTGAACTTGAATTCTGCACCTGAATAAAAGAACTGAATTCAGTTTCAAAATCTAGTCAAAGAACCCAAGTTCAAATTCAATTCCAGCTAGTAGATTCTGAATTCTGGAAAAAGGTTATGAAACTGAGTTTATGAATTAAGGTGATATGCAGCGGAATGTGCGCGTTGCGATTTTGATCAATTTTTCAAAAACTAGACAGAATAAATAAAAACTTTTTCGCAACTAAATTTATCACAAATAAGTATTCTTAAAATTTTGAAATTTTGCTTTGCCGAGCCGTAATTGGTTTTTCAAATGTATAAAGGGTTACGGTTCCAGTCCACGGGGATGATATTAGAACAGAAAAATAGTTTATGAAGCAAAAATTTCAAAAGCATCCGAAAATGCAATTCAAAATTATAAAGCTTAGCCAAACAACCGAAATTTGAAAAAGTTTCTAGTGAATTTCATAAAGTTTTCATCGTTTTCTATATAGATTGCACGCTGCTATTCCGTATGGTGATGATGTAAGAAATTCATAGTGGGTTCGAAGGCGTATCTTGTATCTTGAGGAAAAATCACATATAAAAAATATGTTTTAATCCACCTAAGGAGTGTATCGAAAATAATACATTTGTGATGTACGCATGTATTTGTGATGACTTTTTATGCTCAGATCACAGCATGCAGTGCGTTTGGTTGTCAGCTTTCGTTTGTTTACTTGTTTGTGCGGTTGAAATTCTGCGTTTTCAAAATGTTGCGTATTGAAAAGGAAGTGAAAATTAAGGTTCTGGACACTAAGTATCACAGGCTAAGTGAGAAGGGTATTACTATGCGAAAATTGGCGAAGCGGTTTGGAATTCATCATGCCAGTGTTGAAACCATCATTTATAAGTTTGGGGAACACTATTCTTTGGATGAGCTACCAGGAAGAGGCAGAAAACCCGGTTCTTCCAACCCGAAACTGGACCAGAAAGTGGTATCTCTAATCATGAAAAACAAATCAATGTCAATTCGTGAATTGGCCAAGAAAGCAGGAACGAGTGTCGGAATGATCCAGCGTATAAAGAGGCGAAATCACCTGAAAACCTACAAGAAACAGAAAATCTCGAAACAAAGTGTAGAACAGAAGAAACGAGCAGCAACAAGGGCCCGGAAATTTTATTCGCGTCTTTTGCAGTGTCCGGATGCATGCGTTTTGATGGACGATGAGACTTATGTAAAGGAGGACTCAAAAACCCTTCCAGGTCCATAATACTGTACTGTCGTCGTTGGGGAGGATGTGAGCGATGCGGACAGGTCGATTTAAGTGAAGAAATTCGGTCGAAAGGTACTGGTATGGCATGCAATATGTTCCTGTGATTTGAAGTTAACCATTTTTTTACACTATCGGAACTATAAATGCAGAAATCTATCGATCTGAGTGTCTCTAGAAGAGATTTCTGCCTTTATATAAGAAGCATAGTACACCTCCACTGTTTTGGCAGGATTTAGCGTCGGCTCACTATGCCAAAACCACTCTCAATTGGCTTTCGGAAATGGGTATAAATTTCGTTGAGAAAAATATCAATTCACCAAATTGCCCTCAGCTTCGACCCATCGAACGTTACTGTCCAATCGTGAAGAGGGTCTTCAAGAAAACTGGTAAGGCAGCTGGGAACACGCAGGAGTTGAAAAAATTGGGCTCAAGCGTCCAAAAAATGCGATGCAATACTTGCCCGGAACTTGATGAAGAGCGTTCGATCAAAAGTTTGAAAACTCGTGAAGGAATATCTTAAATTTAATCCGGTTTTCTTTATGTTCAAGTTTAACCTCGTATAATAAAACTTCGTTTTTTTATCATAATTTGAAAGAATAATTTGTGGATAGCTTATTTTCGATACACTCCTTAGTGGTGTAATGACGCCTTTCTCATATTACTCGTAACATCATAATTATTACTGTGGAATTCGCAAAAACAACTGTTCTTTGAAAAGTAATAGGAGAGTTTGGTCGGACATAATCTAACAATCTCTACAAATCTTGTTTACCCTGTAGTTCCGAAACCGGAACCACGTATCCACAACAGATTAAGGAATTCCGTATGAAACTGTAAAATTTTTCTTTTGAACTTATTATACCTATAACATTTTTCTATTCTTTCGGTCACACTTATTATAAAATAGCTAAAATTTTTATCAATCGCAGCACCATCTTTTACCAATATCACACACTAGTAGCAGACATCCGTAACCGTTTCGTTTTCTTTATAGCGTGTAGTTTAGCTACTAGTGTATGAAATAGAACAAAGCACGCATCGTTCGTTTTGTGTCTTCTTCTTCCACCGTACCACCACGTACCGATTTGAAAACTTTGACTCATGGCCCTGTAACTGCGGAACCGATGGTCAGATCCGGATGGAATTTTAAAGTAATTTTTAAGATCATATGAGCTTTAATTCAAATCCAGATTTGTTACAATTAATTCAATCATCGCAGAGAAATCGATGTGAATTCCAATTTTGAGTTTTTCTTTACCACTTTCGGTGCTTCCGAAACATGAAAAGGGGGGACCAATACTGCCGAACTAAGTTTTCATGCCCACAAACTAACAATCACTGCAAACTGTTTTTGACCATCATTCGTGGAAAAATACAATTCTACTTATAACGCTTTAGCTACGGAATCGGAAGTCGGATCCAGATAAGATGCTCTAGCAATTTTAAGAAAACTATAAGACCTTTCATTTAAATTTTAGTTTGTGGAAATCGTTTCAAAGAAAATCGAGTGCACACTTTTTCTCTAATTTTAACATATTACCATTTAACTCCGGAATCGGAAGTCGAATCCAAATGAAATTCAATAGCAGGCTATGGGTCTATAAGACCTTTTATTTGAATATTAGTTTGTGAAAATCGGTTGAGCTATCACCGAGAAAGGGAGTGCATATTTTTGTTACATACACACACACATACACACACAGACATTTTCTCAGTTCGTCGAGCTGAGTCGAATGGTATATGACATTCGGCCCTCCGGGACTCGGTTAAATGTCGGTTTTCACAGTGATTGCATAGCCTTTCTATATGAGAAAGGAAAAAATGACACGAATATGCATAAGAATTGGGTTTTGTGTTGAAGTAACGAATTGAATACAATAAAATGGGTATTATAAGAAATCGTTCATTTTATCATGTAACTGATGTTCATAATGCATGCATTGATGTTACTGAAGTATTCACAAATCCATTACGAAACAATAAGAGTCTCTTGTTAGAAGCCAACAAAACGTGTGGTAAGCCCACTGCGCTCAATCACCGAAAAAATCCTGTTTTCTATGTGTCGGTTTTTCCTGTTATGCTTTGTGCGACGGTTCGTTCAACTCAACCGGTTAAATTTATGCGCGCACTATTTAGGACTACATTTCACTTTATATTATGGAATTGAATTATGGTTCAAATCAAAAATTTTATTCCACAATCCAGATCTAGAATTCGTATCTTGAATTTCTCATTCTGAAGTGGAAATCCTGAATCAGAGTTCTGGAAAAAAAATTCTGAAACCTAATTAAGGCACTGACTTAAGTTAAAAAATCTGGTCAAAAAACCAGGTAAAAAAATTTAGTTCCAAATTCTAGAATAAGGATTCAGTTCCAGAGTCTCAGTTTTAGCTTTTGAATCTGTATTCTGGAACTAAACTCTGAAACTGAACTTCTAAACTTTAAATTTTAACACACTTCACACTTCAACATGCAATGACTCTATCTATCATTTAATATTTCGTTAGTTTCAGAGCAAATAATTGCTCTAAAACAACAACAACAAGCGTTAGCATTATCGATGGAGGGGGTTCTGCAACTGGCAATCAACACGCAAACTAGCTTATTAATTATTTCCCTCTAGCCGAAGATCACGAAATTTTCGATTTATGGTTCAGCGGCACCTTCGGCAACAAGGTGATTCGGTTTGGGATTCCGCGTAAAAAATCAAGCATAGTTTAAAGAAATAAGAGCCGGACTTCGATGCGGTGAAGAGTATAATTCAGTTCGCCACAAGTAGCTACTACTGAAATCCGGTCCATATAGGCTGAGCGCGCCGAATTCAAAGTATACGTGTGTATATTTCAAACGTTGTGATCATTCGTTGAATCGAGGGACCATGGCTTTCAGTGGAAGTGTTTTGATGGTGAGCCTCCACCACGCGGAGAAAAGCGATTCGATTTCGACTCGGAACGGAATATGCAGCTGCGTCCGGGGCTATAATTTAAAAGTAATTATTTTATTATAAAAGACTTGTTCATCTAAATTTGAATTCAACCTATGGCGGGATCCTCCTATGAATGTAAGACGAAAGATGAAGAGAGTTCTCTATAAACTGTATCACTTTTCAGTTCCTAGTCTTTATGGTGAAGTAGACTTCATGCTAGAGTAGGGGCCAAAGCGCGGTTGTAAATTTTATGTTCGTCTGTTTAGAAGCTATAAAAGACTAAACGAGGCCGATTGTATCTTGTACCGCTCGGAAAATCGATCCCGCTGATTCTGCCTGCTGTCTCTAAGTGCAGTAGACTTGTTTGGAAGCTATTCATCTAACTAAATGCAATGTAGGTTGGCATCCAAAATGTGTGGCCTCGTGTTCGGACTGTAGAGACTTACCGCCCGTAAATAGAGCTCTCTAAAACAAGAAACAGGAATTCGTTAGATATTTTGTAATAATGAAAGGATGTTAGGTAGATTTATTGCGTATTGTACATTCTCATCACTCAGTGCGGCTCCACTCCGATACGGTGCAAAACGGTACTTCAAAGGATGCAATACATAAATGCATCAATGGTCAGTGGGCTGGCTTAACAGAGCATCCCTGGTGAGCAACCCAAGCAGAAAGGATTTTGATTTTTGAAATACAAATAGAGGGAAAATCCCCACGAGAGGAATGAAAGATACCGAATAAAAATTTATTCACAATCAAGTGGATGATCGATCACCAAATTCGTATGGCTCCCCGTATTATTTTATGTAACAAAGGATTACCAGGATTACCAGATAAAGTAACCTGATGCTATAAGCGAATTTATGGAAAAGCCTTGTTCATTTTAGGTTCAATAAAAACGTATCACATTCCCATCAATCCCAACCTGTTTTTATGACTTGTTTATTTTAGTGTCATCTTTAACCAGGCGATAAAAATCGGTGACTCAACAAATAAATTAACTCACCTTTTATTAACCATTTGTCCATAACTTGTTCGAAACAGCGTGCTAGAGAAAATGTGTCAGGATGAATTCTTTCGTATTCGATGATCCATGATTGGGAATGCAATTAAACCGATTTTCAGGTACGTTGAAATAATCGTTATAGCTCTAAATTTAATTGATTCTCTTCTGTGATCGGTGATCGCCGTTTCTCGTAAAAAGCTTCGTTGTTTTACCACTGGTTTACAGCTAGCATTCTGGCACGAGACGTTATCTTCGTTAGTCAGTAACACATTTTTCACGAAGATTATTCGTCTCAGTCTTATTATTTACGGAGAATAGCAGTAAACATCACAAATCAAGCGTAGATCTAAATCTGAAGCCTAGCCGGGAGACATCGTTCACCGTGTGCCGTTCAATATCAATAAAAAAGAAATAAAAATATTTTCCCCCGGCGTGTTTCACAGATTCCATAGTAGCACAGAATGCATTGTTCCATCGATCGAAGCCGATGGACATCAAACTCTAGTTGAAAACCAATAAACGGGCCGTAATTTTTCTTATTTATCTAACCATAATTCTTACGTCTATAAAGTTTCCAGTCTTTTCTTTTCCTCTCTGTGCCCAATCGAACAATGCGCTTCTCTATTGGCCGGCAATTCAACTTCTAAGAAAAGTATGGTAACATTGTCGTCAGCTATCAATATTCCCGGATGGTCAGTAGGGATCAAAAGGTGCAGGACAGAACAAAGGGGAAACAATAGCGAATTTCACAACTGCAGCAGCAGCAACCGTGTTCTCCGAAAGTAATAAATCAGACTGAACGAGGATTACTACTGCGTCGATGAAATAATGGAATTGTGAGAGAATAAAAGGGCAATACAAATACAATGAATTTTGTGAATTAAAGGACTAAAATATTCTAAAAAGAAAATAGAAATATGATCATCAAAAGGGGAAAATACATGAATCCCAGTCCCAGTCCCAGTCCCAGTCCCAGTCCCAGTCCCAGTCCCAGTCCCAGTCCCAGTCCCAGTCCCAGTCCCAGTCCCAGTCCCAGTCCCAGTCCCAGTCCCAGTCCCAGTCCCAGTCCCAGTCCCAGTCCCAGTCCCAGTCCCAGTCCCAGTCCCAGTCCCAGTCCCAGTCCCAGTCCCAGTCCCAGTCCCAGTCCCAGTCCCAGTCCCAGTCCCAGTCCCAGTCCCAGTCCCAGTCCCAGTCCCAGTCCCAGTCCCAGTCCCAGTCCCAGTCCCAGTCCCAGTCCCAGTCCCAGTCCCAGTCCCAGTCCCAGTCCCAGTCCCAGTCCCAGTCCCAGTCCCAGTCCCAGTCCCAGTCCCAGTCCCAGTCCCAGTCCCAGTCCCAGTCCCAGTCCCAGTCCCAGTCCCAGTCCCAGTCCCAGTCCCAGTCCCAGTCCCAGTCCCAGTCCCAGTCCCAGTCCCAGTCCCAGTCCCAGTCCCAGTCCCAGTCCCAGTCCCAGTCCCAGTCCCAGTCCCAGTCCCAGTCCCAGTCCCAGTCCCAGTCCCAGTCCCAGTCCCAGTCCCAGTCCCAGTCCCAGTCCCAGTCCCAGTCCCAGTCCCAGTCCCAGTCCCAGTCCCAGTCCCAGTCCCAGTCCCAGTCCCAGTCCCAGTCCCAGTCCCAGTCCCAGTCCCAGTCCCAGTCCCAGTCCCAGTCCCAGTCCCAGTCCCAGTCCCAGTCCCAGTCCCAGTCCCAGTCCCAGTCCCAGTCCCAGTCCCAGTCCCAGTCCCAGTCCCAGTCCCAGTCCCAGTCCCAGTCCCAGTCCCAGTCCCAGTCCCAGTCCCAGTCCCAGTCCCAGTCCCAGTCCCAGTCCCAGTCCCAGTCCCAGTCCCAGTCCCAGTCCCAGTCCCAGTCCCAGTCCCAGTCCCAGTCCCAGTCCCAGTCCCAGTCCCAGTCCCAGTCCCAGTCCCAGTCCCAGTCCCAGTCCCAGTCCCAGTCCCAGTCCCAGTCCCAGTCCCAGTCCCAGTCCCAGTCCCAGTCCCAGTCCCAGTCCCAGTCCCAGTCCCAGTCCCAGTCCCAGTCCCAGTCCGGTGTTTTCTTACCGTTGATCGGAAGCAACTTATAGTTACGGTTAAGGAGCATTCGTGTTATAAATTTAAAGGGGTGAAAAATTGTTGGAACGCAGCCCTTTAGACGGAATTTTCCATTTTTAATAGAAATTCTTTTTGTATTTAAAGGTGAGGAATCATCATCGAAAGAGCTCATTTAAGGTAATTCACCTTGGGCTTCGACAAAATGTCCCCAGCCTACTTCAAGCAATGTTCTCACTTCTCAATCAACATACTTTGTATGAATCTATTTCAATAAACTGCAGCGCCGTTTTTACGTATTAATGGGCCCGGGGGCAAGATTTATTTGAGTGTCCCTAATAAACTGAATGACCTTATTTTTGCTCGCAAGGCCCCCAGTACCCCTCCACACTAAAGCTGTTCGATGTTGAAAGTGTCCATGAAAAAGGATGTAGAGCTTGAATGCATATTTTTCATCAAGAGCTTGATATTTTACAGATTTCAATAAGTCATTTAAGCTAATAATTTTTAAAGGAGTACTAATCGCATTAACACCACGCTGCGTATTTTTTTTTTGTTATTCCACATTTCCCACCAATTTTCCTATTGTTACAGAAATCAAATGATTAGCCATACTGGAGGCGTGCGCAAAATTTCACCCAAATCGAAGCTAGACGATTCAGGTTTTGCCCTATTTTCTGTTGTTGATTCCATAAATTGCTCATAAGCTATTTGTTGTTAATGTATCCCATTTGTTGTCGAGTGTTTGCCGTATATTGGAGAACTCTTAGGAAATAAGTCAGTGAAAATATGTCTTCCCTACGACTTGTTGAGGTTTTGAAATAAAATTTCTTTATTCTTTACGTTTCGGTTTTGAAATAAAATTTCTTTATTCTTTACGTTTCGTTTTCGACTCGTCAATGCTGAGCAGCTTATTGCAAATTTAAACAGTACCGCTAAGCAGATGTTAAGTTAACGCTATTTGGGAAACAATGTCTTTTCTGATATGCCGAGCACAGATTTTGGTTATTTAGGGGTTTGACCAATTTTTTTTTTAAATTAGGTTTCCGTACAATTTCGAGTAACTTTTAAGGTTTGGGTGATGAAAAACTATTAAACTGTTAAATGAACTTGTAGAAGAATAATCACAGATTGTGAGAACCACCAAACGAAACTCAATCAAAGAAAACGATTCTAAACACTGAATTTTATTTTCTATGTCCAAACTTATATTGTAATATAAAAACATATTCAAGCGAACCATTTGTATATAGTTATTATCGAGAAACTCTTGATCGAAATGTGGATATGTAAGCAATTTGAGGACACGCAAAATGTATTGAACTGGAAAGTCGACTTTTAACAAAAACTTGTACGAATATTTTCAGATGAAAAGATAAAAAACGTTTAAAAGTTCTCGGTTCTGAAATATGCTATCTAAACCGCATTTCGTGTTTTTGTTTTCAAACTTTGAATCAAGATATCGCGATTTTTTTCCATAATTCCATGATTTAAGATTTCATCTTCAGCAATCATAAACAAAACTAAAGATATGAATTTTAGATCTGGACTCAAAAACTAAAAGTTGGATCTGAACATCGAACCTGAATGTTAGAACTGGCTTCTGAACCAGAATTTGATTCTTAAATTCAGTCTCAGAATTTATTTTCAGAACTCAGAACCTGCATGCGGGAACTAAATTCGGAAGCTAGATTTTAAAACTAAATTCAGTTCCATTTTAGGGTTCAATCAACATTTAGTACGCTCTAACCAGATATAAAGAATGTTTGAAGATTTGAGATTGACAATTCATCCCACTTTGAGCAACAACTTGGAAAAATTCGATATTTTTACATAAAATTGACACAGTCGCAATTTCTAATAGAGAATTAAAACAATAAGCAATCTCTAATAGAGAATAAAAAACCTATTTTAATCCACCTAGTGGTGTAATGATACCTTTCTCATATTACTCATTACATCATAAATATAATCGTGAAATTCGCAAAACAACTGTTTATTGAAGAGAAATAGGATAATTTGATCGGACCTAATCTCACAAACTCTATAAAACCTGTTTACTCTGTAGTTCCGGAACCGAAAGTAGTATCCACAACAAATTAAGGAATTCCGTATGAAACTGTAAGACTTTTCTTTTGAACCTATAAGTTTGTGAAAATTGATTTGGCCATCACCACGAAAAGTAAGTGAGACCTTTTTGCAGTTTTTGATCACTATTTCCGGATTCCGGAAACGGAATAGCCGAAGTTGGTTCGTTTACTACCAACAAATATGACCTACAAATTGGAACAGTTTTGAACGTAGTCAAACCTATACTTACTATCTCATGCTCTATTTCGATTAAACAAATTAAATGAAATCTAACAAACGAAACGAACCTGCGTTTCTGTTACTTCTGCATATGTATGTCAAGCTAAACTGCATAAAACATGTAATAGGATTATTATTACTATTATTATTGTTATTATTAATATTATTAGTATTATTGTTATTATTATTATTATTATTATTATTATTATTATCACTATTATTTTTATTATTATTATTATTATTGTTATTATTATTATTATTATTATTATTATTATTATTATTATTATTATTATTATTATTATTATTATTGACATCACTACACAATGCGTACGGAATAGAATAAACCACGCCCTGTTCGTTTTGTGTTTTCTTCTTCTTTCGGTGTTGTACATATTGTCACTCTATATGGCGATTTGGAAACTTTGACACTCATCGCCCTGCAACTGCGGAACCGGAAGTCGGATCCGGATGAAATTTCATAGTAGGTTTAAAGACAGTATGAACTTTAATTCAAATCAAGATTTGTGAAAATCGGTTCAAGCGTCGCAGAGAAATCGAAGTGAATTTAGTTTTAGGAGTTTTTTCTTCTCCACTTTCGGTGCTCTCGGAACAGGAAAAGAGGGGACTAGTAGTGCCGAATTAAGTTTTCGTGTCCACAAACTAACAAGCTCTGCAAACTAGAAGAATTTATCAGAGAGTTTTATGGGATTTGTACCTGTTTTAACCATCGTTCGTGGAAAAATACTAATAAAATTGGTAATTTTCCACTTATCACGCTTTAGTTCCGAAACCGGATGTCGGATCCTGATAAAATGTTTCACAAATTTTTAGGATATTATAAGACCTTTCATTTGAATCTTAGTTTGCAAAAATCGGTTGAGTTGTTCCAGAGATAATTGAGTGTAAACTTTTTCTCAAATTTTCACATATTACCATATAACTCCGGCACCGGAAGTCACATTCAAATGAAATTCAATAGCAAGCTATGGGACCATAATACCTTTTATTTGAATCTTTATTTGTGAAAATCGGTTCAGCTATCTCTGAGAAAAGTGAGTGCATATTTTTGTTACACACACACATACACACACACACACACACTCTCTCACACACAGACATTTGCTCAGTTCGTCGAGCTGAGTCGAATGGTATATGATATTCGGCCTTTCTGGCCTCGGTTAAAAAGTCGATTTTCACAGTGATTGTCTTTCTGTATGAGAAAGGCAAAAACATAAAAATGCACAACAGATAGTTCTTTTTAATCCAAGAAACGAACAATCTCATTTACAGGAGTAGCTCCTCTTAATGCAAAATTACTGAACATTTTATGCAATCTGGAGTTCACACTGTGGTTATTCGGGCAAAATTATTAGAATAGTTATTTTATTTCATTTTAGATGTAGTCGCAAACAATGTTGCGGTGCCTAGTTTGAAACTAAAAATCTTTGCACTTTAACTGGTTAGGAATAAGCTGACGAAACATAATTTATTACTTGATTACATAATTTGTTACTTACATCGACAGGGAACCGTGGAAAACTTTTTTCTCGGAGTTCACAATAATGTACTGCATTGCTGTAAAGCTTCATTTAATTCAATTGAAACCGAATGTGGCACACATTGACGATCACTCGTAGACGATACTGCAGTTTATTTTTCGCTACCAGGCAAAACGCCTATGAATATTCATTAACTTATCTAAAATTAATTTCCAGAGTGACCTCTCTAGTTCAGTATCAACGAGTTTAACAGACTTATCATAACAAACATACCATTACAATGCCATTCGACAAAAGTTTGGTAATTATCTTAAATTTATTATGAGAAAAGCGAATGCAGAAACAATCTGAAACTAAAACGTTTTTTTTTTTTCATTTTCTAGTACACAAAATAAAACCTCGATGCCCAATCATCCGAAGCGGTTTTTTGTTTTTTATTTTAAGATTGAAGTACCTCCAAGCCAACAATTTTCTTGCAAGTATTGAAACAACACCATAACCCTCGAGGACCACTCACAAATCCTGCTAATATCACCTAGATAATTACGCTTGAGTAATTTTCCGCATTTTTTTCTTTTCCGATCCCTTTGGCGCCCACCTTGCCATTCTTTTGCGGCAAAAAGATGAAAGGTCGAAGAGAAAATTGCGTCCACAAATCCGGGAAAGGTGTAGCATACAAATCGAACCTTTCGTTCTTCGACACTGGCGAAATGATCTCGATTGCTTGAACCCGCAAGTGGGAATTAATTCTGTCTAGTCATCGTCGGACTTCATTCGGGCGCCTGCAACTTAGCGACCAGCAGCAAGCAAAGGCAGACCGCAATAAGTCTCTAAACCCTTATTTCCGATCCGAGCTCGGAATGGAAATCGGGAATGAAAACAAATGAGATATAATTTCATACCCGATTATTAGGCCTGCAGGTGATCGGTAATTTCATGGGAGCGAATGGAAGTTGGCCGAGAACACCTTTAGGAAGCAGCGTAAAGTTAGTAGGAAACCAGAACCAGGATAGTCGTTAGGGCATGCTTATAAAATGGTTGTCCGACGCGGGTCAACTAATTAGATACAACGCTAAGATCTGGTTTCACGCCTTTTCGGATTCTTTATTGTTTTATTGATGACTGACTAGTTGGATGCGTGTGAAACAGAGGCATCTTATGAAAATATGGGACCCTGAAGTGCCCAGTTCCGGAAACTAATTTACCTGATTTAGTGCTGAGTTCAAGTCACTGAGCCGATTGATTTTGCTGGTATAACATTGTGATGGAATCAACGATCTATTCTCTATCTGAAAGCTCCTCCCAAGAACAATTGCGGCCGGATCGATTTCTATTAATCAAACGACCTTCGAAGTGGCAAAGAAATACACTTTAATGACTTTAAGGCAACACCTTTTGCGATAATTTTTCTTCTGGAAGAATGGCACCGGCAAATCACAAAGCTAGCCACAATGAGCGGCTGGCCGTGAAAGTGCTAAGGAAGAGACCGAGTTCTATAGGAAGATGACACCCGGTCCAGTGTCGGAGCAATTGTTCTGCAGGACGACGTTTTTGTATGGCCTAGGATGCGATTGATTTGCCAATGGTCACTACCGCGTCCCGAACAATAGGAGGTAGGTAGCACAGTCCAGCGGCAATAAAAAGGCGAAGTGAAAACTTAGACAAACACAAAAGCCAAGGTCTAGCAAGAAGAAGGCAACTGCTGCAGCGGTGTTTTATAACCATTTGTTGAAAAGAGCGCTTCTAACTAACAAAAGGGAGTTGTGAAACAAACTTAGCTGCAAAGCAGTAGCTATAAAGAATGAGTTTAACAATCGGTGCCGAGCTAGGATGAAATAGGACAAAAATTGTACCTCTGGATGATTTTGTTCTTTGGAAAATGTGAATCACTTACCCGGTTCAGTTGAAATACATGCAGATTTAGGAAAAATTTGCGAAATTTGGATGTATTGTAGAGTCATTGTATTTTCAATAGAGTATTAGGTCCAGATAAAAAAAAACCCTTCTTAATCCACGTAGTAGTGTGATAACGTAGCTTTCAAACGAGCCTAATACCATGTTCACATTAGCGCTTATATCACTTGATATACCGAGATGATATGCATATCACGTGGGAGTGTTCACATATGATCGAAATGATATCGCTTGACAATCAAATTGGCATATTGAATGTTCCCATTAGGAGTAAGATCAATAATCTTGCTTTTCTCTCCTACAATTCAATCAATAATTGAAGTCTTGCATTTAATGGTCTCCGCACGCCAGTATTCGTTAAAAAATTCGAAATTATAATGATTGTTTATTGTCACTCTCAAAGTGACGTTCATAAATGAGTGCGTTCAATGCCATTATCCGTGTTGCTAGTTGCGATTTTTGACAACTCGACATGATATCGTACATGATATCCCGGATATCATGCCAAAATGGTGATACGCGTTGATATCAAATTGTATGGGATATTAAGTGATATCGCGCATGATATCATCGGATATCAAGTATATCCGTATATCACTTGATATCAGCGCTAATGTGAACATACTATAAGCTCTCTTCGAGAAATTTGCGCGGTAAAAATAACGTGTTTTGTCGCTTACGTCACTTATACCATCACATCTCTGGAACCAGAAGTTACAGTCATTTGATCTTCGAACATGATCAATGGCCCGACAGTAGCTAAGTTTGTTAAAATCGGTTCAGCCATCTCTGCGAAAATTGAGCGGTAAAAATTTCTTCAAAAAGTACACACACAGACATTTTCCGATCTCGTCGAACTGAGGCTCCGAGGCTCCGTTCGAAAGTCGGTTTTTCCAGTAATTCTAATACCTTCCTATAGAGAAAGGCAAAAAGATTCCAAACAAATTTAAACTCTTCCAGCATACAACATTTTGCATTCTATGCATTCCAAGGATATAAAGCAGTCCAGCGTGACAATGGGCCGTATGAATAAAACGTAGCATGCTTGAATTTCGGTAGTAAATGCTACATGTGGATCACGTTCCTGTCAAAAGCTGAGACTTTAAAACACAACAACGTTCGAACATGTAGTATTCACTACAATTTTTCGGTGGGTAGCTCCAGAGGTTGCTACTCGTGTGTTTGCTGATGAAGTGAAGTAGAAAAATTAAAACCAAACCAAACATGTTTTACTCTGTGGACTATGTTTTTGAGAAGATACTACAAACAACAGACTTTACTACATTTTATTCATACGGCCCAATGTCTGCGCTGGTGGGTTTCATCGCGGTCGGGTCAATGCAATATTAATCGGAAATTTTCAAACTTGTGATTTCTAGTTTAATCAACTCATGTTTTAGATGGTTGAATATTTATATAAAATAGTAAAAATAAAAAAAAATTGCACACATTACCCTATAATTCCGGAACCAGATATCCGTCAAACCATCACTGAAAAAAGTGAGTGAGATCCATTAGAGAAAATATGATCAATATTTCCTGTGCCTCCGGAATCGGAAACTGGGAACCAGGATAGCCGAAAGTTTGTTTGGCCGTCTACTTTTATCTTTATTTTTTTTAAATAACTATTTATTGGAATATGAGTTAAAATTAAATTATTAAGATTTAAATTGGGTGTTCAGCCACAAGTGGTGACATTTCAGCCCTATTATATACATGATCAGGACATCATTTGCTTCCGCAATTCTGAGATTTTTGTGTAGGGAAAATTCTAAACCTACTTGTATTGTGTAATGGGGAAAAGGAACTTATATACTAACTTACTAACTATTACAGAGAGCGAATCGATTCAATTGAAGATTGCATCGATTTTTGTCGGAATTTGCTTATAATAGTATGTGACATTACATCTAATGATTCTATATTTGTGAGTCTGTGTAACTCATTTGTACTAAAGCTGGGAGGACGCTTCAAAATCATTTTCAGAATTTTATTCTGAATCCTTTGAAGCGTTTTTTTCCTGGTGGAACAACAACTTGACCAAATTGGTACTGCATAAAGCATGGCTGGTCTGAAAATTTGTTTATAAATTAACAATTTGGTTTTTAGACAGAGCTTAGAATTTCTGTTTATAAGACGATATAAACATTTAATATATTTATTACACTTTGCCTGGATTCCTTCAATGTGATACTTGAAAGTGAGTTTTTTGTCATACGTTAAACCTAAGTATTTAGCTTGATCAGACCATGTCAATTCCAAACCATTCAATTTGAGAATGTGATTATTGTTTGGTTTAAGAAAAGAAGCTCTTGGCTTATGAGGAAAGAGAATTAATTGCGTTTTTGCTGCATTTGGTTTAGTTTTCCATTTTGACAGATAATCACTGAAAATATTTAAACTTCTTTGTAGGCGACTGCAGATCACTTTTAGATTTCTACCTGTAGCTAACAGACTTGTGTCGTCACAGAATATCGATTTCTGACAACCAACGGGTAGATTTGGAAGATCAGAAGTGAAAATATTATACAAGATTGGAGCTACGCTCGAACCCTGCAGAACACCTACCCGTATGATTCAGATAGCTAACCTGAAGAGTACGATCAGTTAAATAATGTTGAATCATTTTGATTAAATATATAGGGAACTGGAAATCAGACATTTTTGCTATTAAATCTTTGTACCAAACACTGTCGAATGCTTTTTCTATGTCTAGAAGAGCAACTCCAGTGGATAACCCAACAGATTTATTTGATTTTATCATGTTCGTTACTCTGACAAGTTGATGAGTAGTTGAATGTTCATGACGAAATCCAAACTGCTCTGGTAAAAAAAATTGAATTCTCATTTATATGAGACATCATTCTCAACAAGATAATTTTTTCAAAATGTTTACTGATAGAAGAAAGTAAGCTAATTGGTCGATAACTTGATGTTTCTGCTGGGTTTTTATCAGGTTTGAGGATAGGAATTACTTTAACGTTTTTCCATCTTTTTGGAAAGTAAGCTAATGAAAAACACTTGTTGAAAATTTCAACCAGGAGTCTCAAGGCAACACCGAAAAGATTTTTAATAAGAATATTAAAAATTCCATCATTACCAGGAGCCTTCATGTTTTTAAGTTTCCTAATAATTGATTTAATTTCATCAAAATTCGTCTCAATAATGTCATCTTGTAATAACACCTGAGTTGAAATATGATCATATTTCAGTGAGACTTCATTTTCAATAGAACTCACAAGGTTCAAATTAAAATTGTGGACACTCTCGAACTGCTGAGCAAGTTTTTGAGCTTTTCACCATTTGTAAGAAGTATTTGATTTCCTTCCTTGAGAGCAGAATTGGTTTCTGAGATTTCTTAAGGACCATAGAAAGTTTCCAGAAAGGTTTAGAATATGGTTTAATTTGTTCAACTTCTTTAGCGAAATTTTCATTTCGCAAAAGAGTAAATCTATGTTTAATTTCTTTTTGTAAATCCTTTACTATGTTTTTCATAGCAGGATCACGAGAACGTTGATATTGTCGTCGACGAACATTCTTCAACCGAATGAGCAGTTGAAGATTGTCATCGATGATAGGAGAATTTAATTTAGTTTGAGCTTTGGGAACAGGAAGATTTCTAGCTTCGATAGTGTAATGATTCAAATGATCAATGGCTGTGTCGATGTCCGCAGAATTTTCTAAAATACATAGTTTCATGATCCACATGATTTTCAATGTGAGATCTGTAATCCAACCAATTAGCTCTATGATAGTTGAATATAGAACTAATTGGATTAATTATAGCTTCGTTGGAAAGTCTGAATGTTACAGGAAGAAGATCTGAGTCAAAGTCAACATGTGTAATCGGTTCACTACAAATGTGACTTTGATCTGTTAGAACCAGATCAATTGTAGACGGGTTTTTCACGGAAGAGAAACAAGTCGGATTACTGAGATGAAAAACTGTGATGTAACCAGCTGAGAGTTGATTATGAAGTATTTTGCCATTACTGTTATTTTTTACTGGACATTCTTAGCATTTATGTCCCCTATTACGAAAAATTTCGGTCGATATCTTGTGAGTTTTTGCAAATCGCCTTTAAAGAAATTTAATTGTTTGCCGGTGCATTGGAATGGCAAATATGCTCCTGCGATGAAATAAATTCCATGAACGGTTTTAACTTCGATTCCCAAGCTTTCAATAACTTTAGTATTGAAAGAAGGAAAAATTCGATGTTTAATTTGCCGTTGGACAACAATGGCAACTCCACCACCCATTCCAGTAAACCTGTCAAATCGATGAACCACATAATGTGGATTACTTTTCAATTTGACATTTGGTTTAAGAAAAGTTTCTGTCACAATGGCAATATGAATTTTGTGAACTTTGAGAAAATTATAAAATTCATCTTCACTCGATTTCAAAGATCGAGCATACCAATTTAAAATATTCAAATAATTATTTAACATCACTGTTAAATTTTAAATTCATTATAATATTATTTGCAAATTGTCATCCGATTTGAAATGCTTCAAAAAGTGATGAAGTCGAATTCATTCGGATGATCATTTGAAAAAGTTGATCTTTTAGGTAGATCATTTTATTTTCAGTTATATCGCCTAAATCAATTTCATTTAAAGAAGCAAATGGCATTGAAGAAATATTTGTAGGTTATATTTGCCATTAAAATTGCCACTTGAAGAAGATGATTTGGCCGGTCTACCTATTAATAAATTGTTTTCGTTAGAAGATGAACTGCAAGGCGTTCCTGTGTTTTGATTATTTACATTAGAAGAATTAAGTGGTAGATTTCTACCTGTTATACGAGCATAAGTGACATTAGAAGAAGATGATGACGAGGCCGATCTACCTGTCAATAAATTGTTTTTGTTAGAAGACGAGTTGGAAGGCGTACCTGTTTTTTGTTTTAAATTCGGTTTTTTGATTTTCAGGTATGTTCTGTAAATTTGAGGTCGTTGATTTGACTTGTTGTCTAAGCGAACGAGCGTTTAAAATTTTTTCCCTGACAGGACATCTCAAATAATTGGATTTATGTTTTCCATCGCAATTCGAACATGGAAATTTATCAGTGGTTTCATTCATTGGACAAACGTCTTTCGAATGCGATTTATCACAATTCAAGCACCGTATATCCATATGACAATTTTTGGTTCCATGGCCAAAGCCTTGGCAACGACGATATTGCGTTAAGTTTGCAATACGATTATGCCGTTTATAATGTTCCCAATGAATTTCAATGTGGGAAATAAAACGTACTTTTTCTAAAGTTTTCAAATTGTTTACATCACTTCGATTGAAGTGTATTAGGTAAAGTTCATGGGAAATTCCAGAGCGTGGTTTAGAAGTACCATTCGCTCTTTTTTTCATAAGTATTACTTGGGAAGGGGCACAACCAAGCAATTCTTTGATTTCATTTTTAATTTCATCAATACTTTGATCATTTGATAAGCCTTTCAAGACAGCCTTGAAGGGTCTGTCTGATTTTATATCATATGAATAAAATTTATGAAGTTTCTCGGACAAATATCGAATAAGACGTTCATAATCATCCAATCCATCAACCAAGACTCGACATTCTCCTCTTCGTCCGATTTGAAATGAGACTTTTACTTCCGGGAGAAAGTAAAAAGCTCAGTACGGAATGCTTTGAAGTCGGAAATCATCACCGTCACTGGTGGCATAGATTGTTGTTTCTTCCCAGAACGACATGAATACCGTAATGAATTATTTTTAGCCTTAGTCTTGTTGCCTTTCCGGTTGGACGCAGGCATTTTTGAAATGAATGAAATTTGAAATTAAATTAACTAGGCTAAATTAGTTTTCGATTAGACTCCTAGTTTGGAAAAGTCTTGTTCAAGACTGATTTTGTGGTAGTCTTAATAAAGACGGATTGGTTCGAAGAATACACTCCAAAAAAATTTGAATTTTCCAGGTGACTTAATCCGTCATACGATGTAATTCATAAAGACCTAATTTGTCAAATGACGGAAAATTTTATTTGCAATGACTTAAAGTTCGATGAGCTCAAATTTTACTGGTTTCGACTGTAACTTGCGTTTTGCTAGCAGATGCGACTGTATGAATTTAAAGGCACCTTTTACCAGCCATGCAGCTGCATGCTTCTGTGGCTCAGTCGATTAACAGACGTATGTGCGATCCAATGATTCTTGGTTCAAGTCGCGGCGGTTACTATCAGTATTCTATTTTTTTATCTTCATATCATGACGTTTTAGACACAATATTAAATGTTCTTCCACGTAAATTTGCGTGAGCTGCGACGCTCCATTTATGTGCATCTAATAAGATGTAAAATCACAGGCTTTTTTTAAAGTGTGTAGTTCTTTTAATCGCTAGCCTTGAGAAAGGCTGATTAATTTCTTAGTCTTGAAAAAGACGAATTATATTAGAACATCACTCTTTGTAAAGTGTGTTCAATATTGTACATCGTCACTTAGAATAGCGGGACAAAACCGTAAAAAATGTTGGAAACTGGACTCAAAACCGTTATTCCCAATCCTAGGGTAAAATGAAAGGTCTTATGGACCTACCAAAAAAATACTGCATATTTTCGGATACACCAAACATTTAAATCGTCGTATAAAATCTTCAAAATTTGAATAAAAGCTAGGAGAGTTTGTACGTCATGTTAGTTATTGGCCGAACGAACCGACTTCGATTATACCGGTTCTCTTGTTCCGGTGCCAGAAGTGCATATAATAGTGAACCCACTCCGTTTTCTTAAAGATGACCTTTGCGAGCAGAGTACTGTTTTATTCTGTATGCTATGCTAATAAATGCGAAAGCATGCGAAGAGAAAAATTTTGAATAGAACACTACAATATTATACATCATTACACCACTAGGTGGATTAAAACAAATTTTTTGTTTTGTAAGGTATTTTAGATATTTCCATGATACTCCCACGTAAGCTCATTTGATATTTTTCCAGTGTTTAGTAAGTTTTGGAGGTATTCATACTTTCTTTTATAGGTTAGCGTTCATATTCACGTGTTTGTCAAATTCTAAAGGGTCTCTATCCTTACCACTATTTTTTGCAGCCATGTTTTTAAATATTCCACATTTCGAAGATATAACAAACTGGATTTGAGTTGCTGATGGCTATAGGTTTTTGAAAGATTTCAACTAATCAAAAAATTCTGATGCTCGAGTTTATCGGCTAACGATATGCTTTGGAAAAAAATACTGCTGTATTATCCCACCGTATGATTTATCATACGTTAAAAGGTCAACAAATTTTTTTTTATTGTTTAACATATAATTTAGGAATTTCGCTACAGAAATAACTAATTTGAATCAAAAAGATGGAAGTATTACTTATAGTTTAAAACCTAAGCTGCACACGAATATGTTGCTTTCTTTTCTTCGGTCATTTGTGTGAACTTTGCAGGGTTATAATACAAATAAAACGTTGACACTTGAGAACAATTTTAATATACAAAGAAACTGGAAGTATAAACTTCAATTAGTGCTCTAGTAAAGCTGTTGGGTATTAAATTTCTAAAGTAAACATGTATTAAAATATAGGAAGTTTTGCGTATGGGTTAAAGAAATGTTGATAATCCGGAAGCGGTCGTTATAGATTACTCATAGTTACTCGACATCTCATATTGTGGGTTATTTTTTCAAGAAATATCAATAAACCGGAAGTCTAATTCTAGGATTCTAGATTAAGTTCAAATATTCTTTTTAGCAACTGTTCATTTTAAAAACCTTTTTTTACGAAGCAGGTTCGTGGAAAAAGTAGACATTATTTGAAATTTACTTCATAAAAAGAGATTCATATGTTTGTGATTTGGTTCGAGAAAGGAACTACGTAATTCGAATACTTCGTAAAAAGAGGTTTGGGTTTACCCTCCTCACTATCACAACTGTGATCAAAGTCTCAAACATACTTCTCCCGCACGATTGATCAGGAAAAACTTCCACATCGCGATATCTTTCATTCCTGTTTCTTCATTCAAACATATACAGTATTCATCCAGACTTGTCAGCGCCCCAACTCGCCCGAAATTCATCCAAAGCTGTGCAAAGATGCAAAAACCTACGACAACCGACATCGAATACATAGAATACCATAAAAGATGAGAGAATTGAGATAATTAGCACTGAGGGTGCCAGGATAAACCGAAACAACAAACACCACCAGGACTGATAGCCTGACATGTACGTCCATCGCAAAGGTGTCAATCTCCAATCCTGTGTGACAGGAGGAAATAATCGCATTTACTCGGAATGGTAGAAAAGGTGGCCGTTACTTCGATGTTTCATTCAGGTACGGATGGTTAGCTAGTCTGGCTTGTTAAGGGATTAAGTGGTTACTGGCCAACCACACCAACACGATGAAACCGAAGGAAAATCCAGTCAGCAAAGATCAGACAGATCCTATTTCTTATTTATGGATTTTTGGTGTTTTTTTTTCTTCTTTTTTTTTGTTTGTGAAACCTGACTGTAATCTCTTTTGGGCCGAAACAAATAAATCTGTGATCTTGCAAAGAAAAGGAATTAGTCGCCACGAAATCTTTTTCTATCACAATGACAGTGGATCAAAGGACGAAAATGTGTTCAATTGAAACAAATGGACTCTTGGTGTGTTCTCCTATCGACCGCTCGCAGACAGGAATAGAGTCGTCACAACTCGTCATACCAAGAATGCGCTTTCCATTTCGTTGACCCTTCGTGCGTTCGCCTAATGGACATAACGAGAGTCAAAATTCGATAATGGGAGCTCTTATTTTTGCTTGGCGAAAAAATTCCGAGTATTCCTGATTCCTTCAGAAGGGGAAGTGAATAACGGACAGATGTTGATTGATAGAAATCAAGTTATTCGAGACTTGAGTTTTTGGTTCGGGTATTCTTTTTTCTTTGCTGTTTAAGTGGAATGCGAACCCTTGTGTGTCATGTTCATCGGTTGATTCCGGGGTAGTAAGAAGTGGAAAATCGCCAAATTGGATTGGGTTCTCACTTTTTCACTTCCTTCCGAAACATAGGCGCGTGGTGGTGGGGATAATGGGCTAAATAAGTTGTATCAGTTTTAGCTTATCTCGATCAGAATAGCATCCTACCAAGAAAGGAGTTCGAGCTTGAATATCTGGGCATGGTATTATCGCTGTCTAGTCGAATAGAGTCTATCTTTTGAGGGTTCAAAGACAAGAACCAACTGTTCGATGTTGACCAGGGAACCAGCCTACTTTACTGTGCATTTAACCAAATGACTATTATTATAAAGTTTTTCCCTCATCTCGAACCGTACATTAGATCAGATTTGGGGTGGCCCTTTTCAAGTACCTACTTCGTGAAACTTTTTCAATTTGACTCACTGTTAATTCAGCACGCATCTCAGCTCGTGGAGAGAAGAACAAAATGGATAATGATATTCACCGTGCAATGAAAATCCTTGAAAAATTGATAATTCTACTTCGAACCTACGGCTATATTGTAGGAAATGGAACGAAAGATTTCTGCGCCTAGCTCAGTGCGAGAAAAATATGTTATGCAATTACTCGTTTTAGAGTAGATATCAAAATTTGTATATTTATAGTTTTTTTTTTCAATAATGAAAGTATTAGGATAAATTTAGTAGAGAAACTGGGAGTAGTAGCACTTGGCCGAAGATTTGAGCTCACTCTTACTGCCTTGTTGTATGTGGGGCCGAGAAGTTTTAGGAGATTGGCTCTGCCTTTGGTCGTCACCTCTATACCGTAGAATATTCGGCTCAATATGATCGCCTGATGTCTATTCTATTTGGGGCGTCCGGAGCAAATGGTTCGGACAAAGTTTAGGCTCGATTCACAGTACTTCTTAGCTTGGGAGAAGTGCCAAACTTCATCCGGATCAGAATTTTTGATTCCGGTATTATAAGGCGTACGTGACGATAAGCGAAACGATGATGCAAAAACGCTTCATAACAGCGTTGAAGATTGTTCTACTTTGTAAATTTTGAGAGTTGTTGGTAAAACGAACCGACTTTGACTACATCGGTTTCCAGTGTCCGGTTCCCGAGGTACCTGACATTGTGATTAAAATCTCAAAAACGGAACTCATTTCGTTTTCTCAAAGGGTTTGACCGATTGTCATAAACTTAGATTCAAGTGAAAGGTCCTTGTAGTCCCACAGGTTGCTATTAAAATTGTAGCGGTTCTGAATTTCGGTTCAAGGATTATAGTGCTAATAAAAGTTACAAATGTGTATATAATGACGAAGCAAAATCGTTAACTCGTTCCAATACATGGGGTTTTGTTAGTTCATATTAATATAAAGTTTTTTTCGGTTATACTTGTTCCCGGAATCCAGCACCGGAAATATTGAAAGTAGTAGACGAGTTTATAGAATAGATTTTCTATTAATTTTTCATATAAACAATGATGAGAAAGGCATCGGTGTATTAAAATTGGTTTTTAAAAATCTGTCGTGCCCAAAGTTTCATGCTGATGAGATGAGTCTGATGACTCGCTAGTTATTTCTGGAATTGCTCGATAATTTTATGACAATATCAAAAAGCTCCCAAGGTAGACTATCCAATATCCCAGTTCGAGACATTCTTGCTTGTCGTGACCTTTCATACATGAAACTTATTTATCATTTCATAAAGAAAACTGGAGTTTCAATTTAATAAAGGCCCCTTTCAAGACTTAGTTCTGATCCCAGCTGCGTCCATGAGTTCAACCAATAGCTAAATTAGAATAAAAATAATGTAATGATACAAACAAACTCGAAACAGTTTATGAAATTATTAACAAAATGTCTGAAAATAACAGCTTATTTTATAATTTATAGAAGTTAATCGTTTGGTTCAAATAATATTTCCGAGTAGATTTCATAATTAATGACGAGTTACCTAAGATGATATTTAAGTAATAAGAGAATATGTTTTAATAAATGCAAAACGTTGCGACTATGTTAGAATTAAACTATGATAAGAATATTATGTAAAAGTGATGCTACGGCGAAGAAAAACTTATGTAAACTGCCTTAAGAAATAAACGTATTTATGAAAAAAAAAAATCAAAAAGCTGGCTATTCAGAGCTTTAGAAAGCAGTGGAACTTCCAATAGTAGGACCCAGGGTACTTTCTCATCGTGATTCAATTCCTGGAGCCCTTTAATATAACCCACACGGGCAGAATTCCGATTCTAAAAGTGAGCAAAACGAGTCATGATTTGGGGAAAATAGTATATTTTCATGTTATGATAATACACCATGAATAAAACTTCTCGGATCATGATCCATTTGGATTGATCTCGCTGAAATTTAAACGTAACGCACTTGATGTTGATGGGTACAACTTCAGGCGTGTTTCTGCTACGATGTTAATTTTTGCATAAATTCAGGCATAATGTTCTAAAATATGAAGATTTCAAATATGAATTAAATGGAATGGTGTGATGAACGTATTTTTTACGTGATTTTAACTAATGTCTCAAATGATGTACATTTGAATAGCAAAGTAGTGAAAAGAACGACGAACTTCTTTTGATCAGAGTCATTAACGATTAAAATATTATGTTTTGTCGTGAATACGACTTACTTTACTATGGGGTGCCTTTTCAAAATTTACCCTCTGAGAGAGTGATAAGTTTTTGATCGTGAATATCTTATGTTGTTTCTAACGAATGAACATAATTTTTGCTACATGCCATCGGAAATATGATCACAATTTTATGATAAAGTTTTCAGTTGTGTGACATAATCTCAAATAATTCAAAATTAAAGTTTTCTTAAATGTTTGGTATAAACGAGTATCAAAGGGGATAATCCATAAGGCGCGTTTGCCTTTCTCGTATTTTGAAAGCTCATAGTTCAGTGATCTGTGGAAGGATTTATATAATCTAACTACCAATAGAATCGAAATTTTTCAACTTAAACGTGTATAGCAAAAGCATTAAAGTATTTCAATAGTACACTATTGAAAAATCTGTCTCATTTAACCCATGTCAACACCAGCCAATCAGAACGCGTCCTTAAGGAAGAAAACAAAATATCTGCTGCTGTACAACAAATCGTTCGAGAAAAATGTTCCGAACAGTGTTTAATATCGTAGTGAGTTCCACAATTTGGTCCTTCTGAAAGGCAGGAATGAATCCCGTACAGCATCCTGATAGTTTCTTTCAATGGAATGCAAATTCGATTTTAAATAACTATTAGAATTTGTTGTTTGCAAATCGAAGGTAAATATTCTCAGTTTAGTGCAAATCTTGGTTAGATTTGTGCACTTTTCGCCGTGTGAAATTCACAGTAATCGAGATCAAGTGAAGTCTTCTTTGTTTTTGCGAAAAATGTTCCAGAGTTTAATGTCGTAGAGAATTACGCAATTTGACCCTTCTGAATGCTAGAAACGAATCCCTACAGCAGACTGATAATTTCTTTCAATAAATTATGAAAATCCGAAATGAAATAATCGACATTAAAATTCTGTATGCGGCTATTTTTATTATAAAGAACTATACTGGTTATTTCATAATATTTGTGTTTAATGTAACTAATCTGCTCTTTAGTTTAGATGCATCGTTTCAAATTCTAATAGTGAAAAAGGGGAATGCTTGCATAATTCATACAATTGATCAACTAATTGATATTCGGAAGTGTTAAGGAACATGTCAGTTGTTTTCGTATTCACGACATCCAGTTATGTCTCTGACATTACTCACCTGCCTTTTTGAAAAACGACGACGCCTTAAATAAACACTTAAACGAACTGCATGAAAAAACACCTGTGAATTAAACCTCGTAAAAAGAAACTGTCGAATTTTTGCAAATACCGCGGCTTGATTTTTTTCCAAAAATCGTCTTATTTAGAATATTTAGGTGAATCAATACAGCTTGTGTTGTTATATATAAGCGTAGCGTAGTGTAGCCGTGCTGAGTCTCTTATGATGTCAATTTTCGGTTCATTGTCTTTATGTTGTCAATTCTCTATCAGCCTGTGGGTAGAACAACACGATTATTAAATATTAATATAGATTATTAATGTGCTTCAGGATCAAGTAAACATTTTCAGTAGTTCTTGCATTTCAATGTCTGCTTTTTATCTTACCATTAATCTATTAAGCAATCTATCACATCACTTGAGGCAGAGGGTTCAAAGTGATATCCGGGTAGAGAATTAGAGTTACGAACTTTGAAAGAAATACATTCCTCAAGTAACGCATTTTCGAACCATGATGTAATTTTCATGGGAGAAGAGTTATTGCTCATGGTTTCATGAGCAGTTAAAATGATTGGTTTCATGATTTTCTAATAATGACAGCAGTAACGGATTTCTTTCCGTGCACATAAGCACTAGCCAACCACGCGTAATTGACGGAAACAAAATCTGACCTGTAATTCGAAGTTCAACCTGACTCCTGACACCGAACCGCTGCCAGTTGAAGATTAACTGGAAATCGTGCACGTCATTTGCAACGAAATCCACACGGACATATTTTTCATTCCGAATGCATCCGCAAGTGCAACTAGAAGTGCATCGTGTAATTACGCAGCAGGAGCTCCGCAGCAAAGAATAACAATCGCCCCGGGGAGCAGATGGTACTCGGTTGTGTTCTCGTTGGTAGGAAACTGGCCTAAGATTTGCGAGATAATCCCACGACCCGCAGAGTTCAAGCCGCGCTGTTTGCGAATGCGCTTGTGGTGTTGCAAAAGCCAAAAGTGCATTCGTGCTACTTTTCCGTCCGGAGGCATACACTCTTCAGTCCCGGTCACGCACTTTAGTGGTTATGCTGAATGAATGAATATTCCTGGCAGCGAAGCTGCTAGGGGGTAGACTTTCGTCTCGCTTCGCTCACTTTGCGCGTGCTTATTCGACTCCGTATGGTAATATGCTTTCTGAAGCTAACCCGAGGTCCAGACATGCCAAACAGAAACCACAGAAAAACATGGAATGATTAAGCGAAAACGGATTCACCTGCTCTAATAATTATCATATAATCACATTCTCCTTCGCTGCTTTCGTTCGACTTTTTCGGGTTGGCTCGGCACGGCCAGTAAGGTTGATGTTGCCAGAAACGAGTGGTTAGCAGAGGTACCAACTCTGCTCTCTAGCACCAAAAAGAAATAATCCAACTGATACTCGAAAGAGAATACAATCGAAGAATTTTCTTTAATGGAATGTTATCGAGAATAATCTCGATCCTGTCAACATTTTGGTTTCCTGTAACCAAACACTTTGTAACGGAAGAGGCAGACCATGTTTACAATTTGAGGAACCTTCAAGTTTCATCCCGCAGCATTGCTTCGTTTTCCATGATCTTAGCGGGACATTTTCTTTTGCAAGGAGAACGGATCATACTAAATATTTTTATTCCTTCGTCACAAGTAGAGAAATCTGTTGAAGTGAATAGAACAAAATAAAGCAGAGTACTTCACTTCAGGTTAAATTGAGGTAACTTTATTTACAAGCTTAGCCTAGTTCTTAATATAATACATATTACTCAAGCGATGTTTAAGTATACTACAATGATCGGCCACTGCCGATCATATGGTATTGTTCAGCAGCAGTGCGTATCGTATCCACACAAAGAGAGATAGCTACTATTGTCTTGTTGTTTATTGTGCGCAGAAAGCTTGCGTTCCCCGCTTGCTTTCTGCGTCACTTCTTACTTCTTGTGGTGAGATATCCTCTCGCCGTATTTTGTTTGTGCTGATAGCGATTCACAAGCACATATTACCAAGAATGACAAATTGACCGCTACCACGGATGAAATGTATATTTTAACACTTCCCCACAATTTGTACATTCAGCACTTTGAATAACCTTCTGTGCGTAGTTTTTGGGAACCCCTTGGTGAACGCATCGGCTGGTTGATCGGTGCTTGGGATGTATTGAAGATGAACTCTTCCTTCATTGATCAGCTCCCTGATGAAAAGATATTTGATGTCTAAATGTTTCATTTTCTGATGTGACCTTGGTTCCGTTGCAATATGCATGCAAGGGATGCTGTCGTCCATGATGACAAATGTTACCACTATGCCCAATTCGTTCAGAAGCTTTGTTAACCACATTCCTTCTGTTGCCGCTGAGCATAATGCAATTAATTCAGCTTCTGTCGTTGATAAGCTAATCGTTGCTTACCGTTTCGTTGACCACGAAACCAAGTTTCCATATAACAGGAAAGCAAAACCTGATACAGATTTTCCATCATCAGTATCATTTGCAAAATCAGCGTCAGCATATCCTACTAACGGTGATTGATCATTTCCATGTGTATTCACTATTTTGGTATGCATGGTTCCTTGCAAGTACCTTAATATACGTTTCAATCCTGACCAGTGCTCGTCTGTTGCACAATTGTTATATCTGCTAAGTTTGCTAACTGCAGTGCATATATCCGGCCTTGAAGTTAAAGAGAGATATTGTAAACACCCTACTAGTTCTTTGTAAGGATGCTCAGTTGGCTTGCCACCATTATTTGACCATTTTGCATTTGCATCCAGCGGTGTCCCCACTGGTTTACAGTCATTCATTCCAAACCTTTTCAGGACCTTTTTCACATATTCTGCTTGTGAAATTTCCAATGTTTGTTTTTCAATATCGCGAATTATTTCCATACCAAGGAAATGTTTCACTTCTTTTAAATCTTTCATTTGGAATATCCTTCCAAGCTCGATTTTTATCCAGTCAATTTTTCCAATATCCTTGGAAATCAACAGTATGTCATCTACATATAAAATCAGAAATATTTCTTTTGATTTTTCCATGTAGATGCAGCAGTCACTTTTTAATGCGATGAATCCAAGTTGCTTAAATTCATCGTCAAACCGTTTATTCCATGATCTGCTTGCTTGCTTCAATCCATATATACTTCTGTGTAGACGGACAGGAATAATTTTTCCGATTTCATTCGCAGGTAATTTTATGTAAACTTCCTCTTCCAATTCTCCATTGAGAAATGCTGTTTTTACATCCATCTGATGAACATGCATTTTATGTTCGTTTGCGAGTGCTAGGATTACACGAACACTTTCAAATTTGGCCACAGGTGCAAATGTTTCACTGAAATCAAATCCTGGACGTTGCGAACACCCTTTGGCGACTAATCGTGCTTTATATCTGCCGTCTTCCTTAATTGAGAAAATCCACTTTGAATGAATTGCTCTAAAACCTTCTGACACACAGTTAACCACTGTCCATGCCTTGTTTTGATGCAAAGATTTGAGCTCTTCTTTGATTGCTGCTTTCCAATTTAGCCAATCATCCCGGTTTTTTCAAATGTTCAATGTTTTGTGGAATTTCATCATCATAGGCTAATGTCAATTTAGCAACGTATGCTGATAATCTTTCAGGCTTTCTTCTGTTTCTAGCGCTTCTTCGCAATTCCTACTGTTCCCACTTCTAACCGAAGTAATATTATTATCGCCGATTGCTTATCCAACAATCTATTTATTGCCAGTAGAACTCTGGACTTATCCTCACGGGATTCCAAACTTGTTGCGACAACCTGTCGAGCGCTCTTTATACTCGAAACTTCGTTACTTGACGATCCAGTTTCAATCCGAAATTTTGTATATTACATTCTGTTTCTATCCGAAACTACCGGTTTTAATTCCAAACTACCGAATCCCACTTCTAACCGAAGCAAATAAGAAGACTGATTGTTTCTCTAACAATTCAATCCGATTTCAATTTCTTTCCGAAATTACCGAATCCCCCTTCTAACCGAAGTACTGGTGCTTCCTACCACTTCTAACCGAAGTTAATAATACGACCGATTGTTTTTCCAACAATCAATGTGGTATTGACCAGGAAATACCCATATTCATCCTAACCGAATAATGCGACTACCAGTTTCTGTCCGAAAGTTCTTTGTTCGTCGATCTTCGTTTCTGTCCGAAACGTTGTATTTTGGATTCTTAGCCAACTCAAATGTCCAAGTCTTTCATGCCATGTTTTATGACTGACTTGTTTCCCGACATACGCTGCTGGATTCTTATCCACCAATGACGACTCATCTCCAATCAAATTAAGGTAGTATAAGTTCTCAATGAGACTTCCAACTGCAATGATTTCCTCATTGGATTCAAAGATGACCTCTTTATCTATAAAAGTAACCCTTTTTCCACAACGACTTGCTTTTCTAACCGAAAATAAGTTTTCTTCCAAATTTGGAACGAAAAGAACGTGGTACAATTTTAAATAATTTACTTAATTTTTACCAATAACTGAACAGGGTTTCATGTTTCCTTTCTTCGTAGCCCGAAGAGTTTGGCCAGACTTTGCGGTAGTAACGGATACATTTAATGTTTACACATCCTCCAGCAAGAATTCATCATTCACCATGTGATCAGAAGCGCCGGAATCAACCACGAATCTCACCTTCTTGTTTTTCGAAATCCAGCCATCATAGCGTGTACTCTTTTCTTCTGCGGTATCTTTGATTTTTCCTTCTCTGCAGCAATGAACTGCTTCATTAACGGACACTTGTTTTTATAGTGACCGGTTTCGTTACACCCGAAACATCTAACGTCCTCCTTCCTGCTAGCTAATGCAACATTTTTAAGCTCTTTCTTTTCAACTTCCCCAGCAACAACATCATAGAACATCCGTTTAATTTCCATTATCGGCATCGCACATTAGATAACACCATCAGAGCACCTTTCACATGCCTATACCTTTCCGGTATGGCAATCAGCAATGCATGAACCTTTTCTGCCACTGTTAGTGTCGATCCCATGCGTTCTAGTTCACGAATGATGAGATCGTGTTCATCAAATATTCTTGACAAGCGGCCAAGATTTCGCTGATTGATGGAATACAAACGATCCCGCATATTCACCATCGCGGATGTACCGGCTTTTTGGTACGTCCTCACTAGTGTGTCCATCGCCTCCTTCGCGTATTGCAGTCCGATCAGTTTGTTCAGCACAGTGCTGTCTACCATCATTACAATGGCATCGATGGCGTCGACTTCTTCATCTATTCTGAGTTTTAGTTTCAGTTTTCGTTGTTCGACTTCGGCTGCAGTTTCCCCAGGGACTTCCTTCGCGTAATCTTCCTCCTCCGGTGTACGAAGAAGTGTATGTGAGAGCTTCATCTTTGCCAGATGATGCTCTACATGCCATTTCCAGGCTGTGAAATTGGCTTCGTCACCATCAAAGACGTTTAAATGCCTCTGCGAGGAGAATACTGCATGGAATAGTGCAGTGCACTCGAGAGTTTCCCTCTCGTAGGCACCAGTTCTTCGCGATCCACCTTCTCCTGCCTCGCTGCTATTGTCAGTCATGGTTGACGAATCAGGTTGTCCTTGTAACCAGTGTAGCCTCCGCGCTGGATTATGCAAACTGTCCGTTTGCACAGTAAACAAACTGTCCGTTTGCTTCAATCGATCTCTAATATTGTACTTTCCCGTACCTACTAGAAATGATCAAATAACCTTTGATCGAATAATCGAATAACTTTCGATTTTGGTTGTCAAGATGTAAAGAATCGAATAACCTTCGAACCTTATAATCCTGGGCCCATAACCTTGTTGAAGTGAATAGAACAAAATAAAGCAGAGTACTTCACTTCAGGTTAAATTGAGGTAACTTTATTTACAAGCTTAGCCTAGTTCTTAATATAATACATATTACTCAAGCGATGTTTAAGTATACTACAATGATCGGCCACTGCCGATCATATGGTATTGTTCAGCAGCAGTGCGTATCGTATCCACACAAAGAGAGATAGCTACTATTGTCTCGTTGTTTATTGTGCGCAGAAAGCTTGCGTTCCCCGCTTGCTTTCTGCGTCACTTCTTACTTCTTGTGGTGAGATATCCTCTCGCCGTATTTTGTTTGTGCTGATAGCGATTCACAAGCACATATTACCAAGAATGACAAATTGACCGCTACCACGGATGAAATGTATATTTTAACAAAATCTTTTATGTATTCTGTGGTGTAACCTCCTACTGAAGTACGTCCTCGAAAAATTTAGTAAAAGTGATATTCGACATAGACTACACTTACAAAGCACCAACCAGACGAGAAGTCGAACCCATCATCGTCTCACTACACACTTGGTTTAATTACCCGATGATGCAGTGACGTTGTCGAGCCCACCACCGATTCACCGCATGATAACTTCACGGCTCGGCCGAAATCGAGCAAGTAAAGACCAACAGACAGTTTGAAAATTGCCAACCACAGAACCACACACGAACTAAGCCCAGCGAGAACTCCTCCGTACCCGATGCCGGACTGCAGCAGCATGGGTCCTGATTTCACGCCAAGAGCCAGGCGACAGGATGTCACCGCAAGACGTGATTTCTTTCGTCTCCCTCTTCCGTCTGTTCCGGCGTCCGGCAATGGTGAAATTGATTCTTCATGGTGATTGAAGTTTTATCGCTTCTTGATGGATAACGAATCGGATGAAAAAAATATTGGAAAAGTTAATCGCGTTTTAGGTTATCGGTTTGACAGTTGAAAAGTGAACGTTTTCCAAGTGTTGACATATCAGGTGTACAACTTTGCTTCCGCCAAAGCTTTGTCCTAAATTAAAAGTTTTATTGCGAAAAAGTGCTTACAGATATATTATTCAAAGTATTGTTAATCGCTAGCGACAACTTTATCCTATCTTTCCGACAATTTTCGGATCCCTGCTCGAAAAAAGGAGTCCTCGTTTGACACTATCCATGAAGCAATCCATTTTTCCAACTCTTCGAACGATTGAAAATGAAAGCGTGTCCAGGTACTTTTTGACCACTTTTGCGACGTAAGGCCGAGCATTGTCGTGTTGGAGGATAACTTTGTCATGTCGCTCTTGATATTGTGGCCGCTTTTCTTTTAGCGCACGACCAAGGCGCATCAGTTGCGTTCGGTAGCGATCTCCTGTGATGGTTTCACCCGGTTTTAAGAGCTCGTAGTAAATCACACCGAGCTGATCCCACCAAATACAAATCATAACCTTGGCACCGTGAATATTCGGTTTTGCCTTCGACGAAGTAGCATGCCCGGGCTTTCCCCATGATTTTCTGCGTTTATGATTATCGTATCGAACCCAATTTTCATCACCGGTTACGATTCGATGTAAAAACCCCTTACGATTTTGTCTTTGAAGCAGTTGCTGACATACACATAGACGGCACTCGATGTCCCTCGGTTTCAACTCGTACGGCACCCAGTTTCCTTTATTCTGAATCATGCCCAGGGCCTTGAGTCTTTTTGAAATGGCTTGCTGACTCACTCCCAAAGATTCG
Organism: Malaya genurostris; assembly: GCF_030247185.1. Taxonomy (NCBI): domain Eukaryota; kingdom Metazoa; phylum Arthropoda; class Insecta; order Diptera; family Culicidae; genus Malaya; species Malaya genurostris. The sequence continues at coordinate 56,534,748 of NC_080572.1, read as the reverse complement.
GTAAGCTCTTCTTGGGTTTGGCACGAATCTTCATCAAGCAATGCTTCTAGTTGTTCATCTTTGAAGGTTTTTTCTCTTCCACCACCATGTTTGTCTTCGACATCGAAATCATCATTTTTAAAACGTTGAAACCACTCCCGATACGTTCTTTTACTTAGAGCAGCATCACCGTAAGTTTCTGAGAGCATTCGATGCGGTCCGGCTGCATTTTTTTTTCGAATTGTAACAGAAAAGTAAAACAGACATTTTCGAGCGTGAATAATACATAAACAAGAACAACTGTCACTGAAACGGCGATGACAATTCGTTAGGCACTGTACACACTCACTTTAAAGGCATTATCATCTATGTATTTTGACCAGCCTCAGCCGGTACAGCCACCTATCGGGAAACGGTGGAAGCAAAGTTGTACACCTGATAACATAAAACTTCGTATAACTCAAAATGGCTTAGTCAGCTGAATTTATTGGTATATGACACTATATATAAAGGTAAAAAGATGCAAAACTAAATGATATATACCTATATAAGTCAAACCAGGCATTATTTCTTTCACGATTTTTATTCGTATTTGAACACTGTATCAATGCGATACAAAGAACCCATCCAAGATAAGATTCTATTGAAAGGAATAGTTTTAGGCTCCGTCAATTGCTGGTAGCGCTGAAAGCGACGGAAATAAGTCCGGCTTTTGTGAACAGAATCTCGAAGTCATACTTAAATATTGAAATACCATAACGTCAAATGAATGCAATATCAAACAGCGTTATTAATTCTACATTCATAAGAATAATTTTCAACAGTCAACCGAACAAAAGAGTTTCCCGGGGATCTCCCACCATAATTCACATTCTCTCATCGGGGCGCTTTTCCAAGCTGTACTTGCAATCTCCAGAGATTATCGCAACAAGAAGATCGGGATTCCATTCCTAGATAATGCGCCGTCATTCAGTTCAGTTCAGTTCAAACTACTGCGCCGTGGCTGAATTTATGGCTTTTGCAATGTTGAAGCCTGATAGCACCCTGCTGTCAATATTTTTTCATTCCGGAATGACGATTACAACACTTACTCCTAGCGAAGGAAGGAAATCCAATTTAATAATTCATAAATACACGCAAATAAAGGCTCCTTTTTCTTTCGTTTCAAGTGATCTACGAACCGTGCTCGTCAAAGTGGTGGGAGTAAAATGGGCATAGTTAGACTTACAAATAGTGTCACTTGATTTGCAAAGATTTTTGTAACATTTCATCGGTTTCCAATTTAAAAAAAAACCTTATATTGAATTAAAGAAAAGTTCGTTATTTTTGCTGCCAAGTGTAATTCATAATTTTACCCTAGCCATCCGTCTTTATTGAAATATGTCCTGAAAGATAGGGGACTACACAATGCAAAATGTTTCATTCGATGCTAGAAGCGACAGGAGAATTCTTCTAGGACGCTGATGACGCTGGCGAAGTGCTTCGGTTATTCCCGGATTGTGAACGGTAAGACGGGAGGAACGTCTCGCATTCTTCAACGACGTCTGGATAATACTCTACTTGAGAGACGGACGCGCACTTCCATGTCCAGTCCGGTGTGAAGAAGGTTAACTTTATGACTATGGAAGTTTGGGTCTTATTCGACCCTCTTAAAGTGGCACGTGTCACATTCGAATTACAACAGCTCAGCTGTACAGTGACTGTCTTATCTAATGCTGATGATAACCCTGTTCTCGCGCTGGAACACGTGTCATCCTCAATTTTGGATTGTCTTGTGAGGTGAACTGCCGTACACGCACTGCCGAGGAGTATGAGAAAATTTATTGAACAATTACCGAATATTGCGAAGGTTTGTGGTGTAATTTGCGGGTGCACTTGTGTGCCGTATCCTCGAAGATTGATGACACGTGCTGAAAATGGTAATGAAATTGTGCAAACTCAAACGGATTATCAGTGTTTGGACAGATCAATTGACTTTCGGTGCTAAAGTCAATACGTCATTTCAATTCTTGTTGTGCCCTATTTGGAGCTAGAAACTTATAATATTTTGTTAATATAAAATCAATAACAAATTGAAAATAATAACCCTGGGCAAAGGTTCACAAGGACGATGAAATAACATTTTATTTCTTTTTTATTCTCGTACACTTTGATAATTAAAAGCAATCGGCACTGTAATATCTCATGATCTTGAGTCGAAGGATTAAATTTTATGATAACCAAAATTTTCCCAAAAATTCGTTTATTCATCAAATTTATCTTTAGCAATTACAAATTTTTAATTAATTTAATAATTACTCTAATTTATACCATTTTATCATTTTCCTAATACGTATAATACGCATAACAACACAGATAGTTTCAAAAACATTTCCGAAAAATTCAAAGATATTATTACTGTCGAAAGTATTTTTCATTATCTAAATGCAGTGACTTACCTTATGATAAAAAAAGAACCGAAATTTTATTAAAAAACGCAAAATTTCAATTTTTAATCAATTTCTTTATTATCGCCTTCAAAGTACTCTCCTCCTGCGGCAATACATGCATGCCAACGCTTGATCCAATTTTCCATACAAGTTTCATAGGCCGCCGAAGGTGTGGCCTTTAGGTCACGCATCGAATTCTCTTTTATGGTCTCTATGGTTCTAAAACGCGTTCCCCGCAATGGCAATTTGAGTCTGGGGAAGAGGAAAAAGTCACACGGGGCCATATCTGGAGAGTACGGTGCTTGGTTGATGATATTGGTTGAGTTTTTGGCCAAAAACTGCGACACAACCAACGCTGTGTAAGCCGGCGCATTATCGTGAAATTCAGCTTTTTTGGCACCAGCCGAGAAGCGACGCGTTTCAAACCCAAAACATCAGTTAAAATGTGTTCGGCTGATCCATAAGAGATGCCCAACAACACAGCAATCTCTCTAATCGGTACAGAACGATTTTGCAACACGATTTGCTTCGCCGATTCAATGTTTTCTTCAGTAACAGATGTTGTCGAGCGGCCAGGGATCTCATCACGATCCAAGCTTGTACGATCACCTTTGAAGCGTTTATACCACTCGTATGCCTGTGTTTTTCCTAGACACGATTCACCAAATTTTCATCCATTATGAAAATCGCCACACGAAAATTTTTCAACTTCTTTGTATAGACGCCAAACAAAAACTAATCCCACGATGTGCGTCAAAATTTGACAGAATGTGTATAAAAGTGTTGCTAACGTTGAGAGAATAAAAGTTTACCGATTGGACAAGCGCGGGAATTTTAAAATGAAAATTCCGGTTCTTTTTTATCATAAGGTATGTCCAGTTTAACTGGCATACTCTGATATTAGGTAGATTACTGATACTGTATTCGTTTGACGCATCCAACAAATAAATAACAATTTCACATGACGAGCAATACTTCTATCCTTATAACTCGTTTTATTACGGTTGGCAAATCTGCTTGATTTTAACAAGAATTTTACTAATCATTAAAAAAACTATAAGCACCTCCTCATACAATTTTCTTAAATTTCAATTTTAGGAATTATAATGAAACATGTCAAAATTTATGAAAAAATGCGCATCTTAACTGATTTTCACAAACAAAAAAGCAAATAAAACTTCTTGAAATTTTTTAAAAAGTCCTAAAAAAAGTTGATCAAGATCCGACTTCCGGTTCCGGTATTACTATATTAGAGCAAATTTTCAATTTCATGTGTATATTTTAACAAGTGATGACGAAACGAGGTGCACATTTTTATAAAACTTACTACTTAATTCATCTAGTTGGCAGATCTTGTTCGTTAGAGAATATATAAAACTACTTTGGGACCCCTAGTCCCCGGTTTCCGCTTCCGAAAGCCTCGATAATAGTGAAGAAAAGGTCTAAAAACGGAACTCACTTCGATTTCTCAGCAACGATTGAACCGATTTTTACGAATCATGATTTAAATTAAAGCTCTCATTGTCTTAAAACATACTGTGCGATTTCATCCTGATCCAACTTCCGATTTCGAAATTATAGTGTCATAAGTGTCAAAACATTTAAATTGTCATTCAAAATGACGATGCAAAGCTGGTACGCGTCGGTACATGTGGCTATGCTCCGTTCGCAGCGTGCTTTGTTCAATTTCGTATAGTGTGCAGGGTTGCCACATTTAAATCTATATTTTTGAGGTGAAAAATATGTCAATTTGTAAATCTTTTACCTACTTGTTAGTGTTATTACAAAATCATAATAGCGATGCTGTTCTATAAAAGTACACCTAATGCCTTTCTCATATAGAAAGTTTATGCAATTACTTGGAAAATTGGCCCATATAGCTAAGTGTTCCATATCATTCGACACAGTTCATCGAGCTGAGCAATGTATGTGTCAGTGTGTGCATGTGTATGTGTGTGAGTATGTGTCAAATAATGTCACTCGTAAAATAAAAAATCTCATAGTCCCATAGGTTGCTATTGAATTTCATCATGCTTTCATAGGATAAAGTGTGTTTAAAAGTGCACACCGTCATTTAGAGCGACGATGCAAAGAAGGGTAAAATTCTTCTAGACAGTTTCTGTAGTCTAATAGATTACTATTTAATTTCATTCGGGTCCGACTTCCGGTTCCAGATTTATAGGGCAAAGTGTGTTTAATCTTTTAGATGGAAAATAGAGAAATTTTTTTATTAACTTGACATAGCTGTTTACAAATTGAAAAGGTTATGTTGGTTCATACCCAAAGAAAGTTTCTTATTTTATTCAAGATCGAAAAAAGAATTCTTGACAGAATTTTCTAGTGATATTTTTGGAAATATAAGGCATCATCACACCACTAGGTGCATTAAAGAAGATATTTTCTATTTATATGAGGTGTCTTTCAAATGTTAACCGTGTTGCAAAATGATAAGTTTTTGATCGTCAATATCTTGAGTTTTGCCAAAGATATCGACATCATTCATTCTCCTTGCCACCTGTAATATGCTCAGCAATTCATGAACCATTCTGTAGCATTTTGAAATAATTATAAATAACTAACAACTAAGTTTTCTGGTACTAAATCCAAAAAAAAATCATCGGATTTTCGTGAGCCTTCAGGAGAGGTAGAAGCTGCTTTTGAAGACATTCTCCTGTCATGTCCTGTCATGGTGCTTGTGATAGCGAAATGTAAACTTCGCTTTTCGCAAGTACCAATCGCTTGCCAAATAAATAACATTGACATGTCCGAACATCACACTTATTCTTGGCAGTTACATACAGGTTTCCTGGAATCTGGTTGAAGTCCGCATTCACATATCTCAGTGTGGTTTCGGTAACTTCTAGTCGTACAACTTCCGGTCACGGCATTAAACTGTGTCTTCGTCTATGTCAAACTATGAGGACGAAATTCATGTCCAGTCAATGACATAAGAGGGACAGTAGTTTCAAAATTGTGTTTTTCTTTCATTTGCCCTTTCAGTCATTTGCAGTTTTCAGTGAAAATCCCATAGTATGCAGTGTCGATATTCAACCGAAGCTGTGAGAATCGAAAATGACAGAAAAAGGTTTCACAATAACTATTGTTACCTGTTGGTGCTCGAATTTGTAGTTGTTTTGGTTTCCAAACAGGTTCTGGGATGTAATTACTTCGATTTGTCATATTTTAGTCACTATTTAACAGATTTTCAAAACATCGAAGAAAGAATGAGAATTGAAATTCTGCTAATGCTTCCTGAAGACGTTAGTTTGGTTTCGTTTTGTCATAGCGGAAAGAGTGACTCTCTCTTTTTTCAATGAGAAACGAAAATGCTTTGTCTCTCTTCGTTTGTTCTGGTGTCGGTCATTTACGAATGAGACAGTTAAACATTGAACATGAGACTGCAGGAATGGTTTCTTTCATTGAGAATGCGTGACAATTTTAAGCTCTGGCAGCTTCTACTCGTGAGGACAAACGCAAAGGAAAAAAGTCGATAAAAGTACAAATTTAAGTATATAAAACCTGTACGAATGTCATATTAAGTGTAATCAAACATAAAAATAACAACACCGATTCGGTAGTATCAAATCCAGAGATACCAATCTCTGTGCTGGAAGGATTTGATGAAACGAAGCCATTACAATGCCCAAAACTATAACGATAATTTATCAGCAGTGGAAGAAAAGGTTTTTCGGATAAGGTCACTTTAAGCACATGCAAGTTAGCTTAAGCCTCAAAGTCAACTGCTCAACCAGACTCAGTCCTATTGTCAGCGTTTAAATTTAGTACATGAAAAGCAGGCCAATTGAAATATAGTATTCCTAATTATTTGTTTTGCATGCAACGTACTTTCAAAGTTTCCACTTGGAAATCACCCGGGAGACTCGTTCCAGTATAAATGGAAATGAAAAGCATTTCTGGCAACTTATATGCTTCAAGCTGTAAGGCTATGAAGGAAACAGTAGATTTAATTCCAACTCTTAAAGCTCACTAAATCGTACATTCATTTCACACGATTCTACAGTATTTTTTTCAACAATGCACTAGTGTCATAAATTGATCGTTATATTATCACAAATCTCCAAACACTAAGTGTAACAAAATTTAACCAAATTATCAAATACCAACCGCATCGAAACTCTGCAACCTAATGAAGTCGTGTGACGTGTTGTTGATCCAAACAAATATCCAATTAAAAATTCATTCTATTCAACTATTTTGCTCAGAACAAACCAAAACATTGTGCCCTTGTCAAAGAACAACACATCGAAATCGCTTCTGTTTTCCACACCTTGCCTTGGTAGTTTACCAAAATCCAATCATTGCGTATTTGTCGCACTCCACACCAACTGACATATGAAGCCGCCTTGCGAAGGTCCCTTTTCTCTATTGCGTGGGATAAGCCCAAAACTTATGGAAATCCATTTAACCATGTAAGAATTGTTTATTTTCTTAGCAGCTTAGATTCGACAAAGGTTCTTGCGATTGCCTCTGTTGGCAGGATATCCTTCGAGACGGCTCAGTAGTAGAACGAAACAAACCCTGATGGGTTTCGGGCTTCATTCGGTCGTGTTTATCCGTCCGTTTTTCGTTAACAATAGCATTCATTGGTCTCGTTTGAAATTTGCAATTTTGTTTCTAACTAGCTGGTTAGATGAGTTTTGTTCAACTTTTCGCACTGATTCATCCATCGGGATTACCGGGCTCAGTGGAAAGGTGAATTAATACGTTCGGGAGTTCTTGGTGTGGTGTGTGATTTGTGGTGACAGATAAATCGTCCTTTTCTCCTCTATCCCCTGACAAAGCTGTGTTGCTGCCATTAACATTTTATTTTGACACATGCTAACAAACTGGGTAGCATAACTTTTGAACCGCAAGATAAAAATGTCTTGACAGCCAAGAAGAAAAAAAAAACAGACAAAGAAACATAAAAACCAGACGGCAGAAAACATTGCAAAACTTTTTCTTCAGCACATTTCCAACCGTGAACTTTTTTTTCGACCGCATTGTGGTGGTAGGTTTCTGGAAACTTTCTCTGCAGATGCCGACGGTTAGAACTTAGAAGCAACGGTCGGAGTGAATAACTTGCATGTACTGCCATAGGGTTTGGGTAGTTTTCCAAACTATTGTCGCTGCCATTAAACAGTGATTCGATGATGCAGAATGGGTAATGAAATATTTTCGGGATGAATTTGTTCAACAAAATGAATTTGGAACGATGTCTGTTGATGCCGACACAATCGTTTTTCAGTTCGTATATAGAGGCAAAAAAAAGAGGGTGGACAACATTTTGGACAACGCTTGTTATCATCATGAACAACATTAAAAATTAGAGAACTAATTTAAACTCTTTGACTATGCATAGGTGACATTTGGAAAATGTTTCGCACCTGAGTCGGATTGAAACCTGCCTTTTCCTAATTGCTAATAAGACGATGAATAATGTTGATGTAAATCTTGAAGTTATCGTCCATGTTTATGCGTCATCAACAATACGGAGGTTGGATTTTTCTGTCATCCATCATCCTATAACTTACATGACCAGAATTTCGAAAGAGTTTTAAGGTCAGATTTTCTTCACTTTTTGAAACCGTCGCTTATTTGACTGTTTGAAATTTTTTAACACTCATCCCTTTGTGATTCCGGAACCGGAAAGCGGATCCGATTAAATTTAGGTGTTCCGTGTTGAATCATAGGACTTTTTATTTGAATTCAACTATCCTCATCAATAGTTTACATAGCATAGCAGTTTCAACGAATAAATGTAAGAGAGGATTCTCGCAGATGATCTTAATAATGACTCCACGAAAAGCATTTTTACCTCCGAAAAAAGTTTCATTGCTATTGGTTATCAAAATCAATGAGCCACCACTAAACATCTTCGACCCTATGAAGTATGTGGATTCATGATTAATTGAAATGGTGCCGCGGATCTAAACAGAAAAATTCGCAAGCGCGTAAAGATTTTTGTGGAAAATTTGATTTAAATTTGGAAACTGCTTTAAAATGTATTACGCATATTGTCAACGAATGCTACTGTTTTATAACAATCAATCCTAAATTAAAGTTCAGCTAATATTTTTTGCGGCCTTGTATTAAATTCGGATAGCCGAATGCCTACAAATTTCTTATAGATTCGACACGAAAAGACGAAGCACATTCAGGAGGCAACTTTTTCACGCATCCCAACTGAACTTCAATTCTCGATCCCGCACATAGAGCCAAATAGGTCTACGTAAGTACTCCAAATCACCCTATAGGCAAATGACAGATTTTTCTAATAATAGCTCAATTTCCACGTTTGTTTCCAAAATATTTGTGTAGAATAACATACATAATTTTCATTCTTGTATCGGTACTTGATAGATAGATAGTACAGACATTTGTATAATAACGCAAATAATCGAAAGAGTAAGTCAACCAATCAAATCTGTTATTTGCTATTAAACCTATTTGAAATGTTCACTTAATGTTGACTAAACGGTCAAAACCTCTATAATCGACCCTCATAATATCATAAATATTACTGTGGAATACGCAAAAACAACTGTTCATTGAGTCGGTGTTGAGCAGTCTTTCGCACCGCACGCGAATAGCTCTTGGAAATTTTTTCTGGCTACCTAGAGTTCTATTGATTCAAAGCTTCAGTTTCTTTCAAGACTACCTAAATCACTAACAGTCTTTTTGAAGACTAACTATTGGTCACCCTTTCTCAAGGCTATACAAAGAGTGATATTCTAATATAATCAGTCTTTTTCAAGACTAAGAAATTGATCAGCCTATTTTAGGGCTAGCTATTCAAAGAACTATTCTTCGAACTAATCAGTCTTTATTAAGACTACCAAAAAATCAATCTTTATCAAGACTTTTCCAAACTAGGAGTCTAATCGAAGACTAATTTAGTCCAGTTAATTTAATTTCAAATTTCATTCATTTCAAAAATGCCTGCGTCCAACCGGAAGGGCAACAAGCCTAAGGCTAAAAATAATTCAATACGCAATAAATCACAATCCGTTATTCAACATTTTTCGAATAAGTAACATTCCCGATCTTATAAAATCTGAATGTAAAAATAAAAGACAACGGACGAATTTCCCTTCCGGTGATTCTTCCTGAATCCGATTGTAGCGACATAAAAGAAAATCCTTCAAAAATTCCCAAAATGGACGCTTGTCGTTCTGGGAAGAAACAACAATCTATGCCACCAGTGACGGTGATGATTTCCGACTTCAAAGCATTCCGGATTGAGCTTTCTACTTTTCTCCCGGAAGTAAAAGTCTCATTTCAAATCGAACGAAGAGGAGAATGTCGAGTCTTGGTTGATGGATTGGAAGATTATGAACATCTTATCCGATATTTGTCCGAGAAACTTCATAAATTTTATTCATATGATATAAAATCAGACAGACCCTTCTAGGCTATCTTGAAAGGCTTATCAAATGATCAAAGTACTGATGAAATTAAAAATGAACTAAAAGAATTGCTTGGTTTTGCCCCTTCTCAAGTAATACTTATGAAAAAAAAGAGCGAATGGTACTTCTAAACCACGCTCTGGTATTTCCCATGAACTTTACCTAATACACTTCAATCGAAGTGATGTAAACAATTTGAAAAGTTCAGAAAAAATACGTTTCATTTCCCACATTAAAATTCATTGGGAACATTATAAACGGCATAATCGTATTGCAAACTTAACGCAATGTCGTCGTTGCCAAGGCTTCGGCCATGGAACCAAAAATTGTCATATGGATATACGGTGTTTGAATTGTGGTAAATTGCATTCGAAAGACGTTTGTCCAATGAATGAACAACCACTGATAAATTTTCATGTTCAAATAGTGATGGAAATCATAACTCCAATTATTTGAAATGTCCTGTCAAGGAAAAAACTTTAAACGCTCGTTCGCTTAGACAACAGTCAAATCAACGACCTTAAATTTACAGAACATACCTGAAAATCAAAAAACCATTACAAATGCCACGCCTAATTCTTCTGAAGCACTTATTTCTTCGAATTTAAAACACAAACTTTTTCAAATGATCATTCGAATGAATTCGACTTCATCACTTTTTGAAGCATTTCAAATTGGTTGGCAATTTACAAATAATATTATAATGAATTTAAAATTTAACAGTGATGTTAAATAATTATTTGAATATTTTAAATTGTAATGCTCGATCTTTAAAATCGAGTGAAGATGAATTTTTTAATATTCTCAAAGCTCACAAAATTCATATTGCAATTGTGATAGAAACTTTTCTTAACCCAAATGTCAAATTGAAAAGTAATCCACATTATGTGGTTCATCGATTTGACAGGTTTACTGGAATGGGTGGTGGAGTTGCCATTTTTGTCCAACGGCAAATTAAACATCGAATATTACCTTCTTTCAACACTAAAGTTATTGAAAGCTTGAGAATCGAAGTTGAAATTATTCATGGAATTTATTTCATCGCTGGAGCATATTTGCCATTCCAATGCACCGGCTATCAATTAAATTTCTTTAAAGGCGATTTGCAAAAACTCACACAAGATATCGACCGAAATTTTTCGTAATAGGGGACTTAAATGCAAAGCATATCCAGTGTAATTGTAAGCAAAATTACAGTAATGGTAAAATACTCCATAATCAACTCTCAGTTGGTTACTTCACAGTTCTTCATCCCAGTAATCCGACTCGCTTCTCTTCCGTGAAAAATCCTTCTCGTTCTAACAGATCAAAGTCACATTTGCAGTGAACCGATTACACATGCTGACTTTGACTCAGATAATCTTCCTGTAACTATAATTAATCCGATAATTACATTATCGAAGCTAGAAATCACCAAGAAGAAAACGCTTCAAAGGATTCAAAATAAAATTCTGAAAATGATTTTGAAGCGTCCTCCCAGGTTTAGTACAAATGAGTTACACAGACTCACGAACATAGAACCATTAGACGTAATGTCACAAAATATTATAAACAAATTCCGACAAAAATCGATGAAATCTTCAATTGAATCGATTCGATCTCTGTATTAGTTAGTAAGTTAGTATATAAGTTCCTTTTCCCCATTACAAAATACAAGTAGGTTTAGAATTTTCATTACACAAAAATCACAGAATTGCGGAAGCAAATGAGGTCTTCATGGTAATAACCAAATCATGTGTATAATAGGGCTTAAAAGCCACTTGTGGCTGAACACCCAATGTAAATCGTAATAATTTAATTTTAATTCATCTTCCAATAAATAGTTATTAAAAAAAACTTTTCATTCAATAGAATGGTTCAGTCTTTAGTTCTGGACCCGGAAGTAGTATCCACAACAAATTAAGGAATTCCGTATGAAACTGTAAGACTTTTCATTTGAATCTAAAAGTTTGTGGAAATCGATTTGGCCATCTTGAAAGAATTGAGTGAGATCTGTTTTTGCAGGTTTTGATCCCTATTTCCAATAATTGATCCGTTTGCTGCAACAAATTGACCTATAAATTTTAACAGTTTTGAACCTAGTTAAACCTAGACTTACAATCTCATGCTTAATTTCGATTAAACCAATTAAACGAAATTTAACAAATGAAACAAACCTGCGTTTCTGTTACTTCTGAATATGAAAGTTTAGCTAAACAGCATGAATCAGCAGCATAAACATGAAGAAGAATTATTATTATTATTATTACGAAGTATTATTATCATTATTATTCCCTCCGGTGAACGACCAAAAGGTTAAACCCGGGGTAAAATAAATGATATTAATAGTAATAATAATAATAATAATAATAATAATATTATTATTATTATTATTATTATTATTATTATTATTATTATTATTATTGTTATAATTATAATAATAATAATAATAATTATTATTATTATTATTTTCATTAGTATTATTATTATTATTATTATTATTATTATTATTATTATTATTATTATTATTATTATTATTATTATTATTATTGCTATTATTTTTGACATCACTACACCACCAGCATTTTTTTATTTTCTTATATCATTTATTTCACCCCGGATTTACATTCTTTTATTCTTTCGGTCGCACTTATAAAATAGCCAAAAATTTTATCAAGCGCAGCACTGTCTTTTACCACACACTACTAGCAGACACAAGAATGGCTTTTATCGTATCAAAGAACGCTCTCTAGCAACTCTTCACACGAATCAATCAGTGCCATCAAAGAGAGACAGATATCATCGCAGCAACAAAAAACCGGCATGGTTCATTTAACATAGAATAGATACCAGTGCGAAAGCGAATTTCCCTCGATGACCTGTCTATGAATCAAAGGATAGCACGTTGCTGTGGAGATTCTCTTTGAAGCAACAAACGGTCGCATATTCTCATTTCGCGATCCGATTCTACAGGGGCAGTTGATAATTGCGATAGAGTCATTTTACCATTGCCGCTTATTATAACTATGTTCATATAACCTTTGTATAAGTTGTGTCTATGAAAATGTATGTGAATGCAACCTAGTATAAGAATCATCAAGTCGAATAATCGATTCGATTTTCTGCGATAATTGTCAACTTGCGACTCTCTCTTGGTAAATTCCACACAGCACCAATCATTATCAGACTGTCAATTTTTCTAAGGGTCGTGAAATACTCCGAGTGAAGGAATTTAAAAAAATTCTCTCACGGTTCATGCATTGATAGACACGAGTTCTTGTAGCATCTTCTACCGGATTGAAAATATTATAACAGATCGGCTGAAAAGTTCGTATCGTTTCTATGAGAGGGCGCCACTAGAATTATATCCATACCATTTTCAGTTAGTACCAACCTTCAAAAGATACGTGTATAAATTTGACAGCTGTCTGATTATTAGTTTGTGAGATATTGCATTTTGAGTGAAGCTACTTTTGTTATTGTGAAAAAAAATGGAAAAAAAGGAATTTCGTGTGTTGATGAAACACTACTTTTTGATGAAAAAAAGTGCCGCCGATACCAAAAAATGGCTTGATGAGTGTTATCCAGACTCTGCACCGGGCGAAGCAACAATTCGTAAGTGGTTTGCAAAATTTCGTACTGGTCATATGAGCACTGAAGACGATGAACGCAGTGGACGTCCAAAAGAGGCTGTTACCGATGAAAACGTGAAAAAAATCCACAAAATGATTTTCAATGATCGTAAAGTGAAGTTGATCGAGATAGCTGACACCCTAAAGATATCAAAGGAACGTGTTGGATATATTATTCACGAATATTTGGATATGAGAAAGCTTTGTGCAAAATGGGTGCCGCGTGAGCTCACAATCGATCAAAAACAACAACGAATTGATGATTCTGAGCAGTGTTTGGAGCTGTTGAATTGCTCCCTCATCCACCGTATTCTCCAGATTTGGCCCCCAGTGACTTTTTCCTGTTCTCAGACCTCAAGAGAATGCTCGCTGGTAAAAAATTTAGATGCAATGAAGAGGTAATCGCTGAAACTGAGGCCTATTTTGAGGCAAAGGACAAATCGTACTACAAAAATGGTATCGAAAAGTTGGAAGATCGCTATAATCGCTGTATCGCCTCTGATGGCAATTATGTTGAATAATAAAAACGAATTTTGGCAAAAAAACGTGTGTTTCTATTAAACGATACGAACTTTTCAGCCGAACTGTTATACAATATAGATAAATATCGAGCAGCTTCTGTCAAATTATCGGCAATCACCAACACTGGCAGACATCCGTAATCGTTTCGGTTTCGTTATAGCGTGTACGATATAGAACAAAGCACGCAACGTTCGTTTTGTGTTTTCTTCCATCCACGTTACACGGTATTGTATTTGAATGGAATTTCACGGTAGCTTTAAAGATAATATGAGCTTTAATTCAAATCAAGATATGTGGAAATTGGTTCAAGCATCGCAAAGAAATCGAAGTGAATTCTATTTTTGGAGTTTTTCATCACCACTTTTGGTGCTTCCGGAGCTGGAAAAGGGAGGACCAGTAGTACCGAATTAAGTTTTTATGCTCACAAACTAAAAAGCTCTGTAAACTACAAAAATTTATCATACATCATTTATGAGATTTGTACCTGTTTTTGATCATCGTTCGTGAAAAAGTACCAATGGAATTTGTAATTTTTCACTTATCACGCTTTAGTTCCGGAAATCGGATCCAGATGAAATGTTTTACAAGTTTTTAGAAAACTATAAGACCTTTCATTTGAATCTTAGTTTGCGAAAATCGGCTGAGCTGTTTCAGAAATAATTGAGTGAAAAACTTTTTCACATATTACCATATAACTCCGGAACCAGAAATCGGATCCAAATGAAATTCAATAGCAAGCTATGGGACCATAAGACCTTTTATTGGAATCTTAGTTTGTAACAATCGGTTCAGCTATCTCTGTGTAAAGTGAGTGCTTATTTTTGTTACATTCATACACACATACACCCACACGGACGGACACATACACACGCACAGCCGTTTGCGTCGCGCTGAGTCGAATGGTATATGACACTTGGGTGTCCGGGCCTTGGGTAAAAAAGACGGTTTCCACAGTGATTGCATAGCCTTTCTATATGAGAAAGACAAAACCTGTTTTAATCCTGGTTTTAATCTCATTTTTTCATAATATTACTAAGGGATTCTTCAAAAACCTTTCCTTTGATTTTGAGTAAGAGCAAAAAAAGTTTTCTTGGTAATACACTCGTATGACAGTTTTACACCCAAGTTTGAAAGAATTCTCCAAATTTTGCATTTTCGCTCCAAAACACGCCATAAAAATTTGAACATTTAAAAATTTGTACATTAACTTCTGGAAACATAATTCTTTTCATTTTAATTTGAGTTAAAGAAGATCGGTCTAGCCGTTTCTGAGAAATCGTAGTGTTTTCCGGTTTGGAGCATAGTTACGAGCACCTCGCCGGTACTTCCGGAACAAGGGACGATGAACCGATACACCCAAAATCGACATATTTGGTCATAAACTAATCATATCTGCCTAATTGAAGAATTATACGGGTATTTAAATTTATTTATAATATATTATAAAGAAAACGCTCTTGATAATAAAAGTTGTATACTTATCTGCCTGTAACTCCGGAAGCGGAAGTCGTATCCAGATGAAATTTAAGTTTGTGAAAATTGAATGCGCGGTCTCTGAGAATATCGAGTGAACTTTTTTAGTTCATTTTCCACATTTTACCTCGTTACTCCCGAACCGGATTATAGATCTAGATGAAATTCAATAGCAGGCTATGGGACCAAGAGATCTTTTATTTGGATCTAAGTTCTAACAGTGCACATTTTGGATACATTCACACATACATACACTCACAGACATTTTGCGTACTCGATAAAGTTAGTCGAATGGTATATGGGAGTTGACTCTCCGGATCTCGGTTCGGTAGTCGGTTTTCACCGTGATTGCATGGTCTTTCTATATGAGAAAGACTAAAATAAACCAGAAGCCGCCATTTTCGATTCTGGATCGAGTTCAAGTCACAGAGAGCAAATATCCATGTAGAGATTATCGTGTATGTAAGAAATTTAACGGCTGTTTGGAAAAGTAGTCACCAAGTAGCAATTCGCTTAAAGAGGCACTTTGAACTGCCTAGCAGTCGCTTATGGGCTCTTACTCCCGAGCTGGCATACAATGATAATTCAGGCGTACAAAGCCGTACGCAACGGTGATTTTGAACGAATTGTCTCTCGTATGCTTTACACAGATTTAAAAATCTCTATGTTCAAACATTGTTTTTCGACTAATAAATATTCGTCATATCTGTTTCAGAAATACAGAATATGAATACTGTCATAGCCATGAAGTAAGAAAAACTTAATTTTTACGAAAAATACGAAATCCTCACAATATGATTACATTCGTAACGAAATTGATGTATGCATGCCTGAAAATGACATTTCAGGACATTTCAAAATAGTTTTGTAAAAAAGTGCATGTTACTTGGGATTTGGTTCGTGAGCAAAGTTACTTAAATCGAATGCTTCGTGAATGGTGATTTGGGTGTACTGGAAGCTTAAATGAGCACCTCACCTCACTGACGGTGTATTTTTCCTCCAAATCAATTTTTTGTGAGGCGAGGGATTATTCAGGCGAGGCGTTATTCAATTTCAATAAAAGCTTCTAGAATAGGAATACCATGGAACCATAAAAACATAACATCTTCGTTGAAAAAAACTCGTTTTTCTTGCATTACTAATAGAGTTAAAGATGCTCAACCGTTCCTTTGGATTGTCTCAACGGCCATTTCGGCCACGTGATTTAATAATTCGCTGTTGGTCAATCGATATTGACAGTTTCCAACTGGATACGGGGAGATTCTTTCGGGCGAAAAGCAAACATCTGCTCCGTGTCACCGAAATCGCATCGCCACCGACCGAGACCAGTTTCACTTTCATTCCACAAAACAATTACTGTCGGGTACGCATGAGACGCTTCCATATTTACCGAATAAATTACCATTACCAATGACTTTTTTGCGACCGGTTTGCGTTCCAATATGTGTTCCTTTTTTCAACGGTCGAAATTTATCTCAGCATCAAAGCATGGCTTCTTGTTTGAAGTTGGAAACTTGATTTGGTGATGTTTGATTTGGTACTCGTACGTAACATCGATCGTCCATCAACTGGCTCAAAGCGGCTTCAAATTCTGCCATACACCTTCATTGGTTCTACCATGATGAAAAAAAAAGTTGTTATAAAAAATTCATTTCATAATAACCCGCAGCACTTGGTGGTGCATTGCCGTCAGATGCAGAGCGCAATGTGACTTGTACCGTATGACACTTATTAAAAATATGAACAAATTGAGGAAAGGACCTGACGTGATCCTGCTGGTTGTTTATATGTGGGCTTTATGGCCATATCGGTGGAATCCATTGCGACAACGCAAGGACAACCGGGTTGCTGCTGTCTGGACGGTTCTGCTGGTAGCAGCTTTGGTAGCTTGTGATATGGAAAAAGGCACTTAACAAGGACCCACGCTGACGGTGAAGATTGTCAATCAATTTATGCACACCTGGCTGAACTGCTCACCGTAGTTCGGAGATGGGCGATCGTATTTTTAACTTGCCGATTTAACAAAGAGTGGGAACAAGCTTTGTAAAACATATCGTTTTACTCAAAGGAAAATGCAACTGAAATTTGCGGATCGTTATATCACATCATCAGAGGTGAAATAACTCTTTGGTTATCGGACTGGAAAAAAAACCAATCAAACAGCTATGTTGTTGATTGCGGTTTGGTATAAAGTTATGAGGTGTTAAAATTGGCACCAATCATGCATTTTCGAGCAGAAGTTGACCATTTTCCAGAATCAGTCCTAATACCATTTCAGCTTTAAATGAGAAGCCTATGACAAGCAGCAGGAGCAGTGCCCAGCATCACAACATAACATTAGCATCACGGTCTGTTATAACTGTTATAACATATTATGCTAGGTTCTATCGAGTAGGGAAAATTTGTTCACCAACAAAAAACGTCCTTGTCATCAACCACGTCGCTGTTAATTAACGAATTCTCAGACTACAGTTGGAATGCAATGAACCGTTTGCCACAAAACAGGAGCGAGACGAAGCGTAACCGCCAAGGAAATCTGGCTGACATTGTTTCCTCCTTCCGCCTTCCACTTTTGAATATTGTCGAAAACAGTTGGCAAACCCGGAACAGAACGTATGTGTGTGCACATCTCTCGGCATCCATTTCCGAGCACCGGCGAATGATGACAACCCACTAGCAGGGAGTTGTCTCCCGTTTTGTTATCTAATTAAAAGTTTGATTTATGATAAATAGTTTGCTTGGTTTCGATAAATCCACGTCATGGTCGTTGGGTTCGGGGCGTGTGAGTTGCAAGAACGAACTCAGAGTTGTACCATGATGGTAAAATGTGATAGGTTGTGACTAGTAAAGGGTGATTTTTTAAGAGCTTGAGAACTTTTTTAAACAATAAAACGCATAAAATTTGCAAAATCTCATCGGTTCTTTATTTTAAACGTTAGATTGGTACATGACATTTACTTTTTGAAGATAATTTCATTTAAATGTTGACCGCGGCTGCGTCTTAGGTGGTCCATTCGGAAAATCCGCTTTTTTATCGACAAATTTTGTTCAGCGATGAGGTTCATTTCTGGTTGAATGGCTACGTAAATAAGCAAAATTGCCGCATTTGGAGTGAAGAGCAACCAGAAGCCGTTCAAGAACTGCCCATGCATCCCGAAAAATGCACTGTTTGGTGTGGTTTGTACGCTGGTGGAATCATTGGACCGTATTTTTTCAAAGATGCTGTTGGACGCAACGTTACAGTGAATGGCGATCGCTATCGTTCGATGCTAACAAACTTTTTGTTGCCAAAAATGGAAGAACTGAACTTGGTTGACATGTGGTTTCAACAAGATGGCGCTACATGCCACACAGCTCGCGATTCTATGGCCATTTTGAGGGAAAACTTCGGAGAACAATTCATCTCAAGAAATGGACCGGTAAGTTGGCCACCAAGATCATGCGATTTGACGCCTTTAGACTATTTTTTGTGGGGCTACGTCAAGTCTAAAGTCTACAGAAATAAGCCAGTAACTATTCCAGCTTTGGAAGACAACATTTCCGAAGAAATTCGGGCTGTTCCGGCCGAAATGCTCGAAAAAGTTGCCCAAAATTGGACTTTCCGAATGGACCACCTAAGACGCAGCCGCGGTCAACATTTAAATGAAATTATCTTCAAAAAGTAAATGTCATGTACCAATCTAACGTTTAAAATAAAGAACCGATGAGATTTTGCAAATTTTATGCGTTTTATTGTTTAAAAAAGTTCTCAAGCTCTTAAAAAATCACCCTATAGAATCAGTTCACTGCTGTAGATTTTGGTGAGAGATTAATGGAAACGTTTAAAATTAAACACATGATAAATTTTCATTACGAAAGTGATTACACTCACATGAGCTATGTCAGAGGGTGTTCAACTTATAAATGTGTTACATCTAGCAACCAACTCATACTAGGAGATAGACAGGGCCGGTGAAACTTGTTAAGTTCAGGTGGGTAATTTTTCATAACCTAATTCTAATGAAAATTTTATTTATCCCTTAAAAGAGCAAGATCGTTTTTATAAATGTTTTGTTACGATATAACTTTGCATGAAACGCGTAAATTCGAAGTTTTAAACGTTTTCGATTTTTTGTTTCAAAACAAAATTGCACATTTAAGCGTTAAATACAACATAAAACTACTATGGAGTTGTTCAAATGGTTGACGTAGGACTGCTCAACAAGTGTCAAAATTCTTACTGCCAACATTTGTTTTGAACATTGAGGCAGCAGTATTTTGTGTTCCCTTTAAACTTATTTGTGTCAGTGAATTTTCGCAATTAGCTTTTTGAGAATTTTTGTTACCCTGACAGTTTAGTTTGTTGGGTTTGATGATGGAAGGTGCTGAGCTCGTTCATCCAGTAGTTCGTGATTACCCTGCAATATCCTCGAATATGAAAAAACTGCCGAATTTCGATCAAAATCTGTCTCGTGCGGATAGAACGGTGCACAAAATAAATCCACAAACCGTCCAGCCGCTGAACTGCATATCATTTTAGTCGTCTCACTTTTCTGTTGCATATCTCCTTTATTATTCTGAGTTGCAAATATTCTAATTATAAATCATACTTATATTACCATTGTTTATCGATCGAAATTTCAGGTGGGTAATTACCCAATTTTGGAATTTTCGGATGGATAGTACTACCCACCGTACCCACCTCTTTCACCGGTCCTGTAGATAGAAATTAATTTTACCATCAAAAAACAATTACCCTCTTTTTGATTCGCTATTTTTCTTACAGAACATCTATTTCTTTTTTGGGAACCAATGAAAGAATCACAATATAAGTTGGGTTAACAAAACATAACGAGACTTTTTAACAAATTCCCAAAAAGACGACAAATTCAATTTTACTTATCTTTGTTTTACAGTCTCTTTCCATTCAGTCTTTCATGAAATTTTAACAAAATAAATTATCCATGCTGCGAAGTTTTTGCTTAATTTCATAATTCATCAAAAAAGAAAATACTTTACTTCTGCTTAGCGGATTATGGTGATCCGCGAGGTGGCATTAGCAATTCAACATAATCTGCTAATGCACTGATGAGCTGAATGCGAAACGCAAAATAAAATAAAACAACCTGTTTCAATCCACCTAGTGTTTTTCTGATGCCTTTCTCATATCTCATATATTCTCATACATAAATGTGTGGTATTCTATAAAACAATTTTCTTTGATTCTGAAAAACACAAAGGATTGTCCATAAACGTATATAGTCTTCAGAGTGAAACAGTACTCAGGTCAGTAAGGCCATCTCTGAGAAAACGAAGTGAGGTCCACTATTACAGGTACTTATGAAACCGGAAGCCGGGAACCGATATAATCGAAGCCGGTTCGAGAGAGGGGACTGGGATCCAGTTTTGAGTATATGGCTACAATCTTCGTTCTTTATCGAAAACTGGGAACCAGGAAGGCCGAAATTAATTTGTCAGACTACTGACTACTGACAATGACTACCGATTGGAATAGTTTTGAAGCGAGTTCAGATCTTATTTTACGTTTTTTATCTAGTCATTTTTAGTGACGATATACATATTTTAACAATCTTCACACTATAATGCCGAAACCGGAAGTCGGACCCGGACAAAATTCATGGAATTCAATATGGGACTTTAAGATCTTTCATTTTAACCTGAGTTTGTGAAACTTTATTTCAAATGAAAGGTCCCGTGAACTTGAGCTTGATTTCAAATGAAAGGTCCCGTGGTTCCATACCGAATTCCTAAATTTCACCCGAATTCAACTTCCGGTTCCGGAAACATAGAGTAAAGTGTGTTAAACATTTTATACCATCACTTATAAGGCCGAAAAAACGTAAAACACCTGTTTTAATCCACCTAGTGGTGTAATGATGCATTGTATATTTCCGGTACTTCCGGAACTGGAGACCGGGAACCAGGATAGCCGGAATCGGTTTGTTTAGTAGCCTACTGATAATGACTATCGGTTTGTGTAGTTTTAAGACCAGTTTAGAACATTTTTTACGTTTTTTGTTTCACCGGTGTAAGTGACGGTGTACAATATTGAACACACTTTACCCTATAACTTCGGAACCGGAAGTCGAATAAGGATTAAATTCAGAAATTCCCTATGGGACCGAAAGACCTTTCATTTGAATCTAAGTTTGTGGAAATCGGTCAAATCATCGCTGAGAAAAGTGAGTGAGATCCATTTTGGTATATATGACCACTACTTCCGGTACTTCCGGAACTGGAGACCGGGAACCAGGATAGCCGGAATCAGTACAGTTCTATTACATTTGTCGTCAACCAGTTCGGACGCGTTTTTAATTTGCTCCAAGAGTCGCGGTGCGCGAGTTTATTTAATTTGCTTTTTAATCAAAACAGTATTGATTTTTGTTTATCATTCACTATGACCTGCGAAATTTGTGCTTTGGATACCACCGTCGACTCGGTTATGTGGACATGTGTTGGATGCCCACGAAAATTTCACGCCACCTGTGTTGGGGTGTCTATTCAACGGGGTTCACTGCGGAGAAGGGATAGAAGAGTTACTGACGTAAACTCTTATATACTGCCGTGCTGTGAGTCCTGTCAAGAGCTTGTTAATGCAAAAATGGACCTCGATAGACTAGTTGAACAACAAAAGCTTCTTGAACGTCAACTCCATTCAAACACGGAAGTTGTGCATAAACTTTCGATGCAACAAGAGAAGCCAAGCTTAGTTCATGAGGCTATAGATGCCCAAGAAATATTGCTTACGACAATAAAAAATGAATTGATTTCAATAAACAAAAATAGCAGTTTGACCGGCAGTGTTATTGCCATTAAAAACCATGTCACCTCATTGTTCGATACAGCAATGTCAGCAATGAAGGAAAACGTGTATAATGATTTAAAAAAACTGACTTCCGAATTATCATCTGAGTTACGTGATATGAATAACGAGCTAAACCATATCAACCAGCTATCTCTTGATACTGCGGCCAGCTGCACCATGAACGTAAGTTCGACATTGGCCATTGACATTCTTGACGAAATCAAGTCTTTGTCAAAACATTTGGTAGCAGCGAAGAAACCTGTGCAAATACCAGTGTCCAATGCCTCAGGCCTCAGTTTGGCGGCAGAATTATGCAAAGTAGATAATTCTGGATGGCGCTTTCTTGGCGCTAAAAAAATATGGAAATCGGACTGGCGTGACTACGATGCGCGAGAATCTAGAAGACTACATCAGCAGAAACAAGCTGCAAAAGCTAGAAGTCACAAAAAGCAAAAAAAGTTATTCAAGAATTTGAAAATGGACAACACTGTAAACAACTGCAGCAACAATTTAAGAAATCATAGTAATTACAATGAGAATTGCAATATTCGTGGCTCATGTTATCCTAGTAATGATCATCTAATACGAAGACAACCCAACAGCATCCTCCCACCAGACAGAGTGCTTCTTGCTGCTGCGAAAGACCGCTTTTCTAAACTGTTAGCAAATAATAGACCAACCATTCAATTCCAAAGAGGTGAGATATTGAATCCATATCCAGCGAATGACTCACGACGATCGTCGCAACGAAGCAACCCGATGACTTCAAAAGGTGCGTCAGCTACTTTGTACGGCGCGCTCAATTCTCAACACTCTTGTTTTCGGCGTCATTGACACACTCCTTAGGAGAAGAAAACGACGACAACTCTATGGATTATAATGCTTATCATCCAAATGCTGCACAATTTAATAAGTCATCATTGGAGGTCATAGTTTATGGCCATAATTTTAATAGAATGAAAAGTGCGTTGAAAATGACTGAAATTTGTAATAAAATATTAAGTAGTTCTTACGCAATAATCTTAGCTACAGAAACAAGCTGGGATGAAAGTGTTAGGAGTGAAGAAGTTTTCGGCAATAATTACAATGTGTTCAGAGATGATCGCAATTTACAAATGTCTGATAAGAGATCTGGTGGTGGAGTACTAATTGCTATTTCTACAAAATTTAATGCTGAGATCATAACCACTAGAAAAATTAAAGAATTCGAGCACGTATGGGTGAAAACTCGTCTGGCAGAGGAAACACATATTTTCTGCTCAGTGTATTTTCCCCCAAACAACACTCGTAAAGAAGTATATGAAAAGTTTTTCCAGATTGCTGAAGAAATCATAACTAACCTTCCTTCCGAAGTAAAAGTACACATTTATGGTGACTTCAATCAACGTGACATTGACTTTTTTCCAGACTCTGAAAATGAGAGCATCCTAACCAGTGGTAGGAGAGAATGAAACCCTCCAATATATCTTTGATCAAGTTGCATGCTTAGGACTCAACCAAATTAATTACATTAAAAATCAGCAAAACTGTTACTTAGATTTTTTACTAACAAATTCACAAGAAGACTTCTGTCTTACCGAATCCCTTACCCCCTTATGAAAAAATGAAAGATTTCACACTGCAATTGAGTTGTCCATATTTGTTCATGAGTATAATAGACCCGATGAATATGAGTATGACGATGTCTTTCAGTATGACTTGGCAAATTATGATAACATAAAGTTAAAATTAAGTAACATTGATTGGCAAACCATTTTCAGGGAGTCTAATGTTGAAACTTCTGTTAATTTTTTTATAATATTTTATTTGATACTATTCATGATCAGGTACCTTTTAAGAGAATCAGACGACGACTTAACTATAAATATCCAATATGGTATAATGATAACATTAAAAATCTGAAAAATCGAAAACAGAAGGCCCATAAAAAATATAAAAGAGACAGTAGTAGCGTCAACTTGGGAACTTATTAACAAACTTGTGATCAATTGAATCGCTTCCGAGGAGTACTATTCAAAAACGGAGAGTGAAATCAAATCTTGTCCGAAGAATTTCTTCAATTACGTAAAACAAAAACTGAAATCTAATAATTTTCCCTCAAAAATGTTTTTCAAGGGTAAGACTGCTGACAATTCGGAAGATATTTGTACACTATTTGCAAATTACTTCCAAGAAACCTATACTACGTTTTCCGAAGAGGATCGAGACCGTGAATATTTTAATTTCTTCCCTGAACATGCATGTGACATTAATATTCATCACATCAGTGTCCAAGATATTATGCAAGGGCTCAATAAATTAGATATCTCTAAAGGTCCCGGACCTGATGGAATTCCTCCCATATTCATGAAAAAACTATCGTTAGAACTAGCCACACCCTTGTTTTGGCTTTTCAATAAATCACTCATGACCGGTATTTTTCCTAAAATATGGAAGGACTCCTATTTGGTACCGATTTACAAAAGTGGAAAAAAATCAGATGTGTGTAATTATCGAGGAATTGCAATTATCTCCTGCATTCCTAAACTTTTTGAAGCGATAATCAATGAAAAAATGTGTTATCAAGTTAAAAATAGAATCACTAATATGCAGCATGGATTTTTTAAGGGTCGCTCGACTAATACAAATTTACTCGAATTTGTCAATTACTCACTGGCTGCTATGGATAAGGGTAATTACATAGAAGCTCTCTATACTGACTTCAGCAAAGCATTTGATCGCATTGATATACCTATGTTATTATTCAAACTACAAAAAATAGGAACTGGTCCTGAACTACTCAAATGGCTTGAGTCGTATCTGACTGATCGTCAGCAAATGGTTCGATTTAAAGGGAGGATATCCAACCATGTCCTAGTAACCTCAGGAGTTCCACAAGGTTCTCATCTAGGCCCTCTCTTATTCATTTTATTTGTAAACGATATATCTCTTATTTTAAAACACATAAAAGTGTTGATTTATGCCGATGACATGAAGCTCTTCCTAGAAATAAAAAGTGATGTAGACAAGGTGGTATTTCAAGATGAAGTGCAAACGTTCCATGTCTGGTGTAACAAAAGCCTTTTGAAACTAAACGTCAATAAATGTAAAGTAATAGCTTTCAGTAGGAAACAAAACACACCAGATATCACAATTAAACTAGGCGACCAAACAGTAGAAAGATGTATTAGAATTAGAGATCTAGGAGTAATTTTAGATAAAAAGTTGACTTTCATCGATCACTATAATACGATAATAGGCAAAGCTAATAACATGCTTGCATTTATAAAACGCTTCAGCTATAATTTTTGCGATCCTTACACGATTAAAACATTATATATTGCCTACGTAGGGTCTATACTTGAATATTGTAGCATTGTTTGGTCCCCATTCTCAATCACTCACAAGGAACGTATAGAATCAGTTCAAAAGCAATTCCTACTATTTGCACTCCGTAAGTTAGGTTGGGCAAGATTTCCTCTACCATCGTACAAAGCTCGTTGCATGCTCATTGACATCCACACACTGGAAGAGCGTCGAGAACAATTAATGGTTTCATTCATACATAACATCGTTACACATCGGGTTGATTCATCAGGACTTCTGTCTAAACTTAATTTTTATATACCTTCCCGACAATTACGAAATCGAGCTATATTCTATATAAATCATTATCGTACCAACTATGCTAAATTTGGCCCATTAAATCAAATGATGTCAACTTATAATAAGCATTTCGGAGCAATTGACTTTACAATGACAACAGCCCAGCTCAAACAATATTTTAATTCAATACGACCTAGGTCCTAGAAAATAATGCACATTAATGTTTATTTTAGAAAATATCACACGTGTTAAAATGTAATCAATACAATGTAATGGTCTACTATAGTTTGACGACAAATAAATAAATAAATCGGTTTGTTTAGTAGCCTACTGATAATGACTATCGGTTTATGTAGTTTTAAGACCAGTTTAGAACATTTTTTACGTTTTTTGTTTCACCGGTTTAAGTGACGGTGTACAATATTGAACACACTTTACCCTATAACTTCGGAACCGGAAGTCGAATAAGGATTAAATTCAGAAATTCCCTATGGGACCGAAAGACCTTTCATTTGAATCTAAGTTTGTGGAAATCGGTCAAATCATCGCTGAGAGAAGTGAGTGAGATCCATTTTGGTATATATGACCACTACTTTCGGTACTTCCGGAACCGGAGACCGGGAACCAGGATAGCCGAAATCGGTTTGTTTAGTTGTCTACTGATAATGACTATCGATTTGTGTAGTTTTGAGACCAGTTTAGGAAATTTTTTCCCGGGTTGGCGGTTCAATGCATAGGACAGTGGTCTTACAAACCAGTTGCCGTATGTTCGAGCCCCGGCTTGGAAGGATTCGTAGTGTCAGTAGAATCGTAGCACCAGCCATGCAATGGTTCTGTATACTCTGAATTGGCTGCGAAGTCTGTTAAAACAGAAGGTAAAATTCCACTACTGGAATGTAATATCAAGGCTTTTTTTAGAAATTTTTTTACGTTTTTTGTTCGCCGGTTTAAGGGGCGGGTATGGTCTAACACTTTTGAAAAATCATTTATTATTTTCTTTCTATTTTCTGATAGAAAAATGTTTCAAGAATATTCTGTGAAATTTTGAAGCCTATCGGAACAAAACTCAGCAAGTTATGGGCCTTTATCTTTGCCGATCTTATACTACGAAGAAATAAGAGCTGCGCGCACATGCCCATGATTTCTGTTTCGATTGACTTAAAAACTTGACAAAACATTCTCGAAATGTTTCATTATAACAAAGTACAAAAGAAAAACTATGTTTTGAAAGTCCGTGTCCATCGTCATTCAAAAACTACTGCACCATTTCTTTCAAATTTTGCACACACTTTTTACATATAAAAACGTGATTAATCCACCTAGCAGTGAGATGATATCTTTTTTTATCAATCCGCATGTGTTTTTTGCATGGATATTCTTAGGCAGTGCAGTAAAACTTCATTCAATTCAATTGAAACTGAATTTGGAACACATTGACAATCTCTCTCCTGGAGTAAAGTTCACTCTCTGACACACACACAATGTTTGCTGATGGCCCGAACGAGCAGCATTCAGTTCATCACTCGTTTCTCTTCAATCGAGGCTCAGTTTAACCACCGTCAGTTGATCTCTTGAAGTAACAAAATATCACTTTCAATTGTGTGAGAGCGGCCTTCAAATGAGGTTCATGTAAACATTCGAATTGGTTCAAGATAATAGATGAAAGACTAATCAGATAGCTGAAATATCAATCACAGAATACACATAAAATAATTGTTTCCTTCTTCAGTTTTCATTGTTAATACTTTACTCCATTTATAATTCTATTCGTTCGAATCTGCTTACTACCAAGAGTACGATGAACTGACGATGAATTCCGGGAGCTTCACTTGAAAATGGTAGCAAAAGTCAAATGAATTAGTAGGGATATGCTGACGGTCAGCGGCCATAAATTTCATTTTCATCTTATATTATTCGATTGAAAATGAAATTTTACCGCACTGTTCTTAGGTGTTTTAGTTCTCATGACATTATTTTAATTATCGTCGTTTTAAACGACAAATTGCGATTTTAATCACTCATTACCCTGTAATGTCGAAACTGAAAATCGTATCGAATTTAAATCTTAACGTGTGACAATCGATTGAACATTCCATGAGGTGTCGAAGTAAGTTCCACGTTAGAGTTTTTCGTCATTATTTATTATGGTACTTCCAGAGCCGGTATTCAGGAACTAGCATAACCCAAAATAATTCGTATGGCCATAAATTAATACGCTAAACAATTAATTTCCTCTATATCTGTATGAATTTTAAAAACTCATTATCTGTAATTCCAAAATTAAATGAAATTTACCAATTTTGTATAGGACCATAAGTCCTTAAATTTGAATTTTTGTTTTTGAAGTTCGATTTAGCCTTTTTGAGAAAATGATTGAGCTTTGAGAAACGATTCGATACTGGAACCGGAATTCTAAAATCGGTGTAGCCGAAATCAGTTAAATTCACCAGAGGAGTGTGTAGACATCTTTGAAAAATTGTAGTGCGAGTTAATATTTGGGGGTACATTCCGAATCCAAAAACGAATACCGCCTAAACTGAAATAAATTTGTTTGGTAATCGACTATCCAAACCTGCAAACCCGATAAACCTGATTAACTGGACATTTTTATACTAATCACCCTGTATCTCCTAAACCAGAAGTCGGATCTGACTAAAAAGTAAGATGTTTTATTGGATTTTGAGACCTCTCATTTGAATCAAAGATGTTTCTTAGATTTCATTTGAATCTTAGATCGGTTCAGCCATCTACGAGAAAAATGAATTGCATAATTTTAATTTCGTTTCACATATCATCCTGTGGTTCCGCGATCAGAAGTCAGATCCAAACGTAATCCAGGTACCTTGTTTGGGAGTATACTACTTTTCATATGAATCTGAGTTTGTAGAAAACGGTTTAGCCATCTCCGAGAAAATTGAGTGAATTTCATTTTGCTGATCTCGACGAACTGAGTCGTATGATATATGGATGTTATGTTTTTCCAGCATTTATAGCTGTAAGTAGTTTAAATCAATATAATTATGGAATTACTTCCAACCCGAAAATTCTGTCATCATCTGGTTTACATATGCCATATTCGAACGATTATGTTTCCAAAAACAAACCGTGATAAAATCGGTCCGAGGCAAATTGTCATGAAAAAGAATGCTGTACACTGTCTTTTTGGTACTCAGAAACAATTGTATGTAACAGTATAAAAAATCGTGTTTCACGTTGTTTTGTCATACAGCGCTCAAAACTCCCACTGCTAGAATAGGGGGAAAAATCGCGAAAATGTCGATATCTCCGTTAAAAATGGACGGATTTTAACAATCTATAGCTTGTTGGATAGCTATTACCGTGCGGAATCTAAGACTGAAAATATATTCTGTTTTCAAGGTCAATTGTAACAGATACTGTAAAAAACTGAAAATTTTGATATAAAACTTCGTATAACTCAAACAGTAAACATCCGATCTCAAAACCATTCAATAGCGTTTTGGGTGACGGGGAGACCTTTCATTTGACACTAGCTTGATCAAAATCGGTCCAGCCATCTCTGAGATCTTGACCTCTTAGTTGACAACACACATACAGACACACACACATACACACACACGGACATTTGCTCAGTTCGTCGAGCTGAATCGATTGGTATATGTCATTCGGCCCTCCGGGCCTCGGAAAATTTTTCAAAAGTTTGAGCGAATTATATACCTATTTTTTATATATATAAAAAAGGTAAAAACCAGACCCACACGTTTTCCGTTTCGTTGTTTGTTACTGTGGGGCGGTTTTACAGCTACAAAATGACCGATTTTTCGTGAAAAATCGTACTTTTGAATTAAACAACCCCCAAAATTGCAAAAAAATAAAAAAAAATCAAACAAAAACGTTGGGATTTAGAAAAACTTCTGCTCTAACTATGATGCTTTGATTTGTTCACTTCTGATTAGTCTGCGCTGAGATACAGTGGACACCGCAAATCATGATTTTTAAGAAGCGTCCTCAAAAATGCCTCTACATCGACTTATTTCCAAAGTGTGTTCGCGTTTGTCTTTTTAGCCCTCAGTATTCAAATGCGGGATATCTTTTTCATCTGTAGAATTTTGTTCAAACTAAGAGGGGCTGGGGTCCACTAGGAGATTGATAGTACCTATTAGCTCTCTCCGGACAGTATCAGCCTAGATGCCGTGTGGAATCCGCCGGAAAAAATGAACCAAGAATAGATCCACTGGGTTCCTGCTTCCATGACGTAAAAGGCGACAATTGCAGGAGTTTCTTTTTCCTTTCATTTATCAGATCAGACTCTATTTTACTAAATTATCTCTCCATTCAATCTATCAATTTCTGTCTAGCTTCGGAGAAAAGTTTTATTTGGAATGTTTTCTTCTTCCATGTTATTGATTGTCTTTCAGGATTATAAATTGAATGATAAAAATCAGCTATTGCGCAAATCCGTTGATTACATATTGCAAAGTTAATAACAGAGATAACATATATCGGTATATTGAATACATAGTAAAAAACACTTGATATTGATATTTCAAACAATAAATTAATATTTTTCTCGGCAGCAGGCTGCCCAGATTAACCAATATAACCAATTAATAATTTTAATAAATAATTAAAATAATACAGCGGAATTAATACAGAACCAAGACGCGCGTGAAATCTGTTGACCTTTATTTGGTGATTTAAAATGATTTTATAACAAATGTTTAGAATATGTTAATGCAATGAATCAACTATTTTGTCTAAATCCTATTCACTCGTTTATTTTGTATCACGTAATTTCATTTAAAAAAAAATAGGGAAGATTTTATTCTTTACGCGATAGTATTGTAAATTTTTCTTCAGTTTCCTCGAATAAGAGCTGTGAATCAAGACTTCCCGGGACTTCAATATAGGATATTGTTGAAACCTTCACTCGGGAAGTCAGTGCGTTTAGTAGTGCATCCGAGCATCTTGAAACCGGAACAAACTGAGTCGCGCGCGAATAATACCAATACTGAATTTTTTACTAACAAATATCCTTCTCCAGTGGCACTTGTGGAGTGCGCAGTAGTATATACGGCCTCTAGTAACAACAAGTGTTGGACTAACATCCCTTCCCATTCCTTAGACGATCTACGTTCGGGTCTGGCCGGTGCCGGTATTGATCAACGAATTCTGGGATTACCAGAAGATGTACATTGAAGGATGCTTTACCAGTCCCAGGTCTGATCATCTAGGAACTTCCTGTACAATTTCAGCTAATCCCGATCAGTAACGGAGTAGCAACCAG
This sequence comes from Malaya genurostris, assembly GCF_030247185.1. Lineage (NCBI taxonomy): Eukaryota > Metazoa > Arthropoda > Insecta > Diptera > Culicidae > Malaya > Malaya genurostris. The sequence goes on along the minus strand of NC_080572.1, from coordinate 56,503,669 downwards.
GGGTGGTCGCTCAAGCTCAAGCTGTAGAATTTTGCTCAAACTGAGATATGTGCATTCTGTACTAATCCTCGTTGCATCTGATAGATTACGAAGCACTCCAGTTAATCGACTGAGCCACAGAAGCACATGTTTGCCTCTGATAGTATGCGCACCTTCACTTTCCAGTCATCCAGCAACATTTAATTTAGTTTTTATATTGTCCTTTGTAATACCATCGGAAGGCCTCCCGCTGCGGGCTTCATTGGTAGTGGAGTTTCGATCATCAAAAAACTCTCGAAACCACTATTTCACGGGGTAGTTTGAAAGAGCCAGCAACCCCAATCATGTATATCCGGTTTTTTCTTCCAAAAATATTTAAAAGTACAAAGTTTTTTTCACTTTCATAATATTTATAAAAAATTAATGTGTTAAGAGTATGTATAAAACTAATCAATGAAAGAGTCCGATTTCGAATGGTGTCAATGGCTTGAAACGTGTTATGGAAACCCCGCTCTATCAGAAACAGTAATAAAACGTAATAAACAGTCATCAACGTTGCATGAACATTTGACTATGAGAAAGCTCTGTTCAAAGTGGGTGCCGCGTTTGCACACTGTTGACCAAAAACGAGAACATGTTGATGATTCTGAGCAGTGTTTAGCTATGTTCAAACGTAACCAACAGGAATTTTTGCGTCGATATGTGACAATGGATGAAACATGGATTGATCAATTCACTCGTCATTTGAGTGGACAGCAACTGGTGAACCTCGTCCAAAGCGACCGAAAGCACAATGATCGGCTGGAAAGATTATGGCCTCGGTATTTTTGAATGTGTGTGGTGTAATATTTATCGACTATCTTAAGAAAGTAAATACCATTAACAGTGAATATTATATACCGTTATTATAGCGTTAGAAGGCTAAAATTGCAAAGATACGACCGCATATGGCAAAGAAAAAAAATTTGTTTCACCAAGACAACGCACTGCGTCACAAGTCAATCAAAACAATGACAAAACTACATGAATTGAACTTCGAACACTTTGAACACATCCATTGTATTCGCCAGATTTGGCTTCCAGTGACTTTTTGCACGAATGAAGAAGTTATCGCTGAAATAGAGGCCTATTTTGAGGCAAAAGATAAATCGTTCTACAAAAGTGGTATTGAAATGTTAGAGCGGCGCTGGAATGATTCCGTTACTTTTGATGGAGATTACGTTGATGAATAAAGTTAACTTTGAACTAAAAAAATGGTATTCTCTTTTTTAGGTTCGGGACTTTTCAGCCCATGTGTTATGAATCGGCTGTAAAGTTTGTCGAAACTGAAATCAATCAAATCAATTTTTGCAAAGGGGTATAGTTCTCTGCATTTTCAAGTATTCCACCCAATACACACTTTCTAGCCAAATGAAATGTACGCAATAACTAATCACGAAATCTTTACGGTTCTGTGGTCAGAAGCTTGACACACATGTCACAGCGTAAATATTTACCTATTCGGTTTAATACCGGAGAATACCAAACAAAATTTCGTACGTTATCCGCCGGTGTTTAGGCATTCGAACTTAGTGCTCATACCATTAACATGTGACTGACCACAAATCATATTAAATTTGTATGTGAGCATGATATTTCAAAGAACCATAAAATCCCGCAGTAACGATGCGTGTATTGCCACGACGACGGCTTACCTGTGGTGTATGTCCCAATAGTCCTTGTTCGAGGTTGGCATGGTGGTTGGGGCCCCTAGCCGCCTGTGTGTAATCCAAACGTACCAAACGAAACAATTTTCATTGAGTAGTTAGCTGCCAGCTCTAGGATGTGAAGATAGCTCATCCTGCGGCTCACGCTTTTGGACATGGTACGCGTAGGCACACAGTCGGCTTCCGGTTAGTGATTTGAGATGTCAGCGGCAATTGGCTCCCTACTAGTCGGTAACACATTTCCCGTACAATACGGAACGCAACTAGTAGCGCGAAAGCTAACGCGGACATTTCTAGGTTGACACTCTCTAGTTAAGCGATTTTATCTTGTGGTTTGCCTTATAAAATGTCATAAACATCCCCGTTTCCATCTAAAAAGGGACTACATATTCGGCAACAGAAACGCAGCGAGTGAGTGGGTGTGTATGTACGTTTATATGCGTGCTATATTATGATTTGTTGCATTCGGGATGGTAAACTTCCTATGTGTGTTATATCTGCTTAGTATTGATGTGACGCACGCACCTTTAAGGATGAACACTATTTGACGATAGAACACAGTTATTTTGGGCTGTGGGAAAACGATGACAAAGGTTTCTCTGGTGTCATACCAGATGAAGCAGTTTGGAAAACAGTTTGCGTGTTGCGATTTATGGATTATGAGCTTAAGAGCCATTTATGATGCGCGTAAACTCTCTGGTAGATTCTACATTTGTGTTCGAAGGGGAGAGGGAGCTGGAGCATCCAGCTTATTTTCATAATGACAACCATGAATCCTAATCAACGCATTCAACGGTTCGTTTTGGTTTTAGTTTTCTCAAATGATATCCAACTGATCTATGTGCTTCTCCGACCTCCGAATTTATTTAAATACGATTTCCAGTTCCGAAATTACAGGATGATTAGCGAAAAAAAATATTTCAAACTTGGTCACTTTCCTCAGAGGTGGCATGACAGATTTTTACCTTATGATAAAAAAAGAACCAGAATTTTCCTTTTAAAATTCCCGCGCTTGTCCAATCGGTAAACTTTTATTCTTTCAACGTTGGCAACACTTTTATACACATTCTGTCAAATTTTGACGCATATCGAACGATTAGTTTTTGTTTGGTGTCTATACAAAGAAGTTGAAAAATTTTCGTGTGGCGATTTTTATAATGAACGAAAATTTAGAACAACGTGCGTGCATCAAATTTTGTGTTTCAAATGGATTTAAGTGTTCCGAAACGTTGAAAATGTTAGGAAAGGCCTTTGGTGAATCGTGTATAGGAAAAACACAGGCATACGAGTGGTATAAACGCTTCAAAGGTGGTCGTACAAGCTTGGATCATGATGAGATCCCTGGCCGGCCAACAACATCTGTTACTGGAGAAAACATTGAATCGGCGAAACAAATCGTGTTGCAAAATCGTTCTGTACCGATTAGAGAGATTGCTGTATTGTTGGGCATCTCTTCTGGATCAGCCGAACACATTTTTGGGTTTGAAACGCGTCGCTTCTCGGCTGGTGCCAAAAAAGCTGAATTTCATTCAAAAACAGCGTCGTGTTGATGTGGCCAAAGAGATGATTTCCGACGCAGATAGTGACCCCACATTCATCGAATGCATCATAACTGGTGATGAGGTGTGGATCTATGAATATGACGTCGAAACCGCACAACAATCGACCAAATGGCGCTTCGAAGGCGAGCCTTTGTTCTAAATTTTCATTCATTATAAAAATCGCCACACAAAAATTTTTCAACTTCTTTGTATAGACGCCAAACAAAAACTAATCGTACGATATGCGTCAAAATTTGACAGAATGTGTATAAAAGTGTTGCCAACGTTGAGAGAATAAAAGTTTACCGATTGGACAAGCGCGAGAATTTTAAAATGAAAATTCCGGTTCTTTTTTTATCATAAGGTATAAACTAAGGTTCAAATTAACGGTCTTGTGGTTTCATATGAAACTTCTGAATTTCATCTCGATCCGACTTCCGGTTCCGGAATTACAGGGTGAAGAGTGACAAAAATTTCATATCGTCGCTCAAAGCGGCGAAGCAAAGAAGGTAAATAATTCCTATTCAAATCGCAAAATTGTAATTTGCAGTTTTTGTGTTGATTTAAATAAATTCTCGTTGCAAAATACTATAACTGCTTATAAAGGGTAATTTTTTGCTAGTATGGTTTTGGCAACACTGCACTATGTTCCGAATCGGGAAATCAGCGCGACAAAAATATTTTTACTATTAAATATTAGTTTTTTGTAGTTGACGTCTTCACAAAAGTTATTTGTAATCTAATGAAGCTCCTTTTGATGAAAAAAGTGACTAGGGTGGTCCATATTTAAATTGAAATCTAAAATCTAACATTCTTAATTGAATTCAGCAATGATTTCGTTGTACGATAAAGTTGTAGAAAATTTTATTTTGAGCAGCTTTGCTGAAAAAATCGCCTCTCTAGCTTTTCATTTGATCGAGTTACATCAATTTTCCCGTGTAAAAGTAGGGTGGCTCCTGAAAAATCACTTTTTTGTTCTAACTTTTTTGTGAAACGTTATATGGAGAAATTGTGTTCTGAAGAGTTGTTGAACTAATTATTGCACACAATTTCGTTGAACCAAACTTTTTCGTATGAGCTACCAGTAAAAAGCTATGATTGTTTTATCATCAAAAAATAGTCAAGCTTCAAATATCAATATTGTTTGTTTGTTTGTTTGTTTTATTTTATTAGCGACTTTAACCGTTTCTGGTCATTCGCCGCACTTAAAGAAATATTTATATCAATATTCATTAGATGCCAGATCGATAAAAATATATCCTTTACGGTTTCTGAAAGGTCATAATATAAGTAAAAATTTTAGAGAAAATTGGGAGGGTGTTATTTTTATAACTTATTTAAATTAGTCTTAAAAATACAATAAAAACTCAAAAACATTGCATAACTCTTATACGCCTTAACGTAACAACATACTATCTTCAGCAAAATAATAGTATCAAATTAGTTCCACAAGTGTTCCATACACTGTCCATTCGAGAAATGAGACACACACACACACACACAAACTACAGCCGAAAAAAGATTTTTTGCTGAACAATCAGCATTACGAAATTCTTTAATGAGATACTGTAAAATGTCATTATTACTCTTACCCGCAATCATCCATAAGGTTTTTGTAAATCAAATTCTGTTCATAGATTTATCATGGCCAACTAGTTCGGAATAACCATATTACACTGTATCTCTAATCCTCAGTTGCTCAAACTCAATAGAAGTAGTAATAATTTGGTAATAAATTAATTAAAATTGTTCTGCAATCTATTTTCGGCTGTAGTTTTTGTGTGTCTCATTTCCCGAATGGACAATGTATGGAACACTTGTAGAATTAATTTGATACTATCATTTTGCTAAAGGATGTATGTTGATACGTTAAGGCGTTTTAGCATTATGCAATGTTTTTGAGTTTTTGCCTTTTTTATGGTATTTTTAAAACTAATTTAAATAAGTTAAAAAATAACACCCTTCTAATTTTCTCTTGAATTTTTACTTACTTTTCAGAAACCGCATAGGATACATTTTCATCGATCTGGCATCTAATGAATATTGATATTTGAAGTTTGACTATTTTTTGATGAAAAAACAATCATAGCTTCTTACTGGTAGCTCATATGATAAAGTTTAGTTCAGCAAAATTGTGCGCAATAATTAGTTCAACAACTGTTCCAAACACAACTTCTCCATATAACGTTTCACAAAAAAGTTAGAAGAAAAAAAAATGATTTTTCAGGAGCCACCCGACTTTTACTCGGGAAAATTGATGTAACTCGGTCAAATGAAAAGCTGGAGAGGTGATTTTTCCAGTAAAGTTGCTCAAAATAAAATTCTACAACCTTATTGTACAACGGAATCATTTTTGAGGATATTCTTCTAATACTTCATCATTAAACTATTCCGAAAACACAGCTAATTAAATCTTAACTAAAACTTAACATGGTATTTTTGAGCTTTGATGAGAGGAAGGCATTTTTTCATGTATTAGTAATGAAAGCTTTTTGTCCGCAGTAGCGAATTGCTTGTTATGTCTGAAAATTTCTAGAGTATTTATCAGATAGAAAAAATGAATTTATGTTTATTTGTTATTCCTGGAAGATACCGAAGCCTATTTTGACAAACGTTTCATCGTCCTTCTATATACCTTGTAAGAATCTATCTATATGAAAACTTCGAGCTGGCGTATCGGCGACTCGATTCTATTTTAGAGACCAGTTTGTTCTCAATATCTTCCAAAATAGTTTCGATCGTTATTTCCACTATGATGGCCACTGTGATCATTTCTAGCAATAGTTTTCCGCTCACGGAACCATTAAAGAACACTGCTTACAGAAGATTCTGTCAAAATTAACTAACTAAGCCAACAAATTTCGCAGATTTTTTTTATGTTTACAGGACAATTGCATGACTAAAGCTACTGTTCTGACAATACATACTGGCTCTGGTAATTCTAGATTAATGCATAATACCAGTATCTTTCTTTCTGAATCATCGGCTATCCTGACCAGTTGTCAAGGGAATTCGGGCCTGAGTGGTACAAATGAGTCGATCAAATAAAAAAAAACACGAAAACAGATAAAAATACTACCCTGGAATTCGAAGCGTAGTTTTCGACCGGTGAAATACGATTTATGTCAAATTAGACTCTTGGCATGAATAATAAAACTAAGGTAACGTCATGGACAATCGTAGTGCAAATATCAGCAAACTCCATGCTCCATGCTTCAAACTGTAACAAATACGAGAGAATAAGCGGTTACAGATAGCCAAGATGTAGTATTCAAGTAGATTCCTCGAAATGTAGCATTTGCCACATTCGAGGAAATCTCTCGACAATCGAAAAAAAAAGTTCTGTGCGGCTGAGTGACTTTCTTCGAATTTTCCTGCTAATCTTCTTATAGGTGAACAGGGACCAGGAATGATTGCTTCCGAAACGCAAAAAATCGATATTCAGTAAACGATTGGTAGTGACTTTTACACAACGGCTCGGCAACAGCGCCTATTGTATGGAAATGTACGACAGAAAGTCGGTAACATAGAGCAGATGGTAAAGTACATTTCGATTTCCGAGTAGTAGTATCGATACCTTTGCTGGTGTAACTTGGAAAATATGAAAAAAAAACATACAAATACCTCAGTAATGCTAATTTTCTTAATAGTTAACCAAATACGGAGTTGATAAAGGCAATGAGTGAAAAGTTACTCGCATTTCGTCATACCTGTTGATGATCCGATTTCGTTGGTGACATATTTGTTGAGACGGAATTTTAGAATATTTGTGAGCTCATTATCTTGTAGTGTATCGTCCTAAACTAGAACTAGGATACTCATTAAACAGTAACGTTCACTTTAGACTGAACGGTGATTTGCAATTATCACTGTGATGCATTATGTTTGCACTTGAATTTTCACATAGAAGTAATAAAATAATGAAATAAATAAATAAACAGTGATGCTATGGTTGACGTCAAATTGTCTCAAAAATATTAGATGTTCGTAATAATTTCGTTTCACGAAAGAAGCGTTAATTAGCTATTCATAACCGCACATAGAGAAATAAATATTATTTTAGGAGCTGCTGACATAGCGTATCTTTACATATGACATTTCGTTGTTGGGTTCGTAGCATTTGTTGTGCGGTATCAAACATGTCGATATTGTGCCAGAGAAATCGGAATACTTACTTACACTACTTCAACATGAAAAACTCGAAGGTGGCTTGCGCGGTTCAAAAAGGAAATTTGTACAACGAACGTTCTTACTATGCATTTGGCGGGATCAACTTGGCGTTTTATCATGAGCTGTTTCAACCGGGTGAAATCATCTCTGTTGACATATACAGATGACGAAAAGATTGATATACAGCAATTCCATGAGAAAAAGAGTCCCGCATTTTTTTTTCATTTTGCCATTAGGGTGCCCATTTCTATGTTAAGATTAATCAAAAATTGTTTGTTTTATTTTTGCTTTTTTAAAATTCCCGCGTCGCGAAATAAATAAAACTTTTTGCAATTACTGAGAGGAAATATATATTGGAGAAGCCAAATGGATGAGAAATTCACCGAGAAGATGATTTTCTAGAAAAAGATTCGCTCATAGACAGGACTCGAACCTGCGTTCTTATGCAATCCGTGCATACAGTTTCGTACCGAGGAAATTAAGCGCCCGGGGCTTAATAAAAGATTTTCCGCTCCCATCGTTGGTTTAGTGAGCAAAAAAAAAGGTCTCATGGATTGGTTTGTCGCCCCCCTAAAAACGTTGCGCCCGGGGCGAGTGCTCTCTTATCCCCCCTCCTAGATAGGCCACTGCGTGCATACGTGCTACCATTTCGCCACGCTAAGCCTTGTGATCAGAGCTAATAAAAGTCATTTTCATTGACTCAAAATATACGAAAATGACGAGAAATTAATGTTACTCTCAGCTTCGCTTGCAAACTATGACAACGAAATCCATGTCCAGTCAATGACATAAGCGGGACAGTAGTATCCAAATTGTGTTTGTTTCTTTCATTTGCCCTTTCAGTCATTTGCAGTTTTCAGTGAAATTCCCATAATATGAAGTGTCGATATTCAACCGAAGCTGTGAGAATCGAAAATGACAGAAAAAGGTTTCACAATAACTATTACCTGTTGGTACTCGGATTTGTAGTTGTTTTGGTTTCCAACCAGGTTCTGGGATGTAATTACTTTGATTTGTCATATTTTAGTCACTGTTTATAGCCATGTGACGCTTAGTCACTATTTATAGCCATGTGACGATTTTCAATACATCAAAGAAAGAATGAGAATTGAAATTCCGCTAATGCTCCGTGAAGACGTTAGTTTGGTTTCGTTTTGTCATAGAGGAAAGAGTGACGTTAGCAATTATACGCTCTCTTTTTTCAATGAGAAACGAAAATGCCTCACGACCGGTATCATATATTCAAACATCTTCTCTGTTCATCAGACATCAAACACTAGTCTTCTCGCTCTATACCTATTCTTCCGCTCAAGCACTGGGTAGCAGAGCATCTTTCATAATCATTTGCTGCCTTCCCTATTGGGCCAGTCGCTGGTTATCGTCGTAACTACTGAACATTCAATCGTAGTTACTGAACAATTATATGAGTGGGCTCGGCAGAGACGTCGAGATTCATTCACAACTATTCCTTTTTGTTAACCCAGGTTCTGATTAAAATTCATAAGAGTTTTGTAATTGATTCTGCGATAACTTTAAGTTTTATTACAATTATTTTATAATAAGTGTTTCTTTTGATAAGTGAAATAATAGTTTATAAAGCTTCTATAAAACCTTTTTCTAGAGGGAGAGGATCTTCCATTTCCCTCCTGCGAGGGGCACTTTGTTCATGGCTCGTCTCGTCATCCATTGCCGCATCGGTGGTATTGTTCGCAGTCTTGAGTTCGTTGCTAGTTGTTGTAGATGCGCCTTGTTGTACATTGGTTGCATTTGCTGATTGGTTTGAGGGTAAGTTGTTAACTGCAGCTGGTGTACTTTGTTCTATAGGGGATACTGATGGTTTCGTTGAAGAGGATGCTTCATTGTTGTTGGTGGCTGTCACAGCTGTACTGGGATTGCTTGTGTGACTCAAAAAGCGCAGTTTCTACTAGTTGCTAAGTCGACTAAAAATAGGTTGTTGTTATGTTGTAATGCCATACTGAAATAACTTATCTTACCATAACGTTAAAATAACTTTTCAAGTAAACTAGTTGAAATTTAGTCACCATCGACATAATAAACATTGAATAAATTCAGAATACTTTTCTATCATCAATAAAAAGGCAGAAGAATGCTTTAAATCACAAACTTGATACAAGGTACAAATTTCACAACGGTTTTAAAACTTTCGAGCGGAACTCAATTTTACCTCACTGTTTTTTATGCACCTTCAATCAAAATCTGTTTATAAAGATATAAAAAATAAACAACAAAATAACCCTGTGTTCAGAATGCTCCAAATAATTGCAAGTAGAGTGATTTCTCATCATTTTAAATTCATATATTATGAGAATTATAATATTTTCTTCGTGTTTATGACAGTGCATAGAACAAAAATGATTATTCTGCCTTTCACTATTTTCGTCAAACAGTAGTTTAAAAAAAAAGCAATATCCTGGTTTTATTTATGTTTCATACACTTCTTAAGACTCCATATTGTGTTCGCCATATTCAAGCCAATAGAAGTTTTTTTGGTTGCATTTTCGTTACCATAACGTTGGGAAAACCTACCGATAACTATCTGAATCAATGAAGAAATTATATGTTATAATCTTATAATATCCATGTTATTGCTATATCAATTCACAGTAACGATTCACATATACGCTAACGTATTTATAATGGTTTCGCAACGGAAAATAAACCTATTTTCAACTAGTAGCTAAAAGCATAGCTGTGATTGAAAACATGTTACAATTAAGTAACGATAACTTACAAATGATAGTTAGCTCTATGTTTACGTTATAAAGAAACATTGATGTCACCTTGATTGAATCAGTATAACATAAAAAAACATATTTTAATCCACCTAATGTGTAATGATGCCTTTCTCTTATTACTCATTACATCATAAATATAATCGTGAAATTCGCAAAAACAACTGTTTATTGAATAGAAATAGGATAATTTGTTCGGATCTAATCTCAAAACTCTATAAAACCTGTTTATTATGAAGTTCCGGAACCGAAAGTAGTATCCACAACAAATTAAGGAATTCCGTATGAAACTGTAAGACTGTTCTTTTGAACCTATAAGTTTGTGAAAATCGATTTGGCTATCTCCAAGAAAAGTAAATGAGATCCTTTTTGCAGTTTTTGATCACTATTTCCAATTCTTCCGAAACCGGATTCAGATAAACGGAATAGCCGAAGTTGGTTCGCTGGCTACCAACAAATATGACCTACAAATTGGAACAGTTTTGAATGTAGTCAAACCTATACTTACTATCTCATGCTCTATTTCGATTAAACCAATTAAACGAAATCTAACAACCGAAACGAACCTGTGTTTCTGTTACTTCTGCATATGTAAGTCAAGCTAAACAGCATAAAACATGTAATAGAATTATTATTATTATTATTAGTATTATTATTATTATTATTATTATTATTATTATTATTATTATTATTATTACTATTATTATTATTATTATTATTATTATTATTATTATTATTATTATTATTATTATTATTATTATTATTATTATTATTATTATTATTATTATTATTATTATTATTATTATTATTATTATTATTATTATTATTATTATTATTATTATTATTATTGACATCACTACACAACGTGTACGAAATAGAAAAAAGGCACGCCTTGTTCGTTTTGAGTTTTCTTCTTCTTTCGGTGTTGTACATATTGTAACTCTATATGGCGATTTGAAAACTTTGACACTCATCGCCCTGCAACTGCGGAACCGGAAGTCGGATCCGGATGAAATTTCACAGTAGGTTTAAAGACAGTATGAACTTTAATTCAAATCAATATTTGTGAAAATCGGTTCAAGCATCGCAGAGAAATCGAAGTGAATTTAGTTTCAGGAGTTTTCCTTCTCCACTTTCGGTGCTCTCGGAACAGGAAAAGAGGGGACCAGTAGTGCCGAACTAAGTTTTCATGCCCACAAACTAACAAGCTCTGCAAACTAGAATAATTTATCGGACAGTTTTATGAGATTTGTACCTGTTTTAACCATCGTTCGAAACCGGCAGTTGGATCGTGATAAAATGTTCCACAATTTTTTAGGATATCATAAGACTTGTCATTTTAATCTTAGTTTGCAAAAATCGGTTGAGTTGTTACAGAGATAATTGAGTGTAAACCGGAAGTCACATTCAAATGAAATTCAATAGCAAGTTATGGGACCATAATACATTTATTTGAATCTTAGTTTGTGAAAATCGGTTCAGCCATCTCTGAAAAAAGTGAGTGCTATATCTGGGACTATGAGACCTTTCATTTGAATCTTTGTTTGTGAAAATCGGTTTAGCCATCTCTGAGAAAAGTGAATGCATATTTTTGTTACAAACACACACACACATACACACACACATACATTTGCTCAGTTCATCGAGCTAAGTCGAATGGTATATGACATTCGGCCCTCCGGGCCTCGGTTAAAAAGTCGATTTTCACAGTGATTGCATAGACTTTCTATATGAGAAAGGCAAAACATATTCGTGCTCTTGTTGCACCAGAGTTTGGACTTAGTCGTATCAGAACTAGTTGCGGATTGCTACTTGGGTGTCCAGTTTATCGCATGGCTTACCGTAGTGAACAGCTTTTTGGCAATATTGACATGTGGCCATCTGATTGTCATAGGTAACAAGTGATTTGCACGGGATTCTTGTATCCTGACCAAAAGTCACATAAGAAGGTATAGGTCTCTTCAAGCGCATGCGTAACAAACGTACGCCATTTAGAATACCGGGAAAAAGTTCTTTCACTTTTCTTTTTCGATAGAGAGAATCTCTCCGTATTGGGACATAGTTTTACGAATATAAGGATCGATGACGCTTGAGGGAAGATCATGCACATGTACTTCTATAGCACTATCTTCCATATATACCTGGAATGTTGTACTTAATGTTATCGTGTTCCTCATAGTGCACATTGTTATTGTCTTTTGCGAATTGAATTGCATCCAACTCTTTATAAAACTGGATGTAAACAACATTATTTGTCTTATTGCATTGGAGTAAATGCGCACGTTTAATGTCAAGATGCATTTGCTCTTTAAGCAAACCTTAAAGTTCTCGTTTCGAAGGTCGAATTTTGCACTGCCTGAAGTCAACAATAATTGTATTCTTTCGTAGCGACGCACAATGGGAAAAAAACAGGAAACCCGCAAAGAAATCGAGAACCATGGAAAAAGGCAACAAAAAAGAGGGTTTTCTGTAGTATTCGTTCTGTAACTAGAAAAGAAAACGAGTGTGGTCTACTGAAATAGCTTGATTTTATGTAAAATGTCTGGAAAATCGAATGGAAGAGTATACACTGGCCGCACGAAACGTTTTGGGGGCTATTTTACCCCATTTCCTCAATTTCATGATATCTTATTGTAAATCGTCTTTATATCTCGGTAAAACTTATTGGAAGTTTACTAAATCCAGCTTATCTTATGTAAAAAAAACGTTAAGAATCGAATGCCAGAGCTTATACTGGCCGCAGGAAACGTTTTGGTGGCTAACCCCATAATAAAATTGGGACAAAGGATTTACGTGAGTAATAAAATAATGGTGACATAAAGTTTTTGCACAGTAGGAATTTTTTTATGATTCAGTTTTTCTGGTTTACAAAAACTCAAAACTTCAAACGTGTCCTGGGAAGAGAAAATTTTCATTTTAAACTCCTTGTCTTCGTGCGAATGAATTGTACGACTGGGCTTTTTTCGTTATTATTTTATATATATATATATATATATATATATATATATATATATATATATATATATATATATATATATATATATATATATATATATATATATATATATATATATATATATATATATATATATATATATATATATATATATATATATATATATATAGATATTTCATTTAGAATTACTATATTCGTATGTATAACACTGCGCTTGACTTTTTAAACGGCGTAAGCCATTAAAAACTTTTTATTTTCAATATCTCAAGAATCGCTGCTTCTTGGAGGAAGGTCGTTATGATCCAATTTATTTCCTTTAATCGGCGTGAGTGTTTAAGTGACTATTTTTCTTAAAAAAAACTTGATGTTTCGCATATATAGATGAATTGATTTGGCTGTAACATCATTGTTTTTCATCTCACACTAATAAAAATTTCTTCGAATGTGGCCAAAGTGGAGTTAAAAATACTTTTTAAAAAACTTGTTTTAATCCACCTAATGGTGTCGTTCAAACTATCGATGAGAAAAGTGAGTAAAATCCTTTTTGGCATATATGACAGAGCTGAATTGGTGTCTCCATCCGTGCAAAACAAATGTTTTTTCATACTGAAATCGTATGCAAAATTTCATCCGATGTGATACCAGGCATCACCACTTTTAGCTTTGTAAATCAATATGTTTCGTGGTTAAATTCGAACATTTTTAATCTGTTAATTCAATAATCAAAATAATTAGAGCTAGTTAAGCTGCTGATCGAACAATGATACCTTGAGTAGGCCTTGGATGGTTCACCCTCGGACGATAGAAACCAGGAAATACCCAAACCAAATGAAACCGGGTGCTATCAGTTTGATCGTGTGGTTTCCGATATCAAGAAAAAACAACATTCACAAACAGGAAGAAAATCAGATGCTCACTCCGATTCAATAAATCCACCTTGTTTCTTCTTCGCTGAACAACTGAGACGATCAGGTTACAGAGATGCGGTTCGGCTGAAAGGCAAAAATACAAAATATAGAAGACGGAAAACAGTTTTGTTCCATATTCGTTGTACCCTCTTCGTTTTGCCTATCTTTGGCAAGATTGTTTGACCAAATGGTTTTCCGGTTGGCAAAAAAAAAGAAACATCCGGACCAAGGTGCAAAAGAAGGAAATGCATTATTGATTTTGTCTCGCAACCTGTGGCTTGATTTATTGGGCTTCAAGCCAAGTTGTGCACATTTTATTAAGTTCGGGAAGGCCGCCAAGAATTTTGTCATTCAAATAGCAAGCCCGGACTTTCATAATGTGATCGATGTTCAGATACGCATTTTTCGAATAAGATCACTCATCCGAAACTAAACTGGTGACACCCACGATACCACGAGAGCAAAGTGTGAGTATAAATCGTCAGGAGAATTTCTCTGCATAACAGATGCGGTCCAGGCAAGTATCGCGTTACGCACCAAATATAGTATCAGCCATGCAAATCATTTTTCAAGCGCTGTAACACGAAAGAAGATTTTTTTTTCGGAACAGACTAATACTAAAGAACAGTCGCTTTGCCTATAAATGTCGTCATCTTGTTGGCCAGCGGTTTTAACAAATTCTTAGAACCTGCAACAATCAATCAACTGACCACGAACCAAACAGTGTTCCTTGCAATGATTGCTAGATGTAACCAACACAGGAGAGGGAGAAAGTGTGCAGCCCATAAAATATTGAAATTCCATTTCACTTATTACAAAGCCCATTATTGCTGTTTATGGTAATATTGCCATTTTCAACGCAGAAGCAATTCCCCCGTGGGTACCCGAAGTAAGAAATATTCGTCGTAGAAAATTTATTCCCAGCAGGCAGCGATTCCCTACATCCAGGCAAGCTTTATCTTGTTCAAGAAAGATACACCTCTGCCGAATTGTTGCAGACAGACTTGGCCACGGGGTGGTGCGGATGGTTGCATACAATATTCATGACGTAGAAGTTCGCTCGCTATCGCAGTTCGTGCTGCTGTGGGTAAGCACTTGCTGCTCCATAGAAGTGTCTACCTATGGCGAAACTTCCCGTTTTACCTTGGGGACTCACCTGCGCCTGAATGTGGATGCACTTCGGAACATGGATAGTAAGATTGAGAGTGTGTACCGCCCGTTCCCCGGGAGAAAATGAAAAATTTTCCCTATCGTTATTATTCCGTACAAAGCGAACTTCCTGGTGGGAGTTACCGCCGAGATAAACACTTTAGTCGTTTCTGTGTTTTCCCATACCACTCGCGATTCTGAAATATTCAATTCTTCGCATATATTATGGAGCTGACTGTGACTGATTTTACATGTGTTTTATGGTAAATAAATTTCATTTTACTTAGTCGCGACAAGTTCTATTGAGGAAGAGATTTGTTCATCCTTTGGAGTTAATTCAGTAAGCCTACATGGTTTGGGATGATGACTTTGGTTTCATTTGAACTTTCGAATGATGAGTATTGACAATAAAACTTGGAATAGGTAATGTCAGAGACATAACCGCGAGGACTGCATACAAGATGTGTATAGATAGTAATCGATTTGATACCGTTTGACCGTTTAAAATTTATAGTATTAGGACAGTTAGGATTTCGTTTGTAGCTTTTTCACAAAGGGGCGGTCCCACGGCTCGCAAAAATAGCAAACAATTTTGATGTCGATTATGTCGTTTCGGATTTGCATATTTCAGTGAAATGAACTATAAAAATGCTGCCGGGTTACATTTCTGGCTTTCAGAAGGACCAAACTGTAGAACTCTCTACGATATTAACATCCAAACGCTCGGGAGGGATTTTCAACGAATTTATTTTTTCAAAAAATCATAATTCTTGATACCGTTGATCAATTTCGATGCGTCCAGTGTCAAAAAAACCAGATTTTCTTCTAGTCCATGCTGACTCATACGGAACCGCAGCGGTCCAAAAACACCGGAGTTATTCCAGATGGGTATGTCTGTTCTGCCGTTAGAAGTTTTTGATACATAAAAATTTATATAAGTATGGGATTAATATGGAAATTGTATAAAATGTGAAGGATTTACTAGAACTCATAAAATACAATGTCCAATTCCGGTAAATCCGGATTG
Organism: Malaya genurostris; assembly: GCF_030247185.1. Taxonomy (NCBI): domain Eukaryota; kingdom Metazoa; phylum Arthropoda; class Insecta; order Diptera; family Culicidae; genus Malaya; species Malaya genurostris. The sequence goes on along the minus strand of NC_080572.1, from coordinate 56,487,480 downwards.
TGGTCCCATAAAATTGTGCTTGAAATTTGACATGGCATTTCATCTCAGGACTTTTCAAGTAGTTGGAAGGCTTTCAAAACTAATTTGGGAACTACATTTTAGTATTTGTTAGCTGATCTGCAGATTTTCGAGATTTTTATGTAAATTCAAAGTACTTTCCACTTAGAGCTGTTTGATCAACTACTTTTAGCCACCTTCATAACATACTTCTAACGGCAGAACAGACATACCCCAACGCGATCTGGAATAACTCAGGTGTTTTTGGACCGCTGCAGCTCCGTATAAGTCAGCATGGACTAGAAGAAAATCTGTTTTTTTTGACACTGGACGCATCGAAATTGATCATCAAAATATCAAGAGTTATGATTTTTTGAAAAAATGAATTCGTTGAAAATCCCTGCCCGAGCGTCTGGGTGTTAAACACTGTTCGGAACATTTTTTATTGAACGCGATGCTGCAAAATGATAGCTAACGTTCGTTTGGTGTAAATTTCGCATAGCGAAAAGTGCACCAAGCTTCAAATAATTCAAGATTTGCACTAAACAGATGTTTTGCCTTTCTCATATAGAAAGGTTATGCAATCACTTGAAAAACCGACTAGTGTCATATACCATTCGACTCAGTTCATCGAGCTGAGCAATGTCTGTGTATGTGTGTGTATGTGTGTGTATGTATGTGTGTGTATGTGTCAAATAATCTCACTAGGTTTTCTCGGAGATGGCTAAACCGATTTTGACAAACTTAGATTCAAATAAAAGGTCTCGTGGTCCCATACGGAATTCCTGAATTTCATCCGGATCCGACTTCCGGTTCCGGAATTATAGGGTAATGTGTGTTCAATATTGCACACCGCACCGTCACTTAAACCGGCGAAACAAAACACGTAAAAAAATTTCTAAACTGGTCTCAAAACTACACAAATCAATAGTCATTATCAGTAGACAACTAAACAAACCAATTCCGGCTATCCTGGTTCCCGGTATCCGGTTCCGAAAGTACCGGAAATAGTGGTCATACATACCAAAATGGATCTCACTCACATTTCTCAGCGATGGTTTGACCGATTTCCGCAAAATAAGATTCAAATGAAAGATCTTCCGGTCCCATACGAAATTCATGAATTTTATCCGGATCCGACTTCCGGTTCCGGAGTTATAGGGTAAAGTGTGTTAAATATTGTAAACCGTCACTTAAACTGGCGGATTGAAAACCCTAAAAAATGTTATAAACTGTACTCTAAACCGTTATTCCCAATCTTAGGGTCAATTGAAAGGTCTTATGGTCCTACCAAAAATTACTGCATATTTTCGGAAGCGACAAATATTTAAATCGTAATTAGGAGTGCGTACTAGTAGAGTTTGTACATCATGTTAATTGGTGGCCGTACGAAACGACTTCGATTATACCGGTTCTCGGGTTCCGGTGCCGGAAGTGCATATAATAGTGAACCCACTTCGTTTTGTTAAGAATGACCTACGCAATCAAAGCACTGTTTTATTCTGTATGTTATACTAGTTAATGCGCAAACAATCTTTTGGTTTCTTTCAAAAACCGAGGAAAAATTTTTTGAATGGAATACCACAATATTATACATGAGAAAGGCATCATTACACCACTAGGTGGATTAAAACAGGTTTTTTACCTTCGATTTGCAAAGATGCAATCTCAATAGTTAACATTTAGAGCCATGAAGACGGTTTATTTTGTATAATTTTCTCAATTGTTGTGCACTTTTCGTTTTCTTTTTCTCCAATGCAAACGACTATCAGCAAGATGATGCAATCATGCAACTTACACTGCGAATGTCAACCAGCAGATATGCTCACAGAAGAACTAGTAGTTGTTTTTCTGCGTTTAGGCTTGAGAAACGACACCTCATATTCGCCAATGACTGAGGCACCAGTTAAATAATGCCGGGGCGCTCTGCGCACTCGATGTGCCTCCGTTCATGGATTATCATAGACTGAAACTAGCACTTCACTATTCAAACAATGTTTTCGTAATAAACGTGATGTTAGTAGCAATTTTACATCTTTTTCATTCGTTTAGTGAAAGAATTAGAGACAAAACTCAATCAGGGAAACATTTATTAGGAAATCAAATCTGGAGTAATTTCGTCACACTTTCGTGTCGTGAAATTTTGAAAATGCACTCAAGTGAACATAGTAAAGTAAGACGTAGTCCTACGTCAAAAAAATCAACATTTAATGTTTTTTGTCGTGAATACGACTTACTTTACTATGGGGTGCCTTTTCAAAATTTACCCTCTGAGAAAGTGATAAGTTTTTGATCGTGAATATTTATAGTTGTATCTAACGAATCAACATAATTTTTGCTACATGCTATCGGAAATATGATCACAATTTTATGATAAAATTTTCAGTTGTGTGACATAATCTCAAATAATTCAAAATTAAACTTTTCTGAAATGTTTGGTATAAACGAGTATCAAAGAGGATAATTTATAAGGCGCGTTTGCCTTTCTCGTATTTTGAAAACTCATAGCCCAGTGATCTGTAGAAGGATTTATATAATCAAACTACCAGTAGAATCGAAAATTTTCAACTTGAACGTGTATTGCAACAACATTGAAGAAGAGAACAAAATATCTGCTGCTGTAAACAAATCGTTCGAGAAAAATGTTCCGAAAAGTGGTGAATATCGTAGTGAGTTCCTCAATTTGGTCCTTATGAATGCTAGAAACGAATCCCTACAGCATATTGAAAGTTTCTTTCAATAAATTATGCAAATCCGAAATGAAATAATCTACATTAAAATTTTGTATGCGGCTATTTCTATAGCCGTTAGGACCGCCCATTAGTGAAAAAGCTACAAACGAAATCACGTAAAAGAAAACTCTTAACAAAAATTAGATCAGTTTGGATTCTATCGCCACTGAGAGCAGATGTATTTTGTGTCGTTTGCAAAGCTAGTTCCGCTTCCGACAAGAGCTATTACGTCACAGCTGCCAGTCATTTGCATTGATGAAAAAACAACGGTGGAGAGCATTACACAAAATCAGCCGTTCTAATGGCTCTAAAAGTTTTCTAAAGAACTATCGCAAATCGAAAGGAAATATCCTCAGTTTAGTGCAAATCTAGATCAGTTTGGTTAGATTTGTGCACTTTTCACTGTGTGAAATTCATAGTAATCGAGATCAAGTGAAGCCTTCTTTGTTTTCGCGGAAAGTGTGAAAGAGGGGAATGCTTGCATAATTCATACAATTGATCAACTAATTGATAGTCGGAAGTGTTAAGGAACATGTCAGTTGTTTTCGTATTCACGACATCCAGTTATGTCTCTGACATTACTGACCCGCCTTTTTTATTCGTACAAGAAGCACATATCGACATAAACATTTCAAAAGTGCTCAAAAGCAATTGACGGATTCTCTTTGTTTATGGCTGGGTTTTTTGGTTTGTACAAAAAAGTACATGTTTAATTTCTATTTCTTCACATATTAAATACCACGATCAAAAGTTCTCGGATCATGAACTATCTGATCTCTTTTGGCTAAAATCGAAACGTAAGGCACATTACATTTGTGGATATATAGCTTCACGGACATTGATGTTGCTATGGTCTTTACTTGCAGTATACATAGCGAGTCTCTACAATTAATTTAAATTTAACATGTTGAATCATCAGTAAAGTATTGAAATATTGTGGTTTTGAACAACGACGCGGAAACCATGCTTTTTCTAAACAGTTAGTTGTTTATTACTCGGGATATGCTTTCATACTTTTTTACACAGATAATTGAGAATCCGTCAACAGTCAAATATATGTCATATTAAAATCTAGAAAATACTTCTAAAAATAGTGTATACCTTTCAAATAAATTAATTTAAAAGTGCACAGGATAATATTGCGTAGAATCAATACAGTCTGTGATATTTCTTTGAACATTAAACTGAGTAGTTAGGTAAGTACATTTTTATGTATTTTTTTTAGATGGTGTTCATAATCGAATATATTTTACGGTTTTTTTCATTGATATCGAAATGTTATTCTAACAACAACAAATATATCAAAAATACAACAATCCTTTCAGTTGTAATTGTTAAAATCATTACTTTGGTGTTTCCCAAATAAAAGATGTGACCGCACTTAGTCCGTTCGTGGCCTTATTAAATATTTGTCAGTCGGATTATTGATAAACACAATTAGTTTCAAACTATTAGGTAAATATCTCACCGAATCAAGTACACGTGCATTCATTCTAATACCTGTTTTTTCCTATCAGTTAATTAATCACTTCATTTGGTCCGACTTCCGGTTACGGAGTTACAGAGTGATTAGTGTAAAAAATGCAATTTTAAATTACCAATTCAAAGCGATGACAGGATCGATTTTCGGGAACATAGGTTCAATTGAAAGGACTTAAGGTCCCATACGTAATTCGAAAAAATGACGGAATGCCTTGAACCAACTTCCGGCTCCAGCAACATAAAATGTTAAAAATTTTCATAATGAAAAAGTTTCATCAAAAAACAATTACAAAACCATTACAATGCCACAACATTTTTCAAAATCGGTTGTAAAATGCTGGAATTATAGCAAAATTAAGGTAAAAAGGGAATTTGGCGTATTTAGGGACTTGTTTTATAAAAAATTTATATTTCATGGAAAAAATTTACCAAACTCAAATATTATTGGCTGAACCTATTTTAACAAGGTTAGGCTACTATTAGGCCAATGATCAAGTATGATGATCGAATGGCTCACTTTTGATTTCAGGAATATAATGATATAAGTGACATAACCGACAAAACAGGTTGTTTTTTTTACCGCTCAATCGTTTCAGAGATAACTGAGTCGATTTTAACAGGCTTAGGTTTTTTAAAGCTACTATCAGGTAATTGCTCGAGTTTGAAGATCAAATGGCACGTTACTTTTCGTTCCGGAGATATCATAGCATAAGTGACGTAACCGACAAAACTCATTGTGTTTTTACTGCTCAATTTTCTCAGAGATGGCTGATCCCATTTTAACAGGCTTAGGCTTGTTTAAAAGTTAGCTTTGCGCTATTAATCAAGCTCGAAAATAAAAGGGCTGTTCGAAGATCAAATGACTGTCGGATTCTCCGGAGATATAATAGTTAAGTGACATAAACGACAAAACAGCCCATCAGCTTATGTTAAAATGAAAGGCTCTACGGTTCCATTGGTTGCTGTTAAATTTCATCCTGATCCGACTCTCGGTTCCGGGACCACAGGATGAAGTGGTGTTGAAACTGGAAAACCGTCATTTAGAGCGACGTACAAAAAAAAATTAGTGGAAATTCTCCAAAATTTTGCTTATGTTAGTTTATTCCCAAACAAACTTTCTAGTTTTTATTCTATTTTCAAATATTGATATTTGAAGATATTTATGAACATATGAGAGCGGCAATGAAAATGACACTTCTGGTCAAAAGCGACTGGAAATCATGTTAAATATTGCACAACAAACAATTTCTAACCGTTGAAAATGTATTGAAAAAGTCCAAAAAGTGGAAAATGGGTTGAGAAATTGATTCATTTTTAGAATCCTAATCGGTAAAATCATGGGTTAATCCGGTTCGACTGCAAAACCAGATCGATTTGGCAATAAGGTAACAAACTCGATCAGCATCTAACGGGGGATAAATGACATGTGAATGAAACTATGTAATGAAAATCGCGAAAATGTTACCACAGAGACTGAACTCAAACCCGTAGCTAGTTCCGAGCAAAACCGGTTCAGGATACAATCAAAGCAAATAGGTGAGAGCTGCTATCCCACCTGCCGTATTTACCAGATTTTGCTCCTTCCAACTATCATTTGGTTTCACTGATCTCTTCATTTTCTACGACAAAGCCGAAAATTGCACGTCAGATTGGTTTGCTTCAAAAGCCGAACATTTCCACAAAAAATGTCAGATAGGTGTTCAAGATGTGTATAAAGTTATGGTTAATACTTTGATTTTTTGCCTTTCTCATATAGAAAGGTTATGCAATCACTTGAAAAACCGACTACTAGTGAAAATTGGCCCGGAGGGCCAAGTGTCATATACCATTCGACTCAGTTCATCGAGCTAAGCAATGTCTGTGTGTGTATGTATGTGTGTGTGTATGTGTCAAATAATCTCACTAGGTTTTCTCGGAGATGGCTGAACCGATTTTGACAAACTACAATTCAAATGAAAGGTCTCGTGGTCCCATACGGAATTCCTGAATTTCATCTGGATCTGACTTCCAGTTCCGGAGTTATAGGGTAAAGTGTGTTCAATATTGTACACCGTCACTTAAACCGGCGAAACAAAAAACGTAAAAAATTTTCTAAACTGGTCTCAAAACAACACAAATCGATAGTCATTATCAGTGGGCAACTAAACAAACCGATTTCGGCTATCCTGGTTTCCGGTATCCGGTTCCGGAAGTACCGGAAATATTGGTCATGTATACCAAAATGGATCTCACTCACTTTTCTCAGCGATGGATTGACCGATTTTCACAAACTTAGATTCAAAAGAAAGGTCTCGTGGTCCCATACGGAATTCCTGAATTTGCTTCGGATCCGACTTCCGGTTCCGGAATTATAAGGTAAACTGTGTTCAATATTGTACACCGTCACTTAAACCGGCGAAACAAAAAACGTGAAAAATTTTCTAAACTGGTCTCAAAACTACACAAATCGATAGTCATTATCAGTGGGCAACTAAACAAACCGATTCCGGCTATCCTGGTTTCCGGTATCCGGTTCCGGAAGTACCGGAAATTGTGGTCATACATACCAAAATGGATCTCACTCACTTTTCTCAGCGATGGATTGACCGATTTTCACCAACTTAGATTCAAATGAAAGGTCTCGTAGTCCCATACAGAATTCCTGAATTTGCTCCGGATCCGACTTCCGGTTCCGGAATTATAGGGTAAAGTGTGTTCAATATTGTACACCGTCACTTAAACCGGCGAAACAAAACACGTAAAAAATTTTCTAAACTGGTCTCAAAACTACACAAATCGATAGTCATTATCAGTGGGCAACTGAACAAACCGATTCCGGCTATCCTGGTTTCCGGTATCCGGTTCCGGAAGTGCCGGAAATTGTGGTAATATATACCAAAATGGATCTCACTAACTTTTCTCAGCGATGGTTTACCCGATTTTCACAAACTTAGATTCAAATGAAAGGTCTCGTGGTCCCATACGGAATTCCTGAATTTCATCAGGATCTGACTTCCGGCTCCGGAGTTATAGGGTAAAGTGTGTTCAATATTGTACACCGTCGCTTAAACCGGCGAAACAAAACACGTAAAAAAATTTCTAAACTGGTCTCAAAACTACACAAATAGTCATTATCAGTGGGCAACTAAACAAACCGATTCCGGCTATCCTGGTTCCCGGTATCCGGTTCCGGAAGTGCCGGAAATTGTGGTCATATATACAAAAATGGATCTCACTCACTTTTCTCAGCGATGCACAGTGGTTCAAAAGCGCAATTTCACGCTCTTAATTGATAACTCATAGGATCGTGGTTTTTGAGGTACAGTATCTTCAGCAAAGTTGCTCAGAATGATAGACGCCATCTTTTGGCAAATTTTATTTATGTGATTAATCCCCCTAAAAGTGAGATAAAAATTTTGTTTTAGCTCAAGGCCAACATACGGCCTAAGCTACTTCGACAAAGTTGTGCAGAAAATTATTTTAAACAAGTTTGCTGAAGGTACTATTCCCGTAACTTGAGTGTAATTCAAGATATAATGTATTTTCTGAAAAGGGTTTCCAAAAACCAGTTTTTGTAAGAAAACATATATATTTTCATTTTATATGAGTTTTTCATGTTATACAAAGTTTTTCGTCTTTAAAAACTGTACAACTTTCTCGAACATACTATGCTGCTATCATTTCAGTTTAATGAAATAGAGCAATTTTTCATGTTTTTTTACACAAAATTCTAACTTGTCTATTATCAAAAGGCGCAGGAAGGTGCAGATGAGACTGCTTACATATTAAACTACTTCAAAAGAGCTTTCATACCGTGGTTGAATTACTCGTCTGCGATCGTCTGCAAGCGGGATATGTTCTTTTCAAATATCCTTGTCCTTGACATTTGCAATGATAAAGTTTATTGTATATCAGATCAGAGCTCAGTATATATTCATTACCATGGAAACTCTCACAATAAAACGTTTTTAAGGACATCGAAGTCTACAAATAGAAAAGTTTAGTAATAATTACAGACGGTTTTTTGAAAGTAACTGTCCGACGTTTTTTAAAAGTGAGATAAGAAGCCACGACTTTGAAAAAAGTCAATTATCATGTCGAATTACGTTATGTCATTTTTTGATAAGTTTTTTTTCTGTAGAAAAGCTCTGCGGATAAATATCCTCTATTGATCAATTAAAGTGGAGATCGATAAACGCTTGCTATATTGTATTGTTCATAATGATTAAGAAGTTTCTTTCATACAGATTTCGAGAGTATTATACACGCGAGCAATCCAGATCACTTACGAATCGGGATCCCACGAATTGGTAATTAGTTTCATTGGATCCTTTGATTACAAATATTCTTGAATGGCCAAAACAGTCCAAGAAGAATCTGTCGAACGATGCTAAGGGTCTTTGAGTTGGTTAAGAACATTGTCAGCTATCATAAAATAAATACAAATAACTAAAAAATGAGTTTTGATCATACTTTTCTCTACCAGAAGATGACATAACTTAGTTCGATTTGATGATGACTTTTTTAAAAGTCGCGACAAAGCAGTTACTAAACTATTCAATTTATAGACTTCAATGTGCACAAAAAAATAATATTTTGTGGCAAGTACCATAGTGATGAATATATACTGAACTCTGATCTGATATACAATAAACTTTATCATTGCAAGAACATATCCCGCCTGCAGACGATCGCAGACGAGTAATTCAACCATGGTATGAAAGCTCTTTTGAAGTAGTTTAATATGTAAGCAGTCTCATCTGCACCTTCCTGCGCCTTTTGATAATAGACAAGTTAGAATTTTGTGTAAAAAAACATGAAAAATTCCTCTATTTCATTAAACTGAAATGATAGCAGCATAGTATGTTCGAGAAAGTTGTACAGTTTTTAAAGACGAAAAACTTTGTATAACATGAAAAACTCATATAAAATGAAAATATATATGTTTTCTTACAAAAACTGGTTTTTGGAAACCCTTTTCAGTAAATACATTATATCTTGAATTACACTCAAATTACAGGAATAGTACCTTCAGCAAACTTGTTTGAAATAATTTTCTGCACAACTTTGTCGAAGTAACTTAGGCCGTATGTTGGCCCTGAGCTAAAACAAAATTTTTATCTCACTTTTAGGGGGATTAATCACATAAATAAAATTTGCCAAAAGATGGCGTCTATCATTCTGAGCAACTTTGCTGAAGATACTGTACCTCAAAAACCACGATCCTATGAGTTATCAATTAAGAGCGTGAAATAGCGCTTTTGAACCACTGTGCGATGGTTTGACCGATTCTCACAAACTTAGATTCAAATGAAAGGTCTCGTGGTCCCATACGGAATTCCTGAATTTCATCCGGATCTGACTTCCGGTTCCGGAGTTATAGGGTAAAGTGTGTTCAATATTGTACAACGTCACGTAAACCGGCGAAACAAAAAACGTAAAAAAATTTCTAAACTGGTCTCAAAACTACACAAATCGATATTCATTATCAGCGGGCAACTAAACAAACCGATTCCGGCTATCCTGGTTTCCGGTATCCGGTTCCGGAAGTACCGGAAATATTGGTCATATATACCAAAATGGATCTCACTCACTTTTCTCAGCCATGGATTGACCGATTTCCACAAACTTGGAATCAAATGAAAGGTCTTCCGGTCCCATACGGAATTCCTGAACTTCATCCGAATCCGACCTCCGGTTCCGGAGTTATAGGCTAAAGTGTGTTCAATATTGTACACCATCACTTAAACCGGCGGAACAAAAACCGTAAAAAATGTTATGAACTGGACTCTAAATCGTTATTCCCAATCTTAGGGCCAAATGAAAGGTCTTATAGTCCTACCAAAAATTACTGCATATTTTTGGGTTCAACAAAAATTTAAACCGTCGTTTGGAGTACGATGGCAAATCGTATAAAAACTCGTGAAGTTTGAACGTTATGTTAGTTGGTGACCGTACGAGCCGAATTCGATTATACTGGTTCTCGGGTTCCGGTGCTGGAAGTATATATAATAGTGAACCCACTTCGTTTTCTTAAGGATGACCTACGCAATCAAAGCACTGTTTTATACTGTATGTTAAACAATCTTTTGGTTTATTTTTTTTTTTTGAATCGAATACCCCAATATTATACATGAGAAAGGCATCATTACACCACTAGGTGGATTAAAACAGGTTTTTTATGTGGAACACATCTTTATTTTCTATGTAGGGGTGTTAATCAGAAACTCAAAGAAAAATAGTCGTAGAAATATGGTCAGGTTTTAAACACTTACTGCTCAGTATATTTTGTATCAGTTATTAATATTATTTCATTATTTGAATGGAAATATTTCTAAGATTCGTATTTTCAATTGTAAATGATTGAAATTTTGATTAGTAGCGAGCAGTGTCGTATTTTGTCTGCTAAAAATCTCCGGCATACCGGATTTTCCTGCCTGTTTTGAAGCAGTAAGCGATATATCAAAGTGAAAGCATCTGATTGCTCAATCGATACAGTGATGATCAAGTTTATCGCTTCAACCGAAATCAGAGAATGGTAGAGAAACTTAATGCTATAAAAATAACCGCTTGCATACAAAACTTGAACACAAGCTTGGCGAAAAGAAGCTTAAATATCAAAATCGTTTTGCAAGTATGGTCAAAGATATAATTGCATACATTTGGGATATTGGTGTAATTCCGTCGGCTGCTCGGTTTTGGTTCCTAATCAAGATCAATCTAAACAGACTCTCGTGCAATTGCGGATTCAAAAGTGTGACGATTTATCGAACTGTTTGATTGTTGATCATTAGAACTTTCGGTTGCCTTGTTCCACATCAATGGCTCGAAGAACCCCAAGGGGCTGATCCTTGTAGGTTTTTAATTTGGAACTCAGTGTTTTATATTCACAAAAAAACACTCACATCATGCCTGTATACCTGATGTTTGGTCGTTATGTTACCGCACCCACAGACCGCCTGCCACTCCGAGTACTTTTTGACAAATTATTCGACCTCCATCTTCTGAAACTTCTCCGGAACATCATTCTGGCAGGCCGAAGATCTGCTAGGCGTCCGCTTTAATGTACGTCTCGTCCTCCATTACGATGCATTTCGGCTCCACCTACCATTCGCGGTTCAGCTTCCTGGCGCGGGATTTGGTCATCGTATTCTGATTATCGGTTCGGTTAGATCTTTTCATAATCTTGAAGACATGAAGTTCGGCCGCGTCATTGCCTGTTGGATGAATCAGATGGACGAATTGACGTTTTTGGTTTCGCGCCGAATCAAAAGAATCGGATTGTGTTAGAAACAATCTCTCATTTTTCTTGCAGGGTAGCATTACTTTGATTTGCGGAATCGTCTGAGTGTCCTTGAACGATTTTACCGATCGGAACACGATCGAATTTTCAATACCCAACTGTTTCACGATTCATCTGAAGGTCTGACCTGGATTTTCATTTTCCGCTTACAATTTTTTTTGTTGAAGCACTCGATAACCACTTGATAGATTGTAACTGAATTTTGCACATTTAAACATTACACTTTGTACTAGTTGTTTCTAAATTTCTTTAGTTTTTTTTCCAATACAAAGTTATACAAAAAAAAGTGTTGCATATTTTCCCAGTACAGTCTTGAACTAAGCGTTACTTCTAAAAAGTTTTTTTTTAAATCAATGGAAGACAAATCATTTACTGTGTCATTTATTTTATGTTAACATAAAATAACATGTAGTGAAAATAATTTTCTCTGTTTAATCCCAAGTATCATGCACTTGCTTCAATATTCAATAACAGCTGTTTTTGATCAGTCACGGGAGATCAACTTTGAGTTAAATTCTAGCTTACATCTTTGTTCCTGGATTGGCTTTTTTCGAAACTGAAATACAGAGTATAATTGCTTTCCCCTAAAGTGCCTGTTTGTATTTATCAGAATATCTTCAATGCTACCTACTGAAACTTCAGAAGGTGAAATATAAATACATTTCCATCTGTACGCACAAATCACTTTATTTACTGCTAGTTGGTGCCTACAATTTGAACTGTTCCACTGAGATGAAGGATGAAACTGTCGCCCATAAACGATTCCCCTGATACCATTAGAGAACGGCATGATGTCTTAAACGCATTTCGGTCGCTGCAGTGCGTCCCGATTCTCCAACGCTGCCTTTATTATAACGTTCTATTTAGAGCATTGAAAGTTCTCTCACCAGCAGGACTGCCTCTTACCGTAACGTCGCATAATACTGGTTCTGGTTACTCATCTGAATTGGATGGCTAAAAAACAAACAAAAAAATGATAATACTATTCACAATCTAATGTAGCGATTTGTCATTGCTGCGAGAAGGTTTTTTTTCGTAAATCACCTTTAGAGCGGTCATCTTTTCAACAAGGATCATTCAAATTCACCGTATACTACGGTACCCGGAAATCCCACCGCCAAGGTTAAGCAACAACAGGGGTCATGTTTCCGTGAAGGCACGTTCTGCTTTTCTGTAAGTATGGATTTTCATGTTAATGTACATGTATGTCAAAAAGGTCTCTCTATTTTCGGATTGTGGCGACTCCACTAATATGTATAGAAACACCTCTGCAGTGCCGTTTTCGAACAATGTCCTGGAATGCATAATTAGTATGTTCACCCTCCAGAAACTGACAGCCGCATAAATATATTTAGATGGAAATCACACTCATAAAGCACTTAACCGAAACGCATCCTGGCTGATGGAAAAAAGGGAACACTTCCGTGCTCAGCCGTAGGAATACGCATACGACACAGTTGGCATTTTAGCCGAAAAGTGTGACCATGATCATGCGTTTTTGAGTTCTACCCCATTCGCTACTTGTGCAGATAATCTATGTGCACCCGTAAAGTACCCGAGAAACGTGAGATGCTCGTTGATTTACTGCTTAAGTTTTCGGAAAAATAATATATGCTAATTGCATAAATTATTCCACTAATGGAAAGGGAATTACTTTTGCAGGGAAGCGCCAGCTGTGCGTAAGCTTGCTGAAAAAAAAATATTTAGTTGCCCGACTCGCCATCTCGAGATCTAGAGTGCAAAACTTTCCTTCCATTCGAGTGTCGCCTTCCGAAACACATTGTCAGGAAGTACTTTTTCAATTATTTCAACCTTTCCCCGATGGAACACGTATCCTCGATTAACAGATGGTTAGTTTTTGTACGCCTCGAACCAATTACCTGGACTGATTTTTTCATCCAGTAGATGCTTAACTCGAAACAACTCAATTGTCTTGCGGAACTCAGAATAAAAATCATCACGAAGGAAGAGTAAGGAAAATCAGACTTCTTTAGTTAGATGCACGCGAACGAGGGAATTGCAACTGCAGTGGAAGCACGGATCTTGGGACTGCCAAGGGTTCGAGATCTTGTTTTGCCTTTCGCGGCGTTGCAGTAGGTGTCACCAGAAATCGTTTCAATCAGTTTTGGTTGCGCCAGAGAGAGAAATTCATCAAAGTGATTAAGCTGAAGTGGATCCATTCGTTTGTTAAGCATGATTATTGACTGATTGAGGTAGGTAGAACAGAGTGAGTAATGAAAAGTATTAGCTAGCTAATCTATCTAATGATCTAATAAGCTGCAAAAAGTGTGCATAATAAAAGTAACAATTCGAAAATGATTACAATCGGTTTTGCAACAAACGCTTTTGAAATATTTTCTAGACACAGAGCATGTGATTCAACTAAAAATCGATAAATTTGACAACACAAAAAGTGAAAGAAACGAGCAAATTTCCGGTTCACTCACTAAACGCCTAGAATTTGGCGCACAATGCGACTCCGAATATTACCGGTAGATGATTTATTAATTAAAACCAACCCCTTGTCGACCGTTATATCATTATATCTAAAACTCATTGACCCACCCTTCCTCCGCGTTGCAGTCATTTGTATTTATTGCGTATACTCTATGCACGAGTTCACTTTCCTAATAGTTCTTAGCAGATTTCCGACTCCCGATAAGGGCTGAACACGAAGAAACATATATCACTGGGCCATGTTTTCGTGTTTCCCCTTTCTCAAGCCGACAGGCGGTAAGGTCAAAACGTGTTCGGGTGGAACACGCTTCGAGCGTTCGATAGCACGTGCGAACTCGTGCTGACTGAAAAATATCTACGTACAGTTCGGTTCATTTACTAACTACTTCCATATCTAAAGACTGTCCCAGAAAGTATGGACGCAACCAAAAACCGCTGCCATTTCGCAATGGTTCAGAATCTGTCAATTTTTATGGCTGCGTCCTCTTGTTTACACTCTTCTCTAATCACTTGTGCAGTTGTTGATTCGTTTTCATTAATTTGTTTCGAAATGCGTGGACTTTAAGCAGAACAACGTCGACAAATTGTATACAAATAGTGCACAGAATGCGGACTGTCACTGAGAAAGATAGCAAAAATGGATGGAGTAAGTGAAAAAGCCGTGCGAAATGCAATCAGGAAATTCGGTGAGGATAACACCTTTGAGGATAAACCGAAAACGGGTCGAAAACAAGGTCCGCGTTCGAGCAAAAGAAGGAGGTTTCAGTTCGTGATGTGGCCAAAAAAGTGGGCTCTTCGAAGTCAAATGTTCTTCGTGCTTAAGAACTCTTGAATCTTCGAATCTATAAGAAGCAGAAACAACCTATACGTAGTCCGAAACAAGAAGCATCGATCAGACCGAGGATTCGAAAGCTGTACAATACGATTCTTGCTGGAAATTTGAACCGCATAATCATGGACGACGAAACCTACGTGAAACTCGATTACAAATCCTGGCCGGGACCACAATATTATACGGTGCGAGAAGGGCAAGTGTTCAACCAGTCCGAGGCATCGATTGAAATCGAAAAATTTGGTAAGAAAGCAAGCAATTTGTAGCTGCGGTAAGATTTCGAAACCCTTCATCACCACTGCTTCAATGAACAGCGAAATATGCATCAAGGAATGTTTACAAAAACGACTTCTACTCATGATTCTAAGCCACAAGGATCCTGTTGTCTTCTGGCTGGATCTTGCTTCTTGCCACTACTCGAAATCAACGGTAGAATGGTATACTACCAAAAATGTCACATTCGTCCCAAAAGACATGAATCCACCAAATTGCCCACAACTTCGACCATTTGAGGAATTTTGGGCATTAACGAAGGCACATCTTAGGAAACATGTCTCGGTAGCCGAAACCATTCAACAGTTCGAAAAAGATTGGAAAAAAGTGTCAAGAATTGTCGCCAAGAAGTCTGTATGGAATTTAATGAGGAACGTTCGCAAGAAGGTGCGTCAGCTAGTCTACAATGGCTAAGTAGCAAATGTTGAGAATAATATTCTGCTGTTGTAGTCGAATATCATCAGTATAACGAATAAAATTTGAATATCTAACACTTGTGAATTATTTACAGCGAAATCAAAGTGCGTCCATACTTTCTGGGGCAGTCTTTATTTTAGTTAATTTTATTTTAACTTTTTGGTAGAAACAGAAGATGAAAATTACAGAATCATATGCCGTTTTTCATTGAGAAACACTGGTGGCGTGGATTGCTCTGATTTTGCACTTTCGAGTAGAAATGCAACTTTTTGACGGTGTTTTATTGCCATTTCTGCTCGAAAGTGCAAAACCAGAGCAATCCACGCCACCAGTGTTTCTCAATGAAAAACGCCAATAGTATACGAGAGAGAGAGAGAGAGAGAGAGAAAGAACATATGAATATGTGTTACTTCACCGAACGTCATTTCGTCGAAAGGTTAATTTCGCCGAATCCGACAAATGCCTTAATATCTCACATAGGAATTGATTTTAAGTCAAAAACTGACAGGCGATTATGCTCACGCTTTTTTCGCTAACCTTAAATTTTGATTTATCCGTAGATCTACCAATTTCTGTCTTTTCTACGGATTTACGGATGTGATTCATGAAATCTACGGATTTAGCATTATTTTTCCAAAAATCTCGAGATTTCGCATTTTTTATATCATCTCCATAACTTTTTTGCATGTCCAATTAGAAACA
Organism: Malaya genurostris; assembly: GCF_030247185.1. Classification (NCBI taxonomy): domain Eukaryota; kingdom Metazoa; phylum Arthropoda; class Insecta; order Diptera; family Culicidae; genus Malaya; species Malaya genurostris. The sequence goes on along the minus strand of NC_080572.1, from coordinate 56,471,306 downwards.
TAATCATGCATCTATTGGTCACCGATCACTCATTTTTAGTAGTCTACTCCTATGGATTAGATTTCTCGGGTAAAATTAGCATGAAGTTCATTCGAATTAAACAGTGAAGATAATGAACCAGGTAGACTACTTTGCAAGCAAAACTTCAAATGACTAGGTACGGTTATTCAGCTCACGATTGAAAGTGAAATTTCATCGCACTGGTACTAAGCATCAAATCATAGGGATTTTAAATTGTTTTGTAGAATTTCAAATGTTCTATAATAGCAGTTTAGCAGTCTAAATGGTTTTGATCAAACCTATCAAGACTTGTTTTGTACTCCGTACTTTTAGGAAAAAAGTGTTTTTAGATTCTCCAATCAACGTAGCACTCTAACACTACTGCTTCACACTAGTTGATATAGCCTTTCTGTACAGAAAATTTAAAGAATTGCTGGAAAACTCGACTTTCGAACGGAACCTCGGAGACCCATAGGGTTATATATCATTCAACTCAGCTCGACGAGATTGGTAAATGTCTGTGTGATTAGAAAGCTGAGTGTCTGTGGGTGTCCTCAAGATGGTGTACTATCCCCACTTTTATGGAACCTAGACGCTGATGGTTTGTTATGGAAATTTAATAACCATGGATTTCCGACTTACGGTTTTGACGATGATTATCATATATTGATGACCGATATAAGTATTAACACTCTCTTTGATTTAATGCAACAAGCCCTGCGATCTGTTGAACAATTGTGTTGTCAGGTTGGATTATCTGTAAATCCGGGCAAAACATCAATGGTGCTTTTCACCCATCGTAGGATAATCACAGGAGCTCGTCCGTTACAGTTCTTCGCTTCAGAGGTCACTGTGGTCGTTCAAGTTAATGATTCAAAACTGCGTTGATCTGCTCACATTACCTTCAGGATTAAAAGAGCTTGCATGGCTTTCGGCCAATGCAGACGAACTTTTGAAAAATTAAGGAGATTCAAACCCAGATACATTCATTTGATCTACACAACTATCGTTAGACCTAATTTAGTATAACGGCAGGAAGGAGAAGTTGCGACAATTCAGTCAAAGCTAAATCATCTCTAAAAGATGATCCTAATGGCGATGATAGGACCATTCACGACAACTCCTATTGCTGCTCTAGATGTTCTACTGTGCATTAAACCACTACATGTGTTCCTAAAACAAATCCTGTGCATACCGTCTTGAGGTTGCAAGGCTTTGGAACAGTAACCCTATAGACTATGCTACTAGCCACACTCGCTTGTGGCCTCAAATGGTTACGTGGGATGAGTATCTACTCGCTCCTAGTGGCCTAACTCTCACATGCAGTTAATTTCAAAACATTCAACGTGAGCTATCCTCTTCGTGAGGAATGATTGTCTGGTTGTTTGGAACGACAACTTGATGAACACATAGTTTTTAATACGGACGGTTTTCTGTTGAATGGTCGTGCTGGTGCTGGTGTCTACTGTTGTGAAATGAGGGTAGAACAGTCTCATTCACTTGGTAGATACTGAACTGTGTTCCAACCAGAAATCTACGCGATTCTGTGTGGAATACAATCGGCACTTCAGCAGAGGGTCTTTGGTAAACGAATTTATTTTTGTTACGACAGTCAGGCAGCCCTAAAATCACTCAGTTCGAATGATTCACGGTCGAATCTAGTGATCACATGTCGAACTCAAATTGAAGACCTCAGCATTTCAAATGCTGTTTACTTCTTATGGGTGCCCGGCCATTTTGGTATTACTGGAAATGAATGGTCTGATGAGTTAGCTAGAGCTGGTACAACGAATGATTTCGTTGGTCCTGAACCAGCTTTACCACTTTCAACTAGTTGGATAAAGCACAAGATTCGTTCTTGGGCTGCATTCAAACATACCAGCTACTGGTGCAGCTTGCAAACTTGCGCTTAGACAAAAACATTTTTACCAGATTTGAAACTGAAAATATCAAAATGTCTACTGCATTTTTCCAAGAATCATTGCAGTATTTTGGTCAGAGCTCTGACTGGACATTGCAAACTCAACTATCACATGGCCACTATTCAGCGTGCTGAGTATTATTCGTGTGATTAATGTGAATGCGATTACGGTACTTCATATCATCTGATATGTAACTGTCCCGCATTGACGCAACTATGTATCTGGGTTTTTGGTTCTCCATACATGGTTGAGTCTGTGTATGCGGAGCTAAAATTAAAAGATATCAAATGGCCATCACTTTCGGTTCCGCAGATTTAATGGTATAAGTGACGTAAGCGACAAAACGCGTTGTTTTTTTACCGCTCATTTTTCTCAGAGATGGCAGAGCCAATTTCTACAAGTTTAGACTCGTTTGAAAACTACTATTGAATTTTAGATGAAGTTCGAAAATCAAATGGTGGTCCTTTCCGGTTCCAAAGATAAAATAGTATAAGAGACCTAACCGACTATCCGCCCATTTTCATAGTCTGAATTTTCTCGTAGATGACTCAACTAATTTCGATACACAGACTTATATGTGACGTAACCGTCAAATCCTAGTATTTTCGATTGCACCAAAATGTCTCGAAGATGATTGAATCGACTCAGACTTTATGGAAACCTAAAATTAGGTTTTTATATAAGCTCATAATACTAATGATCGAGTATAGAATCATTTGTATTTAAATGAGAGTATTCAAATGACAATAGAAAGGCATTATCACACTACTACGTGGATTAAGAAGGGTTTTTATCCATTATCTATAAGCACCGAAGTGCTAAGTTTTTCCTGACATGCCGAACAAGTTTCGGCTAACCACAAATACAAGTGTGTTGCAAATAGCAATAACTTTTAATCTGCTTAGAGGCTCAAATTAAACTGTTTAAGCTTGCACTAAGCAGTTCAATTTGAACTGCTCTGCACTGACGAGTCTAAGACCAAACGTAAAGGTAGTGAAATTGGTTATGTGCCCTAGTACAAAACAAGGCTAATCCCTAAATGATTTTGACCTTATTTTCAAACGCAATTAAAGAAATTTCCAACATATTTCCTCATTGTTTGATATATTGATAAAATTTTCATAAATATGCTGCACATTTTGTTTCTTAGCTTATGAACAGAAAAAAAATGCAACCTTAGAAAAATATATATAATTCAACAATTAAAGTATATTTGTAAACATTTGAAATTCCTAAAATTTAAAAAAATGTTATGATGAGAAAACTACATTTTGAGGCCGTCAATAAACAATGTTCCATATCTCGAAACCGATCTTTTTCAGAGAGATCGAGTATTCAGCATATTTTCTTGTAATAACTTGATCTACAAATTTTCCGAAGTCATAAATTCTTTACCACACAATGTAGACTAAATAAAGGGTTTTCCTCTCTTATATATGGATTACTTACTTTGATTACATCGAAAGAAGGCGACCATTCTTAACAAAAAATTGTCTGTCAAAATTAAAATCCTCCACACCACGAGTAACAAGATACAATGTCAAGTCGTCTGCATATATCAGTTTGTAACCATTTCCAAAAAAATGGAACATCACTGAAAATAACACGAAAGGCAGAGGTTTTAAATTACTGTCTTGTGGAACTTCTGATTTGATAGAATAATGTGATGATGTACTGTTGCCTTATTTTACTAGTAGAACTCTCCCGAAGAAATATAAGCTTAACCAGGATACAAGATTCGTGAAAAATCCGAGAGGAGATAATTTATTGTGAAGTATTGTGTGATAAATTTTGTCGAAAGTCGCTTTTAGATTCGTAAACGGCATCCATCTGAGTTTCAGCTTCCATGCTGACAATAAACTTTGACATAAAAGGTAGGAGATTTGTTATAAATCCATGCTGATCGCATGAGATATAATTCCTTACTCGATCTAATAAAGCTTGCTTCATTTAGAATTGAAACAAACTTTTACTCATATTGTGGCGCCCCTGGTGGACGGATTTGGAAGTTTTTGGCGCCCACGTGTCAGTAATTTTGTCAGCTTCACGAATGATTTTTGACATTCCGCAAATCGACTGTACTTTGTAAACAATCAACATGGAAGCCGAAAGAAGGGAAAAAATTGTGCACAGTTTTTTGGAAAATCCATTGTGGTCTGCATCTAGGCTAGCTAAACAGCTGAAATTGCCCAGAAAACAAATCGGACCATAAAACAGAATAGTGTGGTCAAAATTCGTGCTCGGAAATTATATGACCAGGTGCTGACCAAGTTCGACGGGTGTCTTCTGATGGACGATGAAACCTATATCAAGACTGACTTCGGGCAAATCCCAGATCAAAAATTTTACTAGGCAACGGCTCAGGGGGATGTTCCAGCCAAATTTAAATTTGTTTATGCCGACAAATTTGCAAGAATATTTATGATTTGTCAGGGCATTTGCAGCTGTGGCAAAAAAAACGAAAGTTTTCGTTACAAATAAGACAATGACATCGGAACTATACCAAGAAGAGTGTCTCCAAAAACGTATTTTGCCGTTTATTCGATTCCACGACCATCCCGTAATGTTTTGGCCAGATTAGGAAAGCTGTCATTACAGTAAAGTCGTTCAAGAATGGTATGCAGAGAAAGGGGTCCAGTTTGTTCCGAAAAACCTTAACCCACCCAACTGCCTCCTAGTTCCGCCCTATTGAGAAATCCTAGGCAATCATGAAGAGAAGACTCAAGGCAAAGGGAAAGGTTGTCAAAGACATCAATCAGATGACGATCTGGTGGAATAAGATAACTAAAATGATGAACGAAGAAGGTGACGGCGCGCCTACAGGAAAAAAATCGAGAATTCCTTCGAAACCGTGACGAATTATTTTATCCGTATTTTTTCTTAAAAGTATGAAGAAAACACTACATTTGTATAAAAAATTATTGAATTTAATAATAAATAACTGAAATACATGCCATTGTCTTTGTTCCAAATCTATCTGAAGCAAGCTTTATAGCACAACTCACAATAATCTCGAGAAGTTTCAATAAAGCGGAAAAACGGAAATGGCCACATTGATTAATTGGAGAAGTGCTAGTCAGCCAGGTACACCTACATCGACTGAAACAAATAGTAATCGAAAGGAATGGCGGATGGGGTATGACTTCCCATTTGAGCGATTCTAAATATATTTTACCGACTGTGCAACACGTGGGCAAGCATTGTCACGTTGCCAGATTACTTTGTCGTGTCTATCGATGAATTGTTTACATTTTTTCTTACCATGCTCGGCTCAAACACATCAATTTTCGTTGGTAGACCTCTCCCGTGATCCTTTAAATCGGTAGCTCATATTACACCACATCCAGCTGGCTCCACCTTATACAAAGCATAATCTTCAGGTCATAATTATTGCCAACCTTTCGGAACATTCCCATTGTTTTTAAACGTTGGAAAATGGCTAGCGGAGTAACTTAGAATGATTTTGCAAGTTCGTCTTACATTGGCGATTGGTCATGATCAAACAATTCTTCCAATTTTTCTTCTCAAAATTTGGTGGCGCTTCGTCTCGTTCTTCGTTTTCCAAATCAAAATTACCCCTTCTAAACCATGTAAACCTCGACGACACGTTCGCTCAGCTAGAACTTGCTCACCTTACGCTTCAACCAAAATACGATGACTATTGAAGTAATGAGAAGGAACTTTCCGTAACATAATGAAGAAGAACTCGTTAACATCAAACATGCATAGCAAATTAGAGACCATCAAAAAGTCCTAAGCTAAATTGGACGTTTTCGCAACATTAACCTTCTCAACTGATTTCAAATTCAGAAACCAATATTTAATACATTGTTGATAAACGGAAGTGAAGCCAGCAAATGATGCAATATCAAATCCAATGACACCGCCATATTCGGTAACAACATTGCAACCGCAATCCGCTTGTAATTCTCTGCTAGCATCAGAATTGAACACCGTTAATAAAATCTCCACTAAACATAATCGTGTTGTTCGTTTCATACCACCGGCACGTATAAAAAACACATTCCTTGTGTCACGCCAATCTGTACTGCCAGCCAAAGCCGTTCCAGGACGTGTACAATGGGATGAGACGATCAATAGAGAATGGAGCCAAATTTGTCTCCGATTTTAGTTTCCCTTTTCCGTAGCATTTCATTGTACATTACTGGTCATTGTTACAGACAGGATATCCGAGGTATTCTTCTGGTCGCATGTTTGCTCGAGAAAACGGTCACGAAAAAAAGAATGCGAGAAGAAAAGTGATTTTGACAACCTTTCGTACGGAATCGAAACGGTTTGCCATATTCGAATGAATGGGACGACATTTGGATGAAGGTAAAGATAATAATGATGACGGCGGCTGCGGCGGCAATGACGATCCTTTTATGTTCTGGTGCGATTTCACAAAAGGAAATTATTCCCTCCATTCACCTCCAAACAAATTAATAATTTATCACTAAGATTTATCTTTCCGGTAGCCGTGTTGGTCCTGGCGGGACGTTGACCGTCTGTAAACAACGGTTCGTCCTAGCGGGATTAAACATCGGAGGGATAAATTTTCAACTCAGATCACATCTTACGCAGCCGGTGGTGTGTAGGTGAAAGTGTGGATATTCACGCCGCCGGTGACGTGCCAGTTGAGCAGGGAGCTTTACACTCGTCGGTCGAAGAACTACAACCAATCAAAACCTGCTCGATTCTCGGTGTTTGAATCACATGGGTAATTGTGTATACATACTACAGAGAAAAACGACCGAGTCCGTTGTGCTGTGGGACAGAGATTCGTGTAATGCTGACAGGTGCGATGTTGCATCCATTCCGAACGCGGATACACTGTATTTGTTATGGATGGCATGCTGACGTGAACGGCTCGTTGAGGGATTGCGCCGGAATATTTGAAATGGTACATTCACTCATTAGCGATTCGAACAATTTTTTTTCGGATTCATTATTTGCCACAGTATCAATATCAAATTAACAATTACTCATTGAGCAGATTGGTACTCAACCATCAAAAAATCGTTCCATCGTTTCCCCCTCTTTGTTACAAGAAGATATGTTGCATGCCAGGTAGAGGCACTTCGAATCCTAGAATACTCACGGCAGTATGTTCCGCTGACCGTAACGGGAATCATTTCTTCCCAACACGTCAAGCGATAATTTTTCATTCATTCCATTAGTGTCGGAATTGGTGTACGTATATGGTAACGATGCCGCCACAGAAAACATATAAAAACGGATCATAAACAATGCTGCGCTGCCTATTGTGGTTTCGCGTACCTACATGCCGGCCGTACGCTAGGATCGCAAATCCTCCAAGGGACACACCCTCGATTGTAGTCTCTCCCAAATTACCAGTTATGTACAATTTATGATAAATAACTACGGTGCTTGGCTCGTGTATTCCGGGGGAGCCAAAACTGAAGAGTGTGTTCCAAATGTTACCGTAAATCATTTTTCTATGAAGATTTATACCATTCAGTTTTCTATATATGGCAAAGTCAAACACCATGGCTAACATTGGTGCCAGCATTTGACTAGAGAATTCATTTTATCAATGGGTTTTTATGTTTGGTAACGCACTTCAAATTACTAACCATCTAAAATCCGGATGGGGAACATCTGATGCTTCTAAATATGGTATGTTTTCAAACAATTTTCGACTTCTTTTAGAGATGGTTGGATTCATCCAAAATGAGTATTTAATTTGTGCACGGAAATTAGACAAACATTTCGGTATCCTACCGTTTTTGCATCTAATATATAAATCAAATCGTGGTAACTCGAAAAAAAATATATATATATATGTACTCTAAACGATGGTTTAAATTTTTGTTGAATCCGAAAATATGCAGTATTTTTTGGTAGGACTATTAGACCTTTCATTCGACCCTAAGATTGGGTTTTTTCTACGGTTTTTGTGGCCTTGTACAATGTTGAACACATTTTACCGTATAACTCCGGAATTGGAAGTCGGATCCGGATGAAAATCTAAGTTTGTGGAAATCTGTCAAACCATCGCTGAGAAAAGAGAGTGAGATCCATTTTGAAACCTATGACCAGGGCCGGTGGAAGAGGTGGGTACGGTGGGTAGTACTACCCACCTGGAAATTTCAAAGGTGGGTAATTACCCACCTGAAGTTTCAAGCGAAAAACAATGGTAATATTAGTATTGTTTATACAAATGATTTATGATTTTTATTGCAACTCGAAATAATAAATGAAATCAAAATTATAGAATGGTAGAGTCAGGATTTGAAGATAAGGTAGACGTGACAAGGTTCATTTGAGCAAGCAGAAGTCGTTTAATAACTTAACATTCACCTTCTAGTAGAAGAGTCAAGCTTAAGCGTCTCATCAATGCAAATGAAATCGTACTCAATAATTTTTAACTGATTTTCGGTATCATTATACATACTGCTTGGAAATGCATTGATATTGATATTATATAGAGATATAGAAACTTCAATTATTAATAAACCATGTCTAATTTTCTCTGGTTTCCAAACCATTGTCATGGTTTCCGCTAACAGATACGACAGATTCGTATACACAAATTCATGGTTTCCAGAACATTTCTGCTCTTCAATGAGCGCGCTTGCATTTAAGAAAATCACTCACACAAATCAAGATTCAGTATCGAATCGACTTGCACTCTGTGCGGTTCGATATTACCGTATTATTATTAAAGTCCAGGAACTAAATAGGAGAACCGTGTGCAAAATTTTTGTCGTGAATACGACTTACTTTACTATGGGGCGCCTTTTCAAAATTTACCCTCTGGGAGAGTGATAAGTTTTTGATCGAGAATATCTCTTGTTATACTTAACGCAACAACATAATTTTTTCTCCATGCTATCAGAAATATAATCAGGAATTTGTGAATAAGTTTTCAACAGTGTAAAATAACCATAAATAATTCAAAAACTATGTTTTCTCAAACTTTTGGAAACAATGAGGAAAACTCACCACGTATGCTTGCCTTTTTCGCACCAGGACGACGGTTTTGAGGTAGTCAGGCACATATCAGTTCCGATATTCTACTGGCCGAGTGTAATAGGATTTGACCGAGGATTGTTATTTTTTCTAGTAAGTCAGACGGAACTGAACATTGTGCTGAGTTCTTCCACCAACATTAGTAACAATGGGGTGGTAAACCTAGATTGTGGTCCACCTGAATTCTGAAGTTAATTTTAAGTTCCAAATTTAGTTTCATACTTCTATTTCAAAATTTAGTTCTAGATTACAGATTCAGAATTTTAACTATGACTCCTATTTCTGGATTTTGAAATTGGTTTCAAATTTAGTTCCTTATTCAGGGATTCGAATCAATTCAGAGATATGATTTAGGATTTTATCATACAGAATTAATAAACTAAATTCAGAATATGAATTTTAGATTCTGATTCTAAATATTAGGTCTGAACACCGAACCTTTATTCAAAAAATGAATTCAAAACCAGAGTTTAATTTCTAAACTAAGTTTCAGAATTGAATTAATCAATTCAGTTTCAGCATTCATTTCCAGAATTCAGAAACTACATGTTGGAACAGTGAATTGTGAACAAGATTTCTGGAACTAGATACTGGAACTGAATTCAGTTCCTATATTAAGACTTGGAATTCAAGTTTAGAATTTAGTTCTATAACGCAATTCAGAAAATTCTAAAAATAACTTCAGTTCCTTACTTCTAGAGCTAGATTTATGACCTGAGTTTTTGATCTAGATTCCGATGTATATATTAGTTCTTGAATTTTAACAGCTCTAAACATTGGACAAATTACGCAATGCGGTTTTTTAGAACCACTAAAGTATTTCCAAAATAATTTGAAGAAGTTTATTTCTACTGAGTATCTAAATCTACAAAACTGTATTTGTTCCGTGTTATTTAATTGTATGGTTGAATATGTTTGCCGTCAATTAGTCGCACTGTAGTATAGATGCATCGTTAAAATTTTGGGAGCGAAGCAATGAAAGTTGCAAAATATACACAATCTAATACGAATGATTATCTTTATCCGGAATTGAGAAAGAAACATGTAAGTTTTATTCGTATTCACGTCCTCCAGTTATGTCTGTGACATTACCCACCCGCTTTTTTTTTATTCATCAACATTATAACCTTTAACACATGGATCAATAAGTCCCGAGACTAACAATGGAAACAACATTTTTTAAGCAAATTTTTTTTTATTCATCAACATAATCACCGTTCAGGGTGATACAATGGTTCCAACGTTTTTCCAATTTTTCAATACCATGTTTATAAAAAATTTTATCTTTCGCTTCAAAATAAGCTTCAGTTTCAGCGATGACCTCCTCATTTGAGCCAAATCTTTTTCCCTGGAGAATTTTTTTAAGATCAGCAAAGAGCCAGTAGTCTAACTGGGAACTAAATCTGGCGAGTATGGGGTGTGGGGAAGCAGATCAAAGGCCAATTCGTTAAATTTCGCCATTGTTTTCATCGACTTGTGGCAGGGTGCATTGCAGCAATCGCGGCACCCACTTGGAAAAAACCTTTTTCATGCTCAATTTTTCATGAAGGATAGTAAATACACTTCCATATGATATCTGTCATCTCAGCAATCTCACGGAGCTTCACTTTATGATCTTTCATTATAATTTTTGTCACTTCACTCACATTTTCCGGTGTAACGGCTTCCACAGATCTACCCAAGCGTTCCGCGTCATTTGTGTCGATTCGACCACGTTTAAACTCGGCGAACCACCGACAAATCGTTTCTTTTGATGGACAAGAGTCTGAGTAACATTTTTCAATCCATTGTTTCGCTTGCACGGTGTTTTTACCCATTAAAAAACAATGTTTTATCAAAACACGAAACTCGGTTTTTTCCATTTTTTAAACAAACTACAAAACGACTTTACTCCAAACTCGATAACTCAGCTGTTTCTGGTCGGATCGACTTAAAATTTTGACCCGTTTCAAGCAAAGGTTAGTACTCTAGCAAGACGTGGTTACTGGTTTACTACGAGCGCCATCTCTGCTTTAGTCTCGGGACTTAGTGATCCATGTGTTAAATGCAATGCAATCGTTCTAGTTTTTTCCATGGCCTCAAAATAGGATTCAGTTGCAACGATGACTCTCTCATTCGAGCCAATAATTTTTCTCGGGAGAATCTTTTTCAGATCAGAAAAGGACAAGTAATTGCTGCAGGTTCGGTTATTGAGAATATGCTGGGTGAGGAAACAGATCGGTGCCCAATTCGTACAATTTGGTCAAATACTCGATGTTAATTATACTCGAGCATCGAAGGACTGACGCCATGATTGTCCCAGATACCTGTTGCGTTTTCGGATAACTTTCTCCGCCTGAATGCGGATATGACCCCGCCGTAAAATGTTGGATCCATGTTTAGTTAATTGTTTCTTGCCAACACAAGAAATCTTTTCTATTGCGACTAAACAGTGCCGAACAGCTCTCTGGATCGTTGATGCGTTGTTGCTTTTGTTCTATTGTGAGCGAAAATAGCACCAATTTGGAAAAGACCATTTTGATGCCCAGATTTTCTCGTAGGATCGAAAAACTTATTCTGTTGATGTGCTAATCATCTCAGCACACCTAATCTCACGAGCTTTGATTTTGCGTTCATTACGATTATCAAAACTTGCCTATTTTTTCCGGATGACAGAAATCTTTGTTTTCAATGGATCCGAGTCCGAGTAACACTTCTTTACTCATTGTTGAGTGCTGGATTTTCCCTTTAAGAAGAAATATTTTATCAATACAAGGACTTCGTTATTTCCATGTTTTCGTAAGTTTAAAAATAACGTAACTAACGTAAAAGTAACTTATATATCGGTAGGATTAGTGTTTGTGTAACGATTGACGTAAAAATTTAACACATGTCATCTGAAGGTTACTACTTTCGAAAAATAAGGTTTGTTTGACATCACAAATGTTATCTTTGGGTCAGTCCCGGGACTCTTTGAACAATGTGTTATGCACATCAGCGGCTGGGCTGAACTGTTCATGGATTTGTTTCGTGCGCCGCTCGATAAGCACGAGACACATTTTGATCGAAAATCAGCTGTTTCTTTGTATTCGAGGAAATTCTCGGTGGTTTCGATCATGGGTTGGCGGCTCAATGCATAGGGCGCTTGTCTTACAAGTCAGTTGTCGTATGTTCGAGTCCCGACCTGGAAGGATTCTTATGGCGTTTTCCATTGAAAAACACTGGTGGCCAGAGTTGCCAGTTTATTTTTTCAAAAGTCAGTCTCTGATTCAAACTGGGAAATCTGATAAAATCTGGCAAATGATCTGGTTAGTTAAAGTGTCTGACGAAGCGAGAAAAATCTGGCGAGAACGCCAATAGAAATGTAATACCAAGGCATTACTTTTCGATTATGAAGTACTGAATGAACGAGTTCAGCACCTTCCATCAGTGATTTTGAAACTAGTTATGTAGTCCTACGTCAACAGCTCGAACAACCCCACAGTAGTTTTATGTCGTATGCGCAATTTAGTTTCAAGACAAAATACCAAAAACGATTCAGATTTCGAATTTTTGCGTCTCATGCAAAGTTCTACCAAAACCAAATTTTAATAAATTAATACTCCGAAATGGTGGGTCGTTCCCCCGGGTCCGAAAAATTACCCACCTGGGCTTAAGATGTTTCACCGGCCCTGCCTATGACCACTATTTCCGGTGCTTCTAGAACCAGAGACTGGGAACCGGGATAGTCGGAATCGGTTTGTTTAGTTTGCTACTGATAATGGCTATCGATTTGTGGAATTTCGAGTCCAGTTTAGAAAAAATTTTACTGTTGTTGATTCGCAGGTTTAAGTGACGGTGTACAATATTGAACAGACTTTACCCTATAACTCCGGAACCGGAGATCGCATCCTGATGAAATTCAAACACTTCGTATGGCACCGTAAGACCTTTCATTTGAATCTAAGTTTATGAAGATTGGATGAGCGATTTCTGAGAAAATCGATTGCGCGTTTTTAGTTCATTTTGTACATTTTACTCCATAACTTCCGAACCGGAAGTCGGATACAGATGAAATTCAATAGCAATCTATGAGACTATAAGGCCTTCAAATTGAATCTTAAATCTTAAGAAAATCGGTTGAGTGGTCTCTGAGAAAATCGAGTGCAACCGGAAGTCCGATCCGGGTAAAATTCAATAGCACTCTACACTCAAATAAAAATTCACTTTCGATTCACATGTAAAATTACGTAAAATGGTATCAAATGCCAAATTGAATATTTTACGTGACAAAATGTTATACGAACATCCCCTAAATTGAATAGAGTCATCACATAAGATTTACGTGAATTGACCAAACGTCAAACAATCTACGTGAATTTCCGGTGTGAAAAACTCGATTTTGAAAATGGCGAACAGTGGTAAGTAGAGTGAATATTTGCGAGAAATGTTATTTAATTACAATTTTTTACTACATCGACCGAACCATTTCAGTATGAAAGTTTCCATGTGTTCGACTGAATCGAGTGCTTGCGTGAAATGTGTCCGCGCCTGCCGAATGTCATTGGTCCACCGAAAAACGAGTTCAAAATCGATATGAAGCTAGAGACACTTAACCCATGTAATGCGATCTCAACCTGCATCTGTAGTATTGTGGGGGTTCTCGGATCTCGACTTCGGTGACAACAAAAACGATTCCTGGCGGCTTGTCGATTCGAACTCCCACGGCGTTATCAGTTGTTGTTTTTTTCTGCCATTGAAATTCTATGCTAATTTTTTGAATAAATAAAAATATTATTTTGTTGAGTAATTATATTTTAAATTATAATTTAAATTCCACATTTGATGCAAATTTGACTGCAGAAAAATGCATAATTTCAGCTAAAACAATTTACAAATATTTACAATACTTAAAGTTTTTAATGAAACATTCAAACTCTAGAATATGATTCCACAGATTTAAACCTGTTGTAATGCACCTAGTGGTGTAATGACGCCTTTGTCATATAAATCATATCCTTTTTTATATTTCTGTAATATTTTTAAAACAATTTTCTTATTTGTTCATCAGCTGGTATAACCTACAGAATGAAACAGTTCTCAGATCGATTAGGCCACCTCTGAGAAAACTAAGTAAGTTCCTCTATAGCAAGTACTTCCGGAACCAGAATCCGAGAAACGGTATAACCGGTATGACTACTATCTTCGGCGGTCGTTAATAAAAAAAACCCGGAACCGGAGTCGCTTACTGATAATGACTACCGATTGAAGCAAGTTTAGAAAACGTTTCACATGATTTTCTCGGAGATGGCTGGACCGAACACAAACTTAGATTCAAATGAATTTACCCGGGTCGGACTTTCGGTTCGGGAGTGATGGTGTAAAATGTGCAAAAAACCTATTTTAATCCACCTAGTGGTGTAATGATGCCTTTCTCATATTACTCATTACATCATAAACATAACCGTGAAATTCGCAAAAACAACTGTTTATTGAATAGAAATAGGATAATTTGTTCGGATCTAATCTCACAAACTGTATAAATCCGGTTTACCTTGTAGTTCCGGAACCGAAAGTTGTATCCACAACAAATTAAGGAATAATAATAATAATAATAATAATAATTATTATTATTATTATTATTATTATTATTATTATTATTATTATTATTATTATTATTATTATTATTATTATTATTATTATTATTATTATTATTATTATTATTATTATTATTATTATTATTATTATTATTATTATTATTATTATTATTATTATTATTATTATTATTATTATTATTATTATTATTATTATTATTATTATTATTATTATTATTATTATTATTATTATTATTATTATTATTATTATTATTATTATTATTATTATTATTATTATTATTATTATTATTATTATTATTATTATTATTATTATTATTATTATTATTATTATTATTATTATTATTATTATTATTATTATTATTATTATTATTATTATTATTATTATTATTATTATTATTATTATTATTATTATTATTATTATTATTATTATTATTATTATTATTATTATTATTATTATTATTATTATTATTATTATTATTATTATTATTATTATTATTATTATTATTATTATTATTATTATTATTATTATTATTATTATTATTATTATTATTATTATTATTATTATTATTATTATTATTATTATTATTATTATTATTATTATTATTATTATTATTATTATTATTATTATTATTATTATTATTATTATTATTATTATTATTATTATTATTATTATTATTATTATTATTATTATTATTATTATTATTATTATTATTATTATTATTATTATTATTATTATTATTATTATTATTATTATTATTATTATTATTATTATTATTATTATTATTATTATTATTATTATTATTATTATTATTATTATTATTATTATTATTATTATTATTATTATTATTATTATTATTATTATTATTATTATTATTATTATTATTATTATTATTATTATTATTATTATTATTATTATTATTATTATTATTATTATTATTATTATTATTATTATTATTATTATTATTATTATTATTATTATTATTATTATTATTATTATTATTATTATTATTATTATTATTATTATTATTATTATTATTATTATTACTATTATTATCATTATTATTATCATTATTATTATTATTATTATTGTTATTATTATTAGTATTATTATTACACTCATCGCCCTGCAACTGCGTAACCGGAAGTCGGATCCGGATGAAATTTCACAGTAGGTTTAAAGACAGTATGAACTTTAATTCAAATCAAGATTTGTGAAAATCGGTTCAAGCATCGCAGAGAAATCGAAGTAAATTTAGTTTTAGGAGTTTTTCTTCTCCACTTTCGGTGCTCTCGGAACAGGAAAAGAAGAGACCAGTAGTGCAGAATTAAGTTTTCATGCCCACAAACTAACAAGCTCTGCAAACTAGAAGAATTTATCAGACAGTTTTATGGGATTTGTACCTGCTTTTAACCATCGTTCGTGGAAAAATACTAATAAAATTGGTAATTTTCCACCTATCACGCTTTAGTTCCGGAACCGGAAGTCGGATCAAGATAA
This sequence comes from Malaya genurostris, assembly GCF_030247185.1. Classification (NCBI taxonomy): domain Eukaryota; kingdom Metazoa; phylum Arthropoda; class Insecta; order Diptera; family Culicidae; genus Malaya; species Malaya genurostris. The sequence continues at coordinate 56,455,317 of NC_080572.1, read as the reverse complement.
AATATTCCACAAATTTTTAGGATATTATAAGACCTTGCATTTGAATCTTAGCATGCGAAAATCGGTTGAGTTGTTCCAGAGATAATTGAGTTTAAACTTTTTTCCAAATTTTCACATATTACCATATAACTCCGGAACCGGAAGTCACATTCAAATGAAATTCAATAGCAAGCTATGGGACCATAATACCTTTTATTTTAATCTTAGTTTGTGAAAATCAGTTAAGCCATCTCTGAAAAAAGTGAGTGCATATTTTTGTTACATACACACACATACACACACACACACACACACACACACACACACACACACACACACACACACACACACACACACACACAGACATTTGCTCAGTTCGTCGAGCTGAGTCGAATGGTATATGACATTCGGCCCTTCGGGCCTCGGATAAAAAGTCGATTTTCACAGTGATTGCATAGCCTTTCTATATGAGAAAGGCAAAAATGAATAAAAATTGCATTCGATTTTCTCAAATACCGCTCAACCGATTTTTTTCAATTAAGATTAAGATTAAAGGTCTCATAGTCTCATAGGTTGCATATTGAATTTCATCTGTATCCGACGTCCGATTCGGGAGTTACGGTGTAAAATGTGCAAAATAAACTAAAAACGTGCAATCGATTTTCTCAGAGAGCGCTCATCCAATTTTCTCTAGCGTATGATCAAATGAAACGTCTTACAACCCTATATAATCCTACCAAATTTCATCCGAAAACGACTTCCGGTTTCGGAGTTACAGACTGATAGGTAAAAAAATTCATTTTTAGGGACGTGTTTTCATTCATGATACGGGAAATTCAATCAAATACAATCAAATAGCCGTATAATTCTTGAATTGGGCAGATTTGGTTTGTTGATGACCAAATACATCGTTTTTGGGTATACCAGATCTTCGTTTCAGATTCTGGAAGTGTCGAAAACAAGTGATCGTGTACTCCAAACCGTAAATCACTCCAAACTCTTAGAAACGGTTGAACCGGTTTTCAAATTCATAGATTTTAATTAAAGGTCTAATGATTATATACAAACCTTCTGAGTTTCATCTGGATCCGACCTCCAGTTTTAGAAATATACGATAAAGTGTGTTAAAATTTTCATACCATTTACTTAAATGGGCGAAACAAACACTTAAAAAATTTCCTAAACTGGCCTCAAAACAACTCCATTTGATAGTCGTTATCAGTAGACGGCCAAAAAACCTTATTCCGGCTATCATGGTTCTCGGTTTCCGATTCCGGAGACACCGGAAATAGTGGTCATATTTTCCAAAATGATTCTCACCCCTTTTTTCAGGACCAGGATTCAGAAACAGAAACTCATTTCAAGAGCTGAATTCGAAATATGAAACAGGTTCAGAATTCAGTTTCAAAATACTGGTTCGGAATCCAAATCAAGTTTCAGAATCCGATTTCCAAATTTAGTTCCAGCATGCTTGATCTCAATTCTGAAACTGAATTTTTGAGTTAGATTCTGAAACTACTGACTCCTTGTTCAGAAGCATGCTCCAGATTTTAGGATTTAACAGATCTAAAATTCGTATATTGAATTTTGTACCTGGGTTCCAAATTTACATTCCCATTTAGAATTACGGATTCAGATTCCGAATATAAATTAAGGAACTAAATTCAGTTCCAAAATCAAGTCAAGAAACCAGCAGCAGAGTCCAAAATTAGATTCCAGAGTCTTGGTTTTCATTTCCGTGTATCTGTAGTTTGAAACTAAATTCTGAATTCTGAAACTAAATTCTAAACCAGAAACTATTCCTTTTTGTTCCAAAATTCAATCCAATAAAGTGCTTATATTGTGCTTCACACGGAAGTGGACGACGTGATGAGGACCTTCCACCACAGCTGCAAAAATAGATCTTCGTGGCATAACGCCTATAACACTCAGGTCGCGCACTCATTCGGTTTTTGGTCGTCATGTCGAACAGTTGCATTCCAAGCCAGCAGCAGCAACAACAGATCAGTAATCGAATTCAGCTTCGGAATACTGGATCTGGGTTCAGGGATCCAGTATTCCGAAGCTGAATTCGATTACTGATCTGTTGTTGCTGCTGCTGGCTTGGAATGCAACTGTTTGACATGACGACCAAAAACCGAATGAGTGCGCGACCTGAGTGTTATAGGCGTTATGCCACGAAGAAGATCTATTTTTGCAGCTGTGGTGGAAGGTCCTCATCACGTCGTCCACTTCCGTGTGAAGCACAAGAAGAAATGATCGATCTTAGACCATGGTTTACCATTTACAATCGTCCAGTTAAACATCAGGACTGATATGATTAAACATAAATTGCTGATTCTATTTCTGATGACTTTATGTTATTATTATGCTCAAGCTATTCTCGATTAAGTTCTACTCATTCTTCCACATGGTGAATTTTAAAAAAGTACCCCACAGTAAAGTAAGACGTATTCACGTCAAAATTCTTCCATTTTTCTCCGTTCTGCGACATATTACTTTGAATAATCTCTTCGCGAGTGGCTGAGGACCGATCATGCACCTCTTTAGTGCCATCACCGTGGTATGTTGCACTTTATGTTTTCGTATTCTACATAGTGCACATTGTGGTTGCTTAAGCGAATTGGACTTCAATGAACTCCTTATAGAACTGAATGTTGTCTTTTTAAGCTAAAGCAAATGAACTTGTTTTATATCGAGATGCATCTGCTCCATAAGCAAAATTTCAAGTTCTTGTGTCGAAAGTAAATAAAAAGTCCTCAGCGATTGTATTCTTTCGCTGTGAAATCGGATCCTTTTATTTACTAATTTTACTCATTTCGAGATCATCTTATTATTGTTCTTTGTTTCTGTTGTAAGCGGAAACATCCCATCTCGGAGAAAATGTACCGGGAATTGGTATCCGATATATATCCAAAATTCGATTTTTCTGATCATCAATTAACAAGACGTGTACAATATAAGAATTACTTGGCTAGCGTATTTTATTCGGTTCTGCATCACCATGTATAGAAAAAAAACCTTGCAATTAATTTTTTTTTGGCTGATCACACTGCTATTCTGGAAGTCATATCCAAATAAAATTAAATTTTGTTCTTTGGAATTATAAGACGCTTAATTTGAATCTACGTTTGTTTCAACCGGTTAAACCATCTCCGACAAAATGTATTGTACATTTTTTGCACATACGTATACATACGAACCCGTATACCGTATACCCAAAGATATTTCACAACCACCACCGAACTCATTTGAATGGTATATTGCACTCAGTCAAAAAGTCGGTTTTCACAGTGATTGTATATCATTTCTATATGAGAAAGATGAAAATATTATCGATCTAAAACAGTACGGCAAATCGAATAATGTGCCACAATAATCAACACTGTTAGTATCTTGACTCTACTATGCCCAAAAATCAGGTGGGATTGTAATTTTTTCGAAGGAATTATATAGAGTAACCCACCTTTCGCGCATCACTACATTGTTTTCGAAACAAACACTATTACGGATAGCTAGTTATCAGACAAAATACAGTTGTCCTAAATAAATCGTCATGTTTTGCAGACTATTCAAGAAAGTTTTTTATGTCTTCGAGTGTTTTGGATTTGGAAAAATATACCATCACTATACTGCAAAATTAATACAGCTCATCGCTTGTCGTCACAATAATATCCCGCCCTTATTTCACAAGTTCTGCGTCAAACAGCCGCACAAAGGCCGCCGAACAAAGGGGAATGGTTTGTTTGTTTGTTCTATTGTTCCACTCAATTCAATTCAAAGGTAAGTTGAATTGGCGGTTTCCCTTCGAACGATTTTAGAACAGCAAATTCAATTAATTTTAGAAACGAAAAAAACATTGTTCTTGTTCTGAAATTTGATATTATTTATTCATAAAACAAGCATATCTGCACACGCTGTCTTACTACCGAGGTGTACCTACTTTCCGAAAGTTCCTTTCGTTTCCGGACCGTCTTGAGGAAACCGTTTTGTAAGGATGCTGCGTTCCTATTCATCGCTTCGTTTGTTCGTCATTTCATCGGATTCATAGGCAATGGCGTTGTGTCTCCAGTTCATATTTTTATCGTTAGGGGAAGGTGGGGTAAAACGTACCCCGGAGGCATAATGCACCTTTTGCTTTTCTCAAAAGTTACAAATTTTATTCACTGAAATTTTGGTAGCGATGGTTCAATCATATCTGGAAAACTTTAAAAAACCAACCAAACCAACCAAAAACTCTGTTATATATATTTTTTGATGCTCGTTCCACAGTAATTTTCTAGGGTGAGGAAGACGATTATAATTTTGTGACCAGTGAACCTCTTTACTAATCCTTCGGGTTTCTAAAATTAGTTCTAATACAGACGATGTATTTGAAATTTTATAGAAAAATCGTCAAATTTATCGTCTCATATTTTTGGGAGCAAAACGACCCGAATTGTGTGAGGCAAAATGCTCCAGAATTCGCTTACAACAATTATCCATAAGTTATCAATTTAATGAATAATAGTGAACCATCTTCCACCTGGCAAATATTTCGTCAGCGAAAAGTCTAAAGCTTTCTTTAAAGAAGAAGAAGAAGCTTTATGAGAGTGCATATTGCCCCGTGGTTGTCATGAGCTTCAATCCGTTGTTTTTATGGATGTTTACCCGTTGTTTAAGATCATCCCGCCTCTATGTTCAGATAATCGTCACTTCGCGTAATTTACAATGTATATTTTTCATATTATCCACGATCGGGCGTCATGCCTCGCATATGTTTCAATAGACAATTTTTAAGGGTTTTAGAAAATAAGATATTTCATGTATTTTTCAATGTATTCAGCGAGTATTTGTACGTAATTTTGAGAAATAATGATTACGGAAGATAGTCATGCATGAAACTCTTCCGTGTTATTCTCTATAGTTAAGATATAGCTACATTTCTTTAGGGGGTGCATTTTACCCCATCTACCCCTATATAGTCACGATCCATGTTACGTACCATACTATCAGTTATAATGAAGTTTATTCTTGATTTGAATTTCATATATAAGAGGAATTGATTTAATATTTACTATATTTACTAAAATTAGTGTTATGAATGAAATCAATTAAATTTGTGAGAACAAGTTTTAGAAACTATTTTGCACTTGGAGACAATATTCATAAGCAATGGTCATGATCAAAAGCACTGTTTGAGTCTGGTTTGTTCCAAACTTTTAAAACTCTTCATCATATCAAAATATCCGCATCTTCTCCTAGACATTGCTGATTAATTATTAAACAATGATAGAGCAAACTACTTCCTTTAGTTCAAACTACCAACTTAGAACAATACCGAATTTGAAGAATAATCTTGTATTTTTAATTTTCTGAATAAATTCCGGGAGCTTTTTGATCATGGTAGTAGGTGCACAAGGCGTTGAAATGTATTTAAATTTATTATTCAAATAAATGTTATATCTTTAACTTCACAGTAAACTTTGCTAAAGTTTACATCGATACAGACACAAAAATTATTTTTACATATTAATAGATGTAATATTGTGTTATCACCGATTAAATTACGGCATGCTTGAATTTACGTCAAGCGTAAAATTTATTTTCATATTGGTATTTTATTATAATACAACATTTCAAGAATGTTTTGTCAAATTTTCAAGTCAATCGAAGTTGACCGCTTAGACCTGTGCACCCGAACTCTTACCATTTCGCATTATGGATAAAAAAGAGGAAAGGCGTATAACTTCCAGAGTTTGATTCCGATAGTTTGATAGAAAAAATAAATGATATTCCAAAACCCTACCTACCTCTTTAGTAAGAGCGTGCTCATCTTAGCTTGCGCTCGGTAAGTGATATCGATCTGTTTTGAAAAAATTCAGTCAAATTCGTCTTTCGTCGGGAAAACACTAAAATAGCGATAAGTGTCATTTACGCAAAGCGATTCGAGGTCGTATTTCTTTGTACATACTCTAAAGAACCAAAAAATGAGCTTTGCAGTGACAACTAAATGCATTAAAAATCGTTTATCAAAAAGTTTGCTCAATAATTAAAAAAGTCAAAAACCGTCGATGACCTTCCAAATTGTGGTTCGATAGGAATAATGACCAAAAATGACGAATAACGAATCGTTGCTTTGTTTTTGCCCAATCCTGACGTATCCTTACGTCAAGAGCAAGCCAAATTGAAGTATTGAGTATGAAAATATATCTATGCATGTAACAGAAGTAATCTCTCGATTTACTCGGAGATTGGCTGAACCAATTACCACAAACTAAATAAATTCAAATGATGTTTCATAGTCTGCTAATTATTTTTTTCGGGATCGAACTTTCGATTCGGAAGTAACAGGGTAAAATGAGTAAAAAAATTAAAAAGGTGTACTCGATTTTCTCAACCGGTTTTCTTCAGCTTAGATTCTTGAGTCCCAAAAAGTCGATTTTTTCAAAAAAATTTTTTTTCGAGATGACAGTTGCTGACCTAATCAACCGTTTTCAGCTGCACCGGTTAACAGCCTCCGGTTCCGGAAGTATCGGAAACTGTGGTCGAAAAATCAAAAACGGAACTCTGGTTCCAGAACAATAGAGTGAAGTTTCACTCAAAGCTACAATGCAAAAAAAAATCGATAAATTTCTCCAAACCTGGCTCAAAACTGCTTATACGTTTAAACGGTTGTGCTAGTTTATGCACGATTTTTTGTCATTTTTCAAGAAAAGTGTATTTTAGCATCCTTTAGAATTATTTATGAAAGCATGAGTTACACAGCTAAAAAATTTTTGTGAATTTACATGAATTTTCATGCGCACATTTGGAGCAGGCGATTGAGTGGAAGATTACTGTACTTTACTTCTTTTTGTACTGCACTGTACTTCATTTTGAAATATATTTCGAAAGCAAAACTAAGCGATTTTTACCTTTTTGCCTTTCTCATATAGAATGGTTATGCAATCACTTGAAAAACCGACGACCAAGTGTCACATACCATTCGACTCAGTACATCGAGCTGAGCAATGTCTCTTTCTCCCTCTGTGTGTGTATGTGTCGAATAATCTCACTAGGTTTTCTCCGAGAAGACTGAACCGATTTCGACAAACTGAATGAATTCCTGAATTTCATCCAAATCTGACTTCCGGTTCCGGAGTTATAGGGTAAAGTGTGTTCAATATTGTACATCGTCACTTAAACCGGCGAAACAAAACACGTAAAAAAATTTCTAAACTGGTCTAAAAACTACATAAATCGGTGGTCATTATCAGTAGGTAACTAAACAAACCGATTTCGGCTATTCTTGGTTCCCGGCATCCAGTTCCGGAAACACCGGAAATAGTGGTCATATATACCAAAATGGATCTCACTCACTTTTCTCAGCGATGGTTCGACCGATTTCGACAAATTTAGATTCAAATGAAAGGCCTTTTGGTCCCATACGGAATACCTGAATTTCATTCGGATCCGACTTCCGATTCCTGAGAGATAGGGTAAAGTGTGTTCAATATTGTACAACGTCACTTAAAATGGCGGAACAAAAATCGTAAAAAATGTTGTAAACTGGACTCAAAACCGTTATTCCCAATCTTAGGGTCAAACGAAAGGTCTTATGGTCCTACCAAAAATTACTGCATATTTTCGGATACAACAAACATTTAAATCGTCTTTTAGAGTGCGATGGCAAAATTGTATAAAATCATAAAAATTTGAATAAAAACTAGTAGAGTTTGTACGTCATGTTAGTTGGTGGCCGTACAAACCGACTTCGATTATACCGGTTCTCGGGTTCCGGTGCCGGAAGTGCATATAATAGTGAACTCACTTCGTTTTCTTTAGGATGACCTACGCGAGCAAAGCACTGTTTCATTCTGTATGTTATGCACATACAATCTCTCTTGGTTTCTTTCAAAAATCGAAAAGAAAAATTTTGAATAGAATACCACAATATTATACATGAGAAGGGCATCATTAAACCACTAGGTGGATTAAAACAGGTTTTTTAAATATACAGTCGTGTTTATTGAAACATTAATTTATTCCAATTTAATTTTATTTATATCATGGTCTTAAATCAGACTTTCGATTCAATTACTTTCACAGTACTTATTGACTGACATGTCATGAAAATTTCATTTTTTTTGTGCATATGGAGAAGGTGGATTAAAACAGCTTTTTTAAGTACACCTGTGAAAAGCACCAGATTCATTAGAACATTCCGATTCCTAAGTCGTATCAATTCATAAAAAAATACTTGGTCCTTATAACTGCACCCAACGCGTAAGCAGGCTAATAAAGGAAATAAGTATAAGGAAAATATGAAATTTATTTTGTTTTTGCATTTGTTTATGTTCCGACGATAATTCTATAACCATTTGACCGATTGTGATGATAAACAGCAGTCGTAGATATTGCTTTGCTAATCAGCTTTTGGCGATTTTTTTTTGTATCTATATGTTGTACTTCTCTACCCATATGAACAGATTTTTGTTATTCAATTCAAAATCATTTTAAGAATCTGGCAATGACACCATTCCTGGCAAATCACATGAATCCAGACTATATTTGAAATTTAGGATCCAATATTTACCTTCTAAAGTTTGTGGCAATTTATCAAATACTGGCAATATCATTCGATTACCTTCTAAGTATGATAAATTATCTCACCAATTCATCATCATCGCCACTGATCCACAATAACTTTTCTGTTTTAGTTAAATCTTTCCTGCCGGAAAATAAAACTCATTTCAACCGAGCTTAAGTGACAACCGAATCGCACAAATGACTTCGAACAGGCTCATACGCACCCTCCGGTGAGACGATCACATCACTCATTCATCGTTTACGATTCATCCCGTGGGATATTTGCCCGTCGAAACTTTTCCACTTCGAACTCGGTAGTAGCGTGGTGTGGCGAGCAAACGAGCGAAGAATAAATTACGGATCAGTAAATTCCCACAGGGATTTCACTATCGCAAGCAAACACACACAAATACACACTTGCTTCGATCCGAACGTAACATAGCGAATAGCATAAGCATAGACGCGTGAAAATAACACGCGGGGAAGTTTGCCCGGGGGACTACAGGCATTAGCAATTTCAACGCTAATTACAGGCAGTAAACTGACTGGGATTGGATCGAATGGAAAATTGCTTTTAATTAATTCCGTCATCTTTGGGGCTTTTCAGTGGTGCTGTTGTCGGTCGGTAGGATTGTGCCTGGCGAGAGAGCATTACACCCCATTCCAGCAGGTTAGCTCAGTGCACCCGGCGGAAGTCTTTAATAAAACAATCAATCGGACTATTATTATCGAATTTATGGATGCGGACACGATTCGACTGATCCGTCCGGTTGGGTGGTGTTGTTGGGTCTCGCACAAGGCGTATCACTGGAGGAAAAAATAACAGGTTTTAATCGGCATTGTGCATTCGATCGAATTGTGTAAAATGAATTCACTATGTGAAAAGCCATACAAATTTGCATTGCAAATAGAACAATTAGCATGTTTCCACGAGAACACAGTGTTTCTTGATATCAGTAATTGGTATGTAAACTGATAATAAATAGGTTTCAAAGTTTTCAAAAAGATCGTTGTATTCCAAACCGGAAGATAATGAACGACGCTAAGTGAGACATTGATTGGTTTTAAATAGAGCTGCTACATCATTTTAGAAATTGTGAATCCCTTTTATTGCTTCATTATTTTGCTTAGATGATTCAATCGTGTACGTTGATGCCGGCTCCATCTTTACGAAATTGAGTGTGAAGCTTGTACAAGAAAAGGATAAAAATAATGGTTGCGGTAAGAACAAAGAAACTAATCGTATAAGTTTCAACCCGTTTTGGTTAATACCGCACTATAAAGCGCACGCCTCCCTAGTACGAAACCTAGATCATGAAACAAAAAAGAAAGAAGCCCTAATCACGACTTCTGGATTTATTGCTACCAATCGAAATAGTCAGCGTGAGTCGTTTTATGATGTCTTCGTCAGGTCGGCTTTATTGTTTCTAGTCGGATGGAAATAGGCAGCAGTAAGCAGGATTGAGATCAAAGGAACTTGCCGATCGTCAGTACTATCGGCGGGGATGAATTTGATTAATTATTACAGAACGCAGTCGTTTGAGTTCAACCTTGCAGTATCCTTAAAAGTTCCTATCGAGTTCTTGATTCAGAGTGTCACTATGTCACTATGTGAAGTTGCATATTTTCATTTCATACGAAATAATTCCAACAAAACAATAAACTCAGGTTTTTTGTTGATTTGCACCGTTTAAATAAGTTAAACGTCGCTTTAAAAGAATATAAATTCAATTAATTTTCACAATATTAAAAACAAATCTGCTCTACTTCGTCACTGCCAGACGTAATCGTAATCGTAACACATAATCGGAGTCGGAGAACTCAGGGCTCTGGAGCGTAAGGTTGATTTGAGTACCACCGTAACCCCTTCGCCTGACAGATGGGTCCAGCCAGACCTCTTTCAAACCACTTTTGATCTGGAAAAAGATCTTGTTAGCCAATTTCGATAAACGAGATCTTAACATTGATGCTGAGTGGCATTTTTTGTGGTAAAGGACCATGCCGGTGGTAATTTAAAGTGAATGTCGTGGCGCGAAAGCTAGGTAACTGCTGAACAATTATATGAGTGAAATCACAACTATGCCTATTCATTAATCCAAGTAACAATTCGAATGCCTAATGGTTCTTATTATGATTTATGAGAGTTTTGTTATTAATTCTGCAATCACTACAAGTTTTTTTACAACTATTAAATAATAAGTGTCTCTTTTGATAAATAATATAAAAGTTTATAAAGTTTCTATAAAATCTGAACTAAAAACAAAACAACTTGTACTAGAATAAAACCATGTCTACACCACTAATATTATTTTTAAACATCTTGATTTTCAAAACATTAGAGAAAATTTTATGAATCTAAAGTACATTTATGGCACATTTTATGTGGGCTATATGATTTATTACTTCCTAGGTTAAGTGTAATTTGCATGAAATTCTATACCGTAGCATTTATAGACATAAAAACGTGTTTAATCCACCTCGCAGTGAGATGATACCTTTTTTTATCAACCCGCATATGTTTTTTGCATGAATATTCTTCGGTGTTTAAGTTTTCATGACATTATTTTAATGAGCGTCGTTTTAAGCGACAATTTGAGATTTTAATCACTCATTACTCTGTAATGTCGAAACTGCAAATCGGATCGAATTTGAATCTAGAAGTGTGATAATCGATTAAACATGCCATGATATGTAAGTTCCACTTTAGAGTTTACGGTAAATTAAGGTACTTCCAGAGTACTAAGTTATAAAATTAATTAATTTTGTATATAAGATTAGGCTTTTTTGAGAAAACGATTGAGCTTTGAGAAACGATTTTATACTAGAACCGGAATTCTGAAATCTGTATGGCCGAAATCAGATAAATTCACCTGAGTAGCTGTATAGTTTACATTTGTTTCAAAATATTTGAAAATCGGTGAAGACATCTTTGAGAAATCATAGCACGAATTAAATTTTTAGGTGCCTTCTGAATTGACAACTGAATACCACTAAAACTGAAAAAAGTTAATTTTTTTATCGACTATCCAAATCTGCTAACCCGATAAACTTGATTTATTTATGTGGAATAGACATTTTTATATCAATCACCCTGTATCCCCGAAACCGGAAGTTGGATCTGACTGAAGAGCAAGATGTTTTATAGAATCTTGAAACTTTTCATATGAATCTTAGATGATTCTTAGATTTCATTTGAATCTTAGATCGGTTTAGCCATCTAAGAGAAGAATGAGTTACACAATTTTGATTTCGTTTCACATATCATCCTGTAGTTCCGGAACCAGAGGTCGGAACCAAACATAATTCAGGTACTTTGTTTGGGAGCATACGACATTTCGTATGAATCTGAATTTGTAGAAAAGAAATTTTCCGAGAGAATTGAGTGAAATTATTTGTCACACACGCATTTGCTGATCTCGACGAACTGATTCGAATGGTATATGGATGTTATGTTCTTCCAGCATTTATTGCTGTAAGTATTTTAAACAAATATAATTAAAATAAAACTCTTCCATCATCTGGTTTATATAAGTCATATTCGAACGATTATGTTGCCAAAAACGAGCCGTGCTAAAATCGGTCCGAGGCAAAATGTCATGAAAAAGGATGCTGTACACAGTCTCTTTGGTACTTAGAACCAATTGTATGTAATAGTATAAAAAACGTGATTTCCGTTGCTCCCAAGCATTTCTTTGTCATACAGCGCTCAAAACTCCTACTACTGGAATGGGGGAAAAAGTCGTGTACACAAAAATTTCGATATCTCCGTTAAAAATGGACGGATTTTAACAATCTATGGCTTGTTGGATAGCTATTACCGTGCGGAATCTAAGTCTGAAAACATATTCTGTTTTCAAGGTCAATTGTGACAGATACTGTCAAAAAAATTTTGACATAAAACTTCGTATAACTCAAAAAGTAAACATCCGATCTCAAAACCATTCAATAGCGTTTTGGGTGACGGGGAGACCTTTCATTTGCGACTAGTTTGATCAAAATCGGTCCAGCCATCTCTGATATCTCGACCTCTTAGTTGACAACACACATACAGACACACACACATACACACACGGACATTTGCTTAGTTCGTCGAGCTGAATCGATTGGTATATGTCATTCGGGTCTCCGGGCCTCGGACAAATTTTCTAAATTTTGAGCGAATTCTATACCTATTTTTTATATATATAAAAAAAGGTGAAAAAACTTCGAAATAAGAAAACGAAGATACATCAAAACCTCAATTTACGCGCCTTATATATGTATATACGTATACATATATGTGCATGTATATGCATATGTTTATACATATCCATAACCACATTAACTTAACTGATTTATGTATGTATAAAAATATATACTAATATATGCACATGTTCGTACATATATACATGAATAACGCGCGTAAATTGAGGGTTTGATGTACATAGTGGACTTTTAGGTTTTTTTTTAAGTTTTGACGCAACGAAACAGATTCATGCAAAAACGACGATGAATCACAAACATTTATTTTTACAAATCATGGAGATTTTCGCATAAACCGCATTTATTTCAAGGCGATTATTTATGATTCTTATTTTTATCTACACATTTACGATCAAAATAGAAGCGCATGGAGCTTTTTGCATTCTGAAAATGCCTCAAGCTTGTTATTAAAATCTAATCTATTCTTACTAATTCATAGCCGACATGACACACACATATTCAAGAAAAAAATACCAAAATGACAGTTTATACATTGCGGAATTCATTCCATCCGAATAAATTTAATGTTGATCGTAAAACTGATTTCAAAACTTTCTTGAACTTGGAACCAATTCGAAAAGGATTTCACACAGATTTATGCTGATTCTTCACTTGGCTTCATAAACGTTATGAATAATCGTCCACTAGTGGTTTTCACTACGCTTTCGTGAATTTTAAAGTTCTAATGAAAGATTTATGATGTTGCATTGAAAACAGCTACAAATAATTGTTAATATTAAAAATGTAGCTTGGGAATTGTCACAATGAGTAGTGTAGCGCTCATCAAAATACTAAAGTTGCACACATAAATACCATTCTTTCGTTCCAATATTCAAAACCACAATCGACTTCAGGCTGTTTTCGAATGACGATTCACTCTGTACTCATACAATTTTCAAAAATACAAATCCTCAAAACAGAATTATTCATATGTATGTACTAATTGAAGGTATAACAAATAAATAGAAAATTCTTACAAATTTAAGAATGATGTTGTAATGAAAAAGATCAAAAATTACAAAATGTACACAAAAATGCAATGTTAGGGTACTACATTCCGATGCAGTAATTGACTTTCTGTTTGAAAAGACTTCGCAACCGATTCTAAGCGTACAGGACCAATGCATGACTAGGTGCTACGTTCCTACTCCCACTAATAATACATAACAATTTTTGTAATAACTAAATTTTAATGTAAATTTTATATTTCATTTAGAATAACTGTTCAATCGAAAGACCGCAAACAGGTTAAGGCCGGGTATAAATACACAATTTAAATAACATTAAAACGGCGCAAAAAAAAACCCGTGCTCTTTGAATTTCATATCTGAATATCTCGAGAACGGCTGCATCTAGAAGAAAGGTAATTATGAGCAAATTTATTTTTTTTAACTTTAGAATTATGTTCTGGTGTTAAAATGATTATTTTTTATCAAAAACTTAAAAGTCTTGCAAGTGTTGGTATATTGTTTTAGCTGTAATTTCGTTATTACTCTATTCACACTTATCAAATTTTCTTCGAAATGTGAACTTTAAGCTAAATTTTGCATGAAATTTCTTTTAAAAACATCAAAGAGACTTTCTTTGTTGAATTTTCATTTTGCGGTTGGCTTTTTAATTTTTGAAAAAGTGTACATCTTTCTTTCAAAGTGTATATGTTTTTAAGATTTGCCAATCGATTTCCTATAATTTGTTCGTGGACACTATTTTTGTATAATTTACAGTTTCCGAGCTAGTACGATTTGATGAAAGTGCATGCGAAAATACATGCGCCCTTTTTAAAAATCAGTCTTGGTCCAATTGCGGCCGTGCAAAATAAATGTGTGCAAAGTTCCATCCAAAGGGTGGGAATTCTCATGACTTGCTTATCATTTCTGGAATTGTTCATTTCGATTCATGCTCTCAATACATTTCTCGAATATAATAAGCAAAAATTTCTGAAACGAGCTGCGATAGGTTTGGACAAGTAGGCATAGATTTGTTGCCTTTCTCATCTCAACTATTTGAAATTGTAGTATTTCGATAAATTTTTGCTGTAATATATAAGAGAAAATGAATAATATGAGAAAGGCATAATTTCACCACTAGGTAGATTAGAACAGGTTATTAGTTATGTGCGTACATCAGGAAATTTATTATTTATATATTTTTTTACTCTAGATTATTCTATCTTTTTTGATGGTTTTAGCAGAAAATTTACAACAAATTCCTCGTTGTCGGAAAAAATCTCACATTCGCTTGTAGTTTTCATCGTCATTACATTTTTTCATCGATGTTGCAAAAATAAAAGTTTATATTTTTGAATGAATCCTTTGCTTAATTGAATAGATTATGCACAGCTGGAATTCGATTGGTAATGATTTGCTGCAAACTAACTTTAGACGCGTGTCTTTTTACGGTTCCACCTATTCCATAGTAACCTTTGTTTTCCATGTGAGGCTGCGAAAGAAATCCATTCGGCCCTAATTTTATAATCTTTCTCATGAAGTGCAGTAAATGTACTGAACTTGTATTGTTAATCTTTTTGCCGGAATCACCACAAACTTTTGTTTTTTTCTTTGACTATTTTCGCGTTCAAACCACAAGAAAAAATATAAGAATTTTTTTTAATCAAAATTTGTAAGAAAAAAGTAAAATAATATGAGGTACACTCAAAATAATAATCATGTTATAGTTACGTGAAAAGTTATGTGAATATTTTCCACCCTACTTTTCACGTAGATTTTAATGGACTGACATTTAAAAGCTGTTTAATGCATAATCCAGTAAAAGTTACGTGTTTCATAGGTAAAATGTAATGTACTGCTCATATCACATTTACCTATCAGTTCATATCAAATTTAGATACCAGAGAATTATTATTTTATATGTTGGTTAAAGTCAAAAGGGAGATTTCAGATTCTTATATAAATCTAGGAAATGAAAAATAAAACATTTATTTCAGAAAATTAGCATAGAATTTTAATGGCTGAAAATAAAAAGCAACTAATAACGTGGGATCTCGAATCAGCAAGCCTTCAGAAATCGTATTGTCACTGCCATCCAACCGAAGCCGAAGTCGAGATACGAGAACTCCCACAACACTACCGATGCAGGTTGAAGTCGCAATACATGGTTCCAGTGTCGCTAGCTTCATACCGATTTTGAACTCGTTTTTCGGTGGACCAACGACATGTTTGAAGCATTCGGAAGGAGCGGCAAACTTCCGAACTCACGCAGGCACTCGGTCCAGTTAAACACATGGAAACTTTCATACTGGAATGGTCCGGTCGATGTAGTAAAAAATTGTAATTAAATAACATTTCTCGCAAATATTTACACTACTTACAATTTGAGAGCCACTGTTCGCCATTTTCAAAATCGAGTTTTTCACACTGGAAATTCACGTAGATTGTTTGACGTTTGGTCAATTCACGTAAACCTTATGTGATGGCTCTATTCATTTTAGGGGATGTTCGTATAACATTCATTTTCGTCACGTAGAATATTCAATTTGACATTTGAAACCAATTTACGTGATTTTTTAAGTGGATCGAACGTGAATTTTTATTTGAGTGTAGAAAAAAAACACCCCCGTTCGCATTAAATTTATCGCCACAGATCGGTCACAGCGGATATGTCAGTCCCGTTATGAAAATGTCATGACATTTTGAGCTCGTGACATTCCCGTGACCCGTGACCGAAAATGAACAGAACAGCTACTTATCCAGTATGTATGTACACTACCACAAAGCGAACGCTGTGGCTTTGACTGCTGTGAGAGAGTGCGACAACATTAACTGCTCTCAATATTGCTGTTGTGTGTCGTGGCTCTCATGATTGCGTCAAGCTCTCGTGTCATTGCGTGTACTACTGACACCTACTCGACTGTTTGCCGCGATCTTTCAAATCGTTCCACTACGTTCCGGAACGATAACAAAATCCTCCTGCCTGTTATAGAAATATTCAAATTACAACAATTTTAACACTTATTACACGATTTCCCTAAGTGTTAGAGACAAATTTATTTCCATGTCGCATAAATCACACGAGAATTCGATTGGAATATAATAATAATAAAATTGCCATTTTAACCAACAGCCAGAGATGACAGATATTTTCATAAGAAATCTGTATTGCTCTCTATAAAAAATCTGTATTTATCTGTATTCACTAATAAAATTAAATTTCAATAATAAAATGATGTTAAAAGATGTTATTCCAACACATTATGGTTGTAGAATGGTAGATTCAATGAGACCAAGACTTTGAATCTCGTCACTGCAATCAAATACTAATAGATTGCTCATATGAAAAAGTTTTTATTTTGCTTTTTGGCAAGCAAAGCCTTGGTATTACATTCCTGTAGTATGTAATTTGACTTTCTGTTTGAACAGACTTCGCATCCGATTCAGAGTGTACAGAAACATTGCATGGCTGGTGCTACGATTCTACTGACACTAGGAATCCTTCCAGGTCGGGGCTCGAACATACGACAACTGGTTTGTAAGACCAGTGCCCTAAGCATTGAACCGCCAACCCGGGTCCGTTGCTTTTCGGGAGATTAGTATTAAATTTAGGAAATCTGTATCAAATCTGTATTCTGTATGCGTATGTAAAAATATATATAATACAGATAAATCTGTATAATTGGCATCTCTGCCAACAGCAAAACAAAAATCTAGCGTGAAGTGAATGTTGCACCCAACATTGTGACTCATGCGAAAGCGGCACCCAAATAGTGGTGACACCTCGTGTCGACCGTGGTGACATCTGCAAGTGTTCGCCACACTGATTGAGCAAATTTTATACACAGTTCGTATGTGAGCCTGTATATCTGTTATCTGTGGTTTCGTGAAGGGAAGGCCGAAAAAAATTCTCGAAGTTGTCCTGCTTGGTGAAACACTCTTGTAGTGAAACATAACTTAGACGGAAACCCGATCGAACAATACTCCGTTCATGTTCAGATTGCGAATGATCAGTGTCCCATGTCAGATCTCACAATAATCATAATTTTCATGGTATTCTCGACAAATTGGGTCAGTTTTATATTTGAATCCTTTTTTTAGGAACATTTAAAACACCTTTCTTTCTATAAATACCTTCTTAGTAACCTCCGAGTTTCGTACGTATATGTGCTTGTAACGTACTTCCGTACTTCCTCGTCACAATCGATCTACAATACCTTTGGCTTCCATTGCTATGAACACTTGCTACTCCCTCCTCTTTAGAAAAATTATGACATCATTAATTGCTCAAAATTTTCCATCTGATAATTATTATTTTATAACGAAAGGTTGTTCAACATCATAACTACATTCGTACTATAAAATGACGTTTTTATATAATTTATTTTACCAAGGTTTAACCATTTTGGTCGTTCATCGGAGATGAAAACCTATAGAATAATTATTCAGCTAATATAAATGTTGTTGTAATCTTATTTCCATTACCTTGAGTCGACAGTTTTCTCAATTTACATAATGAAATGCACATTGATTGTATGATTTCGTCAATTCAGATTAATGTTGAGAATACTGATTTCCCCTTCCTCTTGTGAATATTTTTGTGAACCTCACTTAGTTGCTAAAATATACTGTACTCGTGAAGAAGTAGCAATTTGTCGTAAAACCCGATCAATTTTCTCTTACACTTTCTATGTTCGGGGCACTTACTCCACTCTCTCACCCTCAAAACAACCTTATAATCTATTTTGATTTAACTTCCTTTTTGTCAGTGAAATTACTACAGATCTCCTCCATGATTACCCTGAGTAGTGTATCTGTGCTTTTCAAAAAATATCGATTCCCACCTTTGGTACATGTGCTAAACTTAGTGGCGATTCGTTTAGTTGTTTCGTAGTTATGCTGATACTTAAATACACTCGCGTTCATAGACAGATAAAGATTATTTTCCCCGGCAAAATGGAACCAGATCCTTTGAAATTATTCAAAGAAAAATACGACCTTGAAATTTTTGCCACTGTCTTGTTTTATAAAAAATGGGAGATTAAAATTTATTTTCAAAAACCCCTCCTTCTAGTCCAAATGTCGATTCTATTCAAATTTCGTCATTGACCCTCTCCCCCCATGTTAAGGACACTCCCTGAAAATGTCCTAATGATCATTTCTGATGAGCAAGAAGTATCTGTGCCAAATTTGATAGCAATCCGTTCAGTAGTTCCGGAGTTGCGCCGTTACAAACATTACATCCCCTTTTTAGAGGGACATACTACATCCACCCCACACGAATACCCTAAGTTGCACAAAAAGTATCTATGGTCTCCAAAAAGTATCGATTCTTGTCAAATTAAATAAATTTTTTCATTACCTCTGTTAAGGATAGTTGCTACGCTCTCTCCCCCATAAAAATACCCTCACAACTATCTCTGAAGAGCAAAAAGCAGCTATGCCAAGTGTGATAGCAATCCAATCAGTAGTGTCGGATGTTATGTTTTTTAATGCACTTGCTACATTCACTCCCCATATCTATCATACCTAAGGTATGGAAAATGTTTGCATGATCTTCAAAAATTATCGATTCTTGTCAAATTTTATGAATTTTTTTTCTTTTCCCCTGCTGTCAATGATACTTGCTACGCTTCCTTCCCTATAAAAATACCTTTATGACTATTTCTGAACAGCATGAAATAACTGAACAAATTTTATAGCAATTCGTGCAATAGTTCCGGAGTTATGCCGTTACAAACATTGCACTCCTTTATTAGAGGCACTTACTACACCCTCTCCTAACAGAATATCCTCATAATCTTATCTAAGTTGTGCAAAAAGTGTCTTCAAAAAGTACCGATTCTCGTCAATTTAGATAATATTTTTAATGATCACCTTTGTTATTAACACTTGCTACGCTCCCTCCCCCCATTGGAAATATTCTTATAACCATATCTGAAGAGCAAGAAGTACATGTACCAGGTTTAAAAGCAATCCGTTAAGTAGTTTTGAAGTTATGTTATTACAAACATTACACCCCCTTTTCAAAGGCACTTGCTGCATCCATCACCCATTAAATTATATCTACGGTATGCAAAATGTTTCTAAGATCTTCAAAAAATGTCGGTTTTTATCAAGTTATATGAATTTTTTCATGACCCCTCCTTGGTTATGACACTTGCTACGCTCCCTCCCCTCATAAAAATACGCTGATGACCATCTCTGAAGAGCAAGAAGTACATGTGCCAAGTTTGATAGCAATCCGTTCAGTAATTCCGGAGTTATGCCATTAGAAACATTACACCCCCCTTTTTAAAGACACTTGCTACATAAACTCCCCATATAATCATATCTAATATATGCAAAATGTTTCTATGGTCTTAAAAAAGTATCGATTCTCGTCAAATTAGACAAATTTTTTTTATGAGCTCCCCCTGTTAAGAACACTTACTACGCTCCCTCCCCCCATAGAAATACGACCATCTCAGAAGAGCATGGTAGAAATTCTGACCATCTCAGAAGAGCAAGAAATATCTTTGCCAAGTTTGGTGGCAATCCGTTCAGTAGTTTCGGAATCATGCCGTTTTAAACATTACACCCCCCTATTTAAAGGCACTTGCTACATCCACCCACCATATAGTCATATCTAAGGTATGCAAAATAATTCTACGGTCTTCAAAACGTATCGATTCTTGTCAAGTTATATGAATTTTTCCATGACCCCCCCTTGTTAATGACACTTGTTACGTTCTCTCCCCTAAAATATACTCCTTAAACTATCTCTGAAATGCAAGAAGTACCTGCGCCAAGTTTAGTGGCAATCCTTCCAGTAGTTCCGAAGTTATGGCGTTACAAACATACAAACTTACATCCATTAATATATATATATATATATATATATATATATATATATATATATATATATATATATATATATATATATATATATATATATATATATATATATATATATATATATATATATATATATATATATATATATATATATATATATATATATATATATATATATATATATATTAAAATAAAAACATTATATTTCCTGCAGTACTGCGACAAAAGAAGAGCATAACTTACACTGCGACATGAACTGTTATACTGTATCATAACAGATTATATTATGTTATATTATATTATATTATATTATATTATATTATATTATATTATATTATATTGTATTATTCTCAATTATATCAAACCAAGCAAACAAAAATCGCGTGAAGGAGGTACTTCAATATCCATTTCTTTGGAAACATTAAGCAAAAAGACTTTTTGTTAGCAAGTTACAAAATTCATCAAACTTGAACGGTTATTTTACGAATCCAAAAGTTATAGTGTGATAACACATCTTCTAAACCTATAATCAAGGATGGCTTTTATCGTATCAAAAAACGCTCACCAGCAACTCTTCACACGATTGAGTCAGTGCCATCAAAGAAAGACGGATATCATCGCAACAACAAAAACCCGGCATGGCTCATTTAACATAGAATAGACACTAGAGCGAGAGCGAATTTCTCTCGATGACATTTCTGAGAATCAAAGGTTAGTACGCTGCTGTGGGGATCCTCTCTGAAGCAACAAACGGTCGCTTATTCTTGTTTCGCGATCCGATTATTGTATTATTCTCAATTATATCAAACCAAGCAAACAAAAATCGCGTGAAGGAGGTACTTCAATATCCATTTCTTTGGAAACATTAAGCAAAAAGACTTTTTGTTAGCAAGTTACAAAATTCATCAAACTTGAACGGTTATTTTACGAATCCAAAAGTTATAGTGTGATAACACATCTTCTAAACCTATAATCAAGGATGGCTTTTATCGTATCAAAAAACGCTCACCAGCAACTCTTCACACGATTGAGTCAGTGCCATCAAAGAAAGACGGATATCATCGCAACAACAAAAACCCGGCATGGCTCATTTAACATAGAATAGACACTAGAGCGAGAGCGAATTTCTCTCGATGACATTTCTGAGAATCAAAGGTTAGTACGCTGCTGTGGGGATCCTCTCTGAAGCAACAAACGGTCGCTTATTCTTGTTTCGCGATCCGATTCAGGCAGTTGATAATTGCGATAGAATCATTTTACTATTGCTGCTTATTCTAACTATGTGCATATAACCTTTGTATAAGTTGTGTCTATGAAAATGACTGTGAATGCTCCACACAAGGGTTTTGAAATATTGCAACCTAGTATGAGTATCATCAAGTTGAATCATCGATTCAATTTTCTGCGATAATTGTCAACTTGTGATTCTCTCTTTGGTAATTCCACACAGTAACGATCATTATCAGACTGTAAATTTTTTTAAGGGCCGTTAAATACTCAGAGTATGAAGTGGAGCGGAGAAATGTAGAAAAATTCTCTCGCGGTTCATGCATTGAGAAACTCGAGTTCTTGTAGCATCTTCTACCGGATTGAAAATGTTGTATACAATATATATAGCAATATAGCAGCTTCTGTCAAATTTTCGGCAATCACCAACACTGCCTATAATTAAAAACAAAACTGGGGTTGCACTGTAACGGAACGTGTACATGAAACAATAGTTGGAATATTCTAGTACATTCCACAGCTCAGGGCGCTCGCTATTCTACGGCTTCGTGAGAATTGATCACTGAGAAACTCATGTTTTATGCTCTTAAGTGTGTAATGTAGCAACGTACAAAGCTCTTCCTGGTGCTGTCATGTTGAATAGTTGTTAACATGTATTTCATCACAATAGTGACAACATAAATTGTCCGCGAGCAAGTCAGCCTAATCTCTTGGCAGCAGGTGCAGCTCACTATCATATTACCAGCTTTGTATTTCCTCGCTGTTCTTTGACTGCAAGTTTATTATCTCTAGTACATTTCAAGCAATCTATTCTTGAATCTATAGCATTTGGAAACTGGATTAATTCTCCCCGGAAGCGGTGTTAAAATTTCATTCAACTATCCTGTGAAGCCGAGGTTTATTATTTTATGATCCCCTCGAACACAAGCCACCATTACAAAAAAAATCCTTCTGCTTCATTAAACGATAATCACCGAATGAAAAGTCAGAGTTGATTGAGATGAGAAGAACCTGCTAATTGACGCAATGAGGCACCAAGGAAAATAATTAAGTAATTCCTTCTGTGGACCGCCGGCCTACGATTAGAAACAAAGACCAAGAACCCGCAAACACACAAACCATAAGATCCAATTTTCACATCAAACAACGGAACCGCCGCAGACAGGAGTTTTTCCGTTCTATCAAACCAAGACGATATGAGTACCAATAAACGGAACGGACCGGACGGTCGTCACATGGATTACGACGAATCGGTGCCGTTTGTGCGATCCTACATCGCAGCCAGGAGCTTGACTATTAACAGCGGCGGTGAAGGACGGCACCACAGAACTATTGTGTCACTCGTATCGGTGTTTATTATCTGCCGCCGGTAAAAGGAGCTCGGAAAAGAAGAAATACTGTAAATAGCGATTGTAAAAAAAAGCCGAAACAACCTGTCTGATGGAGGGAATGTTTAATCGAAAGTGGGAGAATTTACTGATTTCCGACGGCACCGGAGATGTGACTGAAGCAATCAACGAAAAAACGAGTTCGATAGTAGCGTTTCGATGAATTCTAATTGGAAGAGTGAAACAGACTCGTTGGTGAAAGCTCAAGGTGTTATATAGTTTTTTTTCGATCAGCGCCTAGAAGACATGTTTGTAGATTTATTGCGGGAAATAGTTACAGGTATTAGCAGTATTATAGCATTTGGAGGTATTACTGCATAATTAAATAGGACAAGTTTAATGTCAGTTGCGTTTGACTATAAAATAACTGATGTTTTATTTTTTTGAAGATTCATCAGGCAGTAGCGGAAAAAACTGTTTTAGCGTTTTTGAACAATGGCTGTTTTTCTGAGATTGTAAGTAAAGTCCTAATCGCGAATATCTCTCGTTGTAATTAACGCAGCAGCATAAATTTTTCTCCATATCATCGGAAATTTGTGATAACATTTGAAAGTAACACATGGATCAATAAGTCCCGAGACTAACAATGGAAACCACATTTTTTTGCAAATTTTTTTTTTATTCATCAACATAATCACCTTTTAGGGTGATACAATGGTTCCAACGTTTTTCCAATTTTTCAATACCATGTTAATAAAAAAATTATCTTTCACTTCAAAATAAGCTTCAGTTTCAGCGATGACCTCCTCATTTGAGCCAAATCTTTTTCCCTGGAGCATTTTTTTAAGATCAGCAAAGAGCCAGTAGTCACTGGGGGCTGAATCTGGCGAGTATGGGGGGTGGGGAAGCAGATCAAAGCCCAATGCGTTCAATGGCAGGGTGCATTGTCTTGATGAAAAAGAATTTTTTTTCTCTGCATGTGCGGTCGTTTTTTTGCGATTTCCTCGTTCAAACGCACCAGTAAGTCAATATAATAAACACTGTTGATCGATTTACCTTTTTCGAGGTAGTCAATGAAAATCACGCCATGCGTATCCCAAAAAACTGACGCCATGACTTTGCCAGCTGACTGCTGCGTTTTCGGACGCTTCGGACGGCTTTCGCCAGCTGTGCGCCACTCAGATGGCTGCCGCTTCGACTCTGGAGTGTAGTGATGTATGCATGTTTCGTCCATGGTCACGTAAAAACGCAAGAAATCTTTTTTGTTGCGAGTAAATAGCGATAAACTGCTTTCTGAATCATCGACTCGTTGCTGTTTTTGTTCCATCGAAAGCAATCGCGGCACCCACTTGGAAAAAACCTTTTTCATGCTCAATTTTTCATGAAGGATAGTAAATACACTTCCATATGATATCTGTGTCATCTCATCAATCTCACGGAGCTTCACTTTACGATCTTTCATTATAATTTTTGTCACTTCACTCACATTTTCCGGTGTAACGGCTTCCACAGGTCTACCCGAGCGTTCCGCGTTATTTGTATCGGTACGACCACGTTTAAACTCGGCGAACCACCGACAAATCGTTGCTTTTGATGGACAAGAGTCCGGATAACATTTTTCAATCCATTGTTTCGCTTGCACGGTGTTTTTACCCACAATGTTTTATCAAAACACGAAACTCGGTTTTTCCATTTTTTAAACATACTACAAAACGACTTTACTCCAACCTCGATAACTCAGCTGTTTCTGGTCGGATCGACTTAAAATTTTGACCCGTTTCAAGCTAAGGTTAGTACTCTAGAAAGACGTGGTTACTGGTTTACTACGAGCGCCATCTCTGCTTTAGTCTCGGGACTTATTGATCCATGTGTTAATATGAGACAACCACAAATTACTCAAAATTGAAGTTTTCTAAAAAATTTTGCTATGAACGAACATTAAGGTGAAATTCAGTACCAACAGAAGACGTGCAAAATTTCATCCGCATGAATTTAACGAATCATCACACAAAGCGACTCGTACAAAACCGACACATAGAAATACTGAATATTTTCAGTAATCGAGTGTAGTTGACATGTTTTGTTCGCTAGTAAGACAGACACTAACTATGTTCAATTCATAACCAAAATGCCAAACCAAAACCAAAATTGATTTTCTCGCTTATTGCAAAATTGTTCATTGTTACAGATCAAAAACTTTGATGTGATGACAATACTTAATCTAACAGATTCTATTTAGGTATCATATTTTTGAAGAACTGAATCATATTCAAACAAAATCATTTTACATGGAACTAATATCTGATTTTAAGATGCTCACTGAAAATGTCTAGTTTCTTAATTGCATATCATATCTGTTTATAAGAGAATAATATTGTACCATGTGTAAAGACGTTTGAAGGGATTATAGATACTTTTTGTCCATGTTTGATGAGTAAATATCAATAATTTATACTGTAGAATTCTTAAATTCAGTTTGAGGATACTTTCAAATCGCTATACAATTTGTATTTCCGAGACGGGTTTGACAAGTAAGTTATTGAAATTAATGTCATATCAATTCCCAACATAAAGTTAGAAATCCTAGATGGTTAAAAACGTTTTTTTGGGAATTTTTCAATTTATAAATTTATGAACATTTGCATTTTTGATTTTTTGCTTCCGTGTGTTTCGCCTCATAATTGTACTGTTACAATTATGCAAGTGACGCATTGAAAGTTTGCTAAATAACGTGCGATTATCGATATTCGTATGTGTGAAAAAAAGCATGCCAGTTATATTCGTATTCACGTCTTCCAGATACGACTCTGGAATTTGACTCAAGACGGACCTTGAAAAAAGGTAATACTAATAATAGCTAAAACAATTTTTAGTTATTTACCGGAATTCATGTCCTTGATTAAATTTAATTTTATCCAAAAAGGATTGCGTCATATCTTCCAATCGTTATAGCTAGCGAATTATTAACTGTACAGAACTAGTTTCGGAATAGATGCTGTAGAACATCGATTGGAACTTTTAAAAATATATATCCAAAAAAAAGTCCAATAAATTTTAAAAATTAACCGAAAAATCCAATCAAAAGAAAATCTCTCCTAATTTTTTGTCTTTCTCATAGATAAAGGTTATGATATCACTGAGAGAACCGACTTTTGAAGGGCCGAGTGTTTACCACGTCTAATGGTTCCATACAAAATTTCTGAATTTCATCTGGATCCGACTTCCGGTTCCGGATTTACTGGACGAAGAGTGAACAAAATATTCATACCGTCGTTTAAAGCAGCGCAGCAAAATAGTTGTTGTTGGCCTTACGAACCAACCTTGGTTATATTGATCCTTGGAATCCGGTATCGAAAGTATCAAATATGGTGCAATTATGATCTCCCTCTCTTTTGTCGTGAATACGACTTACTTTACTATGGGGCGCCTTTTCAAAATTTACTCTCTGGAAGAGTGATAAGCTTTTGATCGTGAATATCTCTTGTTATACTTAACGCAACAACATATTTTTTTCTCCATGCTATCAGCAATATAATCAGGAATTTGTGATTAAATTTTCAACAGTGTAAAAACACCATAAATAACTCAAAATCTATATTTTCTTAAACTTTTGGAAAAAACGAGGAAAATTCATCGTTTGGAAAAAACGAGGAAAAACTGATTCGTTTGCTTGCCTTTTTCGCACCAGGACGACGGTTTTGAGGTAGTCAGGCACATATCAGTTGCGGTGTTCTACTGGCCGAGTGAAATTGTTAAATCTTGACCGAGAATTATTCCTTTTTTCTAGTACGTTAGACGGAACTAGATATCGTGCTGACGTTCTTCACCATCATCAGTAATAATATGAGGTGGTAAAGCCTTCAAATGCTCAGGTGGTGCTCTTCTTCGCATTCAGACGTCGTGACTAGCAGTAAACCAGCAGTAGTAGAGAACTGAATTTTTAGTTAAATTCAAGAACTAATCTCAGAACCTAGATTCTGGTCCACCTGGTTCTGAAGTTAATTTTTATGTGGAACACATTTTTGTTTTCTATATATTAGAAACTCAAGAAAAATGTGGTCCGGTTTTGAACAATTACAGCTCAGTCAATTTTGTATCAATTATTAATATTATGTAACCATTTGATTGGAAATATTTCTACGTATTGATTTGAATGTTCATAGCCATGTATTTTTAATTGTATATCATTGAAATAATGATTAATAGCTAGCAGTGTCCTATTTTGCCTGCAAAAAATCTTCGGCATACCGGATTTCCCTGCCATAGTCGACGGTTTTGAGGAAGTTAGCGATATATCAAAGGGAAAGCATCCCTTTTAAGTGCATAAGGTTTATTTCTAATTTATATAAGATGAACTCGATTGATAATGAGAAAAAAGGCGAGTGGGTAATGTCAGAGACATAACTGAATGTCGTGAATACGAAAACAACTGACATGTTCCTTAACACTTCCGAATATCAATTATGCAAGCATTCCCTTTTTTCGCATTTTTGCAAAAACAAAGAAGACTTCACTTGATCTCGATTACTGTGAATTTCACACAGCGAAAAGTGCACAGATCTAAGCAAACTGTTCTAGATTTGCACTAAACTGAGGATATTTACCTTCGGTTTGCGAGCAAGAAATCCTAATAGTTCTTTTGAAAACTTTTAGAGCCATTAGAACGGCTGATTTTGTGTGATGCTCCTCACCGTTGTCCTCTTTTCGTTGTTTTTTTTTCACCAATTCAAACAACTGGCAGCTGTGACGTAATCGCTCTTGTCGGAAGCGAAACTAGCGTGGCGATAGAATCCAAACTGATCCAATTTTTGTTAAGAGGTTTCTTTTTACTTGATTTCGTTTGTAGCTTTTTCACTAATGGGCGGTCCTAACGGCTATAAAAATAGCAGAATATATAATTTTAATGTCGATTATGTCTTTCTCAGAACGTGTTCTGATTTTCTGGTGTTGACATGGGTCAAATGAAATAGGTTTTTTAATAGTGTACTATTGAAACACTTCAATAATGTTACTATACACGTTTAAGTTGAAAAATTTCGATTCTATTGGTAGTTAGATTATATAAATCCTTCCACAGATTACTGAGCTATGAGCTTTCAAAATACGAGAAAGACAAACGCGCCTTATGAATTATCCTCTTTGATACTCGTTTATACCAAACATTTCAGAAAAGTTAAATTTTGAATTGTTTGAGATTATGTCACACAACTGAAAATTATATCACAAAATTGTGATCATATTTCCGATGGAATGTAGCAAAAATTATGTTGATTCGTTAGATACAACAAGAGATATTCACGATTAAAAACTTATCACTCTTTCAGAGTGTAAATTTTGAAAAGGCGCCCCATAGTAAAGTAAGTCGTATTCACGACAAAAGTTTATCACTTCAATCGAAATCGCAGAAAGGTAGAGAACCGCTAAAAAAATGACTGCTTGCATACAAAACTTGAATACAAGCTTGGCGAAGAGAAGCTTAAATATCGATATTCGTATCGCAATCATATACAAACATATAATTGCATACATTTGGGCTATTGATGTAATTTCGTCGGCTACAAAACAAATTCAAATCACGACAAATAGAGTCTATATTCTGGGTTCGCAGACTCTCGTGCATTTGCGGATTCAAAAGTGTGACGATTAATTGAAAATGTCGATCATTAGAAATTTTGGTTGCCTTGTTCCACATCAATGGCTCGATCAACCCCATGGGGCTGATCCTTATAGTTATAAGTTCCGGATTTAGTTTCATACTTCTATTTCAAAATTTCGTTCCAGATCATAGATTCAGAATTTAAAACTATGACTCTAGAACTGAATCCCATTTCAGGATTTTGAAAATGGTTTCAAATTCAGTTCCTTATTCAGGGATTCGAACCCAGAGATATGATTTAGGATTTTTCAGAATTCATGAACAAAATTCAGGATATGAATTTTAGATCTGGATTCTGAAACTAAATATTGGGTCTGAACACCGAACCTTCATTTAAAAATTGAATTCAAAACTTTAATTCCTGAATTAAATTTTAGAATTTAATTCATCAATTCAGTCTCAGCATTCATTTCCAGAATTCAGAACCTACATGTTGGAACTAAATTGTGGACATGATTTCTGGAATTAGATGCTGGAACTGAATTCAGTTCCTATATTAAGACTAGGAATTCAAGTTCAGAATTTAGTTCTATAACGCAATTTGGAAAATTCTAAAACTAACTTCAGTTCCTTACTTCTAGAACTAAATTTATGACCTGGGTTTTTGATCTAGATTCCGAAAATTTGCAGTTGAATTCGGAGCGTTCCCCAGATTTATATATTAGTTTTTAAATTTTAACAATTATAAACATAGGACAAATTACGCAAAGCGGTTTTTTAGAACCACTCAAATATTTCCAAAGGATTTTGAGTATTTCTACTAGTATCTAAATCTACATAACTGTATTTGTTCCATTTTATTTAATTGTATGGTAGAATATGTTTGCCGTCCATTAGTCGTACTGTAGTATAGATGCATCGTTGAAATTCTGGAAGCGAAGCAATAAAAGCTGTAAAATATACACAATCTAATACGAATGATTATCTCTATCCGGAAGTGAGAAAGAAATATGTCAGTTTTATTCGTATTCACGTCCTCCAGTTATGTCTGTGACATTACCCACCCGCCTTTTGTCTCCTAGATTTTCATAAACTTAGACTCTAATGAAAAGTATTACGGAATTTGTTACGGATACTATTGGGCGTTCTGATTTCCTGATTTTGCTAGTTTACATCTGTTTTCATGCAATGAACTGTTTTATTCTAAGAATTTTACAGTAATATTTATGATAGTATAATCAATATGAGAAAGGCATCATTGCACAATAACTTTATTTTGAACCTTAGCATAAAATTCTCATTTGTGGTTTATTTAGAAAAGGGAATCGGGTTAATTTACCAAAAATTCATGTTTATTTAATTGCAGATCTGAATATTACGAAAATGGATACTTCTAGGAGGAAGGTCATCGTAAGTGAATTTATTGAATTTTAAGTATATAATCACATTATATTGTTCAAATAATTATTGTCACATTGCCGACGTGTGCAATGTTTTATTTAAATCGGAATTATTAGAAGAAAACGGGCACAATTTAACTATATCTGATCGAGTGACAATTTCAGCTGGCCCGTTGAATCTCATTCGAATCCCATTTAATCGATCCTTTTAAGGACCAAGAAGTTGATAATGAAGAACTGTTTTCAACATTTCTTTCTATTAAAACTCTCGAGGCTCAATTAACACGTCAACTAAAATGTCCCCGGTCTGACAGAGAAAAAAATACTTGTTCTTCAATGTATTCTCCGCGAAGAGCAATACAATTGTTCCAAAAGCGATCCAACATTTCTACACCTAATTTATATCACGATTTATCCTTAGCGTCAACGTTTCAGTATCAGCAACAAACTCATCTTTGGATGCAAATCTCTTCCCGATTAGCTGAACAGCAAACAGTCACTGGGGGGAAACCCTGATGAATAAAGTGGATGCGGTAGTAATTCTGCCATCGTAACTATCGTAACAGTGCATTCTTCACATGAAGAAACATGTTGTTTTCGTCCTCATTCCGGGCCGTTTTATTTCAATTCAGATTTTTCAGTGAACCAATAATACTGTTTAATATTTACTTTTAATAGTTTGCTATACTTTCCAAGGTAATCCACGAACAAAATTCCATTCGCATCCTAAAATTCAGTGGCCATAACCTTGTCGGACATTTTGATCGGCTTTACCAGCTGCGGTCTATTCGTCTGACTGGCGATTTGACCCAAACATATAATATATCCATGTTTTTACCATTAAAACATATCGACGCGAATCGAACTGATTACTGATTGTTCCAACAAATGCAGCACGATCTGGCTTTGGGTTCACTTCTTACGCAGAAATCTAAAATTGGCTTCAAACTTGGATTAACATAAAAGACGAGACATTTTTTCGAGATGGAATTCGAAAATTGCCTGCGAGAAGGGAAAAAGTAGTAACTAGCGGTGAACGATGCTTAATCTTTAAATTCTTTTTATTTTGAAATAAATGCTTTTTTGATACAAAAAACAGAACCGAATTAATTTGTACTCCCACCACATGTAATACCACATAGAGCGATTATAGCAAATATTCATGCGAGAAGAGATATTGCCCACGATAAACATTATTTTGCCCATGATATTGTGGCAGTGTTTCGGATCGATCACATTATTATTTACGACAAGATACAAATGCATGTCTTTATTGCTCGTAGGTTGTAGGTTATAGGTTTTACTTAGGTTGTAGGTTGTAGGTTGTAGGTTTTACTTACAAGTGAAGTTATGAACTATCTCTCTCACTTTCTTCCTTCAGTCTTCGTGTCCAACGGAAAAGGATTAACGCACAAAAGCGCGCGTTTCATTTGATATATACGAATAGCCCTGCGGTTTTGACGTGACATGATTAAACTGCTGATCGTGTTGCTTAGACTGCTACAGCTCGTCCATTCTGACATAACTGTTGCCCTCAACATTCCGTTTTACATACATATCTTTCATCTAAGCCCTACACGTGACATTTTGTCGACTTTTCTACCTTTACACAAAATCATAACCTTTATTCTAGGTACTCTTCATCTTCATAATCTTCTAAATCGGACTCTTCATCGTACTCAACGGTTTCGTACACTCCTGGTTCTGAAATTTGTGAATCTCCTTCATCTGAACTTTTTTGATACAGACGCATATTACTGGGATCGAAAACACTCTCGAATTTACGATTTATAACTTGAAAACCATCAATATCCGAAATTATGTATCGATTACTATCCAATACCTTTTTGACGACATATGGCCCTTTAAACCTGGGGCTCAACTTGTTATCTCCCACCTTTTTAGCGGTCCGAATTGAAACAAGATCGCCTTCGCAGTAATGAGTGTTCGCCTTGCTTCGCATATCGTACCGATTTTTATTGTATTCTTGCAAGTTACGAATGTTACGCGCTGCTGCATTCCTTAATACAGTTAAATCACGATCAAATTTCTCATTCAACTCATCAACGTAAGCTGTCAGATCTTCCGAAACAGTTCGTTTTTGGACTATACCAAACAGTAATCGTGAAGGTATATCGCCAATCGATCGACTAAATGTATTGTTTAGCAAAATTCCGCCTCAACTAAAACTGTATCCCAGTCCTGTGCACGTTCTTCAACTATTTTACTAATTAATGGAATCAATGTTCGATTGTACCTTTCTATATATCCATTTGCTTGCGGACACGCGGTAGCTACTAGTTGGTGTCGAACACCGTTATCCTTTACAAAAGACGCGAATTACTTTGAAGAGAACGCCGTTCCCCTGTCCGTTACTAAAACTTCGGGCACAGAATACGCAGAATGATACGATTTTAAATGTTTTATTACTTTGCGAGAATTTGTTGTCTTTGTTGCATACAGCTTCAAAAACTTCGTGAACGCGTCAACGACCGCAAAAATGTGTACGTTTTTTCCTTTGGTCATATTTAACGGTCCTAGATGGTCTGCATGAATTGTATGAAAATGAATGCTTATTTTATCAACGATTAGCAGATGCCCATCTACCTTTATTAATTTTGGATTGAATGCGATACACGTGATACACGTTGAAATGTGTTCTTTGAGTTTTGATTGCATTTGCGGAAACCAATATGATCGTTTTATTAATTCACTTACTTTGTGTATACCGAAATGTCCCAAACTGTTGTGGTATTTAAACATCATCGATTTTTCCATACTTTCTGGAACGTACAACAACAAACGGTGTTCATATTTCCTAAACAACAAATTATCTCTAACTTCGTATAATTTACTTTCGCGATGCTCAATCTCTGATTTAATTTTCGACACGTTCGAGTCCCGTATTTGGTTTACGTAGAGTGCGTTTTGAAATAACGAATCGGATTCCTGAACGATTACATAACAGTACAGGGT
Organism: Malaya genurostris; assembly: GCF_030247185.1. Classification (NCBI taxonomy): domain Eukaryota; kingdom Metazoa; phylum Arthropoda; class Insecta; order Diptera; family Culicidae; genus Malaya; species Malaya genurostris. Next base: position 56,422,235 of record NC_080572.1, on the reverse strand, counting down.
CCGGCACTCGAAGTGTAACCAATTGAAAAGGCCATAAATTCAGTTTGGAAAATTACTTTTACTTAATTCAAAGTACAAAATGTGTAAAAATAATACAAAATTCAGAATCAATTCACTTTTGCTCGATATGACCACCTTTTGCCTTGCCTATGGCCTTGAGACGGTCAAAAAACGAATCGCAAGCTGCCCGAATGTGTCTTGCAGGTGTATTTTGGCCCACTCGCGGGCAATAACTTTTTTCAGCGCCTCGAGACTGGTGTATCTTTTAGTTCGGACTTTGCTCTCCAAAATGGCCCAAAGAGAATAATCCATTGGATTCGCATCTGGTGAATTCGAGAGCCATTGTGTGGACGTGATGAAGTTCGGAACGTTGTTTTTCAGCCATTCTTGGTTCACTCGAGCTTTGTGAGACGGTGCCGAGTCCTGCTGAAACGTCCATGGTCTGCCACCGAAATGTTTGTCTGCCCACGGCTTCAAAGCAACCTCCAGAATACTTTTCCGATAATATGTCGCATTTGCCTTGACGCCAGGCTCGAAGGTCTGAAGTTGGTTACACTTCGAGTGCCGGACCCTGTACATTCGTGACAATGCATCCACGTGCTGCATCTTTGTACCCACTCGGTGTTCGATTTCATAGTCGAACTGATCTAAAAACAAAGCCCAGCGCGCAATTTTAGAATTGACATCCTTTTTCGCTAACGTCGCTTTTAAAGAATTACAGTCGGTAACTATTTTAAACGGAATTCCGAAAAGATAAACCCGAAACCGTTTAACGCTGTACACGAATAGAAACACTCCCGTAGAGCGGATCATACGACAATCCACTGATGACATATTTTATAATCGCCGAATTGCTCAAATTTGCTTTTTGTCCCAGAGCGTTCATCCTGAACACATAATTGTCATACGATTCCCTTCCGTCTTTCACGCTTTTAGCTAACCGTCGATGTACACAACACTCTAAAAAATTTTGAATTTTACAGGTGACTTAATCCCTCATACGATGTAATTCATAAAGACATAATTTGTTAAATGACGGAAAATTTTATTTGTAATGACTTAATGTTAGATGAGTTTGAATTTTACTGGTTTCGACTGTAGCTTGCATCCTGCTAGCAGGTGCGACTGTATGAATTTAAATGCACCTTTTACTAACCAAGCAGATGTATGCTTCTGTGGCTCAGTCGATTAACAGACGTACTTGCGATTCAATGATTCTCGGTTCAAGTCGCGTCGGTTGCTATCAGTGTTTTTTTTTATTTCAACGAATTTCGTGTCATGGAGTTTTAGACGCAATATTAAATGTTCTTTCACGTGAATTTGCGTGAACTGCGACGCTCCATTTATGTGCATCTTATAAGATGTAAAATTACAGGGATTTTTTTAAGTGTGCAGCCTCATCTTCTTGATCCGGGAAAGCAATACGAATCTTCGTCTTAAAATCGTCCCAAACCGAAATCGTCGATTCGTTCGATCGGTACCATTGGTACGCTGCACCCGAAATGCGGCAAGCCGAGTACAACAATGTCGTTTTCGATGACCACGAGTATAACACACGATAGTGATATATAGTTTGGAGCCAATCCGTTAAACCACTTCCTTCGCTGAACAATGGAATCAGCTGTTTTAATTCTTCTGGATGAAAATATCGCTCGCCACGTGATTGAGATTGTAATTCGCTTTCTTCTATTTCTTCCTCCTCTTCGTCCATGATATCGTCTTTCTCCTGGTCCCCCTGGTCCAGCGATTTTCTGTTTCTCTTTGTCGTGGCATTCTCGCTTGGTCGCAAAAGATAGAACTCACTATTTTCAAGCGGTGCTAAAGCTATGTCACCCGTTTTCGCTGGTCGACACTAACTTCACACGCGGTTTATGATGGACTTCTTATGCTCGAACCCAGTTTTCCACTTGAACGATCGATATTCGCTACAATGAAATTACGCGTTTCAGGCTAATCAAAACACGTAGCGTTAATCGGACTAGGCCTTATCCCACTTCTGAAAAAGTTGTTTTACTTACAAGTGATGTTATGAACTATCTCTCTCACTTTCTTCCTTAGGTCTTCGTGTCCAACGGAAAAGGATTAACGCACAAAAGCGCGCGTTTCATTTGATATATACGAATAGCCCTGCGGTTTTGACGTGACATGATTAAACTGCTGATCGTGTTGCTTAGACTGCTACAATATCATGAAATACAGTCGTAATTTCATGATATGGCGGTGTCTTGTTTCCCGAATTAATAATTAAGAAAAAATAATGAATTCTGTTACGTTACACGTTCTCACGTCTTTAATTTTTATTATCCGCGAAACGTTTAGATTACTTCAAAATAACTTTCTCGTATTCGTTGTGGATTACCATTTCCTTCAACAGCGGATTTGTGCAAAAAAAAACTTGTTTTTTTGAAGTACAGCTTCAGATCAAATATACGTAGATGAGATTTTCAAATCTTCACAAGTTGCTTCCTCTAAATCTACAATTATCTACACAATTATCAATTATCTACACAAAAAAAAAGACAAATATAATTATATCATGTAACTGACAGCAAACGACCTGCGTCGGGCACCTTTTTACCATGAATTACCGGAATCTCACACATTTGTCATTCCGGGAATCGACTCGCACTCGAACGGCATGGATTAAGCGTGCGAGGCTGGGTGAACACATCAAGTCAGTCATTCACCCATATGAGCCTTACTGCGTTCTCTGCCTGGTGCTTCCACCACACTTCGCCACTGTTCTTTTACAGCCTTTGTGGATTACTTACACACTACAGCTGTAAATGAGCGAGAGGATTCCGTTTGGCTTACCGAACCGGAGTTGGCACGTAATCCTCCGGATGACAAATGATGATGACGGCAATAAGAAAAATCGTCTCGTGGAAACGAGCAGAAAAGAACCGAATCATAAATATGACGAGGAAAATATGCTCACAGATTGTAACGCACAATCATTACCACCCCTTTCCGGAGGGGTCATGGAGTTGGTTCAGAGAATCGGAAAAAATTGCGAATTGTAATCGTTTATTCGAAATTAATTGGTTGAGTTCCAGTGTAATATAAATTCAACCCGGGCCAAATGGTTTAGAAATTATTTAATAAAAATATGTTATCACGTTGGTACGCTGTTCTCAGTATTATGTGAAACAATTCTAGTCGAAATAATTTATCACTTCATTCGTACGTACCCTTGTTAACGCGGATAATTACGACATATTTAAAATCCACCAGCCACTCTCGGTGTCACTTATCGATCCCTAATGTGCCAACATAACTCATTTTTCCTATCCTTGCACCGCCGGGTGCTTACGACTATCTCATTTAAATTAAGACCGTGCACTCCTCCAAAGACGACTTGATCCTCACTCAATGAAATTTGAAACGTTTCCACTCTGATCTCGTCATATTTCTACAACGATCGCGAAGTGTCGCCCTGGCGGCGGCTGCGACAGTGACAGTGGCAGTGAAAAGTGACGCCTTCAAGTTTCAGCTTTCACTCGACACTTATTTTTTTCTTTTCGTTTGAAAGAAAATCCCGATGCAGGGAGTAGTGAGTGATGCACATGTGGCCACGGCCTGATGGCAATGTAGGCTCCGATTGCTTCCACACCGCGAGGGCAAATGAGGTTAGGCTCGGTTTGAGTTATAGGAGTTTCCAACTGCGGCACCATTGTAGTGGTAAATACTGTGCTACTCATGATTGTGGGATGTCCTGGAGATTTTTTGCTGGTTGAAATTGTACTTGCTATCGTTGTTTGTGATCGGTGCCGTATGGTGCCTGTGCAGGAGAAGATATAGATTTGGGAGGGTATACGAGGTAAAAGTTTCAATTTTTGACGGGTATGTAATTGAAATTTTAAATGAGCTGAACATTTGGCGTTAGCGGTCAAGGTTGGTTTCGGGAAATCTGTTCCAACGTCGATATGAAACATTTGCTCTCGGAAAACTGGCAGCTGCTGTAACTGCGTTAAATCGAAGAGGATGGGATAACCTTATTTCCGTGAAATAATGGATTTTCACCGCGATTCAAACTGTTAAACATGCACAACTGCAAGGATTCCTCGTTGAATAGGTTATGTCAACAAGCTGAGAAGGTTGAAGGTTTTAGTGGAATACGAGAAAATTAATGTATTCACCATGAATTTATTGTGACAAATAATTAACTTTCATTCAATCAGAAAGCAATCGTTGTATATACACATTTGATTAAAAAATCTCTGGTTTTGAATGATTAGAACAAACTGTCATGTGCATTTTTCCATCGAATCAATCGCTGTGTATTTGTTGTGTCCATCTTAGACCAAATAAAAATCCAGATCATTGTAATACTTAATTTTTTACAGTCCAATAAGTCGTTGCAAAATTTTAAAGTGTACTGTTTGTAAATATGATTCGAACCTTCATCATTTTCGATTGGCATTTGATCTTGTTGAAATGTGTATCAAATCTGCTTTTTTATAAACGATAATGGTAGAACTCCAAATTTTACATTTGTTAACAACACGGATTCCGTAGAGATGCTTGAGATTCTGTCATCTGTGTCATAAGTTGACTCTTGTTATAAACCCTTCGTCCTGATGTACGAAACACAATTCTACGCAAATAATGGGGTAAGGGATAAACAGTTTTGAAAAATCGTTTTTTTTCACATTTTGTTGTAGTTTAACAAGAATCAACACTGAGTTTACATTCAGCAAGTTACCAAAAATATTTTTTGTTCACTTTTTGAGAAAGAAGAATTTAAACGCGTTTTCCTGAAAATCAATTTTTGAAGTCCGTGAACACGATTCTGCGAAATCTACTGAACCGATTCGTTTCAAATTTGGAACATACTTTTTTCGTATAAAATGCCTCCCCACTACGTTTTTGAAATTATTCCATTTTCTTATTATGGTAGTTTTTTACCTCCAAATGGGTTGAAAATTTAGCGTGAAATCGCATGTTTTGATTAAATATGACAAGAACTGTAAAACAATAAAAATAATATCGTGAGAACGACGAAGGGGGGAGAAATTATTCGTACTTTTATTAAATTTACGAGCATTTTCGATTTCAGATAATTCTACGCCGAGTTATCGTGTTCACCGCGCAACGTGATCTTCAAAAGAGGTTTTGGGGAATGCTCTGTTACCGCCTCATTTTTCAATATTAATATACGGAAATGAAGCTAAATATTATATAAATGATGCCTTATAACGTAAAAAAGTTTGAATAAATTTGGTTAAGTTGTTTCTCCGTAAAAACTTACAAAAGAAAATGTTTTTGCCTTTCTCATATAGAAAGGTTATGCAATCACTTGAAAAACCGACTAGTGTGTGTGTAAAATAATCTCACTAGGTTTTCTCGGAGATGGCTAAACCGATTTTGACAAACTAAGATTAAAATGAAAGGTCTTCCGATCCCATACGGAATTATAGGGTAAAGTGTGTTCAATATTGTACACCGTCACTTAAAATATTTTCGGATGCAACAAACATTTAAATCGTTATTTAGAGTGCGTATTAGAAGAGTTTGTGTGTCATGTTAGTCGTTTCGACTTTTATTGTACCGGTTCTCGGGTTCCGGTGCCGGAAGTGCATGTAATAGTGAACCAATTTCGTTTTCTTAAGGATGACTTACGCAATCAAAGCACTTTTTATTTTGCATGTTATGCATAAACAATCTCTTGGTTTCTTTCAAAAATCGAAGAGAAAAATTTTGTATAGAATACCACAATATTATATGTTAAATTATTAAATTAAATATTAAAGGCATCATTACACCACTAGGTGGATTAAAACAGGTTTTTTATTAAAATTATCCCTTACTCTCCCCTCAAAACGAATGGAATCAAAAACGACCCAATAATTTTCAAAAGTCGAATTAATTTTAAACTGGTTCTAAAAATATCGTGTGTTGTCTCACAGTTTACCTTAGGCTTTTTCAAAAAGAATTCTGACATTTTGAACACGTAATATGAAAGTGCAATATTTTGTTTCGATTGCTAATAAAGAAGATGAGTATAGGACTGTTTTTTTGATAATAGTTTAATTTTCAAGAAATGTGAGTTAAAACTCAATGTGCAACAAGACGAAATAAGCAGAGATGGGAAATAATTATGGTGATTTTAGTAACTAAATCAGGTTTTTGCGGTAACGTCCTTACAAATGAGGGGGTTTTTTCATACCATGTATTGTAAGAATTGAAGTGATATACTCTGAAATTATTACTGACCCCATCAGTGTTTGACATACAAAGTCTGTCGCACTTTGTTTGTTTGGAATTTTAATAAGTAAAGGTAGTCATAAGAAGAAAAAAAGACTATTATAAAATTACATTACAAAAACATTTAAATTATTCACAAAGATCTTTTCTTAATACTAATAAAAAGATTATCAATTCTCAGTGAGTTTTTTCCACAAAACTACATATGAATAGGTTGCTTAGAACGATTCATGAGATTCATGCGTGTCGTGCTGTTTGTTTCTGTATTAATTTTGCAATGTAAATACAGGAGAAAACTGAATTAATTATAAAAAATTTAAATATTTTCAAAGCCCGTAAATTCCCTAGTAACGATATGCAATATAAAATTACGCCAATCCTACATATTTTAAAGCAATGTGCATTAAACTTGCATTCAAAACGTAATGTTGTATTGTCTTCAAATAAATTTTCGTCGGCAGTCTTGAAATTCACTTTTTTAGAAATGTCAATAGTTTCTAGGAGAAATTCGTAAATAGATAGAGTTGAAGTTTTGTGTTTGATAATGTCAATCGTATAAGTTTCTTAGCAATTTTCATGGCTAGTAGATAAAGAGCGGTAAATATTTTCTGATATTTTTAGAAAGTTAAGACCTTTCTCCACAACATATTAAAACATTAGCGAAACTTTTCGTTTTTGAGTTATAATATTTTGAAAATTTTTGACCATGTATTTATCAACTATGCTCATTAAAAAAGCATAACTTGAATGACGTCGAAGCCGTTATATTCAATTTTTTTTGTTCGGGTCAGCTCCGCACAGACAATTCATTTTCTAGCCTCAAAAATAATTGTATTTCCCATGTAATCGGAAGAACTCAGTAATCACTGGATGAAGCACGAAATAAACATTCAAAAGCACTAAAAAGACCAGCATTGCAATGCACAGAAATCAAATATACTAAATGAATCAGAAAATTTAAAAAATATATACAGTAAAGATTTACACATTTTGACGCGAACACGATAGATGCCGAACAGAATTGACTCAGCGTCATCCAGCAAACTGATGACTGTCTGTCACATGACAGCGCGTTTATAATGTAATATTATGTAATGTTATGTTATGTTATGTTATGTTATGTTATGTAATGTTATGTTATGTTATGTAATGTTATGTTATGTTATGTTATGTTATGTTATGTTATGTTATGTTATGTTATGTTATGTTATGTTATGTTATGTTATGTTATGTTATGTTATGTTATGTTATGTTATGTTATGTTATGTTATGTTATGTTATGTTATGTTATGTTATGTTATGTTATGTTATGTTATGTTATGTTATGTTATGTTATGTTATGTTATGTTATGTTATGTTATGTTATGTTATGTTATGTTATGTTATGTTATGTTATGTTATGTTATGTTATGTTATGTTATGTTATGTTATGTTATGTTATGTTATGTTATGTTATGTTATGTTATGTTATGTTATGTTATGTTATGTTATGTTATGTTATGTTATGTTATGTTATGTTATGTTATGTTATGTTATGTTATGTTATGTTATGTTATGTTATGTTATGTTATGTTATGTTATGTTATGTTATGTTATGTTATGTAATGTTATGTAATGTTATGTTATGTTATGTTATGTTATGTTATGTTATGTTATGTTATGTTATGTTATGTTATGTTATGTTATGTTATGTTATGTTATGTTATGTTATGTTATGTTATGTTATGTTATGTTATGTTATGTTATGTTATGTTATGTTATGTTATGTTATGTTATGTTATGTTATGTTATGTTATGTTATGTTATGTTATGTTATGTTATGTTATGTTATGTTATGTTATGTTATGTTATGTTATGTTATGTTATGTTATGTTATGTTATGTTATGTTATGTTATGTTATGTTATGTTATGTTATGTTATGTTATGTTATGTTATGTTATGTTATGTTATGTTATGTTATGTTATGTTATGTTATGTTATGTTATGTTATGTTATGTTATGTTATGTTATGTTATGTTATGTTATGTTATGTTATGTTATGTTATGTTATGTTATGTTATGTTATGTTATGTTATGTTATGTTATGTTATGTTATGTTATGTTATGTTATGTTATGTTATGTTATGTTATGTTATGTTATGTTATGTTATGTTATGTTATGTTATGTTATGTTATGTTATGTTATGTTATGTTATGTTATGTTATGTTATGTGTTCGTTAATATTTTATTAACTTTTTGTGGGTATTTAAAAACAATTTCTGAAATAACAAACGGAAAGGGTGACAGAGTCTGAATCAATTTGCTCGAATTCGGATGAAACGATGCACCCGTCTTCCGTATGGAAATTATTTGTTTTGCTCGGAGTCAAGTATTGGTTTTAACAACAGTTAAGGGCGCGTAGGGTCTAATACTTTTGAAAAATCATTACCATTTTTCTTTGTGTTTTCTTATAGTAAAGCATTTTAAAAGTATTCTGTGAATTTTTCAAGCCTCGGCAAGTTATGGGCTTATCTCATACTGCGTAGTGGCAAGAGCTCGGCACACAGGCCTATGAGTTCTGCTTCGATTTTCTTTTAAATTTGACAAAACATTTTATTATTACAAAAAAAAACATAAAAAAGTATGATTTTTAGAAAGTATTGGACCCTATGCACTCTTTGAAAAAATGTTTCTTTCGATTTTAAACGCGTTTTCTCGAAAGCAGGTTTTAAAAGTCCGTGCCATTCGTCATTCGAAAACTACTTAAAATTTTATTTTTAAATTTTGCGCACACTTTCTACATGTAAAATATCAGAATCCAACCTTTTCCTTTTCGTTTTTTTTGTTACTTTGGGAAGGTTTTACAGCTATAAAATGCCGGATTATTTTGTGAAAAATCGTAGTTTTGACTTAAAACAACCATCCAAAATAAAAGGCGGGTGGGTAATGTCAGAGACATAACTGGATGTCGTGAATACGAAAACAACTGACATGTTCCTCAACACTTCAGAATATAAATTAGTTGATCAATTGCATGAATTATGCAAGCTTTCCCCTTTTTAACATTTTTCGCAAAAACAAAGAAGGCTTCACTTGATCTCGATTACTGTGAATTTCACACAGTGAAAAGTGTACAAATCAAGTCAAACAGTTCTAGATTTGCACTAAACTGAGGATATTTACCTTCGATTTGCGAGCAAAAAATCCTAATAGTTCTTTAGAAAACTTTTAGAGCCATTAGAACGGCTGATTTTGTGTGATGCTCTCCACCGTTGTCCACTTTTCGTTGTTTTTTCACCAAAACAAATCACTGGCAACTGTGACGTAATCGCTCTTGTCGGGAGCGAAACTAGCTTTGCTAACGACACACAATACATCTGCTCGCAGTGGCGATAGAATCCAAACTGATCCAATTTATGTTAAGAGCTTTCTTTTTACGTGATTTCGTTTGTAGATTTTTCACTAATGGACGGTCTTAACGGCTATAAAAATAGCCGCATACAGAATTTTAATGTCGATTACTTCATTTCGGATTTGCATAATTTATTGAAAGAAACTATCACTATGCTTAATTGCGTAATTCTCTACGACAATAAACTCTGCAACATTTTGCGCAAAAACAGAGAAGGCTTCACTTGATCTCGATTACTGTGAATTTCACACAGCGAAAAGTACACAAATCTAACCAAACTGTTCTAGATTTGCACTAAACTGAGGATATTTACCTTCGATTTGCGAAGAATCCTAACAGTTTTTAAGAAAACTTTTAGAGCCATTAGAACGCCTGATTTTGAGTGATGCTCTCCACCGTTGTCCCCTTTTCGTCTTTTTTCAATAATGCAAACGACTAGCAGCTGTGACGTAATCGCTCTTGTCGGAGACGAAACTAGCTTTGCAAACGACACACAATACTGCTCACAGTGGCGATAGAATCCAAACTGATCCAAGAGGTTTCTTTTCGCGTGATTTCGTTTGTAGCTTTTTCACTAATGGGCGGTCCTAACGGCTATAAAAATAGCAGCATATGGAATTTTAATGTCGATTATTGCATTCGGATTTGCACTTCATTGAAAGAAACTATCAGGATCAGTGCGGTAAAATTTCATTTTCAATCGAATAATATAAGATGAAAATGAAATTTATGGCCTTTGACCGTCAGCATATCCCTTCTAATTCATTTGACTTTTGCTGCCATTTTCAAGTGAAGCTCCCAGAATTCATCGTCAGTTGAATAATCGTACCTAGTCATTTGAAGTTTTGCTTGCTCAGTTTCAAGTGCCAAGTAGTCTAGCTGCTTCATTGTCTTCGCTCTTGGTAGTAAGCAATTTCGAACGAATAGAATTATAAAAGGAGTAAAGTGTTAAAAATGAAAACTTAAGGAGGCAACAATTAATTTATGTGTATTCTGTGATTGATATTTCAGCTATCTGATTAGGCTTTCATCTATTATCTTGAACCAATTCGAATGTTTACATGAACCTCATTTGAAGGCCGCTCTCAGACTATTGAAAGAGATATTTTGTTACTTCAAGAGATCAACTGACGGTGGTTAAACTGAGCCTCAATTGAAGAGAAACGAGTGATGAACTGAATGCTGCTCGTTCGGGCCGTCAGCAAACTTTGTGTGTGTCAGCGAGTGAAGTTTACTGCAGTGGAGAGATCGTCAATGTGTTCCACATTCAGTTTCAATTGAATTGAATGAAATTTTACTGCACTGATCAGGATGCTGTACGGAATTCATTCCTGCCTTTCAGATGGACCAAATTGTGGAACTCACTACGATATTCGGCACTGTTCGGAACATTTTTCTCGAACGATTTGTTGTACAGCAGCAGATATTTTGTTCTCTTCCTCAGAACGCGTTCTGATTGGCTGGTGTTGACATGGGTCAAATGAGACAGGTTTTTCAATAGTGTACTATTGAAATACTTCAATGCTTTTGCTATACACGTTTAAGTTGAAAAATTTCGATTCTATTGGTAGTTAGATTATATAAATCCTTTCACAGATCACTGAGCTATGAGCTTTAAAAATATGAGAAAGCAAACACGCCTTATGAATTATCCTCTTTGATACTCGTTTGTACCAAACATTTCAGAAAAGTTTAATTTTTAATTATTTGAGATTGTGTCACACAACTGAAAATTTCATGATAAAATTGTGATCATATTTCCGATGGCATGTAGCAAAACTTATGTTGATTCGTTAGATACAACAAGAGAAATATACGATCAAAAACTTATCACTCTCTTAGAGGGTACATTTTGAAAAGGCGCCCCATAATAAAGTAGGTCGTATTCACGACAAAAATTATATTAAAAAAGTCATACAAAAGCGTTGGGGTCTAGAAAAACATTTACTATAACTATGCTGCTATGATACGTCGACTTCTGATTAGTCTGCGCTGAGATACAGAGCACACCCCAAATCATAATTTCTAAGAAGCATCCTTAAAAATACTTCTTCGGCGGCTTATTTTCCAATATTCTTCCTCGGAAAAATTACGAAATATTGTTTTGTATTTGATTTGTATTATGGAGAACATGTGAATTTATATTTTTGAACGATAGAAAAAGAAATCGCAAAAACAGCGTTTTTTTCATCCGTTAGACCATACCCAACTCCCTTAAAAAAATGAAAGTAGTGTTCAAAGTTGCTGCTGGCTTTTTCATTTGGTGTATATTTTGTTTGCAATTCACAGTTGATTTCCTGCTACTTCTTCTTGGATATCATACGTTACAGAATCAATGATTTTCCATACTTAAGCCAACAAAATTCGAAGTGTGTAATGTCTAATGATTTGATTCCTATTTCTGGGATTGCTGTAGTAATGTTTTAGTTAGAGTGTAGTTTTCCAATCGCAATTATTTTGTTAAGCTAATAATTTGTTTTGGAAACAAAAAAAATTTTTCAGCATGATTTCTTGTGAAGCATGAGATACCATTGCTAGAGTATTGAATCACTGAGAAACTGATCGTGTTGTATCATTCGCTTTTCGGAAAAGAATGCTTTCATTTGCGAAAAATATATAAAATAATCAATAAATGTAGAAATTTGACTTTGAATGGAAAAATGTCTGCTATGGTCGATTTATCTTATATTTGTACCTGTAACCTGTTGTGACTAAATGAAGCATCAGAAGCAGCTCTTAGTTTGAATAGCATACCGAAAGCATGTCAACACTGGTGTCGGTCTAACAGAACAATCAATGATTCTTTGTCAAACATTGAGCATTGATAACTTTATACAAAACATCGCTTTCAGCAGTACACCCGTGCCACATAAATCACAATCCCTCAGCCGAAGAAACAAGACTGATGGAGTGTAAGCTCTTAAGAGCATGCTTCAAAAATAGATTAAGAGCTCCAGTATCAAACTCATAAATTTTTCCTTTTCCTGGACAATTCTCCCTTGCACCGGAGTTACATGTATGTACTTCAGACCGCCCCGGAAGCAGCGGTGAAGGGGAGACCGCGCCTGTCGTTCGCTTGTCGAATCGTTCCCGGGGGAAACCGAGATATGAATCACCCCCGCGTCAAGTCGAAATCTCAACGCATGTTTTCTTGCAGCTCTGTCGGCATTTTTCTCCATCGGGTCTACCGATTGCGATATATTTTGAATCTAGGAAAAGTGGAAAAGTTGTGTTCTCGCATTGAACAGAAGTATGAGGGGAAAAGTAATTCTCAAATGGATTCTCCGTCTACCCTACTGCTCTCATCGATCGAAGCGACACGGTATGATCAATCTTGAACCTGCACCGGTTAGAATAACCGTCTCCGGATTTTGGTTGTTGGGTTGTATGACCAATATTTTGTACTAGCGAGCCGGCGTGCAAATAAATGAACCTTCGAGTGTACGAAAATTGATGATACTCAGCTGTAGAAACACGTCCTAGCCGGAACAGCAAGAACTCTCTCCCATGTAAAAATCTTATGTCTCAAGTGACACGTAATGTTCCAATTTAACCTTCCATCATTTTCCACTTCCTAGAAAACCTCAGCTGGTGCTAATTCGTCCTCTTATCGAAACCGCTTGCCGTTAGCGGTTCAGTAGCGTGACGTCCTTCAGTAATAAATTAGGTGAAAAAAGTATGCTCATTCGAAGTGATTTATTAGTGGACGACTAGACTTGATGTTTAATGAAATTTTTACCTTTACTGTACCCAGGACAAATACTGTAATAATTTTTTTTATGCCCACCACACTTCCCCACACCAAAGAGCTTCAATTTTTGAAGCACCCTGGTAATAGACGCAAACCAATCTCAGCTCAAAAAAAAATAATCCCGCAAAATACTACTAAAAGAAAGTCTTACGTTACAATAAATATAAATGAGGAACGCTGAGATTTTTGCATTTTCATGATGTGCAATTAAACATTATTAATAAATATTGCGAAATCCCAGTGGAATTGATTTCCTTTTAAGGAATCCACAATGATACAGGCTAACTAAATAAAAATTATACAAGAATGAATTACTGTTGACAGTTTGTAAAACAAGGAATACATTAATACATTAAGGAAATACATTAATTGAATATCTCGCTCTGTCTATGCTTAAAATGATACTTCAGTTTAGCCCCGAAGAAGGCACTGCTGGATGTTCTTTGTATGTCAAGTGGAAGTGCGTTATAATTGATTTTTTTTCTCATAAATACGTTTATTTCATAGGCAATAAATCAGTTTTTCTTCGCCGTGGGATTTGTTTTCCAAAGCTAAATAAAAACCCAACCAAATGATATTCTTGGTTTTTAACAATATACGAAGCGATGTACTCAATTTTCAAAAAAGTAGCATCATTGAAAGCATAAAATATAGCACTTTAATGAACCGAATGTCATGAATGAACCGAATTATGCTCAAACAATGTTTTTTCATTGAAAAATGCTGCTTCATATACGACGCATTTCACATCAAATCGCAAAAATACTAATAAATTTTACCGTCCTATCTTGTCTTGATGTTTCTGTGGTGTCATAGCGATAATTGATATTTTCTTGATATTTCATCGAAGGAATCAAGATATATTTGTTTAGTATCAAAATTAGTCATTAAATCTTATATCGTTATTGATGAGGTATTCCAATTTCATTGATTACAATTGACCTAGTAGTTTTATCTTCAAATAGAATATTTTTAATGCTAGAATATCAAATAACTGAAAAATTCGCCTTCTATAAATATGTTGTTCTTGCTTAGATATTACAATGGCAGAATTTTTTATTTTGTTGTTATTTCTCATGCAGACTTTGTTATGATTTTTGATATTTTAAATCTTATTTCTAACTAAATAGTGTTGATTTATATCCTTGAGATGTTTGATTTTAGTAATGAAACTTGCAATTGGTTTGCAAATCACATCTACCCTGATTGTGCAAACATTCGCTGTTTTCAAAAGAGATGAGAGAATAGTACGAACGAGCGAATATCGTAGAACGTATACTAAAATCTAGGGTTAAAATAGCTAATCCCCTGTTCGAAAACAAAACTATCCCTCACTGGATATCAATCAGCTTTTTGTTCTGAAAATTTTCATATAAACATTCTGCAAGACTACCATATTCCTTTCCTCGTGTGAAATATCGATCGTTTTGCAACTGTTTATAGGTACTTATTGGCACATGATACATTGCACAGAATATTAAAACATCAACACGTTTTCACAGCAGTTATGACAGTTCTAATGTCTCAATCCATATAATAAAACCCTGCAGGTTTCCAGCGCTATCGGCCTCTAGTTACCGCACCTCAATCACCCTACTCGTCACACGTACCGTAGTTGAAACAGTTATTAAAATAATTGCTTCATTATACGATTAGATTCATGGCAACACATATTGTACAACAAAAAACCAACAAAGTCACTTTCAAACCGTACCACTTCGATTCTACTTATAATGTCAGAAATTCATAGATTCGACGTTTCATAGTTTTTCCTTGTTGTACATACGTACTAGAAGTGGTTTAATAATTCATTGATTTTATTTCCCTACCCTTGACTTTTAATTACAAGTACGCAAGGAGTGGTATGTATTTTGTTAGGAACACTTCATCAGAATATTATTAATTTTATCCTTGAATGTTACTGATTATATTACGTCACTAAACGAATATACTATGCATCTCACAACACATTAAATGTGTATACTAAACGTCACAACACATCGTTTTAGTTTAGTCATTCTGATTCCTGATTCTGAAACGTCGCAATTCAGGTACGTATTTCGGAATGTTATCTACATCCTTCATCAGTGTATCGGTTTAATGAGTTTTGAGAGAAAAAAAAATAATATGAATACTTGTTCCGTAACAGTCCCACTTTTACTGCTACGACTCTTGAGCACGAGAACTTTATGCACAATATTCAATGACTAAATACACCGAAACCTCCATTTACTACCTAAACGGGGATTCGTAAACCGAGTAAGCTCGTAAAAAAAGTTTACGTTATTTGAAATTTACTTCGTTGAAAAGTTATTAGCGATTTGGTTCGTTTGTGCAATGAATGTTGTCAAACCTAATCAACAGATTTTATGCGTAGGTACCGGAAAACAATATTCGGGGTCGTTTCGAAATCCAAGATGGTGACTTCCGGTTTATTGATATTCCTTGAAAACTCTTATAGTATGCGTTTTTTTCAGAACGTATTTGATAATTAAATACAAGAAAACAATGTTTTGGATAGTTCCGTTATACCTTTAAAACTCTTACAATATAGGTATTTTAGAGATAGAGAATACATGCGTTCAGTTCAAAGCATTTATTTCAACTAACTCCAACTAACTCTCTTCTGACACTAATGTGCTGCCGAAGGGTAACTCGATGCATAGTCGTTTTCACGAACACTATTTGAATTGTAAAATGAGTTTCGTAAAAAGATGTAAAGTTAAAAAACGTAAACGGATGTTTGGGTATAGGAATTTGATGTGTCACTTGAACCAATCAGTGCCTATTCTTGAAATATAGGAAAACCTACTGGAAAATGTTCTATAAATTTAACACTTTTCATTTTTGATTGATTTAACAAGTGTTTAATGGAATTAACGTTTTTTTAATTGATTTTCCGATTGGCCAGACCTGAACGTGTATTTTTACGCATTTCAGTGTAAATTAGAAATGTATTCAGGTTCACTTCTGTACAAACTAGGTATTTTCTGGAATCTTGTAAAAGTAAAGATATTACTCGGAAAATGGGAATAATAAAAACAAATAATGTTTTTGTGCGTTTTTTAAATAATTTTATTTTATAGAAAAGTATATTGAACCTACAAAAAGAGATTTTTCAAGACGTAAGATCTGAACAATTTGTGAGTTTGTCGTTGTAGTATTTATGCAAGCAAAACATATGCATTGAACCTTTGAATGCTATTGGTAAACTGGAGATGAACAATTTGAAGCAAGAAAAACGAGTTTTTCGGTGAATTTTTTCTGCTTCTTGTAAACATATCTTGCAGTCTCTTTTCCATATAAGTGTTTCGGCACCGATGCTTGTACGATTAGCCGAAACAATCAATGGAATGCTGCTTGCCGTCCATGGAAGTTGACCATCAATGTCAACTTCCCTCTCTGAGCAGCCTAGATAGCCGTGTAGTGTCGGTAGCGGTTTCCCAACTGGCTAAGAATAACGCTACGGTCCACCTGTACTGGTGGTATAAGTCCACCAAACAGGTAAGCCGTGTGGCATCCGGCGGAATTATTTTTTTTACCAAGAATTGATCCACTGGTTTCCTGTTCCATGTCGTAAAAGGCCACAAAAATAGGAACTCCTAAGTCAAGGTGTATTTCCGTGCCGATGGCTGAATGGCTGCAGGAGGTTAAACAATGCAGTCGTGAACGGAATATCTTGGGATTTTCCTTTACTGTGTTAAGCGAAGCTCTGGCACAGTGGACGACTTCTTTCTTCGCAACTCGTGGGTTTTAAATGATTAAAACATTTAAAAAAAATCCTTACATGGTTCGCTATAGGCGATTATAAGCCAATATATTTGGTTTCTTCTAGTTGTTGTACGATAAGTGCTGGAGGTGGAATGTTCGTTACTCTAATTGATAATGGTTAGAGTGGCACAAATCAATCTTCAGCATAAACGTACAGCAACTATGAATCTATCCAGACTTCTGCAAGAAGGTAAAGCTTCTATAGCTTTGGTTCAAGAACCATATTTCCAAAAGGGAAACTTCTACGTTGGAAAATTGTTAAACCCAGTCTTTCTTGCCTTCAACACGACCGGTATGACTAATCCACGTGAAATGCCTCGAGCATGCATACTTGCAAATAGTGCTCTCGATGTTTCTCTCATATCGGAGCTCACAACTCGGGATATTTGTGCTGTCACAGTTGGTATGACTACTGATGGCATAGACAGGAAATATGTCTATTGTTCGGCATATTTGCCGCATAACCAACCTTCGCCAAGCGATGACTTCAAAAAGGTTGTGTCATACTGCTGCAAAAGTGATTTACCGCTTGTAATCGGCAGTGACATAAATGCTCACCATATCATTTGGGGCAGCACAGATATAAATTCGAGAGGCTCTGATATCATGGAATTTGTGAGCAGTACAAACCTGCACATAGTCAATGCAGGAAACCGTCCAACTTTTGCGAGAGCTGGAAGAGAGGATGTTTTGGACGTAACTCTCTGCTCTCATAGAATTGCGCATGAGTTGGTGAATTGGCTCGTCTCCGATGAGCTCGAACCTTCGTTGTCTGATCATAAGTACATATTCTTTGATCATTCAAACGTTAAATTTGATATTATCACATATCGTAATCCCAAATCTACAAACTGGGACCTCTATGAAGAGGGCTTGGCGACTAGATTTTACGGGTACCAACCAACAATTGAAACCCCAATTGATTTGGAAAATGTTGTCGACGAGACAAATTCACTCATAGTTGCAGCATATGAAGAGGCTTGTCCACTTCGGATTGTGCGAGCTACTAGAGGAACTCCTTGGTGGAATGCTGAACTTGCTAGACTAAGGAAACTATGCAGAAGAGCTTGGAACTACCGACGCAGAGATGGGTCGGAGGCATTCTTGTCGGCTCGAAGGATTTACAAAAATGCTCTTCGATCGTCTGAGCGAAGTGGTTGGAAAAGCCTCTGCACAAATGTCTCTAGTCTCAACGAGGCTAGCAGATTAAATAAGTTACTTTCGAAGTCTAAGGACTTTAATGTCAGTTTCTTATGAACTTCAGATGGTGAACACTTGTCTGAAGAAGGTGATGTACTTCACTATCTTTTTAACACTCACTTTCCAGGATGTATGGATCCATCACCGACAGCTCTTCCCGAGACTTTTTCAGGTAGTTACGATTCTTGGGCCCTTGCTCGCAGCGTCGTGACGATTGAATCGGTCAAATGGGCAGTTGAGAGTTTTGCTCCGTACAAGTCTCCTGGAAAGGATGGATTTTTCCCAGTGTTACTGCAGAAAGGGTATGAACATTGCAAACATGTTTTGAAGAAAATAATTACTTTTAGTCTTGTGACAGGATTTATTCCAAGAGCCTGGCAGGAAATAATTGTCAAATTTTGTCCCAAAGGCGGTCGCGACACTTATGAGGAAGCGAAGAGTTTCAGGCCTATCAGTCTAAGCTCATTTCTTCTTAAAACAGTGGAACGCATAGTAGATCACTATATCAGGAATGTTAGTTTGGGCGTGCATCCGCTACATGGAATGCAACATGCTTACCAGCGTAGAAGTCCACTACAACCCTGTTACATGATGTTGTGTACAACATTGAAAAAGCTTTCTCACAAAAGCAATCTTGCTTGGGAGTTTTCCTAGATATTGAAGATGCCTTTGATAACGTGTCTTTCAATTCAATTCTGGAAGCAGCCCGTGGTCATGGCATACCTTCAAGTATCACAAATTGGATACACGCAATGCTTAGCAATCGACTTCTTTGTTTATCGCTTCGGCAAGCAGAGATTAGAAAGCTGAGTGTCCGTGGGTGTCCTCAAGGTGGTGTACTATCCCTACTTTTATGGAACCTAGTCGCTGATGGTTTGTTAAGGAAACTTAATAACCTTGGATTTCCGACTTATGGTTTTGCCGTCGATTATCATATATTGATGACCGGTATAAGCATTAACACTCTCTTTGATTTAATGCAGCAAGCCCTGCGATCTGTTGAACAATGGTGTTGTCAGGTTGGATTATCTGTAAATCCGGGCAAAACATCAATGGTGCTTTTCACTCATCGTAGGATAATCACAGGAGCTTGTCCGTTACAGTTCTTCGGTTCAGAGGTTACTGTGGTCGATCAAATTAAATACGTCGGGGTTATTCTTGACTCAAAACTGAATTGGTCTGCTCACATTGACTTCAGAATTAAAAGAGCTTGCATGGCTTTCGGCCAATGCAGACGAGCTTTTGGAAATCATGGGGACTCAAACCCAGATATATTCATTGGATCTACACAACTATTGTTAGACCAATTTTAGCATATGGATGTCTCGTATGGTGGCAGAAAGGAGAAGTCGCGACAGTTCAGTCAAAGCTAAATCATCTCCAAAGGATGGTCCTAATGGCGATGACAGGAGCATTCACGACAACTCCTACTGCTGCTCTAGAGGCGCTACTGTGCATTAAACCACTTCATGTGTTCCTAAAACAAGAAGCATTATCTTGTGCATACCGTCTTAAGGTTACAGGGCTTTGGAACAGTAATCCATTAGATTATGCTACCAGCCACACTCGCTTGTGGTCTCAAATGGTTACGTGGGATGAGTATTTACTCGCTCCTAGTGACCTAACGCTCACATGCAGTTTTCCTTTCAAAACATTCAATGTGAGCTATCCTCTTCGTGAGGAATGGTTGTCTGGTTGTCTGGAACGACAACTTGATGAACACATAGTTTGTTATACGGACGGTTCTCTGTTGAATGGTCGTGCTGGTGCTGGTGTCTACTGTCGTGAAATGAGGCTGGTGCAGTCTCATTCACTTGGTAGATACTGTACTGTATTCCAAGCAGAAATCTACGCGATTCTGTGTGGAGTACAATCGGCACTTCAGCAGAGGATCTGTGGTAAGCGAATTTATTTTTGTTCCGACAGTCAGGCTGCCTTAAAAGCACTCAGTTCGAATGACTCACGGTCGAATCTAGTGATCGCATGTCGAACTCAAATTGAAGACCTCAGCATTTCAAATGCTGTTTACTTCTTATGGGTACCCGGCCATTCTGGTATTACTGGAAATGAATGGGCTGATGAGTTGGCTAGAGCTGGTGCAACGAATGATTTCGTTGGTCCTGAACCAGCTTTACCACTTTCAACTAGTTGGATAAAGCACAAGATTCGCTCTTGGGCTGCATCCAAACATGCCAGCTACTGGCGCAGCTTGCAAACTTGCGCTCAGACAAAAGCATTTCTACCAGATTTAAATCTGAAAATGTCAAAGTGTCTACTGCATTTCTCCAAGCATCAATGCAGTATTCTGGTCAGAGCTCTGACTGGACATTGCAAACTCAATTATCACATGGCTACTATTCAACGTGCTGAGTATTATTCGTGTGATTTGTGTGAATGCGATTATGGTACTTCATATCATCTGATATGTAACTGTCCCGCATTGACGCAGCTACGTATCCGGGTTTTTGGTTCTCCATACATGGTTGAGTCTGTGTATGCGGAGCTAAAATTGAAGGATATTCTCTCGTTTCTCACCCAATGTGGTAAGGAGCTATAGTCAGAAGGGTTCATCGTTCTTCCTGGAGTGAATGAATCCCTTCTGTATTCAGCTTAAATAGGGTTTAGCAGATTGTTTGGCATCCTTTGAGGGGTACCGAATTTACTTCTGCTCGTACATACTGCGAATCGTTCTGCATTCTTCCGGGAGTGCAGAATGGTGTCGCTTTTGTAAGATCTCTAAATCCTCTCGGGGGTTGGAGGTTTTATTAACAGCAGACTGTTCGGGACCTCGTAGAGGTTCAGAATTTACTTCTGCTTTTATGTGTTTTTGTGTCGTCAATTTTTCCCATCCTCCTAGTCCAACCCTTACCATTTCCTTTCAATCCTTCCCTCTTATATATCGGGAAAATGATGCTAAAAACAAATTGATGGCAAGGCACAAATCTCCAAATATCAAGGGGAACGTGCCATTTGAGCCAATTTGTTCTGATTCCTGATGATTCCTGATTCGGCACCGATGCTTGTACGATTAGCCGAAACAATCAATGCAATGTTGATTGGTTTACCGAAAAAAGTTTCAATAGACGAACGAACGACAAAATGCTTGATTATACGAATATTATTCATTCGGCTTTTTAATGTTCGGCAAATCTGAAGTTCTAGATACAGAATGGAGAAAAGTGCGTCTTGCATTATTTTTGTTGCATCCTCGAGTTCTTTTAAAATACAATAGGCCACCAGTGCCATCACATCCAACATGTTGTTAAAAAATTACAGTGTTGTGTACGAGACTCGACCGATCATGATGCCATTCAAAATGCAATTTTAAAACACTCCTATCACCAGATTTAAATTTGAAAAATAGGTGAATAATCGCGAAATTCTAACTAGGATTCTAAAACTAATTTTAGGAAATAATTTATCAGCATTTGAGCGTTTAGTAGAATAATTTCACTAGAATAATTTTTTTTAGAATTAAATGGTGTTAAAAATTTTATTCTAGTAATTTTTGGAAGTAAGAACCTTCAGTTACTAATGTGTGGAGTGAGTTCAAGAAGTATTTATAATAATATTTATAGAAATTTTTTTTTGCAAACTTCCGCTTCCATTAGTAAATAGAGATTTCTGTTGCTTTGTTTGCTATGTTTGATGTCTGTTAGTAACTAACGTTGAATAATGGCTCATGACCGTGTATTGTATAAAAACTGGACTTCATCACTCATTAATTTATATGAAAAAGTATCAATGTGAACAATCAAACAAATAGGCGTGTAAATAATATGTTTACTGGCATTTGTGTCCTAACCCGATCAACAAGGGATAACAAAATTGTATCTGGGGTTGTTTCGTTTTTTCTATTTAAATTAGTCATAATCTTGGCCTCGTTAATAGTTAAAATAACAAAAATTATAACTCAATTTAACCTTGGTGATACCAAAATTGTTACAAACCTTGATATGTAAATATCAATATTATATCTAAATTTGTTACAAATTTAGTACGACTTTCCAGCTGTTATTACTCATTTTTTGGGAGGAAAGGCTTTATCGTGCAAATCTAAAAATAGATTTGGCAAAGTAAGATAAAATTGCATACCTTTAGGCGATTTGATTTGCGATAAAAAAAACATGAACAGTTAAGCGACTGGTTACGAACCGGGAAGTTTTGAGTTGCCAACATACGCTACGATTGCATCGGGGCATGAGTACCAACTGAGGTTGGAAGGATATATTGGCATCATATAATAACTAGTGTAAGTCCATATTGCTACAAAAATAATCTATCGCTCTCCACCTCATTCGTTGTTTCCTTCCAAACAGCATCGGAATGACAAAGGGGCTATTTTAGAACTATGAGCAAACTTTTTTTAGGTACTGAAAAATAGTTGTAAATGAACGGAAATGATTAAATGCAGTGAAACAAAACTACCTATAGAATCTGAGGAAATTAACTAGTGAATGATAGTTTTTCAGTTTTTTCTTCTTTGTACCAAGAGGGCCGACTTTCAATTCGAATCAGTTCGCTCGATCAATTGAAGTAGTGAATTGTCTGTACGTGTATGTATGTCGATTGGCGGTTATATTTGATTAAAATGTGCACTAAATTTTCTCGCAGATGGCTGAATCGATTTTCGTAAATTTAAATTAGAATAAAAATTCGTTTGAAAGTCAGTGAAAAATCAGAAGTGTATATAACATCGATTCGAATAGCAAGTTTTTATGATTGATGATCAACCAGTTGCCTATTAGCAGACCCTGTCAGCTTGGAGCGAAGTCAATCTTCAGTTCAGCAACGCCATCGCACGGCGTCACATTCAACATATCATATGTCAATTGTATGGGTGCGCAGCCCTCCTTTTTTTAGCGCGCACGAATTTAACATTTCTCTCCCCTACTTCTATGTATGAGATTCGATGCGGATTCACTTGAGGGCGACATGCTCGCAAAAAAGAATGTTACCAATGATTTGTTTGGGAAATGTGAGAGCTGGATATCTTGTTAATATGATGTCTTTGCTATTAGTCACATTAGTTTGCGATATCCGCAGCCAGAAGCCCCGCGAGTATTGTTCAAAAACCATCAAAATTGAACTTTCATTCCGATTTGATTGATTGATATCTACCTAGATTGACTCACAGAAAAATGATTCAAATGGAAAGTCTCAGCTGATGGTTCCGGATTGGAAGTAATCAAAATACTACGAAATGCGACTATCATAAATATATCAGATATGGATAGATTGAATTTTTAAAATCGAAGGTATTATGGTGCAATAAATCGTTTTTGTCTGATTCATGAATGTAAAAATGTTCATGCAATGATATAGATGACAACGGGTAAAATTCGATATCTGCACTTCGTAGATCTTATTAATTGATGACCTAACCAACTCATTTCGATTTTACTGATTTCTGATCCAAAAATTGTGAAAGTGATTCGATATTACTTCAGTTTGCTTTAGGCCATGATAATATCATCAGCGCCACCAGTGAACATTTTTCAATGTTACATTAACGAAGTTTTTTTTTATTTAGAACTACATAAAAAATCATCAGATCAACATAGTATAAAGTACAGCAAGAACTAAACATAAATCGATGCGAATTTTTTAGGATTTTTTTTCTCTATTTCCAGTACATCCGGGGTTTGTTAAACTATAGTCACTATTTTCAATCTGCAACTAAAATACCTATAAATCGAAAAAGTATTGAGCTGAGCGTCACTTTTGAATTATTTTCAATTTAAAATTAATATTTCAATAAAAACTTTACACAATTTAAGTAGGAATTACTTAGGAACGTTCTCAAATTTAAAATTTAGGCTGTCATTTCAAAATCAAATATCAAATTATTGTTTTCAAAAGCATCTTCAGGTAGGTGAAATTGGAAAAAATGTTTGTTACTGCTTTTTATTGAAGCATAGCATTTTTGGGGTTGAAAGTCAAAAACATGATCGACTAAACTGTTTGAACTCTTTTTTTCAATTCTCTAGTATAGTTTTACCTGAAATGTAACGGCCCTTAATATAATATCTGGACTTGCTATAATCTTAATTAAATCTGAATGTTTGCTTCTGATTTGGAATCATATTTATAACATAATGAGATATAAATATTAAAAACATATATAATTTTGATAGAATCCTGTTATGCTCTGTTGATCGGGAAGCGTTCTACTTTCATTCGTAAACTGAGACGCAGATATGATGAATCTAGCAGCCAATACTAACAGAGCACTCGCAAAATATATACACAGACGTATATGTGTTTCCGTACCATTTCCTCGAGTCAAGTGTTCATTTACACAGTATTTTCAGCAGTAAATGGGCAAAGAATACTAATAATGGAATAGAAAGAACGCAAAAGGAAGAATAAAGACAAACGTACGCTTGTATGTTTATTAATTAACACTTGTATATGTACGATGTGAACTTAAAAGGGGGGTTAGAATGGAGAAATACAACAAAAACCTGTTTTAATCCACCTAGTGGTGTAATGATGCCTTTCTCATGTACATATCTTATTGTGGTATTCTATTCAAATTTTTTCTTCGATTTTTGAAAGAAACCAAGAGATTGTTTGTGCATAACATACAGAATAAAACAGCGCTTTGATTGCGTAAGTCATCCTTAAGAAAACGAAATGGGTTCATTATTATAAGCACTTCCGGACCGGAACCAGAGAACCGGTATAATCAAAGTCGGTTCGTACGGCCACCAACTAACATGACACACAAACTCTTCTAGTACGCACTCTGAATTACGCTTTAAATGTTTGCTGCATCCGAAAATATTTTAAGTGACGGTGTACAATATTGAACACACTTTACCCTATAACTCCGGAACCAGAAATCGGAATTGGATGAAATTCAGGAATTCCGTATGGGACCACGATACCTTTAGTTTGAATCTAAGTTTGTCAAAATCGGTTCAGCCATTTCCGAGAAAACCTAGTGAGATTATTTGACACAAACACACACATACACACACAGACATTACTCAGCTCGATGAACCGAGTCGAATGGTATATGACACTTGGCCCTCCGGGCCAATTTTCACTAGTCGGTTTTTCAAGTGATTGCATAACCTTTCTATATGAGAAAGGTTAAAAATCTGAGAAGATGAAACGCAAGGATATTTTTCGAAATTTGGGGAATCATAATTTTTAACTCAAAACCCATACAAAACATTTACAAATGATAACATGACACAAAACCAATAATAAGACAGTTAAAACAGTTAAAACAGTTAAAACTGTTAAAACTGTTAAAACTGTTAAAACTGTTAAAACAGTTAAAACAGTTAAAACAGTTAAAACAGTTAAAACAGTTAAAACAGTTAAAACAGTTAAAACAGTTAAAACAGTTAAAACAGTTAAAACAGTTAAAACAGTTAAAACAGTTAAAACAGTTAAAACAGTTAAAACAGTTAAAACAGTTAAAACAGTTAAAACAGTTAAAACAGTTAAAACAGTTAAAACAGTTAAAACAGTTAAAACAGTTAAAACAGTTAAAACAGTTAAAACAGTTAAAACAATTAAAACAGTTAAAACAATTAAAACAGTTAAAACAGTTAAAACAGTTAAAACAGTTAAAACAGTTAAAACAATTAAAACAGTTAAAACAATTAAAACAGTTAAAACAGTTAAAACAGTTAAAACAGTTAAAACAATTAAAACAATTAAAACAGTTAAAACAAGTGAAACAATTGAAACAGATGAGGCAGTGTTAAAAGTTTTAACTAAATCGGTTTAAAAAATTCAATCGGTTTAAGCAGTTGGAAGTGTTCAACTAGTTTAAATACCATTTATAACAGTTGAAACAGTTATGCAGTAAAACAAATAAAAAATTAAATATTCAGCCTGGATTTTACAGCAAAACCACTCAAGACGAAAACAACAAGTGAAAAAATTTTAATAGGAAATAGGAACGTGACGAAAACACGAAAAATTTAAGAAATAAACGGAAAGATTATCAATTAAAACCCTTGTGCTATAAATAATCACAAATCAAGATCACGAAAACAGGAAAACGCTCTATGCTGTTAATCGTCAATACACGGGCAGAATTCCGATTCTAGAAATGAGCAAAACGAGTCATGATTTGGGGAAAATAATATATTTTCCTGTTATGATGATACACCATGAATAAAACTTCTCGGATCATGATTGATTTCGCTGAAATTTAAACGTAACGCACTTGACGTTGATGGGTATAACTTCAGGCGTGTTTCTGCTATGATGGTTATTTTTGCAACATTAATTCAGGCGTAATGTTTTAAAATATGAAGATTTCAAACAAGATTAACTAGAATGGTGCGATGAACGTATTTTTTACGTGATTCTAACTAATGTCTCAAATGATGTACATTTGAATAGCAAAATAGTGAAAAGAACGACGAACTTCTTTTGATCAGAATCATTAAAGATCAAAATATTATGTTTTTGAAAAACGACGACGCCCAAAATAACGTGTTTACTTGCGTTCATTGCTCCAGTTTTGATTTTGTGTTTCAGAATTTAAACACTTAAACTAACTACATAAAAAAACACCTGTGAATCAAACCTCTTAAAAAGAAACTCTATGTCGAATTCTTGCAAATACCGCGGATTGATTTTTCCTTTCATTTAGGGGAATCGTTCGTTACGTTTAAACTTGTCCCGGGTTGGCGGTTCAGTGCATAGGACGCTGGTCTTACAAGCCAGTTGTCGTATGTTCGAGCCCCGACCTTGGAAGGGTTCTTAGTGTAAGTAGGATCCATAGTACTAGCCATGCAATGATTCTGTACACTAAGAATCGGCTGCGAAGTCTGTTGAAACAGAAAGGCCAAATTCCACAAAAGGAATGTAATGCCAAGACTTTGCTAGGTGAATCAATACAGCTAGTGTTGTTATATCTAAACGTAGCGTAGTATAGTCGTGCTTCGTATCTTATGATGTCAATTTTCGGTTAATTATCTTTATGTTGTCAATTCTCTATCAGCCGGTGGGTAAAACAACACGTCTAATAAATATTATTACAGATTATTAATATGCTTCAGGATCAAGTAACCATTTCCAGGTGTTCTTGCATTCCAATGTCTGCTTTTTGCCTTACCATGAATCTATTAAGCAGTCTATCGCATCACTTGAGCCAGAGGGTTCAAAGTGATATCCGGGTAGAAAATTAGAGTTACGAGCTTTGAAAGAAACACATTCTTCAAGTAACGCATTTTCGAACCATGATGTAATTTTCATGGTAGAAGAGTTATTGCTCGTGGTTTCATGAGCAGTTAAAATGATTGGTTCGATGATTTTCCAATCATGACAGCAGTAACGGATTTTTTTTCCGTGATATAGATTTCACAAAACAACACAAAACTTCCGCTCAAAAACTGCTGCTTAGAAACTGCTGTTCAAATATTTAGAATATATTCCTGCAGTGGTCGCTGTGTAGTTCTACGTCAACAGTTCGAACAACCCCAGAGAGTAGTCGCTTGATGTTATTATTCGTGTTGTTGAAAACTATGTTGTTTCATTTTTTTCCAATGACGTACAAATGGCTCTAATGTAAAGCAAAGTCTTGGTTTTACATTCCCTTTTATATAATTTAATCTTCTTCTCAGACCTAGCAGCCGATTCGTAATTTACATAACCTTTGCATGGCTAGAGCGCTACGATTCAATTGACACTACGAATTCTACCAGTTCGGGACTCTAACATGCGACAACTGTATTATTAGATCAGTGCCCTATGCATTGAATTGTCAACCCGGGACAACTTTGACATTTCTACATACGGAAAACTCGCGTTCTCGAAAATACTAAAAATAGTATTTTTTTAAAATTTGATTGTTTAATGTCGGCTACAACGAATCGATTACTTCTTTTTAAGCTTTAATTTTTTGAAAGTAATAGCAATTTAAGTATTTCACATAATACAATTTAAGAAATGGCTCACAGAAAAAGCATTTCTAAATCTATTTCCAGCATATTGCTAATGAATCTAATGCAAGGCTAACAAAAATACTATCTATTCTAATCACCATTTTAACCGTTAAACATTTTGTTTACAAACCCCTAAACATTTACGATTTGCAATTAAAGGCAAATCATGTCTAATCAGGACAATACTAACACGTGACACCTTTTATTCTTATGTTGTTTTTCATACCTTCAATTTCAAGAAATGACAAATCAATATATATATATATATATATATATATATATATATATATATATATATATATATATATATATATATATATATATATATATATATATATATATATATATATATATATATATATATATATATATATATATATATATGAATGATGCAGATGAAAGGTACAAGTACAAGAAACAACGCTTGCAATATTGCAATTTTATGATCTGAGGGGCTCCCAGTGCGATGATCTAAATTATAACAACATTAGACGAATCAATTATACGATAGAAATGACACTGACCGATGATTGTCAAATAAATGTGAAGTTTTGAGGAAAGGATTAATATACGTACACACTCATCAGATATTAAATAATATAACGAAAAAAATACATATAGAGCAAAGGGAAGCCATTTTGTCCGATCCTCATAATTAAAGCATATATATTTTTCTTTACTGAACAATTAATAAAAATAATACCATATGACACGATACTGGTGCCTTACATATTTACTTTAAACTACCTGAAAATATCTTTCTAAGATTCACAACGCGCACGATTTTAAATTAATTTAAGTATTTCGCTCTCAGTATTGTATGCCTGATATCGCACCACTATTCGCCACCAGGGCCCGCCACCACGTTTTGCTACCACCTAAATCTCTCCTAATAGTCGTACCAGTTGAGTCGGGCTTCCCTTTTCCAATTTCAACAAACCATAAATTTCTGCTTGGTAGCCACAGTCGATTTTCAATCTCTGTTGCTCCATTATGCGGCGAGTGGTGCTCGCATTCGGCAGTATTTTTATGTTTCGATTCAAATATACACTCGATATATAGTTTTACCAACTACGACAACAACAACAACAAGATACTTATTACTGCCACCACCAGCAACAACACCACCACCAAAAATAATGACTTTGGTATCGTTCTGTCCCCGTAAGGTAGTGCAGTATTTGATTCAACCCTGCTTAAATCTCATGAACTGCGATTGTATGCACTTCTGCGAAAAGCTTAGTTATTTTACGTTTATTTTGGTTTAATTAGGGCCACGGGATATTTACAGCTACCTTATAAACAGGTATGGATAATTTTGTTTGAAATTTCTGCGAACTGGAATTAGACATTGTAGTGATAACGACGAGAAAGTTATTATTGCCATGGAACTCATCTGAAAATTTAAAAAATGCTTCGGTGGGTTTGTTGGTCTGAAACACGGCCATCTATCTCAGTACAGATTTTTTTCCGTCGCCAAATATTCATCGCTTTTACGGGTTTCTAGCTGACGGCATCTATCTCGTCGTCCCGTCCCGCCGCTTCACCGAGGAATAAAACCCATTCCGAAACTCCGAAATCCAAACAGGCACACAACGCACACGGTCTGGTGTTGGTCGGCTGTTCAGCCCCGCAGCATGGGACCAACAAATCCGACCGAAATAGCTTCAGCGAATGAGCTGAAAATGTTGTATACATTTTATGTATAGGATAATAGAATTCTTTTTGCCAACCATGAGCCTGAATATGAGGTTCGAGATTTGCTGTTGCGTCCCCTACTAGTGAGTCCTATTTCGCGGCGGGTGATAACAGCGATACGATTTACAACCCCTTCAGTAGCAGCAGTAGCGAACTGTACATAGCGTGACAAAATGAGATTGGGAGATTTGCGACTGGAGAGCGCTTGATCCTTTAGAAAGCCGATGTGGCTGTAGAAAAATCTGAGTCTATAAGAGGACCGAGACATGTAGGGTAGATGCATATTCGTAATAGGATCGTACATTCAAACATAGCGGTGTTAATGTGCGTTAAATTGCGATGTTATTATTGATAAAGTTTGAACAATTTTGATTCAGGAAATTTGATTGACACAATTTCCACCATATAGCTTTCGGCATTACGGTTTTTGGATGTTGAACTATTCATAATAGATAATACATATTTTAGTTGTTGATCATGAGCATTAAAATAATAAAATTTTCAGTTTTTTCAAAATCATTGGCAAATCTGTTATTGGCCAAGTAGGGTTTTTGTGCCAATATTCATCTGATTTGTAGAGTTGTCATGATATTTTCTGATATATTTCGATTTCCAATCAACGAATTCGAAACAAAATGCAATATCTTTACTTCGGCCCTACCCGGGTAGATTTAAATGGCAAACAAAGATCAAAACAATAACAAATTTTACCATCATATCTTGTCTTGACGTTTCTATTCTATCATAGCGATACTTGATATTTTCTTGATATTTCATCTAGAGAATCAAGAAATTGTACAATATCTGTTTAGCATCTATATTAGTTTTTATATCTTATTTCGTTATTTATGAGTTATTTTATTAGATACCATTGATCCAGTAGTTCTATCTTCAAATAAAATACAATTTAATAAACTGCATCAGAATCCGATAAGAGAAATTATTATTATTATGTTATTTAATTCTTAATTGTAGAATATAAAATAATTGAAAAATTCTTCTTCTCTACATATTTTGTTGTTGGTTTGATATTACAATGACAGAATTTTATATTTTGTTGACATTTTCTCGTGAAGCCTATGTTAGGAATTTTGATGTTTTAACTCTTATATCAAACAAAATAATGTTAATTTCTACCATTGAGATGATCGGTTTTAATAATAAAATTTGTTATTGGTTTGCAAATCACTTCACTGTTGTAACAATCAATACAACAGAAAAAATAGTTCGATAATGCACTTATATTCATCTTTCCCTTAAAGTAAGTGGATCGAGCAGAGACAACAGATCCCACTCTAATTTATGGTTTAAGTAGATGAGATGACTACTGGAGCTAATATGAAGGGGATACCATCACCCTATTTCCTTCATTTACATAAACGCAGCTGGCATTTTAAACACTTCTACTGACATTATTTATCTGTAAAAACAAGATTTTTCGGTTACCTTTTCGTTTGTAAATATAAAAATAAGGTATAAAATTCGCTCAAACTTTGGATATATTTTCCGAGCCCAGAAGGCCAGTGTCATATAACAACTAATTCAATTCAACGAACTGTATTCCCGTGTATGTGTGTGTTGTCCATAAAAAGGCCGAGATCTCAGACATGGCTGGACCGATTTTGATAAAATTAGTCGAAAATTAAAGATCTTCTCGTTAGCAAGTACATTATTGATTTTTTGATTGATTTTGCGAATTGATGTTTACTTCTTGAGTTATGCATAGTTAAACGTCATTTTTTTTTTTAGTTTTTTGGCAATGACCTTTTTTTTCATAAATACGTTTATTTCTTAAGGCAATTTACATAAGTTTTTGATCGCCGTAGCATCACTTTTACATAGAATTTTTATCCTAATATAATACTAATATAGTCACAACGATTTGAGTTAAATAAAACATATTCTTCTTATTTTTTAAATATCATATTAGGTATTTCGTTATTTATTATTAAATCTACTTAAGAACATTATTTGAACCAACTGATTAACTGCTATACACTGAGGTCTTTTTTTATGCGGTCTTTTTTTATGCGATTTTTTTTTTTACGCGACTTTTTTTATGCGAATTTTCAGAGTTATGCGGTTTTTTTTTATGCGAAGTTTCAGAGTTACGCGGTTTTTTTTTATGCGAATTTTCAGAGTTATGCGGTTTGCCCTTCTGCGGTCTTTTTTTATGCGAAGTTTCAGAGTTATGCGGTTTTTTTTATGCGAATTTTCAGAGTTATGCGGTTTTTTTTATGCGAATTTTCAGAGTTATGCGGTTTTTTTTTATGCGGTACGCGAATTCGCATAAAAAAAGACTTCAGTGTAAATTATAAAATAAGCTGAAATTTGTATACATTTTGTTGTGGCAATGACCTTGAAAACGAAAACTTTGATATGCCATAGTAATAACTATGCAATAAGACATTGATTGTTAATATCCATCTACTTTTAACATAGTACTCAGTGGTCCCAATCACACCAAAACACGTTTTCTGATTATGTTTCAGACATTGACTGTGGAGCTTAAATGTATTCAGGTCACATTTTGTTTGGAATCGTTCCCTTCTTTGGATTTAATCGAAGCCGTAGTTAATTCACCTATTCTGTATCATCAAACGCAATGATTTATCAACTTTCTTACAAATGAATAATAACTTACATAAAAGCATTAAATTCACCTATGAGGAGGAGAAAGACAACAGTTTACCTTTCTTAGATATCCTCATTGTCAGAGAAGCAAAAACCTTAAATTTCGAGATATACAGG
Organism: Malaya genurostris; assembly: GCF_030247185.1. NCBI lineage: Eukaryota > Metazoa > Arthropoda > Insecta > Diptera > Culicidae > Malaya > Malaya genurostris. Next base: position 56,389,544 of record NC_080572.1, on the reverse strand, counting down.
AAGCCAACCAACACAGATCGGGTCATACCAAATACTTCTAATCATTCCCACCAACACAAAATGGCAGCTTTCCACCATATGATTCACAGAATGCTGACCTTACCCCTTAAGAGAGATGCTGCAATAAAAGAGAAAAACTTTATTTTCGATACTTTTTTTTTGGTTTAGATTTAGTATTTAGCAGCATAAACTGTCAATTGAAAAATTTGCTAGGTTCTACAAAAGCTCCTACGGATAATTTGAAAAAATCTGGGGTATACAAAATCTCGTGTTCTCATTGTGATAAAATATATATTGGACAAACAAAGAGAACTCTAGACATCCGTTTCAAAGAGCACGTCGCTGAAATAGCGAAAGCATCTAAAGAATTAGAGAAAGGACTACCACATCATTTCAAGTCAAAAGTAGCTGAACATGCCTTTTCTGAAGATCATGAACTCACTACCAACGACATAAAAATCATAAGACAAATTTTCAACCCATGGAAATTAGACACAGCCAAAAGTTTAGAAATCTTCAAAAATAACTCCATTTCTTTATTGAATCGTGATATCCCACTTCTTCAGTTTGTTACCCTCCGCTGACAATCAAACTACCGTCCTACCCATTTGTTACTACCAGTTTCTTTCCGTTTTTACCCGTTGACAATAAGACATTTCGTATAAAAGGAGCAGCATTACAGCATTCTTTCAAACAAACTTATAAAACCGATACACTGAAGAAGGATGTGAATAACATTCCGAAATACGCGTATCTGTATTGTAACGTTTGTTATGCTTCATTAAAGTATAGTGACTTTGTGAAAGTGTAATAACGTGACAGTGAGATAGTGGAATTAAATGGTATATAAATAGTGACACTATTGAATATATTCCGCTAACAGCTCCAAGTGAAAAATAGTGAATTATAAGCATAAATTTGCCTACATTGTGTGATGCAAAGTTCATGCCTTCGCACAAGTTGTAGAACATATTACTACAAGTAAATATGCCGAACACATGAGCTCTTTAAAAAGTCTGGGTGGCGAGATATGAAGTATTATTTGAATGAGGTTCCCAAAATGTAGTTTTTCCAGCATATCTTCTTTCAAAGATTTTTTTTATTAAATGATAGACAACAATGATGATTGCTACTCTTAATTAACCTAGTGGTGCGATAATGCTTTTCTCTTGTCATTAATACAGTACACCCAAACCTCCATTTACGAACACTTTTTTTACGTTACCTTTTTTACGTAACTCTTTTTACGAATCAAATCCCAAATAACACAAACTTTTTTTACGAACAAAATCCCAAATAATGTAAACTTTTTTTACGAAACAACTTCGTATAAAGAGGTTTTTGCATCCAATGAAAACAATTCCCGGCTCCATGGAAATTACTACAATATGAATATTTTCGGAACGGGATTGATGAGTAGATGACGGAAAACGATGTTTAAGGTGGTTCGGAAATACAAGATGGCGACTTCCGGTTTAACGATATTCATGAAAAACACTTGCAATGTGGTTTTTTGGCATTAAGTAAGGACTCTTCACTATATGGGGCCGGGTGTCAATTAAAAGTTTCAAAAATAGTCGCGTAACCTTTTTGTGTCATAATTTTGAACGTTATTAACTCGGTCATTTGTTGATGGATTGTTATAATTTAACAACCAATCGATTCGGAAACTTTTAACTTAAACATGTATGACGACGTCGTTTAAGTATTTCAATAGCATACTATTGAAAAAATGGTTGGAATCATTCAGTGTTTTCATCCACCAATCCCTGTTGTACAAAATGACGTCAACTTCTTGTTCGGCATAGGAGGCTTTGCGTATGCATAAAAAACATCGCATCGTTCTGTGTAGTATGAAAAGAAATCTATAAATATAGGCTGCACAATATTTCTTTGCCTAGTTGATGTTTGACTGTGAATGAAACAAGTAGCTCGTCCAGTGAGCTGATGACTGGATTGTATATGCGTTCACTTGCTGGATTGTCGCTTTTGCATTATGTGTTGGTGAAATTACCTGCTGTCTGCGCAACACCGTGTTCGCTTGAGTATCTTATACCTATCATCTAGCTATTGAAGAACCGATTCAGCGTGGTGATTCTTTTGAAATATCCCATGTATTTAGCAAATTTTTGGTCGATTTTGCCATTAAAAATGCCTTACACTTCGCTTCCCGAGGCTGGGTGTCAATTTGAAACATGCAAAACTAATCGCGTAACATTTTTCTGTCATAATTTTGAACGCTTATAACTCAGTCATTTGTTGATGGATTTATATAATTCAACAACCAATCGATTCGGAAACATTTAACCTAAACATATGAGACAACGTCATTTGAATATTTCAATTGCATACCATTGAAAAATTTGTTTGAATTGATGGTTTTATTTAGGTTCTCTGGTAACTATCAGGCCAATTTAGAATTATCGGCGATAGATTTTTCGGATCTAATTTGCAGCGCTTGTTCCTCGATGATTTGTTAATGGATTTTCCTAATTTAAATGATTTCAAAGCTTCAATATTGTAAGATTAAAAATGCTTTAATTTGTCAACGGATCGGTTTGCATACTTAAATCTCCATTCCTATACGAACAAAACGGTGGCGCGAAAATGGATTCAGTATAAAGTTGTGTGATGATGATAATCATAGATACTTCTTTTCCATTATATGTGACTGAACAAGTTGTTGTCCCACCAGGAATTAAACGGTTCAAAAGACTCAAAATTAAATTCTGAAACTTATCTAAAAGCGGCCTCCTCGGTTTAGTTGTATAAATGAGTACCAGAGGCTCTCATATACAGTACAATTAGATGCAATATCATATAGTATCAAAGATAAACTCAAGGTGAATTTACCTGCGATTTTACAATCGTTTGAATAGGAACCCTAGTGGAATTTGGTTAATGGCCAGTTTCAGTTTAATTATTATTTGCTTCAAAACAATGGCTACATGCGTTGTAATTATGACAATGTTCATTCATGTGTTAATAACATCAAGTTACAACATGAACAAAATTTCGGAATTTTGTTCCGTATCCATTCCGTATATTCCTAATATGCCAAAGCGAAAATCAATGTAAGTTTCACACGTTTTCTTCCTCGTATTGTTGCCATATTATTTACCGACACTTTCCGAAGATTATCGACGATTTTGAAGAAGGAATAATAAAATTACACTATTACTGAGTTTACTGGTACAACATTTTTCGATAAAATAAATAAAATCTTCTCTTGGATCGATTAATTGGTTATAAAACTAATAAGTTTGTACGTTTCTCGAAAATTATAATCATAAAATAAAATAGTTTCATTCGTTCAGGTTTAAATCTTTAGGTTGTTTGCATCTAAAATTGAGCTTACAAGTAACTTTGAATTCATCATAATTGACTTCTAGTTAAAGGACGTTATTCAAAAACTTAACAATGTAAACATTTGTAGAAAGGGATCAAAATTGAATAGAATAAATTATCAAGAAAACATCTAATTATCAATTTTATCATTCGCTAACAATCTAAGCGCTTAAACTAGAGCAAGTTTGTAATTAGTCAATTGAATAAGTTTTTAGTTTAGTGTATCATCATTATCATCTCTTTTTAGTATTAATTGTGAAGACCCTAGAAACGTTCCATTTGTAATGTTATTGTGCTCGGTCGTGTCTTGAATACAACCCTCTAATTTTTTTCAGAACGGGATTGATGAGTAGATGACGGAAAACGATGTTTGAAGTGGTTTGGAAATCCGAGATGGCGACTTCCGGTTTACCGATATCCCTTAAAAACACTTACAATATGGGTATTTTCGGAACGGATTGGATGAGTAATTGACGGAAAACGATGTTTGAAGTGGTTCGGAAACCCAAGATGGCGACTTCCGGTTCATTGATATTGCTTAAAAATATTTACAATATGGGTATTTTTGGAACGGGATACATAATAACATAATTTTCTTGCACCCACTTAACATATCACATCCGTTCCGAAAATGGTCATGTGATTGGGGGTTTCCACATTCATTACACAAAACTTTTTTTACGAAGTAAATTCCAAATAACGTAAACTTTTTTTACGTACCATATCCCAAATAACGTACTCTTTTTACGAACTAAATCCCAAATAACGTAAACTTTTTTTACGAACTACCTCCATTTACGAGCCCCCGTTTACTTCGTGAATGGAGGTGTCTGTGTATCATTAAAACATTTCTTGTCTTTTATTGTTAAGAAAATTTCTCAATGCATACAAATTCGTTGAGATTAATTCGGATAGTTTTTGCTGTGCTTCAACACTTCGGCAACATTTCGCAAAACAAATATATCAGCAATAATACATCTGAACTTGATCATTGGTCACTGAATGAAAAAAAAATGCTGATAGAAAAAAAATGATTTGTCCGTTACGTTACTTTTACGATTACGAACTTGAAGTGTCAGCCATATAATCTTCGAACTCGATCTGTCACCCAATATAAGTCTCTAGCGAGTCAAAATCGGTTTGTCGATATCCTAAAACACGGAGTTTTGTCGCTTACGTCACTTATGCCATTATATCTTCGGAACCAGAACTGAAATCCATTTGATCTTCAAACTTCACCAATGAATCAAGAGTAGCTTTAAAACGAGTTTAAGCTTGTTGCAATTTTTTTGAGCCATTTCCGAGAAAATTGAGCGGTAAGAAAAATCTTTGAAAGATATTTACACGCATAGACATTTTCCGATCTTGTCGAGTCAAATGGTATATAACACTGGGGATCTCCGGAGCTCTGATCAAAATTGGTATTGTCCATTTCTATTACATTTTTATAGAGGAAGGAAAAACATTGTTGTAGGAATATTCAATTGCAAAATTATGAAAATGGCATCATCTCACTGCTAGGTGGATTTAATGCGGTTAATTGTTTTTGCACGCGAATTTCCTTAAACGATACAATATACGGTAATATGAATTTTCGGGAGCTGATGACTCACGTAAAATAGTTTCCTGGTGGAAAACATTGTCATTTCGCTTCTCAAACTTAAGTGGAATTCTGTCATTACACAGTTCGATGTAAAATTATAAGATGCACATAAATTAAGCGTCGCATTTCACACAAAATTTATATTCAAGAACATGAATTGTGTAATTTTCAAACTGTATGGCTTGAAATCGAATGAAAAAAAAAACACAAGATCAATAGCATCAACGCGACTTGAACCGAATAACACTAATAACACAGAAGCACATATCTACACTAGGCGGCCGAGTGCAAATTACACTCGGAGCCTACACAGAAAGTAATAATGAAATTTACAAGACATGTGAATCAGCAGTAACATGGAATAGGTATGGGTTGAATCGAAAGTTTGATTGAAATCCTTCATCGATGCCAAAATGAATTCGATTGCATTGATTTTTCAATAAAAAGAACTGTACAGAATTGTAAATTAACTTTTTGTTTAATTTCCTGCTCCAAATATGTGCACGAAATTAGATGTAAATTTACAAAATATTTTTATCTGCGTATATTAAAAATTCTGGTTGCATTATACGTGCTGTTATATACGCTTAGAAAAAACGTGTAAATGACCCATTTTAGCAGTTGATTTGATTCAATATTTAAGCATTTTAATTCATTTCAATTCATTTTTTGTACATGAAATTCTACATTACTGCATGGATGGTTAAGTCAATTATGTTAGAAACCGCTTTACGTCATTCTTGTAAAATTCAGTTATTTAGGGTTTTACTTACACTTCAAAGTTGGAAACCGCAAAAGCAGTTTTCTCCGTCACATTCCGATGAATGTTCAAGAAAAAAAACATCGGTTTGTTAGGAGAAATATTCCAAATAAACTGATATTTATCTTTATAATTTTCGAAAAACGACATTGAAAACTGCTTTTACGTTATGCTACAATAGCTGATTTCCTAAGACTGTAAATTTCCCCTTAACGAATTACGTTTTTATACATCAAGTCATGATGGCTAATTCCATTTCAATTCCATTCATGTATGGCTTAATATGTTATAATCAATTCGTGAGGTGCGCGCAAAAGTGGAGGCGAAATATATTCAATTTATGAAAATCAAATGCTAGATTCGATGCAATGAGGTATTTCATGAAAAACAGCATTCCATTTGTTAGAGTAATTTTGCCTCGACTATTTGCTTTTGCAGTGTATGTGAACATTCTTCGCGAATTTAATTGAACATTTACGCAATTTTAATCGTGCATGCTTCATGGATAAAAAACCATGACTAAGAAATAATGAAAATCATTCGCCCCGGCGCACAGTGGTTCGAATAAATAAAAACGTGGACATAAATCAGTAGCTGCCAAACCGTTCTTTTAATGCATATAGTTGCTTTGAAGAAATTATTTACAAATATATACCGCGTAATTTGATCCTATCATTAATTATTCATGGCCTGCTTTGACAAAAAATGTAACCATAACTTTTTTTTCTGAAGAGATAGAAATTTTTTTTCTTCTACAACGTTTTAGAACTATTAAAAATAATTTACTTTGTCAAATATACCTAAAGTCTAGGTCGCACCGTTTCGGATATACAAAGCGTTTTTATGGCGACCCCCTTAAAATCAGTGTTTTATTCATAAATTGTTTCGAGTTATTTTGTTATGCATACTTTGTTTAGAATAATTTTAGAATTTATAAAATCGCATATTTTTGTTGAAGGTAGTGCATAGGTTTGTTCTTTCCTGGCAAAGTTATGCAACATTTTACCTTTTTTTACCTAGGATAAAACCTTGCACCGAAGTGAAAGATGCAACTTTATGCAGCTGATTTTTACAAAATTTGTAGGAAAAGATGTGCCCAATATCATACAAAAAAATCTAAGTGGAACTCGGTGGAACTTTTTTTTATGTCTTTTCAAAGTTAGTTTTAATTACTGAATTATGGCAACCCCCTTAAAACTAGTTTTCTAGTCATAACTTGTTTCGAGTTATTTTTTTATGCATACTTCGTTTGGAATAATTGTAGAAAATATAAAATTTCATAATTTTGTACAAGCTAATGCATAAGTTTATTTTTTTCAGGAAAATTTATGCAAAATTTTACCTTTTTTATCTAGGAAACCTTGTGCCGAAGCGAAATATGCAACTTAATGCAGCAAACTTTAATAATACTTATAGGAGAACATGTACCTTATCCAATTTATTTTCCAATGAGAATATCTTGAGTACTATTCGTGTGACTCATTTTCACTATGGCCATGCTGAAACCATGAATGGTTAAGAAACAGAGGGCGTCACGCGTCTGCAATTTCTGTAACTCAATTTTGCAGTGAGCGTCGCCCGATCAACATCTCGTCTTAAAAATCGTGTTGCTTCGCGATAACTCAATTTATTTACACGTTTAAACATGGAATCTTTTCGTAAAGGTTTGTACTTTAACAATACTTTATCATATTTTGTCTAGAAAACATTTTTCCATTTTCTAAATATGTTTTGAAGTTTTGATAATTTTTCGGATTTTCAATAATTAAAACTAAATTTGAAAACACCTAAAATTGCATCTAGTTCCACTTAGATTTATTCTAATATTGTCAATTGTAAAAAGTAACTAAAAATCGCAACAATTTGCTTAAGTTGCGCGTGCAAGCATGAATTATGCGTGTTTACGCGCGTCCAGACTGGTAGTCGGAAATAGGATAGAAATATCTTTCATATATTTGCATACGTACATAGCATGTATAGTAATAATCCATGGGGTATTCCACACAAAGCCTTTTTTCAACAGTCTGTACAATATAACAAAGACACAAAAAATCGTCCAATGCATAAATGTACGGTTTTTTCTTAGGTTTCGAATAAGCCATTCCATAAAACAATAAGATAGCGTGACTGATACTGATTGATCAAATGCAATGCGACTAAGTGACATATTGTAATGATTTATTAGGTAACATTAACTACCTAGTTGATTGATTAGGTTGTAAAAAGTATTGGGAAAAGTTACTCATTTAAATGCTAACTTTGTAGTAGATACTTAGGTAATACAGATAAATTCTATGTAGGTAAATCCAAAAAAACTGTTTTTAAAATAAAGCGAATATCTCAAAAAATATTTTTTTACATTATTCATATCTTCAGCAAAAATACTTGAAATGTTTTTTTCTTTGAAATGAGATAGAAAAAAAATTTTTCGTCATAAACAAAATTATTTTTTTCGAAATCGGTACTACCCCCTCAACAAAAATTAAGGTGCTACTTTCAAAAGAAGCGTTATATAATTTTGTAGAACTTCTTCGAAGACACGTTAGCTCTTAAAAATCAGTGAAAGTACAGACTTTTGACCGTCTTTTTCCAGTTTTGGACCACTGTGCGCCCTCTGTTTCTTAACCATTCATGGTTTCAGCATGGCCATAGTGAAAATGAGTCACACGAATAGTACTCAAGATATTCTCATTGGAAAATAAATTGGATAAGGTACATGTTCTCCTATAAGTATTATTAAAGTTTACTGCATTAAGTTGCATATTTCGCTTCGGCACAAGGTTTCCTAGATAAAAAAGGTAAAATTTTGCATAAATTTTCCAGAAAAGAATAAACTTATGCATTAGCTTCTACAAAATCATGAAATTTTATATTTTCTACAATTATTCCAAACGAAGTATGCATAAAAAAATAACTCGAAACAAGTTATGACTAGAAAACTAGTTTTAAGGGGGTTGCCATAATTCAGTAATTAAAACTAACTTTGAAAAGACATAATAAAAAAGTTCCACCGAGTTCCACTTAGATTTTTTTGTATGATATTGGGCACATCTTTTCCTACAAATTTTGTAAAAATCAGCTGCATAAAGTTGCATATTTCGCTTCGGTGCAAGGTTTTATCCTAGGTAAAAAAAAGTAAAATGTTGCATAACTTTGCCAGGAAAGAACAAACCTATGCACTACCTTCAACGAAAATGTGCGATTTTATAAATTCTAAAATTATTCCAAACAAAGTATGCATAACAAAATAACTCGAAACAATTTATGAATAAAAAACTGATTTTAAGGGGGTTGCCATAAAAACGCTTTGTATATCCGAAACGGTGCGACCTAGACTTTTGGTATATTTGACAAAGTAAATTATTTTTAATAGTTCTAAAACTTTGTAGAAGAAAAAAAAATTTTATCTCTTCAGAAAAAAAAGTTATGGTTACATTTTTTGTCAAAGTGGGCCATGAACAATTAATGATAGGATCAAATTACGCGGTATATATTTGTAAATAATTTCTTCAAAGCAACTATATGCATTAAAAGAACGGTTTGGCAGCTACTGATTTATGTCCACGTTTTTATTGATTCGAACCACTGTGCGGCGCACCAATTTTAGGGAGGTTCCGCCATTTTTGTACGATGAACGGTCTCCAAATTACAACGAGAAGAACTTGAACATTTACATGCACCCGTAAACTGTTTTAGCTGTAACTTCATTTTTCAAAAAGCACGGATGGACTAGCCATCATCATGGATCTGACTTACAGGTCTGAAATTATTGGGCGATAAGTGGAAAAAGAGGAAAGTGCACGTTCAATAGCTTGCTTTTATAGATGATGTAAAGAAGTTCCAATTTCTCGAGAATAGTGAATAAATTCCTCATGCTCACAGGACTTGTTAGTGGATGACCACATAAAATTACATAAGATATATCGATTTCCGGAATCAGATTCCGGAAAGTACCGGAAATGGTGGTCAAAAACGGAACTCACTCATTATTCTCCGAAATGGTCTAATTGATTTGCTCAAACTTAGATTCAAATGAATGATCTCATGGTCCTATACGAATTTGATTTCGGATTCCGGAAATTAAAGAGTGATGAAAGTTTAAAATTTCGAAACGTAATTTGGAGCAACGCGGTAAAAAAATGTACAAATTCTTCGTTTTTTTTCGGAATACCACTGTAATATTTATAAATATATGAGAAAAGTATCATGCCACCTGAAGGTTGATTAAAACAGATTATTCTTTCAAGTATTTGATTCAATACCAACAATAGTTTTAAGCATTCAGTCCTGGTATTTATTATATTTACAAAAACACTCATTAAAATAAAGAACCAACAGTTCGTGACGCAACTCAAAATTCCCGCACGCATCCCTGGGGACACATCCGTGACTATCACGTTAAGTTTGGTTACTTTTCCAATCGCAGTAGCCTTTCACAAAACAGTAACCGATCACTTTGGGACAGCGATTTGAGAACAATTATGATAAATTGTGGTGCGAGCCTTGAAGAATTCCTTTTCGGACTTTTGTTCAAAAATCCGGTTGAAGGTTCGCTTCCGGCGCTTTCCAACAGGGACCGTAATTCCCGTGTAAACACAACCACAAAGCGTAGGCAAGTTTGGCCGCATCCTCGAACGAATCTACATTGACATCTCACGCTGTTGGAATGGATCCGAAAAGATGACAAATTAGTCGCATTGGAATCGAAGTTTGGCATCCGTAACCTTCTTAAAGAATTAAGACAATTTACTGCCGCTTAATCGTTATTGAACACCATTTCCGCTCCCTGAAGTCCAAATAGAGGGATCATTTCGGCTTGTGAGAGACACAATCCGAAGATGTGCGAAGATAGATCCCAAAAGTCCCCTAAGTGAACTGAATGTTGCCGGGTGAGTGAAAAAAGGCTGCAAGCATAGAACGAAATCGGATGTGGACATAATACACCTTTTCATATGGTCACAGGACTCAGGTTCATAAATTTGATTCTTCCGACTGTATTGCACCTTTTTCCTACCGTCCTTTCAACGGGGTTTTGCGCTAGGGATGTTCGAATTTTTCGGATCTTTGCTGTTCATTGTGGTGGGTACGATTCCGTCTGTACTAAACACGATTAGGTTTCGACCTCATCGACAAGATAGACTTTGTTAGGTTCTTCTGTTTTAAATAGTTTTTTTTATCATCACCAGTAGTTCGCTAACCATCAATTGCAGCGTGCAGCATCCTTCCTCCCATGGCCACGGGAACGTTTTACTGCGTCTGTTCTTTGTTCGATTCCGGTAAAAACCAATAAATCAAACCGACACACAGGAACAAAATGAAATAAAAATTATTCTTTCGTTCGTTCTGATCCCTGTCGTACTCTCGATTTGAAACCTACAAACAATTCAATACATCCATACGTCCTGTTCGTGTTTGCCTGAGAGGGAACGGTCCTCATGCACCTTTCAATTCAATTCTAATTCATTAGAGGACGGTCGCATCGCCACATGCACGAAAATTGGTAGCATATCTGTTTAAAACAACCCTGAAAAGGAGCGAGCACAAACATGTATATCGAAGGAAACTACTTTATCGCTTCGTACTGGATGACAACATCGAGCTGCATTCATTTATTGGTTTCGACACATTGAATTCCTCGTTGCTGAAATATATTGCATCAATCGACCCACCACGAGCTGACTCAATGAGTACACTTGGCATGTGAGTTTTAGGAAAATGATTAAAATATCATTTTATTTCTATATTACCAGTACTGGAAAAGGTGGAATATGCGTCCCGTTCACGAATTCGATCAAACAATGAAATATTAAAATGTGATTGTTTTCGAAGGTGAAATAAATTAAATAACAAATCCACGCATAGGAGAACAATTGCGATTCAGCGATTGTTTATGAATAAGGAAAATTATTCCGATTGATTCTGATTAAACTAGTCAGTGTTATGAAAATCATTTCTAATCATTCGTGACTATATCAGCACACGATAACAAACAAATAATCTATTTTTAATCCACCTTTCTCTTTCATCGATACAGTCTCATTAAAACATTGTTTGCCTTTTTATGAAGACACTCATTTGGGTTCATTTTTGACATCAATTTATTCAGATTGATTCGGATAGCTCCCAAAAACATGCTACAGCATTTATGTCCCTTTTTCGGCCACATTTCTCGGACCAAGCGAATGAGCAATAATACATTTGAACGTGATCGTAGGTCACTATTTGAAACAATTATACGGATAGAAAAAAAATAATTTGTCGATTACGTCACTTGTACGATTATTTCTCCGAAACTAGGAGTAACATCCATATGATCTTCGAAATTGACCGACAGTCCAATTTTAGACTCGAACAAGCCTTAAATTATTGAAATCGGTTACTGCATATACAAGAAAACGTTTACTACACTTATGCCATTATATCACTGATCCGTAAGTGACAGCCACTTGAACTTCAAACCTGTTCAAGAAGCCAAAGCCTAGCTTTGCTGAAATCCTTTCAGACGTTTATGAATAAATTGAGCGAAGAGAAAAACGAGCCTAAGTTAGTTAATCTGCGAGAAAATTGAGAGCAAAAAAATTCATTAAAAGGAGCACACACATACATGTACACATACACACATACATTTTCCGATTTCGTCGAGCTGAGTCGAATGGTATCCCGATCAACAAGGGAAAACAGCATTGTATCAGGGGTTGTTTCGTTTCTCTATCTAAATTAGTCATAATTTTGGGTTCGTTAATAGTTAAAATAACAGGAATTATAACTCAATTTAACCTAGGTGATAACAAAGTTGTTACAAACCTTAATATGTAAATATCAATATTATATCTAAATGTGTTACAAATTTAGTACGACTTTTCAGCTTCGTAGTGTCAGTAGGATCGTAGCACCAGCCATGCAATAGTTCAGTACACTTTGAATCGGCTGCGAAGTCTGTTGAAACAGAAGGTCAAACTCCACTACAGGACTGTAATACCAAGGCTTTTTTCGGCTGTTATTACCCATGTTTTGGGGGGGAAAGACTTTACCGTGCAAATCTAAAAATAGATTTCTCAAAGTAAGATGAAATTACATACCATTAGGTGATTTTATTTGCCATAAAAAAGCTATGCAGCTACGCGGCGACTGGCTCCGAACCGGGAAGTTTTGGGTTGTCAACACACGCTACGATTGCTGCATCGGGACATGAGAGCCAACTAAGGATGGCAGGATATATTGGCATCATATAATAACTAGTGTAAGTCCATATTGCTACAAAAATAATCTATCGCTTCCCACCTCTCGTCGATTCCTTCCAACCGGCATATGATTCACAAAGGGGTTATTTTAGAACTATGAGCAAGCTTTTTTTAATGCTGAAGAATAGTTGTAAATAAACGGAAATGACTAAATTCAGTGAAATAAATTTCTTACTACCTTGGAGAATCTGAGGAAGTAAACTAATGAATGATAGTTTTTCAGTTTTCTCTTCTTTACACTAGTAGGGCCCACCTTCAAATAACATTCGAATCAGGTCGTTCATTAAGTTGAAGTTGTGTATTGTCTGTACGTGTATGTGTGTCGATTGGCGGACATATTTGAACAAAATGTGCACTTCTTTTTCTCGCAGATGGCTTAATCGATTTTCGTAAATTTAGATTAGAATAAAAATACGATGGAAAGACAGTGCAAAATCTGAAGAAGTGTATATAACATCGATTCGATAAGCAACCAATTGCCTATTAGTCACATTAGTTTACGATATGGAACTTTCATTCTGGTTTGATTTTTTGATATCTACCTAAATTGACTAAGAGAAAAATGATTCAAATGTAAGATCTCACAATGTAGATCGGTTGCTTTAAACTCAACATTGCAAAAGTTAAATCCCAGCTCACAATTTCAGATTGAAATTTGAAATTTAGGCCGCCATTTCAAAATCAAATATCAAATTATTGTTTCCAAAGGCATCTAAAGGTATAGCATGTTTGATACTGCTCTTTATTGAAGTATAGCATTACTCGGATTGAAAGTCAAAAATTGGATCGAAAAAAGAGTTTGAACTGTTTTTTTTTCTCAACTCTTTAGTATAGTTTTACCTGTAATATAACGGCCCTTAAATACGATATCTGGACTTACTGTAATCTTAATAAAATCCGAATGTTTGCTTCTGATTTGGAATCATATTTATAACATAATGAAATATAAATATTAAGATCACATATAATTTTGATAGAATCCTGTTAGGCTCTGTTGATCGGGATATAACACTATGGGTATCCGGAGCTTTATTCGAAAGTCGTTTTTCCCAGCAATTCTGCCACTTTTCTATAGAAAAAGATAAAACTTAGTGCCATAAAAATTCAATTCTGATAATTTCATTCATGAAACGAAATTCCAATGAATTTAAAATCTCAAAATTCACAAGTGAAGTTTGGTGCCGACAGACGAATTTCCAAAAAAGCAGAACGAAATAAATTAAAATAAGAAACACCTCCAACAATGCTCCGTTGTCGATTGCTCACTATGATTCGTACAAGATTCAATTAGAATTCCTCACCAATAAAAAAAAACTTGCTGAATAAATTCGCGAAATATTCCCAATTGGAAAATAATAATTTTGGCATCATCGATGCCTATGAATGTTCAAATAAAATTATATTGTTGACTATTGCCACTTGGACGCGCTATTGATAAACGAATATCAGTTCGAATTCAGACATAACGGGTGGCAACTAAAATTTTGGAATATTTTCGAGGCCCGTATGCTCAACAACAAACGAGCTCAGAAAGGACTAAAAGTGTGTACGTGTTAGCTCTCTTTCTCCTCTTTCTGCTTGTATTTTCTGTTTTGTTCATGCTTGCTCAGTTTTGCTCAAAATGCCGTCGAAACAAGAAGTATTTCACGAGCGCATTGTACAGTTCTACGAACTGCACAGAAATCTCGGCAAATAGTATACGGTACAACATTTTAAAAGTAAAAATGTTGCGGCTTCGACAGTTTAGGTAGTGTAATGAAGGTAGTGGAAGACCAGCCAAAATTATGGACGCAAAAGGACTTCGATCTCTTTCTCGTGCCTTCAACAATAAGGATTCAATGGGATGTCAATGGGATGCCGCAAAAAAGTTCAACTGTTTTCACCAGTACATCTGCAAAAAATTGAAAAGACTCGGAATAAAGTACCGAAAGAAGACACGAGCCCCGGGGTATACTGACGCACAGATTTCAACGCTTTTTTTTTTTCAAAAACATCATGCTGATGGACAATACGTGTTTTGGTCGGATTAAGCGTCATCGCATTGCACCAAAAAACACAATCGTTCCTGAATACCCATTCAATCTCATTTGTACACAAAAACCACATCCCGATAAATCTACCAGTGGCGCCTAATCTAAGATTTCTTCGAGGTTTTGAGCTCCTTAGTGTACAAAAATAACTGGAGAACCACGAATTGCTAACAGTTGATTGGTAGAATCAAGAGATGCATTCGCAAAGTTGACATGAAGGCCGTACAACGCTCATGTTCCGACATCAAACGGAACCTTCGCCGAACATCCGATTACGGACCGTTTTCAAATGTTCACAAATTTTTTTTCAACAATGAACTATGTATCTTTAATTTCAATAATTCAGATCTTCTCCAAGTATGTTTGTCTTTTTTTGACAGCTTGAGAAAGAAATTCCAAAACTTTAGGATTCCCAAAGTGGTCGATTTTCACAAATTTTGTTTTAAATGAAAGTTCCTTGAAAAACTCTTAGGTTTAATTAGGAATCGATTTCCAGTTTCAAAGTCACAGAGTAATAAGCGAAAAAAATCAATTTCATGAGTTCAAGGGCATTGACAAGAAATTCACATTTCATCAAACTAGTTGGTAATTTTTTCTAGTTTCCAGATCTTCTAAGTTTTGCAGGTATTTCGGAACTAGGTGTCTATTCGAATCAACGATATATTCATTTTTGCCTTTCTCATACAGAAAGGCTATGTAATCACTGTGAAAATCGCTTTTCGAACCGAGGGCCGGAGGGCCGAATGTCATATACCATTCGACTCAGCTCGACGAACTGAGCAAATGTCTATGTATGTATGTGTGTGTAAGTATGTATGTATGTGTGTATGTGACAAATAATGTCACTCGATTTTCTTAGAGGCTGCACTGATTTTCACTAGCTCAGATTCAAATGAAAGGTCTTACGGTCCCATAGATCGCTATTGAATTTTTTCTCGATTCGACTTCCCGATGGTCTTATTGTCCCATAGATCGCTATTGAGTTTTTTCTCTGTATCTGACTTCCGGTTCCAGAATTACAAGGCAAAATGTGCAAATATATGAGAAAATGTGCACTCAATTTTCTCGGAAGTTTCTTAGTCGATTTTTACAAACCAAAATGCAAATGAAAGGTCTTAAAATTCTTTAAAAAGTCCTCGAAAAGTTGATCCAGAACCGACTTCCGGTTCCGGTATTACAGTGCGATTAGTAAAAATTTTCAATTTCATGAGTATTTTTTAAAAAGCTTTTAAAATCTAGTCGTAAATGCATCTAGTTGGCAGATCTTGTTAGTTGGTGGATATATAAATCTACTTTGGGACTACTAGTGCCCGGTTTCCGCTTCCGAACGCACCGGTAATAGTGAAGAAAAGTTTCAAAAAACGGAACTCACTTCGATTTTTCAGCAACGGTTAAATCGATTTTCACAAATCATGATTCAAATTAAAGCTCTCAGTGTCTTCAAAAATACTGTGCAATTTCATCCAGATCCAAAAGATTCCGGTTCCGAAGTTATTGGGCAATGAGTATTAAAACTTTCAAACTGTCATTCAAAATGATGCGAAATTGGTACGCATCGGCACGTGCTGGTACGGAAGAAGAAGACAACGCACACACCTAGCGCACTGCGTACTTTGTTTAATTTTGTATAGCTTGCAGGGTTGTCACATTTAAATCTATATTAACTTGACATAACTATTTTCAAATTTAAAATATGATGGGGGTTTATACCAAAGAAAGCTTTTGATTTTATTCAAGTTTGAAAAAAAACATCCTGACAGAATCTTCTAGTGATATCATGGAAAACATAAGTAATATGAGAAAGGCATCATTACACCACTAGGAGGATTAAAAAAGGTTTTTTTAGTTGGTTTGACGTAAAGTCGCCATGACTAAGTTCAGTTTTTGCAAAGACTGAGTGGAAACATATATTGGAGAAGACAATTTTAATGAGAAACTCACAGAAAAGATGATTTTATGGAAAAAAATACGCACACAGACAGGATTCGAACCTGCGTTCTTATGCATTCCGGTCGTAAGGCAGCTACTATTTAGACCATGTTCGATGTACGTTTTATCATACCCAGTCGAATGCTAGACCTGTGTCTATCACAAGGGTGGCGAAATGATAGCGCTTATGCTCGGATTTCATAAGAACGCAGGCTCGAGTCCTGTCTCTGAACGTATCTTTTTCCAAAAAAATCATCTTTTCTGTGAGTTTGTCATTCATTTGGATTCTCCAAAATATGTTTCCACTCAATCATTGTAAAATCTGTATTCGAAGTAAGTTTTTTGGTGACTACAAACTTAGCTCCGGTACCACCAGTTCCCGATTCCTGCTTTCGAAAGCACCGGAAAAGAAGTTGAAAAACTCTAGAATGTAACTCACATCTATTTCTCAGCGATGGCTGAACCAATTTTCGCAAAAATAGATTCAATTCAAAGGTATTATGGTCTTATTTTATCCGAATCCGACTTCTGGGTACCGCAATTACAGGGTACCGCAATGAGTTTCAACGATTTCGAACCGTAATATGAAATGACGATGCAAATCACGTAAAATATCTTCGGCACCAGGCTGATTTAAAACTGCATAAAGCAAAATAACGTAAAATGATTATAAGAAAGAAATCAGTGCACCGCAAGGTAGATTGAAACACTTTTTTCTTCTCTTTTAAAATCTATGTGCGAATAAAAAGCGGATCATCAGCAGTTGGAGTTAATTTGTTTCGGATCATTTTAAACAGTTTTCCTTGCGTTTTAGTTTTAGTTAAAAAATGTGAAATAAATTTTCATTTAAACATTTTACATTTCGATAAAGCTAGAAAATATTTCGAAAAAATTTAAAATCTATTTCATCACCTTCGTTTCTTGTTCTATTGAATCATAAACCACTTTCAATTGTGACGACAAAACATAGAACAAATTCCTCCATTTAAATATTGTACGTTAGTAACCAGTAAGCATTATCATGGGCAGTAAGTAAAAAAATCACCTAGTTCTAGAACAGCAATCAGAAAGCTCATCTCTCGCAAATCGATCAGTAATCAGATTTTCAAATGCACACTAGTTGCAGAAAGGCATTAACAAGTAATAGTCGTATATTCTGCCAAAGTCAACATTTAAGCAGCATTGAGAGCTATCATATTATTGTATTAGTCCGTACTATCTGAGGACTACCCAGATAGTTAAGTGTGAGTACATGATCTTCCTAGAGTTATTTTAGAGGAGACATGCCGCGATACGAAGAGAATTTTCATGTCAAAGAAATGTGTAAAGAAATCGATTTACTCAATAAGTCAATAAGATACATGCCAATTATGCGGCAAGTTGCTCACTCACGGAAACTGACACCAAAACAAATTCAACTTTCAGTGGCTTTCAATGTAATAATATTAGTCCACTGGTTTCAGTTTTTATCTTGATTGGCGACTATTTAATGGTGCATTCTTTCTCCTTCTGCAATATCAGGAAAAATTTACACATCGATCGATTTACAAGGTATGAAAAGTACGTTTTCGATGGCATATAGCAAAATTTATGTTGATTCGTTAAATACAACAGGAGATATTCACGACCAAAGCTTTTCGCTCTCTTTGAGTGTAAATTTCGAGAGACCCCTTTTAGTAAAGTACGACGTATTCACGTCAAAATGCTGCACAAACAAAGATACAGCTTTATAAGCATTATTCAGAATCTGCTCCAAGCAATTCAACCATTAATGATCGGTATGCTAAAAATAAGTGTGATTGTGCCAGCACCGATGATGCACAACGCTCTGGCCATCCAAATAAGGCTGTTGTACCGAAAGTTGTCTCAAAAGATCGTTTAACCGTTTTGGAAAATTGAAAAGTGATGTTGCAGAAAATAATTGAAATTCGGGTTGCTACAGCATCCACCATATTCGCCCGATTTAGCCTCCAGCGACTATTTCTATTTTATAAACAAAAAGAAACTTGCTAGAAGAGCATTTTATCAAATGATGAAATCATCGCTGAGACTGACATGTTTTTTCGAGAGTGAGAATGAACATTTTCATCTCACAATTTCCGCGCTAATCAAAGGGAGGTTCATTCAGATTAGTTTAGAAAGATACCTAAATTTTAGAATTTTTGTGCGGTAATGAAATAACATAGAAACTTTTAATTTGGTACTCAAATTTTTGAATTCAAGTCTGCAACCTCCTGCGGTGAACTGAAATGAACGGTTACCATTTACCATTTCTTAACAATTATTAAATACTTCTATACCTGAGTAGGAGAAAAACTGTTTTAATCCACTAGGCTATTCTTATAGACGTTGACTTTTTCATTTGAGTCTAAGTTTGTAAAAATCGACTCAGCTGTTTCTGAGAAAATGAAGAGAGCTCCGTTTTAGAGTTTTCGACCACTATTTCCGGTACTTCCGGAACCGGGAGCTGAGAGCCGGTCTTGCTGACAGGTTGCAATTTCATACACACTACCCTGTTTTTCCGGAGCCTACACCAACTTATGGAAACATAATACATTTTATTTAAATCTGAGTTTGTGAATATCAGTCTGGCCGTTTTCGAGAAGAGTATGTTCAATGTAATGCTTCCGATTGTAGTTTAAATTACTACGTTGTGGTATTAATTGGCCCTTTAGAAAATAGTTTTAAAAAGTGCGATAAAGCGATTGGCCATGCATGTGTTATGGAGTGGCGAGAGTGATATTTATTCAATAATGTTGATTCGCAAAACTAGAATCGAATAGATGCTCAAGCGGCGAAAACTGAGAATTTACCGCCCAACATTCAACGATATTAACCGATCGAAGCGTCGTCTGCATATCATTGTCGGTGTTATCAGATTTCTATGGAATATGTCAAAATCTACAAGTCAATAGTGTTATTCAAGATGAAAATCTAAAATGGATATGCAGCGGACCCATCCGCGAGTGTTAATTTTATTTAATTTTTTCAGTAGTCGTGTTTCATTTCGCGTTGTTGACAGCAATGCGAATAGAGTAGGAGGATAATGGTGAGATCGTTCCTTAGAGATATTTTATATTTTTCTTACTATATTTCTCTCGAGTATCGAAAATCAGTTTTTGTTGAGATCATATTGTTTACCGAAACATATCCGGATCTCTTTCCCTCCCTACTAACGCATCTCCTATCCCGTGATGCTCGTGGAAATACAGTGGTCTCTAGAAACAACGAGTATCGGACTAACATTCCTTCCTTTTCCCCAGTAGTACAGCCTTTGGTCGTAGCCGGCGTCGTTATTGATCATTTAATGAAAAGTTAGGAGTGAGTATACAGTGAAAATGGTTTGCTTCTCCCAAGCTTCATTTTCTTGGGTCATTGTACATTTCCACTCATTCGGTCAATCACGAAGTGCAAACTACGGCCGATCTACTTCAGCTCATCAGTCTGGCCGTTTTCGAGGAATCGGAGTGATTTCCGGTTTGGACCCAAAATTAACGTATTTGGTCATCAACTAACTAACCATACCTGACTAATTAAATTACACGGGTCTTTGAATGTATTTGGTTTGATTTTGCCGTGCCATGTACAAAAAATCGCTCCAGAAAACTAATTACACTAATCTGACAGTAATTCCGTAATCAAAAGTCGTATCCTGAAGAAATTTGGTAGAGTCATACGGGGTTGTAAGACCTTTAATTTCAAACTAAGTTTGTGAAAATATGATCAGCGGCCTCTGAGAAAATCGAATGCAATTTTCTAGTTCATTTGCACATTGTATCCCCTAACTCCAGAACAGGAAATCGAGACCAGATGAAATTCAATAGCAGGCTGTGGCTTTAATTTGAATCTAAGTTGAAGAAAATCGGTTGACCGTTTTCTGAGAAAATAGAATGCACTTTTTCTTAATTTTTTGAACATTTTACCCCGTCACTCCCGAATCTAAAGTTCGATCCGGGTAAAATTCAATGGGAACCTTTGGGACCAAAAGACTTTTCATTTGAAGTTTGTGAAAATCGGTCCTGCCATATCCGAGAACATCGGCGTACTCGATGAACTGAGTCGAATAGTATATGACACTCGGCCAGTCGGTTTTCACAGTGATTCCATAGACTTTTTATATGAGAAAGGCAAAACTATTGCGCTAGTTATACCTACGCGTGAGATTTCCGGAAAAATACAAACTAGACTGTAGGTGCAGTGTTTCTAAAGCACCATAATCACCGAAATTTCTATTCATGTACACCTGATGGGAAGTCAAACAAACCTTCATTAACTCGCCGGAAAGCTAAAATACTCTCGTGAACGTCTAGAAACGAAGTAAAACGACAGTCCGAAACTCACCCATACTGAAGAATTAGCCATGAAAATGGTGGAACAGTGCACCATAAATCTGTCATCTGACATTTCACTAACCGAAAACATTAATCATAAACGGTGAGTGGTATACATATAAACCTAAGGGACTGCAGGAACTGGTTTGGCATCAGGAGTTTGGGTCGTCGAAAAAAGAAAAGTTTTACGTGATAATGAAAGTTTGCTCCTGCTCAACTTAGCCTTAATGGGCAAATTGTGCTAAAACAAATTTAAGCTTTGGTGACAGACTTAGTGATGAAGTGTGGCACAAAATTCAGTACCAATTTGGTTCGGTATTTGTTGCGTGAGAAAAAAATGAGTGTCATGTGAGACACTGTTCTGGAAACTCGAATAAAATGTAAACAAATCAACTCAGCTGAATAGGGAAACGATGGAAAACTTTCCTAGCGAAACATGTGTGATGTTCTTTGAGCAATTTATTTATCTGTAAATGGCCTAGATAAAACAGCAATGAAGCTGTCCCACTAAACGCCACTCTCATTCAGTAGAACTTGGAAGGATTTCACTTACAGAGCCAAGAAAGGACATTTGGCCACGTGTTCCAATGGCACTACTGGAACCAAGACAGTACAAGACAAGTAAGAGAAATGTGCCGTCACAGCATTTGCTACCGTTGTTGAACACAATCTGTCAATTATCAGATTTCTGTGGAAACACAAAGCTTCGAGTAAGAATATGGTAAGACAAGGCACTTATCAACGATGGATCCAGATTCTTATTCACCTACGTACAAATGTTGGAAACCGTGCCATGGGACGTGCCGTACAGTGCATAATTCTCATCAAGGACCTTCTGCGGGTAGAAGCGGTATATGTTTTCCAATGTTACTTGCTTATCATTTCTGTACAATACTTCACGGCACCGCATTTCTTCGACACCGCTACGCCTCAACTGTGATGTTTATTAATGTTCTGCGTAAGCGGTGTTAGAAGGATTTCCAAAAGCAACATATTGCTGAGTTGATCGGCACAAGCTCCGGAGAATTTGCACTAGAAAAGCTTGCCACTACATCAATCTGATACAATTAGCAGCACGACAGATACTGTCGCGCAATAGTCTGTAAAATTTTGTCAAGTACGTTAAGTTATATAGTGCGTCAATTTGTGCGTCTTTCCGGAACCTGAAATTCGGGGACTACCACTGCTAATATGGCTCTTATAGCCTATAAATAACATAACCGATTCATATTTCTACGGTTTTGCCTTTCTCATATAGAAAGGCTATGCAATCACTGTGAAAAACGACTTTTTAACCAAACCCCGGAGAACCAAATGTCATATACCATTCGACTCAGCTCGAAGAACTGAGCAAATGTCTGTGTGTGTATGTGTGTATGCGAGGCTTTTTTGTCACTTCTCCCAAAGGGGCAACATTTTGTTCCCCCTTTACAGAGAAAATATTGAAGTAGTTTGTTATGTTCGCCGAGAAGGGAGAGGTGACCTGATGGAAGGGGGGGACACCCCCGGGGTCTGATATTTTCAGGGGACCCGGAAACTCGAAGACTTAAAAGTGTTTCTTATTCTTCATAATAAAAAAATTAAATAATCCAAATTCATGTATCGTGGCGACCGACCTTCAAATTTTTCCGGATCCGCCGTCGACAAAAAAGGTGCCTGACGGGGCTCACCAGCTAAATGCGGATAGACCTTAAGGTGTAGTTCATGCGAGAGTCTTGTTTTGGTGTAAGAAATACACGGAGGGTTTATTATCATTTAAAATTTAATGTAATTTTAAAATCTCCTGGGCCCGTATTTTCTCTTGGTGGCCCAGAGTGAAAAACGTAATATTTTAGTAAAAAACAATCGCTGCTTATTATACTTTTATTCAGGTTTTATTGTTATAGAACAATAACTTTTGTTTACAATAGACGCAATAAATTTTAACGCCGATTTCAAATTTTAATCAAATTTTGCTCATGAATCTTTTCGCAAAAATTCTCTCGTTGTAACTGCTATGGTACGGACAGTATTGATGAGAAGTTTTAAATTCAAATGAAAGGACTTATGGTTCCATACGGAATTCCTGAATTTCATCCGGATCGAACTTCCTGCACTTGAATTACAAGGTGATGAGTGTTGAAAAGTTTTCAAACAATGAACCAAGTGACGACTTACAAAACCAACAAAATTTTCCAATCTGATCTTGAATCTATTTCGAAATTCTAAATTCCAGTAAATCCTAGTAAAGTTTTCAACTGGTTGCTAGTACTACTGAACACTAAATCCAAGCCAAAGGGTTTTAATTTTGATTTAAGTGGATATGCCATGTTAGAGTTGAAGTCTACCGATATTCTTTTCAAGGTTTCTGATAGGGGGGTCAAAGTTGTGAGTGATAATTTTTTCAATGATCTTAATTTCTTATCGAGGATTGTTTGGATTGAGCGCTCCGGATATCCATTGAGCTTTCCAATTTCGAAGATAAAATTTTTCTCTTTCACTACCGCATCATCTCTGAGGGGTAATGTTAGCATTCTGTGAAACATATGGTGAAATGCTGCCATTTTATGTTGGTGAGAATGGTTAGAAATATTAGGTATAACTCGCTCTGTATTGGTTGGCTTCCTATATATTTCGAAAGATAAAGTTTTCGCCTCCCGTATAATGAGAACATCTAAGAAAGGTAAACTGTTGTTTGTCTCCCTCTCGCAGGTGAATTTTATGTTCCTATGTAAATTGTTAATTGTATCCAAAAAATTTTCCAAATCGTTACGCTTGATGATGCAAAATATATCATCAACGTATCTCCACCAGCGATTTGGTAGTAATCCTCGTTTATTTAAAAGTTCTTCGAGGTTTGCCATAAATAATTCGCATAAAAATGGGGAGAGCGGATTACCCATTGGGGCCCCTTGTAATTGTTTATAATATTCCCCTCTGAAATTGAAATAATTTACATCCATGCAAAGCCGGGTTAGAGTAAGGTAAGACCTTACTTTGCATTTCCATAAACTACTACTTTTTTGTTTAACTAACCAATCTTCCAACAGATTGATTGAGTCCTTCACCGGGACACTTGGGAATAAGGAGGCTACATCGAAGGATACCATTATTTCGTCATCTTCGATTTCACCTGAGTTCAGAAGTTGAGTAGCGAATTCCTGTGTATTGGGAATGGATCTACTAAAAAACTTTTTCGGCATATTTTTGAATTCTTCCACTAGCCATTTGGAGATTTTTTGGGTAGGGGCTCCTACTGAAGAGATGATTTCCCTTATTTCATTCCCAGGTTTATGGACTTTAGGTAATCCTTTGATTTTTGGTAATGAAGGGTTAGGGACTTTGAGGCGGCAGAGATTGATATCGAAGTTAGGGTTACATTCTATGAGAGTTTTATCTATTTTTTTGATAATTTCTGGAAGGGGGTCGGACCTTTGTTTCCTATATGGTCCGTCATTAATTTTTTGGATGATTATGCTGTCATAATCATCCTTATCTATAATAACAACTTTGTTTCCCTTGTCAGTTTTAACATAAAAAACTGGCTTTTCCCGCAATTGTTTAGCTAGCTAGGAAGATTGGTTAGTTAAACAAAAAAGTAGTAGTTTATGGAAATGCAAAGTAAGGTCTTACCTTACTCTAACCCGGCTTTTCATGGATGTAAATTATTTCAAATTCAGAGGGGAATATTATAAACAATTACAAGGGGCCCCAATGGGTAATCCGCTCTCCCCATTTTTATGCGAATTATTTATGGCAAACCTCGAAGAACTTTTAAATAAACGAGGATTACTACCAAATCGCTGGTGGAGATACGTTGATGATATATTTTGCATCATCAAGCGTAACGATTTGGAAAATTTTTTGGATACAATTAACAATTTACATAGGAACATAAAATTCACCTGCGAGAGGGAGACAAACAACAGTTTACCTTTCTTAGATGTTCTCATTATACGGGAGGCGAAAACTTTATCTTTCGAAATATATAGGAAGCCAACCAATACAGAGCGAGTTATACCTAATATTTCTAACCATTCTCACCAACATAAAATGGCAGCATTTCACCATATGTTTCACAGAATGCTAACATTACCCCTCAGAGATGATGCGGTAGTGAAAGAGAAAAATTTTATCTTCGAAATTGGAAAGCTCAATGGATATCCGGAGCGCTCAATCCAAACAATCCTCGATAAGAAATTAAGATCATTGAAAAAATTATCACTCACAACTTTGACCCCCCTATCAGAAACCTTGAAAAGAATATCGGTAGACTTCAACTCTAACATGGCATATCCACTTAAATCAAAATTAAAACCCTTTGGCTTGGATTTAGTGTTCAGTAGTACTAGCAACCAGTTGAAAACTTTACTAGGATCTACTAAAGATCCTACTGACAAATTGAAAAATCGGGGGTATACAAAATTTCATGTTCTCATTGTGATAAATTATACATTGGACAAACAAAGAGATCATTAGATATCCGTTTCAAGGAACACATAGCGGAAATAGGGAAAGCATCCAAGGATCTGGAACGGGGTTTATCACACCATTTCAAGTCGAAAGTAGCTGAGCATGCCTTTTCCGAAAACCATGATTTCACTACAAATGACATAAAAATTTTAAGACAAATTTCCAACCCATGGAAATTAGATTCGGCAGAAAGTCTGGAAATTTTCAAACACAATTCCACTTCTTTACTAAACAGAGACCAAGGAAATAGGTCTTCCTGGCTCTTTAAGTTACTACCTACACACAGGGGACAGACAAACATAGAAAACACTTAATCTCTCCCTACCCTAAACAAATTAGATAATTTTTTTCGAGGTGTTTATACCTGTTGTAGGAATCTACCTACTTCCGTTCCATATAAAAGGAACGTTTATTATACAAGATTTATAGTGTCGTGAGATACATAGTGAATTTGTATAGTGACGTGATATACTTATAACAGAATTAAATGGTAATATTTAAAAATTTATCCTTGTTTTTAAACCGCCACACATTGGTTCGATTCAATGAAAACGTGAACATAAATCAGTAGCTGCCAAACCGTTCTTTTAATGCATAATTGTTCATGGCCTACTTTGACAACAAATATAACCATAACTTTTTTTCTGAAGAGAACTGTTGGAAATAATTTACTTTGTCAAATATACCAAAAGTCTAGGTCGCACCGTTTCGGATATACAAAACGTTTTCATGGCAACCCCCCTGAAATCAGTTTCTATTCATAACTTGTTTCGAGTTAATTTTTTATGCATATTTTGTTTGGAGTAATTGAAGAAAAAAAATCTTATATTTTTGTTGAAGGTGCATAAGTTTGTTGTTTCCTGGCAAAGTTATACATCATTTTACCTTTCTTTTACCTATGCAGCTGATTTTTACAAAATTTATAGGAAAAGATATGCTCAATACTATAAAAAAATCTAAGTGGAGCTCGATGGAACTTTTTTAAGGCCTTTTCAAAGTTAGTTTTAGTTATTGAATTATGACAACCCCCTTAAAACTAGTTTTCTAATCATAACTTGTTTCAAGTTAGTTTTTTGAACTTACTTTATTTGGAATAATTGTAGAAAATATAAAATCGCATAATTTTGTAGAAGTTAATGCATAGGTTTATTGTTTTCTGGAAAATTTCATCATTTTACCTATTTTTACCTAGGAAACCTTGTATTGAAGCGAAATATGCAACTTAATGCAGCAAACATTTACAACACTTATAAGAAAATATATTCCTAATCCAATTTATTTTCCAGTTAGAATATCATGAGTACTATTCGTGTGATTCATTTTCACTATGGACATGCTGAAACCATGAATGGTTAAGAAACGGAGGGCGTCACGTGTCTGCTATTTCTGTAACTCATTTTGCAGTGAGCGTAGAGATGTGCAATTCCAGTGAATCGAATCTTTAAAATGAGTGATAGCACACAGCTCTTTTTAAAAGAACCGCAGCTCACCAGTTCACCGCACTGGTAAGCAGGGATGCCAGGTTCACAGATTAATCTGTGTTTCACAAATTTTCAACCTTTTGCACGGATCTCTAAAATGGCACAGATTCTCACAGATTTCTGATTCTTCACAGATTTACACAGATTCTGAAATCTATCATAGATTTAAAAAATTGATCACTGTTTAGCATCAAAAATTACAGAGCAGTAGGAAATAGTGAGAGTTTTTGGATGGTCACCGAATTTTGAATAAATGACCTGGCATCCCTGCTGGTAGGGTGAAAACAAGCTACGAGCTGAACGGATCTTCGGCTCTTGAAGAGCGAGTTATAAATGAGAAGAAATGTGTACATGATCTTTTGTTCGTTCTTCCAAATGTGTATTTTAATCTTTTGTTCGTTCTTCCAAATGTGGATATTTAACAGATTGAATGAGCCATTGTCAATAAGAAATCTTACCTCTCACTCAGTAGGCTAAGGTACATTCAGGGATGCCACTTTTGCAGATATTCTCAAATATGACATAATAATAATAATTCGCAGACAACTTAGTTCGCATAACATTGTTCTTTGTGCATCAATGATTTCGATCATGCATATGATGAGCTGATACATTGAATCAATTCCCTTTAGTGAGCTGATCGGTTCGGAGCTGCTCACTGGTATGAGCTGCTTCGCGCATCTCTAAGTGAGCGTCGCACGATCAACATATCGTCTTAAAAAACGTGTTGCTTCGCGATAACTCAATTTATTAACACGTTTAAAAATGAAATCACTTTGTAAAGGTTTGTACTTTTACAATATTTTGTTTGGAAAACATTTTTCCATTTATTTATTTGTAATGAACTTTTGATAATTTTTCGGATATTCAATATTTAAAACTAACTTTAAAAAGGCCTAAAAAATTGCATCGAGTTCCACTTAGATTTTTTCTAATATTGTTAATTGTCAAAAAGTAAACAAAATAATAATCACAACAATTTGCTTAAGCTGCGTGTGCATGAGCTTGTTTATGCGTATTTATGCGCACTTTGTAGTAGATACATAGGTAATAAAGGTAGATTCTACGTAGATAAAACCAAAAAAAACTGTTTTTAAAATAAAGTGAATATATCTCAAAACATATTTTTTCACATTATTTATATCCTCAGCAAAATACTTCAAATGTTTTTTTCTTCAAAATGAGATAGAAAAAAAATGTTTAAAAAAAATTTTTTTTATTCGAAATTGGTACTACCCCCTTAACAAAAATTAACGTAATATAATTCTGTAAAACTTCTTCGAAGACCCGTTAGCTCTTGAAAATCAGTGAAAGTCAGTACAGACTTTTGACCGTCTTTTTCCAGTTTTGGACCACTGTGCGCCATATAGAATGACCATATGTACAACACCGGTACGGTCAACGTGGAAAAAGAAAACACAACACGAACGATAAGTGCTTTGTTCCATTTCGTACACGCTATAGAGAAAACGAAACGGTTACGGATGTATGCTGCTGGTTTGTGATATTAGTAAAGGACGGTGCTGCGATTGATAAAAATTTTAACTATTTTATGGTAAGTGCGACCAAAAGAATAAAAGAATGTCAATGAATTGAAATTGATTTAAAAAAAAACATACATCGGAATTTCAAGCTTCTCGATGTAATGGCAATTTTCACATCCGGCTATGTAGTAATACCGTGGCGGTGGTGTAGAGGTGTCAATAAAAGTAATAATAATAATAATAATAATA
Organism: Malaya genurostris; assembly: GCF_030247185.1. Classification (NCBI taxonomy): domain Eukaryota; kingdom Metazoa; phylum Arthropoda; class Insecta; order Diptera; family Culicidae; genus Malaya; species Malaya genurostris. Next base: position 56,360,636 of record NC_080572.1, on the reverse strand, counting down.
ATAATAATAATAATAATAATAATAATAATAATAATAATAATAGTAATAATAATAATAATAATAATAATAATAATAATAATAATAATAATAATAATAATAATAATAATAATAGTAATAATAATAATAATAATAATAATAATAATAATAATAATAATAATAATAATCATAATAATAATAATATTAATATTAATAATAATAACCATAACAACCATAATAATAATAATAATAATAATGATGACAATAATAATCCCACTACATGTTTTATGCTGCTGATTCATGCTGTTTATCATGACTTACATATGCAAAAGTAACATAAACGCAGGTTCGCTTCGTTTGTTAGATTTCGTTTAATTAGTTTAATCGTAATAGAGCGTGATATTGTAAGTCTAAATTTAACCAGGTTCAAACCTGTTCCAATGTGTAGGTCATATTTGTTACTGGTAAACGAACCAACTATTGGAAATAGGGGTAAAAAACTGCAAAAACAGATCTCACTCACTTTTCTTCAAGATGGCCAAATCAAATTTCACAAACTTATAGTGGTGGGGAGCGCAGCGGGCAAGATGGGTGGACCAGGTAGAATGTGATCTGACGAGCATAGGGCGTGATCGAGGATGGAGAGCGACAGCCACAAACCATGTATTGTGGCGTACTATTTTTGATTATGCGGTATCTTAAATGTGATGTAGTGCAAATAAATGTATGTATGTATGTATGTGTGTATGTATGTATGTAATTGGAACGAATAAAACAATCTTTCGGAGCCTGGTAATCAATTGATGTGTCATTTTGAATGTAGGTTTGTAATTTGTAACAATCATCACCCTATAATACTAGAACCGCTTAATAAGACATTCAAATTGAAATGAATTTTCACATCGAACACTTATGAATTTGGGCTCGGTTTTAGCAATTCTAGAAATGAATAAAAAGTCATCAAACTTCACATACTTTAATTCAAATTACACTTTGCATATGTCTTCAATTTGGCAAACTATTTATTTTGAACAGATGGAAAGACAAACCGAGTCAAGCATAGTTTTGGATATGGCGCTTGTTTTTTTTCATGAACTTGTCGCAAACCGTAGTTACGCGGAAATATTACCCAGCAGTTCAGAATGAAAACGACAGTTCCTGTCCTTTGCAAAACTGATATCTAGGATAGAACAAAATAATTAGTGACAACTGATCATCAAACTAAAAGAATTCTGTTTCTATTTTTCGGTTTCTGTTGAATTGCGCAGTTTTAGCAAATTCACATATCAACCAAATTTTACATTTTATTTTTGTTGTTCTTCTATTGGATTGCATTCTGAGATATGTGTTATTCTTTCAGGAGACTTCAATTGGTTTAATTAACTCCCCGATAGTGTAAAGTTGCAAATTCATGTTCCTTCTCTTATACCGTTTTCGTTTTTTAACTTACTCGCAGGCGACTCTGACTCCGAGTAAAACGAACACGTGGTACGCGCCCTAAACAACAACTCATGAAAAAGAGAAATAATAAACAAACTTGCATGGATGCGTGGTGCGACCCGAGAAAATTTTCAGAGCGAAACTACGCGATTGGAGTCCGATCTAGAGCGACCTCAAGTTGCTAAAACAAACATATCAAACGTTGTTTGGGCGACTCTGGGTCAGCTTTCGGGCTGCTCTGATCAATAAACGAAAACGGTATTAGTAAACTTTTTTGCAAATAATGATTTCTACTCTTCCATACTACAGGCCGTTTAACCATTCCCTATAGAAATGATATATAATCATTGGAGACCGGACTTTTGATCGAAGCCTCGAGGACACCTTCTGTTCAATACTATTTGACTCAGCACAATGATATTATATAATTAGTGTGGGTGTATGTGTGTGCACCTATGTTATATCTCATTTTCTATCTGCTTAATTTTCGCCGAGGTGAAAAAACTAGTGATCCTAGGTACGTTTGTAATCTACTACTGGGTCATTGATCTAATTCGAAAAAAAAAGTTGACACTTCCGGATCCACAGGACGTAACCAACAAAGCGCATTTCAATTATCTGTTCAATTTTCTTGAAGAAGACTCAACTGGAAAGTATTATTAAGTGCCTCTGCTGACTGAAACGCCCCAATTATATTTTTTAACATTATCAAATCTTTTATCACTAAACACTATCTTTTCGTAAGATCTTTCTGCTATGCAAGTTTGGAGGCTGTGCCACCTCAATTATCCGGTAGATATACAAAACAAATAAATATTTTTGATGAAGAGCCAGAACTGTTTCTAAAAATTAATGTGTAGTTTTCCGCTCTTGTGGTTTTTACCCGACATTTCAATCACCAATTTGAATCTATATAAAAAGAAATATTTTGAATTTCGGATGAGCGAGAATCATAAAAAAAACAAAATCTGCAGTCGGGCGGTAAAACAGCCGTGCTTGGACCGCTGGACTGGATTGAAATACTACATTGTATGTTCGGCCGTTGCATCATATTTGAAAATTGAGCGATATTTATGCTCCGTACGGTAGTTTCAGTTCAAAATTATTTCGATAAAATCACTCTTTCCGCGAAACGACTCTTTCGGCAAAATTACTCATCCGGCGAAACGAGTTTCAGCGAAATGGTTTCCGACGAAATGATCTGTTCTCAGTTATTTAAAAGATAGTTTTATTCAGGCCTGTATGCGTACAAGCTTTACGTGGCCGATTCAGCCGATTTTTTCTAAATAAAAAATTTTTCTTTGTGTTGGATCTGGTTGTCGCCCTTTTTCTATGGGGAGAGGAACTTCCATTTCCACCCTGCGAGGATTGAGGGTCACTTTGTTCGTGGCTCGTCTCGTCATCCATTGCCGCATCGGTAGTATTTCCGTCTTGAGTTCGTCGAGAGTTGCTGTAGATGCGCCTTGTTGTACATTGGTTGCAATTGTTGGTTGGTTGGAGGGTAAGTTTTTAACTGCAGCTGGTGTACTTTGTTCTGTAAGGGATACTGATGGTTTCGTTGAAGAGGATGCTTCATTGTTGTTGGTGGCTGTCACAGGTGTACTGGGGTTGGTGTGAAGGTAGTACCGTTGTCCTTCGATGTAGTTGTCTCCTTGTTCAGTTTATCACGTGGATTTCCGTAGTAAACAGCTTTTTGGCAATATTGACAAGTGGCCATCTGATTGTCATAGGTAACAAGTGATTTGCATGGGATTCTTGGATCCTGACCGAAAGTTACATAAGAAGGTATAGGCCTCTTCAAGCACATGCGTAACAAACGTACCCCATTTAGAATACCTTTATGCCACTTTTCTTTTTCGAAGTTATGCCACTTTTCTTTTTCGATAGAGAGAATCTCTCCGTATTGGGACATAGTTTTGCGATGACGCTTGAGGGAAGATCATGCAGACGCACTTCTATAGCACTATCTTCCATATATACTGGAATGTTGTACTTAATGTTTTCGTGCTCCACATAGTGCACATTGTTATTGTCTTTAGCGAATTGAATTGCATCCAACTCTTTATAAAACTGGATGTAAACAACATTATTCGTCTTATTGCATTGAAGTAAATGCACACGTTTAATGTCAAGATGCATTTGCTCCTTAAGCAAACCTTCAAGTTCTCGTATCGAAGGTCGAATTTTGCACTGCCTGAAGTCAACAACAATTGTATTCTTTCGTGTCGGCGGTAGCTTTTGTTCGTTTGGCTCACTCATTTCGAGGTCGTTCTATTGTTCACTACACAATACTGTACTTGGTTTCTTCTGTCCCGAACGGAAGCGGTTTTGTTTTATCGACTGACTTGAATGAGATGAGAAAGCGAACTGCTGTTCTCAGTTGTTTTCCCTCGTAGAATGTTCTCGGAGATATCGAAACAGATTCCAGAAATCTTAGACTCGTTCGAAAGTTACTATCGGGATATTTGATAAACTGTAATGACTAGTGGTGAACACTTCCGGCACCGGATATATAATCGTATAAGTGACGTATCCCACAAACCCACTGCTTTCTCAAAGCAATCGTAACTGATTTCGACAAACTTGGACTCGTTTTAAAGCTTAAAAGATCACTTTCAAATAGTTTGATTAGATGAAATAATCAGTGTGGTGTATACGTACAGTTCGTTTTACTTCATCTCGAATGTGTTTACCACATTCCACAGTGGTTCAATGACCGGAAGGTTCCCTAGATTGGAAAAAGTTCTATGGTAGATTCAGTTGTCTTCTAGAAGCGGTTACTCATAAAAAATTGATGAAAACTAAAACCAAAAATTAGATACAACTTTACATAATCACATAAAAAATGAAATTGAATCTATTGTATTCACAAATAGCACAACAATAATTTATTCAATGATGGCTTCTTTTTTAAGCTACATTGGTTACGTTCATATTTGTCAAACCAAAATCAATTATACATCTCTCCGAAAAATTTGCTTACTATCAGAACCCTAACATGCGCGAAAAGCTTAAAATGGTAACACAATTGATTAAAAGTGGAATTTGATTCTTTTTGTATAACTCTTCAAAGAATCCGCCAATTGTTTATCGAACTGGAACGAATTTACAATGTGAACGGGAAAAGTTGGCATCACTGGGAGTACGATGCGGTTGCCCACAAAAATGTCTCATTTCAATGCACATCAAACAACTCAAAGTAAAGTAATTGATTGAAACAATTATTTTGAGTGATAGTACAGTTGTGGCAAGTGTGTGTTGACTAGTAAAAGTATTGTTTATTGAATATTATGCTGATTCGCGAAACTAAAAAATTTCTATTTTTCTTCGGATTAAATGCCAAATTTAAGATGCGCGCGTGAAGTTTATAATCATGCAGATATTTTTTGCGACCGTGCCTAACTAGCACGTATTTGAATATAGTTTATACTGCGAGGAAGGTCCATTTAGTTTGTTATTATTTTGGTTAGGGAGTACATATTGACATTGCTTCGTATCGCGCAAGGCGTTGTTGTTCGATTGATGATAGTCGAGTGATATTTTGCCAGTAGCAGTCTATAGAAAAAAACAGATCACAATGAATTAAATGTATGAATTGATATCGAACCAATTCCCAAGCAAGTTGTTTCAGGAAAACATTTTACAAGCTCAATTGGTTCTGATCAATAATGGAGTAGCAATACACGGGCGGTCTCTAACGCTAATGCTTGAACGAATTTATAATTGTCAAAGCCGAAATATTATTTTAAACTTACGAATAAAATCATCTAACAAATTCCAAAATCAAATTGATTACAAACGTTTCTCTACTCAAATGAAAATTGTTTGACCCTCGAATGCAAACAAGAAACGCAAATTGAATAATTCAATCAATAACAAATAATATGACACCAGAGGAAAACGAGACAGTTATTTAGTATGCAAGCAAAACTTGCTGGTTGTTCCTCTCGTTATGATCTGCACTCCATATCACAATTTTCACCGAAATGATTTTACCCACTGTATCTCACAAAATTAATTTAAATAATTAAATTTATTTTGTAATCGACACAATGTCGAGGACTCAAATAAAAACAAAACCTCTACAAGCACACTACACACGATGGCGTATTTTTGCAAACCTGGCATTTAATCAAAAAATATCGTACTGTTTTCAGCTCGATCAATCCAAACGGGCACTGAAAGTGACAGTTCAACACACAAATCAACATTTCAGGACTTTCCATCTTTTTGTTCTTTGGTTCTTTGATTCTTTGGTTCTTTGGTTCTTTGGTTCTTTGGTTCTTTGGTTCTTTGGTTCTTTGGTTCTTTGGTTCTTTGGTTCTTGGTTCTTTGGTTCTTTGGTTCTTTGGTTCTTTGGTTCTTTGGTTCTTTGGTTCTTTGGTTCTTTGGTTCTTTGGTTCTTTGGTTCTTTGGTTCTTTGGTTCTTTGGTTCTTTGGTTCTTTGGTTCTTTGGTTCTTTGGTTCTTTGGTTCTTTGGTTCTTTGGTTCTTTGGTTCTTTGGTTCTTTGGTTCTTTGGTTCTTTGGTTCTTTGGTTCTTTGGTTCTTTGGTTCTTTGGTTCTTTGGTTCTTTGGTTCTTTGGTTCTTTGTTTCTTTGATTTTCTAAATTCTTGATCTCATCCGAAATATAACTTTCCGGAAAGTTTCATTTACCAGAAAACTCACTTTCAATCGCTTCGCACACTGTATATGATTTTTTTGCATGCATTGACAATCCCAGAAATTTAAGGCTCCCTTGGCTGCTTCAAATAACAGTTCATTGTCTTTAACTCATTATTTTCTATGGTGTGTGTGATAGTGGATCCCAAATTCATCCACAGTTATCAATCGACGTCTGCTCGATTCCACATCAACATGACCTAACAGGCGTCCGGATTGAGCTCGCGTTCGTGTTTTTGGTTCGAAGTCATCAATTCACGATATTTAAGCATCTCTTAATTCGCCCAAAAATTTCCACTTCACGACCCCGATTGTAGCCTGCGTGGTATAGCTGTAGAGATGCGATGGGATCATCGCAAATTTATCGCACCCAATATTTTTCATTTTTTTAATAACTATTTATTGGAATATGAGTTAAAATTACATTATTAAGATTTGAATTGGGTGTTCAGCCACAAGTGGTAACTTTTCAGCCCTATTATATATATGATTTGGTTATTACCATGAGGACATCTTTTGCTTCCGCAATTCTGAGATTTTTGTGTAGGGAAAATTCTAAACCTACTTGTAACAGTTCGGCTGAAAAGATCGAATCGTTTAATAGAAACACACATTTTTTTGCCAAAATTCGTTTTTATTATTCAACATAATTGCCATCAGAGGCGATACAGCGATTATAGCGATCTTCCAACTTTTCGATACCATTTTTGTAGTACGATTTGTCCTTTACCTCAAAATAGGCCTCAGTTTCAGCGATTACCTCTTCATTGCTTCTAAATTTTTTACCAGCGAGCATTCTCTTGAGGTCTGAGAACAGGAAAAAGTCACTGGGGGCCAAATCTGGATAATACGGTGGATGAGGGAGCAATTCAAAGCCCAATTCGTTCAATTTCAGCATGGTTTTATCGACTTGTTACACGGTGCATTGTCTTGATGAAACAAAACTTTTTTCTTCTTCAAATGAGGCTGTTTTTTTGAAATTTCGTCCTTCAAACGCTCTAATAACGCTATATAATAGTCACTGTTGATGGTTTTTCCCTTTTCAAGGTAGTCGATGAAAATTATACCATGCGAATCCCAAAATACAGACGCCATAACCTTACCGGCCGATTGTTGAGCCTTTCCACGCTTTGGGTTCGGTTCATCGCGTGCAGTTCATTCAGCTGACTGTCGATTGGACTCCGGAGTGAAATGATGGAGCCATGTTTCGTCCATTGTTATATATCGACGAAAAAATCGGTTTTATTTCGATATAACAGCTCCAAACACTGCTCAGAATCATCAATTCGTTGTTGTTTTTGATCGATTGTGAGCTCACGCGGCACCCATTTTGAACAAAGCTTTCTCATATCCAAATATTCGTGAATAATATGTCCAACACGTTCCTTTGATATCTTTAGGGTGTCATCTATCTCGATCAACTTCACTTTACGGTCATTGAAAATCATTTTGTGGATTTTTTTCACGTTTTCATCGGTAACAGCCTCTTTTGGACGTCCACTGCGTTCATCGTCTTCGGTGCTCATATGACCAGTACGAAATTTTGCAAACCACTTACGAATTGTTGCTTCGCCCGGTGCAGAGTCTGGATAACACCCATCAAGCCATTTTTTGGTATCGACGGAACTTTTTTCATCAAAAAGTAGTGTTTCATCAACACACGAAATTCCTTTAATTTTCATTTTTTTCACAATAACAAAAGTAGCTTCACTCAAAATGCAATATCTCACAAACTAATAATCAGACAGCTGTCTAATTTATCTTTTGAAGGTTGGTACTAACTGAAAATGGTATGGATTTAATTCTAGTGGCGCCCTCTCATAGAAACGATACGAACTTTTCAGCCGATCTGTTATTGTGTAATGGGGAAAAGAACTTATATACTAACTTACTAACTAATACAGAGAGCGAATCGATTCAATTGAATATCGCACCCAATATCTGTCTAGACAACGGCAAACATATGCATTTCAAAACAAAACACACATTGGATTTCATGCCGGGAAACGTGTCGGACCTTTGTCAACCGAACGAAACGGAAACATCCTATCCCTTAACGTTACCTACGATACTTCCATCCCAATCGGTGAGTTATTCCTACTTCAAGCCATCAATTGTCGACTTCAGGACTTTTAGGCTAAGAAAGCAATGAACCCGGATAGCACAATTTCTATAGTGCCTCCGAAGTCACCCTGCGTTCCGGTTGAAATACGCTATGAATCCCCGCAAACGTTGGGCAAACCTCTTTTGCAACTAGCTGACCACCCCACGCGATTATAGAAGGGTTCGAATCGTTTTCAGTACAGAAGCAATAAATTTGCATAGTAATTGTTAAAGAAATTAGCCTGTCGAGAAGCGGGTAATGTTTTGAATCGTGTCTCAGTTGGGGCTTTGTCCAAGAACTTACAAATACTACTCAAGCCAAAGGTTTAGTTAGTGTTTAGTTCTGAAATGTAGGGCTAGAACTCGTAACTTTTGTGATAGTAATAAATTATATGTAGATATAAAGAAGCGATTAAATTTTCATTCAAATAGGGCCAACAGTAAATGGGCAGAGTTATTTTGACAACAATGGTTCACGTTTGCTTAATTTGGATAGTACGAGGTCTGTTCAAAAAGTTCCCGGAATTTTTTAATTGCGCGCGTCTGGAGAGTCCGGTGGTCAAAATTTTTTTTTATTGTGTTGATACATATGTCCCTAATGTATGGTGAAATTTTCAGCTGTATTCATTGTTTACATTCTGTCTTGTAGCGGCTGGTGTAGACGTGTTTTTTGAGCTCGGCGATTTTTGTTAGTTTAAACAATGGAAGAATTGAAGAGTCAAAGAATTTGTATTAAATTTTGCGTGAAAAATGAAATAAAGTGTAACCAAGTGTGGGAAATGTTACAGAGAGCCTACGGTGAGTCTGCTATGAAAAAAACAAGTGTTTACGAGTGATATAAGCGTTTCCAAGATGGCCGCGAAGACGTTGAAGACGACGGACGCTCCGGTCGACCCAGCACGTCAATAATCGATGAAAATGTGGGAAAAGTGGAAAAAATGATTATGGATGATCGCCGAATCACTATTAGAGAAGTTGCTGATGAAGTTGGCATATCAGTTGGCTCATGCCATCATATTTTTTCAAATGTTTTGGGCATGAAACGAGTGGCAGCAAAATTCGTTCCAAAACTGCTGAATTTTGATCATTTTTTTTTGGCTAAAAACAAGACTTTAATCATGCCCCAACCTCCTTATTCACCAGATATCGCTCCGTGTGATTTTCTCCTGTTCCCAAAGTTGAAGAGACCCATGAAAGGACAGCGTTTTTCATCGATTGAAGAGATAAAGGCAGAATCGCTGAGAGTGCTACAGAGCATTACAAAAAGTGACTATCAGGGGTGTTTCGAAGACTGGAAAAAACGCTGGCATAAGTGTATTATATCTAGGGGGATTACATTGAAGTTGACCATATAGATGTAGACGAATAAATAAATATTTTTTTAGAAAAATGAGAATTCAGGGTACTTTTTGAACAGACCTCGTATGCTAGTATAAAATGAATTTGTAGCATTCACGTTGTCATCATTCAAATAAGTCATCCTTCGCTTGAAATAATTCCCTTCCGTGTAAAAAATTAAGCATCTCTAATCAGATGAAGAATGAACACCAGGCGCAAAACAGGCTTAGTCAAGAATGCATTCACTAGGTTCCTTTTTCCATGTCGTAAAAGGTCACAATTTTTTGTGCTCACTTTTCTCAGAGATGGCTTAACCGATTTTCATGAACTTAGATTCAAATGAAAGGTCTTGTAATCCCATACAAAGTTCCTGAATTCCATTCGAATTCTACTTCCGCAAATGAGTATATCTACATGTACTTGTGCAAAAAAATAAAAATAAGTGCACTAACTTTTCTCAGAGACGCCTGAACCGATTCTCACAAATTTAGATTCAAATGAAAAGTACGATTGCTTCATACAGAGTTTCTGAATTATATTTCGATCCGGTTTCCGGTTCCGGAATTACGGGGTGATTAGTGAAAAGATTCCTATTTCAAATTACTTCTTCACTTTTCTCAGAGATAGCGTGACCGGTTTTAACAATCTTAGGTTCAAATGAAAGGTCTCATAGTTCCAAACAAATGTGTTAAAAATTTAATACCGTCACTTAAGACAGCAAAACAAAAAACGTAATCCTATTTCTAATCTTGCCCCGAGACTACTCCAATTGATAGCTTTGATCAGTAGACAACCAAACAAATTGATTTTGGCTATCCTGGTTTCAGTTCTCCTGTATGTGTGTTGTCAACTAAGAGGTCGAGATCTCAGAGATGGCTGGGCCGATTTTGATCAAACTAGTCGCAAATGAAAGGTCTCCCCGTCACCCAGAACGCTATTGAATGGTTTTGAGATCGGATGTTTACTTTTTGAGTTATACGAAGTTTTATGTCAAAATTTTCAGTTTTTTGACAGTATCTGTCACAATTGACCTTGAAAACAGAATATGTTTTCAAACTTAGATTCCGCACGGTAATAGCTATCCAACAAGCCATAGATTGTTAAAATCCGTCCATTTTTAACGGAGATATCGAATTTTTTGTGTAAGCGACTTTTCCCCCATATTCCAGCAGTAGAAGTTCTGAGCGCTGTATGGCAAAGAAAGGCTTGGGAGCAACGTAAAACACGATTTTTTATACTGTTACATACAATAGAACCAAAAAGACTGTGAACAGCATTATTTTTCATAGCATTTTGCCTCGGACCAATTTTAGCACGGTTCGTTTTTGGCAACATAATCGTTCGAATATGACATATTGGAAAGATGGCAGTATTTCCGAATTCTGAACAATTTCATAATTATATTGATTTAAACTGCTCACAGCAATAAATGCTGGAAGAACAAAACACCCATATACCATTTGAATCAGTTCGTCGAGATCAGCAAATGCGTATGTGACAAATAATTTCACTCAATTTTTTACCTTATTTTCGAAGATGACTCAACCGTTTTCTACAAACTCAGATTCATATGAAAATTCGTATGCTCCTAAACAAGGTTCTTGAATTATGTTTGGATCCGACTTCTGGTTCCGGAACTACAGGATGATATGTGAAACGAAATTAAAATTGTGTAACTTATTTTCCTCGTAGATGGCTGAACCAATCTAAGATTCAAATGATATCTAAGAATCATCTAAGATTTGCTGATTTGAATAGTCGACAACCAAATAAACTTATTTCAGTTTTAGTGGTATTCAGTTTTCGATTCGGAAGGCACCCAACAATTTAACTCGTACTACGATTTCTCAAAGATGTCTATACTGATTTTTAAACATATTGAAACAAATGTAAACTAATCAGGTGAATTTGTCTGACTTCGGCTACACCGATTTTCGAATTCCGGCTCCAGTATCGAATCGTTTCTCAAAGCTCAATCGTTTTCTCAAATAAAGCCAAATCGAATTTCAGAAAAAAATTCAAATTAAAATAAACCTATAGTTCCAGACAAAATTAATTAATTTTATTCAATGCTGACTTCCTATTCTGGAATTACAGGAGGATGAATTTTTAAAATTCAAACCGATATAGAAGATGATAATCCCGAAAAGCTTGAAAGTTGGACTCAAAACTATTGCAATTTATTCGTCATATGGCCATACGAATCGATTTGGTTTATGCTGGTTCCTGAATACCGGCTCTGGAAGTACCTTAAATTACCGTAAATTCTAAAGTGGAACTCACTTCGACATATCATGAAAAGTTTAATCGATTGTAACCTTTTTAGATAGAGTAATGAGTGATTAAAATGTCAAATTGCAGCTTAAAACGACGGTCATTAAAATAATGTCATGAAAACCGAAGAATATTCATGAAAAAACACATGCGGATTGATAAAAAAAGGTATAATCTCACTGATAGGTGGATTAAGCACGTTTTTATATATATAAAAAATAGGTATAGAATTCGCTCAAACTTTAGAAAAATTTTCCGAGGCCCGGATGGCCGAATGTTATATACCAATCGATTCAGCTCGACGAACTGAGCAAATGTCCGTGTGTGTATGTGTGTGTGTGTGTCTGTATGTGTGTTGTCAACTAAGAGGTCGAGATCTCAGAGATGGCTGAACCGATTATGATCAAACTAGTCGCAAATGATAGGTCTCCCCGTCACCCAAAACGCTATTGAATGGTTTTGAGATCGGATGTTTACTTTTTGAGTTATACGAAGTTTTATGTCAAATTTTTCAGTTTTTCGACAGCATCTGTCACAATTGACCATGAAAACAGAATATGTTTTCAGATTTAGATTCCGCACGGTAATAGCTATCCAACAAGCTATAGATTGTTGAAATCCGTCTATTTTTAACGGAGATATCGAAATTTTTGTGTAAACGACTTTTTCCCCTATTCCAGCAGTAGGAATTTTGAGCGCTGTATGACAAAAAATGCTTGGGAGCAACGGAAAACACGATTTTTTATTCTGTTACATACAATTGTTTCTAAGTACCGAAAAGACTGTGTACAGCATCCTTTTTCATGACATTTAGCCTCGGACCGATTTTAGCACGGCTCGTTTTGGCAACATAATCGTTCGAATATGACATATATAAACCAGATGATGGAAGAATTTTTTAAATTATATTGTTTTAAACTACTTACAGCAATAAATGCTGGAAGAACATAACATCCATATACCATTCGAATCAGTTCGTTGAGATCAGCAAATACGTGTGTGACAAATAATTTCACTCAATTTTCTCGGAAAATTTCTTTTCTACAAATTCAGATTCATACGAAAAGTCGTATGCTCCCAAACAAAGTTCCAAAATTATGTTTGGTTCCAACCTCTGGTTCCGGAATTACAGGATGATACGTGAAACGAAATCAAAATTGTGTAACTCATTCTTCTCGTGGATGGCTGAACCGATCTAAGTTTCAAATGAAATCTAAGAATCATCTAAGATTCAAATGAAAAGTTTTAAGATTCTATAAAACATCTTGCTCTTCAGTCAGATCCAACTTCCGGATTCAGGGATACAGGGTGATTGGTATAAAAATGTCTATTTCACATAAATTAATCAGGTTAGCTGATTTTTATAGTCTATAAAAAAAATTAACTTTTTTCAGTTTTAGTGGTATTCAGTTGTCGATTCAGAAGGCACCTAGATGTCTTCACTGATTTTCAAAAATTTGGAAAAAAATGTAAACTATACAGAATTTATCTGACTTCGGCCATGCCGATTTTAGAATTCCGGTTCCAGTATAAAATCGTTTCTCAAAGCTCAATCGTTTTCTCAAAAAAAGTCTAATCAAATTTCAGAAACAAAAATTCAAATTAATATAAACTTATGTACAAACATTAATTAATTTTATCCAATTATGACTTCCGGTTCTCGAATTACATGATGATTTTTAAATTCAAACCTATATAGAAGATGACAATCCCGAAAAGCTTCAAAGTTGGACTCAAAACTGTTGTAATTTATTCGCCATATGGCCATACGAATCGGTTTGGGTTATGCTGATTCCTGAATACCGGCTCTGAAAGTACCTTAAATAACCGTAAACTCTAAAGTGGAACTTACTTCGACATATCATGGAATGTTTAATCGTTTGTTACACTTTTAGATTCAAATTCGATCCGATTTGCAGTTTCGACTTTACAGAGTAATGAGTGATTAAAATCTCAAATTGTCGCTTAAAAAACAAAACTTAAACACTGAAGAATATTCATGCAAAAAACACATGCGGATTGATAAAAAAAGGTATCATCTCACTGCTAGGTGGATTAAACACGTTTTTTTGTCAAGAATCGAAAAAAATAAGTTGTAGAATACATCACATTTATATATGAAAATATGAAGGATATGTGAAAAGCATCATTATACCACTAGGTGGATTAAACAGGCTTTAACTAAGCTATTTCTTCGCTCAGCATACTATTCTTTATCTGTTTCTCTTAGTTGCTACGAATAGTTCTATTTGACAATGTTCTTTTCCCTTTTTCATTTTATTCCCCGTATTTCCGATTCGTGATTTTAATGATAAAAGTCTCTCGCGAAAATCTATTAAAATTACATTATTAATGATGTTTATGAATCTGCTTCTATGCGTTGTGTTGTATAAGTATATACTAGATATGATTGATCGTCTTACTCCTGATAACCGATAGTTGCTCCTTTGTTAGGTTACGTGTCACTCTCCAAACTATTACAAAGAAATCTAATGATTGTTTTCTCTGTAGCCGGCTGCCCTAATAAAATTACTTGAAAATACTGATTCGAAGCATTGGTTTTTCATTGATGATTCGAAGCATTGGTTTTTCATTGCACTATACGTTAGTCTTTGTTCTATATTATAAATAATTAATTCCACTTTGAAGTATATTTATCGTAAAGTAATTTCAAGTAGTTTCATTTGTGCACCGTACGTTCTGTTGAGGTCGCACTGTTTACCAAGACATATCCCAGATCATCTCATCCCTACTAATACATCTCGTACTCGCGTGATACTCGTGGAGATACTGTGATACCCGCTGTCTCTAGAAACAACGTGTATCAGACCTACAATTGTTTCCATCCTCAATAGCAGGGGATTCCAAACTATTTTGGATCATGGACCCCTTTACTGAAATCAATTTAGGCTTCAGACCCCCACCAACAAATTTCTTTGAAAATTCAATTTCTTGCTTTTTTAATATTGATGTAAAATACTCACCAATTTCTGGTCAAATAAATATAAATTTTTGTCGTGAATACGACTTACTTAACTATGAGGCGCCTTTTCAAAATTAGCCATATGTAAGAATGGGCAGAGCTTAATCGTGAATATCTCGACTTGTATTAATAGCAGCAACATAATTCTTTCACTATTTCATCAAAAACATGATCAGGAATTTAGGATAATATTTTGAACAGTGTGAGATAACCACAAACAATTCAAAAATTAAGTTTTCTCAAAATTTGAAAACAACGCGGAAAACTCGTTACTTTTGCTTGGGTTTTTCCCGCAAGGACGACGATTTTGAGGTAGTCAGCCACATATTTTCAACTGAACGTTGTAAAAGGAGAACCGTGGTCGAAAATCGATCATTTTTTCTTGTGCGTTGGATGGAAGCAGACGTTAGGGTGAGAAGACGCATTCAAGCAGCGGCATCGGAGAGCGCACCTTCTGTGTGGAAACGCACAGATTGTAGTTCTCATTTGCCTTCCGGTCGCAAGGCGAGAAGACGCATTAAACCACTTTCGCATCATTTGGCACTGCGGGCGGATGTGTCGGTTTGTTCGCAAAGCTAGTTTCAATTCAAGCAAGAACGATTGCATCAGACAACAGAGCTGCTAGTCGTTTGCATTGGAGAGAAATAAAACGAAAAGTGGACAACATTATATAAAATCAGCCGTTCTAATGGTTCTAAATGTTATCTAAAGAACTATTGAGATTACTTCTTTGCAAATCGAAGGTAATAATCATGAGTTTAATGAAAATTCAAAATAATTTGATTTGCATCGTGCACTTTTCGCTGTGCGAAAATCGTTCCGAACTGTGCAAAATATCGTACAATTTGATCCTTCTAAAAGGCAGAAATGAATCCTGTACAGCATCTTGATAGTTTCTTTCAATGAAATATGCAAATCCGAAATGAGTTAATCGACGTCGAAAATCGTTTTAAATTCTAGTAGTGAAAAGGGCGATCGATCAACTATCAATTCGAATTCGAAAGTATAAAGAAATCGTGTCAGTCTCGTATTCACGACATCCAGTTATGTCTCTGACATTACACACCCGTATTTTTAGCGTAAATATTTCAAATAACAAATTATATCAAACAATAGGGGATTGATTTCTAGACCCAGTCGACCCCCATAGTCAGTTTTCGTTTACGTCGACCCCCGCGAAAAGGATATGGACCCCAAGGGGTCTATATCAACCACTTTGGGAACCCTTGCTCAATAGCATAACCTTTGGTCAAGGTCGGCGTTGTTATTGGCCATTTAATGAAAATTGTTGAGTAAACGATAGTGATTTACTGCTCCTAAGCATACCTTTTTGGTTAATTGAGCATTTTCACTCATTCACTCATTACTTCATCTCAGCTTTAGGTTTCACTAACGATTTCTCCATAGCAAAATCCGTATCCGGCATTACATCCAATATATTTGTCCGATTGCAGCATTCAAAAATATTTAAACGGGTTATCTAAACTACGCTGAACTTATCCGATTTTTTCATTATGTTGTTCAATGGGGATATAATTCCTAGTGCTGAAGACGTACTTGAGTACTGATTATTTAATATTATTCACACTTTGTCTCGAATCTACATAATCGACCATGGAATTATTTATCGAACAGTCAACAATTAAGAGGATAGGCGCATTGGTTCGCATGAGTAGACTAATTCTAGATTTTAAAAATACCTCAAGCATCGTTTTCCCGCTTCTTCTCATTAAATTTGTTCCGAAAATACTCATACTGTGAGGGTTTTCAAGAAACATCAACAAACCGGAAGTCGCTAAATTGTATAAAACTGAATCGAGCCCGAACATAACTTTCCAGCAACTATTTGTCAGACCAAAAAAATTAAAAATTGCAGAGTACGAACATTGTCACTTGGAGTTTGGATCGTAAAGAGAATTCGTGTACAAAATTTCGTAAATGAAAGTTCTGAATTTGTGAATTATGAATTAGGATTATGAAAGAAATCCCTTTCTACTCCTTTAACTTTTGTTTTCTCAATTTCATATCAACAAAGTAAAACCCTTTCTACGTGCAATAATTGATGAGCCGGCAGTTCATGATTCATTTCTGGTTGCTTTGCCGAGGTAATAGTAATAATTTTTCGTACGATTTCGGCAATAAGTGTCAGTTAACAAATTTGATGATACTGAGATCGATTATGCATGCCGTGACGATTACCGTGCACTCAGTGGTGCAGGTTTCGTCAGTTTTTTCGCCGAGACCCAGCAATAGAATTTAAGTGTGCAGGAAAAAAATAGCGTACTATCTCGGAAACAAACTTTTTCATTTTCGCAATACCATCTCATCATTCAGCGATTCCCGATGTGTTTCCCATTCGGATTTGATTAATAGCTAAACGAAGTGAATCACTTCTTTACATCGTAATGAAAGAAATTATGTAAATCTTTGCAAATCGTCTGGGATATTGCAGCTTCAGGATAATTTTGCTCTAAGTCCGGCAGCACGGCAGCTTCTTCCAAGCCCAACACTACTGGGCAAAGCAGTGGGAGCCCTGCCTCTACTTTGGGTGATGACTATCTCCGCATGATAGACCACAACTCCTATCATCCATGTTGAACTACTATTGTAATGCCACTCAGCTGGAATGGAAACATCGGCACCGATGGACTGCAGAATAATTGAATTTCCATTCGAAATTAACAAATTAATTTGAATTCAATATTATAAACTTACCTAATAACGTTTACGCATTAGTGAACCATATCCAATGTATGTTGCGGTACGGCTAATGATGGATGAAAATGAGCCGCGCTTCCGTGCCGCGGCTCTTTCATAAGTTCCTGATTGAGGAAGCGACGGTGCCCATTACCCGACACTGGCGATGTAAACAAGACTTCACATTTCCATCACGTCAACGCGTACGACCAGTCAAACATGACGGAATAAATGCTGCTTCGCCTGGTCGCATGGTATGTCGGAGCGGCACACGTTACTCTCTATTAAACACCACTATCTGCTATGCCCATTATTTCAGTTCGAGTGTCGGAAGCACGGGAACCTGTCGGGATCTGTCGATTTCACAACACGATACTTCGATCGTGCGATGAAATAATTTCCATAAATCGTTAATACGATTAGCTTTGTAGTGATAAGACACTGGAAAATGGACATGATTAGAAAAGACCAAGTCTGGTGTACTGCTCACTCGTATTTGAGTTATTTCTATCTTTTTAGTAATTAAAAGCATAACAAAGAAAATTGATGATTCTAGCTTAGACGTGGTCAGCCTACTTGATAAGCTACTTTTCTCTTTGATCATCATGGTGTCCTTACAAGTACACACTTATTTCTGTTTGCAATAAATCTTTGATTAGATTATCTACCATTAGAGTAGTTGGTCTTAATCTAGAAATGATTTTATTTAGTTTTCTTCTTTTTTCCATTTTATTATGCGAAACATATTCTTTCAGGAAATCGTGAACATTCAGAACTTTGCATGGGCCCGGGGCAAGATTTATTTGTGTTCCTTTAACTATTTCTTTAACTAACTGAATGATCTTTTGTCGAATAATAATGAATACGACTCACTTTACTATGGGGCGCCTTTTTCAAAATTTACCCTGTACAAGAATGGTCAGAACTTTATCGTGAACTCTTGATGTACTTCACCCAACAACATAATTTTTGATGTGGAACACATCTTTATTTTCTATATAGGGGTGCACATCAGAAACTCAAGGAAAAATACACGTAGAAATGTGGTCAGGTTTTAAACACTTACAGCTCAGTCTATTTTGTATCAATTATTAATATTATTTCATCATTGATTGAAATTTTGATTAGTAGCGAGTAGTGTCCTATTTTGTCTGCTAAACATTTCCGGCATATCGGATTTCCCTGCCATAGACGACGGTTTTGAAGTAGTAAGCGATATATCAAAGGGAAAGCATCGCTCTGATTGGTCAATCGATGCAAAAGCGAAGCTGTTGGAAGCACGTGAATCTATAAATAGAAGCGAAATTATAGCTAACCTTTCTGTCCTACGCGTAGCATGCTAGAAGTAGGTTGTTGCCAGACAGCAAGACAAAAAGTGCAATAAAACGATTTGATGTTTCAATTGATATGCTTTGATCAATTCGCCTGATAAATTGACAACTATTTCTCCTGAGAAGTTGATAACTACCCTAGGGTAAATTTCGAGTGCTTAAGATTAATTTCTGATTTATATAAGATGAGCTCGATTGATAACGAGAAAAAGTTTATCGCTTCAACCGAAATCGCAGAATGGAAGAGAAACTTATCGTTATAAAAATAACTGCTTGAATACAAAACTTGAACACAAGCTCTTTGAAGAAAAGCTTGAATATCGAAATCCGTATCGCAAGTATGTACAAAGATATAATTTCATACATATGGGATATTGGTGTAATTTCGTCGGCTATAAAACAAATACAAATCAAGACAAACAACGATCGGTGTTGGTTCCTAATCAAGATCAATTTAAGCAGACTCTCCTGCATTTGCGGATTCAAAAGTGTAACGATTGATTGAACTGTTTGATTGTAAATCATTAGAAATTTTGATTGCGTTGTTCCACATCAATGGCTCGTACAACCCTATGGGGCTGATTCTTGTAGTTTTTCTACAAGCTATCGTAAATATGATCAGGAATTTGTTATAAAATTTTCAACAGCGTGAGAAAACCATAAATAATTGAAAAACGAGCTTAATCCACCTAGCAGTGAGATGATACCTTTTTTTTATCAATCAGCATGTGTTTTTCGCGTGAATATTCTTCGTTGTGTTTAGTTTTCATGAAATTATTTTAATGACTCTCGTTTTAAATGAATTCTTATTGAAATTTTGGAAAATCAATGCGAATCGAAAAAATAAATTGTATGACACTTTAAAAGTATTTCTTGCAATCCAAACGTGTTACAATCGATTAAGCATTCCATAAGCTTATTTTAATTATAATTTTTGTTTATTCAGCACGTTTTGGCATTTTTCTTTTAGCTTCTTTATTCCCGATACTTCCGGAAACGGAACTCGGCAATCGGTGTAGCCGAAGTCAGTTAAATTCGCTCAATGGATTGTTCGCCATTTCATTATATTCGAAATTTTTTAAACTCAGATCTCTTAGAGAAATCGTAGTGCGCTTCAAATAACATTTTTGGGTACCATCCGGGATCGAAAAGGAATACCGGTAAAACAGAAATAAATTTATTTGGTCGTCGACTCTCAAAATCTGTGATCCGACAAATTCGATAAATTTATATGCTATTTTTACACTAATCGCCCTGTATCTCCTAAACCGAAAGTGGGAAGAAGCAGTTTTTGTGGGACCTTAACACCTTTTATTTGAATGTTTGATGGATAAAATTTTTTCAGCCATCTACAAGCAAAATGAGTGACATTATTTCAATTTCATTACATATATTACCCTGAAGTTCCGGAACCAGAAGTCGAATCCAAATAAAATTCAGAAACCTTCTATGGGAGCATAGGACTGTTCATATGAGTTTAGATTTGTATAAATCAGTTAAGCCAGGCATCGTGTCGATCGATCCGTTCACGGGTATCGGAAGTGACGATTTTCCATCGCCGGGGAACTCTTGGTGTAGGCTAGATCCATCGTCGGGAATCAGCCGAGTAGTTCGTGATGTAGATCAGCCCTGAGTCGTCGAGGCGCCAGCGAATCGGAAGCTAAGCTCCAACCGGAAACGCCGGACCGACCTCGACATCCTCCTGGTCGATCACCTGTAGCGAAACGAGTGGTTCAAAATGGAGAGATCAATGGTCCAAGAGTAGGAGAGAACGACGCAGACGTCCATGACGATGCATTAGTCCAGGAAGGGTGCTTTGAGCACCGATAGCCTTCCAGCCCGAAGTAATATCTAACGGTAGTTCCGGGGAGGTAGGGTTGGAGATCCAAGGTGTTTTAGTGGGTAGCTCCAATTATACAATGGTAGTCCTGTGGAGAGTCCCACACTCTGTGCGTAAATGCATTTCAACTTGCAAAAACAAAATGCGATCGTTGACACCAGCACAAGCGAAATGATGCTACACTAGACATATTTCACATTCCACCATTTTGCCCGGATCGGGTTGCCCACATGGACATCGCTTCATTGTTGCGTTGGCAATATTTTGCCGCGTTCTCGGCATTTTAGCAATTATATTACTAATTTAGCACTAAATCCAACGAATTTCTACCATAGAAATCTAAAAGTTTGATGGCAAATGTGACAGGATTCGTTCGGATCCGTAGAGCGAAACTCAGGTTCAGGTTAGAATTTGCTTTTAATTGTAATTTTTGCTTGATATTAGAGTTCCAATAGTATCAATTCAATGGATTTAACACTTGCATTTCTAGTCCTTAATATTAATCTTTCTGTCATCTGTCCAACAGAATGAATATCAACTTTGTATTACTTTTTTTCTATTCTAGCATAAAAAAGGTAGCAGTTAGCCTACAACTTCGTGTCTGGCATATACCGATGCTGATCAAATACTGATCATATCATCTAAATAGGTAAGATCACCGAGTGCTAGTTGACTGTGTTTGTTATCTCGCTTTCAATCACCAGGTGATCCGTGTCTTGCGAACTGTTGCCCTGAACAGTGACATAGTCTTAAAATAAGACTATCGTAATATAAATTTTCGTACTTGTTTTATCGCGATCAACGAAGCCAGTGCTCAAACCACTCAACTTTCAGCATCGTGTTCTCAGTCGATCATAGATATTTTTTAATATAACTTATTATAGGTGATATCATATTTACGACTAACCAGTTTTATAGCGCTAAAATTTGATTTTTGTATTTTTTTCCACATATCCTTCTCCAACATAGTTACGTCACTGAATCTTGCAATTTCGTTGTAATCTGAATAAATTTAAACCATTTTTTGTGGAACATAACCTGAAAAGTTTCAATCTCTGATTGAGAAAACCTGAACTTCCGTTTTCCGTTCCAACTGAACATTTGAATATTTGAAGTAGCTCTCTACATCAATAAATAATTCGTTACTATCACAAGAGTAACAAGTACTGTCTTCACATTTAAACAAGTTTGAATAGCATTTGTTGGTTCTTTGGCAAAGCTCCAACTGAAATCCAATTTAAAACATTACTCGCTTCTTGACATGCTAATTTCCTCTACAATTATTATTCAAATTTATTGCTTCGGCTGAAAACGATTCGATTCCTTCTATAACAGGGTGGGTGTGGTCAGCTTGTTGCTAAAGAGGCTTGCATAACGTTTGCGAGTTTCACGAATGGTGACTACTGTGACGCTACAGAATCTATGCTATCCGGTTTCTACGCTTTCTTAGCCTACCCAAGTCCAGCAATCAACAATTGATGTGTTGATCTTCGACAAAATAGTGTGAAATTACTTTGCCTAGTCCGATCATCGAGAGCTGGTTTCACTCAAAATTTTTATTTTCAAAAGAGAAAACTGACACTTTACGAGAAGGACTGGGAATGTTTGTTTCTGATTTGAATCATTTTCGTAAAATCCAATTAATTACAATTGTCTTATTGAAGATATGGATAGCTATAGCATCACAATTCGTCAATTTTATTTTAATGGTATTTGAAATTGCAAGAAAATTATATTTCATTTACATTGTATCGAATGAAGTTCGGCATTCGATAGAATTCAACCTTCCACGAGAAATCGATGTGAATTCCATTCCGACGTTTTTGGACTACTCCGGTGCTTCCTAGGTTTCCGAAACTTACATTTTTATCACTCTGGAACAATGAATTGGACCAAAATAATATCCAATAGCATTCTACAGAGCCATGAGATTTTTTATTTGGGTCTAAGTTCGTAGAAATTGGTTTAGTCGCGGAACGACTCATTGTTTCGAAGTTTTCAAAATGACCGTGACTTGTTTGGCTTTTACGCAGCCCACCTGGGTATGATTTCCAACCGATTTTCAAACTAAATAACTTCAGAAATCCGAATAAAGCAAAACCACTTAAAAATCGCCGTGAAAAAAGATCTTAGTGTACTGGAATTTTTTTTTGTTTGAAAATAAGCTTCCTTATTCTGAAGGTATGGGGTTCTTTTCTAGAACCAGAAGGTAAGTGGACGCTTAATGTATAGATCAATAACGTTGTTTTGAAATAGATACCCATATGTAACTATCAATCACTTCCCTCTCTTGGCACTCAATGAGGTAAGAAATGAGCACAATTTGAATTGTAAAAAGTTAACGAACTCAAATTCCATCACTTTCAAATGGCTTTAGCTCATTATATTTTCTATCAGAATTTTGGGTGAGACTGATGCAATGTGATATGTTTACAGATTGAAAATAACAGTAGTAATTTTGCAACCTTTGCGAAGATGGAGTCGGAAGAACAGCAGCGGTTTATAGAAATTTTGCTCACGCACCTTGAAAATCCGCATCTCTCTCGTGTCATCGACCGAAAGCTGTACAATCTATGGTATCTCGTACTTAAAACCGAATTTTTTTCCTAAAATTTTTTTTATATAGCACTAAATCTCGACATTTCATGCAATTTTAAAATTTATAGCATAAAAAAAAATTTTCGATTTCGGAAATTTCATGTACTCCCCCTATGGTCTCCCTTCACTTCTAACAGGGTTCCTAGAAAACAAAGAATTAACAATTGAAAGGACGCCATCATACACAATACTAATGCCGGATACCAATGAAGCTGCAAAGTAATATCATAAGTCATTAGCAATGGTCGGTGAAATACACTTATAATTTACTTACCCAAACTAATGTAATTAGAAGAATTTTTTTATTTAATAACGTATTATAAGGCACATTGCGTTAAGCTATAAGATGCCGAGGGCATATGTTTAAACTACTTAAACTAGATTTTTTTTATTTTCACATCATATGAGCTTTGGGAGATCTAGTCTTCAACGGGTGGTCGGCAGTGGCTGGCTGGATCTTGTACGCTGGAGTAAACTGGCACGACGTTGGTACGTATCACTGTTGGTCGCATCTTTTCGTTCGTGTGGGTCCGCGGAAAACACCCCCGACTACGGGGAGGCGGCTGATGGCCCGCATAATCATCGACTTGAGCGGCTCTCCGTGGTGGTGAATTTTGTGGAAGAGAAGGAAAGAAACAGAGAGAAGTTTATGTTGTTGAAAAAGGTGGTAAGGGAGCGAAACTACTTAGGTCAGCGATAAGATCTAATTAGTTGACATCGAGATGGTGAAGAGACGGGGACGGGGGAGCAAAAAATTAGTGACAGCAGAAAGATCTTGTTAGTTTTTCGATGAAGATGGTGGACAGACGACAGTTGGGGAGGTTCGAGCGGATGTTAGGTACGAGGTTGAAGGAGGATGTTGTGGAACCCTTCAGCAGATCAGACTTGTAAGTTAATGTTCTTTATGAACTGATATAATAGCAGCATATAGGGAAGGTCTCGATGGGCCAACACGTCTCGTACTGGGACCATGGGTGATATACCTCGGGCCCGAAGGGAGTCAATTAGCTGTGATCTGGCGCCACAATACTCGGTACATACCCAGACAACATGTTCAATGTCGTGATAACCCTTACCGCAAGTGCAGAGACCGCTCTCCACGAGGCCGATACGCCGGAGGTGTGCATTCAAGATGTGGTGATTAGACATGAGCCGGGACATCACACGAATGAAATCCCGACCCACATTCATCCCTCTGAACCAAGGTTTCGTCGATACCTTTGGGATAATGGAGTGTAACCATCGTCCCAGTTCCTCATTACTCCATGAAGTTTGCCAACTTTCGAGCGTCCTTTGACGAGATACACTGAAAAATTCGTTGAAGCAAATTGGTCTTTCATAAATTTCACCTTCTAATGCGCCCACCTTAGCCAACGCGTCTGCCTCTTCATTGCCTGGAATGGAACAATGTGATGGGACCCAGACTAAGGATATTAAATAAGACCGACCAGATAAAGTTCTCAAATGTTCCCGTATTTTCCCCAGGAAATATGGGGGATACTTTCCTGGCTTCATTGCCCGGAGAGCTTCTATTGAACTTAGACTGTCCGTGACAATGAAGTAATGGTCTTTGGGCATGGTTTCAATGATCTCGAGGGTGTACTGAATAGCAGCTAATTCTGCGACGTAAACTGAAGCCGGATCACTGAGTTTGTAAGAAGCGGTGATGTTTTGATTGAAGATGCCGAAGCCTGTGGACCTGTTGATGTTTGATCCGTCAGTGTAAAACATCTTTTCACAGTTGACTGTTCTAAATTTATTATAAAAAATATTAGGGACCACTTGAGGGCGTACGTGATCCGGAATTCCACGAATCTCTTCTCTCATGGAAGTGTCGAAAAACACAGTAGAATCAGAAGTATCCAAGAAATGAGCACGGTTGGGAACAAACGAAGAAGGGTTAATATTCTGAGCCATGTAATCAAAATACAAGGACATAAAACGGGTCTGAGAATTGAGCTCGACAAGCCTTTCGAAGTTTTCAATCACCATCGGATTCAAAATATCGCATCGGATTAGCAATCGATATGAGAGATCCCAAAATCGATTTTTCAACGGTAAGACGCCCGCAAGCACTTCGAGACTCATCGTATGAGTCGACTGCATGCAACCTAAGGAAATACGCAAGCAACGATACTGTATTCTTTCCAGCTTAATGAAATGCGTATTCGCGGCGGAGCGAAAGCAGAAACACCCATATTCCATTACGGACAATATCGTTGTTTGGTACAGCCTAATCAGGTCTCCTGGGTGGGCACCCCACCAAGTTCCGGTTATTGTACGAAGAAAGTTGATTCTCTGCTGGCATTTCTGTTTCAGATACCTAACATGACATCCCCATGTGCCTTTGGAGTCGAACCAGACCCCGAGATATTTAAATGTGAAGACCTGAGCTATGTTTTCACCCCCTAGTTGAAGCTGTAGTTGTGCTGGTTCTCGCTTCCTTGTAAATACAACCAGCTCAGTTTTCTCCGTAGAGAACTCGATACCCATCTGAAGAGCCCATGTTGACAAGTTATCGAGGGTATCTTGTAATGGTCCTTGAAGATCGGCTGCTTTGGGTCCTATAATAGACACAACGCTGTCGTCGGCAAGTTGTCTTAGCGTGCAAGATGGATTGATACATTCATCAATGTTGTTTACGTAAAAATTGTATAAAAGGGGGCTTAAGCATGAGCCCTGAGGAAGACCCATGTAACTGAATCGTATTGTCGACAAATCACCATGCGCGAAATACATGTATTTCTCGGACAATAAATTATACAAAAAGTTATTCAAAATTGGTGAAAGACCATGCTGATGCAACTTCTCAGATAGGATGTTTATTGAAACTGAGTCAAAAGCCCCCTTGATGTCTAAGAAAACTGATGCCATTTGTTCTTTACGAGCAAATGTCATTTGAATTTCTGTTGAGAGCAACGCAAGACAATCGTTCGTTCCTTTGCCCCTGCGGAAACCAAATTGTGTATCTGAAAGTAAGCCATTAGTCTCGACCCAATTGTCTAGACGAAACAGAATCATTTTTTCGAACAATTTCCGGATACAAGAAAGCATGGCAATCGGCCGATACGAATTGTGATCGGAGGCTGGTTTTCCTGGTTTTTGAATGGCGATAACTCTTACTTGTCTCCAGTCATGTGGGACAATATTATCCTCAAGAAGCCTGTTGAATAAATTCAATAAGCGTCTTTTAGCAGAGTCAGGCAAATTTTTCAACAAGTTGAATTTAATTTTGTCTAACCCCGGAGCTTTATTGTTACACGACAAGAGCGCAAGTGAGAACTCTACCATCGAAAAAGGTGTTTCGTTTCTGTTTGATGAGGCGACGCGCATGATCGTCTGTTCCGGAACAGAGTCAGGACATACTTTTTTAGCGAAATCGAATATCCAGCGGTTAGAATATTCCTCGCTTTCGTTCATGGTGTTTTTGTTGCGCATTCGTCGGGCTGTGTTCCAAAGAGTGCTCATCGATGTTTCTTTTGTTAATCCGTCAACAAACCGTCGCCAGTAACCTAGTTTTTTTGCTTTAACTAAGTTCTTCATTTGCTTTTCTAGCGCCGCGTAATTGCGATAATTATCAGGTGTTCCATATTTTCTGAACTTTTTGAATGCTAAAGATCTTTCCGCGTTCAATGATGAGCACTCTTTGTCCCACCACGGATTGGGAGAACGGATGTTAGTTTTCGCGCCGGGTACACGTTTCGTCTGAGCTTGAATCGCGGAGTCGAGAATCAAGCCAGCCAAAAACGTGTACTCTTCCTCCGGAGGAAGTTCTTGTGTTGTTTTGAGTTTCTCAGACATCGAATTAGCGTATTCTTTCCAATCAATATTTCGTGTGAGGTCATACGAAACATTGATTGTCTCCGATGGTCGTAATCCGCAGGTGATTGAAATTACGATAGGTAGATGATCGCTACCGTGGGGATCAGGGATCACCTTCCACTTGCAATCCAGCCGTAGTGATGTCGAGCAAAGGGATAAATCCAGCGCACTTGGTCTTGCTGGTGGTGCAGGAATCCGTGTCATTTCTCCCGTATTAAGAATTGCCATATTGAAGTTATCGCAAAGATCATAGATCACGGTTGATCTATTGTCATCATGAAGACAACCCCAACCCGTACCATGTGAGTTGAAGTCACCTAAAACTAACGTTGGTGCGGGAAGAAGCTCAATGATATCGCTTAGCCGCCGATGCCCAATCGAGGCCCTTGGAGGAATGTAGATGGAAGCAATGCAAAGGTCTTTGCCTTTAATTCTGACCTGACATGCGACAACTTCAATACCTGGTATCGATGGGAGGTTAATTCGGAAGAAGGAATAGCACTTTTTGATCCCCAAAAGTACTCCTCCGTAGGGATCATCTCGATCCAGGCGAATTATGTTAAAATCGTGGAAGTTGAGGGTTACATTTGAGGTCAGCCAGGTTTCACACAAACCAAATGCGTCGCATTTCAAACTATTTAAAAGAACTTTGAAGGAATCAATTTTCGGGAGGATACTTCTGCTATTCCACTGTAGTACAGTGATTGCATCCTTAACCTCGTTCGATGTATTAGCCATCAAAGGATACAATCTCTGAAAGGAGGGGCCATTTTGCAGTCAACTGCTTCAAAAATGCTTTAATTGTTGGCATAAATGTCATCAACAGACTCTTGAGAGGATCAGTGACGTTGAAGGTTCTAAGAATCCAGTCCACAATGTTGGAGAATTTCAGTCTTCCAGCACTTGATTGATTCTCAGTTTGTATTTTAGGGGTACTCGGGGTTTTTGGTGTACCGGGAAGTGCAGGAAACTCTTGGTCTGATGCTAAGTTCGCTAGACCAGGAGCCTTTTGCTTCGGTTTTTGGGAAGCACTTCGAGTATTTGTAATTTTTTTGGTCCCCGCAATGGATATCCTTGGGCCTTTACAAGGCAGTTTAGGAGATGAGATCGTTCTTCTTTTCCTAGAACCGCTAGGCATAGTAAAGGATGAACCCTCTTGAGGGTCATCGGAATCATTCTCGTCGGTAGGCAAACAATCAAAGAGATTCATCGATTCGACAGGTGGCATGGTGTTCTTCAGCATCTCTGCGAAAGTTCGTTTGGAACGTTCTTTAAGAGATTGCTTCAATTTTTCTCCGCGCAGTTTGTACGCGGGACATGAATTCAATTCATGTGGGTTTTCCCCACAGTAAAGACACTTTGAAGCTTTTTTGCCACATGATTCGTCTGCATGTTCCCCTCCACATTTAATGCACCTTTGCTTATTGCCGCAGTAGGTGGCTGTGTGACCCAGCTGCTTGCAATTGGTACAATTCATTACCCGCGGGACAAATAAGCGTACAGGTAAGCGAACCTTGCCCAGAAGGACGTAATTGGGAAGAGCAGATCCAGCGAAAGTTACTCGAAATGAGTCTGATGAAGAATAAGTTTTTGTCTTATCTTCTGCAATTTTTACTGAACTCAATTGCTTGCAGTCCAGTATTTTAACATTCTGAAGAGCAGGATCTCTGAAACAGCCAACCCCACTCTTCAGAAGGTATTCGCAGGTCAAACTCGCCTCACTAACCACGCCGTCAATCTCCACTTCCCGAGCTGGTATGTAAACGCGGTAATTCCTCGTAAAGGCCTCATGGCGAACGATCTGATTTGCCTGCTCGAGGGTTTTCACGACAACTTTCAACTTTTTCGCTCGAACTTTTGCTATCTGGATAACGTCCGAGTAGTACTTAGCCAGCTCACTTGATATTTGCATCAAATTGAGTGATTGTTCTTTTTTGGACCGGAAGTATACCACATAGGGCCCCGCAGAACCGGTTGGCCACACGCGTGTGCGAGAGGGGTTATCAGGGGAAGATAAATTATCCAGGAGTTCTATGCCATCCATTTTTATGGAGAGATTATCATTTGAGGGAGGACGCCCTCCGCCCTCGTTCATAGTAAAGTAAACACACGCTTTATTGAGATATGTTGAGATAAACGGGTAGAATGATAAAAAGAAAACACTAGGATTATACTTAGCTAGACACCACTAATCCAGTTCAAGGTCAGCAAGATGATTGTCTCTGCTGCTAGTGTGCGGAACCTTCGCACGGGAACAATCACTAGCACCGCAACAAAGAGCTAACCCTCTTGGATACACAATAGAATAACGGCAGTTTTTGATGATAGGCACCGTCTGATCACTATTATACCAGTCTGGTAAACTATCGAATGTGTGAGAAAAAAACCTTTAGCAAGGAAAAACACACACGGCACTGCTTAAGAGCACGAAATAACGTCCGATCGATCCGAGAGATGCGGTACGAATGAATTAGAAGAATTGTCATCGTACCAATTAAACAAAGTAAAGTCATTAAAAAGTACCAATCGAATACGTCATTGGCTAAATCCAAATAGCCGTAAAATCGACAATTGTTTATTTTGTACAATAACAGAGAGAGGATTTAATTTGAATATACTCCAGAATTAATTGATGTTGCTGAATCAACGAGCTCATAAGGTTGTCAATATCCTTTCGATTATCCGAATTGACTGCATGATTGAATTTCATGTACTCCCCCTATGGTGCTTATTCAAGATCGAAAATTTTCAAACTTTAACCGATGGGCAGCACCTCTTACCCATGTCCGATTTAGCTCAAATTTTGCATGAGGACTTTTTTCGAGGTGCTTAAACTTTTGAACAGTAGCGCTTTACGAAATTAGAGGTGATCCCAAAATATTTGCAGCCTTATATACATTAGAGCGGTAAAAAACAACGTGTTTGTCAGTTACGTCACTTATACCATCATATCTCTGGAACCAAATGTCACAGTCCTTTGATCTTTGAACTTGATCAATGGCCCGACAGTAGCTTTCAAACGAGCCTACGTTTGTTAAAATCGGTTCAGCCATCTCTGAGAAAATTGAGCGCGTTCAAATACAACGCTTTTTGTCGGTTACGTCACTTATACCATAATATCTCCGGATCCGAAAGTCACAGCCATTTGATCTTCGAACTTCATCAACAGCCCGATAGTACCTTTCAAACGAGCATAGGTTTGTTAAATTCGGTTCAGCCATCTCTGAGAAAATTGAGCGCGTTCAAATATTTTCGAAATGTGCACACACACAGAGAGAGAGAGAGATTTTCCGATCTCGTCGAACTGAGTCGAATGGTATATAACACTATGGATCTCCGAGGCTCCGTTCAAAAGTAAGTTTTTCCAGCAATTCTAAAACTTTTCTATAGAGAAAGGCAAAAAGTGACCAGAATGGATTTCCGTATAGTGAAGAGGATCTCGAGTAGGTAGTTCAAGCTTTCAAGAGGAATCCAAACAGTTCTTTAAGGTATCAAGGTAGAAATTAACATTATTTTGTTTGAAATAAGGGAGAGAGAGTTAAAATATCAAAATTAATAACAAGGTCTGCATGAGAAATTAGCAACTGAATATAAAATTCTGTGTAATATCAAAACAAAAACCTATGTTAACCCACCTTGTGGTGTAATGATGCCTTTCTAATATTACTCATTACATCATAAATATAACCGTGAAATTCGCAAAAACAACTGTTTATTAAATGGAAATAGGAAAATTTGCTCGAACCTAATCTCACAAACTCTATAAATCCTGTTTACCGGAACCGAAAGTAGTATCCACAAAAATAAAGAATTCCGTATGAAACTGTAAGACTTTTCTTTTGAACCAATAAGTTTGTGAAAATAGATTTGTCCATCTCCAAGAAAAGTGAGTGAGATCCTTTTTGCAATTTTTAATCACTATTTATAATTCTTCCGAAGTTGGTTCGTTTGCTACCTACAAATATGACCTACAAATTGGAACAGTTTTGAACGTAGTTAAACCTATACTTACTTTCTCATGCTCTGTTTCGATTAAACCAATTAAACGAAATCTAACAAACGAAACGAACCTTCGTTTATATTACTTCTGCATATGTAAGTCAAGCTAAATAGCATGAATCAGCAGCAAAAAACATGTAGTAGGATTATTATTATTATTATTATTATTATTATTATTATTATTATTATTATTATTATTATTATTATTATTATTATTATTATTATTATTATTATTATTATTATTATTATTGTTATTATTATTATTATTATTATTATTATTGGCATCACTACACAACGTATACGAAATAGAACAAAGCACGCCTTGTTCGTTTTATGTTTTCTTCTTCTTTCGGTGTTGTACATATTGTCACTCTATATGGCGATTTGAAACTTTGACACTCATCGCCCTGTAACTGCGGAACCGGAAGTCGGATCCGGATGAAATTTCACAGTGTCTTTAAAGACAGTATGAACTTTAATTCAAATCAAGATTTGTGAAAATCGGTTCAAGCATCGCAGAGAAATCGAAGTGAATTTAGTTTTAGGAGTGTTTCTTCTCCACTTTCGGTGCTCTCGGACGGACACACACACAGACATTTGCTCAGTACGTCGAGACGAGTCGAATGGTATATGACATTCGGTCCTCCGGGCCTCGGTTAAAAAGTCGATTTTCACAGTGATTGCATAGCCTTTCTATATAAGAAAGGCAAAACAAAATATTTATAGAAGAAGAGTTTTTCGATTATTAATTATTCTAGTATTCAGCATAGAATAATATCATAAGCTGATCATCTTATCTGATTCTGATGTAGTTTATTCAATAAAACTACTGGACCAATTGAACTCAATGAAATTGTAATATCTCATCAATGACGAAATAATATATAATAACAAATTTTTATGCTAAACAGATACAATTTCTTGAAACTTTCGATGAAATATCAAGAAAATATCATGTTGCAACGAAATATCAAGAAATCGGATGTTGCGAAAAAACTGCGTTTGAGTAAGTGTAGCTCCACATCCAAATGTTTACAATAACCCATTTTCTCATTATTATACGCGAAAGCAG
Source organism: Malaya genurostris (assembly GCF_030247185.1). Classification (NCBI taxonomy): domain Eukaryota; kingdom Metazoa; phylum Arthropoda; class Insecta; order Diptera; family Culicidae; genus Malaya; species Malaya genurostris. The sequence goes on along the minus strand of NC_080572.1, from coordinate 56,328,502 downwards.
CTATCGGGACTACTGTTTTTCACTGCTCATAATTTTCCATTTCCACGCAAAAAAAAATTGATCCAAACGTTGTTCTAGACTTTATGAGTACTGTAAATAGAAAGGTTTCTGAATTTGGATATTGTATTGAAATTTAATAAAGCAAAATAATAATATCTTCGGTTTGAGTCCCTAAATATTTGAAAATTATCGGTTGAACTGGCGCATTTTGTTGAATATTATACTGTAATTCAATTTGAGCCTGCACACTATTTATATGAAAAATCCGGTTAATCAAATAATTAATTTTAATAATATTAACTGATAAACTTCTCCTTCCGGTGATCCATGGGAAGTTCAATATAGCAATTACAGATCAGCAATATACTAGGCGTTGCTAATGAAAATTCCTACTTCGAGCGAACTTAGAACGATAGTCATATTGGCCTTTTATCTTTGGAGCTTAAACTATTATAAACAATCACTTCATTCAGTGCATTAATATGTGTATTCGAGTCGCAATGACTACTTTAAAGCTTACGATTATGTAGCATATCGAGAAATGCGAATAAATTAATATTGATATGTATTATTTATTAACTTTTTATTGAAGAAATTTGAATTCATCAGAATTTTATAATATTTGCTCAATTGCATTAGTCCTGCATTGTGACCAACATGGTGAAAAAGCCATAGATCCTTTTATGTGTCTGAAATGAAAGAATTACGTTAATGAACTAACAGTACTATCGAATTAGATTCCCTCTATATTACATCAACGAATGTTTCGATGTTCATTGCCCCGAAACGAAAGGTTATCTGAGCACTATTCTGAGAGGCAAGTAGCAGTAACTTCAAGGATTTTTTAATCGAATCTTCTAAGTCATACCACTTAGTGTTATAAATCTGAACAGTCAACTCCTCGCTCTGCGAAAACATTCTATTCATTACCAATTATCACTTTTACAAAATATGTATATCAACCTTCACTTCTAACAGGGTTCCTAGAAAACAAAGAATTAACAATTGAAAGGACGCCATCATACACAATACTAATGCCGGATACCAATGAATCTGCAAAGTAATATCATAAGTCATTAGCAATGGTCGGCGAAATACACTTATAATTTACTTACCTAAACTAATGTAATTAGAAGAATTGTCATCGTACCAATCAAACAAAGTAAAGTCATTAAAAAGTACCAACCGAATACGTCATTGGCTAAATCCAAATAGCTGTAAAATCGACAATTGTTTATTTTGTACAATAACAGAGAGAGGATTTAATTTGAATATACTCCAGAATTAATTGATGTTGCTGAATCAACGAGCTCATAAGGTTGTCAATATCCTTTCGATTATCCGAATTGACTTCCAATTGCGATAATCTAGTTAGTTCCATCACATCGGATATCATACAGTCAATCATGGACAAAGCATTCATGAAGATAATGACTATGACGTTGTCATTAATAAACATGCTTGATGCTGAAAAAAACGCCGCAATTATTTGGTAAATGTACGTTATGATGAATCCTGGCCAATGTGAGTCATCGATGAAAGAAAATTTGAATCCAAACGAAAGCGTGCGTTCTCCATTGTACAGAGATACCAACGGTCCGAATAACGTCACCATAACCATCACTGAACCGTATAAAATATTGAAGAATTTTCTGAGAATCATGCAAAAAGTCAAACCGTCCTTCATGATCTCGTTCAGACGATGGATTTTCTTATGCATTGCAAAAATTTTACTGGCTTTTCGAGTCAATGTTCTTAAGTCATTTCGCCGAAAAATATATACATAAAACTTGGCGAATCCCAATGCTCCAAATCCCAGTACGGCCATATTGTAGGCAAATCCTTCTATATCTTCGGACAAAATCGCTGATTCAACATCCGCATATGAGAATGTAATCATCACACCAAGCATAAACAGATACCACGGATTACAGAACGTGAACTTGGAGTCCAAAAAATTCATTCCGAGGCAGTAGTACAACAACTTCTCCATCTCTACTACCAAATATTCGTACACTTCTTGATTGTTCTTTATACTGGCGTGTATTTTCCGAAATGCTCTCATTTGCTTGCACCTTTCCATTCTAAACGTTATTCCAACTTAAAGCAGTTGAATGTAAGTACTTGTTACTAAGAGTTGAAATAATCGAATGAGTGGTTTTTAAAACCTAGAAAACTTATAGTAAACGGGATCCTGACATGCGCAGCAGATATCAACGTCTATTGGAAAGATGTGTCAGTTATAAACTTATTTTTTACTTACGTACATAAATGGTGTAGGCTAAATACAAGTAATTATTAATTATCTACTCGTACACACAGTAAACATGATATTCTCCAATACTTACAGTTAAAACAATGTGTAACAAAACATACTTGAATATCTATGTATTCTTCGAGCCAGTATCTGTATCTGAGTATTCATGTTTTTTTTCTATTGACATATGGCTTGGGACTTACAAGCTAGGAGTCTTATGTGCACGATCTTCAACTAGGAAGAATTCGTAGAGTCAAGCCATTTGTCTTTCCGCTAAGAAAGGGCTGGGAGCTCGATTCAAAAACAGAACGCAGTACCAAGACTGCAGCTGCAAATATCTATGTATAAAAGAGTTGTTTATTAATTCAGTTTTGCTTTCACAATATTTATCTTTTTTTCTTCATAAGTACATTTTTTTTCTTAAAGGAGTTTACATAAGTTTTTCTTTGCCGTTGCATCACTTTTACATAATATAGTCTTATATCCTAATATAATTTTAATATATCCTCTTATTTTTTAAATATCATACAAATTATTTCGTATTTTTCATTTTTGCTAGCAGCGGTTAGGCGAATGGCGTAAATTGCACTCAAACTATTTGTGAAGAGAAAATAATGGTTTGGAGATAATGTGACGATTACACTCAAGCTATGATGAACTGCTGCTAGCTCTGCTATATAAACAGATACAGGTTCTTGAAGCCTAAATGAAGCTAAAACATTATTGATAAACATACCCAACCCTGTCACTTCTTCAACTCGTGATCCATTCGTGTAAAAAATTTTCTCAGAGTCAATATGCCTGAACTTACTTGAAAATATTTTTGGGTTGTCCATCTAGCGTAGGTGATCCGGGATACCACGCACTTCGCGCTGCATGGATGTGTTCAAAAATAAAGTTGAGTCAGGGAATTATTTATCTTCACGGAACGACCGATATCAGCATTTTGGCGAAAAAATTAGTTGATTTTCTGATTTTAGTTAGTTATTTTTTGAGACAACTAAAAAAGTCTTACTTTTGCTAATTTAGATTTTTTAATTCTAATTTACTTGATAATAATAAAATATTTATTTAAATGGCTATTTTTTTAGTTGAATTCACCAATTGTCATTTCTTAGCTAAGGCACACTTCATATCCATTCAACTAATTTTTTAGTTAAATTAGAGAAATAAAACGTTGTTTTCAACCAACATAAATGGTTGAATTGGTTTCTGCAATTTGCAGCTATATGGCGCTCTGTCGCCGAAATAACGCTAACACCGTAATGACTACTAGCCACTATATGGCACACTACTACCGAAAAAAATTTCAGTCGCGGTTGTCTTTTCTATATTGGCAGGTATAAATAAGATGTTGTTTTGGAGAAAAAGACATGAACGAAACATAAACTTCTTTCAGAACATTTTTCTTCTAAATCGCTGTTTTCTTCATTCGACTTCGCGAAATCGATTCTCTCACTGAAAACTTTGAGCACTCGGAAAATGAAAACCGAATACAAGCACGGAACGACCGAAATCAGCATTTTCGCGAAAAATTTAGTTGATTGGCTGATTTTAGTTAGTTATTTTTTGAGACAACTAAAAAAATCTTACTTTTGGTGATTTAGATTTTTTATTCTCATTCCCTTAATAATAATAAAATATTTGTTGAAATGACTATTTTTTTTAGTTGAATTCACAAAATAAACGTACTGTCATTTCTTAGCTAAGGCACACTTCATATCCAGTCAACTAATTTTTTAGTTGAATTAAAGAAATATAATGTTGTTTTCAACCAATATGAATGGTTGAATTGGCTTCTGCAATCTGCAGCTATATGGCGCCCTGTCACCGAAACGGTAACACCTTAATGACTACTAGCCACTAGATGGCACACCACTGCCGAAAAATATTCAGACGCGGTTGTCTTTTCTATATTGGCAGGTATAAATACGATGTTGTGTTGGAGAAAAAGACATAAACGAAACGTAAACATCTTTTTGAATTTTTTTTCTTCTAAATCACTGTTTCTTCATTCGCACAGAAAACTTTGAGCACTCGGAAAACAAAAACCGAATACAAATAGTACACCGGACGGCGCAGCTCGGAAGGTTTGAAGATACAAAAAAACTTCATCACAATTAGAGTGAAACATTCGAAATTCACTTCACTGTTCCGCGTAAAAACATTATTACGCACAATCGCTTCAAGTGCGCACAAATTCTGAATAAATACGATTTCCACTAACAGTTTACGACATTTTTAGATATCGGTTTAGAAATTTAAATAAAGATATATCGAACACATGTGAAAAACATCAAAACAATGTTCAAGCAGTTTCAATAAGGCTGTCCTTTTTAGCTTTTTAATGGATTGTTTTGCTTTGACACTTCTCATGAGTTTTTGGCTAATAAACTTGTTAATAATACCCATTTCAGTTTTGGTTTTTTGTGCTGTCCTTCAGTAATGATGGTGATAGATAAATAGAAACAAATTTTCTGATTTTAATAACAAAATTAGTTGTCAATGAGAATTTCGTGTTGGATTGAAATATTGCTGGTTTGAGTCCAGGATATTCACCAACTAAACACATTCTCTAAAACTAAGAGTTTTTTCAGCAAAGTAAATTCTCAATTTTAACTAATTTTATAGTTATTTTGGAAATTTTGTTGTTAAAATCAACTAATTCAAAAACAGTAATACGAATTAGGCGCAGAGCTAATTTCGGTCGTTCCGTGAGTAGTACATCGAACGGCGTGGCCCGGAAGGTTGGAAGATACAAAAAAACATTATTTGACATGTACAATTAGAGTGCAACATTCGAAACTCACTTCACTGTTCCGCGTAAAAACATTATTACGCACAATCGCTTCAAATGCGCACAAATTCTGAATAAATACACTTTCCACTAACAGTTTACGTCATTTTTACATACCGGTTTAGAAATTTATATATGGATATATCGTAACAAATGCGTAAAACATCTAAAAAATTTTCAAGCAGTTTCAACAAGACGGTCCCTTTTAGCTTTTTAATGGATTGTTTTGTTTTGACACTTCTCATGAATTTTGTGGCTAATAAACTGGTGATAGATAAATAGAAACAAATTTTCTGATTTTAAAAACAAAATTAGTTGTCAATGAGAATTTCGTGTTGGATTGAAATATTGCCGGTTTGTGTCCAGGATATTTACCAACTAAACACATTCTTTAAAAATAAGAATTTTTTCAGCAAAGTGAATTCTCAATTTTAACTAATTTTATAGTTATTTTGGAAATTTTGTTGTTAAAATCAACTAATTCAAAAACAGTAATACGAATTAGGCGCAGAGCTAATTTCGGTCGTTCCGTGTTGTTATTGCCAATTCTATTCTACGACGATCGACTTAATTTAACAAACTGTTCCATACCTGGGGTATAAGTGCAGTGAAGCAATCCACGTAAGGTCACAGGATAACAGCGATTTTCAATGCTCGTTTCAGAAGGAAAGTTGTCAATGGCAGGGAAGGATTTTCGGATTGTTGTTTTATAAAACATTCTACTAAGCCGTTCCTTTTAAAAGCGAAAGCTTATGTTGGCTCATTTATCCTCATTAAAACTTTTTTCACTTGTTCCAGTGCATTGACCTTTCTATATGAAAGGAAACTAGAGTGTAATTGAGCCCTAATTAACAACTTCAAAGCTTACGATTAGGTTGTATGTCAAATGCTCGCAAGATCAGTGCAAATAAATTAACACTCATGTGAATTATCTATTACATGTTTGTTGAGGAAATTTCAACTCGTACTGATTTTACATCATTTGCTCAATTGCATTAGTCCTGCATTGTGACCAACATGGTGAAAAATCCATAGATCCTTTTATGTGTCTGAAATGAAAGAATTACGTTAATGAACTAACGGTACCTTCTAATCAGATTACTATTGTCTTACATCAACGAATGTCTCGATGTTCATTGCCCCGAAACGAAAGGTTATCTGAGCAGTATTCTGAGAGGCAAGTAGCAGTAACTTCAAGGATTTTTTAATCGGATCTTCTAAGTCATACCACTCAGTGTTATAAATCTGAACAGTCAACTCCTCGCTCTGCGAAAACATTATATTTATTACCAGTTATCACATTTTTTATGTATATCAACCTTCACTTCTAACAGGGTTCCTAGAAAACAAAGAATTAACAATTGAAAGGACGCCATCATACACAATAATAATGCCGGATACCAATGAAGCTGCAAAGTATAATCATAAGTAATTAGCAATGGTCGGTGAAATGCTTTCACTTACCCAAACTAATGTAATTAGAAGAATTGTCATCGTACCAATCAAACAAAGTAAAGTCATTAAAAAGTACCAACCGAATATGTCATTGGCTAAATCCAAATAGCTGTAAAATCGACAATTTTTTATTTTGCACAATAACAGAGAGAGGATTTAATTTGAATATACTCCAGAATTAATTGATGTTGCTGAATCAACGAGCTCATAAGGTTGTCAATATCCTTTCGATTATCCGAATTAACTTCCAATTGCGATAATTTAGTTAGTTCCTTCAAATCGGATATCATACAGTCAAACATGGACAAAGCATTCATGAAGATAATGATTATGACGTTGTCATTAAGGTACATGCTTGCTGCCGAAAAAAACGCCGCAATTATTTGGTAAATGTACGTTATGACGAATCCTGGCCAATGTGAGTCATCGATGAAAGAAAATTTGAATCCAAACGTAAGCGTGCGTTCTCCATTGTACAGAGATACCAACGGTCCGAATAACGCCACCACAACCATCACTGAACCGTATAAAATATTGAAGAATTTTCTGAGAATCATGCAAAAAGTCAAACCGTCCTTCATTATCTCATTCCGACGATGGACGTTCTTATGCGTTGCAAAAATTTTACTGGCTTTTCGTGTCAATGTTCTTAAGTCATTTCGCCGGAAAATGTATACATAAAACTTGACGAATCCCAATACTCCAAATCCCAGTACGGCAATATTGTAGGCAAATCCTTCTATATCTTCGGACAAAATCGCTGATTCAACATCCGCATATGAGAATGTAATCATCACACCAAGCATAAAAAGATACCACGGATTACAGAACGTGAACTCAGGGTCCATAAAATTCATTCCGAGGCTGTAGTACCACAGCTTGTTGATCTCTACTATCAAATCATCGTACACTTCTTGATTGTTCTTTATTTTTGCGCGTTTTTCCCGGAATGCTTTCGTTCGTTTGCACCTTTCCATTCTGGAAATTATTCCGAATCAAAGTAGTAGTACGTAAGTACTTGATATTAAGAACAATAATATTCAAATGATTCGTTTTTGATACTTAGAAAGTACGTAGTCAACTAAAGCATGCGAAGCAGATATCACCGAGTATAACAAAAATGGGTTGGTTATATATTTAGTTTACATACTTATATATTTAGTATTGGCAAAACATAATAAATTATGAATTATTTCCTCACACATACTCAACATGATGCTACCCAATACTGACAGTTGAAAAACATACTGATTCCTTACAGATGTGTGAAGTAAATATATAATTGTTTTTTATCATTTTATTTTTTGAGTAAGGAATGTATGGATGGATTCTAACACCTTAATATCTATGTATTCCACGTAAATGAATTTGTATCAGAATATCTACATATGTTTTTTTCTCTGTACGACTGGATCGGAGCATACGGTACTAAAGCTACAAACCAGTAGTCATGCACTCGTTTCATACACTATGGATCTGTTGCAAACTCGGTTCAAAAAACGAAAGGTCTAGTTCCCGGACAGCATGTAGTACCAAGACTGCAGCTGCATATATCTATGTATAAAAAGTTGTTTATTAATTCAGTGATTTTTGCACAACAATTGTCTTGCTATTGGTGAGCTCTTTTCTATGACGAACTATTTACTCCAACGAACACCCTTACCATGCCTGGGGAGAAAGTGTGGTATGGGAGTCAAGTCAAGGACTCCGGATACCGTAAAATATTGGGTTGGAGTTTAGTTTACAATGCTCTATATGTGTGAGCTGGGGAAAAGTTTCGATTTAATTGCAATTATGTACGTATTTATCCAAAGGGTAGCTGTGCCAGTAGTTATCTCATTACTAGAGCAACCGTACTATTTGGTAGAGTACTCTGCCCATGCTCAACGGATTGCAACGTAATTTGTAGTAATATCTTTTTTATATCGTTTATTTATTTATTTGTAACCTTTATAACCTTTGTTTTAGCCATCATCATATCCCAAGAACTGATATGATTAAGGGAACGGATACCCTTTTTTTTTAATTTTCCAAGTGATTTGCTTGAAATAGTTGTAGGGGAAGATGTTTGGTTGCAGGCAGTGTTCGGTTGCCGGCACCCCACTGTAACTTTTGACAGACAGCAGATAGCGTCATTCCGACAAATGTCATGTGTGTGTAATAACAGCACGTTCTTTTTGTGCCGAATACCAAAGCAAACAGACGCTTGTACTCTTTACTGAGCTTAAAACAAATTTTAATTTCGTGAAAATCAACATAAAAGTTTTTTATGACTTTTTATGGTATCATTAATTGAAAAACATCAATCGAAAAGATGATTGGATTGAATATTTATGAGAAAAAATCGATCTATTTCGTATTAAATCACGAATTGCTATTAAAAATTTCGCAACTAATATTTTTTTAGTGATTTTCAAAATGTCTACCGATTTCGGTTACCGGTTATCGCGAAAAATTGGTGCTATCTTTTCATTTTTACTAAACTTATTGTATTACCTGGCATCTCTGGTGATATGCAACAACTTGACGGCATCAATACATCCGTCACATAAGTAAAAACATTGGTTCTCTGGTTTTGGTAGCCATGACGACTTCAAACAAATCGGCCAAGTCAAGTAAAATTAACTTTAATGCACTGATTAATGCCATTAAACGTTGTTTAGTGGATAAATTCGACTGCAGCAACGTATTCAATCCCACGAAACCGGTGGAAAACCGGCCTAGTCAACACCAAAGGCGCCACCATACAATTCATTGGTCAAGAGAGCCAAGGCGAAGTCACCATCAAACAATGAAGACTTTAATCGAACGCCTCTTTTGGAATGGCCAAAATTTATCACTGTACTAAATTGATATTAAAATTTTTTTCAATCGACTAAATCAACTTAGTTTCTTATTCAGTTGTTAGCTAGAGACTTTAACTTTTCAATGATGTATAGATGGCAGCGTAATGTGCACTTAATCAGAAGTTATAAGCTTAAAAAAAAAAGGTGCCGGTAACCGAACACTTTCCCTTACATCCATCTATAAACGACACAATGTCTAAATATACAGTGCGAAGCAATAAACGATTGAAAGTATTCGTTTGTAAACATCCAATTTGCTATGTACATAGAAAACTGCATACAACTACTTCCTGAAAATGAATGTTCGGTCTAGCCTACTTTATGACGATGTTTTCGTCTAGGTATGTGAGTCTATACGCGTCAATATAATATACATAATAAGATCGATAGGAAGGTGCATATCTGGTGCATTAAATAACCGATGTATCATAAAAAACCCTGTTGATAGTTAGAGACTTGACGAATGAAATTCAAATAAAACTATCTCTAAAACCTGTTACCATTTTTTCTGATTTCCTTTAATAAATTCGATAGGCTATGGGCCTAGAATTTTATTGGTACAAAACATTGGAATTGTTGGAAAAAATTCGTGATCATGTGATTGCTTCGGTTAGAAGCTCGGAGTAAGCTCTAAATCCGGAAACTCAATCCGGGGAATAAAAAAGTTTTAGATCGAAACAGGTTGAGCAAGACCCAAAGTTTTATGTGCACCGAACACTCAGATTTATGGAGACAACAATCAGTCATAAGGATTACTTCGGTTAGAAGTAAGATCCGGTAGATTCGGATAGTAGTTAACGAAATCCGGGAGACAACAGCGTTTCGAACAGAAACATGAACGACAAGCGACAGAATTTCGGTCAAAAACAAAAATTGATAAATATTCACCGCGAGTTTCGGTTAGGATTGGGTCGTAGTATTTGACCTTCGTTCGTGAGATGGCGAGGCACAGCGCGACGCAGTGCACCGTACCTGATGATGCTTCGTAGAAGCGGTAGCCGTGAATGGATATTCGACGATTCAGAAGTAACATTCGTAGCATGGAAAGTGACGTATATTGTTAAGCACCTTTTTAATCATTGGAAAGAGTTTGGTTATAAGAATCTTGTTATCGACACAGTCTCATTAAAGCCTTCATCTTGTTATCGACACAGTCTCATTAAAGCATTTTTCTGCCTCGTTCTATTTTTTGATACTCATTTGAGCTCATTTTTGACATCGATTCGCTCAAATTGATTCGGGTGGTTCACAAAAGCATTTTTCAGCGTTTATTTCACATATTCGACTACATTTCTCAATTCATGTGTATCAGCAATAATATATTTGAACGTGATCATAGGCTACTATATTAAAATATAATTATGCGGATAGAAAAAAAAATTATTTGTCCGTTACGTCACTGGTACGATTATGTCTCCAAAACTTGAAGTGTCAGCCATGTGATCGTCGAAATCGATCCACAACTCAATTCTAGTCTCGAATGAGCCTAAAATTACTGATATCGGTTCATTTATATCCGAGCGGTCACTTATACCGTTATATCACCGGAAACGTAAGTTATAGCCATTTGAACTTCAAACCAGTTTGATGAATCAATAGTAGTTTCCAAATAAGCCTTACCTTATTGAAATCGGTAAAAAGACGTGTTTTGTCAGTTATGCTACTTATACCACACGCTTAAAAATACACGGAGAACCCTTCGATCATAAAATTGTGATATCGCAGTTTTTGATTTTTGCGATAGTTGATTTAACTAATTTCTTTTTGATTCAACCAATATGGTTTTTGATTTGCATATATTCAAGTAGTTGAAAACAATGTTGTTTTTAATGCTGTCTAATGTCAAAACCGCACAAAGCAAAACAAAAATCGCAATGGGAAATCAACCATTACTTTAGTTGAAATCTGTTCGCGTCGCTTCAAAATGTCAATGAAAACAACATCGATGGTAAGCGTTTGGTGAAATTGTGTTCATTCGATTTGAGAAATTTATGATAACAAGTGTTTATCTAACAGCGGTGTTGTGATAAAGTTAACCTTGTTTAAGATGAAAAAGATTTGGTGACAAATTATAAAATCATCTCGTAATCTTTCAGGTATGCGCAAAAATTTTATTCTTCAAATTCGATCATTGATTTACTTCCAGCAGACTGTTTTACTTACAGCTGTTTGATTCCGATGATGATGTTCATGCATTAGCAATAAAACGCTTTTCGACATGAATTTAATTTATAAAAGTACCAGGAGCGAAGGGTTTCAAACACACAGAACGCGCTGCGATTGAATGGCGCGCTTAAAATTGCCGTCGCAAAATTCCAATTCCCAGCGGTTGATGCACCCAAGCTCATATAAATTGACTAAAATTATCAGTGCATAACTTTAGTTCAACCGTTTGAAGGCATCATCTTTCAATACTCATTTTAGGTAAATTTAATAATTTCGTTAATTTACTCGCCCCTCCGGGTACGTTTGCTGATTAAAAACGTTTTTCTACATCAATCATTTCCGATCGAATCAGAAGAATTTTTTTGCAGAATTTAGATCTTTACAGTAAGTATATTTTGATTATTTTCACAAATCAATAACATTGTTCGAGTTGATTCAACTATTTGCAATTTCTAAAACAAATTAAACCGATTTATTTTTCAACTAACAGAATTTTGTTTCAATAACAACACCAGTTATTTCAACTAAAATATTAGTTGAAATTGAAAGGTATGTGTCCTCACAAATTGACAGCATTTTTTTTTCAAACAGTTAAATTAGTTGTTTCAACCATCGTTTCTGCTAATCGAAAAACAAAAATGACAGTTTACTTAAAACAGCAATCGATTAGTTGTACCAAATTTTAACCAATCGAATTCAGAAAATCAACTAATATTATGGTTGAAATGGGATCGCGGGTGGTTCCGTGTAGTTACTCAAAAAATGAGTAAGATCTCACTCATCTACAGAAAAAGTGGAACAATTCTAATTTAGAGTAACTCCGAAGTTACTCTAATTTGAGTTCTTCCACTGGAAACGATATTTGGGTAAAATCTTCTCATTTACTGAGTAATACTTTATTTGTACATGTACCAAAAATAGAGTAACTATCACTCAAATTTTGAGTGAAATTTTATTTCACATATACCAAATTTGCAAAAAAAATTGCTCCTTTTCTGAGTGTGTCGTATTAAAATATTAAATAATTGAACTCAATACTATATCAAGTGGTGGTCGCTTGGAGTAGTGTATCAATCGCAAATTAACATACATGTCAGTTATGCTCAGGCACCAATCATACACTTATTCCTCATAAATGACATTTCGTTTCCATTCTAAAGCACAACACGGAGTTTTTCATTCCGGTTTTTGCAGACAAAACACCGTTTGTGTTGAGCGACTCACCCTCGAAATACGCGATCTCACTAACAAAACATACAACCTGTTGCTACAAATGGTTATAACAACTTTTAGACTGAACTTGCGAATAGTAACAAAAAAACGAGTTCTTGCGTTAAACTCAAATTTAGAGTAGGAGTTACTCAATATCATTCTCAATTTTATCACTACTCAATTTTTGACGTTTCCATGTATCATTTGAAAATGAGTAACTAGTACTCAAACTCTGAGTAACTTTTTCTAAGCGTGCAGTATATTTCTGGAACCAGAAGTCACAGCGATTTGATCTTCTTACTTGATCGATGGCCCAATATTAGCTTTCAAACGAGGTTTGTTGAAATCGGTTGAGCTGTCTCTGAGAAAATTGAGCGGTAGAAAAAACTAAAGAAAGATTATGCTGGGTAACGTGCCTGTAATATTCGACTAATAGGGCTGGGAGAATCACCGAAAATCAATAATTATCGTTAAGATTTTTACACTAATCACCCTGTATCTCTGGAACAAGAAGTAGGATCTGATTAAAAACAAGAAGTATTTAAGGAATCTTTAGACATCTCATTTGAATTCAATCAGAATTAGCTACATGCGTCTCCCGCAAGGCTCATGCCTCAGTCCGCTCCTGTATAATTTCTATGTAAACGACATTGACAGCTGTCTCGTAACCCCATGTACACTAAGACAATTGGCAGATGATGGCGTGGTTTCAGTTACTGGACCCAAAGCTATTGATCTTCAAAAACCATTGCAAGATACCTTAGATAACTTGTCCGTTTGGGCTGTTCATCTGGATATCGAATTCTCTGCGGAGAAAACAGAGCTGGTCGTCTTTTCAAGAAAGCATGATCCCGCGCAACTTCAGCTTCATATGATGGGAAGAATGATCCAACAGGTTTTGACTTTCAAATACTTCGGGGTGTGGTTTGATTCCAAATGCACGTGGAGAGGACACATTAGGTATCTGATAACAAAATACCAACAAAGTGTAATTTTTTTCGAACAATAACAGGATCTTGGTGGGGTGCTCATCCGGATGATCTAATAAAATTGTATCAGACAACGATACTTTCAGTAATGGAATATGGATGCGTTTGCTTTCGTTCCGCTGCAAACTCTCATATTATCAAACTGGAGCGAATTCAGTATCGTTGTTTGCGAATTGCCTTAGGTTGCATGCATTCAACACATACAATGAGTCTTGAAGTTCTGGCGGGAGTTCTTCCACACGGAACCACCCGCGATCCCATTTCAACCAGAATATTAGTTGATTTTCTGAATTCGATTGGTTAAAATTTGGTACAACTAATCGATTGTTGTTTTAACTAAACTGTCATTTTTGTTTTTCGATTAGCAGAAACGATGGTTGAAACAACTAATTCAACTGTTTGAAAAAAAAAATGCTGTCAATTAGTGAGGACACATACCTTTCAATTTCAACAAATATTTTAGTTGAAATAACTGGTGTTGTTATTGAAACAAAATTCTGTTAGTTAAAAAATAAATCGGTTTTATTTGTTTGTTTGTTTTGAGATCAGTAAAGATCTAAATTCTAAAAAAAATACTTCTGATTCGATCGGAAATGATTGATGTAGAAAAACGTTTTTAATCAGCAAAGGTGCCCGGAGGGGCGAGTAAATTAGCCAAATTATTAAATTTACCTAAAATGATGCCTTCAAACGGTTGAACTGAAGTTATGCACTGATAATTTTAGTCAATTTATATGAGCTTGGGTGCATCAACCGCTGGGAATCGGAATTTTGCGACGGCAATTCAAACGCGCCATTCAATCGCAACGCGTTCTGTGCGTTTGAAACCCTTCGCTCCTGTTACTTTTATAAAAGTAAATTCATGTCAAAAAGCGTTTTATTGCTAATGCATGAACATCATCATCGGTAACAAACAGCTGGAAGTAAAACAGTCTGCTGGAAGTAAATAATGATCGAATTTGAAGCATAAAATTTTTGCGCATACCTGAAAGATTACGAGATGATCATTCATTAACATTTTCTAATTTGTCACCAAATCTTTTTCATCTCAAACGAGGTTAACTTTATCACAACACCGCTGTTAGATAAACACTTGTTATCATAAAATTCTCAAATCGAATGAACACAATTTCATCAAACGCTTTAACCATCGATGTTGTTTTCATTTACATTTTGAAGCGACGCGAACAGATTTCAACTCAAAAAGTTGTTGATTTTGCATTGCGATTATTGTTTTGCTTTCAACTGTCTCCGGCATTTGACAGCATTCAAAACAACATATTTTTCAACTACTTGAATATATGCAAATCAAAAACCATTTTGGTTGAATCAAATAGAAATTAGTTAAATCAACTATCGCAAAAATCAAAAACTGCGATATCGCAATTTTATGATCGAAGGGTTCTCCGTGCATTGAAGGATCGTTTTTGGTAGCTTTCGTCGCGACTGCTAATAATGTGAGGTACTCAATCCCCTGTTTATTAATAACTTCGAAAGGCTAGTTGAGCTTCAATCTCAAACAAGATTCATGACACTATATTTTAACCATATGTCACACTCTTAAAGATATATTCCTATCCGTGGCAGCCTCCTAAATGTCCCTGACTCAACTTTATATTCCGACACATCCATGCAGCGAGAAGTGCGTGGAATTCCGGAATACCTATCCTCGATGAAAATCCCAAAAATATTTACAAGTAAGTTCAGGAATACTGACACTGAGAAAATATTTTACACGGACGGATCACGAATTGAAGATGCAACTGGGTTTAGTATATTCAACAAAAATGTTTCGGCTTCATTTAGGCTTCAAGAACCTGCATCTGTGTATATAGCAGAGCTAGCAGCAGTTCATTATAGTTTGAGTGTAATCGTCACATTATCTCCCAGTCATTATTTTTCTCTTCACCGATAGTCTGAGCGCAATTGAAGCCATTCGCTCAAACGCTGCTGGCAAAAAAGAACCGTTTTCTTGGACAAATTAAAACAGCGCCTGAACGACATATTGCATAATAATTATCAAATCACAATAGTTTGGGTCCCGGCTCATTGCTCCATTCGAGGCAATGAAAGAGCCGATAGTTTAGCCAAACGTGGTGATATTAAGGGTAAAATTTATGAGAGACCGATTGCTTACAACGTCTTGCCAAACAACACTTGCCAGCTGGCAAGCTTCTTGGGATAAAGATGGTCTAGGTCGATGGATGCACTCAATTATTCCTAAAATATCGACAAAGGCATGGTTCAGGGGACTGGATGTGAGTAGGGACTTCATTCGTGTTATGTCCAGACTCATGTCCAATCACTACACGTTAGATGCACACCTTCTTCGAATTGGGCTTTCCGAAACTAATCATTGTGCTTGTGGCGAAGGCTATCGCGATATTGATCATGTCGTTTGGACATGCGTGGAGTATCGTGATGTCAGATCTCAACTATTAAATTCCTTGCGTACCCAAGGTAGACTGTCCAATGTCCCAGTTCGAGACATTCTTGCTTGTCGTGACCTTTCTTACATGAAACTTCTTTATCATTTCATAAAGACAATTGAAGTTTCAATTTAATAATTGACCCTTTTGAGGGTTAGTTCTGACTCCTACTGCGTCCATTAGTTCATCCGACAGCAAAATTTTAATAAAAATGATGTGCTGATAAAAACAAAATATGTTACGAAATCAACAACAAAATGTATAAAAATTCAGCTCATTTTATAATTTATAGTTTTTCAGTTGGTTCAAATAATGTTCTTAAGTAGATTTAATAATAAATAACGAAATACCTAATATGATATTTAAAAAAAATAAGAAAAATATGTTTTATCAAACTCAAATCGTTGTGACTATATTAGTATTATATTAGGATAAGAATTCTATGTAAAAGTGATGCTACGGCGAAGAAAAACTTATGTAAATTGTCTTAAGAAATAAACGTATTTATGGAAAAAAAATCTCATTTGAATTTTATATGGAGAAAATCGGTTATGCAATCTCCGATCAAATTGAGTGAATTTTTTTGTCACACACATTTGCTGATATCGACGAACTAGTTCGAATGGTATGTGGGTGTAAGAAGCTATGTTCTTCTAGCAACCATTGCTGTAAACAGTTGAAATCAATATAAATATAGAACTATTTTTAATCCTGAAAAGCTGCCATATTTCTAATATAACATATATGTCATTTTCGACCGATGCAAAATGTCATGAATATGGATGCTTAGAAGAAATTGCATACACCATTGCATACTCGTGTTTCGCATTGCTCCCAACCATCGCATTATCATACTGCTGATATAGAAAGAAAAGTCGCTTGATAAAAAATGGAAGTATTTTAACAATATATGGTTTGTTGAATATGCATAATCGTGTAAAATCTATATCTCAAAACATATTTTGATTAGAAGGACTATTATGACAGATATTTCAACAAACAGAATTTTTTTAGATAAAACTTCGTATAACTCAAAAAGTAGACATCCAATATCAAAAACATTAGATAGCTTTCAGGTCGCAGTGGAGAAATTTCATTTACGACTAGTTTGATCAAAATCGGCTCATCAATCACCGAGATCTCGACCTGTTTGTTATGTATTTACGTTTTTGAATTTTTTCGCGCATTTTACCCCTTCACTTCAGAATCCCTAGTCGGATACGTATTTTGTACACACACACACACCTACAAACTGACTTTAGCTAATCTCGTAGAACTGATTCGAATGGTATATTACGATCGATTCGGAAGAATCTCTTCTCAGTGATTGCATAATCTTTATATATAAGAAAGGCAAACAGGACTCAGCACACTGCACAAAATGTCATGAAAAGGATGCTGTACACTGTCTTTTAGGTGCTGTACACTGTTTTTCAAGTGCATATTAAAATCGTGTTTAATATTGCATCCAATCATCGATTTATCATGAAACACTCAAAACTCCTTTTACTGAGAAAAGTCATTTTCACAAAAATGTCAATATCTTCTTCAAAAATGGACGGATTTAAACAAACTATAGCTTTTTTGAAAGGTATTACAATGAGATTTCTAAATATCTGAATTTTTTCTGTTCTGTTTTTAAGGTCAATTGTGACAGATATAGTCGAAATATTTTAAATTTTGACATAAAACTTAGTATAACTCAAAAAGTATGACTTCCTGGTGAACGAACAAAATGGTTAAAGCCGGGGTAAAATAAATGATATGAAAAAACGTGCTTAATCCACCTAGAAGTGAGATGATACCTTTTTTTATCAATCTGCATGTGTTTCTTGCATGAATATTTTTCGATGTCTCAGTTTCATGACATTATTCTAATGTCAGTCGTTTTAAGTGGCAATTTGAGATTTTAATCACTCATTATTCTGTAATGTCGAAACTGCAAATCGGATCGAATTTGAATCTAAAAGTGTAACAATCGATTAAACATTCCATTATATGTCGAAGTAATTTTCACTTTAGAGTTTAGTGTAATTTAAATTACTTCCAGAGCCGATATTCAGGAACCAGCATAACCCAAACCGATTCATATGGCCATATGACGAATAAATTGCAGTATTTTTGAGTCCAACTTTGAAGCTTTTCGGGATTGTCATCTTCTATATCGCTTTGAATTTTAAAAATTCAGCATCCTACAATTCGAGAATCGGAAGTCAGAATTTGATAAAATTGGATTTATTTTAATTTGAACTTTTGTTTCTGAAATTCGATTAGGCTTTTTTTGAGAAAACGACTGAGCTTTGAGAAACGGAATTCTAAAATCGGTATGGCCGAAGTCAGATAAATTCACCTGAGTAGCTATATAGTTTACATTTGTTTCAAAATGTTTGAAAATATCAATGTAGACATCTTTGAGGAATCGTAGTGCGAATTAAATTTTTAGGTGCCTTCCGAAACGGAAGCTGAACACAACCAAAAATGAAAGTGAAAGTTTATTTGGTTATCGACTATCCAAATCCGCTAACTCGATAAACCTGATTAATTTATGTGAAATAGACATTTTCATACTAATCACCCTGTATCTCCAAAACCGGAAGTTGGATTTGACTGAAAAACAAGATGTTTTATAGAAGCTTAGAACTTCTCATTTGCATCTTAGATGATTCTTAGATCGGTTCAGTTAACTACGAGAAAAATGAGTTTTAATTTCGTTTCACATATCATCCTGTAGTTTCGAAACCAAACATAATTCAGGAATCTTGTTTGGGAGTATAAAACTTTTCATATGAATCTGAGTTTGTAGAAAACGGTTGAGTCATCTCCGAACAAAATTGAGTGAGATTATTTGTCACACACGCATTTGCTGATCTCGACGAACTGATTCGAATGGTATATGGCTGTTATGTTTTTCCATCAATTATTGCTGTTAATAGTTTAAATCAATATAATTATGGAATTGCTTTCAACTCGAAAACTCTGCCATCATCTGGTTTTCATATGTCATATTCGAACGATTATGTTGCCAAAAACGAACCGTGCTAAAATCGGTCCGAGGCAAAACATCATTCGTATAACTCAAAAAGTAAACATCCGATCTCAAAACCATTCAATAGCGTTCTGGGTGGCAGGGAGGCCTTTAATTTGCAATTAGTTTGATCAAAATCGATCCAACCATCTCTGAGATCTCGACCTCCTGGTTGACAACACACACACACACATACACACACACACACACACACACATACACACACACACACACATACACACACACACACATACACACACACACACACACACTGCACAGTTCGTCGAGCTGAATCGATTGGTATATGACATTCGGCCCGGAAAATTTTTCTAAAGTTTGCGCGAATTCTATACCTATTTTTTATATATATAAAAAAATTGGAGGGTTGTATTCAAGACACGACCGAGCACAATAACATTTAAAATGAAACGTTTCTAGGGTCTTCATAATAAATACAAAAATTAAGATGATAATGATGATGATACACTAAACTTCACTACACTTCAAAGTTACTT
This sequence comes from Malaya genurostris, assembly GCF_030247185.1. Taxonomy (NCBI): domain Eukaryota; kingdom Metazoa; phylum Arthropoda; class Insecta; order Diptera; family Culicidae; genus Malaya; species Malaya genurostris. Next base: position 56,308,811 of record NC_080572.1, on the reverse strand, counting down.
GAAAGCTCAATTTTAGATACAAACAACCTAAAGATTTAAACCTGAACAAATGAAACTAGTTTATTTTATGATGATAATTTTCGAGAAACGTACAAATTTATTAATTTGATTTGATTTATATCGTTTATTTACCCCCAGTTTTAACATAATAATGGTCGTTCACAGTCCGCATAAAATATTTAGTTACTTACATTGATTTTCGCTTAGGCATATTAGGAATATACGGAATGGATACGCAACAAAATTCCGAAATCTTGTTCATATTGTAACTTGATGTTATTAACACATGAATGAACATTGTCGAAGTTACAACGCGTGTAACCATCAGACGCTCATTGTTTTGAAGCAAATAATAATTGAACTGAACTGGCGGTTAACCAAATTCTACGAGGGTTCCTATTCAAACGATACATGTAAAATCGCAAATAAACTTACCTTGAGCTTATCTTTGATACTATATGATATTGCATCTAATTGTTCTGTATATGAGAGCCTGTGGAACTTATTTATACTACTAAACCGAGGATTCCGCTTTTAGATAAGTTTCAGAATTTAATTTTGAATCTTTTGAAGCGTTTAATTCCTGGTGGGACAAAACTTGTTCAGTCACATTCAATGAAAAAGATGAATACAACTTTATACTGAATCCATTTGCGCGCCACCGTTTTGTTCGTATGCACGGAGAACCCTTCGATCATAAAATTGCGATATCGCAGTTTTCAATTTTTGCGATAGTTGATTTAACTAATTTCTTTTTGATTCAACCAAAATGGTTTTTGATTTGCATATATTCAAGTAGTTGAAAAATATGTTGTTTTGAATGCTGTCAAATGCCGGAGACAGTTGAAAGCAAAACAATAATTGCAATGCAAAATCAACAATTTTTTAGTTGAAATCTTTTCGCGTCGCTTTAAAATGTCAATGAAAACAACATCGATGGTTAAAGCGTTTGGTGAAATTGTGTTTATTCGATTTCAGAATTTTATGATAACAAGTGTTTATCTAACAGCGGTGTTGTGATAAAGTTAACCTCGTTTGAGATGAAAAAGATTTGGTGACAAATTAGAAAATGTTAATGAATGATCATCTCGTAATCTTTCAGGTATGCGCGAAAATTTTATGCTTCAAATTCGATCATTATTTACTTCCAGCAGACTGTTTTACTTCCAGCTGTTTGTTACCGATGATGATGTTCATGCATTAGCAATAAAACGCTTTTTGACATGAATTTAATTTATAAAAGTAACAGGAGCGAAGGGTTTCAAACGCACAGAACGCGCTGCGATTGAATGGCGCGTTTGAATTGCCGTCGCAAAATTCCAATTCCCAGCGGTTGATACACACAAGCTCATATAAATTGACTAAAATTATCAGTGCATAACTTTAGTTCAACCGTTTGAAGGCATCATTTTAGGTAAATTTAATAATTTCGCTAATTTACTCGCCCCTCCGGGCACTTTTGCTGATTAAAAACGTTTTTCTACATCGATCATTTCCGATCGAATCAGAAGTATTTTTTTTAGAATTTAGATCTTTACTGATCTCAAAACAAACAAACGAATAAAACCGATTTATTTTTCAACTAACAGAATTTTGTTTCAATAACAACACCAGTTATTTCAACTAAAATAGTTGTTGAAATTGAAAGGTATGTGTCCTCACTAATTGACAGCATTTTTTTTTTCAAACAGTTAAATTAGTTGTTTCAACCATCGTTTCTGCTAATCGAAAAACAAAAATGACAGTTTAGTTAAAACAACAATCGATTAGTTGTACCAAATTTTAACCATTCGAATTCAGAAAATCAACTAATATTCTGGTTGAAATGGGATCGCGGGTGGTTCCGTGTGGTAATGGAGATTTAAGTATGCAAACCGATCCGCTGCCAAATTAAAACATTTTGAAGCTTACAATATTGAATCTTTGGAATCATTTAAATTAGGAAAATCCATTAACAAATCATCGAGGAACAAGCGCTGCAAATTAGATCCGAAAAATCTATCGCCGATAGTTCTAAATTGGCCTGATAATTACCAGAAAACCAAAATAAAATACTCAATTCAAACCAATTTTTCAATAGTATGCAATTGAAATATTCAAATGACGTTATCTCATAAGCTTAAGTTAAATGTTTCCAAATCAATTGGTTGTTGAATTATATAAATCCATCAACAAATTACTGAGTTATAAGCGTTAGAAATTATGACAGAAAAATGTTACGCGATTAGTTTTGCATGTTTTAAATTGACACCCAGCCTCGGGAAGCGAAGTGTAAGGCATTTTTAATGGCAAAATCGACCAAAAATTTGCTAAATACATGGGATATTTCAAAAGAATCGGAAACCACGCTGATTCGGTTTTTCAATAGCTAGATGATACATAAGATACTCAAGCGAACACGGTGTTGCACAGACAACAGGAAATTTCACCAACACATAATGCAAAAGCGACAATCTGTCAAGTGAACAATCCAGTCATCAGATCATTGGACAAGCTGCTTGTTTCATTCACAGTCAAACATCAACTAGGCAAAGAAATATTGTGCAGTCTATATTTATAGATTTCTCTTCATACTACGCATAACGATACGGTGTTTTTTATATATGACGCAAAGCCTCCTATGCCGAACAACAACGTCATTTTGCACAACAGGGATTGGTGAATAAAAACATAGGTCGGTTCCAACCATTTTTTCAATAGTATGCTATTGAAATACTGAAACGACGATGCCATACATGTTTAAGTTAAAAGCTTCCGAATCGATTGGTTGTTAAATTATAACAATCCATCAACAAATGACCGAGTTATTAACGTTCAAAATTATGACACAAAAAGGTTACGCGACTATTTTTTAAACTTTTAATTGACACCCGGCCCCATATAGTGAAGAGTAAGCCGCTCGTGATAGGACGGCTCCAGTACAACATACGCCGAGTTCCTCTCTTCAAATTGACAGTGCACAGTGGTCCGGATCCACAATTTAGGGGGACAAAAACATTTGTGACTTAGCCTTATACTTTAGAGCTATGATATCTTCGGAACAAATGATCAGTGAAAGATAAGCCATATTTTGAAGCATATGGTATTAGGGTGGTTCTAATTATTAGGGTGATCCAAAAATTATTTTCCGTATGTGTTGAGATAGAGGACTGCATCCTTCGGCAAAATAGTAGGAAAACTTATATCAAGCAACTTTGCCGAAAACACTATTGTAGTATCTCTAACGGTTTCAGTGTTACAGCTATTTTAATAGATCAACTTAGGGTGTTCCTAAAAAAATCAGATTTTTTGCTCTAGCTTTCTTAATATTCACTTCTCAATTTTGGTGTCTTTGAATATCTTTTAGAGTTTGTTGAAACCAATTTTTTCATGACTAGCGCATTCAGGTAGCGTTTTCTGAACCGAAGTTATGAGTAAAACTAGTTCAAAAACAGATCATTTTTAAACTGCTATATCTAACATTGGAGCAAACGAAAATAAAATCGGTTTCTTTCATTTGATAGAAAATACTTTCGAACATGTTTATAGAAAAAATGGCGGAGGAGATATTTTTTTAAATTTTTTAAATTATGTTCAAACATTGGGTTTTTTCATTGAAAAATGCTCTTTCATGTAAGACATTTATTAGCTATACATATTAAAATAAGGTATTGCTGTCTTCTAGCATGTTAAAATTAAAAATGTTAATTCAGCTGCATAATCGGGAAGATGGAGTACACTCACGTTGGTTGTTACTCTATTCGAATATGCTATTACAGGATCAGACGTTAAAAGAAATCGTTTGAATACATCCTATAGATTCACTAAACGATTGAAGTTCTGCGGATGGAACTGCCTATACTTGCGAATTGATTTATTTCGACTCTCTTGCGCTTCCTTACTGTACAATATTTGCTATCTGTTTGGTTCTCTTGCGATTGATTGTTGAGCAAGAAGGCTGGATAGTCTGGAACAACAATTATCCTTCATCTGTTTCCCTTTGCTGCCCAGAATAATAATCTTTCAAAAGGAAAACACGGAACTAACAGCAGGAAGTGGACAAAGTAAATGCAGAAATTGCAGAGCTTTCTCCCACAGTACTGGGGAAAGTATTTGTATCAACGAATCTAGTGTTCTGCCTGAACGATACGAAAGTGTTAAACGACATAACAGGCATACACTCCCAAGCTTGGTACATATGCAAGCGCTCAGGAAAAGCTCTGAATTTTTCAAGAACTGAAACAAATGAGAATAATCCAAACAAATATCAATTTGGAATTTCGCCTCTACACGCAATGATTCGATCTATGGAACCTTGGCTAAAAGTGAGTTATTGTTTGCACATTGAGAAACCGACATGGCGCGTGTCCCGACAAAATCAGCATGTCAAGGAGCAAGAGACAAACATACTAACGGCATTAAAAGAGCAGCAAGGGTTAAATCATTGGAAACATCTTTTTTCGCGAGCATGGTGCCCTCAGGTGAGTCCGCATCGAATCTCGTACATAGAAGTAGGGAAGAGAAATGTCAAATTCTTGCGCGCAAAAATAGCAGCACTGCGCACCCACACAATTGACATGATATGTTGAATGTGATGCCGTGTGATGGCGTTCCTATACTGAAGATTGATTTCGCTCCAAGCTGACAGGGTCTAGCATTGGTGAACCATTGCCTGGAGGCGGCAACTCGAATGATGGTATCTGGGGTCGTAGATTTTTCAAAGAATATAACACAGTAGCGCAAATCATCGAGTTAAATGGAAATATACTTGAACGGTTTTTTATAATCTTAACGTTGATAAACAGCAATGTGAAGATTTCGGTACCTGCTTTCCAGGAGTTTACTGAACAAACAAGAATTCGTTTTGTGGAGCTGTATGGATGGTATGCTCTGTCGCCAACCGTGCATAAACTTCTGGTGCATGGGACTGCAAATATAAAACATGCTTTGCTTCCTATTGGTATGTATGTACAGTAAGGAGGCGCAAGAGAGTTAGTGAATCTAGAGAATGTATTCAAACGATTTCTTTTAACGTCTGATCCTGTAATAGCATTATCGAATAGAGTAACAACCAACGTGAGTGTACTCCATCTTCCCGATTATGCAGCTGAATTAACATTTTTAATTTTAACACGCTAGAAGACAGCAATACCTTATTTTAATATGTATAGCTAATAAATGTCTTACATGAAAGAGCATTTTTCAATGAAAAAACCCAATGTTTGAACACAATTTAAAAAATTTAAAAAAATATCTCCTCCGCCATTTTTTCTATAAACATGCTCGAAAGTATTTTCTATCAAATGAAAGAAACCGATTTTTTTTTCGTTTGCTCCAATGTTAGATATAGCAGTTTAAAAATGATCTGTTTTTGAACTAGTTTTACTGATAACTTCGGTTCAGAAAACGCTACCTGAATGCGCTAGTCATGAAAAAATTGGTTTCAACAAACTCTAAAAGATATTCAAAGACACCAAAATCAAGAAGTGAATATTAAGAAAGCTAGAGCAAAAAATCTGATTTTTTTAGGAACACCCTAAGTTGATCTATTAAAAAAGCTGTAACACTAAAACCGTTAGAGATACTACAATAGTGTTTTCGGCAAAGTTGCTTGATATAAGTTTTCCTACTATTTTGCCGAAGGATGCAGTCCTCTATCTCAACACATACGGAAAATAATTTTTGAATCACCCTAACAATTAGAGCCACCCTAATACCATATGCTTCAAAATATGGCTTATCTTTCACTGATCATTTGTTCCGAAGACATCATAGCTCTAAAGTATAAGGCTAAGCCACAAATGTTTTTGTCCCCCTAAATTGTGGATCCGGACCACTGTGCAGTGTCACCAAGAAACTCATCCGACTTCGAAATATCTACCGGAGGCAGTATCAATGAACTGGCATCCTAGATAGGAAGACTTCTTATAACAACTTAACTAGGATAATCCAGCAAAGGATATCTGAGCTTCGCAACAGGAACTTCCAGCAAAAGCTTCGAGAAATTCTCCCACATTCAAAGCCCTTCTGGTCCTTAACGAAGGTGCTTAAGAAAAAACCGAAGCCTATTCCTCCTCTGATGTCACCCCAGGACGCAGCTGAAGGAATACCTTTAATCACCCCAGTAGATAAGGCAAATGCGCTAGGCCAGCAGTTTGTGTGTTCTCACAATTTAGGACTCAACATTGTTAGTCCACATGAAAGAGCCGTTGCTGATAGCGTAGCTGAGGTTGACCAATCAGAGTCACTGCGAATGAGCTGATGGCTATTGTGAAAAAATCCAAAAATATGAAGGCCCCCGGTTTTGACAACACATTTAACATTGAGCTGAAACATTTGAGTATTCGCTCATTTGTCTTCTTAGCTGAAATTTTTAACGGGTGCTGGGAGCTTGGTTACTTCCCTTCAAAGTGGAAGTTAGCTAAAGTTATCCCAGTTTTGAAACCGGGGAAAGATCCTTCCCTTTCCAAGATCTATCGGCCCATCAGCTTACTCTCTGCCCTATCCAAGCTGTTTGAAAAGTCAATACAAAGACGAACTCTTGCTTTCGCAGATGAACAGGATATATTTCTGGAACAGTTTGGGTTCCGGAAAGAAAGATCCACCAACTCACAAGGGTTAAGAACGTCATCCAGCAAAACAAATCAGTGTCCAAAACGACTGCCATGGCAATATTGGATATTGAAAAGGCATTCGATAATGTGTGGCCTGGTGTTTAAACTGCATCGGTATAATTTTCCCATGTATCTTATTAAAATTATCAAAAATTATCTTGCAGATAGAGCCTTCCAGGTTTCTCTGAATAATGCACTTCCAGAAAGATTTACTATTCCTGCTGGTGTACCCCAGGGAAGTATCCTAGGTCCCATTCTATACAACATTTCAACATTCCACCTCTTCCGGGTGGTGGTGTTCTGTCACAATTTGCTGATGATACTGCCATTCTTTACAAAGGTCGTGTCATTAATGCTCTGAAGAATAAACTACAGACAGGTCTGGACGCTTTAACGGAATATTTTACAAGCTGGAAAATTGTGATCAATGCAGCAAAAACTCAGGTCATCTTGTTTCCACATTCAAGATCTCCAAAACTTGTTCCATCAGGCGAATGCAGAATACGATTCGGTGATGAGGTCATTCAATGGTCCGATGAAGTTATCTATCTAGGACTCACCTTTGACAGACATCTGATATTCAGGTCACATGTTGACAAAATCGTTCAAAAATGCAGCATACTCATTAGGTCTCTGTATCCGCTGATTTGTAGAACATCTGAACTGTGCCTGAAGAACCAGATGTCTGTAAATAAACAATTCATCTACCCCGCAATTGAATACGCAGTCCCTGTTTGACGGGTCTGTGCACGAACGCACAAACTTAGGCTTCAGCGCATTCAAAGTAAGATGATTCTAAATCTACCCCCTTGTACAAGGACATGAGATGGCCTCCCTGGATATACTAGAACAAAAATTCGAACAATACTGCACGAAATTTGAAGAGAGGTGCTCAATCTCTGAAATAAAAATAATTCAAAATTTGTACGTATTAGGTTAGGGATAGTTATAAGTAGGTAGACAATTTATAAATAATTAAAATAAATATTATGATTAAACATTGGTATGTAAAACAAGAGTAACTAAAACACCTATTATTATTAACGAATCGTATGAACAACAAAGATGAAAGGCCAAAGGGTCAAAACACTTGTACTGTCAAATGTTGATGTAATACACAAAAATAAGATTAATAAACAGATATTTATGCAAAAATAAAATCTTTACCTAGTTTATGTTTGACTTTGAATGAAACAAGTAGTTCGTCCAGTGATCTGATGACTGGATTGTTCACTTGCTGGATTGTCGCTTTTGCATTATGTGTTTGTGAAATTTCCTGTTGTACGCGCAACACCGTGTTCGCTTGAGTATCTTATATATCATCTAGCTATTGAAAAACCGAATCAGCGTGATTACCGATTCTTTTGAAATATCCCATGTATTTAGTAAATTTTTGGTCGGTTTTGCCATTAAAAATGCCTTACACTTCACTTCCCGAGGCTGGGTGTCAATTTAAAACATGCAAAACTAATCGCGTAACATTTTTCTGTCATAATTTCTAACGCTTATAACTCGGTCATTTGTTGATGGATTTATATAATTCAACAACCAATCGATTCGGAAACATTTAACTTAAACTTATGAGATAACATCATTTGAATATTTCAATTGCATACCATTGAAAATTGGTTTAAATTGAGTATTTTATGTTGGTTCTCTGGTAACTATCAGGCCAATTTAGAATTATCGGCGATAGATTTTTCGGATCTAATTTGCAGCGCTTGTTCCTCGATGATTTGTTAATGGGTTTTCCTAATTTAAATGATTCCAAAGGTTCAATATTGTAAGCTTAAAAATGTTTTACTTTGTCAACGGATCGGTTTGCATACTAGAATCTCCATTCCCATACGAACAAAACGTGACATTGTGACTGAACAAGTTATTGTCTCACCAGGAATTAAACGCTTCAAAAGATTCAAAATTCATTCAGTAAAAACCATTCAAGCGAAGAGGTTGTGTTTCGATTGTACTGGCTCGTGAGTTAACGGCTGCTTCCGAGACAATTCTAAGCTTCAGGTAGTTAAACTGCCCATAGCAAACGCAATATTCGGGGCGTTTCCCGACTGGAAAGCTAGCAACGAAGGCCATCCCGTTCATACGCACAGAGGTGTAGAGACACAGAGGTGCGAGAGCATAGAAGTGACGAGTCACAGAGGTGCCATCGCATAAAGGTGCGAAGACGAAGGGGTGCAAAGGCACAGAGGTGCTAAAGCAACCCAGTGCTGATCTACCAGGTACCAGAATTTGTACGCTGCGTAGGATCAAAAGAGACGGCATATATCGCGAGGTGCTACACTGCAAGCATCGCATTTGATCGCCACCAAGAGCAAAAGCACTGTACCTGGGGTCAGGTACAGCAAGTGCAGTGGTGTTCACAACGACGGCAGAGCAACTGAGATAGCAGTAAACGACAGAAGACTGCCAATTGGAAACAGCAAAAGACTGCCAATTGGAAATCGTTGGAAGAGCTTCACGTCGTTCTTCACGATAAAGGAACAGAGACATCAGCTACAAGGTAGATTTAATTTAATCTATTTTTTATTTCTTATATCTGAAATTTTACTAAACATAAGTTTTTATTTTGGTATTATTAATTTACAAAAAAAATTTAATGTAATGGATGATCTCATGGAAGATCATCCGAATCCGATTCCGGATACTAGTAAAAGTTTAAATACTCCGAGGGCTAAACATTATCCACAGGGTACCACTGGGCCATGGATAGTCTATCTTCGAAAAAAAGAAAAGATTTTAAACTTGATGCAAATTACAAAGGATTTGACATCACATTTCTCTGAAGTTAAAGAAATCTGTAAGGTTAATAGAGATAAAATTCGAGTTGTAGTTAACGACTTGAAACAGGCAAACGATATTGTAACCTGTAAATTATTTGCTATTGAATATCGAGTTTACATTCCATCGAAGGAGGTAGAAATTGACGGTGTTGTGACTGAAGCAAGTCTGACAGCAGATGATTTACTTAAAAATGGAGTTGGCCGTTTTAAAAACTCCATGCTTGAGGGAGTTAAGATACTCGAGTGCAAACAATTGTACTCAGCATCTATTGTCGATGGAAAAAAGTCTTATCGTCCCTCAGATTCGTTTCGCGTAACATTTGCCGGATCTGCATTGCCTAGCCATGTCTATATCGATAAAATTCGTCTTCCTGTTCGGCTTTTCGTACCGCATGTTATGAATTGCACGAACTGTAAAAAATTCGGACATACAGCTACTTACTGTAGTAATAAGTCCAAATGTATCAAATGTCAAGGGCCTCATAAGGATAATCTTTGCGATAAAGATGTTGAAAAATGTGTTTATTGTGGGGAAAGCCCTCATGATGATCTTTCAGTGTGCGCTGCATTTAAGCTGCGTAAAGACAAAATGAAGCTTTCTTTAAAAGCACGGTCTAAGCGCACATATGCAGAAATGCTCAAAACGGTCATACATGTCTCCCCTTTGGAAACCGAAAACGGTTTTTCAAATCTTGCGGAGCCAGAGGAATCTGACTCTGACGGAAATAGTGAAGATACCTCGTTTGTCACTCCTCAAGGGTCTGTTAAGAGGAGATTAACAAACCACAAAATACCAAAAAAGACACCTAAAATTATACCTTCAAAAAAAGATCCCCGTGTTAAAGCTAAAAAGCCAAATTTAAAACCAAAAACTGTGCCTCCTGGTTTGTCAAATTCACAAACCAATCCAGGAACTAGCTCAAGAAAAGACAATAATCCAGTGGGCTCCATTTCACATTCACCAACAGGATTACTGAAATTTTCGGAAATTGTAGAATGGATTTTCGCTGCATTCAATATTTCTGAACCTCTAAAGACCATCATAACAGCATTCCTTCCAATAGCTAGAACTTTTTTGAAACAGTTATCAGCTCAATGGCCAGCTCTTTCAGGTTTTGTATCATTTGATGGATAATTTATCATCCGCCGCAAATGATTCAATCACTGTCCTGCAGTGGAATTGTCGAAGCATCATGCCAAAACTTGATTCATTTAAAGTTTTGTTGCATAGTCAAAAATGTGATGTATTTGCTTTGTGCGAAACATGGCTTACATCAAACATAGCCTAAAATTTTAATGACTTTAACATTATACGTCTCGACAGAGACTCCCCGTATGGTGGAGTGCTTTTAGGAATTAAGAAATGTTATTCCTTTTATAGATTAAACATTCCTTCGACTTCTAGTATAGAAGTTGTTGCTTGTCAAATAAACATTAAAGGAAAGGACATTTGCATTGCTTCGGTATATATTCCTCCAAGAGCTCAAGTTGGACAACGACAGCTTAATGAAATTGTCGAAGCCCTTCCTGCTCCACGTTTGATTTTAGGAGATTTCAATTCGCACGGAATGATGTGGGGTTCCGTTTACAATGATAGCAGATCATCTCTAATATATAATATTTGCGACAATTTTAGCATGACGGTACTAAATATGGGTAGCATGACACGGATCCCAAGATCTCCTGCACGTCCAAGTGCATTAGATTTATCTCTTTGTTCGACTTCAATTCGACTAGATTGCACCTGGAAAGTATTTCCTGATTTACATGGTAGCGATCATTTACCAATCATCATCTCAATTAGCAGTAACAAAGGCATTGCTAATTCAGTTAATATTCCATATGATTTGACAAAAAATATTGACTGGATTAAATACCAAAGTAATATTTCAAGTGTCTTAACTTCAATGGAAGAGCTTCCCCCACTTGAAGAATATGACTTCCTCGTTTGTTCGATTCTGGAGGCCGCAGAACAAGCCCAAACCAAACGATTTCTTGGTCCATCGTCTAACAGAAGACCTCCAAATCCTTGGTGGGACAAAGAGTGCTCAGATGCTAAACACGCGAAACAAAATGCTTTCAAGACGTTTTTAAAACGAGGAGGAGGAACTCCTCAGAATTTTGAAAAATTCTTGGTTTTAGAAACCAAGTACAAGAACATACTTCGGGTTAAGAAATGCAGCTATTGGAGACATTTTGTGGAAGGTTTGTCAAGAGAAACCTCAATGAGCACTCTTTGGAATACGGCCAGACGAATGAGGAATCGTAACGTAGGAAATGAGAGTGAGGAGTACTCGAATCGATGGATATTTGATTTTGCGAGGAAAGTTTGTCCAGATTCCGTTCCTACGCATAGCATTGTTAGGGAGTCTTCTTCAAATGATGATTCCATTGATAGCCCCTTTTCAATGATGGAATTTTCCATAGCACTCATGTCTTGTAACAATAACGCTCCTGGATTGGACAGAATTAAATTCAACTTGGTGAAGAATCTGCCCGACCTCGCAAAAAGACGTTTGTTGGAATTGTTCAACAAGTTTCTTGAGCAAAATATTGTTCCACCTGACTGGAGACAAGTGAAAGTTATCGCCATTCAAAAGCCGGGGAAACCAGCTTCCAATCACAACTCATATAGACCCATTGCGATGTTGTCCTGCATCAGAAAATTGTTCGAAAAAATTATTCTACGACGTCTCGACACTTGGGTCGAGACGAACGGTTTGTTGTCAGATACTCAGTTTGGCTTCCGTAGAAATAAAGGGACGAATGATTGCCTTGCATTACTTTCGTCTGACATCCAAATTGCCTTCGCTCAAAAGCAACAAATGGCATCTGTATTTTTAGACATTAAAGGAGCATTTGATTCAGTTTCCATTGATGTTCTTTCAGACAAGCTCCACCAACATGGACTCCCAGCGGTTATAAATAATTATTTGCACAACCTTTTGTCAGAGAAACGCATGCATTTTTCACATGGCGATTTGGCAACAATCAGAATTAGCTACATGGGTCTCCCGCAAGGCTCATGCCTCAGTCCGCTCCTCTATAATTTTTACGTGAATGACATTGACAGCTGTCTAGTAACCCCATGTACACTAAGACAATTGGCAGATGATGGCGTGGTTTCAGTTACTGGATCCAAAGCTATTGATCTGCAAAAACCATTGCAAGATACCTTAGATAAATTGTCCGTTTGGGCTGTTCATCTTGGTATCGAATTCTCTGCGGAGAAAACAGAGCTGGTCGTCTTTTCAAAAAAGCATGATCCCGCGCAACTTCAGCTTCATATGATGGGAAGAATAATCGAACAGGTTTTGACTTTCAAATACCTCGGGGTGTGGTTTGATTCCAAATGCACGTGGGGAGGACACATTAGGTATCTGATAACGAAATGCCAACAAAGAGTAAATTTTCTTCGAACAATAACAGGGTCTTGGTGGGGTGCTCATCCGCAAGATCTAATAAAATTGTATCAGACAACGATACTTTCAGTGATGGAATATGGATGCGTTTGTTTTCGTTCCGCTGCAAATTCTCATATTATCAAACTTGAGCGAATTCAGTACCGTTGTTTGCGAATTGCTTTAGGCTGCATGCATTCGACACATACAATGAGTCTTGAAGTTCTGGCGGGAGTTCTTCCATTAAAAGATCGATTTTGGGAGCTTTCATCACGCCTGCTAATAAGATGTGATGTGCTGAATCCCATGGTAATTAATAATTTCGAACGACTAGTCGAGCTTCGATCTCAAACAAAATTCATGACAGTATATTTTAACCATATGTCACAGGAAATCAACCCTTCAAGATATATTCCTATCCGTGTCAGCCTCCTAAATGTACCTGACTCAACTTTATTTTTCGACACATCCATGCAGCGCGAAGTGCGTGGTATCCCGGACCACCTACGCTCTATGGAAATCCCAAAAATATTTTCAAGTAAGTTCAGGCATATTAACTCTGAGAAAATGTTTTACACGGACGGATCGCGAATGGAAGAAGCGACAGGGTTTGGTATGTTCAACAATAATGTTTCGGCCTCATTCAAGCTTCAAGAACCTGCATCTGTTTATATAGCAGAGTTAGCAGCAGTTCATTATAGCTTGAATGTAATCGTCACATTATCTCCAAACCATTATTTCCTCTTCACAGATAGTCTGAGTGCAATTGAAGCCATTCGCTCAAACGCTGCTGGCAAAAATGAACCGTTTTTCTTGGGTAAAATAAAACAGTGTCTGAACGACATATTGAATAATAATTATCTAATCACAATAGTTTGGGTTCCGGCTCATTGCTCCATTCCAGGCAATGAAAGAGCCGATATTTTAGCCAAACGTGGTGCTATTGAGGGTGAAATTTATGAGAGACCGATTTTTTTTTTTTTTATTCAATAATCAATGTTTTTTTTTTTTTTTATTCAATAATATAATATAATATTAAGGCACACTGCTTAAGCTCTAAGATGCCAAGGGTATTTACTAATCTTAATTATCGTCTAACTTAAAACTAGAGTAGTATCATTATGTAATATAGTATCTGGCGATCGGTAGTGGCCGGTGAATTGAATTTAGGATGAGATGATTCCAGATGGCGATGGTAATTTTCTATGTTGGCCGCATTCTTCGGTCCGTGAGGGTCCGCGGGAAACACCCCCAGGCTACGAAGGCCCGGCGGGTGGCCCGCATGCTGGTCATTGACTGGAGCGGTCTTCCGGTGATGGTGATGTTACGGAAGAGAATGAAAAAAAGAAGTAAATATTGTGGGAAACGGGGTAAAAAAGGGGTGTGGGAACAAAATGTTTGAAAACGACAGAGATCTAATTAGTTGCCATCGAGATGGTGAAAAAACAGGGAAAGGGGAACGAAAAAGTTAGTGACAAAAAAAAAGATCTTGTTAATTCCAATGAAGATGGTGAACAGGGACGGGGATCGAGAGAATCGGGCGGATGTTAGTGTCGAACCTGTAGGTGGAGATTATATTTTCTGAGCGAGGAATAACACATTACACTTGTATATCAATGTGTTTGAGGTACTGGTATATGAGAAGCATATATGAACTATCCCGACTCGCCAACACATCCCGAACCGGCACCTCAGGCGGTCTACCTCGGGCCCTGAGGGATTCCAGTAGCTTCGACCTGGCGTCACGATACTCTACGCACGACCACACGACATGCTCGATGTCCTGATAACCGTCGCCACAGGTGCAGAGCCCGTTCTCCACGATCCCGATACGCCGGAGATGTGCGTTGAATGTATAGTGATTTGACATGAGCCGTGACATAACGCGAATGAAATCACGACTCATGTTCATCCCCTTGAACCAAGGTTTCGTCGATACCTTAGGGATAATGGAGTGTAGCCATCGTCCCAGTTCGTCATTCGTCCATGAAGTTTGCCAACTTTCGAGAGTTTTCTGACGAGAAATACTGAAAAATTCATTGAAGCAGATTGGTCTTTCATAAATATCACCTTCCAATGCGCCCACTTTAGCCAATAAGTCTGCCTTTTCATTGCCCGGAATGGAACAATGCGAAGGGACCCAGACTAACGATATTAAATAAGACCGTTCAGATAAAGTTCTCAAATGTTCCCGTATTTTCCCCAGGAAATATGGGGGATACTTTCCTGGCTTCATTGCCCGGAGAGCTTCTATTGAACTTAGACTGTCCGTGACAATGAAGTAATGGTCTTTGGGCATGGTTTCAATGATCTCGAGGGTGTACTGAATAGCAGCTAATTCTGCGACGTAAACTGAAGCCGGATCACTGAGTTTGTAAGAAGCGGTGATGTTTTGATTGAAGATGCCGAAGCCTGTGGACTCGTTGATGTTTGATCCGTCAGTGTAAAACACCTTTTCACAGTTGACTGTTCTAAATTTATTATAAAAAATATTTGGGGCCACTTGAGGGCGCACGTGATCCGGAATTCCACGAATTTCTTCTCTCATGGATGTGTCGAAAAACACAGTAGAATCAGAAGTATCCAAGAAATGAGCACGGTTGGAAACAAACGAAGAAGGATTAATATTCTGAGCCATGTAATCAAAATACAAGGACATAAAACGGGTTTGAGAGTTAAGCTCAACTAACCTTTCGAAGTTTTCAATCACCAGAGGATTCAAAATGTCGCATCGAATGAGCAAACGATATGAGAGATCCCAGAACCGGTTTTTCAGTGGAAGAACGCCTGCCAGCACTTCGAGGCTCATCGTATGAGTCGATTGCATGCAACCCAAGGCAATACGCAAACAACGATACTGAATTCTTTCCAGCTTGATGAAATGAGTGTTCGCCACTGATCGGAAGCAGAAGCATCCGTATTCCATCACGGACAATATCGTTGTTTGATACAACCTGATCAGGTCTCCTGGGTGGGCACCCCACCATGATCCGGTTATTGTACGAAGAAAGTTGATTCTCTGCTGGCATTTTTGTTTCAGATACCTAATGTGACATCCCCAGGTGCCTTTGGAGTCGAACCAGACCCCGAGATATTTAAATGTGAAGGCCTGAGCTATGGTTTCACCCCCTAGTTGAAGCTGTAATTGTGCTGGTTCTCGCTTCCTCGAAAATACAACCAGCTCAGTTTTCTCCGTAGAGAACTCGATACCCATTTGAAGAGCCCATGATGATAAGTTGTCGAGGGTATCTTGTAATGGTCCTTGGAGATCGGCAGCTTTGGGTCCTATAATAGACACAACGCTGTCGTCGGCAAGTTGTCTTAGCGTGCAAGATGTGTTGATACATTCATCGATATTACTTACGTAAAAATTGTATAAAAGGGGGCTTAAGCATGAGCCCTGAGGAAGACCCATGTAGCTGAATCGTATTGTCGACAAATCACCATGCGCAAAGTACATGTGTTTCTCAGACAATAGATTATGTAAAAAGTTGTTCAAAACTGGCGAAAGACCATGCTGATGCAACTTCTCAGATAGGATATTTATAGAAACTGAGTCAAAAGCCCCCTTAATGTCTAGGAAAACTGACGCCATTTGTTCTTTACGAGCAAATGCCATTTGAATTTCTGTTGAGAGCAACGCAAGACAATCGTTCGTTCCTTTGCCCCTGCGGAAACCAAATTGTGTATCTGAAAGTAAACCATTAGTTTCGACCCAATTGTCTAGACGAAACAGAATCATTTTTTCGAACAATTTCCGGATACAGGAAAGCATAGCAATCGGCCGATACGAATTGTGATCGGAGGCTGGTTTCCCTGGTTTTTGGATGGCGATAACTCTGACTTGTCTCCAGTCGTGTGGGACAATATTACCCGTGAGGAACTTGTTGAATAAATTCAGCAAGCGCCTTTTGGCGGGGTCAGGCAGATTTTTCAACAAGTTGAATTTTATTCTGTCTAATCCCGGGGCTTTATTGTTACATGACAAAAGTGCAAGTGAAAGCTCTACCATCGAAAACGGTGATTCGTTTGTATTTGGTGTCGCGGCGCGGGTGATCTTCTGTTCCGGAACAGAGTCTGGGCATACTTTTTTAGCGAAATCGAATATCCAGCGGTTGGAGTATTCCTCGCTTTCATTCGTGGTGTTATGGTTGCGCATTCGTCGGGCTGTGTTCCAAAGAGTGCTCATAGATGTTTCTTTCGTTAAGCCGTCTATAAACCGACGCCAGTAACCGCGTTTCTTGGCTCTAATCAAGTTCTTAGTTTTAACGTCTAACGCCGCGTAATTCCGGTAATTATCAGGTGTTCCATTTTTTCTGAATTTTTTATACGCGGAGGCTCTCTCCGCGTTTAAATTTGTGCACTCTTTGTCCCACCACGGGTTGGGAGGACGGATGTTAGTTTTTGCGCCGGGTACACGTTTCGTCTGAGCTTGAATCGCAGTATCGAGAATCAAGCCAGCCAAAAACGTGTACTCTTCCTCCGGAGGAAGTTGTAGAGTTCTTTCAAGTTTCTCAGATATCGAGGTCGCATAGCTATTCCAATCAATATTTCGTGTGAGGTCATACGAAACATTGATTGTCTTCGATGGTTTTAAGCCGCTGGTGATTGATATTACGATCGGTAGATGATCACTACCGTGGGGATCAGGAATTACCTCCCACGTGCAATCCAACCGTAGCGATGTCGAGCAAAGGGATAAATCCAGCGCACTTGGTCTTGCTGGTGGTGCAGGAATCCGTGTCATTTCTCCCGTATTCAAGATTGTCATATTGAAGTTGTCGCAAATATCATGGATCATAGCTGATCTGTTATCGTCGTGAAGACAGCCCCATCCCGTACCGTGTGAGTTAAAGTCTCCTAAAACCAACGTCGGTGCGGGAAGGAGCTCTATGATATTACTGAGCCGCCGATGCCCAACCAAGGCTCTAGGGGGAATGTAGATGGAAGCAATACAAAGGTCCTTACCTTTGATTGTAACATGACATGCGACAACTTCAATACCTGGTATCGAGGGGAGGTTAATTCGATAAAAAGAATAGCACTTTTTGATCCCTAAAAGTACTCCTCCATAGGGAACATCTCGATCCAGGCGAATAATGTTAAAATCGTGGAAGTTTAAGGATATTTCAGAAGTTAGCCAAGTTTCGCACAATGCAAATGCGTCACATTTCAGATTATTTACTAGAAATTTAAAAGAATCTATTTTTGGGATGATACTTCTGCAATTCCACTGTAAAACAGTGATTAGATCCGTGACCTCGGTGGATGATTTAGCCATCGAAGGATACAATCGCTGAGAGAAGGGGCCAATTTGCAGTCAACTGCTTCAAATATGTTTTTACTGTTGGCATGAAAGCAATTAAAATGCTTCTAAGAGGGTCTGAAATATTGAAAGTTGTAAAAATCCAGTCCACAACATCAGAGAACTTGATAAGTCCAGCACCTAGTTGGTTCTCTGGTAGATTTTCTGGGACGCTTGGGGATTTTGTAGTCCCGGGAAGTCGTGGGAATTCCATCTCGGAATTGAGTTTTCCGAGACCAGGAGCTTTTTGCTTCGGTGTTGTGTCCCGATTCCCGTTAGCTGTAACTTTTCGAAGCCCTTCGGAAGACACCTTCGAACCCTTACTAGGTAGCTTATGAGAGGATTTATTTATTCTTTTCCTACAGCTATGAGGGACCGCCGAAGATGGACCTTCCAAAGGGTCGTCAGAATCGCTCTCGTCAGTTGACAAGCAGGCATATGGGTTCGTTGTCTGTTTAGGAGGGGTGGCACTTTTAAGCATCTCTGCGAAAGAACGCTTGGAGTGCTCCTTTAGGGAACGCTTCATTCGATCACCTCGCAGTTTGTAAGCGGGACAATCAGAGAGGTCATGCGGACCCTCCTTACAGTAGAGACACTTTTCAGCATCCTTACCGCAAGAGCCGTCCGCATGAGCTTCCCCACAGTTAGCACAACGTGGCTTATTGCTGCAATGGGTAGCTGTATGCCCCAGTTGTTTGCAATTAGTACAGTTCATTACTCGGGGTACGAATAGGCGAACAGGCAAACGAACCCGGTCCAAGAGGATGTAGTTGGGCAAAGCAGAACCGGCGAAGGTCACACGATAAGAGTCTGATTGGGGATAGGACTTTGTTCCATCCCCGGCGATCGATACTGAATGCAATCGCTTGCAATCCAGTATCTTGACATTCTTAAGTGAGGGGTCTTTAAAACAACCCGCCCCGTACTTAAGAACGTCCTCGCAAGTCAAACTCGAATCGGTGACCACACCGTCGATTTCGACTTCACGAGCTGGCACGTAGACGCGGTACTCCCGCGTAAAAGGATCATTTTGAACGAGCTCATTAGCCTGTTTTGAACTGGTAAACAGGACCCTGAGCTTGTCTGGACGTATCTTATCAAAACTTTTTATAGTATTGTATCGCGAGGACAGGTCCCGCGATATTTTTAAAATATTTAATTTTTTTTCTTTCGATTTGGTCCGGAAATAGACCGCATAAGGACCGGCCGGTAGTGCGAGCCCATCCGGATAGCTCTTTATGCGAGACTTTTTATAGTCAAGGGAAGTCTCCATTTGATCATTGGGAACGGGGGGGTCAGAATTTACACTAGACATGTTGCGGAGCTACCTCCGCACAGAAATAAGTGAATCGGGGAGAAATAGAACAGTCGAATGCAGGAAGGAAAAAAAAACTAAATAATGATACTTAACTTAAATCCAACGGGGGCCACCAAGGCCTAGCCCTCGTCGATCGGCGTATCGCCGCTGCGATGGTGTGCAAAAAACCTCCGAGAGGAAAAAGCACACTCTTTTTTAATCCGCACAGTGATATCACGTACACCGCTGGGCCTGTTTTGATCGATCGAACAATCACCGGCTAACGGTACTGTTTCGATCGTCCGCTCACAACAATACACTGCTTCAGTATATAATGTGCATAAAACCTCTCACAGGAAAAAGCACTATTGTCTATTACACAATAGCAATCTAGTTTTGATCGTCCGGTCACTTTATCACACACGGCACTGGTTTTCAACGCCTTCGCAGTAAACACAAAGCACGTCCGTTCACTCGGAAGGTTGAAACGGCAATCCTATGAGAGACCGATTGCTTTCAACGAATTCTATAGCGCGTCTCGCCAAAGAACACTTGCCAGCTGGCAAGCTTCTTGGGATAAAGATGATCTGGGTCGGTGGATGCACTCAATTATTCCTAAAATATCGACAAAGGCATGGTTCAGGGGACTGGATGTGAGTAGAGATTTCATTCGTGTGATGTCCAGACTCATGTCCAATCACTACACGTTAGATGCACATCTCCTTCGAATTGGACTTTCCGAGACTAATCATTGTGCTTGCGGCGAAGGTTACCGCGATATTGACCATGTTGTTTGGACATGCGTGGAGTTTCGTGATGTCAGATCTCAACTAATAAATTCCTTGCGTACCCAAGGTAGACTATCCAATGTCCCAGTTCGCGACATTCTTGCTTGTCGTGACCTTCCATACATGAAACTTCTTTATCATTTCATTAAATCCATTGGAGTTCCAATTTAAATTTTATTTTATGTTAAACTGTTTTCTCTTCCATGAGTTCAACCAATAGCCAACTATAGGATATTGAATATAAGTGGTGAACTGATACAAACAATCCTGAAATAGTTATAAGATCATGTACAAAATAAATGTATTTTATTTAATGTAATTAAAATAGCAACTCGCTTGATAAAAACAGTGTTTAGATTAACTAATGAGTACCAACATACTAATATGATATTCGAAATGTATTAGGTTTAAACTACTATGTATTGTGGATGCCACGGCGAAGAAAAACTTATGTATATTGCCTATGAAATAAACGTATTTATGAAAAAAAAAAAAAAAAAGATTCAAAATTAAATTCTGAAACTTATCTAAAAGCGGCCCCCTCGGTTTAGTAGTATAAATGAGTTCCACAGTAGAGATGGTCGGGTATAGAAATTCTTATACCCGAACCCGACCCGTACCCGAGTGATCAGCAAAAAAATTTACCCGTACCCGACCCGTACCCGATTAAAAATTAAAAAAATTACCCGTACCCGACCCGTACCCGATCAATAATAAAAAAAAATTACCCGTACCCGACCCGTACCCGATAAAAAATAAAAAATTTTACCCGTACCCGACCCGTACCCGATAAAAAATTACCTGTACCCGTACCCGACCCGAATGAGTAGTAAAAATTTTACCAAAATTCAGTATGGAAAAAATAAAGTGTTTTAGATATCGTGCCGTATCAGGCTCTAGTTGGTAAGAAAAATACATTAAAATGCTTGTTTACTTTTAAACATATCAATACACTGTGAAGCATGAATAATGTAATGTAACTTTTTTTTAAACATGCAAAAAAAAAACAAACGGCTCATTCGAATTCAAAATTTATTTTTTCATATTAAAGTACAATCCTTCCGGGTAATTGTGGAATATAATTTCATTCAAATGGCTGCCTCGGCTGGCCTTGCAGTACACCATACGGTCGGTCCAGCTTTTTAATACATTTTCGATTGTATGTAGCTTTATTTCAGCTATGGTTGCACGAATGTTATCCTTCAAGGCTTGAATTGTCTCTGGCTTGTCCACATAACACTTATTTTTGACAGCCGCTCAAAGATAATAGTCTAACGGTGTCAAATCACAGCTCCGAGGCGGCCAAACGACATCCGAATTTCGACTGATAATTCGATCTTCGAAGACTGTACACAGATGATCGATCGTAGCGTTGGCTGTGTGGCACGGAGCGCCGTCTTATTGGAACCAAAAGGTGTCCAAGTCTTCCTCTTCAAGTAACGGGAAGAACCAATCGCTAATGATGGCGCGGTATTGACCGTGGCGGCGGCTCCTGCCTCATTTTCTAAGAAAAAAGGCCCAATGATGCCGCCAGACAAAAATCCGCACCAAACCGTCACTCTCCGAGATCGGCTTCTCCATGATGACGTGCGGGTTTTCCGTCCCCAGATGCGACAATTTTGCTTATTAAAATACCCGCCGAGATGAAAATGTGCCTCATCCGAGAAGATGATTTTTTTGCACACATTCCGCAACATTACCATGATTTTGAAAGTAAAACTGCACTATTTTCACGCGGTCCTCAAGCGTATACACAACCATTTTCGTTCAGCGGAAGGATACAAATAAGTTTCTGTCAAATCAGAAGTGACATTGAGGTTACCAATGTCGAAATAACCGCTAGTTCAAAAATAAATGTTAGATGGCGGACCCTGTAGATTTCCAATGTCTTTGGTACTCTTTACTTATTTACAAATGTCAACAAAAGGGAGTAATATCAACTCAAATTTTTCGAGAAGCATATTTACCTAATGTCGTAATACCCGTTGTATTCAATTATTGGTAGGTATGGTTTTTTCGATACAGTGCGACTTTTGATCCAATTCTTTAGAACCACAAGTAAGCGTGCTCATTATCTTGACACACAAATAAAAATTCACATTCGAATCACTTGAAAAATCGCGTAAAATAGTTCCAAATGTCAAATTGAATATTATACGTGACGAAAATGAATGTTATGCGAACATCCCCTAAAATGAATAGTGTGTTATCAGTTCGTTTACGTGAATTGACCAAAGAATCAAACAATGTACGTGTATTCCCGGTGTGAAAAATTTAATTTTGAACATGGTGAACAGTGAGTCCTTCAAGTGTAAGTAGTTTGAACATTCGTAGGAAATTTTTTTGGTTACAATTTTTTACTACAAAGCAAAATGAATTATGATTTTGATTTAAATTAATCTGTCAACTATGCCCGTTTTGTAAGCCTCACAAACCCACACCCACGATGTTATCGGTAGCTGGTGGTTTTTACAGCCATTGAACCGGTGGAACCCTCAACGAATGAACACGGTGAAAATTTGAGTATTTCGCAAGAAAAGATTTTCACCCTTACTTTTGCGACTCCACGTTGTCACGCATCGAGATTTTCACTTGTAATCCAGTGAAAAGAAACGAAAATTAACTAGCAATATAGCCCAACTTGCTGTGCCATCAATCGGTGTCATTTCAAGTGAGGTGACACCACCCAGAAGTGCAGAATAAGAAGAACTTCTATGCAGATTTTCTGAAATAAATGTTCATGTTTTTATGGTAAGAATCCTAATGATTTTTATGAAAATTTTGAAAATCTCCAACCAATATTTAAAATAACAGTTTTCTGGTATCTGAATGTGATATGAGTACTACACTACATTTTATATACAGCCCATACTTGCATATCAGTTCCATATGGGAAATCGGCATGTTGAGAAAAAGACGATCAAAAGTTTATTTCCGATTTTTTTTATTTATTGTGCTCCCTAATGCTGGTCCCGGGTTGACGGTTCAATACATAGGACGCTGGTCTTACAAGCCAGCTGTCGTATGTTCGAGCTCCGACCTGGAAGGATTCTTAGTGTCAGTAGGATCCATAGTACTAGCCATCCAATGATTCTGTACGCTAAGAATCGGCTGCGAAGTCTGTTGAAACAGAAAGGCCAAACTCCACGAAAGGAATGTAATGCCAAGACTTTGCTTTGCTCCCTAATGCTAAATCTTGGTATTATTACATGAAATATCGGTAATACACCTTTGCTGTTCCAATATTGCAACAAATGAAATTATTGAAATTTTGCACTGAATGGGACTGATATACTTTAGCATATGGGACACAGAAATGAGTTGATATTTTTTTATATTTTACTGAACAAACCCTCAACTTTCATTGCAATTTCTGAGAGTATATTGAGGAAAGACTCCATTCCTCAAGCTAACTCAAAATTGGCGAAAATCGATATGAGACTGATATGCGAGTATGGGCAGTATATGAATCAAATAATTTTTACTGAATTGTGCATTAAACAGTTTTAAAATGGCAGTCCATTAAAACCTACGTGAAAAGTAGATTCCGACCGCAACATCATAGAGCTAGGGCAGTGTGTCTTATTAAATATTTTATAAACAAAGTAGGGCGGGAAATATTCACATAACTTTTCTCGCAACTATGACTGATCTTTTTTTAAATGAAGAAAAAAATGTTTTTTTCTGGAAAAAGATGCCAGTTTACAGGTCTGGTCCTAGGCGCGAATGTCAAAACCCCTTGAATCAAATTGATTATTTTTCGGAAGAACTGTTTTGCAATGAAAAAATCTCGTCAACGTGTAAACATATTTATGTGAAGTACAAATGGTCGGGTAATCGATCCGAAAAAAAAATTTACCCGTACCCGACCCGTACCCGAGTGAGCGGTAAATTTTTTTACCCGTACCCGATTGAAAATAAAAATTTTTACCCGTACCCGACCAAAAACCCGTCGGGTACGGGTCGGGTTTCGGGTAAAATACCCGATACCCGACCATCTCTATTCCACAGGCTCACATATACAGTACAATTAGATGCAATATCATATAGTATCAAAGATACACTCAAGGTAAGTTTACCTGCGATTTTACATGTATCATTTGAATAGGAACCCTCGTAGAATTTGGTTAACCGCCAGTTTCAGTTGAATTATCATTTGCTTCAAAACAATAAGCGTCTGATGGTTACACGCGTTGTAACTTCGACAATGTTCATTCATGTGTTAACAAAATCAAGTTACAATATGAACAAAATTTCGGAATTTTGTTGCGTATCCATTCAGTATATTCCTGCCAAAGCGAAAATCAATGTACTAAATATTTTATGCGGACTGTTTCACATGTTTACTTCCTCGTATTGTTGCCATATTATTTATCGACACTTTCCGAAGATTATCGACGATTTTGAAGAAGGATTAATAAAATTACACTATTACTGAGTTTACCGGTACAACATTTTTCGTTAAAAGAAATAAAATCTTCTCTTGGATCGATTAACTGTTTATAAAATTAATAAGTTTGTACGTTTCTCGAAAATTATTATCATAAAATAAAATAGTTTCATTTGTTCGGGTTTAAATCTGTAGGTCGTTTGTACCTAAAATTGAGCTTTCAAGTAACGTTAAGTTCATCATAATTGACTTCTAATTAATGGACGTTATTCAAAAACTTAACAATGTAAAAATTTGTGGAAAGGGATCAAAATTGAATAGAATCAATTATTAAAGAAGAATCTAACACATGGATCAATAAGTCCCGAGACTAAAGCAGAGATGGCGCTCGTAGTAAACCAGTAACCACGTCTTTCTAGAGTACTAACCTTTGCTTGAAACGGGTCAAAATTTTATGTCGATCCGACCAGAAACAGCTGAGTTATCGAGGTTGGAGTAAAGTCGTTTTGTAGTTTGTTTAAAAAAATGGAAAAAAACCGAGTTTCGTGTTTTGATAAAACATTGTTTTTAATGGGTAAAACACCGTACAAGCGAAACAATGGATTGAACAATGTTATCCGGACTCTTGTCCATCAAAAGCAACGATTTGTCGGTGGTTCGCCGAGTTTAAACGTGGTCGTACCGACACAAATGACGCGGAACGCTCGGGTAGACCTGTGGAAGCCGTTACACCGGAAAATGTGAGTGAAGTGACAAAAATTATAATGAAAGATCGTAAAGTGAAGCTCCGTGAGATTGCTGAGATGACACAGATATCATATGGAAGTGTCTTTACTATTCTTCATGAAAAATTGAGCATGAAAAAGATTTTTTCCCAAGTGGGTGCCGCGATTGCTTTCGATGGAACAAAAACAGCCTGTCACAAGTCGATGAAAACAATGGCGAAATTGAACGAATTGGGCTTTGATCTGCTTCCCCACCCCCAAACTCGCCAGATTTAGCCCCCAGTGACTACTAGCTCTTTGCTGATCTTAAAAAAATGCTCCAGGGAAAAAGATTTGGCTCAAATGAGGAGGTTATCGCTGAAACTGAAGCTTATTTTGAAGCGAAAGATAAATCTTTTTATAAACATGGTATTGAAAAATTGGAAAAACGTTGGAACCATTGAATCACCCTAAAAGGTGATTATGTTGATGAATAAAAAAAAAAATTTGCAAAAAAAATGTTGTTTCCATTGTTAGTCTCGGGACTTATTGATCCATGTGTTAATTGTCAATTCTATCATTCGCCAACAATATAAGCGCTTAAACTAGACCAAGTTTGTAATTCGAAAATTGAATAATTTTTTAGTTTAGTGTATCATCATCATTATCATCTTTATTTTTGTATTAATTATGAAGATACTAGATACGTTCCATTTTTAATATTATTGTGCTCGGTCGTCTCTTGAATACAACCCTCTAAGTTTTGTTTTTATTAAAGATAAAACCATGTTAATCCATCTAGTGGCTTTTCTTATAATCGCTATGAAGAGAAATTGAAACAAGTTCATTCTAAGATATTTTTACTCTATTTTCAGGATCGAAATAGCTATGTAAATTTGTTGAGCCTTCAGCTAACAAGACCAATATTTTGGATCAGTTTTAATGATTTTCACGTATTTTGCATCGATTTTCTATCAGTTTAAACGAGGTTCACGTATTTTGCATCGTCGTTTTAAATTAAGGCTTGGAATTTTAAACAAACTCTTCACCCTATAACTCTGGAATCGGAAGTGAGATCTGGATAAAATTTCGTTGCAACCTATGAGGCCATAAGACCAAGTTTTTTAATATCCCAGCAAAATTGAAGAATGTTCAGTTTTCTCGAGTTTTTGGCCATCATTTCCGGTACTTCCGGAACCGAAAACCGATTTGTTTGGTCAACTAACGGCAGGATCTATATAATGGAAAAGTTTTTGGCACAGCTTCGTTGAGTTTGTACGGTCTTTGCATCGTCACCTTCAATGTCGGTTTAAATTTTTAACACTCATCACCTTATCAGCTGGAATCAGAATCAGGAATCAGAACTAATTGGCTTAAAGACTGTCCCAGAAAGTATGGACTCACTTTGATTTCGCTGTAAATAATTCACATGTGTTAGATATTCAAATTTTATTCGATATACTGATAATATAAGACTACAACAACAGAATATTATTCTCAACATTTGCTATTTAGCCATTGTAGACTAGCTGGCGCACCTTCTTGCGAACGTTCCTAATTAAATTCTGTGCAGACTTCTTGGCGAAAAGTTTTGACACTTTTTTCCAATCTTTTTCGAACTGTTGAATGGTTTCGGCTTCCGAGACATGTTTCCTAAGATATGCCTTCGTTAATGCCCAAAATTCCTCAATTGGTCGAAGTTGTGGGAAATTTGGTGGATTCATGACTTTTAGGACGAAAGTAACATTTTTGGTAGTATACCATTCTTCCGTTGATTTCGAGTAGTGGCAAGAAGCAAGATCTTGCCAGAAGACAACAGGATCCTTGTGGCTTCGAATCATGGGTAGAAGTCGTTTTTGTAAACATTCCTTGATGTATATTTCGCTGTTCATTGAAGCAGTGGTGATGAAGGGTTTCGAAATCTTACCGCAGCTTCAAATTGCTTGCATAGCTTTCTTACCAAATTTTTCGACTTCAATCGATGTCTCGGACTGGTTTAACACTTGCTCTTCTAGCACCGTATAATATTGTAGTCCCGGCAAGAATTTGTAATCGAATTTCACGTAGGTTTCGTCGTCCATGATTATGCAGTTCAAATTTCCAGCAAGAATCGTATTGTACAGCTTTCGAACCCTCGGCCTGATCGATGCTTCTTGTTTCGGACTACGTTTTGGTTGTTTCTACTTCTTATAGGTTCGAAGATTCAAACGTTCTTTAGCACGAAAAACATTTGGCTTCGAAGTGCCCACTTATTTGGCCACATTCCGAACTGAAACCTTCTTCTTTTCTTCGAACGCCTTCAGTATACGTTTATCCAACTGAGGGTTAGCAGGACCTTTTTTTCGACCCGTTTTCGGTCTTGGCATTACATTCCATTTGTGGAATTTGGCCTTTCTGTTTCAACAGACTTCATAGCCGATTCTTAGTGTACAGAATCATTGTATGGTTAGTACTATGGATCCTACTGACACTAAGAATCCTTCCAGCTCGGGGCTCGAACATACGACAACTGGCTTGTAAGACCAGCGTCCTATGCATTGAATCGCCAACCCGGGACAACGAACATCCTGATTGCATTTCGCACGGCTTTTTCATTTACTCCTTCCATTTTTGCTATCTTTCTCAGTGACATTCCGCGTTCTGTGCACCATTTGTACACAATTTTTCGACGTTGTTCTGCTAATGAAAACGAATAAACAACTGCACAAGTGGGTATAGAAGAGTGTAAACAACAGGACGCAGCCATAAAAATTGACAGATTCTGAACCAATGCGAAATGCCAGCGGTTTTTGGTTACGTCCATACCTTCTGGGACAGTCTTTAAGTAACAGTTCCCCTAGTTGTTTGGAGTCAAAGTCGCTCTTAGCCACTTCTCCAGTAACTCCTATCCCTACCTCCCCGCGGTGCCGGCTGAAGTACGAGTAACCATAGGAAAGATCGGGTAACCTACCCCGGTGGGATCTTGGTCGTAAGGGGGACTTGCCTTTTCTTTACAGAGAACGAGTCTATCCCAGCGTCTATTCCCCATTTTAGGGGCGGCTCGAAACAGCGTCTGTTCTCCACGTTAGGAGCGACTGATTACCGTCCTTGTGTCAGCGTGGTGCTCTAAACAGGGCTGACACTATGGCCCTCCGGCGATATACATAGCAGCTAGGGACAGGCCTAACAAGTCGTCCGGAAAACACATGTTACGTATAATCAAGATAGAAATACGACTCGGAATAATCGGCAAAGACCTAGGCGACGAACAAAGGACTACGATTGGAAGCTTAGTACATGTAACTGCAAATCGCTTGGCTTCCCAGGATACGACCGAGTGCAAGAATAGATGATGCGCTTCAAACCGATCTGCGGCACAACCAGCATTCTAGGAACGGGATTTGTAGTGGCAGGCCCAATTACGTGCTGGTGCGATTGGGTGGTAGCCAATCAGTGATAGGATGTGCGTATTGAAGATCAAGAACCGCTTCTTCAATTACAGCATCATCAACGTGCATTGCCCACATGAGACGAGACCCGATGACGAGAAGGAGGCATTCTACGCGCAGCTGGAGCGAACCTGCGACAGCTGTCCACGGCGGGATGTAAAACTCGTCATCGGCGACATGAATGCTCAGTTTTGCCAGGAGATAATGTACGCGACAACAAACTAAAACGGCCACGCGACAACAAACTGCAACGGCCACGCGACCCTAGAAATGGTAGTTTGAAACACCTTCTTCCCCCGCAAAGGTATCCACAAAGCCACCTGGAGATCACCTGATCAACACACGGAAAATCAAATCGACCACGTTCTCAGCAACGGGCGATTCTTCTCCGACATCATCAATTTCCACACTTACCGCAGTGCCAACATAGATTCTGAGCATCATCTTGTCGCGGTGTGCATGCACTCAAAACTATCGACGGTGCACGAAACTCGTCGCACACGAACGCCGCAACTCAATCTCGAATAACTACGTAGCGTTCGTACTGCCTAAAAAATCAGCTTGGGGCGGCGACTTTTGAAGATGGTTGAAGGAATCGAGGAAATGACTGGTTTGATGGCGAATCGCACGATAGCGAACATCGCACGATAGCGAACGAGGAACGATACAAACACGTGCGGAACAGATAGAGCTCGGGTTTTCGGAGAAAAAAGTACCACCATTCACCAGGAATATCGTGATAGCAAAGAGATGGAGAAACTGTACCGCGTGAATAATACACGGAAGTTCTATGAGAAGGTGAACCACTCACGTAAAGGCTACACGCTACAGGCCGAAATATGCAGAGATACCAGTGGTAACTTTCTCACGAACGTACGTGAGGTGATCGACAGGTGGAAGCAGTGCTATGATGAGCATCTGAATGCCGAAGCGCAAGATACAGAGAACGACACAGATACCAATCTAGGTCTGACGACATCCCATACGAAAGGTTCTTGAATCTAATCCGACTGGGACAAGAAGGATCGATCAAGTGGAGTGCGATCTACAAAGCATTGCGAGCTAGTTCCGTTTCATCAAAGCAAACCTGTCAGAGCGAATGCGATGCGGTAATAGTACATCGCATTGAATCGCTTCGTTTCTCTCCGAGTTCTGCGCTCACTCTGCCAGAAGGCTTAGATCTTTCATTTAAATATTAAAATGTGGAAATTGTTCCTCCGGGTTCCGAAAAAATCGAGTGCATTATGGGATTATGGGAATATGGGACCTTTCATCTGAAGGTTTTTGAAAATTGGTGGTCTCGTAGAGCAAAAAATTCGTTTTACTTCGGAGCTGGACAAAATAAACAAATGGTACATATCCCCAAAGATCGGATCTGAACAAAATGGAATAGCCGGCTATGGGACTATAAGAATTTTTATTCATAGCTACGTTAATTGAATTCTGTTCTGGAATCTAAGAGGAAATCGAGTGAACTGATTTTCATGTTATGCACAGTTTTTCTTGTCACTCCTGAACCGGAAATCAACTCCTGATAAAATTCAAATAGCAGGTTCTAAGATAATATAACCTTTGCTGTTAATAACAATTTATAGTCTCAGTTTCTGTCGCTCCGACCGTAGACGAATTTCAACTTTGACGGATTAGATACGAAAGCGAAAAACGATAGCGGAAAGTCGTATGTCACGTGGGTCACTTGGTCGACCCTTCCGATCCATTACGTTCATTCACCTTTTCGACATTCCGTAAAACAGTGTCCAATCTTTAACTATGGACCCCAAAAAACAGGTATTTATGTTATCCGTTTTCCAAAATCTTCTAACTCATCAACTGCCACTGAAATCGATTCATTGGATTGCGATAATCGAAAAATAATGAAACAAATAATTCGCTTAGTTGCACACTCCTAATCCCAAATGTACAAAGCTACCCTGGCCTAGTAGTCTAGTCCCAACAGTAAAATTCAACTCCATCCAAAATAGGAAGAGACCAAAAGTTATAACGATTTAAGCCCAAATTGGAATTTGCAAAATTGATTCTCGTATTCAGGAAAGAGAGATGAAAATCGGTTACTAGATTAGATAAGCTGAGTAATGGTTGATGCGTGTGTTTTACGATCATGGAATTTGCCAACATTATTTCGAAATTATGCTAACTATTAAACAACATTAATGATAGATGCATGCAAATTGAAGGAAAGTTTCATGCAAACGTGGTAAATGATACATTTATTATTTAAGTTTGCAAGAATGATCAATCGAAATATTATTTGAGCGTGTGATCAATATTTGCTTCAAATTGAAACACCTCCACAAACATCAATCATATCCCCCCACGTGGGTGGAAATGGTAAGAGGAATATCCAGCTCTGGTGCCAAACAACAACTACCAAACACAGTAGAGCACGACTCCGGGGCGGTACGTGATTCCACTCGAATTCCAGTCATATTTGGACTAATTTGCTCCAATGTATATTTATTTCTTGTAGCAGAAACAACATTTTAGGACTCTGCAACGGATATGTTTGTGTTTAGTGAACACACAGTTGACAGTGCTTGTGCATGCATAACGAGGTTTGTTTTGGGAGCTTCTCTTTATAAAAAGTCTCAGATACAACTTGTCATTTGAACGGCACCAAGCACCAGCTCGATTAAACTGGTACAAACAATGACTGTTTAGAAACATTACTCAATAGAATGGACGAAATAAATCTCATTTTGTTGATCACACTAAAACACGCGGAAAATAATCAAAACCTTAAATATGTGAAATTTCTCGATTAGCCAAACAACCACAAAAAATACTCATAACGATAACGTTCTTCGTAATACATCATCGCTCAATAGGAATTAAAATATACTGTAATGCTATGCATAAACAAAGATATTGAAAATAAAAACAACAAACAAGCTATAATTGAACCGGCCTAATACACAATCCGAGACCTTCTGATTCGACCGCCCGCTTCATCAGCTCGGTTTGATTGTTCCGAATCAGATAAGAGCGAATGGGCCACATGCACTGCAGACGCTTCCTAATTGACCCAGTTTCGAAACATTTCCTGTTGTACCCATATTCCTACTTGAAATTTCACAGCAGCCATACCACAAAGCTATTCTTTACCACGCACCAGAAGTCATTCGAAAAGGGGTTCCCGTTATCAGATTACACTTCCATCATTGCATCAACCGAAACACCTTTTCGTCCTTTTTGAAGAACCGTATAGAATTTCTAATCGAGAAGCGTTTTTGCATTCAAAGTCGGTTTCGGGTACACTAGCCTGCTTGACATAGGCACAGCAAAAGTCATGTGATAACTGATTATCTGTGATCTACACATAAATTGGATTGCCGGATTCCGGTTCAACTTTCTGCCGGTGAATGTATGCTTAAACGCTCTTTTCAAGCTTGTCCAGTATCCTTATACATAAAAAAAATCTGTTTTAGTTCACCTAGTAGTGTAATGATACCTTCCTCATACCTGTCGAATGATATAGGACACTTGGACTTCCGGGTCAAATTCTCCTAGTCGATTTTTCAAGATTGCATAACTTTTTTATATGAGAAAGGGAAAAAAATCCATTCTGAATATTGATTATAGAGACAATAACTTTGTTTTAATTTAAGCTGGTTGATTTGCATATAGTATGCTTTGTGATTGGATTTTTATTATTACTATTATTATTATTTTTATTATCATTATAATTATACCGGATGCGTAAATTTCCTATTCATCACGAGCCATGGGAGTCCGACGCATGTCTATTGTGACGCAACCGAAAATCTGCTGCGCATCAGCCGGTAACGGCTTTCGTTTTCTTTACCGTGTGCATTTTTTCAATAACTATTTATTGGAATATAATTTAAAATTAAATTATTAAGATTTAAATTGGGTGTTCAGCCACAAGTGGTGACTTTTCAGCCCTATTATATAACATATAAACATTTAATCACAGTTCGTGCTCGCATCGCATCCAACACAGTCGAAAATTTCTTACGGTCGCGACGACAGAAACAAAGACAATACAGTGCAGTGAACAATAGAGTGTACGAAATGGGCAAATACGATTTAACAAAGCCTGAAACTTGGCCTACAACGCCAAATTCAATTTGTATTGATTCCAAGCGCTGCAAACTTAGACCAGCAGCAACCGAAATTGAAATCTTGCTTAAGGAACGAATGCATCTAAACATTAATGATGTAAGTGAGATTCAATTCAACAAGGCGTCTAACTGTGTGTACATTATGTTCAAACGTGAAAAAGATGCAATTGAATTAGCTTCGGTTAATAACGGGGTGCACAGTATTGAGCATGACAATGTTAAATATAAAATCCCTGTGTACATGGTGGACAATGCCATAGAAGTACGCGTGCATGACCTTCTCCCGCAGACCAGCGATGGGTTTATTCGGGAAAACATGTCGCAGTACGGTGAAGTTCTTTCCATCGAAAGGGAAGTATGGCGGAATTTTTTCCCGGGTATCCGGAATGGCGTGCGAGTGGTACGTATGCAACTACGTAAAGCAATTCCATCTTACATCATTTGTGGCCAAGACGGGATACATCCGTGTAAAACGTTGATTACGTATGAAAATCAATTGGTTACATGTCAGTTTTTAGAACAACCTGCACACTACGACAAACCTTGCACTGAAACTGCGAAAACAAACAAAACAAACAAAAACAAGGACAACCGCCCAACGACGGAAACTAGTGAATGCAGTGCTCCTGTTTCAAAAACACCTTCACCATCTAACCAACTATCAACTGCAATCAATGTACAAAGCGCATCTAAAGCAACTGCAAATGAACCCAAGACTGCGATCAACAACGAAAACAAGGAAACGGAAACCACTCACAACTCCAACGATGTAGCAATGGATGATATGAGCAACGGACAAAATGACCTATAATCTTCGCTAGAAGGAAATGGAAGCTCCTCTTCCCCTAGAAGTAGGGTGAGAACGAGATCCAACAATAAAAAAAATATGTTATGTAACAAAAACATGGGTAAATCGACCACGTAAAGCTGTACGCAAACTGGCCTGAATAAAAATTGTTATAAAAAAAAAAGACAGTTGGTAACTCTTCGCTCTGAAAAAAAATACATTCAAATCATTACCAATTGATATCTCTACCGATTATTCCAATCGACTTCCGCTTCCAGTAGAGCAAATCCACGCCAAATAGTCCAGAAATGGCAAAATACTGGCACAACCTCTTCGATTAGCATTAAACTTTACATGTGTGATCGGTATAGTAAGTTAAGTAAATTTTTCACTGGTCTAAAGTTATTTTTCACTCAAGACTTATTTTTGAAAATGACGTATGTGTTTTAGTCACATTATTTTCAAACAATTATAACTAGAAAACGTCATTATTCCACCTAGGAACAACAATCAGCATGTGGTTTTTGCATTAATATCCTGCGTTGTGTTTAGTTTTATGAAATTAATTATTTGTAATTAAAATTTTTGAACTGTATGACGAATCCATAAAATTATTCATTTCAATCTAAACGTGTGACAATCGATTAAACATTCCACGAGATGGAGAAGTGAGTTCCTCTTTACAGTTTTGGTCATTACTTATGGTACTTCCAGAAACGGTATTCAGAAACCAGCATAAATAAAAATCGTATGTCCATGAATTATTATGGCGAATAAATTGAAAATTAAACTGCTCTGCACTGATGAGTCGAAGACGGAACAAAAAAATAATAAAAACGGTCATGTGCCCTAGCACAAATTTGGCTAACCTCAAAATGAAATTGAAATAGTTTTGAGCCCAACTTTGAAGAGTTTTTGGTATCGTCATTTTTTATGAAAATATGAATTATGAAAACTTTATGAATTATGAAAACTCATCACCCTGTAATCAACACTTCAAAAGTCGGAGCCGGATAAAATTCACAATTTTTTTATGGTACCATAAGTTAATTTAAATTTAAATTTTTGTTTATTGAATTCGTTTTGGCCTTCTTTTAGCTTTTCTATTCTCGATACTTTCGGACACAGAATTCGGAAATCGGAATTTTATTT
The DNA here is from genome assembly GCF_030247185.1 of Malaya genurostris. Classification (NCBI taxonomy): domain Eukaryota; kingdom Metazoa; phylum Arthropoda; class Insecta; order Diptera; family Culicidae; genus Malaya; species Malaya genurostris. Next base: position 56,274,068 of record NC_080572.1, on the reverse strand, counting down.
GGATCCGACTTTCGGTTCCGGAGTTGTGGGGTAAAATATGCAAAACAATGAAAACTTAGGTTCAAATGAAAGGTCCTGCGATCCTATACGTAGCTCCTGAATTTTATCCGGATCCGGAAATATAGGATAAAGTGTGTTAAAAATTTTATACCATCACTGAAAATAGCGAAAAGCCGTGAAAAAATTCTAAATCGACCTTGAATCTTCTCTAATTGATAGTTTTTATCAGTAGACGGTCGAACAAACCGATTTCGTATTCTGATCAGAGCTCTGACTGGACATTTAAAACTCAATTATCGCATGGCTACTATTCAACGTGCAGAGTATTATTCGTGTTATTTGTGTGAATGCGATTACGGTGTAACGTAACATCCGATATGTAACTGTTCCGCATTGCCGCAACTACGTATCCGGGTTTTTGGTTCGCCATACATGGTTGAGTCTGTGTATGCCGAGCTAAAATTAAAGGATATGCTATCGTTTCCCACCCAATGTGGTAAGGAGCTATAGTCAGAAGGGTTCATCGTTCTTCCTGGAGTGAATGAATCCTTTCTGTATTCACCTTAAATAGGGTTTAGCAGATTGTTTGGCATCCTTTTTGGGGTACCGAATTTACTTCTGCTAGTACATACTGCGAATCGTTCTGCATTCTTCCGAGTGCAGAATGGTGTCGCTTTTGTAAGATCTCTAAATCCTCTCGGGGGTGAGAGGTTTTATTAACAGCAGACTGTTCGGGACCTCGTAGAGGTTGTTGGGCGGATATCGCTGACTTCCTCCTTCGACTGGGAGTACCAGAAGGGCTGTACAAGATTTTGGAAAGCTACTTTCAGAACCGGGTATTGCTCTACGAGACCGGGGAAGGCTTACGCAGCACTTCTATCACGGGTGGAGTACCACAGGGATCCATCCTGGGCCCGCTCCCGTGGAATATAATGTACGATGGCGTACTGAGGTTGAGGCTCCCCACGGGTGTCAAGATAGTCGGGTTCGCGAATGTCATCACGTTAGTAGTCACACTCGATCTGGTGGAAGACTGATTGCGTAGCAGGAAACTGTAACTAACGCATCATAAAACAGGGATGATGGCGGTGAACAACAGAAAATCAGAGCAAGAGGCGTCGGCACATGCTGGTGATTGCATGATCATCTCCAAGAGATCACTGAAGCTATTGGGTGTGATGCTTGACGACAAGCTCAGTTTCGGCAAGCACGTTGAATATGCCTGTAAACGTGCTTCAATGGCAATTGAGGCGCTCTCGCGAATGATGGTCAATAGCTCGCCGGTGTGTTCTAGCAAACGCAGGTTACTGGCAGCAGTGGCAGTTTCGATCCACAGGTACGGTAGCTCGGTATGGGCGTCGGCACTCCGGGTGGAACGCAACGCAAAATTGTTGGCGAGCACGCACAGACTGATGTGTCTTCGTGTGATCAGTGCGTACCGTACGGTATCTGGAGACGCAGCCTGCGTGGTGGCGTGCATGATGCCTATTGGACTGCTCATCAAGGAGGACGCGGAATGTTACGATATGCGGAGGGACAGGAACGCCCGTAGGACTGCCAACGCATCCTCCCTACGCGAGTGACACAGGAAATGGAACAGCTCAACCAAGGGCAGGTGGACACATCGGCTCATTTCAAGAGTCCCCGGATGGATCGACAGACCCCACGGCGAAGTAATCTTTGGCCTGACGCAGTTCCTCACTGGTCACGGTTGTTTTAGGTGGTGCCTCCACAGGTTCGGCCACGCGGCATCTTCAAATGGAGAGTCCCGCACTCTGTGCGTAAACGCATTTCACCTTGTAAAAGAAAAGAACGTACACGGAGAGCCCGCAGATCACCAAATTACAATATTGCAATTGTTGTTTCACGCCGTGGTTGTTTCAACTAAAATGTTATTGATTTGATTTACATATGATGAAGATTTTGTCATAATCATTCAAGTAAACGAAATTACTGTATTCAAATGCTGTCACTTGACGGAGAACGAAGACAGCAAAACACAAAACAAAAATTCTCTTCATTTCACCAGAAACGACATTGACAAATGAACGCCCTTTATGTAGAAAATATAAGTGTTCATTATAGAGCAAGTTTTCCATATATTAAATAGACATTCCCACGGTATATATGTTTGAAATTCATCTGAGAGTAATGTATTTTCGGACAGCTCATGTCACTGTAATTAAAATCGTTTATCGCTTAAAAATTTGCTGATAAAGTGTAGTGGTACTATTTGTATTTTCTGGGAAGTGCATCTGTAGCATTAGGGTTATCAGCAACATTCTTGAAAACGGGATAAAAATAGCTCTTCCAGCAAGCCATTCTGCTAGTGGAGGGAAAATTTCTTAATGCTCTGTATACATTTTGCTGCTGAATTTTCTCTTGGGACTTTTCATCTTTTGTTGCACTTCTATATTTCTTAGAGTTTAGTGATAAAGCTATAAGCAGTTACTTAGGCAAAATTTCGTTGTTCAAACGGTGAACGATTAGCTGCCCCCCGAAGAGACAAGAAGTAAAAAAATATTTATTGCAATAGGCGACCCAAGCTAGTAGTAGCTTCAAATACTCTGAATAATTGGTTAAAACAACTAAGACATTTTTTTCAGTCGGTGTTGAACAGTCGTTCGCACCGCACGCGTATAGCTCTTGGCTCCTGGAAATTTTCTCTGGCTACCTAGAGTTTCATTGATTCAAGGCTTCAGTCTTTTTCAAGGCTACCTGAATCACTAACAGTCTTTTTAAAGACAAAAAATTAGTCAGCCTTTCTCAAGGCTATACAAAGAGTGATATTAGAGTGACTAAGTAATACAAAGAGTGATATTAGAGTGACTAAGAAATTAATCAGCCTTTTTTAAGGCTAGCTATTCAAATAACTATTATTCAAAATTCCATTCATTTCAAAAATGCCTGCGTCCAACCGGAAAAGCAACAAGCCTAAAGCTAAAAATAATTCAATACGGAATAAATCACAATTCGTTATTCAACATTTTTCTAATAACATTCACGATCTTATAGAATCTGAATGTAAAAATAAAAGACAACGGACGGATTTCCCTTCCGTTGATATTATGCCGTCTAACAATATTTACGAGATTCTTCCTGAATCCGATTGTAGCGACATAGAAGAAAATTCTTCAAAAATTCCCAAAATGGACGCTTGTCGTTCTGGGAAGAAACATCAATCTATGCCACCAGTGACGGTGATGATTTCCGACTTCAAAGCATTCCGTACTGAGCTTTTTACTTTTCGCCCGGAAGTAAAAGTCTCATTTCAAATCGGACGCAGAGGAGAATGTCGAGTCTTGGTTGATGGATTGGAAGATTACGAACGACTTATTCGATATTTGTCCGAGAAACTTCATAAATTTTATTCATATGATATAAAATCAAACAGACCCTTCAAGGCTGTCTTGAAAGGCTTATCAAATGATCAAAGTAGTGATGAAATTAAAAATGAACTAAAAGAATTGCTTGGTTTTGCCCCTTCCCAAGTAATACTTATGAAAATAAGAGCGAATGGTACTTCTTAACCACGCTCTGGAATTTCCCATGAACTTTTACTAATACACTTCAATCGAAGAGATGTAAACAATTTGAAAACTTTAGAAAAAGTACGTTACATTTCCCACATTAACATTCATTGGGAACATTATAAACGACATAATCGTATTGCAAACTTAACGCAATGTCGTCGTTGCCAAGGCTTCGGCAATGGAACCAAAAATTGTCATATGGATATACGGTGTTTGAATTGTGGTAAATCGCATTCGAAAGACGTTTGTCCAATGAATGAAACCACTGATAAATTTTTATGTTCAAATTGCGATGGAAATCATAAATCCAATTATTTGAAATGTCCTGTCAGGGAAAAAATTTTAAACGCTCGTTCGCTTAGACAACAAGTCAAATCAACGACCTTAAATTTACAGAACATACCTGAAAATCAAAAAAACCGTTACAAATGCCACACCTAACTCTTCTAAGGCACTTATTTCTTCGAATTCAAAACAAAAAACAGGTACGCCTGTCAATTCCTCTTCTAACGAAAACAATTTATTGACAGGTAGATCGACCTCGTCATCATCTTCTTCCAAATTTCAGTTATGCTAGTATAACAGGTAGAAATCCTAATTCTTCTAATGTAAATAATCAAAACACAGGACGAAAACAATTTATTAATAGGTAAAATCATCTTCTAACGAAAACAATTTATTAATAGGTAAAATCATCTTCTTCTAATGGCATTCTACCTACCTGCTATTCGCTTATTTAAATGAAGTTGATTTAGGCGATATAACTGAAAATAAAATGATCTACCTACAAGATTAACTTTTTCAAATGATCATCCGAATGAATTCGACTTCATCACTTTTTGAAGCATTTCAAATCGGATGGCAATTTGCAAATAATATTTCAATGAATTTAAAATTTAACAGTGATGTTAAATAATTATTTGAATATTTTAAATTGGAATGCTCGATCTTTGAAATCGAGTGAAGATGAATTTTATAATTTTCTCAAAGTTCACAAAATCCATATTGCCATTGTGACAAAAACTTTTCTTAAACCAAATGTCAAATTGAAAAGTAATCCACATTATGTGGTTCATCGATTTGACAGGTTCACTGGAATGGGTGGTGGAGTTGCCATTTTTGTCCAGCGGCAAATTAAACATCGAATTTTACCTTCTTTCAATACTAAAGTTATTGAAAGCTCGGGAATCGAAGTTGAAACCATTCATGGAATTTATTTCATCGCTGGAGCATATTTGCCATTCCAATGCACCGGCGAACAATTAAATTAGGCGATTTGCAAAAACTCACAAGATATCGACCGAAATTTTTCGTTATAGGGGACTTAAATGCTAAGCATGTCCAGTGGAATTGTAGGCAAAATAACAGTAATGGTAAAATACTTCATAATCAACTCTCAGCTGGTTACTTCACAGTTCTTCATCCCAGTAATCCGACTTGTTTCTCTTCCGTGAAAAACCCGTCTACAGTTGATCTGGTTCTAACAGATCAAAGTCACATTTGTAGTGAACCGATTACTCATGCTGATTTTGACTCAGATCATCTTCCTGTAACATTCAGACTTTCCAACGGAGCTATAATTAATCCAATTAGTTCTATATTCAACTATCATAGAGCTAATTGGTTAGATTGCAGATCTCACATTGAAAATCATGTGGGTCATGAAACTATTTTAGAAAATTCTGCGGACATCGACACAGCAATTGATAATTTGAATCATTACAGTATCAAAGCCAGACATCTTTCAGTTCCCAAAGCTCAAACTAAATTAAATTCTCCTATAATCGATGACAATCTTCAACTGCTCATTCGGTTGAAGAATGTTCGTCGACGACAATATCAACGTTATTGTGATCCTGCTATGAAAAACATAGTTAAGGATTTACAAAAAGAAATTAAACATAGATTTACTCTTTCGCGAAATGAAAATTTCGCTAAAGAAGTTGAACAAATTAAACCATATTCTAAACCTTTCTGGAAACTTTCTAAGGTTCTTAAGAAACATCAGAAACCAATTCCTGCTCTCAAGGAAGGAAAGCAAATACTTCTTACGAATGGCGAAAAAGCTCAAAAACTTGCTCAGCAGTTCGAGAGTGTCCACAATTTTAATTGAACGTTGTGAGTCCTATTGAAAATGAAGTCTCACTGAAATATGATCATATTTCAACCCAAGTGTTATCACAAGATGACATTATTGAGACGAATTTTGATGAAATTAAATCAATTATTAGAAAACTTAAGAAAATGAAGGCTCCTGGTGATGATGGAATTTTTAATATTCTTATTAAAAATCTTCCCGATGTTGCCTTGAGACTCCTGGTTAAAATTTTCAACAAGTGTTTTTCATTAGCTTACTTCCCAAAAAGATGGAAAAACGCCAAAGTAATTCCTATCCTCAAACCTGATAAAAACCCAGCAGAAACATCAAGTTATCGACCAATTAGCTTACTTTGAATTTGATGTCTCATATAAATGAGAATTCAATTTTTTTTACCAGAGCAGTTTGGATTTCGTCATGAACATTCAACTACTCATCAACTTGTAAAAGTTACGAACATGATAAAAGCAAATAAATCTTCTGGGTTATCCACTGGAGTTGCTCTTCTAGAGATAGAAAAAGTATTCGACAGTGTTTGGCACAAAGGTTTAATAGCAAAAATGTCTGATTTCCGGTTTCGTATTTTTTGGTTCAAAAGGATTCAAAATTATTTAACTGATCGTACTCTTCAGGTTAGCTATCAGAATTGTAAATCTGAATTGCTACCCGTACGAGCCGGTGTTCCGCAGGGTTCGAGCGTAGCTCCAATCTTGTATAACATTTTCTCTTCTGATATTCAAAATCTACCCGTTGTTTGTCAGAAATCGCTATTTTGTGACGACACAAGTCTGTTAGCCACAGGTAGAAATCTAAGAGTGATCTGCAGTCGCCTACAAAGAAGTTTAAATATTTTCAGTGATTATCTGTCAAAATGGAAAATTAAATCAAATGCAGCAAAAACGCAATTCATTATCATTCCTCATAAGCCAAGAGCTTATTTTCTTAAACCAAACAATAATCGCATTCTCAAACTGAATGGCTTGGAATTGACATGGTCTGATCAAACTAAATACTTAGGTTTAACATATGACAAAAAACTCACTTTCAAGGATCACATTGAAGGAATCCAGGCAAAGTGTAATAAATATATTAAATGTTTATATCCTCTTATAAACAGAAATTCTAATTATTTTTACGTTTCGTCTTTGACTCATCAGTGCAGAGCAGTTCAAATTGAACTGCTTAGTGCTAAACTCGGCAGTTCAATTTGAACCGCTAAGCAGACGTAAAGTTTCTGCTACTTACAGAACACTTTTTGTTTTGCAACGGAGTGCAATGTCTTTTCTGACGTGCCGAACGAAAACGTGTTTTCGACTATTCTGGCCGATGCAGGTATGGTCATTTAGGGGTTAGCCAAATTTTGTGCTAGGGCACATAACCGTTTTCATTATTTTTACGTTTCGTCTTTGACTCATCAGTGCAGAGCAGTTCAAATTGAACTGCTTAGTGCTAGTTGAACTGCTCTGCACTGATGAGTCAAAGACGAAACGTAAAAATAATGAAAACGGTTATGTGCCCTAGCACAAAATTTGGCTAACCCCTAAATGACCATACCTGCATCGGCCAGAATAGTCGAAAACACGTTTTCGTTCGGCACGTCAGAAAAGACATTGCACTCCGTTGCAAAACAAAAAGTGTTCTGTAAGTAGCAGAAACTTTACGTCTGCTTAGCGGTTCAAATTGAACTGCCGAGTTTAGCACTTAGCAGTTCAATTTGAACTGCTCTGCACTGATGAGTCAAAGACGAAACGTAAAAATAATGAAAACGGTTATGTGCCCTAGCACAAAATTTGGCTAACCCCTAAATGAGAAATTCTAAGCTCTGTCTAAAACACAAGTTGTTAATTTATAAACAAATGTTCAGACCAGCCATGCTTTATGCAGTACCAATTTGGTCAAGTTGTTGTTCCATCAGGAAGAAAACGCTTCAAAGGACTCAGAATAAAATTCTGAAAATGATTTTGAAGTGTCCTCCCTGGTTTAGTACAACAAATGAGTTACACAGACTCACAAATATAGAACCATTAGATTTAAGGCCATCGTCCAAGTACCATGCGCGCGGGTGATTTTAGGAATTTTTCGATGGAAATTTTGAAAAATTTGACAAAACCAAAAACATACAGACCTTTGAAATACTTTTATCTATCTACAGGGTAAAAATGGCTGGAAAATTCGGAGGATTTTCCGAGTCTTATCAAAAATAGCACTGAAAAATTGAGCTTTTTTTTGTAATTTATCACAATTATTTGAAAAAATAATTCGATGGAATGAAATTTTTTTTTCAAGAAAGCTTTATGCTGGCAACAAGGATCACATTCGGAAACATTTTTGGAAAACCTTTTCACGCTTTTCATGGAAAATCAACGAATTTCATATAACCGATTTCGTGGAAATTTTTGAAATTCGTGGATTTTCTATGAAAAGCGTGAAAAGGTTTTCCAAAAATGTTTCCGAATGTGATCCTTGTTGCCAGCATAAAGTTTTCTTGAAAAAAAAATTTATGTCATCGCATTATTTTTCCAGATGATTGTGAAAGATCACAAAAACACTCATTTTCCAGAGCTATTTTTGATAAGACTCGGAAAATCCTCCGAATTTTCCAGCCATTTTCACCCTGTAGATAGATAAAAGCATTTCAAAGGTCTGTATGTTTTTGGTTTTGTCGAATTTTTCAAAATTTCCATCGAAAAATCCCTAAAACCACCCGCGCGCATGGTACTTGGACGATGGCCTTAATGTCACATAATATTATAAGCAAATTCCGACAAAAATCTATGCAATCTTCAATTGAATCGATTCGCTCTCTGTATTAGTTAGTAAATTAGTACATAAGTTCCTTTTCCCCATTACACAATACAAGTAGGTTTAGAATTTTCCCTACACAAAAATTTCAGAATTGCGGAAGCAAATGATGTCCTCATGGTATCAACCATATGATATATATATATATATATATATATATATATATATATATATATATATATATATATATATATATATATATATATATATATATATATATATATATATATATATATATATATATATATATATATATATATATATATATATATATATATATATATATAATAAGGCTGAAAAGTCACCACTTGTGACTGAATACCCAATTTAAATCTTAATAATTAAATTTTATCTCATATTCCAATAAATAGTTATTTAAAAAAAACTGAGACATTTTTGCTTTCATGCATACAATTTCTGGGATTGTGTCATTGTTCAATTACCCGAGTGACACCTCATTGTATGTCATTGCTCAACTGTAACGTTTCATTACTCGTTTGTGGTGCCGGTCTAAGCTGAGTTTCATTGCTAAACTACCAGCAAAATAAATATAAAATGACAGTTTAGTTAAAACAACAATCGATTAGTTGTACCAAATTTTAACCTATCAAATTCAGAAAAACAACTAATATTCTACTTGTTTTGCGATCAATGGCTTTTCTATGAGCATCAATTGACCAATCGGCGCAATGTTTCCCAGCTGATAGATCGCTTACTCCTTCAAAACCATCGTCTCCGTAAGGGAAATCCAGTAAGTAAGCATAGAGTGCTAGATTTTTAGTTGGCAAAATAGGACACTGTTTGCTATTAATCAGAATTTCAACCATATATAATTGAAAATACGTAGCTTGATACATTCAAATCGAAAATTAGAAATACGTCCATTCAAATGATTAAATAATATTAATAATTGATATAAAATTGACTGAGCTGTAACTGTTCAAAACTTGACCATATTTCTACGTGTATTTTTCATGGAGTTTGTAATTTGCACCTCTATATAGAAAACATATAGAGGTATTCCACATCAAAAAGGTTATTCAAGCCTGTATATCTGTTATATGTGATGAAAATAAGTAAGTCGGATGCATTAATCATTTCTCTTGAATGAAAACTAGAATATCATTGAACAATAATTAACAACTTCAAAGCTTATGATTTAGTTGCATATAGAAGGATCATTAGATTCGTGCGAATAAATTAACACTCAATTGTATTATAAGTTGAATTTTTTGTTGAATAATTGGAAATATCATTTGTGCCATTGAATTAGTCCTGCATAGAGACCATCATTGTGTAATAACCATAGATCCTTTTATGTGTCTGAAATGAAAGGATCATGTTAATAAACGTAAAGAACTTCGAATCATACTTGATTTCAATAACATTAACATAAGTATCGATATTCATTGCTCCGAAACGATAAGATATTTGGGCCGTGTTTTGTGACATAAATAACAGCAACTTTAGGCATTTTTTTGTCGAATCGTCTAAATCATACCATTTCGTGTTATAAATCTCAACCGTTAATTCTTCGCTCTGAAAAAAAAACAATCATTGCATTACTAACTGTTATTTTTACAAAATATTCATATTAACTTTCGCCTCCAGCAGAGATCCTATTGAACAAAGTATGAATAGTTGAAAAGACGCTAGAGAAATCGTTATTATTGCTGGATACCAATGAAGCTGAAAGGTAGTTTCATCAATAATACAATAGGTGATCAAATGAATCCACTTACCCAAACCAAGGTAATAATTTGAAATGACATAGCACTAATCAAACAGAATAGAATCATCAAAAAGTACCAACTAAACACGTCATTGGCTAAGTCCAAATACCTAGAATATTGATCGTTAATTATTTTGCGAAGTGACGGAAAGATAGTTAAATTTCAATATACTCCAAAAGATCTTGATGTTGCTGAATCAATGACTTCATCAGATGCTCAATATCCCTTCGGTTTTTCGAATTCTTCTCCGATTGCGATAGCTTAGTTAATTCCTTCAAATCGGATATCATACAGTCAAACATGGACAATGAATTCATGAAAATAATCACAATAATATTGTCATTGAGATACATGCTGGATGCCGAAATAGAAACAGCAATTGTTTGATAAATGTATGTTATGATAAATCCTGGCCAATGGGAGTCATCGATGAAGGAAAATTTGAATCCAAATGAAAGCGTGCGTTCTCCACTGTATACAGAAATTATCACTCCAAACGAGACCACAACGGCTAAGGCAGATCGATACATAATACCAAGGAATTTCCTGATAAGCAAGTTCAACGTCAAACCATCCTTCATTATCTCGTTCTGTCGAGGGCTGTTTCTATGCCTTGCGAAAACGCTACTTGCTTTTCGAGTCAATGCTTTCAAGTCCAGTCTTCGAAAAACGTACAAGTATATCTTGGCCAATCCCAGAGCGCCAAATCCAAGTACGGTTAAATTATAAAAAAATTCAGCCATGTCATCGGCCAAAATCGCGGATTCAATATCCGCGTAAAAGAAGCTAACCGTCATAAATGACAGAAAAAGGTACCTCGGATTACAGAACGAATGCTTACTGTCCAAAAAATTCATTCCGAGATAGTAGTATAATTTGTTGATCTTTACTACCAAATCATCGTACACTACTTGATTGTTTCTTATATCATTATGTATTTTCCGGAATGCTCTCGTTTGCTTTAACTTTTCCATTCTTGGATCTATTCCGACTTAAAATAGTTGAATATTTGTACTTGGTATTCCGAATAATTCAATTACTTCGATTGTGATGTCACGGAGGCCAATAGTTAACCGGAGTCCTGGCATGCGCAGCAGATATCGACGTATATTGCAGAGATTACGTGGCTGATTTCGGTTAGGACTCACTGATAATCATCACAGGAAATCACCCCAAGATTGAGAATCTTCATATAGTTGTATCCCTTGATACTTAATATCGTCTAGATATCATCGTCCTTGAAAATGAATACAGAATATTCGCCAACACTACCACTTTTGAAGTCACTTGTCCATTACCGATCGTATTGTAATTATTCAAAATCGTTTATAAACAACATTATCTCGTTATTGTTATTGAAGCAACACATTCCAATCGGTACCAGATAACTGACTAAACAGTTCGAACATACCAACTTATTAGAGATGGTCGGGTATCGGGTATTTTACCCGAAACCCGACCCGTACCCGTACCCGACGGGTTTTTGGTCGGGTACGGGTAAAAATTTTTATTTTCAATCGGGTACGGGTCGGGTACGGGTAAAAAATTTTACTGCTCACTCGGGTAATGGTCGGGTACGGGTAAAAAAATTTACTGCTCACTCGGGTACGGGTCGGGTACGGGTAAATTTTTTTTTCTGATCGATTACCCGTCCATTTGTACTTCACATAAATATGTTTACACGTTGACGAGAATTTTTTATTGCAAAACAGTTCTTCCGAAAAATAAACAATTTGATTCAAAAACATTTCCAGAAAAAAAAACATTTTTTTTCTTCATTTAAAAAAAACGATCAATCATAGTTACGTGAAAAGTTATGTGAATATTTCCCGCCCTACTTTGTTTATACCATATTTAATAAGACACACTGCCTTAGCTCTAAGATGTTGCGGTCGGAATCTACTTTTCACGTAGGTTTTAATGGACTGCCATTTTAAAGCTGTAATTGTAACCAAAAAAAATTCCTCACGAATGTTCAAACTACTTACACTTAAAGGACTCACTGTTCACTATTTTCAAAATTGAATTTTTCACACCGGGAATATACGTACATTGTTTGATGTTTGATGATCATACACGTAAACGAACTGATGATACTCTATTCATTTTAGGGGATGCTCGCATAACATTCATTTTCGTCACGTATAATATTCAATTAGACATTTGGAACCATTTTACGTGATTTTTCAAGTTATTTGAATGTGAATTTTTATTTGTGTGTCAAAATAACCCGCATAGCGTTTTGGCTACCTGGGCAGCCATGGCCACCAGACGGCTACCAAAATTGATTCAGTGACGGTTTTCAAATCCAATTTGACAAAACAAGGTAGCCTGTATCTAAGTTAGCCGAGCGTTTTCATCTTCTAACCTTCGCTGAAAATGTCAAAGATTTCAATGTGGAAAAATCCTGGTGGATACGGTTGTATCGTTTGAGTTGTATATCTGGCAGCGGTGAGGCAGAATGTCTGTCAGCCATATTTTTCCAGCTGGGAGCGTTTAGTCAGCCGTCTGGCAGCCATGCGTATGCGGGAATGAGCACGCTTACTTGTGGCTCTAAAGAATCGAATCAAAAGTCACACTGTTTCGTAGAAACCATACCTACCCAAAATTGAATACAACGGGTATTACGACATATTGGGTAAATATGCTTCTCGAAAAATTTGAGTAGATATTACTCCCTTTTGTTGACATTTGTAAATGAGTATAAAGTACCAAAGACATTGGAAATCTACAGGGTCCGCCATCTAACATTTATTTTTGAACTAGCGGTTATTTCGACATTAGTAACCTCAATGTCACTTCTGATTTGACAGAAACTTAGTTGTATCCTTCCGCTGAACGAAAATGGTTGTGTATACGCTTGAAAAACGCGTGAAAATAGTGCAGTTTTACTTTGAAAATCATGGTAATGTTGCGGAATGTGTGCAAAAAAATCATCTTCTCGGATGAGGCGCATTTTCATCTCGGCGGGTCTGTTAATAAGCAAAATTGTCGCATCTGGGGGACGGAAAACCCGCACGTTATCGTGGAGAAGCCGATGAATCCTCAGAGAGTGACGGTTTGGTGCATCATTGGCCCATTTATCTTCGTAAATGAGGCAGGAGCCGTCGCCATGGTCAATGGAGAGAGCTACCGCACCATGATTAGCGATGGTTCTTCCTGTTACTTGAAGAGGTAGACTTGGACACCATTTGGTTCCAACAAGACGGCGCTCCGAGCCACACAGTCAACGCTACGATCGATCTTCTGCGCACAGTCCTCGAAGATCGAATTATCAGTCGAAATTCGAATGTCGTTTGGCCGCCTCGGAGCTGTGATTTGACGCCGTTAGACTATTATCTTTGGGGAGCTGTCAAAGATAAGTGTTATGTGGACAAGCCAGAGACAATTCAAGCCTTGAAGGACAACATTCGTGCAGCCATAGCTGAAATAAAGCTGCATACAATCGAAAATGTACTAAAAAACTGGACCGATCGTATGGCGTACTGCAAGGCCAGCCGAGGCAGCCATTTGAATGAAATTATATTCCACAGTTAACCGGAAGGATTGTACTATAATATGAAAAAACTACAAGGATCAGCCCCATGGGGTTGTTCGAGCCGTTGATGTGGAACAAGGCAACCCAAATTTCTAATGATCTACAATCAAAAAGTTCAATCAATCCGAACCAACACCGAACATCATTTGTCTTGACTTGCATTTGTTTTATGACCGACGAAATTACACCATTATCCCAAATATATGCAATTATATCTTTGTACATACTTGCGATTTCGATAATTAAGCTTCTCTTCGCCAAGCTTGTGTTCAAGTTTTTTATGCAAGCAGTTTTTTAGTTTCTCTACCATTCTGCGATTTCGGTTGAAGCGATAAACTATTTCTCATTATCAATCGAGTTCATTTAATATAAATTAGAAATTAATCTTAAGCATTCAAAATTTATCCAGGGGTAGTTGTCAATTTCTCATGGGGAAACGACATAACATGGAATTCCGAGCTTGCATGACACAAGATCAGAGCATACCAATTGAGGGCTGAGGCCAGTGTGTTTTAGGGTGTTTTAAAGGGCTATTTTCACGTTTCAAATCTGATTTTCTCAGAAACGGTGACGAATATCAAAAAACCCAACTGACAATCTCTTAGAAAATTAGTTATTCTGTGAAAATTTCAGAATGATTGTTTGACTTTAGCGGTCGGGAAGGTCTTTTTTCTGAAGAAAGAATTGCTTAGCTGAAAACGGCAACTTTCAACTTGTTCATTGAATATCTCGCCTTCAAAAGCATGGATCAAAAATCTATCCTGACAATGTCTAGATGATTTAGTTTGGATGCGATTAGTGCATAAAAACATATATGTTGTCGCGATAAAAATTAAGTGAAATTTATTTTTGTGGAGGTAAGTCGATTTCTATGTCGGCGCCATTTTAGTTCCCTGGTAACGTAACGAAACATGAGAGAGAAATAAAATCGGCTCATCAAGGCTGCCAAACAAGCGGTAGCTTTATTGGATTTTATGTGATGTAGTCAAACTTGTAACCGAAAATATCAAAACTTTCTTGGCCACCCGGCCACATCGAGAGTCATTTTACACATATACGAGAGAGCATGAAGAGAAATGTAATACGCACAGCGAGCGACACGGTTTTACGCTACCAACTGGCCTCAGCCCTTAAGGTGAAATGTAGCGGAATGCGAAAATCGCGTTTTTGATCAATTATTCAAAAACTAGACCGATTTTCGAAAAACCAAAAACACTTAAGTTTTCGAAATCAAATTTATCATAACTAAGTATTCTTAGAATTTTGAAATTTTGCTTTGCCGAGCCGTAATTGGTTTTTGAAATGTATAAACGGTAACTGTTCCGTTCCACGGGGATGATTTTAGAACTGAAAAGTAGTGTTTGTAGCAGAATTTCACAAAGAATCTGAAAATGCAACTCAAAATTATAAAATTTTAACTAAAACAACCGAAATTTGTAAAAGTTTACATAAACTTTTCCGCATTTTTTTTATTGCTTGCGCGCTGCTGTTTCGTATTGAGGTGGTGTGAGAAATGCACGGTGGACTCGGTGGTATTATATCGTGAGCAAAAATTACATATAAAATTATGACGCGAATAAAACGAGTTGAATACAATAAAATGGGTATTGTAAGAAATTGTTTGTTTTCTAAGTAACTGTCATTTATAATGCTAATAATGTCCAATTCTGTTGAGTTCAATGCATTGATGTTGCTGAAGCAATAAAGCCTGGCTGTGTGATATCGTATAACAGGTATTATTTTAGATTATAGCAATTTTTATAGCAAAACTATAACTTCATCATTGACAAGCTACTGAATGAAATACAAACCAAGTATTATCGTGATATAAACAATGTGATAAACATTGATAAACAACAGGCATATACATGGTTATCAAGTTGGTTAATACATATACATATAACCTCATGTTAGTCATTCATAATTACTCATGATTTATAGCTCTAGTGTAAGAGTAATCACTAACAATAACGATTGTATTAGCATATATTCAAAGTGTGAAGGATTCAAAATCCATTACGTTCAGTCTTTTTTACAAGCCAATATAACGAGAGGTAAACCCACTGCGCTCAATCATTGAAAAAAGTTCTTACCTTAAGGTGAAATGTAGCGTCATAAAATGCGCGCAAAATTTTTTCCGCTTCAGTTGAACGAACCGTCGCACAAAGCATACCAAGAAAAACGGACACATAGAAACAATAACTTTTTTCAATGATTGAGCGCAGTGGGTTTACCTCTCGTTATATTGGCTTGTAAAAAAGACTGGACGTAATGGATTTTTGAATCCTTCACACTTTGAATATATGCTAATTCAATCGTTATTGTTAGTGATTACTCTTATACTAGAGTTATAAATCATGAGTAATTATGAATGACTAACATGAGGATATATGTATAATAATATATTCCATTCTAATTGACTTTCATTATCATCTTCGAATAAGTAGAAAGTATTATTTCTATTGTGTCAATAGGATCGTAGCACTAGCCATGTAATCGAAGTTATGCTATGAGTCGACTGCGTAGTCTGTTAAAACAGAAAGGCCAAATTTCTCAAAAGGAATGTAATTCCAAGACTTCCACACCCAGACATTTTCCTGGTGTGGATTCAGTATTTTCCCAATACGGTTCCGCCACTCCTTGTCTGCGAAGTCTGTTGAAACAAATGGTCATATTCAACAATAAATGTAATACCAAGACCTTGCAAAGCATTGAACTCAACAGAATTCGACATTATTAGCATTATAAATGACAGTTACTAGGAAAATAAACGATTTCTTACAATACCCATTTTATTGTATTCAACTCGTTTTTATTTCAACACAAAACCCAATGCTGCATAAATTCGCGTCTTTATTTTATATGTAATTTTTGCTCACGATATAATGCCACCGTGCCCACCGTGCATTTCTCACACCACCTCAATACGAAACAGCAGCACGCAAGCAATAAAAAAATGCGGAAAAGTTTATGCAAACTTTTTCAAATTTCGGTTGTTTTAACTAAAGTTTTATAATTTTGAGTTGCATTTTCAGATTCTTTGTGAAATTCTGCTACAAACACTACTTTTCAGTTCTAAAATCATCCCCGTGGAACGGAACAGTAACTGTTTATACATTTCAAAAACCAATTACGGCTCGCCAAAGCAAAATTTCAAAATTCTAAGAATACTTAGATATGATAAATTTGATTTCGAAAACTTAAGTGTTTTTGGTTTTTCAAAAATTGGTCTAATTTTTGAATAATTGATCAAAAACGCGATTTTCGCATTCCGCTACATTTCACCTTAAAGCTTCAAATCGTTTTATGGCACGTTTTTGTCCTGCTGTCTAGCAACAACCTACCTCTAGCATGCTAGGAATTGGACTGAAACGATAGCTTTAATTTCGCTTCTATTTATAGATTCGCGTGCTTCCAACAGCTTCGCTTTTGCATCGATTGACCAATCAGAGCGATGCTTTCTCTTTGATACATCGCTTACTCCTTCAAAACCGTCGACTATGGCAGGGAAATCCAGTATGCTGGAGATTTTTTGCAGACAAATAGGACACTGCTAGCTATTAATCAACATTTCAATGATATACAATTCAAAATACATGGCTATGAACATTCAAATCAATACGTAGAAATATTTCCTATCAAATGATGAAATAATATTTATAATTGATACAAAACAGACTGAGATGTAAGTGTTTAAAACCTGACCACATTTCTACGTGTAGTTTGTGATTTGCACCCCTAATAAAGATGTGTTCCACATCAAAAAAAATTTTGAAATCGGATGAACCGTTTGTGTTATATTGCATGTTTAAAAAAAGTTACATGGCGGACCCTGTATTCATGCTTCACAGTGTATTTATATTTTTAAATGTAAACAAGCATATTAATGTATTTTACTTACCATCAGAGCCTGATACGGCTCGATATCTAAAACACTTTAATTTTTACATACTGAATTTTGGTAAAATTTTTACTACTCATTCGGGTCGGGTACGGGTACAGGTAATTTTTAATCGGGTACGGGTCGGGTACGGGTAAATTTTTTTATTTTTTTTTCGGGTACGGGTCGGGTACGGGTAATTTTTTTAATTTTTGATCGGGTACGGGTAAATTTTTTTGCTCATCACTCGGGTACGGGTCGGGTTCGGGTAGAAGAATTTCTATACCCGACCATCTCTACAACTTATATCCTGAGAAAATACAAATTCTGTCAGCCTTCGGTCTCAGACAACGATACTACAACCATCCGTTTAACTTGAAACACTTATTAAAATAATTGCTTCATCGTGGCATTAGTATATTCGCAACACATTTTCTATTGCGAAAAAATTATTAAATTATCTATTAGCTGCTCGTACGTACTCAACGTGGTGTTCTATAGTACTGACAGTTAAACTGATTGTTAATCTAAAAAAGTACCTGTTTTAATCCACCTAGTGGTGTAATGATGCCTTTCTCATATATAATATTGTGGTATTCTATTCAAAAATTTTCTCTGCGATTTTTGAAAGAAACCAAAGAAAGGCTTGTGCATTTACTAGTATAACATACAGAATGAAAAAGTGCTTTGATTGCGTAGGTCATTCTTAAGAAAACGAAGTGGGTTCACTATCATATGCACTTCCGGCACCGGAACCCGAAAACCGGTATAATCAAAGTCGGTTCGTACAGCCACCAATTAACATGACGTATAAACTCTACTAGTTTATATTCAAATTTTGAAGATTTTATACAATTTTGCCATCGCATTCTAAATGACGATTTAAATGTTTGTTGTATTCGAAAATATGCAGTAATTTTTGGTAGGACCATAAGACCTTTTATTTAAGCCTAAGATTGGGAATATCGGTTTTGAGCCCAGTTTACAATACTATTTACGGTTTTTGTTTCGCCAGTTTAAGTGACGGTGTACAATATTCAACACACTTTATTCTATAACCTCTGAACCGGAAGTCGGATCCAGATGAAATACAGGAATTTCGTATGGCACCGGAACAGACACGCCAGGTAAAAATTTCAAATATCTTCAGACAGGGCTGCAAAAGTCTGTATATCCGAAAAAATATCTGCAGTTTGCAAGTATATCTTTATATCTCTATTAAGTATGATAACCTAAAACTTGATTTTCAAAAGCCTGCACAGCAAAAAATGTCTGCAGCACTACGTACGGAATCTGCAGATTTACTGACAAATCTGCAGATCTGGCATCTCTGCACCGGAAGACCTTTCATTTGAATCTAAGTTTGTTGAAATCGGTCAAACCATCGCTGAGAAAAGTGAGTGAGATTCATTTTGGTATATATGACCACTTTTTCCGGTGCGTCCGGAACCGGAGACCGGGAACCAAGATAGCCGGACTCGGTTTGCTTAGTTGGCTACTGATAATGACTATCGATTTTTGTAGTTATGAGACAAGTTTAGGAATTTGTTTACGTGTTTTGTTTCGCCGGTTTGAGTGACGGTGTACAGTATTGAACACACTTTACACTATAACTCCGGAACCGGAAGTCGTATCCGGATAGAAATTCAGGAGTTCCGTATAGGACCATGAGACCTTTCATTTGAAACTAAGTTCAGCCATCTCCGAGAAAACTTAGTGAGATTATTTGACACATATATACACACACACACATATATATATATATATATATATATATATATATATATATATATATATATATATATATATATATATATATATATATATATATATATATATATATATATATATATATATATATATATATATATATATATATATATATAAGACACTTGGCTTGGGCCAACTTTTACTAGTCGGTTTTTCAAGTGATTGCATAACCTTTCTATATGAGAAAGGCAAAAACATAAAATCACGTTTGCTCCGTTGATTTCCAATAAAGTCATATTTAAATTTTCCATCTATTGGCCTGAAACAGTGGCTTGGGAAAGATGGCGCATTTCCAATTAGTCAATTGTCATATATTCGAGACCCGACTGAAAAAAACTTCATAGTAAAATTTTCCGTTTTCACTCTGGGAAGAAGACAAACAAGTTTAAATGGGTGTCAACTTGCAATTAGATTTGAAACTTGAAATACTATTCTTCCTGTAATTCCAGGCCGACGCTCGGATGCGGATAAAATTCAGTAGCAGTCTATGGAACTACGAGACTTACTTCCAATCTCAGTTTAGAAAATCGGTTTAGCCATGCCTGAGAAAATTAAGTAAATTGGATTCGTGTGGCCAACAAGTAACTTAACCTAAAAATTGAAACCAGTCACGTCAAGGGTTCCCGAGGGACTCTGGACCCTTCCGAAATCAGAAACAGAAACGAAATATTACGGGGCTGTTGATCCTGTAAATTACACCGTGAGTTAGATGTTTTAAGATCACGTATATAATCTAGTCCAACCATCTAAAACAACATGCACAAATATGTTTCCCTCATATTTGTCAATCAAAAATACTCATGGTTCATATTCATTCATTGTTAGTGTCTGTTTTATTAGCGTAAAAAACGTATTGTCAGCACTAAATCACTGAAAATATTCCGTATCTGTATCAGTTTTGCATAAAACGCTTTGTGTGATGATTCGTTCATTTCGTGTGGTTGAAATTTTGTGCGACCTATTTTGACACTAAATTTCACCTTAATCCTAGTCCAAACCAAACATTTTAGTAAACTTTATTTTGAGTTATTTGTGGTTATCTCACACTACTGAAAGTTTCTCCATAAATTGCTAGACTTATTTCCAATGGTACGGAGAAATTATTGAACAGATATTAACGATTGAGTTCTACCCATTCTTGCACAGGTTAAATTTTGAAAAGGCGCCCAAAAGTAAAATAAGTCGTATTTACGACAAAATACAACAATATTATAATTGTTTTTGTTTTAGATTTACATAGTAGGGAAAGTTCGCATAGTTTTTTGGGAATATATAAAAAGTTCTAAAAAGAACCGATTTATAGAATTCAAGAACTGGACCTGAGTTCAAGAATTAAACAGTAGGGTGCCAATACTTTAGGGACATCTCTAATGTCGTTAAACAGTATTGCTCATAAGTTTGAAAACCTCAAAAAAAGGTCCTATGCAAAATTTGAGCTAAATCGGATATGGGTAAGGGGTGCCACCCGGCGGTTAAAGTTTGAAAATTTTCGATCTTGAAAATTGAATGAAATTTTTCATCAATTCAGTCGATACAATCAATTCACAACATTATCCTCTTCACTACATTACTCCCTTCAACTCTACAGTAAGTCATATTCACGACAAAAGTACAAATGATATGTTTATCGATCGATGTGCAACTGCTATAAAGACAGTTTTCACATAAACAATACGTTTACTTAGCCTTGCAATTAAGCCAACACTTTCCCACTGTTATTGAATCAAAGAAAACATTTTAAAATGCTCTCGCATATATTCAGAAGACTTCGGTTGAATAATTCAACACTCTCGCAAAGCTAGCTATGGAAAGGGTGTTTGTCTTGCAATAGAATGGTGTGAAAGAAAGTCACTAAATATATAACAGTTTTTATACGTCGATACTATTTAGCAGTGCAGGATAATTGTTTCTACTGGTACCAAAAGATCGGGACTTGTTTTTGTTGGACCTGCGTCTTCTTCTTTGAAACCCTGATTCCGGTCAGTAGATGCTATATTTAAATGTTACAGTATTGGAAATCAACAGTACAATCTTGATTTAATATGTTTCTTATTTAAATAAGTAGTCGATACTATTCTATTATCCTAGGATAAAGACTCGCAATTGGAAATCTTTTATCACTTAGATTATATTTCACACCAGTTAATAGGTGATTTATGAAAAAAATTTATGAAATAAAATTTATTGAAGAAGGCCAGAATTGATAGAAAACGATCATGTTTACCATCACAACGATCACTTGAAAAACAGCAATAACTTTAGCCACTTTGAGACAGTCAGGGTGAAGGGCCGGTAGAGTTGAGAGAGTATTAGAACATTCGCAAAAACATCACCAGGGCCCTTGCTCTTTCTATTGTCCAAACTTTGTAACAATAGAATCACTACTAATAATCTGTTGTTGTACCGTTGAATTCCACTAGGTCACGTCATTACACTGCACAGTGGTCCAGGAAGCAAAATTAGCAGGAAACAATTGTTTACGCTTTTATTATTGGGCTTAGAGATTTGAAGGCACACTAGTTGCAATTAATAAACTGCGTTTTTCGGCTATAGTGGTTTTAGGGTGGTCCTAAAGCAAACTATGAATTAAAAAATTATTTCAAAATCTGGATGAGATAGAACAATGCATCCTTCCACAATAATTTAGAATAATCATTTTAAGGCAACTTTGTCGAAAATATTGGTTGTGTATCTTTAACCGTTTTTACATTAGAACGGTTTACATATCCTAAGTTAGGGTGCTTCTTAAAAAAACAGTTTTTATTCAATAACTTTTTCATTTGAATTTTCTCAATAAAGTAATGTTCTAAGAAATTCAGGAGCCGAAAAAGGCGCAACTTTTGGTGGAAGAAGATTTTTTTTATACTACCTGGTTCAACAGTTATGAAAGATTTTAACAAAAAATACGCCTTTTTTAAATAACGGTTTCCAAAAATTTCGATTGCATGTGATAGCTTATACATTTTTATATAATATGAGAAAAATTTGGAAAACAGTTATTTTTCTATCTCATTTAAATCAAAATTCCGTGCAAGTATTTTTGTACTTTATCATATAACATCTAGCTTAGTAATATACTAAGGAGTGTTAGAAAAAGGATATTTCATGACAAATATTTGCAATCTATTCTTTGGACATTTGTCGTACGTATAATAAGATGTAACTTTTAAACTTTTTATCTTTCTCATAAAGAAAGAAAGTTTTACAATCACTGTGAAAACTGATTTTTGAACAGAGGTCCATAGAGCCGAATATCATATACCAATCAAAAGTGTTTGTGTTTGTCACACTCAGTTTCAATGGGGATCTCAGAGAAATCTCCTAAATTTCATTTAATTTATATGCAATTACATGGTGAAAAGCGCCAACAAATCAATTTCCAAGTGTTTCTTATAAGTGGATAATTAACAGCAAAATGGAGATCGATGTGGTGTCTTTCGGAATATATACGAACAGTACACATGAACTATACAACAAGTTGTATGGTTGGTACGCTTTGTCACCAACTGTACACAAATTAATCGTGCATGGAGTCGCTATTGTACAATATGCAATTCTTCCAATTGGAATGTTCTCAGAAGAAGCAGCAGAAACGAGAAACAAATGCATTCGAAGATTTAGGGAAAATAATACAAGAAAACTCAACAGGCAGGTCAATTTAGAAGATCTGTTCTTAAGGCTTCTAATGACTTCCGATCCCATCATTTCTCTGAAAAACAAAACAAACAAAAATACTAACAAAGTTTTCCTTCCAGAAAATACACGGCATCTAATATTGTAATATGATACTCGTTAATATACATATTGTTCAAATTAATTTTACTAAGTAGTTTTGGAAAATCCCCTTCCTTTCCATGGCCACTTATAAGAAACACTTGGAAATTGATTTGTTGGCGCTTTTCACCATGTAATTGCATATAAATTAAATGAAATTTAGGAGATTTCTCTGAGATCCCCATTGAAACTGAGTGTGACAAACACAAACACTTTTGATTGGTATATGATATTCGGCTCTATGGACCTCTGTTCAAAAATCAGTTTTCACAGTGATTGTAAAACTTTCTTTCTTTATGAGAAAGATAAAAAGTTTAAAAGTTACATCTTATTATACGTACGACAAATGTCCAAAGAATAGATTGCAAATATTTGTCATGAAATATCCTTTTTCTAACACTCCTTAGTATATTTACTAAGCTAGATGTTATATGATAAAGTACAAAAATACTTGCACGGAATTTTGATTTAAAAGAGATAGAAAAATAACTGTTTTCCAAATTTTTCTCATATTATATAAAAATGTATAAGCTATCACATGCAATCGAAATTTTTGGAAACCGTTATTTAAAAAAGGCGTATTTTTTGTTAAAATCTTTCATAACTGTTGAACCAGGTAGTATAAAAAAAATCTTCTTCCACCAAAAGTTGCGCCTTTTTAGGCTCCTGAATTTCTTAGAACATTACTTTATTGAGAAAATTCAAATGAAAAAGTTATTGAATAAAAACTGTTTTTTTAAGAAGCACCCTAACTTAGGATATGTAAACCGTTCTAATGTAAAAACGGTTAAAGATACACAACCAATATCTTCGACAAAGTTGCCTTAAATTGATTATTCTAAATTATTGTGGAAGGATGCATTGTTCTATCTCATCCAGATTTTGAGATAATTTTTTAATTCATAGTTTGCTTTAGGACCACCCTAAAACCACTATGGCCTAAAAACGCAGTTTATTAATTGCAACTAATATGCCGAAGACTTCAAATCTCTAAGCCCAATAATAAAAGCGTAAACAATTGTTTCCTGCTAATTTTGCTTCCTGGACCACTGTGCACTGTCACAAAGTCACTATTTTCACAGTCACTATTTTTCCGAAAGTGTATCAAACGTTATAATACAGATACGTGTGAGATGATATTTACATTTTTCTTCAGTGTATCGGGTTTATAAGTTTATTGAAAGAATGCTGCAGTGAAGTTCCTTTTATACAAACGTAAGTAGGTAGAAAGGTAAGTAGGTAAACCACAAAAGGAAAAAAAAATTGAAAAGGAAAAGAGAGGTAACAGAAAACTGGAAGAGTTAAGTGTTTTCTATGTTTGTTTTTATCTTGGATATGGGTCAGTTACTAGCCAAGAAGATCTATTCCCTTGGTCTCGGTTTAATAAAGAGATGGAGTTATTTTTGAATATTTCTAAACTCTCTGCTGAATCTAATTTCCATGGATTGGAAATTTGTCTTAAGATTTTTATGTCATTAGTAGTGAGTTCATGAGCTTCAAAAAAGGCATGTTCTGCTACTTTTGACTTGAAGTGATGTGGTAGTCCCTTTTCCAATTATTTAGATGCTTTGGCTATCTCTGAGATATGTGCCTTGAAACTAGTGTTCTCTTTGTTTGACCGATGTATATTTTATCGCAATGAGGACCCGAGATTTTGTATACGCCAGACTTTTTCAAATTCTCTGTAGGATCTTTTGTAGAACCTAGTAAAGTATTCAATTGGTAGTTCATACTGCTGAACACTAAATCTAAACCAATTTTTTTTAGTTTTGATTTTAGTGGGTGTGAAATATTTCGATTGAAGTACACCGATATCCTTTTAAAATTTTCAGAAGGGGGGTCAAAGTTGTAAGTGATTGTTTTTTCAATAGTCTTAATTTTCATCGAAGATGGTTTGAATTGTATGCTCTGGATATCCATTGATCTTTCCAATTTCGAAAATAAAGTTTTTCTCTTTTATCGCAGCATCTTTTCTAAGAGGTAAGGATAGCATTCTGTGAATCATATGGTGGAATGCTGCCATTTTGTGTTGATGGGAATGAATAGAAGTATTTGGTATGACACGGTCCATATTGGTTGGTTATAGTAGAATCACTTCGAAAGAAGATGACGGACGTCTATTCTATACAATTACTAACACGACGAGCATTATCTGTGGGACAAAATAGCTAATTATTGGCCGATATTAGAGAAGAATTTATTGAATTTTTCACATACTTCAGAGTTTACATTAATTATATTGGTATTGTGAATTAAATTCATCTTGTCACGTTTGGCCTTTCTCATATAGAAAGGCTATGCAATCAACGTGAAAACCGACTTTTTAACCCAGGCCCGGTCATATACCATTCGACTTAGCGCGACGAATTGAGCAAATGTCTGTGTGTATGTGGTTTTCATAATATTCTTTTTGCTTTCCTCATATAGAAAAGTTAAACAATCACTGTGAAAAACGGCCTTTGAAACGAGGCCTGGAGGGCCGAGTGTCATGTAGCATCCGACTCAGTTCGTCGAGTACACAAAATTTCTGTGGGTGTATGTGCGTATGTGTGCATGCAACGTTTTTTTGCACTAACTTTTCTCGGAGATGGCTGGATCGATTTTCACAAAAGTATGTCAAAAATGGTATACCGTCACTTGGAGCGGCGAAACTAAACATTCCAAACTGGCCTCAAAACTACTTCAATCTGTAGTCATTATCAGTAGATGGCGAAACAAACCGACTCCGGTTATCCTCGTTTTCGATTTCCGATTCCGGAGACACCAGAAATAGTGATCATATTTTCCCAAATGAATCTCACTTACTTTTCTCAGTGATGGTTAGACCGATTTTCACAAACCTAGGCTCAAATAAAAGGTCCTGTTCTCCCATAAAAAATTCCTAAAATTAATCCAGATCCGACTTCTAGTTCCAGAAACAAAGGGTAAAGTGTATTAAAAATTTTATACCATCACATGATCGACCTCAAAACTACTTCAATTGATAATTTTTATCAACAGACGGTCAAACAAACCGATTTCGGTTATTCTTTCTGTACCACAGTATTAGGGTAACAGAGGTATTTTGGCCCACTTGAGGATTGATTTTATTTTTTCCCACTTTGTAAAAATATCCACCAAATGCTGTAATATCTTTGAAAAATTCTTCCGCAATAGGTAATTTAATTAGCTTCAAATTGATGCAAATTGGTTACTTAAATCCATAAAGTTTGTTGGGTGGGCCAAAATATATGAAGTGGCCAAAATACCTCTGTTACCCTATATATGATAGTATGATTGATATGAGAAAGACATCATAACACTACTATGTGGATTAAACAGGTTTCTACTATCCCTTTATCATGCAAAAGTGCGTTTGCTTTTTCTATATAAAAATAGAATTGCTGGAGAAACAAACTTTTGATCGGAGCTCCGGAGACCCCTCGTGTTATATAGCAATCGACTCAGTTCGACGAAATCTGAAAATATCACTAACCACCCTGTAATTCCGAAACCGGAAGTAAAATTTAACAAAAATTCAGAAACTTTGTATAAGACTACAGGACCTTTCATTTGAATTTTTTGTTATAATCGGTTCAGCCGTTTCAGAGAAAATTAAAGCAAGTACGTAACTGAAATAAATGACGATGGATAGCCAGTTGAAACGCTTCTGGTGAAATAAAGACGATACATACTTGTTTTTCATATTGCCATTTCCATTCTCATCCAACTAACGGCATTCACAAACAGTGATTTTGTTCACTTAATTGTTTGTGAGAAAATGAACAGTTAGTTAAATCAATAATATTCTAGTTGTTAAAACCAGTTTATTGTTGCAAAATGTTTTTCTTATGTACATACATGTTCAAGGGTGATAACATCTGGGTGATATTATATATTCACAAATATAATTACATGGAAATGTTCTAGCTGAAAGCGGCTTCCTGTGATGGTATTGGGTTTGTGGTTACAATGCAATCGTTTTTTGCTGAGTATATCATTAAATCATTATTCGTTTACATACAAGACATATTACTTCAACCTTACCGATATCAGGTACGTATATGCTACGCATGTCAGGATTTCATTAAACAATGGCTTTCGTGGCATCACAAAACGGATTATTTGAATTTCATCATTCGGAATAACTAGTGCATTCATTCCACTACTTCGAGTTTAAATAGAATGGAGAAGTTTAAACAAACGAGATTGTTTCAGAGAACACGCGCTAATATAACAAACAATCAAGAAGTGTACGACGAATTGGTAGCAGAGAACAATAAGTTATGGTACTATGGCTTCGGAATGAATTTTATGGACTCCAAGTTCTCGTTCTGTAATCCGAGGTTTCTTTTTATGGTTACTGTGACAGCTGCTTTCTTTTACGCGGATATTGAATCAGTGATTTTAGCAGATGACTTGGCTGGATTGGCTTACAATTTAGCCGTATTCGGAGTTGGAGTTTTGGCATTGGGCAAGTTCTATGTATACCTGTTCCGACGAAAAGACTTAAGAGTTTTGACCCGAAAAGCTAGTGCCTTTTTTTCAAAGCATAAGAAAATCTATCGACTGAATGAGATAATGCAGAATGGATTGGCGTTAACCTTGCTTATCAAGAAATTCCTTTGTGTTTTATATTTATCAGTGACAGTCTTTATGAATTCGTTCGGTCCATTGGTGTCTGTATACAAAGGAGATCTTACACTTCTGTTCGGATTTAAATTTTCCTTTATCGATGACTCTCATTGGCAGGGATTTATGCTAACATACATTTTTCAATCTATTACTGTTTTTTATACGGGAGCAAGTGTGTATCTCAATGACTACGTCATAGTCTTTACTTTCATGAGTGCTTTGTCCATGTTTGAGTGCATGATATCCGATTTAAAGGAACTAACCAGACTGTCGCATTTGGAAAAATCATCGAAAAACCAAAAGGAAATTGAGAATCTCATGAATTCGTTGATTCAACAACATCAAGATATTCTGGAGTATATTCAAATTTAATAATTTTCCAATGATTTCGCAAAATAATTAACGATGGGTATTACAGATATTTGGACTTAGCCAACAACGTATTCACTTGGTACTTTTTGATGAGTCTATTTTGTTTGGTTAGTGCTATCTCATTTCTACTTATATCATTGATTTGGGTAGGTAAATACATTTGATCGCTCGGGTTTCTATAAATAACATTACCTTACAGATTCGTTGGTATCCTGCATTAATAGTGTGTCCTGCACTGTCTTGTCAATTGTTAATCCTTTGTGTCTTAGG
The DNA here is from genome assembly GCF_030247185.1 of Malaya genurostris. Lineage (NCBI taxonomy): Eukaryota > Metazoa > Arthropoda > Insecta > Diptera > Culicidae > Malaya > Malaya genurostris. The sequence goes on along the minus strand of NC_080572.1, from coordinate 56,245,684 downwards.
ATCTTTGCTGGAGGCAAAGGTTAATATAATAGCTTTGTGAAAATTATAATTGATAATGTAAAGAGTTTTTTTTTCCAGAGCGAAGAGTTGACTGTTGAGATTTACAACACTAATTGGTATGATTTAGAAGACCCGATAAAAAAATCTTTAAAGTTGCTGCTGCTTATGTCACAGAATACTGCTCAAATATCTTATCGATTCGGGGCAATGAACATCGAATCTTATGTTGATGTATAAGAAGCGAAATATTATTCTAAAATTGTACTCGCTTATAAACGTGTTACTTCCATTTCAGACCCATAAAAGAATATATGGTTATTGCACAATGATGATCTCAATGCAGAACTAATTCAATTGCTCTGATGGTATTATAAAATCAAGAAAATTTCAATCTGCTTCAATAGTTTAATAATAATCACTATGCACTGTTTTATTAAATACAACTACTGTACTGTTTTATTAAATACAATCAAATAGATTCACGTTTATTTTAGACATTAAATACAATAAAAATTAATTTGTTCGACTTTTTTTCTTCATTTTAATTTGGGTGTACATTCAAATCGTTTTCTGTGGTTTATATAGTTTTAATTAGGGCTTGGAAACTTATACGCAAGAGCATTTCAATTCAGTGCAATTATGGATCCACGAAGTACATTTGAAACATTTGTATTTTGGGATAAACCGAATGTTGCGCCGCAACAGCCATTTTTCTCAAGTAGGGGAATGTAGTCTAGGTTGGACCACTTTTTGAATTTGCCCTGTATCTTTTGTTCATATTGAAATATTTTCAATATTGATTTGAAAGTTTGGACCGTCATAACAAACTTCTAGTTAGGGTGAGTTGCTACGCATTATAAAAAACCCTTCTTAATCTACCTAGTGGTGTGATAATGCAAATTTAAAACAGTTTCATAAAAATATTTTTTATCTTTTTATAAAATAATTTGTGACACAAATTTGGGCTCAATTTTGACACCAATTAATTCAGATTGATTCGAGTAGTTCACAAAAGCATGCTTCAGTGTTTATGTCACATACTCGGTATCGTTTTTCAATCAAACGCTTGGCATTTACGTTGCCTATTTATATGAGAAGAGTGATGCTAATCTAAAAACCCTTCTTAATCCACCTAGTGGTGTGATAATGCCTTTCTCTTCTTTCATAACAGTCTCATGAAAATATGTTTCATACTTTTATTAAATAATTTTGGATACTAATTTTGACACCAATTGATTCAGATTGATTCGAGTAGTTCACAAAAGCATGCTTCAGTGTTTATGTCACACAGTCAGCATCATTTTTCCAAACTAGTGCTTGACATTTGCGTTGCCTATTTGTATGAGAACAGTGATGCTAATCTAAAAAAAGCCTTCTTAGTCCACTTAGTGAAATTTTCATATATCTTGAAAAATCACCATATGGGGGAGTACATGAAATTTTCGAAATCGAAAAAAAATTTTTGATGCCAAAAGGCTTAGAATTGCATGAAACGTCGAGATTTAGTGACATCTCGAAAAAAAAAATTTTTGAAAAAATCGACTTTTTGGGACTTAGAAAAAATATGAAAATTTCCCAGAAAGTTGATTTTTTCAAAAAAAATTTTTTTTGAGATGACACTAAATTTCGATGTTTTATGCACTTTTAAGAGTTTTGGCATCAAAAAAAATTTTCGATTTTGGAAATTTCATGTACTCTCCCCTATGGTGCTTTTTAAAGATCGAAAATTGTCAAACCTTTACCACCGGGCAGCACCCCTTAAGCATGTCCGATTTAGGTCAAATTTTGCATGAAGGCTTTTTTCGAGGTGCTTAAACTTTTGAGCACTAGAACTTTACGAAAATAGAGTTGATCCCAAAATTTTGGCACCCTTATATATATAAGAGCGGTAAAAATCAACGTGTTTTGTCGGTTACGTCACTTATACCATCATATATCTGGAACCAAAAGTCACAACCATTTGATCTTCGAACTTGATCAACGGCCCGACAGTAGCTTTCAAACGAGCCCAAGTTTGTTAAAATCGGATCAGCCATCTCTGAGAAAATTGAGCGCGTTCAAATACAACGCTTTTTGTCGGTTACGTCACTTATACAATCATATCTCCGGACCCAAAACTCACCGCCATTTGATCTTCGAACTTGATCAATGGTCCGACAGTAGCTTTCAAACGAGCCCAAGTTTGTTAAAATCGGTTCAGCCATCTCTGAGAAAATTGAGCGCGTTCAAATACAACGCTTTTTATCGGTTACGTCACTTATACAATCATATCTCCGGAACCAAAAGTCACAGCCATTTTATCTTCGAACTTGATCAATGCCCCGATAGTAGCTTTCAAACGAGCCCAAGTTGGTAAAATCGGTTGAGCCATCTCTGAGAAAATTGAGCGCGTTCAAATATCTTCGAAAAGTGCACACACATACACACACACGTACACACACACATACACGCACACATACACACACACATACACACACACACACACACAGACATTTTCCGATCTCGTCGAGCTGAGTCGAATGGTAATAACACTATGGGTCTCCGAGGCTCCGTTCGAAAGTCGGTTTTTCCAGCAATTCTAATACCTTTCTATAGAGAAAGGCAAAAATTGAAAAAATCAACTTTCTGGGACTTTGATATTTTTTCTAAGTCCCAAAAAGTCGATTTTTTCAAAAAATTTTTTTTCGAGATTACACTAAATCTCAACGTTTCATGCAATTCTAAGCCTTTTGGCATCAAAAATTTTTTTTCGATTTCGAAAATTTCATGTACTCCCCCCTATGGTGATTTTTCAAGATATATGAAAATTTCACTAAGTGGACTAAGAAGGCTTTTTTAGATTAGCATCACTGATTACAAATAGGCAACGCAAATGTCAAGCACTAGTTTGGAAAAATGATGCTGACTGTGTGACATAAACACTGAAGCATGCTTTTGTGAACTACTCGAATCAATCTGAATCAATTGTTGTCAAAATTAGTGTCCAAAATTATTTAATAAAAGTATGAAACATATTTTCATGAGACTGTTATGAAAGAAGAGAAAGGCATTATCACACCACTAGGTGGATTAAGAAGGGTTTTTTTTTTAGATGACACTAAATTTCGATTTTTTATGCAGTTTTAAGAGTTTTGGCATCAAAAAAAATTTTCGATTCTGGAAATTTCATGCACTCCCCTATGGTGCTTTTTCAAGATCGAAAATTGTCAAACCTTTACCACCGGGCAACAACCCTTACGCATGTCCGATTTAGCTCAAATTTAGCATGAAGGCTTTTTTCGAGGTGCTTAAACTTTTGAGTACTAGAGCTTAACGAAAATAGAGGTGATCCCAAAATTTTGGCACACTTATATATATATATATATATATATATATATATATATATATATATATATATATATATATATATATATATATATATATATATATATATATATATATATATATATATATATATATATATATATATATATGGGCGGGTTAAAATCAACGTGTTTTGTCGGTTACGTCACTTATACAATCATATCTCCGGAACCAAAAGTCACAGCTATTTGGTCTTCGAACTTGATCAATGGCCCGACAGTAGCTTTCAAACGAGCCCAAGTTTGTTAAAATCGGATCAACCATCTCTGAGAAAATTGAGCGCGTTCAAATACAAATACAACGCTTTTTGTCGGTTACGTCACTTATACAATCATATCTCCGGAACCAAAAGTCAGAGCCATTTGATCTTCGAACTTGATCAATGGTCCGACAGTAGCTTTCAAACGAGTCCAAGTTTGTTAAAATCGGTTGAGCCATCTCTGAGAAAATTGAGCGCGTTCAAGTATCTTCGAAAAGTGCACACACACACACACACACACACACACACACACACACACACACACACACACACACACACACACACACACACACACACACACACACACACACACACACACACACACACACACACACACACACACACACACACACACACACACACACACACACAGACATTTTCCGATCTCGACGAACTGAGTCGAATGGTATATAACACTATGGGTCTCCGAGGCTCCGTTCGGTTTTTCCAGAAATTCTAATACCTTTCTATAGAGAAAGGCAAAAACACTTCTTAGTCCACTTAGTGGAATTTTCATAGATCTTGAAAAATCACCAAAGGGTGGGGAGAGGTGGGGGGCTACATGAAATTTCCAAAATCGAAAAATAATTTTTGATGCCAGAAAGCTTAGAATTGCATGAAACGTCGAGATTTAGTGTCCTCGACTTTTTGGGACTTTTTTTAAGATGACACTAAATCTCGACGTTTCATGAAGTTTTGAGCCTTTTGGAATCAAAAAAATTTTTCGAGTTTGGAAATTTCATGTACTCCCTATGGTGCTTTTTCAAGATCGAAAATTTTCAAACCTTTACCGCCGGTCAGCACCCACACACACCCACCCACACAAACACACAGACATTTTCCGATCTCATCGAACTGAGTCGAATGATATAACATGACATTATGGGTCTTCGAGGCTTCGTTCGAATGTCGGGTTTTCCAGCAATTCTAATACCTTACCTAGGCAAAAAGGTAATCACAAAACAAAAAAAAAAGTAGTCTAGGTTGGACCACTAGTGATTCTGAACGAAATATGCACTAAAATAATTTTAAATGAACAAATATGGAACAATTATTTGTTATTTAAATTGAACATCAAACAGTTTTAATAGACTATCAAGGAGAATTTTAGGAACATCGGTTCCGAACAACTGATACAGAAATCTTGATCCTCATTATCATCAGAAGAGGTTTGTTTTTACGTTTTCGGTGGACAATCTCGTTTGGCAGGTGCATTCGTATGGGATTTTCTCACGTCCGATATTTGACGTTTTTGAGGCGTCGCGCTTTTAATGTTTTTCACGCAACTCGGCACGGCTCTCTGGAGAAGTTGAAACGGTGCTTTTCATCGGACGGCGTCCCCGATCAGTTTTAACCGTTGGCGCGGTCGCTTGCAGAGGGCCGACCAATGACATAATCATAGAAAAGGTAGAATCATGAGACGAAGACGTCGAAGGCAGAGAAGAACTTGCTACTTCTTCGTGCGTATCAGTAGAACTAGCTGCTTTCCCGTTAAGGTCAACTTTGTGGGTATTCGAAACTGTAATACGGTGTTGCGAATCCTATTCTGTAATAATTTGCTCATTTTCTCCACTATACAATCCGTCAAAATATCAGGATTGTATGGGCAAGTGCCCGCAGCGAGAAATCCAGCTTTCACATTGTACCGCCCTGCAACAGCTCATATGGGTTCGTTTTCCAACATTACAAACTCGATAGCCCGAGAAACGTCATTCACATTAAATTTACCCTTTTCAGATGTACGCTAATGGCTGAAAACAAGCAAAACGGTCTCAAGACTGCTATCACACTAAACGAAAAAAAAAGTTATGTGACCCAACCCTGACTAGAAGAGGGTCCCAACCTAAACATACGTTTTTTTCTAATTGCCAAACACTACATGCGAACAGGTTAAAGAATTAATATTTTATCTTGAAGAACTTGTTAATGGTTAACCACATAATGGAAATATATACTTATTTTGGAGGTGACAACACTTTTGTTCCAGCTTTGAGCTGTTTTTCACGGTTATCCCGAAACTTTTGAGACTGCCGAAAACAAGACAAATGCACAAAACATCCTCCATAACAAACAAAGTACTGAAAAGTTGGCTATCATTGAAAATAATACTTCCGTGATATAATGAGTAGAAGCAATATAAAATTATACCGTTGATAGTCAATGAGCAATCCCAAACATTAATATTGGTAATAAATGTTCATTTTATGTGAAAAAGATGGGATGGCACACTTGCCCCATTTCACTCTACTTATTTATTCTTCATTTTACTACATTGAACAGTATCGTACACTGTTAATTGAATGATATGTGTAGTGTCGGACGGTGAGTGTAAGTTTACACTACAGAGCTGTCAACACAAACACGATTTTCGGTTTTGATTTTGCTTGTACTCAAAACGAGCACGACCATTGATGTACGAAAACAAAAACCGAACCGTAGCGTGATGTATGCGGTAAACGATTGAATTTTATGTCTCGAGCTATACACAACTGGCTACTGATCCAAACACGATGTGCAGCATACGAGAACATGTGTTGAGAGTTGGATTAAAATGACATCGACTCTAAGATCGGCCGCCCATGGCTACTCCGGTGGATGGGAATACAAACGAGACAGTGTTCTAAGAATCTGATGTAATGTGTTGATGTTCAAACACATCAAATCACAACTCACAAATTGTCTCTCGGTAGGATCTAATATTTGCTTTGCGCTCAGCGCTCATCTGCTTATTGCTGATTGATACTACGATGTTGAGACGATGTTTTCTCTATTCAAATGGTTGGCCAGTTACTCAACTCACTCAGTGATGCTACTGAAACCGATTAGCAGGTGAACTGAGCTCACAGATGATGAAGTACAACTATGATGATTGCCAGCCTTGGCCACTACTGCCAAATTTAAAACTTCTATATTTGAATCACGAGTAAAATGCTGCGGTGGCTGCCAGTTTTTTGCCTTTCTCTATAGAAATCTTCTAAATGTTTTGATGCAACTATTTAAATAGCAAGTGAAAGGCATTCTCACACCGCTAAGTAAATTAAGAAAAGATTTTTAATTTTGTTTATCTACGAATCATCCTACGGATGAATGCAAATATGCATTTGGAATGAAATGTCAGTGCCTGACGAGTTTAAAACGAAACGAAAAGAACAGTAAAAACGGTTATGTGCCCTAAGCGCAAACATAGGCTAACCCCTAAAGGATGAAATTCATGTTATCATAACATTGAAATCATCGATAGTATTAAAGGTGAAAGGACGAAAAGGTGCGAGGACGAAATGAGCTCACCACCACTTGGTAAACACTAAGAAAATTGATTCCACTTACAGTGAAAATATTGAACTCACTATCATCTCGCCAAATAGTTTTTCCTCAAAATACAATGAAGCTATCTATCACTTGCCTTGCATTAGAATGCCGGACCAATTTAACGCCCCCATCTGGCGTACCAATTGCGATTTGGAAGTGCTCCAATTTTCAATGATTCTTATATCAGCAATAAATATTCATTATTGCCTTCCGACAACTTTTCGAAATTGAAACCCCATTATAGAGCCAATTCGCATCGACCGGTGTCAGCCTTTTAGCTCTAACCAAGGTGAAAACGTGGAGCGTTAAATATTTATCAACTTCGGAATCGACTTAACACGCTTTGATGCTTCACTGTCGCAGCCCCCGAAGCGAGCCACTCGATCCAAATCGAGTATAGCCCACAGAAGGAAAAAAAACAGGTGGGTTTGTACGGGTCTCCAGCGCCGAAAGAAAATCTAGAAAACCAACAATATCATCAGTATCATCACCATCACAACCGTTCCGGTTACACTTCAATGACGGAACCAAGATACCGGAGTGGGGTGTGCTATCAAAGCCTTTTTATTATACATTCGCATTTTTATTTGTGCCTTCTATTGGATTCAATTCAATCGTTGAAAAATAATTTCAGACCAAGACTATTCGTCTTTTTTCGGCCCGTTCCCCGGAGAAACCTCCTTGACGAACAACCGGGTGTGAGTTATTTTTCTGTTTCACTGATGATGAGACATGAACATCGGCAGAGATTAAGCTGACAATCAAAATCCATAATTGAATTCATCTTTCAATGAGATTATCAAAATAGCACTCAACTAAGAACAAGCAACGAAATTTCACCACGAAATTTGGGCAACTCAACACGTCCCTACTGTCTGTACAAACATCGTTTGTTCATAACACTCACTCGCAAATCATGTTCACGCTGTAATTTGTATTATCATATTTTCCACTAAATTTTCATTTGCATCCACATATGAGTGCCAGTGTCGGACAAATTGTGCAAGCGAATAGTTCTCGATCCAGGGCCTTCGCCAGCCATTGCTAATCGAGTTATACGACCTGTGGGAAAAGGCAATTTTCTCTTACAGTCAGCCAATGGCCATGTGTTCTAAAGTTACCATCGATCCGCCATGAATAAATAATAGAATATACATACATGACGTGATAAAATTGCACCTGTTATTTATGTTTGTGTTTAGTTAAATAATTTGTTTTGTCGTGTGATTAATTAATTCCATCCAATAAGCCTTCGACAGATCGTTGAATTGGTCAACCACATAAACCGACACCATGGTATAATTATATTAAACCAGAATGTGATTGTTTTAAACTGGATTGTGATTATTGCGAACCGAGCGTGGGTAAAATCAAACCAGAATTTTTATTGACACACATCACCTCGCAATCACGAATTTGTTTTTAAATTTATTGAAATTATGATATTCCGGTTTCTCCCTTCCCAGCAGGAAAATTTGTATGCATATTTGCTATGCAATGCTTAGTCTGTAGAGCTCCACCCCAAAATCAGAGTGGCGAAAGACTAAAGGGTGTATTCGATAAAAATGGCACTCACATATTTACTTACCAAAATTAAAATGGCTATTCCCCGGTGAACGACCGACCGAAATATATGATATAGAAAAGCGACTATTGGAATTTGTCAAAAATTTCTCGGAATGAAAAACTAAAGTGCTGTGGACAGAAGTAAGCCACAGACAGACCCGTGCACACTGGTTATCATATTTTGATACAAGCCCACTTTTCATTCGGAGGCAGGTAAACATGCAAAACAGAGATGAACAGTCCATTCGCGAACGGCTCAAAAGAACTAGTTCTTCTAGAAGAATGAATTTTCTATTCTTTTCAATGGAAATGGAAGTAGGGTAAGTGTTATAATATGCCTCCTTTGAGAAACATTGAGCTATTCCTAAATGTACTGATATATTTTCTTCGAGAATTTATGTATTTCTTTGTAATACGCCTGAGGAACATAATTTTCAATGATTTCGTTAGAAGTGATGAGAATTGATTGATACAAACACATTTTCCAAATCTACCAAATTCTCAGTTTTGTTGCTTGCCGTAGGCATAATGCTCCAGCAACCGTATAATATGCCCCACAACAAATCAGTGGTATGCCCCACAACAATGATGCAATATGCCTCTTGAAATGTTGGTATAGAAGAAAAGCAGATAAAGAAGATATTCTTTGCATCAGAAATCAATAGCATTATCAATTAATTACAAATGGAAACCAACATTTTTGATGCTCCCAACGCTACTTTTTGTTTTAATAACCGACAACTGCTAAACTTGCGTAGCAGAAAGATTGTACGAAAAGATAGTGTTAGTGATAAAATTTTTGTTTAGAAAAGTCTTGAATACCTAAAAAAGGAAGGGGACGTTTTGGCCAGCAGGGGCGCTTTATAGTACTTTCCCCTAATGGAGTTTTTTGAGAGAGTGTGCGCAGCAACTGCGTATATTGGTACAAATACATACCAAAAAGTACTCACTATTATTGCATTTGTTTACAACGAATTATATATGATATAATATTCGGAATTCAGAGTGATTTTTGCCCATTATTAATATTGCATTTCGACGTGAATACGTATTACTCTAAGACAAGACCTGACAACTGGCTTCTTATTCTTCCTTCCGAATCATCCTTCTCGTCATTTTCGCCCTGTGGAATAAAAACCAACGTATCGGCTACAGTGTAGCCATGTTTACAGATTTTTTTAATAACTATGCTAGGAAAAAAATATTACATTTAAATTTTTAGACTTTAGGTTTTTGATTTGAAATAAACATAAATCATGTTTTGGTGAATGCATTTTTTTATTATATATTAATGCTTAAAACAATTAATTGAGCTTTGATGACAAAACACGAAATATCTTATGTTGAAAAAAATTGAATCCATTGCTGACGTATTACCGGATCTTTTGCAAACCGGAAAAAATTAGGTTTGGATAGAAATGCTTAATGCGACCACAGTGTGGAACACAACAGTTCATTCTTCTCGTAAAACTAAACGCACTTTCGAGTTTACACTAATTTAACAAATCTTTTTTGGTTACACTTTAATTCACTAAACAGAAAAACGGCTTGATGTCTATTTTAAATACACAGTCTTGCCACTATAAACATTTATTACCAATGAGATTAAAAAAAAGTGAAACATTTTCCGAAAGTTCTCATTTTCATTGGTGAGCTAAAATTATACATTTTAATAAATTTGTTTTCTGATTTTCTTTATACTTGGCATCATTGCTCGCGTACCCTGCAAAAGTTTTTTCTTTTCACAATGTGCAGGTGGAAACATCAAAATCAGCCAATCAGAAACTGGTCCATTTTGGAACGAAAGCAGCCCCCCCAGATGTCAGGTCTTGTCTTAGGTATTACTATACTATGTTGGGCACCTGTTTTAAAATTCGCCCTGTGGAGAAATGGGTAGAACTTAATCGTGAATATCTAAAGTAAACCGAACAACATATGCATGCTATCAGGAATATGATCAGCAATTTGTGATTAAATTTTCAACAGTGTGAGCATGGATGGCTTTTATCGTATCAAAGAACGTTCACTGGCAACTCTTCAACGATTGAATCAGTGCCATCAAAGAGAGTTGGAAATCATCGCAACAACAAAAACCCGGCATGGCTCATTTAACATAGAATCGACACCAGTGCGACCTAGTATGAGAATCATCAAGTTGAATCATCGATTCGATTTTCTGCGATAATTGTCAACTTGCGATTCTCTCTTGGGAAATTCCACACAGCAACGATCATTATCAGACTGTAATTTTATTAAGGGCCGTGAAATATGAAGTGGAGCGAAGGAATGTAGAAAAATTCTCTCGCGGTTCATGCATTGAGAGACTCGAGTTCTTGTAGCATCTTCTACCGGATTGAAAATGTTGTATACAGTATAGATAGCAATATAGCAGCTTCTGTCAAATTTTCGGCAATCACCAACACTGAGTGTGAGACAACAATAAATACCACAAAAACTAAGTTTTCCCAATCTTTGGGAAACAATGAGGAAAACTCATCACGCTTACTTGCCTTTCTCGAACTCGAGCCGATGGTTTTGAGGTAATCAGGTTCATATCAGCTCCGATGTTCTAAGAGTTTAAAGGGGAAATTTAAATGAAAACAGTCGTTCATTTCTTCTATTACGTTAGGCGGAACTGGACTTAGTGGTCATAAGTAACAACACACCTTCTGCGTGGTACAATCACCCCGATTCTGCAATCCGACGAAATTGTGATACGAACGAATCTACACTTTCGTTCGAGCTCGAATTTTGCATTCTTTATTCCGAAACACTTGAAATTCCGAACACTAACCATCAAAGCTGTCAACATTACTTACACGTTCTATTTTATTTATATCATTCATTTCTTAGTAAACGAAACCGTCACACTTGTATAAACAAATTAGAACGATTCTAAACCGAACAGCAGTAATACGTACGCAAGTCAATCGAGTAATGTTCGAAAATATAACAACTCGAACGAATGTTATTCGAGTTAATACCCAACTTGAACGGAATGCAGAATGGATATTGCACATTCGATCGGAATATTTGGAATCGATCGACGTACAGAATAGACAATAATGCCTCAAACGCTCAATTCGTGCTCTCATTTGTATTTCGAACGTCGTGGTGCAGCAGCAATGAACTGAATTTTGGATTGAATTCTAGAACCAAATTCTAGAACTGAATTAAGAACCTGAATCCTGATCTACCTGAACTCTGAACTTAACTTTTCCAGAAATAAGAACCTGCATGCTCAAACTAATTTGGGAACATGGATTCTGAAGCAAGATTTTGCAACTGGATTCAGTTCCTTAATATTAGTTGGAATTCATGTTTAGAATTCAATTCTGGAGCTAAATTCGGAGCCTGGGTTCTGAAAATATGTTCAGCTTAATTATGAAAATGAGTTCAGTTTCATAATTCTAACACTAAATAAAATAAATTAATATATGATCTGATTACCTGATCTGGATTCCGAACCTAAATTATGCAACTGAATCCTGAACCTCTACTATCTAAATCTACAAAAAAGCGGGTGAGTACTATCACAGTTTTAACTGGTGGACGCGAATACGAATAAAAATGATAATCGTTCGTATTAGTTGATTGTGTGAATTTCGCAATTTTTATTGCTTCTCTTTCAGAATTGCATTTATACTAAAGATTAACTTATTGGCAACAAATATTTTATACCACACAATTAAATAACGCGGAACAAACGATAGTTATATAAAAATAGAAACATTCAGAGTTTTTATGTCGACTTTTTCATTTCGTATTTGCATATTCCAGTGGAAGAAACTATCAAAATGCTGTACGGGATTAATCTCCAGCATTCAGCAAAGCAAAACGATATTAAACACTTTTCGGTCATTTTTCTCGAAACCTAAGCAGACAAATGCCGGCTTTATTCGTACTCGTATGATGCGAAAAGGGCACAAAGCTAATCAAATTATTCTAGATTTGCACTAAACTGATGCTTTTATCTCCGATTTGCAAAGAAGCAATCTGTATAGTTCTTTAGATAACTTTTAGAGCCATTAGAAAAGCTGATTTTGCATAATGTTCCCCATCGTTGTATTTCGCTCCAATGCAAACGACCAGCAGCAGGATAACGCAATCGATCTTTTTTTTTGAAGGGAAACTGGCTCTGCGAACGTCCTGCAATTGATTCAATTAAAACTGTATTCTTGATACTAGAACTGTAACATAGCCTTGGACCTGAACCAACCGGTACGATGCACTTGCTTTACTTCCTACTCGCGAAACTGAATTACCGGTAGCGACACCTCCCAATGAAAAATGGAACCAAAAAAAAGAAGGATTCTTTCGAAAATGTTCATATCGGCAGTAACAGTTTTATCGTTTATTCAATAGTACAAATAGATATCAGCAACAAAACTACACTCGGAGTAGAAGAAAATCGATTTCAAAGCGATAACTACTGCTTTTTAGTGTAAACTACGATTAAACATGGAAAATCTTCAGAAATGTGTGAAATTGGGTAAGACTAGGGTTTTTCGGATCAACATTTTTTTAATCAGAAACCAGTGTAATGTTGATTTCTCGAGTACTACAATGTATAGCGATCGAGTCCAATTATATTGGATACTTTATCTGTTATTGCTTCATTCTAAATAAACGTTAGTTTTCGCACAATGAATTAAGATCAACATTACTACCTCAGAGTAAAAACTTTTTCTTCAACTTCTACTATGATTTTTTCAAATGAATTTGCTCGTTTTTATAAGAAATCGTTGAAAGGGTGGAGTAATTAAAAATTTTCCTACCGATTTGACAGCTCTTGCTGAAAGTATCATCTCTAAACAAGCAGCGCCTCTCCATTTCAGTTTTTCGATAGTATGCCAATAATGAGCGAAATATATCACGTGTTAACGTTTAATACCTACCCAGTTAGAATTTTCTTCATTGATACTCGTGGCTACCAAACATTTCAATTCAATTCCGATGGTATGTAGCAAAAATTATGTTGATACGTTAGATACAACAAGAGATAATTATAATCAAAAACTTATCACTCTCAGAGGCTAAATTTTGAAAAGGCGCCTCATAGTAAAGTAAATTGTATTCACGACGAAAAGGAAGAAGTGAGAATTTTCAAAAAACACGTCCGGTGAGAGAATGATGCAAATCACGCGTTTTTTTAGAACGGCCAATAAGCCACCTGTCAACTTCTACTTTCGAAAGAAATTGCAAGCGAGCTATGAAAGATAGAGTATTAAATTTAACACCAGACGAAAGAGAAAACTTTTCTCTGCCGTTTACTATTATGACTTACTCTCAGCGAGTGCCGAAATTACTCTTCAAAGTGAATGTTGATGGATGGATTATTGGCCGTTCAAAAAAAAGGCGTGAAATCTACCTGCAAGATTTTGACAGAGGCCGGAATTTTATCTGGTTTCTGCCGGCTGCAAAAATTTCTCATAAAAGGTTGCATGTATATCCGCGCCATATTTACGTATTAATGGGCCCGGGGCAAGATTTTTTTTTGTGCCCCTGGGTGACTGATTGTCTTTTTTTTTGCTCGGTTGGTACTGTTCGGGGCCCCCTAAGACCGTGAGCCCGGGGCACTTGCCCCCACTGCCCCTATGTAAAAGCGGCCCTAATGTACATACAAAACTAGAAACGAGTCTTGAGCCGAGCTAAACAAAATTGAATTATGAGTATTTTGAGAGATGAAGATTTACATATCATGTTGAAATTATGAGAGATGAAGATTTACATATCATGTGAGAAGTTACACAGAAGTATACTTCTAATGGAAAAAAGTAGACTGATGCTGATTTCACGTTTCCTATAGTGAATTTAGTGCAATAGTAAAATGTTTCTGGTAAGAACTTAACAATATTTTTCACACAGAGACATTTGTTCAGTTCTTCGAGCTGAATCAAATATTATTCCTTAAATTCCTTAAATTTGTTTTGAATTCCTTTTCCGTAATTATGGGGTAAAATTTGCAAAAAATGAAAATATGTGTTCTAAATTTTCTCAGAGATGGCGTGACTTAGATTCTAATGAATGGTCTTATGGTCCTTCACGAAACTGTTGAATTCCGTCTGGATCCGACTTCCGGTTCCGGAATTATAGAATGATTAGTGTAGAAATAAAAATATTGAGTATCTTTCTCACTTATCTCAGAGATGGCGTTACAAATTTTTACACGACCGAAAAAAAAATCTAAACTGGCCTCAAGATTACTTCAAACGGTAGTCATTATCAGTAGACGGCCAAACAAACCGATTCCGGCTATCCTGTTTTCGATTCCGGAGGCACCGAAAATAGTAGTAATATTTTCCCAAATGGATCTCACTTTCTTTTCTCAGCGATGGTTTGACCGATTTTCAAAAACTTAGGTTTATATGAAAGGTCATTTGATCTCATAAAGAATTCATAATTTTAATCCGGTTCCGGAAATTTTATACCATCACCTAAAAGGCCAAAAAAACGTCAAACAAACCGATTTCGGTTATTCTTTTAGGAATCGAAGAAAATTATTTTGAGGAATACCACAGTATTATATATGGTAGAAGGATTGATATAAGAAAGGCATCATTACACCACTAACTGTATTAAAACAGATTTTTCTAATGCTCTAATTGTTTTCACCAAAATTTCGAACTCTCAGTTTATTTAATCAAATTTTAGACATACTTATCACAACTAACGAGAAATAGACGTAGAGGAAATATGAAAATGAATAAAACAACGAAAAGAGAGGATGGACTCGAACCTTCACTCTTCTCCTTACCGTTAAGATATTCTACCAACTATGCTACTCTAGACCGTGTAAGTTTTGCTCTGAATTTGAAAGGTAATTCATTCGAAACGTGCTGTGATAATTCCTTTCTCTTTCACCGACACAGTCTCAAGCAATAATGCAATAATTTGTAATCAAAGGTCACTACCTGAAACAATTATTCGGATAAAAAAAATAATTTGTCGATTGTCTATCATATAATCTTCGAAATCGATTCTCAGCTTAATTTTAGTCTCGAACGAGCCTACAATTATTGATATCGGTTCATCAACATCCAAGAAAATTGAGCTGCAATGAATTTGGACGCTTACATCACTCATACCATTACACCTCTGGAATCAAAGGTGACAGCCATTTTACACTCGAACTTGATCAATGCACAGTGATTCAAAAACCCAATTATACGTTAATAATTGATAACACGCTAAAAACAGTTTTGCAAATGGTACTATTCCCGTAACTTAAGTAGGATTCATGATATAAAATGTTTTTGAAAAGGGTCTCCTAAAACCAATATATTTTTAATTTCTATGAGTTATTCATGTTATACAAATTTATGCATTAAACATTACAGTTATTCAGTTATTAAAAATTACACAACTTTCTCGAGTACACTATGCGCCTATCATTTCAGTTTAATGATAGAGAGCAATTTTTCAAACTTTTTTCACATAATTCTAACTTGTTTATTCTTTGAAAAAAGTGATCATCAAATCGAATTACGTTATGCCATCTTCTGGACGAAAATAAATAATATTAAAACTCATTTTTAGTTATTTGTATTTATTTTATGCTAGCTGACAATGGTATTCACCAGTCAAAGAACTCTTAGCACCGTCCGACAGTTTCTTCCGTTCTGGCGATACACAAATATTATGTCGTTTTCGCTTGAGAGAACTGAAACTGACCCAGGGTAGTTTCATCAAACAAACACTTTTCAAGAAACTGTGTTGATTTCGCCCTTAGCAACGGGGGTTTGAGCAAACCTGATATTAAAACCAGGTTCGAAACTAACTCGATTTTCAGTTCAACAACGTTGAAAACTGGCTTCAAACAAACGGTTTGACAGCAGTTAGAGTGGAAAGTGGGTTAGGTTTGGCATCAAGCGAAAATGACATTAGTAATCAAAGGATCCGATGAAACTAAAAACTTCGTAATGAGATCACGATTCGTAAGTGATCTGGACTGCTTGCTTGTATGATACTCCCGATATCTGTATAAAAGAAACATCTTAATTCCCGGTGAACGACCAAAACGGTTAAATTCGGGGTAAAATAGATGATAATTTAAAAAAAAACATCTTAATCGTTATAAAAAGTACAATATAGCAAGCGTTAATCGATTTCCACTTAAAATAGAATGGAAAGGATATTTATTCGCAGAGCTTTTCTATACTGAAAATTATCAGAAAATGACATACCCTCCCAAGTGCAAGTTATCAAGTTAGTTTTTGTCGTAAATACGACTTACTTTACTATGGAGTGCCTTTTCAAAATTTACCCTCTGAGAGAGTGATAAGTTTTTGATCGTGAATATCTCTTGTTGTATCTAAAGAATCAACATAAGTTTTGCTACATGCCATCGGAAATATGATCACAATTTTATGATAAAATATTCAGTTGTGTGACATAATCTCAAATAATTCAAAATTAAACTTTTCTGAAATGTTTGGTATAAACGAGTATCAAAGAGGATAATTTAAATTATAATCAAAAAAGAACCGGAATTTTCATTTTAAAATTCCCGCGCTTGTCCGGTAAACTTTTATTCTCTCAACGTTGGCAACACTTTTATACACATTCTGTCAAATTTGACGCATATAGTACGATTATTTTTTGTTTGGCGTCTATACAAAGAAGTTGAAAAATTTTCGTGATCAGTGATCTGTTATATGCTGCTATTTTTATAGCC
This sequence comes from Malaya genurostris, assembly GCF_030247185.1. Lineage (NCBI taxonomy): Eukaryota > Metazoa > Arthropoda > Insecta > Diptera > Culicidae > Malaya > Malaya genurostris. The sequence continues at coordinate 56,228,510 of NC_080572.1, read as the reverse complement.
GTTAGGACCGCCGAATGAAAAGGCTACAAACGAAATCAGGTAAAAACAAACCTCTCAACAAAAATAGGATCAGTTTGGATTCTATCGCCACTGCGAGCAGATGTATTTTGTGTCGTTTGCAAAGCTAGTTTCGCCTCCGGCAAGAGCGATTACGTCACAGCTGCCAGTCATTTGCATTGGTAAAAAAGCAACGGTGGAGAGCATTACACAAAATCAGCCGTGGCTCTAAAAGTTTTCTAAGGAACTATTAAGATTTGTTGTTCGCAAATCGAAAGGAAATATACTCAGTTTAGTGCAAATATAAAACTGTTTGATTTGATTTTTGCACTTTTCGCTGTGTGAAATTCACAGTAATCTAGATCAAGTGAAGCCTTTTTTGTTTTTGTGAAAAATGTGTAAAGGGGAATGCTTGCATAATTTGTACAATTGATCAACTCGACAGTCCCACGACAAAAGGGCCTAACTGCAAATGGCAGTTTCTCTTTGTTTACTTCTTCTTTCGCGGTTTACCGCAATAATTTTATATTTGACGCCTTACTCTCCGAAAAACTTTCAAGGTAAAACCGCAAGGTTTCGATTTGCATTGGAAACTTTCGAGAAGTTGCTGTAATGACTCCGTAATTTTCAAAAGAGAAAGTAAACAAAGAGAGGCTCTCATTTGCAGTTAGGCCCTTTTGTCGTGGGACTATCGAACTAATTGATATTCGTAAGTGTTAAGGAACATGTCAGTTGTTTCATTATTCACGACATCCAGTTATGTCTCTGACATTACCCACCCGCCTTTTTTTATAGAGTACGTGTCAGTTTCAGGGTTTGGGAAAGAAATATTCTCGAGTTCTGATGGGAAAGGGCCAAGTTCTTATTTTCGATGGAGCAGGGGTCGAATTCAGGTTTTAGGAAACTGCATTCCTGACCATCTCTAATATACACAAAAATTGAATTTTTCAGCAATACACTAATTTCTTCATAGAGAAAGACAAAAGGTAGGCTAGTAGGACTATTGATTGCGTTAAAGAAATTAAGTATCTAGAAGTTATATTTGACGAAGAGTAAACATCAAAATGTTTTGTGCTCCTTGAAAATGAATCCACCATTTCATCACATTCACATACATTTAAAAAATGCTGCGGATCGGTCTAACAAATGAATTGCCGAAAGTAATCGAAAGTACGTCGCACACGGAAGGTATCACGAATTTAACAAAAAAAAAAAACAAACTGAAGTGAAAAATCGGGGAGTATTTCGTTTTAGTTCTATCAGAAAATACAAAAGAAATTGTCTGATCATAGAATGTGAACCGTATGTCTACAATTAAACAAACAAAATGATAAGTAAACTTTCTTTTTTATTCTTAATACTTTCGTCGATAAATTTTTCGCTAACTTCTCAGTTGTCGCACCATACTGTGGGTTTACTAAAATCGATACTAAACATATATAAAATAAATGATTCAATTGTAAAACATGTCGGTTAGAGTGCGATTACTAATGTTTGATTTTTCAGCTGCACAGTCGACGTCATTCGCAATTTACAGCAATCTTTCTGGACTTTCAAATAACATGATTCCGAGTTCAGTTCGTTCTCAGCTGATAGTCTCCATTCTGAGTGATGTAACGAACCCAAGGCAAAGCCTGATAACCGCTCTTTTCGATAATTTTCAAATAACGGACCTACGATTTCAAAACAATAAAAAAAAATTCTGTTGTCCAAAACCCAAACATTTCTATTTATACCTGAATACCAGATGTGGTGAAGTATGGGATTTCAAACTTGACCTGAATCGGTGGTTTACCTTCTGTGTCCTCACATTCAACGCTTGGAAGTCCAAAATGAGCTCGCATAAGATATTCCTTTCCACCCTACGAATTAATTGTAAAGTATAATGTTGACCTTACTCTCGATCGAGAAGCTTACGCAATACATTCTAATGGTTAGTAAAACTCACCGGGAATGATTTTATCGTCCACGTAATAGCATTCTGTTCCGGTGCGTACTTTACACTGCCGATTGTAGTTTTAAACTTGGGTGAATCGGCATCTGCCGGTACCGGAATAACGATTTCCACGTTGTTAGCCGTCGAACGACGCTTGAATTGAGACTTCGCTTTAATCATGTACTCAACTCGGCTGTGAGCGTGCCGTTCGATAACCGACTCAATCCAAATCAGCGGTTTGACGTGTGTGTTTAACCGGTAGGACATCAGCTCGAACTCTCCGTCCGGCGGAATGAAAGAAATTGTGCGATCGTTTTCGAAGCGGGACAATCGCACACACTGGTGAAACTTGACGTCTTCCAGCTCCACTGACTTTGATTTACCCCGACCGGTACTCTCGAACAGTACCTTATCGTTCAAACCTAATCGTAATTCCGGCATTCCCGACAGATAAACACGCATCTTGATAGCACCAACTATCTCGCTTCGCAGTACGTTTCCATTTGCATTCGCAAGCAAGTTGACGCTTTCGATAACGTCCAGAAATACCTCATTCTTTCGATATTTGATACCTTCGGAGCGCCACGATACAGCGTTAGTTACTGCCATTGGAATTCTCGGTTGGATCTCCAGTTTATGTCCCTCTTGCGTGATATATTCTTGCAGAATCTTACTATCCGTGGTTTGCGGATAACCGAAATCAATCAACTCATCCAGCAGCTCATAGATAACGACAAAATTGTCTCGAATGCTTTCTTCTTCCAGCTCTTTGAAATACTCGGTGAAAACCTGAACCACCTTATGGAGGAACACGAAAACCAGTGCTATATTAGCATTGCTGCGGGTAACCGAAACTAGGTACAGATTGTTGGTCTTGACATACGCAAAGGTGCATTCAGGTGTTTGCAGTATCGGCGTTATCAGGCCCTCCTCTTCCTTTTCCATTAACAGTGGCATGAATTTGTCAATCACACTCATATCAATATGGCCACGGTAGTTACGTGAAATCAACACCTTTCCCTTGGCATCCAATATAAAAATTGCCGATGAAGACATGGTTAACTACTTTTACCTCAATTCTGAGCGTTATCAATGATTAAAACTGCAATAGAAATGAAAAAAAATGCAATAGCCTTAATCAAAGCGAACTATTACTCTATCACAAACAAAACGCGTTCCCAGTCTCAGGATTTCCAGCTGCTAATCTAGGTAAACTGTCAAGTAGAAAAATTTACGTCATCACGTCATGCTGGAGAATCCGAAGTATAATATTACTCCCAGTGTACACAATTCAAAACATGCTAACATTACGAGAAATGTTTCAGCAAATACCAATTTCGTTCCTTATAGTACTTATAGTGATTCCTAAAGAATGAGTTATTTTACTAACAATTATCCACTCGTTCCGGTTTCATGGACACTGCAGTTAATGATTTTACACCACAGGGTGAAAATACTTACTAATAACGAGACCAGCTTAGTTCTCTACGATGCGAAAATTGTACTTTTAACGAAAACAGGCAATTTAAACACAGAATCTACGCATTCCTCGTCATTTTCATAGATTTTTCACTTTAAACACGACATGAATGGATGTTGTGAGCTGTCAACTGAGGGATAACTTGTCGCTATTGGTACCAGAGATGCCAGATATTTTCATAGGAAATCTGTATTACTCTCTATGAAAAATCTGTATTTAAACGTATTCACGAACAAAATTAAATTTCAACAATAAAATGATGTTAATAGATGTTATTTCAACACGTTATTGCTGCAGAATGGTTAATTCAATGAGACCAAGATTTTGCTTCTCGTTACTGCAATCAAATACTAATAGATTGCTCATACGAAAAAGTGTTTATTTTGCTTCTTGCGAAATTCGTATTAAATTTAAGAAATCTATCAAATCTGTTTTCTGTATGCGTACACTCAAAATAAAAATCATGTTATAGTTACGTGAAAAGTTGGTGAATATTTTCCACCCTACTTTTCACGTAGATTTTAATGGACTGGCATTTAAAAGCTGTTTAATGCGAGGGGGACGACAGATCTGGTTTTTTCAAATAAAATACAAAAAGTCAATGGAAAGCGAAAAAAAATACTACAACTATCCAAACATCTAGATCGATCCGTTTGAAAGCGTTTCTAACCGTGTAAAAGAAAGTCAAAGAACATATGATCTCTTAAAAAGTTTCTGTTAATGGTCTTGACATTAACTGAGTGTCAACATTGATTCATCAGCAGATTGGTAAAATGAAATTAGGGTTAACCAACATTGATAATTTGTTTTCTTAGTAGCTGGGAGCATGAAGATGGAATATATTTCAATTTATTGTAGCCCTTTGAAGGTTTACCCAAAGATATCTCTGTCTGTGATATTAAACTGGTTTTATATTTTGTTAGATGCTAATACTTGCAATTTTTATGTTTAGAAACGTTTTTCATTAATACTGAAGCCAAAACTGAATAAAGCTGTGTTTAATATGTTATTGAAAATCTTATAGAAAGGATAACAATTCATTTTTTCTTACTTTAATACATATTAACAGCAAACTACATAACGGTTTACTTCACGATTTCCCTTCTAGCATATTTTGAAGGTTCGCAGACGTTAAAAAAAATCAGACAATGGAATGTCTCTACAAGAGAAACCCTACAGTGTACGATGTAGATGAAATTCGGAATAATTTTTGGTTCGAGTTGAATATAGAAACTGTGGATAATGACGCAGATATTAAACGAGAATGGCCAACATTCCGACAGGATATGGCTGATAATCCGGAGCATACGCTCTCGGTGTGTGGGTTAGCTATGCACCAGAATATAACAAAACTGATTTTACAGGACGATAGTTCACAACTCTCCGAACTGTCTGCATCTGGCATCTTCATGTGACATTTGCAACTTTCAGGTTTCATGGCCTATTACGATACATCATATCTCAAGCAAAAATCCAAGAAAAGACGATCGATCCATATTCAACCGTTACTATGTGTAGCAAAGAGAAGGAAAGTGTGCATAATCGTATGCAGCGTGAAAAAGCCTAATCGAAGCGAAGTGCAGTTTTTTAGTGTCGTCCCCCTCGGTTTAATGCATAATCTAGTAAAAGTTACGTGTTTCATAGGTAGAATGTAATGTATTGCTCATATCCCATTTATCTATCAGTTCATATCAAATTTAGACACCAGAGAATTACTGTTTTATATATTAGTTGAAGTCAAAAGGGAGATTTCAGATGTTTATATAAATCTATGAAATGAAAAATACCATGAAAAATAAAATTTTTTTCAGAAAATTAGCATATAATTTCAATACCTTAAAAAGAAACTAATAACGTCGTGGTATCTCAAATCGACAAGCCTCCAAAAATCGTTGTTGTTGTCACTGCCATCCAATCGAAGCCGCAGGTGAGAGTCGAGAACTCCCACAACACAACCGATGCAGGTTAAAGTCGCATTACATGGTTCCAGTATCTCTAGCTTCATACCGATTTCGAACTCGTTTTTCAATGGACCAACGGCCTGTTTCGACAGGAGCGGGCAAACTTCTGGACTCACTCAGGCACTCGGTCCAGTTGAACACATGAAAACTTTTATACTGGAATGGTCCGGACGATGTAGTCAAAAACTGTAACTAATTAACATTTTTCTCAAATATTTACACTATTTACACTTTAGCCCTGTTCGCCATTTTCAAAATCTAGTTTTTCACACTGGAAATTCACGTAGATTGTTCGACGCTCGGTCAATTCATGTAAACCTTATGTGATGACTCTATTTATTTTAGGGGATGTTCGTATAACATTCATTTTCGTCACGTAAAATATTCAATTTGACATTTGAAACCATTTTACGTGATTTTTCAAGTAAATCGAACGTGAATTTTTATTTGAGTGCATGTAAAAATCTGTATAAAGCGTCCCTTACACGTGACAATATTATTGTCAATACAAAGTATTGTCAATACCATCAATCCAATTGGCTGGGTAACTTGAGTGCACGTTTTTCGAAAAATATCAAGTATTTGGAGCTTCAAATATTGCAACTGAATATTGGAACATTGAGAGAAAAGGTCATTGTACATACTTATCTGTTTCCTCTCTGGAGAGAAAGTATTGTAGGATTGATGAACGGTTTTGATTTTTTGACAATATTTTCGTCAATCCAATGAAGTTTCCACTACATGATCAAAAGTATTGTCAATACTCCTTGTATTGACTGCTAACCTCAATCGGATGAACACATTTTGACAGTTCAGCGGTACTATTTGTAAACAGACTATTTATTTGTCTGTCTGTTGACAAAAGGATGAGAACGCCCACGGTCCATATTGCCTAAATAGAGTTTCAAAACATTCGTTAACGATTCAATAAGGTTCGTTTCAGAGATTTATTGAATAAAATTGACTAGTTGTGAAGTGTAAAGATGATTGTTTTAGGTGTGTTACTCATTTTTGTTTAGGCTTGTTTGTAAACAGTACCGCTGAACTGTCAAGGATAAATTCATGTTCATTTGAACGTCACGATAAAAAATCTAACTGCTGTTGTCACATGTTTGTTATGTGTCACGTACTTACTTGAATTCATTATGTCAACCATATGTTCATTTTGTGCTCGGATGCAAACGCAATATGGCGTCTGTTGAAAAACCTAGAATAATCTTCATAGGCCACATCTTTTTTTTACCCATTTATGGTATTTATCACAGAGATTTTTAGGTGAATAATTGCTCATTAGTTTCATTGACAGTTATGAAGTCTAGCTATATTACATTATACTTTCAGATCTAATATTAGTACCTAGCAGAATTAAGTTTATAGGCAAATGTAGCAAATTTGATTGAGTTTACTAAATGGCTCTACGAAACCAACACTCAACAACTTATTTGCAAGATCAATCGGTATTTCGCGAATTCTGCGTACCAAAATTACGAAACTGAAACACAACTCAATTTTTCTTTTCTGCAGTTCAAAGGCAAATCCCCTAGATTTTAACAGTGGATTAACGATAACACGTATGTAATTTACTAGTTTTTAATACCAATGTGCATTATTCAGATTCAATACAGAACTTAGTAACAATTACATGAAATATTGTAACTATTACATAAAATTCTTGTAAAAAGTATGTTCACATGAAAGTAATTTTACAAAACAATGTAAATAAATTTCGTGTAAATTTAAAAAATGGATTCTATATAATCTACGAAAGGAGTCACGTAGGGATTACGTGATACAAAAGTGGACTAAGTGTTCATGCGTTTATTCTGTTGCACTTATACTTCACATAAGTATTACAAGAAAAGTTATATGGATAAAAATCACACACGTTTTCACGTAACATTGAAGTGAGGATTTTTCTGATTGTAAATTTACTTTGAAATGAAGTGCAGAGGCGCTGTTCGTTCAGAGATGCTACTTTCAGCAAGAGCTGTCAAATCGGTTGGGAAAAAATTGTTTTGTCGTGAATACGACTTACTTTACTATGGGGCGCCTTTTCAAAATTTAACCTCTGAGAGAGTGATAAGTTTTTGATCGTGAATATCTTTTGTTGTATCTAACGAATCAACATAATTTTTGCTACACGCCATCGGAAATATGATCACAATTTTATGATAAAATTTTCAGTTGTGTGACATAATCTCAAATAATTAAAAATTAAACTTTTCTGAAATGTTTGGTATAAACGAGTATCAAAGAGGATAACTCATTAGGCGCGTTTGCCTTTCTCGTATTTTGAAAGCTCATAGCTCAGTGATCTGTGGAAGGATTTATATAATCTAACTACCAATAGAATTTTAAACGTGTATAGCAACAGCATTAAAGTATTTCAATAGTACACTATTGAAAAACCTGTCTCATTTGACCCATGTCAACACCAGCCAATCAGAACGCGTTCTGAGGAAGAGAACAAAATATCTGCTGCTGTACAATAAATCGTTCGAGAAAAATGTTCCGAACAGTGCTTAATATCGTAGTGAGTTCCACAATTTGGTCCTTCTGAATGGCAGGAATGAATCCCGTACAGCATCCTGATAGTTTCTTTCAATGAAATGCAAATCCGAAATGAAATAATCTAAATTGAAATTCTATATGCAGCTATTTTTATAGCCGTTAGGACCGCCCATTAGTGAAAAAGCTACAAACTAAATCACGTAAAAAGAAACCTACTAGCAAAAATTGGATCAGTTTGGATTCTATCGCCACTACGAACATATGTATTTTGTGTCGTTTGCAAGGTAGTTTCGCTTCCGACAAGAGCGATTACGTCACAGCCGCCAGTCGCCAGGACCGCCAACCGCCAGTCGCCAGGACAACGATGGAGAGCATCACACAAAATCAGCCGCTCAAATGGCTCGAAAAGTTTTCTAAAGAATTACTAGGATTTCTAGCTCGCAAATCGAAGATAAATATCCTAAGTTTAGTGCAACCCTAGAACAGTTTGATTAGATTTGTGCTTTTTTGCTGTGTGAAATTCACATTAATCGAGTTAAGGCGAAGCCTTCTTTGTTTTTGCAAAAATGTGAAAAAAAGGAATGCTTGCATAATTCATACAATTGATCAACTAATTGATATTTGGAAGTGTTAGGGAACATGTCATTTGTTTTCGTATTCACGACATCCAGTTATGTCTCTGACATTACCCACCCGCCTTTTAATTTAAGACAACTGGCTTCTTATTCTTCCTTCCGAATCATCCTTCTCGTCATTTTCGCCCTGTGGAATAAATACCAACACTCAAATAGTAATCACGTAGGTTTTAATGGACTGGCATTTAAAAGCCGTTTAAAGCATAATCCAGTAAAAGTTACGTGTTTCATTGATAAAATTCAATGTACTGCTCATATCACATTTACCTATCAGTTCATATCAAATTTAGATACCAGAAAAATTCCACGAAAAATAAAACATTTATTTCAGAAAATTACCATATAATTTCAATAGCTTAAAAAGCAACTAATAATACCGTTGTATCTCAAATCGACAAGCCTTCAGAAATCGTTTTTGTTGTCACTGCCATCACCGAAGCCGCAGTTGAGATTCGAGAACTCCCACAACACTACCGATGCAGGTTGAAGTCGCATTACATGGTTTCAGTGTCCCTAGCTTCATACCGATTTTGAACTCGATTTTCGGTGGACCAACGTCATGTTTCGGCAGGAGCGTGCAAGCTTCCGGTCTCACGCAGGTACTCGGTCCAGTTGAACACATGAAAACTTTCATACTGAAATCGACGGCACGACCAGACACTCCGAAGAAAAGTCAGCATTAAAACTGTTCGCTAACGATTTACCGCCAGTTACCACAAATCTAGCGACCCCTTGTAAATGAGAAAAATAATCTTTTCGAGCAACACTGTTTAAGTTGCTATGGACTAGTTACCAAGGAACCCCAAAACAAATAAACATGTTTTGAAAGCGATGGAATAGTTCTATTAGTGATAAATTTTGTCCAAATTATGCAGAAAAGCATTTAAATGAAATCGATTTTCGGAATTTAATCGATTAAACTATATGTATAAATACTCAGAATCCGAAGTAATCGGATAGGGAGATACAGAATTGTTGTCGTGATGACCCAATTTCATTTGTAGATCTTCCGTAGTTTTATCATACTGTCACTTTCGAGAGCTGCCAAAGATAGAGCCAAAAACAAAAATCACTATTCGATCTTACCTTTCCTCCAGTAACGAAAAACTTGCTAAGATGCAGTTTCTCTCGCTCTTGTGGCCGGTATATGTATGTGTTGAAACAATTATTATTACAATAGTATCGCCCCGATTGAAATAGACGACAGACACTTCTTATGGCCGATGAATCAGATCGGTCGTTTGATCGTTTCCCAACGAACGAGGACAATAAACTGCTTCCAGCGATTCATCCGTACACTTCAACTGCTAGCTTTTCTGGGCAGTAGGATTCGGTGTAAAATGCCGGTGTCAAAATTGTTTTGTGTCGGTTGATTGTGCAGCAGTGGAAACAGTATTCCACCTTGTTGGCCACTATTCGAGGATTACTAGTGGAATTCCACAAAGAAATCATTTTACTGTACCGCAGAGCACTGGCCTCGCTCAGCTCGTTGTCGGTCATTTCCATATCTTCCTCATTGATTTGCGCTGAGCTGTTATCACACAACGGTGCAGTCAGCAGTGAGTTATGCATCCCAATGTCCCAAAGACCTGAATTTTGGAACTTGGCTTTATAAAAGACATAACTCATACTGCTCAATTTTTACATTCCGCTCGAGGCAGGTAAACCCACACACTTAAAAATTTTTACATCTTATTAGATGCACATAAATGGAGCGTCCCTGTTCACGCAAATTTACGTGGAAGAACATTTAATATTGTGTCTAAAACTCCATAACTGAAATTCATTGAAATAAAAAAAGAACACTGATAGCAACCACCGCGACTTGAACCGAAAATCATTGGATCGCAAGTACGTCTGTTAATCGACTGAACCACAGAAGCATGCATCTGCTTGGCTGGTAAAAGGTGAATTTAAATTCATACAGTCACACCAGCTAGCAGAACGCAAGTTACAGTCGAAACCAGTAAAATTCAAGCAAATCTAACATTAAGTCATTACAAATAAAATTTTCCGTCATTTGACAAATTAGGTCTTTATGAATAACATCGTATGAAAGATTAAGTCACCTGTAAAATTCAAATTTTTTTGGAGTGCATTAATATGTTCCGTAATATAACAACCGAGCTGAAATTTATTTTGTTTACATTCATCTTGCCTTCTTCTTCTTCTTTCTGGTTGGCGTCACCTCACTTGAGATGACGCCAAATTGATGGCACAGCAACTAAGGCTATATTGCCAGTTAATTTTCGTTTATAGTCCAATGGACTTTATTTTCACTTGACTACAAGCGAAAATCTCCTTAACGTATTTACACTACTTACACTTTGAGGGCCACTGTTCGCCATTTCCAAAATCGAGTTTTTCGAAATCGAGAAACCTTATGTGATGACTCTATTCATTTTAGGGGATGTTCGTATAACATTCATTTTCATCACGTAAAATATTCAATTTGACATTTGAAACCATTTTACGTGATTTTTCAAGTAAATCGAATGTGAATTTTTATTTGAGTGCAGATCCAAAAGTACCCGCATTGGTTGGGCTGCTAGACGGTAGGCAAACGGCTTCATTGTTTTGGTTTTTGCAGAATGACGTCATAGCAGGAGGCTGGTTTTGTACCAATGCGACCAGCCTCTTGCTATGACATCATGAAACTGTGGCCAGCACCATTCTGCAAAAACCAAAACAATGAAGAAGAATGGCTACCAAAAAAGTATGGGTGTGTAATGTCAGAGACATAACTGGATGTCGTGAATACGAATAAAACTGACACGATTTCTTTACACTTTCGAATTCGAATTGATCGATTGTGTGAATTGCGAAACTTTCCCCCTTTTCATTACTAAAATTTTCAACGATTTTTGACGTCGATTATCTCATTTCGGATTTGCATATTTCATTGAAAGAAACTATCAAGGTTCTGTACAGGAATCATTTCTGCCTTTTAGAAGGACCAAACTGTGGAATTCTCTACGATATTTAGCACAGTTCGGAACATTTATCTCGAACGATTTTCGCACAGCGAAAAGTGCACGAAGCAAATCAAATTATTTTGGATTTTCACTAAACATGATTTCTACCTTCGATTTGCAAAGAAGTAATCTTAATAGTTCTTTAGATAACATTTAGAGCCATTAGAACGGCTGATTTTATATAACGTTGTCCACTTTTCGTTTCTTGTTTTCTTTCTCTCCAATTCAAAGCACCAGCAGCTGATGCAATCGCTTGAATTGAAACTAGCTTTGCATACAACCGACACATCCGCTCGCAGTGCCAAATGATGCGAAACTGGTTTAATGCGTCTTCTCGCCTTGACGACCGGAAGGCAAATGAGAACTACGACCTGAGCGTTTGAGGTTTTCAACCACGCAGAAGGTGAACTCTCCGAAGCTGCTGGTTGATTAAATCATTCCCACGACGTCTGCTTTCATCCAACGCACAAGAAGAAATGATCGATTTTCGACCACGGTTCCCCTTTTATACGCAGTCAGTTGAAGATATGTGCCTGACTACCTCAAAATCGTCGTCCTTGCGCGAAAAACCCAAGCGAAAATAAAGAGTTTTCCGCGTTGTTCTTAAATTCTCAGAAAATTAAATTTTTGAGTTGTTAGTGGTTATCTCATACTGTTCAAAATATTATCCTAAATTCCTGATTGTATTTTTGATGAAATAGTGAAAGAATTATGTTGCTGCCATTAATACAAGTAGAGATATTCACTATTAAGTTCTGCCCATTCTTCCATATGGCTAATTTTGAAAAGGCGCCCCATAGTAAAGTAAGTCGTATTCACGACAAAAATTTGATATTACAAACTACTTGTTTATTCAGTACCCTTTACCGCACTTCCCCGCAAATTATCGATCATAATATCATCACTACGTTAAGGAAATTAAGATTTTGCGCGATTTGATATGCTCGGATGTTTGTTTACCATACTCTGAGCGCTCTGATTGCTCACCAAATGCCCCAGATGTTGGCTACGATAGCACTTGCTGAAGCGCCATATCCTTGCCACCGGGCTGAATGCGACAGACAGTGCTGTCAACTGTTTTTTCCAATAATCTGTATTTGCTAGGGATGGGTATCGAGAGGTAAAGTATCGATACTTGGTATAGCGATACCGTTTTGTAATTTCAGGTATCGGTATCGATACTATAGGAAAAAGTATCGATACTTCTTATCGGTATCGGTATCGATCGAAAATGCAAGCTAGGCCGATTTTGATTAAACTAGTCTTCAAATAATGACCTCTCCAAAGATCCAAAACGCTGTTGATTGGTTTTGAGTTCCTTTGTTCACCTTTTGAGTTACAGACAATTTCAGTTATTTGAGAATATCTTTTGCAATTGATCAAGAACTTTTTTGTTATATTTCAATACCTCGCGAGAATGCCTTTCCAACGAGATATAGATGAGTTTTATTAAACAAGTTCGCGCTTGCGGAGTTATTAAAAACGGTATCATCTCACTTCTTAGTTGATTGAGTCTGTTTCTTCTATGAAAACCAAAATTCGTTATCCAAACTGGATAAGAACACTCATTGAAAGTGAAAGTGAAAGACATCAAACGAAAACTTTTGTCGCACATTATCCTACTGGCTAATGAAAATAGGCGTACGGATGGTACTGAGGTCCCCAATACTGAAGTATTTTTTTTTGCTAATTGATATTAATGAGGAAACTGATGGCAAATCGATTCCCATGTATGCAGAGGGTTGCAAGTTCTTGATACCGGGTTTCTGTTAAAAAAACCTTCATTCAAATTATATGTTTTAATAGTTAGGTCGATTATTTTAAATTATATGCTCTTACAGAACTTCGATACATACTTACATCAGAAATCATTTTAACAATGGGAATGATCTTACTAAGAGTTGTATACTTTTCTTTGAACATTTCTTTGGTTGCCAGACAGAATGGGCGCTTTTGGTGTCACTGGTTGCTCTTTGATTGACTATTAGAGTGGGATCTAGATAATGTTTACTTTAAGCTAGTATCGACAGGTATCGACCATGAAAATATGGATACCACGCGATACCACTTTGCACGGTATCGATCCTAAAAAATCGATACTTTAGGCTTAAGTATCGATACCTTGAAGTATCGCAGTATCGATACCCATCCCTAGTATTTGCCGGAAAAATCTATCTGTACAATATCTCTCTCGAAAAATCAAAAATCGATTTAGTGCAGAAACTGATTTTTCGACTAAAAAAAAAGCTCGACCCTGTTTACCCCTATGGAATCCACACAAAAACTGAAAATCGGTATTTATTTGTATTAAAATTAAATTATCGGTATTTTGAGAGCATATCTGTATTCCTGTATCGAGTCCAAAGATCAGAATAAATACCGAGAAATCGGTATAATTGGCAGCGCTGACGACAGAGCCCCTCGGCGGCTACAGAGGGCTAATTTCACTTCGTTTGGATGCACGCAGAGATGCCAGATCCGCAGATTCGGCTGTAAATTTGCAAATTTCGTACATAATGCTGCAGACATTTTTTGTTGTACAGACTTTTGAAAATCGAGTTTTTCGCAGACTTTCGTCAAAATTTTCAGACTTTTGAAATTGTCGCGACCTTTTTTTTTATTGCTGCTCGCCATGTCAGTTTAGCGTATCATATATTTTATAGAGCAATTGCTGCCAGCAAGAAATAAAGAAATACTTGCTGACAGTAGATTTTTTTCGGATATACAGACTTTGGCAACCCTGTCTGAAGATATTTATAATTTTTACCTGCCATCTCTGTTATCAAGTCTAATTTCTTTGAAATCTTTCGAAAATAGCACAGTGAGCTCATATTCATTCCCAATTTTTAGAAGATACTAATCGTTATTATACCTAATTACAGCCAAACAGGGGCAACATGTTTGACCCCACTGAACATGGTCTTCACCGGGATTTCCGGTTGACCAAATTTTCAACACTTCGTGGGTGAGGTTCGAAGATTCCTCAAGATGTTCTTAATCGACTTCTTCGAGGAGTGTACAGCGAACAGTTTTTCAACAAAGTACAAACAAACGAAAATTTAACTGATAAGAACGATGGGAACGAAACTGTTGGTAAGTAAACTCAACGCTATGAATTCAGTAAATAATGATAACGTTCTGCAATTACACAGAAATTGGGCTCGATTCATCTGTAATACCGCTGAAACACAATTTAAATTTAGTCCAGACTGTAGATTTTTTCTATCCTTTAATCGATGACCCATACATGTTAGGGAAAATCGCATTGGCCAATGTGGTCAGCGATTTGTATGCTGTAGGAGTTTTGGAAATAGACGAAATCAGACTAATCTGTTCAGCTCCTACTGAGTTCAGCGACGAGGAAAGAGACATTGTGGTTCCGATGATTATGAAAGGCTTTACGGATGCAGCTCGCGAAGCTAATGGTAAAGTTAAAATTAGTAGTATTGCCCTCAACCCATGGTGTATTATTGGTGGTATCGCGACTGCAGTTTGCCTCAAGACTGAATTGATAATGTTAGTAGCCACATTTTTGAGAAAAGAAATTTGAATTAATTGTCATTATTATTTTAGACCATACAACGCACAAGTAGGAGATTCATTAATCTTGACGAAACCTCTTGGAACTCAACTTGCCACAAATGCCTTCATCTGGATGAGTGAAAATTCTGATAACTGGGCAAAACTGTCAAAACAAATGACCGCATCAGAAATTAAAGCATCATTTGATATCGCCGTTGAATCAATGTCTCGTTTGAATAAATCAGGTGCTGAGCTGATGCACAAATATGAGGCACACGCGGCTACCGACGTAACTGGATTCGGACTTTATGGCCACGCTGATAATTTGGTGAAATATCAGAAAGCGAGTATTGACTTCGTGATTGACACTTTACCGATCATCAGCAACGTAGTTGCGATGGCGGAAATACTCGGTAGAACCACAAAGTTGCTCTCCGGCACGGCAGTTGAAACATCGGGAGGTTTGTTGATAAGTCTACCGGCCTGTAAATCAGCCCTATTTTGTGAAGAGTATGAAAGAATGACTGGGCATGGTGCTTGGGTTATCGGACGGGTTGTTGAAGGCAGTCGGTCGGTTAAAATAACTTCAAACCCAAAAATTATTGATGCCTACTAGTCGTCGAACGAGCTCAATCCGAAAACTAAATTTTAAATGCAGAACTTTTATCTGCTTCGAAGAACGTATGAAACGAATTTTTAAAGGCTAATCACTGGTAAATTTGCGGAAGTTTTTCTTTGTCTCAGAAATAGTTCTAAAATTTAAAATCGTTTTCGGAATCAATATTTTTTTGCTAATAAACAATTAAAACATGATTTTGTATGAAAATGATTATTATTATACAATTCCATGCGGAATTGGTTGACTGTTGGTACGACCCCCTTCGATTTGCATGAAACTTTGCATGTGTGATTGGTATGGCAAATAAAGTAAATCACTGGTCTAGAAATTTTTTTCACTCACTAATTTTTTAAAAGGGCGTATGTGTTTTGTGCTACTTTACTTTTAAACAATTATAACTATAGCTTCTACTATATCTATAGCTTCTACGAAAATTTTGTCTAAGAAGAAGTTGTAGGCAATCAATTGAAATTAAAAAAGAGCACAGGAAAACAAGGCTTCTTATTTTTCAAATCAAAAATAAAATTATTTATTTTTTTCAATTGTTAGTTATTTCATCGTAAGATTTTGTCTTTATTCTTACTTTTGCGTTCTTTCTACCTTATTATTAGTATTCTTTGCCCATTCACTGCCAAACATAGTGTGTAAACAAACACTCGACCTGAGGAAATGGTACTGTGTCTCAGTTTACGAATGAAAATAGAACGCATAGGACACAAGTACCAGTAAACATGTTATTTACGCGCCTATTTGTTTGATTGTTCACATTGATACTTCAATGTGAATAATAATATAAATATTATATCATATAAATTAATGAGTGATGAAGTCCGGAAATTTTATTTTAGTGAAATTATTCTACTAAATGCTCAAACGCTGATAAATTAATTCCTAAAATTAGCTTTAGAATCCTAGATAGTGTTTCGCAATTGTTTGCCTATTTCTCAAATTTAAATCTTGATAGGAGAGTTTTAAAATTGCATTATTAATGTCATCATGATCGGTCGTGTCTCGTACACAACACTGTAATTTTTTCACATGTTGGATGTGATGGCACTGGCGGCCTATTGTATTTGCAAAGAACTCGACGATGTAACAAAAATAATGCAAGTCACACTTCTCTCCATTCTTTGTCTAGAACTCTAGTTTGCCGAACATTGAAAACCGAATGAATAATGTTCATATAATCAAACATTTTGTCGTTCGTTCGTCAATTGAAACTTTTTTCGGTAAACCAATCAACATTCCATTGATTGTTGTGGCTAATCGTACAAGCATTGGCGCTGAAACTTTTAAAGGCAAAAGAGACTGCAAGATATGTTTACATGAAGCAGACAAAATTAATCGAAAAACTCGTTTTTATTACTTTAAATTGTTCATCTCCTGTTTGCTAAAAGCATTCAAAGGTTCAATACATATGTTTTGCTTGCATAAATACTACAACGACAAACTCTCAAAAATGTTCAGATCATATTTCATTAAAAATCTCTTTGTTGTAAATTCAATATACGTTTCTATAAAATAAAATTTAAAAATCGCTCAAAAACATTACTGGTTTTATTATTCCCATTTTTCCGTGTAATATCTTTACTTTTACAAGATTTCAGATAATCATATGCAATGACAAGTAAGAAATGTAAGAAACGAAATATACCTGGTTTGTATAGAAATGAACCTGAATACCCTTCTAATTTACATCGAAATGCGTAAAAATGCACGTAAATGAATAGGGGTCTGGCCAGACCCATCAGTCAGACCGAAAGTATAAAAATATCTGTCAGACGGAGGGTTAAGAAAAGAAATGTGTTATACGCCCTTTTCAAAGATTAGTCTTGAGAGAAAAAAATCTCTAGACTAGTGAAAAATACTTTATTTGCCATGCCGATTACACATGCAAAGTTTCATGGAAATCCAATGATGTCGTGCCAGAACTTTGACATTTATGGACGATTTGGTGCAGAATTGCTCATTATCAATGTTGTTAAAACCCCCTCCTGCTCACGGGCTTGGAACCCATGATAATGTCTTGGAAAAACTGGGAAATTTAGACATTGTTCGCAATAAAAAAAATTAGAGAGTTGTATGCAAGACACGACCGATCACGATTACATTAAAAATTTATTAATTCTAAGGTACCCATAATAAATACAAAAATAAAGATGATGATGGAGCTTGAGCGACTACCCCTGGTTGCTTCTCCGTTACTGATCGGGATTAGCTGAAATTGTACAGGGAGTTTCTAGATGATCCGACCTGGGACTGGTAAATCATCCTTCAATGTACATCTTCTGGTAATCCCAGAATTCTTTGACCAGTACCGGCGCCGGCCAGGCCCGAACGTAGATCGTCTAAGGAATGGGAAGGGATGTTAGTCCAACACTTGTTGTTACTAGAGGCCGTATATACTACTGCGCACTCCGCAAGTGTCACAGGAGAAGGATATTTGTTAGTAAAACTTTCAGTATTGGTATTATTCGCGCGCGATTCAGTATGTTCCGGTTTCAAGATGCTCGGATGCACCTGACTTCCCGAGTGAACATTTCAACAATATCCTATATTGAAGTCCCGGAAAGTCTTGATTCACAGCTCTTATTCGAGTAAACTGAAGAAAGATTTGCAATACTATCGCGTAACGAATAGAAACTTACCTATTTTTTATAAATGAAATTACGTGTTACAAAATAAACGAGTGAATAGGATTTAGACAAAATAGTTGATTCATTGCATTGACATATTCTAAACAGTTGTTATAAAATCATTATTTATTATTTATTATTCTTTATTATTTCCGCTTTATTATTTTAATTACTTTTTAAAATTATTAATTGGTTATATTGGTTGATCTGGACAGCCGG
Organism: Malaya genurostris; assembly: GCF_030247185.1. Lineage (NCBI taxonomy): Eukaryota > Metazoa > Arthropoda > Insecta > Diptera > Culicidae > Malaya > Malaya genurostris. Next base: position 56,210,019 of record NC_080572.1, on the reverse strand, counting down.
TTACCGAGAAAAATCTCAATTTATTGTTTGAAATATTAATATCAAGTGTTTTTTTTTACTACGTGTTAATATATCGATATATGTTACCTCGGTTATTAACTTTGTAATATCAACGGATTTGCGCAATAGTTTAATATTATTTATTTTTTTATCATTCAATGTATAATCCTGACAGACAATCAATAACATGGAAGAAGAAAACATTCCAAATAAAACTTTTTTCGAAGTTAGACGCAGAGATGTCTATCCCCTCTGTGTGACGAAGAGCAAGCAAAATTTCTCCCCTCGCACTGACAACTTCAACGAGAGCTCTTCTCTTTCACATTTATACACCACTGTTGTGTAAAGTGTGCACGCATCATGAGTGCGTTTGTTTATTTCCTTTTACCTCTTCCACTGAATCGCACCAAACTGCTAGAGCATTAGCTAATAAATTCTCTGAGGTGTATGCAGATACTTTCACAGAGGTGTACACGCCGGTGAGCACTCTGCTGTATGGTTTTCGTAGATGAAGCGTGGACACGCAAAATCAGCAAAATAAAACAATTTATCGTAAAATTTTCGGTTTTCCTTGCAAATTTTTCATAGCAAGGCCGGATCTACTCTCTATTAATTGAAGTTCACAGAAGTGTTCGCTCACCATCATGCGCCAGTGGTCACTTGGGTGTATTTAGACGAGAGCGCGTGTGAGCGATTCATGCGAAGAGAATGTGTTGCTGTCTATTCGACACTGAGAAGAAGTGCGCTTTCCTCTTTGTGCGGTGCTTCGTTTTTTGCATCCTCGGTGTGGCGAAAATCTGACTCTAGCGTGTATCACTCTGGTGAAATGCCATCTCTGGTTAGACGGAAATTGACAGGTTGATTGAAGAGATAATTTAGTAAAATAGAGTAATCAGAATATCTGATAACTGAAAGGAAAAAGAAACTCCTGCAATTGTCGCCTTTTACGACATGGAAGCAGGAACCCAGTGGATCTATTCTTGGTTCATTTTTTTCCGCCGGATTCCACACGGCATCTAGGCTGGTACTGTCCGGAGAGAGCTAATAGGTACTATCAATCTCCAAGTGGAGCCCAGCCCCTTACAAAAATGAAGATGATGATGGATGTACCAAAAGTCACAAATTACAAACTTGCTCTACTTTTAGTGCTTACATTTTTGGCGAATGATCAAAATGACAAATAGATTTTTTCAGAACAATTGATTCTACTCTATTTGGATGCCTTCAACAAATTTTTACATTTTAAAATTTTTGGAAAATATCCTTTAAGGCCATCGTCCAAGTACCATGCGCGCGGGTGGTTTTAGGAAATTTTCGATGGAAATTTTGAAAAATTCGACAAAACCAAAAACATACAGACCTTTGAAATACTTTTATCTATCTGCAGGGTGAAAATGGCCGGAAAATTCGGAGGATTTTCCGAGTCTTATCAAAAATAGCACTGAAAAAATGAGCTTTTTTTGTAATTTTTCACAATTATTTGAAAAAATAATTCGATGGAATGAAATTTTTTTTTCCAAAAAAACCTTATGCTGGCAACCAAGATCACATTCGGAAACATTTTTGGAAAACCTTTTCAGGCTTTTCATGGAAAATCAACCAATTTCATATGACCGATTTTGTGGAAATTTTTGAAATTCGTGGATTTTCTATGAAAAGCGTGAAAAGGTTTTCTAAAAATGTGTCCGAATGTAATCTTTGTATCCATAATAAAGTTTATTTGAAAAAAAAAGTTTATGTCATCGCTTTATTTTTCCAGATAATTGTGAAAGATCACAAAAACACTCATTTTCCAGAGCTATTTTTGATAAGACTCGGAAAATCCTCCGAATTTTCCAGCCATTTTCACCCTGTAGATAGATAAAGTGTATTTCAAAGGTCTGTATGTTTTTGGTTTTGGCAAATTTTTCAAAATTTCCATCAAAAATTTCCTAAAACCACCCGCGCGCATGGTACTTGGACGATGGCCTTAAATGAAAGTCAATTATGATGATTTCAAAGTTACGTAAAAGATCAATTTTAAACGGTACAACAACAGTACTATTAGTGAGAATATTCTACTAACAGCTCAAACAGAAATTTAGTCTTATACTGTATTTTATTGCATCTGATAATTCTATATATCTTGTGAAGCGTTTTATTCCTGGTGGGACAACTGCTTGTTCAAATCGATACTGCATAACGATTTGCATTGCATTATTTTTGCGACACTTAGTCTGGATCCATTCTATAAGATTCTTGGAAGCAAGGTTAGACCAAAATATTATGCTTTATACTTCAATTATGTTACACGATTATTGTTTGGTTTAATAATAGGGTATGAAGGATTATGCTGAGAGATAGTTCTTTGTATTTAGCCACATTTAATGAAAAATAATTATCTATGATTATCATCATAACACAACTTTATACTGAATTTATTTGCACGCCACCTTGTTGTTAGTATGTAAATGAAGATTTCAGTATGCAAACTACCCGTTGACAAATTAAAACATGTTTAAACTGTTTCGAATCAAGTTAAATGAGAAAAATTTATCAATAAATCACAGAGATACAAGCGCTTCAAATTAGGTTCGAAAATTCTATCGCTTTACTCTTTCAGTCATAGACCACGCGGGTCTCTGCTGTATACAGGAGGCGTCTCCATTCAACTCGTTTCATTGCTGTTCGCCGCCAGCCTCGGTAGCTACGAAGGGTCCGCAGGTCGTCCTCAATTTGATCAATCCATCTTGCCCGCTGTGCGCCTCTTCTTCTTATATCGGTCGGATCATTATCGAGAATCATTTTAACCGGGTTGTTTTCCGACATTCTAACAACATGGCCGGCCCACCGTAACCGCCCGACCTTGGCCGTTTGGACGAGGGTTGGTCCTCCCAGCAACTGGTGCAGTTCATGGTTCATTCGCCTTCTCCACGAACCGTCTTCCATCCGCACTCCGCCGAAGATGGTTCGCAACACTTTACGTTAAAAAACACCTAGTGCGCGTTGATCCTCCGCAAGCATTGTTCAGGACTCGTGCCCATAGAGGATAATCGGTTTAATCAGCGTTTTGTAGATAGTTAGCTTCGTACGACGCCGAATTTTGCTCGATCGAAGCGTCCTGCCCAGTCCAAAGTAAGTACGATTTCCTGACAATATGCGTCTCTGAATTTCTCTGCTGGTGTCATTATCGGCAGTCACCAGTGAGCCCAAGTACACGAACTCGTCAACAATTTCGATTTCATCACCACCAATCAGAACTCGTAATGGGTGGCTGACGTTATCTTCTCTCGAGCCCCTGCCTTTCATGTACTTTGTCTGTGACACATTGATGTCTAGTCCGATCTGCTTGGCCTCAGCTTTTAGTCCGATGTACGTATCTTCCATCTTCTCAAAGTTGCGTGCTATAATATCAATATCATCAGCGAAACCAAATAGCTGGACGGACTTTCTGAAAATCGTGCCACTCGTGTCTATCCTCGCTCTTCTTATCACACCCTCCAAAGCAATGTTGAATAGCAGACACGAAAGGCCATCACCTTGCCGTAGCCCTCTGTGAGTTTTGAAGGGACTCGAGTTTATCCCCGATACTCGAACAACGCACATCACTCGATCTATCGTAGCCTTGGCCAATCGTATCAATTTGTCCGGGAATCGGTAGTTGTGCATGATTTTCCATAGCTGTTCTCGATCGATTGTGTCGTAGGCTGATTTGAAATCAATGAATAAGTGATGTGTGGGCACATTGTATTCGCGGCACTTTTGCAACACCTGGCGGATGGCGAACACTTGGTCCGTGGTAGCGCGTTCGCCCATAAATTCTGCCTGATATTGTCCCACAAATCCGTTTGCAATCGGTAAAAGTCGACGGCATAGGATTTGGGAGAGTACCTTGTAGGCGGCGTTCAGCAGAGTTATCGCGCGGTAATTGCAGCAATCCAGCTTATCGCCCTTTTTGTAGATGGGACACACGATTCCTTCCATCCATTCCTCCGGTAAAAGCTCGTCCTCCCAGATCTTGGTAACGACCCAGTGCAGTGCTTTCACTAGTGCATTTAGTAGCTCGCTTGGTAGTTGGTCAACGCCAGCGGCCTTATTATTTTTCAACCGGCTTACCACCTCCTCCACTTCTTGGAGGTCTGGGACCGGCAGTCTATCGTCCTCCGCACGCGTTCCCAAGTTCGTTACCGCGCCGCCACTTTCGTATTCCGCCACATCGCCATTGAGGTGCTCGTCGAAATACTACTGCCACCTCTCGATCACCTCACAGTCCTTCGTGAGAAGATCCCCGTTGGTGTCCTTGCACATTTCGGCCTGTGGCACATGGCCTCTGCGCGAACGGTTCACCTTCTCGTAGAACTTCCTTGTGTCATTGGCACGGAACAGCTGTTCCATCGCTTCGCGATCTCGGTCTTCCTGTTGGCGCTTTTTTCAACGGGATACCGAGTTTAGTCTGTTCCGCGCCTGTCTGTATCGCTCCTCGTTTGCTCTCGTTCGGTGTTGCAACTTACTCGCTCAAGCTGCATTCTTCTCGGCCACTAACTGTTCACATTCGTCGTCGAACCAGTCGTTCCTTACGTTCGGAGTCGCCGTACCTAGTCTAGCGTTGCTGATGCAGTGCAGAATCAAGATAAGCCATGGGTAAAAAAAGCAGAAATGTATTCGGGCGTATATTTATATATTCCCTTTTGTGCTTTAGTTCATACTGCGCAAATCGAACGAGAGTTTGTCATCATTCACTAAGACTGTCCTTGGCTCGTGAAAACATAGGTCAGTTCAATCCAATATTTCAATGGTATGCAATTGAAATACTTAAATGATGTTACCGCAAAGGTTTAAGTTAAATGTTTTCGAATCGATTGGTAGTTAAATTATATAAATTCATCAACAAATTACTGAGTTCTAAGCGTTCAAAATTATGACAGAAAAAAGTTACGCGGTTATTTTTGCATTTTTTTAAATTGACACCCAAGCCTCGTCAGTGAAGATTTAGCATAAAGCGACAATCCAACGAGCGAATACCCGTACCAAACACAAATAATAATACGGAATACTTGGACGAATTACGGTGGACACATTTTGCACTATGCCTATGTTGTTCGAATGATGCATTGTATTATGCAAAGCATCCACGTATTTGTTTTTTGAACGAAAGCTTTGAAAATTTTCACAAAAATGGTGTTTTTTTTCTTCAAATGAACTCTACCCCAAAATTACATGGCAATATTTTGAGTTATAAGGGCACCCAGTAATTCCGCATCTGGATGAAATTCAATAGTACACAGATAAAAATATTTTGTGATTTTACATTTATTTTCATGCACATATTTGGAGCAGGCAATTGAATGGAAATTTACATTACAAAACGAAACGGTTTGTAAATATACAGTCTTGTTCAATGAAAAACTAAATGAATTTTAATGTAATTTTACATCAATCATGGTTTTAAATCAGATTTTCGTTTCAACTGATGTCTATTTCATAGTACTATCGGTTTACATGTCGTGTAAGTTTCATCTTTTCTCTCTGTGTAGGCAATAGTGGAACCACAAAACCTATCGTATGAATCTAAGTATGGGAAAATTGGTCATTGGATCTCTGATGAAACCAAGTGCCCATTTTCGTCACATACAAATATACACATCTTCCATGAGTTCAACCAATAGCCAGCTATCTTATATTGAATAAAAGTGATGAACTGATACAAACAAACCTGAAATAGTTATAAGATCATTTACAAAATAGATGTATTTTATTCAATGTAATTTATAATATAAAATCTCGCTTGATAAAAACAGTGTTTAGACTAACTAACGAATACCCACATACAAATGTGATATTCGAAATGTATTAGGTTTCAAGTACTATGTATTGTGGATGCCACGACGAAGAAAAACTTATGTATATTGCCTATGAAATAAACGTATTTATGAAAAAAAAAATACACATACACATGCAAAAGTGCGCACCGAGAAATACTTACACAAGCAATGACCGGTAAGATTATTTTCAATCTGAGGGTCCCTTCCAAAATCAACAACTGGGTAGAGATGGTCGGGTATAGAAATTCTTATACCCGAACCCGACCCGTACCCGAGTGATCAGCAAAAAAATTTACCCGGACCCTACCCGTACCCGTTCAATAATAAAAAAAAAATCCCGTACCCGAAAAAAAATAAAAAATTTTACCCGTACCCGATTAAAAATTAACTGTACCCGTACCCGACCCGAATGAGTAGTAAAAATTTTACCAAAATTCAGTATGGAAAAAATAAAGTGTTTTAGATATCGAGCCGTATCTGGCTCTACTTGGTAAGTAAAATACATTAAAATGCTTGTTTACATTTAAAAATAAAAATACACTGTGAAGCATGAATATAGGGTCCGCCATGTAACTTTTTTTTAAACATGCAATAAAACACAAACGGTTCATCCGAATTCAAAATTTATTTTTTCATATTAAAGTACAATCCTTCCAGACTTGCAGTACATACGGTCGGTCCAGTTTTGGCATTAAAATGCCTTACTCTTCACTATATGGGGCTGGGTGTCAATTAAAAGTTTCAAAAATAGTCGCGTAACCTTTTTGTGTCATAATTTTGAACGTTAATAACTCGGTCATTTGTTGATAGATTGTTATAATTTAGCAACCAATCGATTCGGAAACTTTTAACTTAAACATGTATGACGACGTCGTTTCAGTATTTCAATAGCATACTATTGAAAAAATGGTTGGAATCGACCTATGTTTTCATCCACCAATCCCTGTTGTACAAAATGACGTCAATTTCTTGTTCGGCATAGGAGGCTTTGCGTCATGCATAAAAGACACCGTATCGTTATGCGTAGTATGAAGAGAAATCTATAAATATAGGCTGCACAATATTTCTTTACCTAGTTGATGATTGACTGTGAATGAAACAAGCTTGTCCAGTGAGCAGATGACTGGATTGTATATGCATTCACTTGCTGGATTGTCACCTTTGCATTATTTGTTGGTGAAATTTCCTGTTGTCTGTGCAACACCGTGTTCGCTTGAGTATCTTATATATTATCTAGCTATTGAAGAACCGAATCAGCGTGGTTACCGATTCTTTTGAAATATCCCATGTATTTAGCAAATTTTTGGTCGATTTTGCCATTAAAATGCCTTACACTTCGCTTCCCGAGGCTGGGTGTCAATTTAAAACATGCAAAACTAATCGCGTGAAATTTTTCTGTCATTATTTTGAACGCTTATAACTTAGTCATTTGTTGATGGATTTATTTAATTCAACAACCAATCGATTCGGAAACATTTAACTTAAACCTGTGAGATAACGTCATTTGCATATTTCAATTGCATACCATTGAAAAATTGGTTTGAATTGAGTATTTTATTTTGGTTCTCTGGTAACTATCAGGCCAATTTAATATTTCCGGTGATAGATTTTTCGGATCTAATTTGTAGCGCTTGTTCCTCGATGATTTGTTAATGGATTTTCCTAATTTAAATGATTCCAAAGCTTCAATAAAATTTAAATTAAAGATTAAAAATGTTTTAATTTGTCGACGGATCGGTTTGCATACTTAAATCTCGATTCCCATACGAACAAAACGGTGGCGCGAAAATGGATTCAGTATAAAGTTGTGTTATGATGTTAATCATAGATACTCATAGGCTCACGTATACAGTATAATCAGATGCAATATCATATAGTATCAAAGATACACTCAAGGTAAGTTTGCCTGCGATTTTACATGTATCGTTTGAATATGAACCCTCGTAGAATTTGGTTAACCGCCAGTTTCAGTTCAATTATTATTTGCTTCAAAACAATAAGCGTCTGATGGCTACACGTGTTGTAACTATGACAATGTTCATTTATGTGATAATAACTTCAAGTTACAATATGAACAAAATTTCGGAATTTTGTTGCGTATCCATTCCGTATATTCCTAATATGCCAAAGCGAAAATCAATGTAAGTAATTAAATATTTTATGTGGACTGTTTCACATGTTTTCTTCCTCGTATTGTTGCCATATTATTTACTGACACTTTCCGAAGAATATCGACGATTTTTGAAGGATTAATAAAATTACACCATTACTGAGATTACTGGTACAACATTCTCTTGGATCGATTAACTGTTTATAAAATTAATAAGTCCACCCAGTGAACGACCATTATTAGGTTAAAACTGGGGGTAAATAAACAATATAAATCAAATTAAAATAATAAGTTTGTATGTTTCTCGAAAATTATCATAATAAAATAAAGTAGTTTCATTTGTTCAGGTTTAAATCTTTAGGTTGTTTGTATCTAAAATTGAGCTTTAAAGTAACTTTGAAGTGTAGTGAAGTTTAGTGTATCATCATCAATATCATCTTTATTTTGTATTTATTAGGAAGACCCTAGAAACGTTTCATTTTTAATGTTATTGTGCTCGGTTGTGTCTTGAATACAACCCTCTAATTTTTTTAGTACATTTTCGATTATATGCAGCTTTATTTCAGCTATGGCTGCACGAATGTTGTCCTTCAAGGCTTGAATTGTCTCTGGATTGTCCACTTAACACTTATCTTTGACAGCCCCCCAAAGATAATAGTCTAACGGTGTCAAATCACAGCTCCGAGGCGGTCAAACAACATCCGAATTTCGACTGATAATTCGATCTTCGAAGACTGTGCACAGAAGATCGATCGTAGCGTTGGCTGTGTGGCACGGAGCGCCGTCTTGTTGGAACCAAATGGTGTCCAAATCTTCCTCTTCAAGTAACGGGAAGAACCAATCGCTAATCATGGCGCGGTAGCGCTCGCCATTGACCATGGCGGTGGCTCCTGCCTCATTTTCGAAGAAAAATGGGCCAATGATGCCGCCAGACCAAAATCCGCACCAAACCGTCACTCTCTGAGGATGCATCGGCTTCTCTATGATAACGTGCGGGTTTTCCGTCTCCAGATGCAACAATTTTGCTTATTAACATACCTGCCGAGATGAAAATGTGCCTCAAACGAGAAGATGATTTTTTGCACACATTCCGCAACATTACCATGATTTTCAAAATAAAACTGCACTATTTTCACGCAGAAGTGACATTGAGGTTACCAATGTCGAAGTAACTGCTAGTTCAAAAATAAATTTTAGATGGCGGACCCTATAGATTTCCAATGTCTTTGGTACTTTATACTCATTTACAAATGTCAACAGAAGGGAGTAATATGTACTCAAATTTTTCGAGAAGCATATTTACCCAATATGTCGTAATACCCGTTGTATTCAATTTTGGGTAGGTATGGTTTTTATGAAACAGCGCGACTTTTGATCCAATTCTTTAGAACCACAAGTAAGTGTGCTCATTATTTTGACACACAAATAAAAATTCCCATTCGAATCACTTGAAAAATCACGTAAAATGGTTCCAAATGTCAAACTGAATATTATACGTGACGAAAATGAATGTTATGCGAACATCCCCAAAAATGTATAGTGTGTTATCAGTTCGTTTACGTGAATTGACCAAACATCAAACAATGTACGTGTATTCCCGGTGTGGAAAATTCAATTCTGAAAATGGTGAACAGTGAGTCCTTCAAGTGTAAGTAGTTTGAACATTCGTGAGAAATTTTTTTGGTTACAATTTTTTACTACAAAGCAAAATGAATTATGATTTTGATTTAAATTAATCTGTCAACTATGCCCGTTATGTAAGCCTCACAAACCCACACCCACGATGTTTACGGTAGCTGGTGGATTTTACAGCCATTGAACTTCTGTGCCACCTCCGGTGGAACCCTCAACGAGTGAACACGTGAAATTTTGAGTATTTCGCGGGAAAAGATTTTCACCCGTACTTTTACGACTCCACGTTGTCACGCATCGAGATTTTCACTTGTAGTCCAGTGAAAAGAAACGAAAATTAACTGGCAATATAGCCCAACTTGCTGTGCCATCAATCGGTGTCATTTCAAGTGAGGTGACACCACCCAGAAATGAAGAATAGGAAGAACTTCTATGCAGATTTTCTGAAATAAATGTTCATGTTTTTATGGTAAGAATCTTAATAATTTATATGAAAATTTTGAAAATCTCCAACCAATATTTAATATAAAAGTTTTCTGGTATCTGAATGTGATATGAGTACTACACTACATTTTATATATGAATCAAATAATTTTTACTGGATTGTGCATTAAACAGCTTTAAAATGGCAGTCCATTAAAACGTACGTAAAAATAGATTCCGACCGCAACATCTTAGAGCTAAGGCAGTGTGTCTTATTAAATATGTTATAAACAAAGTAGGGCGGGAAATATTCACATAACTTTTCACGAAACTATGATTGATCGTTTTGTCGTGAATACGACTTACTTTACTATGGGGTGCCTTTTCAAAATTAGTTATATGGAAGAATGGGCAGAACTTAATCGTGAATATCTCGACTTGTATTAATGGCAGCAACATAATTCTTTCATTATTTCATCAAAAATATGATCAGGAATTTACGATACTATTTTGAACAGTGTGAGATAACTATAAACAACTCAAAAATTGAATTTTCTCAAAATTTGAAAAAAAAAACGCGGAAAACTCTTTACTTTTGCTTGGCTTTTTCGCGCAAGGACGACGATTTTGAGGTAGTTAGGCACATATCTTCAACTGACTGCGTATAAAAGCGGAACTGTGGTCGAAAATCGATCATTTCTTCTTGTGCGTTGGATGGAAGCAGACGTCGTGAGACCAGCAGCTTCGAAGAGTGCACCTTCTGCGTGGTTAAAAACCTCAAACGCTCAGATCGCAACTCTCATTTGAAGTCGTCCGGTGGAGCAAATGGTAATGAAAGCAGACCTTTTGCGGGGTATAAAGCCTAAACGCTTAGGTCGTGCTTTCATTTGGACTTCAATCGTCAGGTGGAGCAGTCGTCACTGCTTTCATTTGGACTTCGGTCGTCAGGTGGAGCAGTCGTCAATAATTAGAGCAGATCTTCTGCGTGGTAACAAACCTCAAACGCTCAGGTCCTGCTCTCATTTGGACTTTAGTCGTCAGGTGGAGCAGTTGGCAATGAAAGCAGACCTTTAGCGTTGTACAAAACCTCAAACGCTCAGGTCGCATTGCCAGTTTCCCTTCGAAGAAGATCCATTACATCATCCTGTTGGTGGTCGTTTGCATTGGAGCAAAATACAACGGGAAATGGACAACAATGTGCAACATTATGCAAAATCAGCCTTTCTAATGGCTCTAAATGTTACCTAAAGAACTATAAAGATTGCTTCTTTGTAAATCGAAAATTAAAATTAGCAGTGCAGTGCAAATCTAAGATAATATGATCAGTATTTTTTGCAATTTTCAAGGATCTAAATTCGCAACAGTGTTTAAAATCGTTTATCTTCAATCAGTGTTTAATATCTCAGAAAATTGAACAATTTGGCCCTTCACGCACGCCTTCATAAAAGGTTCCTTTCAGAACTACCAATATTTTATCATAAAGAACTATACTGGTTATTTTGTAATATTTTTGTGTCAGAATGTAACTAATCTGTATTGTAGTTCAGATGTATCGTTTCAAATTCTAGTAGTGTAAAAGGGCAAAACTTGCACAATTCACACAATCGATCAACTAATTGATATTCGGAAGTATAAAGTAAGAGTCTTTGACATTACACACCTGATCTTTTTTTATATATATTTAGATAGATATAGATTAACAATTGAACTTATCAAATATTTTATTTACCATACAAGACAAATTGTTCAAACGTTCTTCAGACTCTGTAAAGAAAAATAAACAATCTTAAAATCACTTATATTTATATTATATTTAAAAACTAACCAATTCTCGGAAGCGAAGCCAGCTTCACCTTACGCCTGATTTGGCGTCCAAACGACAAGTAGTTCCGCCCCATCTTCTTCAGTTTAAGTAGATCCTTTTTCTACAATTAAACCGATATGATACTTAAATTAAAAAATTTATTAGATCTACTTACAATTTCATCAGAATCCAATTTTTGCTGCAGTTTCCGCTGCTGTTGCCGTTGTATCTGTTGTTGCCGTTGTTGTATCTGTTGTTGTGGCCGTTGTTGTGGATGTTGTGGATGTTGTCGTGACCGTTGTTGTAGATGTTTGCCGTTGTTGTGGCCGTTGTTGTAGATGTTGTTGTGGCTGTTGTAGTATTTGTAGTGGCTGTGGCAACCATGGCTGTTGCTGTTGCTGCAGCCATGGCCATTGCCACTGATGCCAAGGATGCATAAGCGGTTGATATAAATGGTGTGGTTGGAATTGTAAATTTTGGTATATTTGATACTCCGGTGTTGGTGGTGTTGGTGGTGGTGGTATTGGTGTTGGTGGTGGTGTTTGTTTCGACATTTTTCTATAATACATAGCATTAGGTGTTAAACAGTCGTTAGCACCGCACGCGTATAGCTATTGGCTCCTGGAATTTTTTTCTGACTACCAATAGTTCCATTGATTCAAGGCTTCAGTCTTATTCTAGGCTACCTGAATCACTAACAGTTTTTTTAAAGACTAACAATTAGTCAGCCTTTCTCAAGGCTATACAAAATGTGATATTTTAATATAATCAGTCTTTTTCAAGACTAAGAAATTAATCAGCCTTTTTCAAGATTAAGAAATTAATCAGCCTTTTTTAAGGCTTGCTATTCAAAGAACTATTCTTCGAACTAATCAGTCTTTATTAAGACTACCACAAAATCAGTTTTTTCGTGAATACGACTTACTTTACTATGGGGTGCCTTTTCAAAATTAGCCACATGGAAGAATGGGCAGAACTTAATCGTGAATATCTCGACTTGTATTAATGGCAGCAACATAATTCTTTCATTATTTCATTAAAAATATGATCAGGAATTTACGATACTATTTTGAACAGTGTGAGATAACTATAAACAACTCAAAAATTAAATTTTCTCAAAATTTGAAAACAACGCGGAAAACTCTTTACTTTCGTTAGGGTTTTTCGCGCAAGGACGACGATTTTGTGGTAGTCAGGCACATATCAACTGACTGCGTATAAATGGGGAACCGTGGTCGAAAATCGATCATTTCTTCTTATGCGTTGGATGGAAGCGGACGTCGTGGGAATGATTAATTCAACCAGCAGCTTCGGAGAGTGCCCCTTCTGCGTGGTTAATAACCTCAAACGCTCAGATCGCAACTCTCATTTGGACTTCGGTCGTCCGGTGGAGCAGATGGCAATGAAAGCAGGCCTTTTGCGTGGTACAAAGCCTCAAACGCTTAGGTCGTGCTTTCATTTGGACTTCAATCTTCAGGTGGAGCAGTCGTTAATGCTTTCATTTGGACTTCGGTCGTCAGATGGAGCAGTCGTCAATAATAAGAGCAGACCTTTCGCGTGGCATAAAGCCTCAAATCAAAGACATCATATTAACAAGATACCCAGCTCTCACATTTCCCGAACAAATCATTGGCAACATCCTTTTTTTCGTGCATGGTGCCCTCAGGCGAGTCCGCATCGAATCTCGTACAGAAGTAGGGAAAAGAAATGTATAATTCGTGCGCGCCAAAACAGCAGCACTGCGCATTCATACATTTGACATGATATGTTAAATGTGATGCCGTTGCTGAACTGAAGATTAAGATCGCTTCAAGCTGACAGGGTCTGCTCAAACGGTCGTGCTTTCATTTGGACTTCAATCGTCGGGAGCAGCAGTCGTCAATGCTTTCATTTGGACTTCGGTCGTCAGGTGGAGCAGTCGCTAGTAATAAGAGCAGATCTTTAGCGTTGTACAAAACCTCAAACGCTCCGGTCTCAGAGCCAGTTTTTCTTTCGAAGAAGATCGATTACATCATCCTGTTGGTGGCCGTTTGCATTGGAGCAAAATACAACGGAAAATGGACAACAATGTGGAACATTATGCAAAATCAACCCTTCTAATGTTTCTAAATGTTACCTAAAGAACTATGAAGATTGCTTCTTTGTAAATCGAAAATTAAATTTATCAGTGTAGTGCAAATCTAAGATAATTTGATCAGTTTTTGGCAATTTTGTAAATGCTGAATTCTAAATTTTCTAAATTCAGTTCTAAATTCGCAACAGTGTTTAAAATCGTTTATATCAAGTCAGTGTTTAATATCTTAGAAAACTATACAGTTTGGCTCTTCTGGGATGCCAGAAATTAATCCCGTACAACATTTTGATAGTATCTTTTACTAAAATATTGAAATCCGAAATGAAATAATCGACATCAAAATTCACTAAGGTGCAATTTAGAACCATAATTTTATACCCAAAGAATTATGCGAAATTTTACTTCACTATACTGTATACGGCCCATTTTTCAACCAGTTGTAGTTTGTAATGAACTTTCTGCAGATTTGCTATATACAATGCATAGCTCCGACTCAGAAGCCATTCATTTCGAATTTGGTTGTCGTTGTCATCGTGTTGATTATGGTGCGATCGAGGAATCTCCAAGCGAAATACAAAGCTTGTTACCGCAAGCGGAAGAAACAAGAGACTCCAACAGAACACATATCAGTTTCGAATTCATGGACAACAGGTCATCCTGGAAATAGAAGACGGAAGTCAGCGGTATCCATCGGAATTTGAACTCAACTCATCACTCTTCATCACGAACGCCTTCATTAAAGGTTCTTTTCAGAACCACCATTATTCTATCATAAGGAACTATACTGGTGATTTCGTAATATTTGTGTGTCAGAATGTTTAATGCAACTAATCTGTACTGCAGTTTAGGTTTCAAATTCTAGTAGTGTAAAAGGGCAAAACTTGCACAATTCACACTATCGATCAACTAATTTATATTCGGAAGTATAAAGTAAAAGTGTCAGTTGTATTCGTATTCACGACATCCAGTTATGTCTCTGACATTACACACCTGTACCTTTTAAATGAAGAGAAGAAATGTTTTTTTCTGGAAAAAGCTGCCAGTTATCAGGTCTGGTCCTAGGCGCGAATGTCAAAATTCCTTGAATCAAATTGTTTATTTTTCGGAAGAACTGTTTTGCAATAAAAAATTCTCGTCAACGTGTAAACATATTTATGTGAAGTACAAATGGTCGGGTAATCGATCAGAAAAAAAAATTTACCCGTACCCGAGTGAGCAGTAAATTTTTTTACCGTACCCGATTGAAAATAAAAAATTTTACCCGTACCCGACCAAAAACCCGTCGGGTACGGGTACGGGTCGGGTTTCGGGTAAAATACCCGACACTCGACCATCTCTACTACTGGGTACAGGCCCGGCTGCGACAATCGTTGCCACCTGTGAAGTTCGCACTGTAACAAACTTTTCGTGTGAAAATCGATCTTCAGTTACTAAAATTCATCGAGAACTAATTTATGGACATACTGTCATTAATGAAAAAACTGTTGGAGTCGTTATTTCACAAAAAAAAACAACTTTGCAAGCCGATGAAATTATTTTGTTGTTTGTGGACCAAAACCTTCCTTGAGCGCAGTATTGCCCACGTGATATCCTCGCCGCTGATTTTTTTCCTAATCGCAGGCGTTAGAGCTCCATGCTAATGGATTAAGAAAACTAATGTGCCGGTACAAAAAATGCTTAGAAGTAAACAGAGTTCTTTTGGAGAATTGAAAAGGATTAAATGTGCTAAAAACCTATTCCATTTGATTACACTATCATTTACAACAAAACGACCCATACTTTTTTATTATGTCTCGTAAATATACTGAACCGAATAACGACATAATGCATTGAGGTATTTCCCATGACCCTTGGTCTTGAAATTGCACTCCACCCACACCCAGTGAAATCGTATTTATTTCAAGGCTACATCAGTAAATAGTTACCTGTTATCATATAAACGCATACATAAGCTTAAGTGTGTTAGAGTCTATTAGCTCTTAAAATACAGATCCTTTTGCATTGAACCTTATGAATCAACGAAGCACTAGCAACAATTGATTGGTCAGACTGTAAATCACCTTACACATACCTATTGAATCCTTTATTATATGCTGAGCTAGAATTCAATGATTCACTCGCAGACCAGTAAAAACTGCACGTCTAATTTCCTGTTATAACAATCAGTCTTGCAACCAGTAACTAATCAGTTCCGTTTTATCACTCTGAATAACAACTACAAAATTTCAATCATTTGCAAATTATTCAGTTTCGTAAATGGATGTGTTCAAGCGAACGAGAGTATTCCGGAGAATACGCGATAATATAAGTAACTCGCAAAGAGTGTATGATGATGTGATAGATAATCTTAATAAATGGGGCCACTATGCTCTCGGAATTGACATTATGGACCCCAAGTTCTCGTTCTTTAATCCATCCTTCATTTTTCTGAATGTAATCATGAGCAGTTTCATATACGCGGATGTCGAGTCGGCTATTTTATCTAACGATATCGGTGAATTCGCCTACAACATTGCCGTGCTTGGATTTGGGATACAAGGATTTGCCAAGTTTCATGCGTACATTTTCCGAAGAGCTGGTATGCGAGAATTGGTTCTAACGGGTAGTTCAAAGCATCAGACGACCATACCTCGCCTCAACGAGATTATGAAAGATGGTTTGACGTTTATCTTGACAGTTAGAAAATTCTTCATTATAATGTATTTATCAGCGGTTGGCGCATTCGGCTTGTTCGGCCCAATGGTTTCCATCTACAGTGGAGAACTTACACTTACTTTTGGGTTTAAATTTTCTTTCATTAATGACTCTCATTGGTCAGGATATATCGTTACATATGTATATCAAATGACTGCTGTATTTTTGGTGGTTGTAAGCTGGTATGTTAATGACAATGCCATGGTCATTATTTACTACAATGTATTATCTATGTTTGAGTGTATGATATCCGATTTGAAAGAACTGAGCAGATTATCAGAATTGGAGAAAACTTGTGAAAATCGAAGTAGTATGGAAAATCTCATGAAGTCAATAATACAACAGCATCATGTCGTTCTGAAGTATGCAAAAATAATATATTTTTATTCTGATTACCCTTAACGAAAGAAATGGAATATTTCAGTTGTTTAGACTTGGCCAACAACGTTTTTAGTTTGTACTTTTTGATGACTCTGTTTTGTTTGACTAGTTCCATGGCAATTCTACTTATTGCTTTAGTTTGGGTAAGTGACTCTAGTGATAGAAGTGACAGATGTTTGAATAATTATGAAACAATTTTACAGCTCCATTGGTATCTAGCGATAGTAATCTGTTTAATAGCATCTTTTCAAATACTAGTTCTTTGCATTTTAGGAACATTGTTAGAAGTAAAGGTTAATGAAAAAATATCGTGAAATGGTAATTGGTAATTGTAATTGATTCGCATGTTTTTGCAGAGCGAAGAGCTGACTCGAGAAATTTATGATACCAAATGGAATAATTTCGAAAATTCAATGAAGAAATCTTTGAAATTATTACTTCTGATGTCTCAGAAACCTGTCCAAATATCTTATCGTTTCGGAGCGATGAACATGGAAACCTACCTTGCGGTAACATATGCCCAATACTTCTCAAAAGTTTTCTAAAGCTATGCTTTTATTTCAGACACATAAATTCATTTATAGTTTATTCACAATGCTGATCACCACACATGGATAAGAATCATTGAGCAAGTAGTGCAGGTAAAATAATTCATTGTGAGTCTCGAATACAAATAAAAAGTTCTATTATAAAAAAGTAATCAAATGAACTACTTTCATCAATTATAAATACATCAATAAGGTTTTGCAAGATGACAACACAAATGAACTTGTGATGAACAATGTTTATGTTTGACATGTACTGATAATGTGTTTACACTGTCGCGTTTATTCAAATCAGAATGAACATGTAAACAATCCATTGTCAGTTTTCTTTCAGCCAGTTTTGTGTGGTTATGTCATGTTCGTGTGAAATCTAAAAGTACAAAAAATCATTTTTCTGATCGAGCTATCCCCTTGTTTTTATGATCACTCAACCTACAATCAACGGTTCTAGATATGCTTGGAGAAAATACATTAGCAACGGTCGTAAGAAGCAATATTAGAGAAAAAAATTAATTCAGATTGATCAGTATTTATGCCAAGCGCTTGACATTTGCTTTGCCTTTTTGTATGAGAAGAGTGATGCTAATCTAAAAACCCTTCTTAATCCACCTAGTGGTGTGATGATGTCTTTCTCATATTATTTATATTTTCACTCATATTACTAAAATATCACTAGAAGATTCTGTGAATGTTTAATAAAATAAGAAATTTTCTTTGGGAAGAAACTAACATAAACTTTTCAATTTGTAAACAGTTATGTCAAGTTGATAAGAAATTATCTTTATTTTGCATTGTCGCACTAAATAATTAAACAAGTTCTGAAACCGCTCCGACAAAAATCGATGCAATCTTCAATTGAATCGATTCGCTCTCTGTATTAGTTAGTAAGTTAGTATATAAGTTCCTTTTCCCCATTACACAATACAAGTAGGTTTAGAATTTTCCCTACACAAAAATCTCAGAATTGCGGAAGCAAATGATGTCTTCATGGTAATAACCAAATCATATATGTATATAACAGGGCTGAAAAGTCACCACTTGTGGCTGAACACCCAATTTAAATCTTAATAATTTAATTTTAACTCATATTCCAATAAATAGTTATTTAAAAAAAAAAAAAAAAAAGTTCTGAAACCGGAAGTTGGACCCGGATGAAATTAAACAGCAACCTATGAGACTATAGGAACTTTTAATTGAGCCTGTTTGTGGAAATCGATCAAATCATCTCTGAGAAAATTGAGTGAGTCTCGTTGTAAACTTTTTGACCACTATTTCCGATACTTCTGGAACCGGAAACTTGGAACCAGTATAGCCGAAGTCGGTTGGTTTAGTAAGTAATTAATATAGCCTACAAATTGAATTAGTTTTGATCCAAATCTAGAAGAATTTTACCCTTTTGCATCGTCGCTTTAAATGACGGTGTGAAATTTAATAGCAACCTATAGGACTACGAGATTTTTTATTTTATGAGTGACATTATTTGACATATATACACATACACGCACAGACACATACATTGCTCAGCTCGATGAACTGTGTCGATTGATATAGAACACTAAGACCGTTGGGCCAATTTTCACTAGTCAATTTTTCAAGAGACTGCATAAACTTTCTGTATGAGAAAAACAATAAGTGTACTGTTATAGAAAAGCATCGTTATAATGATCTTGTAATAACACTAACAAGTAGGTACAAATTGAATAAAACAATAAGAAAATTACATTCTTTTCACCTAAAAAATATAATTTTTGAGAGGTGACCTATCGCACAGACTTTTACTTTATAGTTACACACTTATGTTAACTTTAAAATATATATTTTCGATTTGCATGTGTCTTTGCTCATATTAAAATCAAATAAATGATACACGCTGTTGAAACGATGACAACAGACATCCATTGGGTTGTTTTGGCCATACTGTGTGCGATGAAGTGAGTGACGAAGAAATTCCGTTCTTCGCAATGATCTTCCCGGAACGTTAAAATTAATTTTTTCCAGTAGTATGGGGTAATCGATGTTGTCATTTAGTAGGTCGAACACGAAGAGTTGCGGAAGGAGTACTCGTCTGTTTCTTAAAGTAGGTAGGTTGATGAGACCACAGAGATTCTCGTAACGAGGTAGTTGAGGGCGATTTATCCAAGGTAGTCTCCGAAGTGCGAATCGGACGAAGCACTTCTGTATCCTTTCGATCCGATCGATGTGAACACTGTGATACGTGCTGTGAGCCCAAATTGTAACTCCATACTCCAGAATACTGCCAGTACGCATGTAAACTGTCTTGAGGCAATACACGTCGTTGAAGTTTTGAGTGTTTCGTTTGATTAGTCCCAAAACTGCAAAGGCCTTCGCAGTAACGCATGAAAACTGTTCGATGAAACGATGTGTTCGTGAGAAAGTTATCATATTACATTTCTTAACGTTTACTGTAATGCCGTTTCTGTCATACCAATTCAGGATTCGGTCAATATCCATTTGTAGAGCACAGCAATCCACAAAGCTTGTAATGATGCGATACATTTTGAGATCGTCAGTATACATTACTTTAAATGACGACAATTCACTGTAAAGATCGTTGACGAATAACACGAAAAGAAGTAGTCCGAGATGCCTCCCTTGCGATACAACCGAAGTAACGTGAAACCAATCCGAGAGGGCAAATCCGATTCGTACCAAGGCATAACGATCCGTGAGATATGATAGAATCCAATTGGATAACCAATCATGGAATCCACTATGCCTCAATTTTTCCACAGCGAACTAATGAGAAACACGGACGAATGCATTTGAAAAATCAAAATACAACGCATCGATTTGTTGTCGTTTTTCAAGTTTGTCAATCAATAAAGAAACGAAGCTCGTTAGATTGGTGGTAGTAGACTAGAGATGCCAGATATTTTCATAGGAAATCTGTATTACTCTCTATAAAAAATCTGTATTTATCTGTATTCACTGATAAAATGAATTTCAACAATAAAATGATGTTCAAAGACGTTATTTCAACACATTATGGTTGTAGAACGGTAAATTCAAAGAGACCAAGACTTTGTTTCTCGTCACTGCAATCAAATACTAATAGATTGCTCATACGAAAAAGTTTTTATTTTACTTCTTGGGAAATTCGTATTAAATTTAGAAAATCTGTATCAAATCTGTATTCTGTATGCGTATGTAAAAATCTGTATAATACAGATAAATCTCTATAAATGACATCTCTGTAGTAGACCGCTTTTTGACAAACCCATGCTGATCAGTGGCGAGAATGTGCTTTACTGATGGGTAAAGCTTAGAATAGAAATTCCTCTATAGTTGGTGACGTCGTGCACGTTTCCAGTTTTGTGAACTGGAACTATTGAAGCTTCTTTCCACTTTGCTGGAAAATAGTGCTCAGAAAGCGAGCGGTTGAAAAGCAGAGACGCAGGTAAAGCCAAAGCAGAAGAACATTCCTTCACGAACGACGGAGGTAACCCGCCAGATCCTGGCCCTTTCGATCCATCGAATTGTCGCAGATTGTTGTACACCTCGCGTTCAGTAAAAGCAGTAGCAGGTATACTCAACAAAATTTCAATATACTTTAAAAGCAAAACTAAACGTGAATTAAAATATGTTGTATAATCCATTGAAAAGTCAATGCATTCTAACTTACTTTTACATCGATGATGGTTTTCAATCAAATTTTTTATTCAATTGATGTCTCTTTCAAAGTATCATTGAATTACAAGTCGTGTAAATTTCATCATTTTTTCTGCGCACGTACCGACGCGTATCAGTTTTGCATCGTCAATTCGTCATTTTGAGTGGCGATTTGAATGTTTTGACACTCATCGCCATATAATTTCGGAACCGGAAGTCAGATCAGAATGAAATGGCACAGTATATTTAAAGACAATGAGAGCTGTAATTTGAATCATGTTTCGTAAAAATCGGTTTAACCGTTGCTGAAAAATCGAAGTGAGTTCCGTTTTTGGAGATTGTCTCTTTAGTATTATCGGTACTTTCGGAAGTGGAAAGCGGAGACTAGTAGTCCAAAGTAGTTTTATATATTCACTAACTAACAAGATCTGCCAACTGGATGAATTTAGCAGTAATTGTTATAAAAATGTGCACCTCGTTTCGCCATCGCTTCTGAAAAAATACTCATGAAATTGAAAATTTTAACTCATCGCACAGCAATACCGGAACCGGGAGTCGGATCTGGATAAACTTTGCAGGAACTTTTTAAAAAATTCTAAGACCTTTTATTTGCAACTTAGTTTGTGAAAATCGGTTAAGACATTTCCGAGAAAATAGAGAGCGCCTTTTTTAATAAATTTACACATATTTTCTTGTAATTCCGGAACCGGAAGTCGGATCAAAATGAGATTCAAGAAAATTGTACGAGGTCGTATCGTTTGAAATTAGGTTTGTTAAAATCGGTTCAGCCATCTCTGAGTAACGTGATTATTTTTGTCCTGTTTTTGGTGCATATCACCCTATAATTCCGGAGCCGGAAGTCGGATCCTGATTAAACTCAGAGCCTTTCATTTGAATCTAAGTTTGTGAAAATCGGTTCAGTCATCTCTGAGAAAATTGAGTGACATGTGTCACATACACACATACACACACACAGACATTTTATGTCTCGATGAACTGAATCGAATGGTATATGACACTCGGCTCTCCGAGCCTCGGTTTAAAAGTCAGTTTTCACAGTGACTGCATAACCTTTCTATATGAGAAAGGCAAAAGCCTTTTTTAAACCACCTAGTGGTGCAATCATGCCTTTCTCATATTACTTATGTTTTCAAAAACATCACTAGAACATTCGGTAAAGATTTTTTTTTCAAACTTGAATAGAATCAAAAACTTTCTTTGGTATAAACTACCATCACCTTTTCAATTTGTAAGCAGTTATGTCAAGTTAATATAGATTTAAATGTGGCAGCCCTGCGCGCTATTATACCATATTGAACAAAGCAAACTGTGTGTTAGACGAGTGCGTGTTCTTCTTCTTCCGTACCAGCACGTGCCGATGCGTATCGATTTTGCATCATTTTGTATGACAGTTTGAAGGTTTTGATATCCATTGCCCTATAATTTCGGAACCGGATAACGGATCTGGGTGAAATTGCACAGAATCTCTTAAGACACTGAGATCTTTAATTTGAATCATGATTCGTGAAAATCGATTTAACCGTTACTAAGAAATCGAAGTGAGTTCCGTTTTTGGAGCATACTAGTGTCCGAGTAGTCCCAAAGAAGATATATATTTACCAACTAATAAGGTCTGCCAACTAGATGAATTTAGCAAAAAATTTTATAAAAATGTGCACCTCGTTTCGCCATCGCATGTGAAAAATACTCATGAAATCGAAAGTTTTTACTAATTGCGCTGTAATACCGGAATCGGAATGGAATAACATTTCGGGGGCTTTTATAAGAATTTCAAGACCTTTCATTTGCATCTTAGTTTGTAAAAATCAGTTGAGAAAATTCCGATAAAATTGAATGCGCATTCTCTCATAGATTTGCACATATTGCTTTGGAATTCCGGAACTGGAAGTCGTATCAAGATAAAATTCAACGACTAAGAGACGCGTGGCTTCAGATGCTCTGCCTACAAGAGGGCGATTGCAGACCAATAACAATGGAGATTACTAAGATAAACCTAAATCATTGCGACACCACACAACAACTATTGTGGCAGTCAACGACGGAAACTAAGTGTGTTGTCGCGATTATCTCAGAGCCGTATCAAGTTCCCCTGACAACGGCAGTGGTGGATAGAACGGGTGCGGCTGCAATACAAGTTATGGGCAATTTCCCGATTCAAGAAGTGGTAGAGAGTTCTGAAGGCTTCGTGACCGCAAAAATCAACGGCGTCTTTGTATGCAGTTGTTACACACCCCAAGGTGTACAGTGGAGAAGTTCAGCCAGATGCTGGACCAGTTAACCGACAGTTTGACTGGACGAAAGCCGGTAATCATCGGAGGTGATTTCAATGCCTGGGCTGTAGAGTGGGTCAGTAGATTCACCAACACAAGAGGATATATCTTGCAGGAAAAATGTAATGTGTAATGAAATCATAAATTTTAAAAACCCTGTTTGCACAATTTTTTTTGCTGGTTCTAAGAAGCTTATACATAATATATGGGACATTTTAATATCTGAGCGAAAAAAATATCGCACCGAGAAGGTGCTTTACATTCAATTTATTCGAAAAATGTTAATAAATCATTAGGTAGATTTTAACATTTAAAAGAAATGTTTGCTCTATTTTGTGACAAAAATAGATTTTCATCAATTTGTAAAGTTTCGTACACTATGACTAAAAACTCTAGCGTCAGATGGCATTACTATAAAAACTTGCCTAAATGTTTACGTAACTAGAAATATTATAAAAAATATGAATATCGACGAAATATTTCACGAGTATGTTTGTATAATACACTAGAACTATAAAACAAGAACAGGTACTTCAAAATCGGCTAGGTCACGAAAAATGAGGGGGATACTTCAGGAATTGGTGAAATAATATTAGTGATTAACACTAAACTGACTGAGCTGTAAGTGCTCAAAAGCTGACCACCTTTCTACATGCATTTACCCTTGAATTTCTCATTTGCACTTTTATATAGAAAACAAAGATGTGTTCCACATTAATATTTGAGTTTAGTCAATTTTACTACGAAATAATAAATATTTATTTAATCAAGTGCCTGCATTGCGTCAACTTTTTTTTTACAATTTAGCTAACGTTCTAGGCCATTTTTGAAAATAAAAATTAAGTTGTTTTAAATTTTACTATGAAGTATTTTGACTATTTCGTTATAATACTAACGTATTAGTGTTAGACAGATAATAGTATTTAGAATACTATTTGAACTCATCATCAGTGTATCAGTTTAGAAATCAGTTTAGAAATCTGAATATAGAAATATAGAAATATTCATAATGGAATTAAAGAGAGTTTTTTTTTCAAAAACGGTTTAATTTCATTCCACTAACCGCTCAAACACCAAACCTTTATTGTTCTAGGGTTAATATGCAAGTTATGCTAATTGATGCCCAAACAAACGTGTTTGTTTTCTTTCAAGAGTCGAAGGAAAGTATTTTTTAAAATACCACAGTATTATGAATGAGAATATAATTGATATGAGAAAGGCCAGAAATTATAATTTGTCAAATCAAGTGCCTGCATTACGTAAGTTTTTTTTTACATTTTTTAGTGAACGGTTTACCAAAGTAATTATTTTCGATTTGCATACTTAAACAGTTTAAAAGTTATTATAGCTATTTCGTAACATTCATATCCGTTAGCAGGGCTGATTTGTAGATTTTTCTTCGTCGTTTTTCACTATTCGGTGTATTTGGCTCCAACGCAAACAACTAGCAGACTTTTCCATTTGAAACTAAAATCTCAAATTGGATTATGTACACGGAAAGACCGAAATTAGCATTTTGGCGAAAAAATTAGTTGATTTTCTGATTTTAGTTAGTTATTTTTTGAGACAACTAAAAAAATCTTACTTTTGCTAATTTAGATTTTTTAATTCTAGTTCCCTTAATAATAATAAAATATTTGTTGAAATGGCTATTTTTTTAGAATTCATCAATTAAACGTGCTGTCATTTCTTAGCTAAGGCACACTTCATATCCATTCAACTAATTTTTTAGTTGAATTAGAGAAATAGAACGTTGTTTTCAACCAACATACATGGTTGAATTGGTTTCTGCAATTTGCAGCTATATGGCGCTCTGTCACCGAAAAAACGTTAACACCGTAATGACTACTAGCCACTAGATGGCACACTACTACCGAAAAAAATTTCAGTCACGGTTATCTTTTCTATATTGGCAGGTATAAATACGATGTTGTATTGGAGAAAAAGACATAAGCGAAACATCTACTTCTTTTTGAAAATTTTACTTCTAAATCGCTGTTTTCTTCATTCGACTCTCTCACTGAAAACTTTGGGCACTCGGAAAACAAAAACCGAATACAAGTAGTACACCGGACGGTGTAGCCCGGAATGTCAGAAGATACAAAAAACATCATTTGTCGTGTACAATTAGAGTGCAACATTCGAAACTCACTTCACTGTTCCGCGTAAAAACATTATTACCCACAATTGCTTCAAATGCGCACAAATCCTGAATAAATACACTTTCCACTGACAGTTTATGTCATTTTTACATATCGGTTTAGAAATTTATATATGGATTTATCGTAACACATGCGAAAAACATCTAAACAATTTGCAAGCAGTTTCACAAGACTGTCCTTTTTAGCTTTTTAATGGATTGTTTTGCTTTGACACTTCTTATGAGTTTTTGGCTAATAAACTTGTTAATAAAAGCAATTTCCTTTTTGTTTCCTTTGTGCTGTCCTTCAGTTATGACGGTGATAGATAAATAGAATCAAATTTTCTGATTTTAATAACGAAATTAGTTGTCAATGAGAATTTCGTGTTGGATTGAAATATTGCTGGTTTTTGTCCAGAATATTCGCCAACTAAACACATTTTCTAAAAATAAGAGTTTTTTTCAGCACAGTGAATTCTAAATTTTAACTAATTTTATAGTTATTTTGGAAATTTTGTTGTTAAAATCAACTAATTCAAAAACAGTAATACGAATTAGGCGCAGAGCTAATTACGGTAGTTCCGTGTATCTGTAACCGAATTCTGAACCTAGAATTGTAACTATATTCGGGAGCTCTATTCTTGATAATGGAACTGATTCTGGAAGACAACTGCGCAGGCTAAATTGAACGAAACATATCAAGTGTTTACCCGACGACGTTTACCTTTTATATCAACTTAATAGGCAACGCAGAAATGAGATATTGCTAACTACTTCAAAAACGTCGTCATGGATACGAGAAAGCAAAACGTGAATCATGAGTTTTCCAAATTGATACTCGTTGATACCATACATTTCACAAAACCTTAATTTTGATTTTTTGTGGTTGTGTCACACAGCTGAAAATAGCATCATAAATTGCTGATCTGTATCTGTTTATTTGAAGTATTTTACAAAGGAACGAATGTGTCTAACGAGACACAACGACTGATCTGGATCTCGAGAGACAAAGATTTTTGTATTGAAAATTAACAGTTGAGTAGAAAAAAATCAGACAAGATAGATACATATTTATACGCATATTTAATCATAAAGATAATATTAAACTGACATACATTTTTGATTCTTTGGGTCGAAGAAAATTTGACGGTTTCATTATAATCCGTTGATTGCAGGATGAGTAGTCAGCAACACAATGTGATGCCTAATTATTATATTTTTGAGGCACAATTGTTTTATATCTATTTGAGCAATATTATTCATCCATAAAAACTCGTTACTATACAGCAATTGATTAGGGATTCTTATTCATGTGTGGTGATAAACATGGTGAACAAACTATAAATGAATTTATGAGACTGAAATAAAAGCATAGTATAAAAAAACCATAAGAGTATTAGGCATATATTACCGCAAGATACGTTTCCATATTCATCACTCCAAAACGATAAGAAATTTGGACAGGTTTCTGAGACATTAGAAATAATAATTTCAAAGATTTCTGCATTGAATTTTCAAACTTATACCAGTTAGTATCGTAAATTTCTCGAGTCAACTCTTCGCTCTGCAAAAATATACTAAAAATTATCGAACGTTTATTTTATAATTTTTTTTTCATTCACATTCAAGGGGTAACATGAAATTTCCGAAATTGAAAAAATTTTGTTGATTCCAACAGTCTTAGAATAGCATGAAACGCCGAGATTTAGTGTCTTCTTAAAATTTTTTTTTCGAAAAATAGATCTTCCGGGACTTAGAAAAAATCAAATTTTGAGATTTCAAGTCCCAGAAAGTCGATTTTTTCAAAAAATTTTTTTTTTAAATGACACTAAACCTCGACGTTTCATGCAATTCTAAAATGTGAAAATCTCATGTACTCCCCCTATGGTGTTTTTTCAAGATCGAAAATTTTCAAACCTTAACCCCTTACACATATCCGATTAAGCTCAAATTTAGCATGGGGACTTTTTTCGAAGTGCTTAAACTTTTGAACAATAGCGCTTTACAAAACTAGGAGTGACTCAAAAATTTTGGCACCCTTATATACATTAGAGCTGTAAAAAAACAATGTGTTTAGTCGGTTACGTCACGTCGTCCATTATATCACCGGAACCCACAGCCATTTGATCTTCAAGCTTGATTAATGGCCTAATAATAGCTTTCAAACGGGCCTAAGCTTGTTGAATTCTGTTTGGTCATCTCCGAGAAACTTGCGCGGTAAAAATACAAAGCGTTTTGTCGGTTACGTCACTTATAAAATCATATCTCCGGAACCAAAAATCACAGCCATTTGATCTTTGAATTAGATCAATGGCTAGACAGTAGCTTTCAAACGAGCATAAGTATGTTAAAATCGGTTCAGCCATCTCTGAGAAAATTGAGCACGCAAAAATATCTTCAAAAAGTGCACACACAGACATTTTTCGATCTCGGCGAACTGAGTCGAATGGTATATAACACTATGGGTCTCCGAGGCTCCGTTGGAAAGTTGGTTTTCTAGCAATTCTTATACCTTTCTATAGAGAAAGCCAAAAATCTGTCTTAATCCAGCTAATGATGTAATGATTATCATATTCGGTTTATTCAACCACAAACTTATATGACCTACAATTTTTTACGATATTCTATTATGGTTTCAAAAGACTATATAAATTTTGAATTTAGGAAAAAAATGTACCGGTTGTCGGACTTAGACAAAATTCAGTAAATTAGATATGGGACTATCAACCCTTTATTCGGTTACAGACTATCATGATCTGCAATTTACTAGCCAATTTAAATAATTGGTAACTTATGAACAAAATAATCATGAAATTAATATTTTTACTCTAAAAAACCTACCTTCCGAAACAACGGTTGGATCACTAGGCATATAAATCTAAGTTTGTGAAAATCGGTTTAGCCATCTATGAGAAAAGTGAGTGACAGTATTTGTCACACACATGCATTCTCAGTTCAATTCCGAATGTCATATACCATTCGATTCAGCTCAGTTAGTCGAGCTGAATCGAATGGTATATGACATTCGGCCGTCCGGGCCTTGGTTCAAAAGTCGATTTTCACAGTGATTGTATAGCCTTCCTATATGAGTAAGGCAAATAATCATGGAAATTGACAAATCGGTGGTTGGTGAGAATAGAGCTAAAATAATTCCTGTTTAAGTTTTGAACCGGAGCTAAGCATGAAGTTGTTTGTTATAATGAAACTGTAATAAGTTGTGCCAACATTAGGAAACCATTTTTTATCTACCTCACAGAAATTATTCTTAATTAAGAATTTTTCTACGTTTCTGCATATAGCGATCAAGGTTATTTCATTCATCGAAGGATTGCAGCTGTTTCGGAGCTAGCGTTCCCATCATAAAAAATGAAGCACTGCGGTCAAACTAATTAACTTTTCTGTCTTTCTGTTCACTCCATACCGTAACCGTACATTCAAAAAGTATAATTATGTTTTTTTAATCTATTTACTTGATATTCCTGTTCTTTTAAACTATTTACTTGATACACACGAATTCCTTGAAGCTATAAATGTGTAAAGTCAATTTTCCAATCGTAATTATGTGTTTAAACATTAGAAAAATTGTTGTGAAATGAATTGATTTTCTACTGGATAACCAATTGTGGGAAACCTATCAAGCTCCGCCCACTAAAACTGAATGGCCACGTGGACATAGTGATTATTGAACAATCTGTATTAGTGCCGCGCTGAAGGGTCATAAAAGAGAGTTCATTTTCGTTCACATTATTTGTAATATCTTTTTTTTATTTAGGCCTATTTGCGTACAAGCTTTACGTGGCAGATTGAGCCGAATTTTTTAAATAATTTTTTTTGAGTTGGATCTCGTTTTCACCCTTTTTCTAGGGGGAGAGGAGCTTCCATTTCCCTTCTGCGAGGTTTGAGGGGCACTTCGTTCGTGGTTCATCTCGTCATCCATTGCCACATCGGTGGTATTGTTGTTGATTTCGTTGCTAGTTGCTGTAGATGCGCTTTGTTGTACATTGTTTGCAGTTGGCCATCTAATTGTCATAGGTAAAAAGTGATTTGCACGGAATTCTTGTATCTTGACCGAAAGCACATAAGAAGGTATATGCCTCTTCAAGTGTATGCGTAATAAACGTACGCCATTTAGAATACCGGGAAAAAATTCTACTCTATTGTTCACTACACAATACTGTACTTGGTTTCTTCTGTCCCGAACGTAAGCGGTTTTGTTTTATCGACTGACGTGGATGAGATGTGAAAGCGAACTGATTGTAATATCTTGATACGAAAAGTTATGCGCACTACAATAATAAAGTTCAGAAAACATGTTATTTGTTTGGTTGAAATGTTTAATAAATGATATTTCCGAAAAACGTCAACTAATGAATCATAAGTTGAAAGGTATTATAGCGCTAATCAACACTTAAAACTGTCATCATCATCATCCTTTTTATATAGAAATAGATTCAAGATGAACATCCTTTTCGCTACTGATAGAATATTATTAACATGTACACTAAAGAAATATCGGTAATTGAGTATTACTCTAAGTGCTAATTTAAAAGTATGAAAAGAATTTCATATTGTTATTTTAAATTGCAGTCTTAACCAGGGCTTGCATATTGAAGCAACGAATATGAACGAAAGGGTTTCACTATCTGTGCTATTCACACACATTCGTATGTCAGGTAGAATTCACAGCGCAACCCAAGCCAGGAGAGCTGCTTCGTTCGTTCATTAGTTCATGAATATGCCCGCTTGCTGAGACCTATGCTTCATGAGGTTAGCATTTGATGAATGGTTCTCATATTGTAGATGCCTATGAGGAAACTAGTTTCATAACTTATAGTTCCGATGAATATTAATTTAAAGAACATTGCTTTTAGTGTTTCTAGGATATGTACACAGTGTAAACTGCCAAGAAACAAATGGATCGTTTTGAAATGGGCTCAAATGCAAAATTTCTGCTATAAAATGTTTAAAGTCTGTTTGAAATGTGATCAAATTTGGTCTTGGAATGCGAACATTATGTTAAAAATGATTTCTGTAAACCTACTTTTTAAAAATAAACCGTAAACATTGCCTATATGACGTTGCTTCGCGTCTTGTAGCACACCGTGAGGCGTGGTCTTCTTTCTCGTACCATACTAACGAGAGTGAACCCTTCATTTCATTACATTGTCATGGATTGCTTAGTTCATGTGTTAACTGAGAATGAGAGCACAGACAATTTACTTGGCAAGGGGAATTGGTCTGCTCAGTAGCATATACTCTCACGCATCCAGTTTCTCTCTAATATAGGTCTCTCATTCAGCTATGTCAAGCAAAGTGTTCACAGCAGATATTTTTTGTTGCTTCGTTCGTTTGAGGATTCACAATACAAGCCCTGGTCTTAACTGGATAACTGGACTCCAGATTCATTAAGAAGGTACTTCAGTTTAGTACTACTGATTTTTTAAATCTGATCTCCGTTTCCGTAGTTACAGATCGTAGTTTGTTACTATATTTTAAGCAGGATTTTAAAGATAGAAATAAACTTTCCCCGAGGGTTTGGCCATACTGGAATTTTCATGGACTACTTCTAGTGGATAACAACATCGATTATTGGAGTGATTGAAGACCGAAACTGCAGTGAAACAGACTAATTTGAATTGACTACCATAATCTGTAATGATGCAGACGTCTTTCTCTGTTATACACACCTGCGTGCCTTTTTCAAATTTCGCGCTTCGATAGTGTTGTGAATTTACACCTGGTTTAATTTCTAATAACTTTTTTACTGTCTGATCGTATTCTTCCGTTGTTTCACTAAACAAAATGAAAAGGTTGTACGAATCTGGCCATGTTTATAGGGTAAACGTTGTTAAGTGAAAAAGTAACTCCAAAAACAAACAATAAGTATCAACCGTATATGTGAATACATAAGTTTACTAGCTTCGGTCTATGATAGTCCATAAACAAATACTTATCGAGTGCGCAGACCGCCATTCACGTCAAGAGAGTGAAACTACATCCAGCATTTTTAACATTCAAGGAAAAATAAAACATCTCTCAATAAGTCGTGTGGTGGCGCTATCATTGTCAAATACATATGACGTTTATGAAGTATCAATTTTCAAAAGACTATGAGTGGAATTTCGTGACATTTCGATTAATCAAAGTGACAACCGTTCAAGTGACGCTACTTTGGAAACTTAAAAAAACATTTCAAAACAATTTCGTGTAATAATATCACATTTCTTCTTGATGAAAAAAAATTAGGACTCTGCTTCATTGAAAATAATCATGTGTTATTGGTTTGCTGAGCTTAAACGTTTGTATTCTTTTATTCTACGATTGTACAGACACCGATGATAGTGAACGTTCTGGCCGTCCAACTGAGGTGGATACACTGAGGTCTTTTTTACGCGAGGGATACGTGCCGCGTATAAAAACCGCGAAAAAAAAACCCGTGATTTCGTCAAATTTGCGTAAAAAATTCTCGTAACTTCGGAAATCCGCGTAAAAAACTGCGAAACTTCAGATATACGTGTAAAAAACGCCTAAAAGAACCACTTATAAACCGCGTAAAAAATGTTCTCAAAAAATCGTAAAAAAATGTAAATCAAAATTGTGTGAGGTATCTAAGGCCATACAGATAACAGAGGGCAGTGTGTTTACAATTATGCATGAACATTTGACCATGAGGAAGCTGTTCTCAAAGTGGGTGTCGCGTTTACTCATAGTCGATCAAAGACAACAGTTATTGGTCATGTTTACAAGTAAAAGGTTAGATTTTTGTTATCGATATGTGACAATGGATGAAACATGGATCCAACACTTCACTCAGGAAACAAAAAGATCATAATCTGAATGAACTGCAGTCGATGAGCCACATTCGAAGCGTTCAAAAGCACAACAATGAGTTAGGATGGTTATGACCACAGTATTTCTATAATTCACATTATATAATCATCAACGGCTATCTTGAGAAAGGAAAAACAATCAATAACAAATGCAACATAGCATTGTTAGATCATCTTAATGCGAAAATCAAGTTGAAAGGACCTCATAAATCGAAGAAAAAAAAACACAAGGTTGTGTACGAGACACGACCGATCATGACATTGAGAATGCAATTTAGAAACTATGTCATCAACAGATTTAAATTTGAAGAATAGACAAATAATTGTCAAACTCTAACGGATCAAATATATCATCGTTAACTGCGTTGAAAAAATATTTATAATAATATTCGTTGTTTTTTTTGCGAACTTCGGCTTTCGTTCGCAAATAAAGATTTCTGTTTACGACTAGCTCAATCGCAACCTAATCTAATGTTTATCGAGAAATAATATAATTCCATCTTCAAATCACCTTGTGAGAAGCGATTAAAATTGCGGTTATTCTGAGCTTACTCTATAAGTAAAGCGTTATCTGCAACCCATAGGGTTATCACCAACCTCGCTGGACTGCACGCATATTTCCAAAACATTAGTTTGACTAGTGACAATCAGAAGAATATTGTCTAATGCAATACGAATTTCCGTTTTGAGCATTAAGGAAGGGCAGGGTTTAAATGATGAAAAAACATCATTTTTGTGATTTTAGTCAGAACTATCGTTCAACAAAATAACTTTTTGCATAATACAAAGCATCATTAGAGCAACATTTTGTAATTTTTTCGTGGAAAATATTTCAGTTCGGTTTTTTAATTTTATTTTAAATTTTTGGTGGCTGTTCAAAGTTAAAAATAATTTGAGAACGGAGGCTCTTGTGTATCGAACCGAGCTTAATTCTCAGTTTGTGGTGGTTTTGAATACTAAGATGGAGATTTCCGGTTTATTGATATTCCTCGAACCCCCTCACAATATGAGTATTTTTTGAACGGGTTTGATGAGTAGATTTCGGAAAACGATGTTTGATGTGGTTCTTAATTCCAAGATGGCGACTTCCGGTTAATTGATATTCCTCAAAAACCCTTACAATATAGGTATTTTCGAAACGGGTTTGATGAGTAGATATCGGAAAACGATGTTTGAGGTGGTTCTGAATTCCAAAATGACGAAAATGTTGGAAAACGATGTTTGAGGTCAAGGTAAAGGATGTCAATAAACCGGAAGTCGCCGTCATAGAATTCAAAACCACCTGAAACATCATTTTCTGTCATCTACTCATCAAACCCGTTCCAAAAATACCCATATTGTAAGGGTTTTCAATCAATATCAATAAACTGGAAGTCGTCTTCTTGGAAATTGATGCTACTTATAACAATGTTTTTCTGCAAAAACTGATATTTTTCGTTCTATAATTATCAAATATATTATACATATCCAATATATTATACATATCCAATAATACATATAAATAAGGAAAACTGTTTTTGCGTTAAAAATGCCAAATAACGTAAACTTTTTTGACGTTGAAAATTCCAAATAACGTAAACTTTTTTTACGTTGAGACTTCCAAACAACGTAAACTTTTTTACGTTGAAAATTCCAAATAACGTAAAATTTTTTTTACGTCACAATTCGATTTACGAAGTCCCTATTATTACGTAAATTGAGGTTTGGGTGCACCACGAAAACATTGTTTAAATAGTGAAAAAATAGGTCCAAACACGAAACATCAAAATCAACCGAATCTATAAATAGACCCTGTTGCACGTTTGCTATCTTCAGTCTAGGATAATCCATGAACGGAGACACATCGAGTGCGCAGACCGCCATCTACGTCAAGGTAATGGAACTATTGTCTGATAGTCGTTTGCATAGAAAAAGAAAACGAAAAGCGGCAAACTAATCCTTGGGACCTTTTTTTTTTGCTCAACCAAGTCGTCTTTCTGGAGATTTAGTTCAATCGATTTCTTTTGTGCTCACTAAACAAAGTACTTCGAAATTTCAAATTATTTGCGATCAAATGCCTGCGAACAGCTCCGTACGATATATTTTAACCTTTTTTGGTCAATTTTCAAGCACCTTCGTGTAAAGTTAATGTAAGATTCTTTAAAAACAGGTCACAAATAGATTTTTTGTCTTTTTCCGACAATACACCGACAGAGCCGCGATTTGGAGAGCCGTCAACACTTTTCACCTCTTTAAAACGATTCACCCACTTACTCACAAACTGTTTCGACTTTTTCTTGTATTTGGCCGCGGTAGCTTGGGTCATTTTGGGACTTTTCGGGTGCGAGCACAAAAAAACTGCTTCGAAGCGTACGCGGTACTCATTTTGGGAAAATGCTGAAATCGAATTGTAAACAATAGTCAGCTGATTTGTTCTCGCATTGCATCAAGGACACTACTGCCCTCTGTGTTAAAAAAAATCACACCATTCCACTTTACCGACCGCGAGTAATCGTGACAGACTGTATATAAATTAATCGGTGAATTTATTCACCATGTATTCTGCAAAGGGATGAAATATAACAGCTATGGTAAAACATTTTCCAAAAATCTTTTGTTCGAGAATCATATCAGATATATTCAATGTGCGAACTTTTTTCTTAAATATCATCGAGTAAAATGTTCGCTGGTGAACTTTTCACAAGTGATTTTTTTCCTTGTGAGATCAGTTTCAGTGAGAATCGCGTTTTGCAAAAAATCAGTAGTGAACTTTTATTCTGTGAGTTTTCTGATCAATGATATATATTTTTTGTTTGAAATTTTGGTTTTTTCCCAACACTGGTACAACATTTTCACGAACTGGCACCTGGATCAGAGATATTAAACCAAGTTTCCAGGAACGTTAAACTTGTTTTTATTTCTGATATTCATAGTTTATAACTCGCAACCGCGAAAAACTCAAGTTCAACATGTTATGCTGGTATTAAAAAATTAAATTCTGGGAGATTCCGTACGAAACAGATGAAGAATTTATTCAGTAGACAATTTAGATTTCAGAGAAATAGGGATGAAGACTAATTCTCTCTACTGAAGGTGCGAACAAGTTGATGGTCAATGTTATATAAGTTATAAGCTAAATTTTTTTAAAATAATTTTGAAATTTTACCAGAATGAAGTGGTCTCAAACTCCAAAACCCGAACAAAATGGAAAATGTATGATGGTCTCATCAGCTGTTAAATTTTATCTGGATTCGGTATCCGGTTTTTCAACATACTCCACTCTGTGTATTCGTGGAACCGGATGAAATTCAATTGCAGTCTATGAGACCATAAGACCTTTTATTTGAACCTAGGTTTGTGAAAATCGGTTGAATCATCTCTGGGAAAATGCAATGAGTTTCGTTTTGGAGTTTTGACAACTGCTTCCGGATTCTCCGGAACTGGGAAACGGTATATTCGATATAAGATGTTTTGACCTTCAACCCAGAGGTGGAAATAAGCCCATTTTGCGCATGAAAATGTGAATCAAAATTTCCGATTGTGAATCAAAAAACCGAACACCGTGAATTAAAAAATTGGGTAACAAAACTAAAATTACGATTATGTTTTCAATTGTAGGAAATGAAATTGAAGACCTTTACAATTCTAAATAAAACTAAAATTTATCTTATCAAAAATCATTCGTTTAAAAATTCATTATAACATCTACAGTAAATATGTGATATGAAAAGATACTGCTGACTTTTTTTATTTACTGTGAATCAAAAAATTTGTTCATTTCCACCCCTGCTTCAACCGATAAGACGTACACATTGTAAGAATTTTAAGGCTATTTCAAAGGACTTTTTTATCGCCATGTATGGAAACACGTTTAATAAATTGGTTTTTTCAAAGGTTTGTAAAACTTTTCATTTGAATTTAAGTCTATTGAAACCGGTTCTGCTATCACCGATTATTTAGTGAATATATTGCATATTTTTTGCACATATCACCCTGTAATTCTGCAACCGGATGTCGTACATCGATACAATTCAATCGCGTGCTATGCGAAAATACGAAATTATCTTCGACCCTAATTTTGAGAATATCGGTTCAGCCGTCTTCAAGAGAAATGGAGAGACATTATTTGTCACATACAAACACACATACACGCACACATTCACACACAGACATTTGCTCAGTTCGTTGAGCTGAATCGAATTGTATATAATTCGACCCTCTGGGCCTTAGTTGAAAAATCGGGTTTTACAGTAATTGCATAGCCTTTCTATATGAAAAAGGCAAAAAAGGGATTTCCTCTTATGATCTATTATATATATTTTAATGTTACAGTCTCTTACCAGTGCTACTATTGAGTTCCAACAATTTTTTTAACCGTATACAGGTCGGTATATAAAAGTTACAATTCCAGGTGAGTGAGAGAAAAAAAAGCGCACTAAGCGAGAGGTACAAATGCTGTAGAGCACGGCAGCTAGGAGAGAGGGATGGGGAACTGCGCCAAATTAGTTTGAGAAGTTTAACTTTTCGTGCGCTTTGTTAAGCACAAACCTTTTCTCCTGCCACTTTTGGGAACCCCCCCGTACTCGGGGCCATGGTCTCTGGAACCGGTTGCGCCACTGGTATGAACTGTCTTGGACGATTCGAGCCGCAAATTTCAAATTTTATTCCTATTTTATGTAGAATTTTCTGATTATTGGATCTTTTCTATGTGATCTCCCAATAATACTTCAAACTCAAGATGTATTTAATTTACAGTAAAAGTATGCTGTCATTAGATGATAGCATTAAAAAGTAGGAGTAGATAACGTCTCTCTTATGTGAAATTTCGATTGGCTGAATATAAATGAGTAGGGTTATTGTACCAATAGTCTTATCTTATTAGTAGAGTTACCAGGATATTTTACCGATTGCTCGACTTTCAATCAAGTAATTGTGAGAAAATCGAATAGAATATCTTTGTTTCGGATCTAAGAAGTAATACCGCAGAAAAAGTAATTCGAAAATTGTTCAGTAGTGCTGTTATAGAGCGACGCGAAAACTCGAAGCGGATGCTCCTAATTTGATCTTACTCTTAAAGTAAAGGCAACAGATCTTACTCTCACTAATGGTATTCGTATATGAGATAACTAGTTGACCTGAGATGAATGGGGGTACCGTTACCCTAGTGGTTACTGCATTTAGAATTGCATAATAGCTTGCATAACAATGATATGTCTGATTTATTCAATTTCTAGGACATTGCATATACAGGGGTCACTGTGGATGTACTCCGTTTATTGATCGATTTGCAGCTGTTGCAAAGCTAAAGTTCCCAAGATAAAAAATGTATTGCAGCGATCAAACCGGTATGCTTTTCTGTCTTTTTGCTCCTTCCACACTTACGTAATGCACATGAATTCCTTCGTACTTTGCATGTGTGAACACTGACTTCTCAATCTATAACTACGATTAGTTATCCTATTGGAAATTTGTTGGGAAATAGATTGATTATTTACTGAATATCTAATTGTAACACTGATGCTCCGCCTACTAAAGCAACATGAACACGTGGAAATAATGACTAATAACCGATCTATATTGGAAGAGTGAGATTTTTATACGGGTTTGTGAAATCGTGGAACGAGCAAAGAGTACACTGAGCATATGCTCAGTGCTGTTGAAAGCTTTAAGCAATAATTGAACAAAAAGGATCAACTAATGAAACAAAAAAGTTTAGTACTTTTTAATTTTCCATCGGTTATTTTATTAATATGAATTCGAAGTTTCTATTATACACTAATCGACAGGTGTCGGATGCTATCAATTTCGATTTATTAGTATCCACCAGATTCAAAAGCTCATATAGTACGGATACATGAAAATTCTAGTTTATTTATTATGTGTTCCTATAATATGGAACTGAAATGAGAGAATGTACAATATAAGTCAGATACGAGTAATAGAGTTTTTTTTCGCAATTACTTTACCTAATACATTTACTAATATTTGTTTTTACCTATTTTTATATATATAAAAAATAGGTATAGAATTCGCTCAAACTTTCGAAAATTTTTCCGAGGCCCGGAGGGCCGAATGACATATACCAATCGATTCAGCTCGACGAACTGAGCAAATGTCTGTGTGTGTGTGTATGTGTGTGTGTGTCCGTATGTGTGTTGTCAACTAAGAGGTCGAGATCTCAGAGATGGCTGGACCGATTTTCATCAAACTAGTCGCAAATGAAAGGTCTCCCCGTCACCCAAAACGCTATTGAATGGTTTTGAGATCGGATGTTTACTTTTTGAGTTATACAAAGTTTTATGTCAAAATTTTCAGTTTTTTGACAGTATCTGTCACAATTGACCTTGAAAACAGAATATGTTTTCAGACTTAGATTCCGCACGGTAATACCTATCCAACAAGCCATAGATTGTTAAAATCCGTCCATTTTTAACGGAGATATCGAAATTTTTCTGTAAGCGACTTTTCCCCCTATTCCAGCAGTAGGAGTTTTGAGCGCTGTATGACAAAGAAATGCTTGGGAGCAACGGAAAACACGATTTTTTATACTGTTACATACAATTGTTTCTAAGAACCAAAAGGATTGTGTACAGCATTCTTTTTCGTGACATTTAGCCTCGGACCGATTTTGGCACGGCTCGTTTTTGGCAACATAATCGTTCGAATATGACATATATAAACCAGATGATGGCAGAATTTTTTTTAATTATTTTGTTTTAAACTACTTACAGCAATAAATGCTGGAACAACATAACATCCATATACCATTCGAATCAGTTCGTCGAGATCAGCAAATGCGTGTGTGACAAATAACTTCAATTAATTTTCTCGGAAAATTTCTTTTCTACAAATTCAGATTCATACAAAAAGTCGTATGCTCCCAAACAAAGTTCCTGCATTATGTTTGGTTCCGACCTCTGGTTTCGGAACTACAGGATGATATGTGAAACGAAATCAAAATTGTGTAACTCATTTTTCTTGAAGATGGCTGAACCAATCTAAGATGCAAATGAAATCTAAGAATCATCTAAGATTCAAATGAAAAGTTTCAAAGTTCTATAAAACATCTTGCTTTTCAGTCAGATCCAACTTCCGGTTTCGGGGATTGTATAAAAATGTCTATTCCACATAATTTAATCAGGTTTATCGGGTTAGCAGATTTGGATAGTCGATAAAAAAATTAACTTTTTTCAGTTTTAGTGGTATTCAGTTGTCGATCAGAAGGCACCTAAAAATTTAATTCGTGCTATGATCTCTCAAAGATGTCTTAACTGATTTTCAAATGTTTTGAAACAAATGTAAAGTGTACAGCTACTCAGGTGAATTTATCTGACTTCGGCCATACCGCTTTTAGAATTCCGGTTCCAGTATAAAATCGTTTCTCAAAGCTCAATCGTTTTCTCAAAAAAAGCCTAATCAAATTTCAGAAACAAAAATTTTCATTAAAACAAACTTATATACAAAAATTAATTATTTTATCCAATTATGACTTCCGGTTCTCGAATTACATGATGATGAATTTTTAAAATTCAAACCGATATAGAAGATGACAATCCTGAAAAGCTTCAAAGTTGAACTCAAAACTGTTGTAATTTATTCGTCATATGGCCATACGAATCGGTTTGGGTTATGCTGGTTCCTGAATACCGGCTCTGGAAGTACCTTAAATTACCGTAAACTCTAGAGTGGAACTTACATATCATGGCATGGTTAATCGATTATCACACTTCTAGATTCAAATTCGATCCGATTTGCAGTTTCGACATTACAGAGTAATGAGTGATTAAAATCTCAAATTGTCGCTTAAAACGAGGGTCATTAAAATAATGTCATGAAAACTTAAACACCGAAGAATATTCATGCAAAAAACACATGCGGATTGATAAAAATAGGTATCATCTCACTGCTAGGTGGATTAAACACGTTTTTTTTTAAAAGAATTTTCGCTTGAGCAGTTTTTAAAAGTAAACCTAGAATCAAAATGGTAAACTTATGGAAGTGAGAGATTATTCGAGTCAACCTATTTGTTCATGAGGGATCCCTGGATTGAAGCAGGGCGACGCGCTCGTAAAATTGTTATTCAATTTGCACTTGAAGGTGCGTTACGAAGATCCGTAGTACAGAGAAACGGAACCATCATCAGTAAGTCTCACATACTTCTTGGTTTTGCGAACGACATTGATATGATTGGTCTGGATCGTTGAGCTGTGTAAGAGGCTTTTGTGCTCTTCAAGAAAGAAGCTGCGAGAATAGGGTTGCCGATTAACTCTGACCGTGTAGGAACCGAGATATAGACTGAAAGGGTACGATACGAAGGTGTTGACGACTTCATATATCTTGGAACACTAGTGACATGCGATAATGATGTTAGCCGCATGGTAAAAATAAAGACTGTCCCAAAAAGTATGGACGCACTTTGATTTCGCTGTAAATAATTCACAAGTGTTAGATATTCAAATTTTATTCGATATACTGATGATATTAGACTACAACAACAGAATATTATTCTCAACATTTGCTACTTAGCCATTGTAGACTAGCTGGCGCACCTTCTTGCGAACGTTCCTCATTAAATTCCGTACAGACTTCTTGGTGACAATTTTTGACACTTTTTTCCAATCTTGTTCGAACTATTGAATGGTTTCGGCTGCCGAGACAGTTTCCTAAGATGTGCCTTCGTTAATGCCCAAAATTTCTCAATCGGTCGAAGTTGTGGGCAATTTGGTGGATTCATGTCTTTTGGGACGAGAGTGACATTTTTGGTAGTATACCATTCTACCGTTGATTTCGAGTAGTGGCAAGAAGCAAGATCTGGCCAGAAGACAACAGGATCCTTGTGGCTTCGAATCATGGGTAGAAGTCGTTTTTGTAAACATTCCTTGATGTATATTTCGCTGTTCATTGAAGCAGTGGTGATGAAGGGTTTCGAAATCTTACCGCAGCTACAAATTGCTTGCCAGACCATAGCTTTTTTACCAAATTTTTCGACTTCAATCGATATCTCGGACTGGTTTAACACTTGCCCTTCTCGCACCGTATAATATTGTGGTCCCGGCAAGGATTTGTAATCGAGTTTCACGTAGGTTTCGTCGTCCAAGACAAATTTCCAGCAAGAATCGTATTGTACAGCTTTCGAACTCTCGGCTTGATCGATACTTCTAGTTTCGGACTACGTTTTGGTTGTTTCTGCTTCTTATAGGTTCGAAGATTCAAACGTTCTTTAGCACGAAGAACATTTGACTTCGAAGTGCCCACTGTTTTGACCACATTCCGAACTGAAACCTCCTTCTTTTGCTCGAACGCCTTCAGTATACGTTTATCCAACTGAGGGTTAGCAGGACCTTTTTTTCGTCCCGTTTTCGGTTTATTCTCAAAGGTGTTATCCTCACCGAACTTTCGGATTGCATTTCGCACGGCTTTTTCACTTACTTCTTTCATTTTTGCTATCTTTCTCAGTGACAGTTCACATTCTGTGCACCATTTGTACACAATTTTTCGACGTTGTTCTGCTGAAAGTCCATGCATTTCGAAACAAACTAATGAAAATGAATAAACAACTGCACAAGTGGTTAGAGAAGAGTGTAAACAACAGGACGCAGCCATAATAATTGACAGATTCTGAACCATTGCGAAATGGCAGCGGTTTTTGGTTGCGTCCATACGCTCTGGGACAGTCTTTACGCAGATTACAGCTGCTAATTGGGCTATCTACGGACTCTGTAGCCAGTTCAAAGCCGTGGCTTGCACACACGCACAAATCCTTCTTCTTCCAATAACGCAGAATGGTGTCGGTTTTGTAAAATTTTCAAAACGTTTCGAAGGTTGGAATTTTTATTAAATATGTATTTTGGCGATTGCATCGTTTCAGGGTACATCCGATTTGATAAATTTGGATATAAACGGTGATCTAAAGCCAGGGAACGTGGTTTTTGACCCGATTTCGTTCTGATTCCTGATTCTGGTACCAGTATATCATCCAGTAAAACAAGAATCCATTTACCATGACTATCCGGATCCGGTTCGCAACAATGCACAGTGATACCTCCCCATATAAAAGTTGTCAATAACCCTTGACTTGAAACACTTGAAACGTTGATGAGAATCATGCAATGCAATCATAAATTTATGACTCAAAATTGCTGCGATAATACATATCGTGACATTATTTCGGATAAACAATTTATTTCAGACCTAAACCGTTCGTTTAAAATTGCTTTAAAGTTTTTATATTCTATTTTGCTAAAGTTTTTATATTCTATTTTGAAAATTTTATTAAAATACCCAGCACAATTGCTATGTCAAAGTTTAAACTACTACTGTGGGCAGAAAGTAATAAGACTTTGTTCATAATTTTAAAATTCTTTACTTAGACTTATTATCTGAACTAGACTTACTATCTCCTGCTCTATTTCGATTAAACCAATTAAACGAAATTTAACAAATCAAACGAACCTACGTTTCTATTACTTCTGCATATGTAAGTCAAACTAAACAGCATGAATCAGCAGCATAAAACATGTAGTAAGATTATTATTATTATTATTATTTTTATTATTACTATTATTATTATTATTATAATTATTACTATTATTATTATTATTACTATTATTATTACTATTACTATTATTATTATTATTATTATTATTATTATTATTATTATTATTATTATTATTAATATTATTATTGACATCACTACACCACCGGTACGGTATTACTGCACTACCGGCTGTGAAAATTGCATTTTTTTTCTTCAAATAAACATCAATTCAATGACATTCTTTTATGTTTTTATATCATTTATTTATTCCCGGCTTTACATACTTTTATTCTTTCGGGCGCATTAATAAAATAACAAAAAATTTTATCAATAGGAGCACCGCCTTTTACCAATATCACACACTAGTAGCAGACATCCGTAACCGTTTCGTTTTCTTTATAGCGTGTACGAAATAGAACAAAGCACGCATAGTTCGTTTTGTGGTTTCTTCTTACACGATACACGGTTTTGTATTGTCATTTTATATGCCAGTTTGAAAGCTTCGACACTCATTGCCCTGTAACTGCGGAACCGGAAGTTCGATCCGGATGAAATTTCACAGTAGCTTTAAAGATAAAATGAGCTTTAATTCAAATTAAGATTTGTGAATATCGGTCCAAGCATCGAAGAGAAATCGTAGTGAGTTCTATTTTTGGAGTTTTTCATCATTACTTTCGGTGCTTCCGGAACTGGAAAAGGGGGACCAGTAGTGTCGAATTAAGTGTTTATGTCCATAAACTAACAAGCTTTGCAAACTAGAAAAAATTTTCAGACAGTTGGGATATGCACCTGTTTTTGACTATCGTTCGAGAAAAAATGCTGATGAAATTCATTTTTTTGGGTACATATCATCCTATATGAACGGCTGAAAGCAAAAGTCGGATAAGTGCAACTTAGTTTGGAAAACCCGTTTAAGTATTTTTGAATGCAAAAACCGGATAAAAACATTGAGCGCAAAAGTCGGACACGGACTTTGAAATGCAAAAGTCGTTTAAAAACATTTTTATTGCAAGAACCGGACAAAAATACTTTGAATGCAAAAACCGGACAAAAACTTAACCGGTTCTTCCAAAACAAATGTATTTATCCGGTTTTTGCATTCAAAGTTATTTTCGGCCAACTGTCGCTGCGGGATAAAGCATGGGTCGCTAGTTTGCTACGGGTGGCGTGATATGTAAGGACATTTTCATTGAGTCTCGTCTTGTTCCGCAGGGAAAATCGAATGTGATTTGATAATTATGTCAACTCTACTTTATAAATTTTAATGGAAACTCTTTGCAATAAGTTATTAGAGATGAATCATTAATGTATAAAACTCTTGGTACGAAGATGAAACATGAAATATAGTTTGGTAAACTTAGTTCGTATCTGTTTTCATCACGACGGATTTTCCATAATGAATGGAGCTAATATACTTTATTAATGACTCGTAGCTACGATGCATTCATGTTCACTAAATTTATAATGTTTTCGCCAATTAACAAACAAACATGTATTAGGGATTACTGAAAAAAAAAATGAGAACATAGTTGTGTTTCTTTTGATAGGGTCAATCCTCCTGTTAATCTTCTGTGCAGTCAAGTAT
The DNA here is from genome assembly GCF_030247185.1 of Malaya genurostris. NCBI lineage: Eukaryota > Metazoa > Arthropoda > Insecta > Diptera > Culicidae > Malaya > Malaya genurostris. The sequence goes on along the minus strand of NC_080572.1, from coordinate 56,165,563 downwards.
GCATATTAGTGGTTTCAATTCGAGGAACATCATAGTTGTATCAGTTCTATTGTGAATATTACAACAGATTTGAAATTTTTATTCAAACGATATTAGAGTGAAATGTGCAACATATTTTAAACCTTTTCATAGATATATGATAACAATGCTATATTCATGTCGGCTCTTCTATTCATTTAATTTATTCATAACATGCAATCCTTTGATTGTGAATCGAGTGTTTGAGTTTTCTGTTTCGAATAATAAGGCCAATATAGGGTAACGGTACCCCTGTTCAACTTAGCTCCAGTACTCTTCTCATATACTAAAATCATTGCTTGAAGTAAGATCTGCTGTCTTTGTTCGAGCTACTGGCTCAAAGGGATTGAATGGAAATAGGATCATTCGCAACGAGTTTTCGCGTTGCTAAAACAGCAGTATTGCTCAATTCTCAAGCCATTTTTTCTGAAATACTGTTTCTTAGAGCCGAAGCAAAGATGTTTAATTCGATTTTATCACAATTTGTTGATTGAAACTCGACTTTCAGCTAAAAAATAAAGCGAGTAAACAAATGAGATGACTCGGTATAAAAGCATTTATCACATTTTAGATTAAGCGTAATTTGCATTGAGGAACATTTCATGGTCGCTGTTGTGACACCAAATAAATTTCAAGCCCGAAAAAAAAGAGAATTGAATTGACTTTCAGCTTTCATTTTCAGAGCATCGAACCCAAGTAGGCTGCGTGAAAGGCATCGACTCACCCATCACGCTATCAGCGATGCTAGATAGTGGTAGTGTGATTTCCGTAGATTGGCATTTTTCTCGGAAGCTCTCGCGGTGAAAAGCTTTTTTTTTTTGCTCGACAGGTAAAACTAATTTCCGTAGTTCTACTTTGATGATAAATTTTAATTTCCGTAGATTTCCGTAGATTTCCGTAGAAAAAATCCAATTTCCGTAGATTTTGTCTACGGAACCGTATATCCGTAGAAAATGTTCGAATCCGTAGATCTACAGAGATTTCCGTAGATCTGACATCGCTGCACGCTATACCCGTCCTCAGCTAATAATGAGTATAACAAGTGTTTAGCCAGCATGTGTCGAATATGCAACCTCAAATCTTCTGTAACGACGAGTTTTGTTGAGTGAATAACATTCTAAAATCGTCTCAAAAGGGTTGATATAATTTAGATTGTGATTAGGCCAATTGAAGACGTTTGAAAGGTGATTGAACTTGTCATTATTGTACAGAGTAGGCCATTTATAGAGGAAGGATTTGTTAATTTAATTTTCATTTAGATTATAATATTTTTTGTTGAAGGAGATATGTTACATATATTTTTTGAAAATGATACCTTTGGTCTTGAGTACAAAATATACCTTTTTTTCGGCGTTTTCCATCGTTTTGACCAATGTATCGGTCGATATGGCGACGATTTCACGTCGTATGTCGACTTTGAGTTCTGCTATGCTTCATAACTTATTAGCGTATACCTTGGATTTCAAAAAGACCCCACAAAAAAGTCTTGTGGCGTCAAATCGAGGCCAGTCAAAATCATCGTTTTGCGATATGACTCGTACGGGAAACAATGTTCATAACAAATCGATTGTTAGTCAAACTGTATGGCATGTTGCACCATCCTGTTGAAACCAGTAGCCATTCAAACCGTTTTGACGAATAGTGGGTATCACAAAATCATTTATCATGGCACAATAACGATCACCATTGACATTTTACGTTGCTCTATCAGCGTCTATGAAAAAAAACATCACACCAAACTGTAACTTTTTGATCGTATAGAGACTGCTCCTCAATTAATTGAGGGTTCTCAGTTGCATAGAACCGACAATTTTGCTTTTTAAAGCATATATTAAAAGTGAAATGTGCCTCTGACATGATGATTTTTCCAAAAGTTGGTCTCGTTTTGCATGCAAAGCTGACCAATTTCAGCGAGTTCTTTTGATGTGTATTGTTCAATGGTAAAATTATCTTGGAATGACTCTTCCAACGCGGTAGGTCATCAGCCGTCAGACCGACAGAATTGTCACATCGACTGATGACATATCGCGTTGGAAGCGTCATACCAGGTTACCCGATGCTTCCACTTTAAATGGCCCACCCTGTATTTGCAGGAATGCAATTGGCCCTATAAAATAATATTAAAAAAATCTTTTCGCTTTCTCACATGAATGAATATGATCTCAGCTTGTGTTCGCATTTCATTCCAGATTTTTTAAATCTAACAATTGAATGTACTTTTCGAAAAGCAGTTTTTGTGTTCGGATTAGTCTAATGAAGTTCAAGCTCTCCCTCCGTTTTTAACTAAAAGTTTATGGCTACAATATTTATGGTTGAATATTACAAGCTAATAATGCAAATTTTACAAGGGTAATGGGGCAAAGATAATGATTATGCAAAATTTGAGACAAATAAATATTCGAAATACATGTGTTTTAGTAAAGAGAATATTCGAATCAATCCTTCTGATTTTTACTCTATCCTCTGAGTTAATGCCATGCACACATGAATATACATATTTTGTATAATTACGCTTATTTTCATGCACAAAAAAGGATATTAAATTCAAAGTTACTTTACAGTTTTTTATTTTTCTTTTTACCCAAAAAGCAAACCTGAGCGTTGAAAAACAAAGTTTCATTCATTTAAAATCAATGCATTCGTATTTAGTTTTATATCGATTATGTTTGTCAATCAAATTGATGTTCATTTCATATTACTGTTGACTTACATATCGTATAAGTTTCTTTTTTTGTGCAGAGATAATGAATCCTACTCCAACTGATGGTTTGAATGAATTGAATGAATAGAAGATGTTGAACATTTCACTCTAATATCGTTTGAATAAAAATTTCAAATCTGTTGTAATATTCACAATAGAACTGATACAACTATGATGTTCCTCGAATTGAAACCACTAATATGCATACTTGACTGCACAGAAGATTAACAGGAGGATTGACCCTATCAAAAGAAACACAACTATGTTCTCATTTTTTTTTCAGTAATCCCTAATACATGTTTGTTTGTTGATTGGCGAAAACATTATAAATTTAGTGAACATGAATGCATCGTAGCTACGAGTCATTAATAAAGTATATTAGCTCCATTCATTATGGAAAATCCGTCGTGATGAAAACAGATACGAACTAAGTTTACCAAACTATATTTCATGTTTCATCTTCGTACCAAGAGTTTTATACATTAATGATTCATCTCTAATAACTTATTGCAAAGAGTTTCCATTAAAATTTATAAAGTAGAGTTGACATAATTATCAAATCACATTCGATTTTCCCTGCGGAACAAGACGAGACTCAATGAAAATGTCCTTACATATCACGCCACCCGTAGCAAACTAGCGATCCATGCTTTATCCCGCAGCGACAGTTGGCCGAAAATAACTTTGAATGCAAAAACCGGATAAATACATTTGTTTTGGAAGAACCGGTTAAGTTTTTGTCCGGTTTTTGCATTCAAAGTATTTTTGTCCGGTTCTTGCAATAAAAATGTTTTTAAATGACTTTTGCATTTCAAAGTCCGTGTCCGACTTTTGCGCTCAATGTTTTTATCCGGTTTTTGCATTCAAAAATACTTAAACGGGTTTTCCAAACTAAGTTGCACTTATCCGACTTTTGCTTTCAGCCGTTCATATCTCCGGAACCGGAAGTCGGATCGGGATGAGATTCAATAGCTGGCTATTGGACCATGAAACCTCTCATTAGTTTGTGATAAACGGTTCAACCACCTTTGAGAAAAGTGAAAGCATATTTTTGTTACATACATACACACATACACACACACGCACGACACACACACAGATATTTGTTCAGTTCGTCGAGCTGAGTCGAATGGTATATCCGGGCCTCGGTTAAAAAGCCGGTTTTCACAGTGATTGCATAGCCTTTCTATGTGAGAATGGCAAAAAAATTTCGACGAATAAGGTTTCCGCATGAAATATAATTCCAAATCTTACTACTTTTTGCCCACAGTAGTACAGGGTGATTTTTTAAGAGCTTGAGAACTTTTTTAAACAATAAAACGCATAAAATTTGCAAAATCTCATCGGTTCTTTATTTTAAACGTTAGATTGGTACATGACATTTACTTTTTGAAGATAATTTCATTTAAATGTTGACCGCGGCTGCGTCTTAGGTGGTCCATTCGGAAAGTCCAATTTTGGGCAACTTTTTCGAGCATTTCGGCCGGAATAGCCCGAATTTCTTCGGAAATGTTGTCTTCCAAAGCTGGAATAGTTACTGGCTTATTTCTGTAGACTTTAGACTTGACGTAGCCCCACAAAAAATAGTCTAAAGGCGTCAAATCGCATGATCTTGGTGGCCAACTTACCGGTCCATTTCTTGAGATGAATTGTTCTCCGAAGTTTTCCCTCAAAATGGCCATAGAATCGCGAGCTGTGTGGCATGTAGCGCCATCTTGTTGAAACCACATGTCAACCAAGTTCAGTTCTTCCATTTTTGGCAACAAAAAGTTTGTTAGCATCGAACGATAGCGATCGCCATTCACTGTAACGTTGCGTCCAACAGCATCTTTGAAAAAATACGGTCCAATGATTCCACCAGCGTACAAACCACACCAAACAGTGCATTTTTCGGGATGCATGGGCAGTTCTTGAACGGCTTCTGGTTGCTCTTCACTCCAAATGCGGCAATTTTGCTTATTTACGTAGCCATTCAACCAGAAATGAGCCTCATCGCTGAACAAAATTTGTCGATAAAAAAGCGGACTTTCCGAATGGACCACCTAAGACGCAGCCGCGGTCAACATTTAAATGAAATTATCTTCAAAAAGTAAATGTCATGTACCAATCTAACGTTTAAAATAAAGAACCGATGAGATTTTGCAAATTTTATGCGTTTTATTGTTTAAAAAAGTTCTCAAGCTCTTAAAAAATCACCCGTTATATTGGCACGATTCTAGGCTTTAAACCTGGGGCACGATTTTCATTTTCGACTTCACTAATAAATGAGAAAAACTTCTGAGGGGCTGAAATGCGCAAGATGGCACAGCCGTTACCTAGCCATTTGAAGCTCTAGATACAAAATATCGTCTTTTCGTCTTACATTTTGTATGGATGAAATACAATATATCGCACAGCACTCCAATTTCAGAATATTGGGGAGAGCTTGAAATGTATAATGTCAATAATGTTTCATATGCAAAACAATTTTTTTTGGGTTTCTGCCACCTTAACATCACTGTGCAGTGGCTAGGAACAAGATCCAATTCTTTGCAACAGTCCATCGCTAAACTGCACTCCTGAAAAGTTAGTTATATTGCCGTCTATAACAAATCTGCTGCCGAAACTGTGGTTCAGTTCTAAGTGGTGATGCTGGATTTATTCTTTCAACAATCTGCAATCTGCTGAACCAAAAGAAATATATAAATAAAAATTCTTTCCTGCGTTTCCTGTCATCTGTTAGATCACACTATGAAATGTTATCTGGCATCGTATGTGGCCATGAACTGTAACGAGTTAAAACTGTCAGTTTGATTTGAGAGAAGGACACAAACTTTGTCACTTTGTTGTGAAGTACACGTATTTTTTCATGTTCAAAAAAGGCAGTAATACCAAACGAAACTTTTGCTGAATAACCTTGCTAGTCATAAATTTGGTAATATTATATATGTGAAATTCTTTTACCAAAACCAAGTTCACATTTTAAAATCGGCGCAAATTTTTGTTTTAAGCTTCTTTTATAATAAATTATTAGACACGTGTACATTTGTCTTCGCAGTTGTATTTTTTTAAAAGTTTGATGTGTTCTGATAAAGTGCGAAAACACCGTGCCTTTGAAATTTATTATCAGTAGTTCTATTGATAGGATCCATTCCACTTTTTTTACGCAATCTTCCTTGTTATATTTGCTTATTAAGTAGCTACTATGACCATTTTCTCGTGAATACGACTTACTGCCTTTTCAAAACTAGTCATATCGAAGAATGGGCAGAACTTAATCGTGAATATCTCGACTTGTATTAACGGTAGCAACATAATTCTTTCACCATTTCATGAAAAATATGATCAGGAATTGAGGATATCATTTTGAACAGTGTGAGATAACCACAAACAACTCAAAAATTAAGTTTTCTCAAACTTTGAAAACAACGCGGAAAACTCTTTACTGTTGCTTGGCTTTTTCACACAAGGACGACGATTTTGAGGTAGTCAGGCACATATCTTCAACTGACTGCGTATAAAAGGGGAACCGTGGTCAAAAATCGATCAATATTCGTCATCTAAAACTCGATGTGGATAGACGAATAACATACTACGACTAATTTCGATTCTGTTTTATTTTTTATTCGCAGTTGTCTACCTACCCAAGCTGTGGGTAAAATCCGCCATAGATCCGAGAAGGATCCAAAGGATGCTAAGCGTCTGAAGCCAAGTGATGTACAGGTAAACGACCGTTTGCTGAGTAAAAACCAATATGCTGATCTGCCAGTAGATGTCGAAGAGGAACTGCAGAAGAAGGAAAAAATGCCGCCTTTCTACCTGAAGGGCTTCCCACCAACTCTACGCTCGAATTTCAACACACTGATCAGCAAAGGACTACAGGCAACAATCCGTTTATGTACTGAAGGCTACAGAATAACTGTTCCGGCTTTGAACCACTACAAAGGAGTGGAATGCTACCTGAAGCAGACAAAAGCGGAATACTTCACACACGATATTGCCGCCAACAAACCTATGAAGTACTTCGAGGACTATCCGACATGATGGAAGCCGAACTAAAGCAGGCACTGTCGGAGGCTGGACTAAAGCCTTTGATGGTGTTTAAAATGAAGCGACATAATACGGACAAAAAGTTTAGAGATCAACTGTACCTGATTCATCTGGAGAAGGGCTCCATCACCATGAGTCAACTGAAAACGATTAAATCGTTATTTCACATAATCATCGAATGGCAAAAGTATAAACCGGTACATCGGGATGTCACACAGTGCACGAACTGTTTGAACTACGGCCATGGAGCGAGGAATTGCCACATGAAAAGTCGATGCGGGAAATGTGCCGAACCACACAATACCAACGATTGCCTACTAGATGACATCGCTGTAAAATGTGTGAACTGTGATAGCGACCATCCATCTACTAGCAAATCGTGTCCCAAACGTGCTGAGTTCACAAAAATTCGAAAACAGGCGTCCCGCAAACAATCAACGCGCAAGAATGTTCCACAGAAGGATGAAGTTAATTTCCCACGGCTCCCACCGAAGAGGGATATTCCGAATTTGCCGCCACTTCCTCGTAGCAATCCAAAAGATTCAGCCGCTGGATCACAAAAAAAATCTTCCTCAAAAATCCCTCCTGGATGGGGCAATAATCAACCACAAGCAAAGGATGACTGGTGATTTATTTTCTGCTGAACAACTGATCGTCATTTTTGGAACAATGGCAACAAAACTACGAAACTGCAGAACGCGGTTAGATCAAATCAACGCCTTAGGCAAATTCATCATCGAATATGCAATATAATGAGTTGGTTATAGTAAATTGGAATGCTTGCTCACTCAGGAGCAAAACTGCTGAATTGTCCGACTTTCTTCAAGAGAAGAATGCCGATATTGCTATTTTAACTGAAACTCATCTTAAACCTGAAATTTCTATTTTTATTTCCAATTACAGGATTCACAGGCTCGACAGGGCAACTACCAGAGGAGGGGGAGTTGCCATTGCCATTAAACGATTCATTCAGCACAGGCTTCTGTCAGCCTTTAAATTGCAACTCATAGAAGCCATCGGAATTGAGATTACAACGACGATGGGACCCATCATCATCATTGCAGCGTACTGCCTCAAGCAAACCAATCTTCGAGATGGTACGAGTGCATCATTGAAGCGAGATCGAGCTCACTCGACGACAGAACAAATTCATCATTGCTGGGGACCTGAACGCACGGCATGAGCTGTGGGGAAACAGAAGACAGAATCGAAACGGATTCCTACTTGCCGAAGATTACGAAGCTGGACAATACAACATCTTCGCTCCGGATCAACCAACGCGACTTTCCAGATCGGGAGTTCATTCCATTTTGGATATATTCATCAGCAACATCGCCATAGACAGCTCTCCGGTTGTCTTCTACGAGCTCTCTTCTGACCACTTTCCAGTAATATTGACGTTGAGATCTTCACCAGAAACAGTGCCTATTCAACCTCGGAGGAACTGTTATCGCACCGATTGGGTCCAATTTCAACATATCGCCGACCAACTTATTAATATCGATTTGCCACTTGATTCCCCGATGGAAATCGATGCAGCCCTATCTTCCTTCCAGCATTCAATCACAGTCGCTCGTGATAGGACGGTTCCAGTACAACATATGCCGAGTTCCTCTTTTCAAATCGACAGTGTCACCAAGAAACTCACCCGACTTCGGAATATCTACCGGAGGCAGTATCAACGAACTGGCATCCTAGATAGGAAGACTACTTATAACAACTTAACTAGGATAATTCAGGAAAGGATATCTGAGCTTCGCAACAGGAACGTCCAGCAAAAGCTTCGAGAAATTCTCCCACATTCAAAGCCCTTCTGGTCCTTAACGAAGGTGCTTAAGAAAAAACCGAAGCCTATTCCTCCTCTGATGTCACCCCAGGACGCAGCTGAAGGAATACCTTTAATCACACCAGTAGAGAAGGCAAATGCGCAGTTTGTGTGTTCTCACAATTTAGGACTTAACATTGTTAGTCCATATGAAAGAGCCGTTGCTGATAGCGTAGCTGAGGTTGACCAATCAGACAGCTTGGTTCCTGAGGAAAGTAGAGTCACTGCGAATGAGCTGATGGCTTTTGTGAAAAAATCCAAAAATATGAAGGCCCCCGGTTTCGACAACACATTCAACATTGAACTGAAACATTTGAGTATTCGCTCATTTGTCTTCTTAGCTAAAATTTTTAATAGGTGCTGCGAGCTTGGTTACTTCCCTTCAATGTGGAAGTTAGCTAAAGTTATCCCAGTTTTGAAACCGGGAAAAGATCCTTCCTTTTCCAAGAGCTATCGGCCCATCAGCTTACTCTCTGCCCTATCCAAGCTGTTTGAAAAGTCAATACAAAGGCGAATTCTTGCTTTTGCAGATGAACAGAATATTACTGGAAGAACAGTTTGGGTTCCGGAAAGGAAGATCCACCAACTCACAAGGGTTGAGAACGTCATCCAGCAAAATAAATCAGTGTCCAAAACGACTGCCATGGCAATATTGGATATTGAAAAGGCATTCGATAATGTGTGGCACGATGACCTGGTGTTCAAACTGCATCGGTATAATTTTCCCATGTATCTTATTAAAATTATCAAAAATTATCTTGCAGATAGAGCATTCCAGGTTTCTCTGAATAATGCACTTTCAGAAAGGTTTACTATTCCTGCTGGTGTACCCCAGGGAAGTATCCTAGGTCCCATTCTATACAACATTTTCACATCAGACATCCCACCTCTTCCAGGTGGTGGTGTTCTGTCACAATTTGCTGATGATACTGCCATTCTTTACAAAGGTCGTGTCATTAATGCTCTGAAGAATAAACTACAGACAGGTCTGGACGCTTTAACGGAATATTTTACAAGCTGGAAAATTGTGATCAATGCAGCAAAAACTCAGGTCATCTTGTTTCCACATTCAAGATCTCCAAAACTTGTTCCATCAGGCGAATGCAGAATACGATTCGGTGATGAGGTCATTCAATGGTCCGATGAAGTTATCTATCTAGGACTCACCTTTGACAGACATCTGATATTCAGGTCACATATTGACAAAATCGTTCAAAAATGCTGCATACTCATTAGGTCTCTGTATCCGCTGATTTGTAGAACATCTAAACTGTGCCTGAAGAATCAGATGGCTGTCTATAAACAAATCATCTACCCCGCAATTGAATACGCAGTCCCTGTTTGGCGGGGCTGTGCACGAACACACAAACTTAGGCTTCAGCGCATTCAAAGTAAGATCTTAAAGATGATTCTAAATCTACCCCCTTGGACAAGGCCTAGTGAAGTACATGAGATGGCCTCACTGGATATACTAGAACAAAAATTCGAACAATACTGCACGAAATTTGAAGACAGGTGCTCAATCTCTGAAATACAAATAATTCAAAATTTGTACGTATTGGGTTAAGGATAGTTATAAGTAGGTAGATATTTTATTAATAATTAAAATAAATATCATGATTAAACATTAGTATGTAAAACAAGAGTAACTAAAACACCTATTATTAATAACGAATTGTATGAACAACAAAGATGAAAGGCCAAAGGGTCAAAACACTTGTACTGTAAAATGTAAATGTAATACACAAAAATAAGATTAATAAACAGATATTTATGCAAAAAAAAAATGCAAAAATCGATCATTTCTTCTTGTGCGTTGGACGGAAGCAGGCGTCGTGGGACTAGCAGCTTCGGAGAGTGCACCTTCTGCGTGGTTAAAAACATCAAACGCTCAGGTCTCAACTCTCATTTGGACTTCAGCCGTCAGGTGGAGCAGTAGTCAATGAAAGCAGACCTTTTGCGTGGTATAAAACCTCAAACGCTCAGGTCGTAGAGCCAGTTTCCTTTCGAAGAAGATCGATTGCATCACCCTGTTGGTGGTCGTTTGCATACCACGGGAAATTGACAACAATGTGGAACATTGTGCAAAATCAGCCTTTCTAATGGCTTTAAATGTTACATAAAGAACTATAAAGATTGCTTCTTTGCAAATCAAAAATTAAAAACCATTATATATTTCCATTGAATTGTATTCGAATTGTTATTTTGCAAGTGTTTCCAGGATTACTCTATTTTTGGCAAATAATCCAGTAATCGGTGGATTCCGTTAGGAATCCAAAAGTTATCATTAGTAATTCCAATTAATCCAGGTAACAGCTTCTTTTCATATAATCCAAGCAATCAGGAAGAATGTCAAAATAATCCAGTAATCATAAAGTAATCCGTTTTGACTCTTCGGTGACCCTAGTGTTATATACCATTCGACTCAACTCGACGAGATCAGAAAAAGCCTGTGTGTGTAAGCGTGTGCACCCTTACATCGATTTTTCTATACGTTCACTTTTCTTGAAAAGTAAATCGCTGTCACTTTAGATTCCGGAGATATAATCGCTGAATAATGATACTTTGAATGACAAGAAAACAGACTAGGATTAAGAAATGTTTTTGCCTTTCTCATATAGAAAGGTTATGCAATCACTAGGAAAATCCACTTTCAAACGGTGCCTAGAAGACCTATAGTGATGTATACCATTTGACTCAACTCGAAAAGATCGGAATATGGTATTATGTGTATGTGTATGTAGGCGTGTGCACCTTTCAACGAATTTTTTTTTCGTTCATTTTTTTAGCGATGGCATAACCAATTCCAACAAACTTAGGTTCGTTTGAAAGCTACTATTAGGCCATTGCTCAAGTTCGTAGATCAGATGGTTATAATTTTTTATTCCGTCGATATAATGGTATAAGTGACGTAACCGACAGTACGCGTTGTTTTCTTATCGCTTAATTATTCAAGCTCGTTTGAAGCAATTTACAAAGTTTAAGATGAAATGTCACTTTTGAACTAGATTTATAATGGTATAAGTGGCGTATGCGACAAAACGCCCTTTGTTTCTGTCTGTTCAATTTTCTCGGAGATGACTGAACTAATATAAAAAATCTTAAGCTTGTTTGAAAGCTTCTGTTGGATCATTGAACAAGTTCAAAAATCAAATGGCTGTAATTTCTGGTTCCGGAGATATAATGGTATCAGTGACTCATTAAACAAACGTCAAAACTCATTATCGCTCAATTTTATTGGAGCTCATTCGAAACTGCTGTGGGTCGATTTCAAAGATCATAGCACCTCAAGTTTTGGAGATCTAATCGTACAAGTGACGTAATCGACAAATTATTTTTTTTCTATCCGTATAATTATTTAAGATAGTGATCACGTTCAAATGTATTATTGCTCATACGCTTGGTCAGAGAAATGTTGCCGAATATGTGACAGAAATGCTTAGGCATGCTTTTTTGAGCTACCCGAATAAAGCTGAATTAATTGGTGTCTAAAACGAACCCAAGATTGTGTCAGAAGTTAACTTAAGAAAAAAGGCAAGAATGTTTTTTAAAAAACTGCGCCGATGACACGTGAAAGGCATCAGCACACCACTGGGTATATTAAGAATAAGTTTAGAGTATATGAAACGACGAAGGTACCATCAATTGAAAAACTCCTAACGAATTTGTAGCTTAGTAAAAGTTTTATTTTGCATTTGTCTTTGTCGGATGAACTACAGGAACGAAAATATATCAATAATTAAATGTAGCTTGTGGCTGCTTGCTTGCGATATAAAGACACACGGGTACAGAGAAGTTTAAATTTACGAACTGTTTTCTGAGATATGTTTAATCGCATCTCGGAATGGTTTAAATTGTAGAACAATTCTAGTGATTATGGAAGGTTTTCAAGTTCGAGTCCTGTCTCTGAATGAAAACATTTTCATCTTCCGTAATGCCATTTTATCATCTAAATATTTCATACCCGTCTTTTGTTGGGCACTGATTGAAAATTGAACTAATTTAGTGATTATTAAATGTCATAATCAATTAAAATACGCATTTTTTCGTATAACGGCTAATAATCCATTTGTCAATAATCAAAGTACACCTTTTTTCTATCGTATGCTGCTTTGACTGACTATCGCCGAGAACCGATTCATCAAGAATTTTCCTTCAAAGTGAATGTTGACAGCTGTGGATTATTGGCAGTTAACGGGAAAAACATGAGCGTACTGCAGCCCGGAAGTTCAGTAGCTTCCTCTAGACCCGACACTGCTGGGCGTGGCCCGAGCAGATGGTAACCCTTTAGTATTGTCAATTATGATAGGTGAGTCACAATTAGTGGTATTCTAGTGGTATTTTAGTAATCGGCGTTAAGTGAATCCATTTAAAAGGGGCGTAACGGTGCAAGGTAGAACATTTGACCCAATGAAATCGTGTGTGAGCTACACATGCATGTGAGTTCAATTTCTTAATAATTCAGTGAATTCTTGCAATGAGCAGCATTATCTTATATATCGTATTGCACATAGGAATTACTATTGTAGTCGTATATACCAGAATGACGCATAAGATGATCGGAGGGTGGTAACCGTGACAGGGAGAAACGATTGTAATAGTCAATATGGAACGGTGTGCATACATGGCCAGATAGCTTCTCATTATATATTTTTCGTGTTAGAATCTGTTATAAAATAACTGCAAGTAGTACAGAGGCTGGTAGTAAAATTGCTATTGGCATCGGTATCTGATCATCTGAATTCGATCACTCGGAACATTCCACTACACTGAATTGACATAGTATCCAAAATGGAAGTGTGTAAACGAACGAGAATATTTCGAAGAACATTTGCCGACATTAAGGATCCACAGAAGGCATACGAAGATTTGATGGCATGGTTGAATAGCTGGAGCCACTATGTCCTCGGGATAGATATACTGATGCCTTTCTTTTCGTTCTTTAATCCTCAATTCATTTTTCTACTTTTTATGATGACGAGTTTCATATACGCAGACCTCGAATCTGCGGCTCTGGCTAGAGACGGTAGTGAATTTGTGTACAATATCGCTGTACTTGGATTTGGAATTCAAGGATTCTCTAAATTTGATGCGTATGTTTTTAAACGAGAAGAGATACGAAATTTAAGCTTGAAGATAAGCACTTTTCTGGCAGAACATAAGAACACTCATCGAAAATGTGAAATATTGAAAACTGGTTTGACTTTTATTCTAATAATCTGCAAAATTTTTACTGTTATATATGCAGCAGTGGTAATTATCTTATCTTTTTTCGGTCCATTAATTTCCATATACAGTGGAGAGCTTACGCTTTCATTTGGATTTAATTTTTCTTTTATCGACTCCTCTCATTGGCGTGGATTCGCCATAAGTTATGCTTATCAAACAATTGCTTTAGTTTTGGTGTCTATTAGTATATATTGCAATGAGAGTATAATTGTCATTGTGTACGTCAATACTTGATCCATGTTTGACTGCCTAATATCCGATTTAAAAGAACTTAGTAAACTAAGTCGATCTCCGCGGAATCGTAGCAGTGCTGAGAATCTTATGAAATCTATAATCCAGGATCATCAACATGTTTTAGAGTAAGTTCGGAATGTCTACAGTCGTTTGGTAAGTCCATTAATATGATTTTTATTGCAGGTTTTTGAGCTTGGCCAACGATGTATACAGTGTGTACTTTTTTATGACACTTGTCTGTTTGATTAGTACCATGGCTGTTCTTCTGATTGCTTTGGTTTGGGTATGCGACCTGATTGGACAGATTATTATTAGTAATAACATTGCTATTTTACAGCTTCATTGGTATCCAGCCGCTATGATATGTGTCATTACATCATCCCAAATATTTATGCTATGCTTTTTAGGAACTTTGATGGAAGCCAAGGTTGTTGCTGAATAATTTAATGAAACTTTTGATGTTAATATCTGTATTTTTTCACAGAGCGGAGAGTTGACTCGTGAGGTTTACAACGTTAATTGGTATGATAGGGAAGATTTGACGAAGAAGTCGATCAAACTAATGCTGCAAATGTCTCAGCTACCTGTTGAAATTTCTTACCGTTTCGGAACAATGAACGTAGAAACTTATGTTTCCGTAATCTAGAACAATGACAAAAAAATTTCTTTTGAACTTTCTTTTATATTACATTTCAGACACACAAATTAATTTATAGTTTGTTCACCCTTTTGATCACCACACAGGAATGAATGTTGTTCATCAGAGGAGAACAATTCTTGAAAACACTGTGTTTACGCAGCTAATACGCGTATTGTTTTCGAATCGTTTTAAGCTGGTCAATTATTGAAAAGATTTTAATTAACAATTATGTAGTGGCGTGCTGTGTTGAAACAGATTATTTTATAGAGAACATTGAAATAGAACACGTTTTAAAAGCAACAAATTTTTTCAGTTCTAATTGCCAATCGCAAGCAGCGAAAATTCATCTAGTGATGTAATGATGCCTTTCTCAATGTCATTCTACGCGAAAGTGAAAAATTTCTTCTAGGAGTTTTCGATCGCTAATTTCGATATTTCCGGAACCGAAGACCGATAAATTGAAACTGACTCGTAGTTTTCACGTTTGCGGTTTGTGAATAACCACTTTCAAGAACGGTTTTAAATTTTGACACAACTTGCTAGTAGGTTAGTTTCGAAACATGATCAATATCATAAACCAGAGCGTTGGAAAATATTTGAGCTACACGATTAACATCGCCTTAGCCAAGAATTTGATTTTTTTTAATTACCCGAGAACGGTTACTTTTAGGAGAAAGGTTGCCATGTTCAAATTAACTGGCATCCGTCCCTCAAAAATTTTAACACAGAGGTTCTAATGTATCAATTTGATACATGTCATCGGAACGTACTGAATTAGCAGCTGGCAACAGATTTCCTTTGTGAGAAGAGGAGGAGCTACAGATTGGTCATAACAGAAACTTCATCCTATGCTTAGAATTCAACAACCACTTCTGAAAAACAATAAGTATCTGTGATTCGTAAGAATTTAAGTAATTTTTCACGCCTAATTCGATAATTTTCATCTTAGACAACCAAGTCACATTCCACATTCAATTTCTCCCCTCCCATCATCCATGTAACAAGAACATCCAACACCCTGATTTGCAATAATTATCTATGCGCACTAACATCGCTCGTTTCACCGAAAATCAGATCAATTAGACCTTTGACCTCTCTCTTCCCTTGTGAGGTACACTTGCTGCAGTATACTGGTATGCCACGTTGACGAAATCTCGAAGAAATCCTTAAATTTGTTGGTGAAAAACTAAACCTTACTCGTGACCAATTGGTCCGCATCCAAGTCAACCATACTCAAAATTGTGCGTTTATTCAATGCATTGATCTCGGAACTTTCAAGAAAGTGGTAGAACAACATGACAACAAGCACGAAATAATATACAACAAGAACAAAGCCAAACTTTGATTAAGGTTGGAAGATGGTACCGTGGAAGTGAAGCTTCATGATCTGATACCAGAAATTTAAGACGAACAAATCAAGCGTAGCTTATCACAATTTGGAAACGTGCTGACAGTTAGAGAATTGCTCTGGTGGGAGAAATTTCTATTTGACTGCAATCAGGTATTCGCTCGGTGAAGATGCTACTAAGTTCACAAATAAAATCCAATTTCTCCAACATTTCCAGTGAAATGACACACGTATCCTATGAAGGACAAAGGCATGTTGCATTGTGGTGAATACATCCACAACGGTATAACATGTATACAAAATAAAAACTCTTAGTGGAAAGAGTAAGTGTGAATGATAGATTGAAATCCACAGAGCATTCCTACGCTGCGGCCGTAAAAGGCATATCTCAACAGCTATGTCCCGCACCGACAAAAAACGGAGGGATGATCGTGCTCAACAGGTTGAACGAGCAAGCCCGTGAAAACACTCGCGAACCTTTAGAGCTACAAACCTCTCAAACAGAATCGACTCAAACAGAATCGACTCATCAATAGAACGACGGTTCCAGAGTTCAAGCAACAGTTTTAGGTACGGTGCGCGCGACTTCTAACAGTAAACGACTAAAGGACGATGAATATGCCAGCGATGCATTATATGTCTCTTCTAACTTAGAACGTCGGCTACGAAATCGCCCAAAATGGACGAAAGAACAAAGCGGATCATATTCGGAGATGGAAGCAATAAATTCGCAATGAACTACAGCACTTACAACCTCGCCACAATTAACATATGAGGCATTCCACGCAAAATCAGCCACCTAAAATTTTTTTTCATCTATTTTTTTCGGTAAAGAACTCGAAAATATTCGACACGTATTTTTTTATTTTAATATGGTACGTGGAATTTTCAAGATATGATTTTCTGAAATTTCGCGTTTTTAAAAAAGAGCCTTTTTTCAACAGCCTATACTGTAAAATCTAATAAAGATACAAAAATTCGTCCAAGGCATGAAATGTGCGTCTTTTCCTTACTTTTCAATTAAGCTATTCCATAAGACAACCTTTAAAGTTAATATAATGATAAAAGTTATTATTTATAAACAAATGAAAAAATAACTCAACTCAGTCTTGGCAAAGTTTCAGAGTGGAAAGATCAATACTTTTGAAAATTTTTAGAAATTTCTCTGCTTTTACATAATCTTCCGAACATTTGTATATGACTGAAATATTGGGTAGAGAAGATGCTTTCCTAGCCCACTCATACAATTCATTCGTGGTCGAAATTTGACAATCATTGATCATCAAATAGATGCACTTGCGTATATGTGGATAGTATTGTGAAAAATATTAATTAAGAGCTTCGAGAAAAACATACACAACTATTGCGTCATGTTTCTAATGTTTTATAATCGATTTTGCTGTGAATTTTTTAATAGAAAACAATTAGGAATGTAGTCGCTTGGTCGTTGTTCCAATGAAAGCCAGTTATGGCGTTTTGAATAACGAAGGCGTAATTTTTCGTAAAATCGCAAATTATTAAACTTTCGTTACTTTTCAATTTTTTTCACATTTTGAAAATATGAAGTTTGTTTTCGAGCAATGAAAGAATGCATGAGAAATATTCTTGCAGCTTTGCAAAAAATTTCGATAAACTTATCAGGAGCTATTGTTATTTTTTAAAACTTGTTTTTGGTTTCATAGCCTATTGTTTGTGCATGACTTTTTTAACTTCATTCTTTTTGAAAACTATGTAAATTTTTTGACATCTGATCATTAGTTGGACATTTTTTTGCATTGCCCAAAAAAGCATTTTTCACATAAAAATGTAGCAAAATATCTTCGTAGTGTCAAACACGATAATCGTTGCTGATCATTAATTTGACCAGTTGACTGCCTGAAAACAACGGGAATAGTAACGTTACAGGAAACAAACTGATATGTTTCCGTTTATTACCTGAAGTCATCAGTCTCATGTTTTCGTGAATGAGACACATACAAACATTGTGCGTCCCACCAGTACCAGCAAAAACACAGTGCTCTGGTCGGAGTGAGCAGAATTTTGAAAAGCTTATTTTGATCCCGCCATTTTCACCTATGAATCGTTGATAAACGTCTTTAAGATTCCCAAAAATTAATCTTTTTTGAATTATGCATTTTTCCCATCAATTTTTAGAGATATCGTGTTCTTTTGACCTGTCTCATAACACTTACATCGTCACGTTCGTAAAATTGTTTGACTTTAATTACTATTATTATTATTATTATTATTATTATTATTATTATTATTATTATTATTATTATTACTTATTTTTCTGTAAAATATAAATATTCATGACATATAAATAAAGACATCAAGAGTTTGATTAAAAAATAAGTTTTTACCTTTTGTTCCCGGAGTCGCAAAAATCCTTTTTTTTCACGAGATTCTCTACTTTCGTAACAAAATATCTTGTTGTGTTCATCGTATGCGCTATCTTACGAATACTCCAGTTTTTTGGCAAAACAGTTAAAATTTTCATTCTTTCCGATTTAGTTGCATCCTTAGCATGAAATTTTTGTTTTAATTCGGTAAGATAATCGGAAGGCAAATATGATTCATTCTAAAAAGGCAATCAATATTTTAAAATTTGAAAAATGCAATGTTATAATGTAAGTAAATGTAAAAATTACTTCTGAATATAGACACATTGTCATTATTGTCATCAGGCTCAGAGGATTCAGAATCTGTGATAATTATTTCCTCAGCAGAATTTTCCTTCACAGCTGAATAGTGAAAATTGCATTATTTTCGCAAGTTTTCCAAAACTGTATGTCATTATTTTAATACTCGCGTAAATTCGCTTTTCACCTACACGGTGTACACAAAACATCATTTACTTGCAAACAAACGATTTTCTCAAGAAGGGAAGAAGAAACCCGACGCAACGAATATTTTTGGTTTTTGCTAACATGAGATTTTTGAATTTTGAATTCATTTTTACACCGCGATCTTAACTAAAACGTTGCTAACAATAAACTGACAAAGTTAGGATTCGATCTGTGGCGCGACATGTGTCGACAAGTTAAAGGCGCATTAGGCCGATCCGACCGATCCGAGCTCTCCGGCGTTGACTTTTTTCTGCTTCGGCTATGGCTGAGCTGCACATGCAGCTTGTGCATGTCGGTCGGATTGGCATAATGCGGATAGCCTGTTAAGCCCGTATCCGCGCGAATTGTGCTGCGGTACGCTCGGCGCGTGCGGGTCGTGATTGAAAAATTCACTGCTCTGAAAGTATTGATCTTTCCACTCTGAAACTTTGACAAGATTGAGTTAAACCCCTAAGGCTTCTTTTTTCAAAAAAAAAAAAAAAATTAGACCCAAGTTTGAAATTTTTTATTTGTTTATTATTTTTAAATTTTTCCATTATATTAACTTTAAAGATTGTTTAATGGAATCGCTTATTTGAAATCTAAGGAAAAGACACACATTTCATGTCTTAGACGAATTTTTGTATCTTTATTAGATTTTACAGGAATGGAATGCCATATATATATATATATATATATATATATATATATATATATATATATATATATATATATATATATATATATTTATATATATATATATATATATATATATATCTATATATATATATATATATATATATATATATATATATATATATATATATATATATATATATATATATATATATATATATATATATATATATATATATATATATATATATATATATATATATATATATATATATATCACTATATATATAACTATGGATCTCCGAGGGGCGTGCTCCGAGTATGGCGTCATCAGACTCCAGCGACTTGATACCCCTCGGGCCCGAGGTAGACCACCTTATGTTCCAGTCCGTGACGTTTTGGCAACCAGAGATCCCCTTTACTTGACCAACTTCTTAAAAGCCATAAACGTGGAAATCTGGAGAATGTTGAGAGCTCGGAAATGCAAAGTGTGTTTAAAAGATGCAAACTGTTAATGAATGATTTGTAATTTCAAAATATGTTTAAAATCAATACAGTATAGGTCCCACCCTCCTGACACTCCGTTACTAACTCTAGGGGAGCAGGCCGCCCCATAATACGTCTTCCACTGTTTTCCACCTAACAACAAGACAATCGGCCATGTTAATCTAACGCAAATGAGCCCAATAAAAATTTTACTTAATAAAACAACTATATTTTAAATAAAAACAAAAAAAAAACGTTTCGATTACTTTATGATAACTGGATTATTTCGAGATATTTTCTGATTACTTGGATTATTCTAAGAAAAAATGTGATTACACAGATCACTTAGGATTACCAATGATTACTTTCGGGTTCCCAATGGAATCTACTGATTACTGGTTTACAGTCAGACTAATCCTGGATTAAGTCTCACCACATTTGTCTTTTGGAAACCCTTGGATGTCGTTTTCAATGAATTCACCTTTCTAATGGTGATACAAAATCGATCATAAACCAGCTAAGATATAGTCAGTCAAAATTAGCGTTCTTACATTTCATGGTACCTTTGGTAGTCCGCGCCACTTTTTAGCCCCTCTTAGTATTCAGAGTGTTTACATGGTCATTTGTGAAAAAATCCTTCGAAATAATAATTTTTGTACTAACCACCTTGTAGTTCCGTAACTGGATTTCGCATAAAAAAATCAAGAACTTTGTATGGCATCTTAATACCTTTCATTTAAATCTAAGATTGTGAAATTCGGCTTAGTAATCTTTGAGAAAAGCTATTTCATATATTTTCGTTTTTTCTTAAAATTTGCGTAATTCCGGAACCGGAAGTCTGATTTGAATAAAATTCAGGAGGTTAGTATGGGACAATAAGACTTTTAATTTATGTCTAAGGTGGTGAAGATCGAATAAGCCATCTTCGCACAAATTGAGCGCACAAGAATGTTACATACATACATACATACATACATACATATATACATACACATGCACACAAAATTCACTTACTGATCTCGACGAACTGTTCCGAATGGTATATGATATTTTCCATTGAGATAATTTTGATATGCGCGGAGAGAAAATAGTGCACCTTATCGGCTACGTCACTTATACCATCATATCTGCGGAATGAGCAGTTCTCGCCATTCGATCATCGAACTGGAATAATGAACGAATAGTAATTTCCAAATGAGCCTAAGCTTGTTGAAATCGGTTCAACCATCGCCAACAAAATTGAGCGGAGTAGAAAACGTACGTTTTTTCGGTTACGTCATTTATACTATTACATCAATTCGAACTGCGATCTTTCAAACCAGTCTAGATAGTTGAAATCGGTTACGTGCTTGCTGTCGGTTGTTGAAATCGGTAATAGTTACGGTTTTAGCAGCAGTTATATATCCTTTCTATAGAAAAAGCGAAAAAAGGCTTTGAAAGTAGGCTGTGAGTTGAATTGTTCTCTCCACCAGTGCAAAATAAATGGTGTGGCTGTACTGAAAACGTGTGCCTTTCATTGAAATCGAAATATGTAAAGTCTTGTGAAGTTAAAGTTCAATTACCCATGTCTTGTAAACTATACGAGATAAATAGTTCATTCCGTCGGCATAGTTAATGAATTTATATTTGTCTAAATTGTTTCTATTTTTCTGCATCATTACAGTGAGTTTTGGAACATTCACTTAAAATGAATCTCTTACAAGGACATCAATCAACTCCGATTAACCTTTTCAGCACAATTAGGAACAAATTAGGACAGATTATATGATGACCACTAGCTGCAATGCTACCAGGGATATAAAACAATTATCATTTTCTCCTTTTTGATTACTTATTTCGACGGATTTGACGATTTGTCTTATTTTTCACAAAAAAAAAAATAATAAAAACTTCCCACGCACAAGCAGTTTAAAGCTTGAATAAATGCGAACTAATGAGTAAGCCAATGTTTGGATCACTAATTGATTTTCGTTTAACAATATCTTCTACAAACGTATTATTGTTTCGCGGATTCCGCAGGTTTATTTACTCGTTTTTTTTAAATCGTTGCTTAGAAAACGGAACACGAAAAGTTAACTGGAGCAGATCCCACCCTACAGACCCTTCTATTCAACACTTTCGTTATACCTGATTTGCGAATTTTCCCCAATCCCGTCTTTCCGGCTGTCGAGATAGAGAATATCGTAATAAAGGTTGAATAGTTAACCCACAAACATTGTATGTAGCAGATTGTATGAAAGTTACTTAATAATTCAACGGTTCTGCAATTTCATACCTATTGCTGTGAGTTCTATTTCCCAATGAAGCTATTATTTTAATTATGGTTTCAATGTATAGCGAGAATGTCTTCCATATTAATTGATTCTTTAGTCTAGATATTTTCAATCACGCAATCTACTTGGTATTGCCACATTCCTTAAATTTCCAGCCAACCGTTCTCTAGTGGGGTATTGCACAGCGCTCAACAACGTGTAACCTTTCTTTGTTCGAGAGAGTGCAAACTCTGGTACATCTTAGTGATACAATTTCGACGCACAAAACAGAATATAATGTGCATTGTATTCGATAAAACTGTTTTTTATTATATTTTCTTTCGACAGAATGGTTCGCAGAACTTAATTTTCTACTCCATCTAATTTTTTCCTAATCGTTCTGATTCCAATCCACCTGGTGGTGTAATGATGCCTTTCTCATATTAGTTATATTTTCAAAAACATCACTAGAAGATTGTTGTGTTTTATTCTTCCGTACCAGCACGTACCAAAGCGTACCGGTTTTGCATAATTTTGCATGACAGTTTGAAAGTTTTGACACTCATAGTCAACTAATATCGGAACCGGAAGTCGGATGTGGATGAAATTACATAGTAGCTTTTATAACGATTAGAGATTTAATTTGAATCATGACTTTTCAAAGAATTTTAAGACCTTTTACTTGCATCTAAGTTTGTAAAAATCAGTTAAAAATTTTCCGTGAAAAATGAGTGCGCATTTTCTCATAGATTAGCACATATTGCCTTATGTTTGGTGCATGTCACCCTGTAATTCCGGAATCGGAAGGCGGTTCGGGATAAAATTCAATAGCGATCTATGGGACCATAATAATAGAAGAAATAGGTATGAAGCGAGAAGACTAGTGTTTGATGGACAGAGAAGATGTTTGGATGTACGTTCTACTATGTCTGTCTTGCGTTTTAGAGTGACTAAAACAAGATTCAAAGTGGCGAAATGGTAGCGCGTATGCACGGAATGCATAAGAACGCAGGTTCGAGTCCGGTCTCTGAGCGTATCTTTTTCCAATAAATCATCTTTTCTGTTAGTTTTTCATTTATTTGGTTTCTCCAATGTATGTTTCCGCTCAGTCATTGCAAAACTGAACTTTGTTATTGGCGGCTTTACGTCAAATCAACTGAAAATAATAAATCGGTAGTAAAACATTGCCAGGAGAGACCACTTTCTTCTGTATCCTTCAATTTAAATGTTCCTGCAGCCTTTGAACAACAAATAACGTTACCCAATTTCTGGCTCATTGGTGTGATAATCGCTTTTGAACGCAATGCAGTTCCGAAGCAACGGCAGATTTTACCCTCATTCAAACTTAAACGCTTTAACACTTTAAAATCCACATTTAAATCTCGCTTGATATCTCTCACTAATGCGACCAGTGTAGAACAACTCGGGATTGCTCTCACTTTCTCGCACTTTACGCTTTTTATGTGTGTTCTTTACTTTTCGCATGATTACGCGAATGAAATTATTATGATTATGAATCAAATGAGTCTGAACGACAAAATCGTTATACTTGGTGATTTCAACATTCCCCCTATTAAATTGATTCCCTGCTCCTCCACATGGGTAAAAATCTATTACCGATGCCATGATTTTTTAATCATGGAATCAAGAACCATGTCTTCTCATGAAAAATCATTCTCAAAATGGTTTTCATGAAAGATGTGTTATTGTTCATGTTATCAATCGTTTTGATCATAGAAGCATGACTTATTATTCATGATAGACATGATTTCATGATTCTTAATCATGGTTCCGTCACTAGATTTTTATGCGTACAAAAACTTATATCCAGTGTTCTTCTAAAACACCTACAACGTCGAGACTATTGTACGACTATAGCACCGCTGGTTCAGTATGTACAACTAAATGATAATTACAACATTAACAATCGTATGCTCGATCTAAGTTTCGTTAGTTAGGATTTTGCACCCAACTGTGCTGTAACTATTGCACCATCCGTTATTGTTAAATCATGGCGCCACCATTCTCTGTTGCAACATAGTTTAACTTGTTGTGATCCACCATTATTGAAATAAATCAACAGTTTAACAGTGTTTCATTTGAACAAATTGTCATCATACTATCACATTTTACGAACAAATCGCAAGCGAAATACTCTTCTGCGAGCATGGCGTCCTTAGGCGAGTCCGCATCGAATCTCGTTCATACAAGTAGGTGAGAAAAATGTGAAATTCGTGCGCGCCAAAACAGCAACACTGCGCACCCATACATTTGACATGATATGTGCAATCTTATGCCGTGTGATGGCGTTGCTCAACTGGAGACTGAAAATTTCTAGTATTTTAAGACACAAGTTGGGTTGATTTGATGTGTAGAATGCAAAGACTCCTGTTAGTTAAACTACGCATATTAATTTGTCAAAGTGTTGGTAGTACTTCTTTCACGTGCGATTGCACACTGGCTTCCGGCTACGAGCTACGAGCGTCATTGAATAGTGCTGCGGTAATTGGAACACACACGCTCTGTAGCACTCGGTCATCACCAGGTCCTATTTATTCTGAAACGCTGGAATAGCGCTGTAAATTAATGAAAACTGTAGCGAAGCAAAAGTGTGACGTTTTTCACACCCATTTCCGAACGACTTGAGTTTCATGGAATCCCTTACGGGTTTCCAGTGCAATGAAATGTCGGACATGAAAATTATGTGCTTAGCAGTTTATGTTTTTTCCTGCTTGTGTCCCGGTTCCCGGTGGCAGAAGCCAAGTACCGGAAAGCGATTAAGGAAAAACACCCTCAATATGGTGCACTTCCGTACGGTCTGGTGCTGTTGGTAGAGTCAAACGACAAACAGTTGTAGCCACTGTTCCTTCGCTCACCTGCCAATTCAGCACTAGTAATTAGAATAAAAATGAAATGTTAACTACTTACGTGCAAAGTTGCTTGGAATCAAGGAGGAAACGTCAAGAGAGAAAATTAATCCTAATTATGATTTTCCTCCAAGTGGTGGGGACCAGTTCTGTTGCTTCCGGGGCGCCCCGTTACGTAGATCTTTGTTTTGTTGGAGAAAGCAAATAATGAAAATCATTCTAATTTTTGTTTTGTGAACTGAAGATGCAGTTTAACACTCGTGGATTGAGAATTTTTCTTATAGTGCGTGAATAGGTTATATGAGTGGAGAAAATAAATGTATAAGATCAATATATTACTCGTGGACAAAATCTTGAGTGACTAGCTTTTGTTGTACATGATCTGATCAGTGGCGTACCAAGGATAATTAGCACCCGGGGCAAAATGTGATGTTCTACCGAAGATTATTTTGCCGCCCGGAGAGACCGCGAACTTCTACCAATACACCACTGGATCTGATGATCACGTTATCGCATTACTAGAGAGAATATTATGATAACCTAATTCCGTCCACATAGTCTTTGGCCAATTTTGAATATCTTTGGCATTAATAATTTATTCCGTAACCACATCCGTAATGATTTCTCCAATGACATTTTATCAAAGCAACACGATTTTACTACCACAAACATTGTGTCATACACATCATCATTCATTCTCAGTTCGCTTTTACTTCTCATCCAAGTCAGTCGATAAAACAAAACCGCTTACGTTCGTAACGGAAGAAACCAAGTACAGTATTGTGTAGTGAACAATAGAACGATCTCGAAATGAGTGAACCAAACGAACAAAAGCTACCGCCGCTACGAAAGAATAGAATTATTGTTGACTTCAGGCAGTGCAAAATTCGACCTTCGATACGAGAACTTGAAGGTTTGCTTAAGGAGCAAATGAAAACATGAAACGTGTGCATTTACTTCAATGCAAAAAGACAAATAATGTTGTTTACATCCAGTTTTATAAATAGTTGGATGCAATTCAATTCGCAAAAGACAATAACAATGTGCACTACGTGGAGCACGAAAACGTTAAGTACAACATTCCAGTATATATGGAAGATAGTGTTATAGTTGTGCGCAAGGTTGCTGATCATATCAATGAAACATTACTCGTGAACTATTCTCTTCACCGGCGATGCACCCGTGCGGCGAGCAGTTTGTATATATTCCGTGTCTGCTTTATTCATTCTTTTCTTCCACTCAGAGAATTGAACCGCTTGGCAAAGCAAGCAAGCATCTTATATGCACTCTGTTGACTCACAGTGAGTTCGTTTCGAAGCATTTAGGTAGAAAGCTATTCGGTGGTGATGATGACTCGCGTTGAGTCGAATTTTCTACTCACGGTGATTCGTTCTCTGCGACGTATGGCGGTACAACTGAATGACCGCCCAGGATAAAATTTTATTCCTGTATAAAGCTTATAAGAAAGATGTCGAATCTTTTTGAATTGTCTCACTGCACATTTCTTCGGTGTTTGCTATACTTTAATCGTGATTTGTAGCGTTAGGGACAACTTTGATACCTACCAGAATATGTTATTGATTAAACATCAAACTGTAAAGGGTTATTAATGGAGCGTTTTTGTGTGTCGTAAATATGTAACTTTCACTCCTATTCCGTAGTTCTATAATAAATTCATTTTGTGTTTCGATCGAGTTCGACTTTTCCAAACAAATTATACCTCATTCGAAATGCCAAATTGGTATTTTTCATTCGGTCGAATGTAGGGTTGTTTATTTTGCCTGAGAAGTAATAGTCCCAAGTTTTTGTCAATTATTATTGTTTCTCATGATCGTGAAACTATTTATATACCGATTACAAAGCCATTCGACGATCGGTTCCTTAATAATTATAAACATATGTGATGATTGCTTTTAATTTCATGTTAATCATTCATAATAAACTAATAGTATTTGTATTGTATTGTTTTCGAGACAAGTTGTGTCGAACCAAGTCAACTACCAAAAAAGTTGAGACCAACTTTGATGATAAACACTATCAGTTCGTACAAATACTAGAAGAACCATGAACACCAAATAATTCCGTCACATTCAATATACAGGGCGTTAGAGCTACAATATAATAGAAACTAAAACCGAAATAGAACTTCTATAATTTTGTATAAGGCACTAATTTGGAGGCCAACATAAGATTTTACTGAAGAATGATATTTCTATTATTATCAAAAACAAACAAACTCTCTACAGTTACTTGTTGGAAACTGTGCCATGGATAATCGTGCAATGAAGACCTTCCGCAGTTTCCAATAACGAAATAAATATCTAAAAATCAAGTATCATACAATCAAACACAACAAAATTATCTGTCTCGTGACATTAGTGACGTTAAATAAAGTGGAATTAAATGCATATTTTTTTTCTTGATCCTATATTCTCCTACTATCTCCTGATTATGTGATAACAGAATTATATTTCATTTGGACTCTTTGTATGTGATCCTTGAAGTATTCACGTAAAAATTTTTTTGCTCAACACAGTTTTAAGGTAAATAATACAATGAGTAGTTTCAAAACTGAATGTGTGATATGAGTAACAAAAATTCTAAATCGCACTATCTGACAAATCGATAAACCACGCGGATTGTGTTATTTTTCAAATTGAAATCGTTTCCTCTGTAATATGAATATTGTAAAATGTTATGAAATTGAATTTACAATTTCTTCTAGCGGATGTTCTTTTTTAAAAAAAAGCTTAACCGATCACTTCGGGAGTCAATTGAAGAACATTTTATTTTCAATACATTTTTGACAGCAATATCAGATTGTAATCTTAATTTGATTTCAGCTCATCAATTTCTCAACTGATATCACATTACGTTATTATTTTGCTGTTTGCTTTTGGAAGCAAAACTTACGAGGCAATAGTTTTGTGAAACTCCAAAAATGATAATATTAAATGCAAAAATTTAATGAATGCATTAAAATAGGACTAAGTTAATAAGGCGATACAAAAATGCAAAAGTAAATTTCAATGGAACATCTATTCCTCCAATTTTATGTTGCGTTTTACAAAATGCTTCGACATCCTGTGGCAGTTGGCCGGAACCACAATCGTGATTCTTAATTTAAAAGTCTTAATTTCCTGATCGTAGTACAGTTATTCTAATCGATAATTTGCGTAGATGTATGGTAAAAGATGCTGAATGAGTATTTAGTTAGTAATGACTATTTCTTTGTTAGCCATTCTTCTTAATTGCTTTGATTTTTGCAGAGCAAGCAGTTACATGGCGTCTCAGTAGGTTCAAACGTTGTGGAAAACCCTGCACTCCTATTACTTCTATAAATCAAATCTATGCGAAGAAGCGTTAAATTGTGTTTAATATAATAAAAACATGAGAAAATAAATCATCCCTGGAATTAAAAGATTAGACTTGCCTCTATAATCAATATTCAGAATATATTTTTGTCACTCTATTTGCATTGCATATTGATATTGCGTATTGGACTTGATCATTCATAATCATATGTGATTTTAAAAAATATCACTGTAGATATTTCAGTCCATTTTCAAAATCATAAATAAAATAAATATCAAACCAACCCGAAAGAGAATCAAAAGTGTTGCTACAGTTATATGTGGAAAATAATTCCTTTTATTTTATTTCTTATATAAGCCACATAAACTGCAAAATTTTCACTTTACAAAAGTGATTGCCCTCAGGTGATTCAACTCCAGCTTTTTTAAAATCTATCTGCCATTACTTGCCGCAAAATTTCAACAGCACGGAGTACGAACGTGAGAATAGTATTCGGTGAAATCTGAATAAACTGTTTCATTAGTTTTATTGCAGTAGGAAGTACATTATATGTACATTAGTATACGATTTTAAACGACGTTTTGAAGTAGACTATCAGTTTTATTTATCAGTTTAATTTTTATCCAACCCAATCGTTTCGCCATCTTCCAATAATAAGTAATGATATTACGTTTAAAGTTTTCCAAGCTAATTTGTGATGTTCAACGCACACTTTTTATCAGGGCAATATCTACGAGACAATTAAACTAAGCAAAACAAAAAATTGCTTCCATCGCATCGCTAATTTTTGTCTTCAATTTTTTTCGTACACTTGCATTCATGATTGCTGGCATTTTGACTCGCAGTGAGTCAAAAATTGACTCAATGTAAGCGCTACTCGTGCCTGATGATACCTGCTCTTGAAATGGTAGAGAATGGCTCACGGCGGAATAGCAACAAGCATGAAAAGCAAGATCTCTTCTCTCTTGCGAGTCGCTCAGGCAGTCACATATTGAGCATAGCTTTTGCCTCGTCCGGTATTACATGCTTTGCTGTCTCCGTTCTTGAATCGTTCGCAGGCGATGAACGTTAATGAGTTGCGTGAGGCGAATTTCAGCAACCCTGGTTGTGCGTTTGTATGATCTTCCCTCAAGCTTCATCATTCCTTATATTCCCGAAACTATGTCCTAATACGGAGAGATTCTCTCTATCGAAAAAGAAAAGTCGAAGAACTTTTTCCCCGGCATTCTAAATGGCGTACGTTTGTTACGCATGCGCTTGAAGAGGGCTATACCTTCTTATGTGACTTTCGGTCAGGATACAAGAATTCCGTGCAAATCACTTGTTACCTATGACAATCAAACGGCCACATGTCAATATTTCCGCAAAGCTGTTCACTACGGTAATCCATGTGATAAACTGGACAAGAAGACAACTACATCAAAGGACAACGGTGCTTCCTTCACACCAACTCCGGTACACCTGTGACAGCCTCCAACAACAATTAGGCATCCCCCTCAACGAATCCATCAGTATCCCCTATAGCACAAAGTACACCAGCTGCAGGTAACAACTTACACAATGCCTGTGAAATAAATAACGATTGGTCCGCCAATAACAGTGATGCCGAACCAATGGACGGGAGCGTGAATAGTGGACCACTGAAGGTGGAGACCTTCATTCCCTAGATAACAGCGAAAGCGCCTCTCCTCCAAGTAAAAAAGGCGGGTGGGTAATGTCAGAGACATAACTGGATGTCGTGAATACGAAAACAACTGACATGTTCCTTAACACTTCCGAATATCAATTAGTTGATCAATTGTATGAATTATGCAAGCATTCACCTTTTCCACATTTAGGCTTCACTTGATCTAGATTACTGTGAATTTCACACAGCGAAAAGTGCAAAATTCTAACCAAACTGTTCTAGATTTGCACTAAACTGAGGATATTTCCTTTCGATTTGCGAACAGCAAATCCTAATAGTTCTTCAGAAAACTTTTAGAGCTATTAGAACGGCTGATTTTTTGTAATGCTCTTTACCGTTGCTTTTTCATCCATGCAAATGACTGGCAGCTGTGACGTAATCGCTTTTGTCGGAAGCGAAACTAGCTTTGCAAACGGCACAAAATACATCTGCTCGCATTGGCGATAGAATCCAAACTGATTCAATTTTTGTTAGGAGCTTTCTTTTACGTGATTTCGTTTGTAGCTTTTTCACTAATGGGCGGTCCTAACGGCAATAAAAATAGTCGCATACAGAATTTTAATGTCGATTATTTCATTTCAGATTTGCATAATTTATTGAAAGAAACTTTCAATATGCTGTAGGGATTCATTTCTAGCATTCAGAAGGACCAAATTGAGGAACTCACTACGATATTCACCACTTTTTGGAACATTTTTCTCGAACGATTTGTTGTACAGCAGCAGATATTTTGTTCTCTTCCTCAGAACGCGTTCTGATTGCCTGGCGTTGACATGGGTCAAATGAGACAGGTTTTTAAATAGTGTACTATTTAAATACTTCAATGCTTTTGCTATATACGTTTAAGTTGAAAAATTTCGTTTCGATTGGTAGTTAGATTATATAAATCCTTCCACAGATCACTGAGCTATGAGCTTTCAAAATACGAGAAAGGCAAACGCGCCTTATGAATTATCCTCTTTGATACTCGTTTATACCAAACATTTCAGAAAAGTTTAATTTTGAACTATTTGAGATTATGTCACACAACTGAAAATTTTATCATAAAATTGTGATCATATTTCCGATGGCATGTAGAAAAAGTTATATTGATTCGTTAGATACAACAAGAGATATTCACGATCACAAACTTATCACTCTCTCAGATGGTAAATTTTGAAAAGGCACCCCATTGTAAAGTAAGTCGTATTCACGACAAAAATTTCAAGAGCTTAATAAAAAAAACTTAAAAAATATCATCCAATCACAGCAAGCGTAGCATCATGTAGAAGACATTTACACGGATTTTTCCGCTGCGTTCTAAAAAATTAATCTGCTTATTGAAGCTGTTCAGCCCATATTCGTTTGATTTGCTTTGTGTCATCTGCCATGGTGAGATGCATCAAACTTTTTTTTTTTTTTTTTTTTTTTTTTTTATTTTTTTTTTTAAATAACTATTTATTGGAATATGAGTTAAAATTAAATTATTAAGATTTAAATTGGGTGTTCAGCCACAAGTGGTGACTTTTCAGCCCTGTTATATATATGATTTGGTTATTACCATGAAGACATCATTTGCTTCCGCAATTCTGAGATTTTTGTGTAGGGAAAATTCTAAACCTACTTGTATTGTGTAATGGGGAAAGGGAACTTATATACTAACTTACTAACTAATACAGAGAGCGAATCGATTCAATTGAAGATTGCATCGATTTTTGTCGGAGATGCATCAAACTTGATACTAGAAGATCGCCCAGATACTATCAATACCGTTTTTGTTGTGAATATGATCCAATCCCGAGTTGAATGTGTAAATACTCTGCAACAATGAAGTTTTCAGCTCGTGCTCGCATCTCAGTCGAAAATCGTTTACGGTTGACCACCAAAAAACTTACACTGTGCAGCGTAGTGAACAGTAGTGTATCCGAAATTAACAAATACGATTCATAAAAACCTGAAACCTTCGCGAGTACCTTAATTCTTATGGATTTCAAGCACTGTTAAGTTAGGCCGGCAGCAAGCGAAATTGAAATCACACCTCTAATACCACTCAGTCGTATGACTGACACATAGATGGCGCTATCACTATCGAATCCGTAAAAGTACCTACTTTCAAAAGACTGAATTGAATTGTCAAGGCATTTCGATTAGTCAAAAAAGATTTTAAACGTGGTCGTACAGAAACCGATGATGGTGATCGTTCTGGTCGTCCAATTGAGGTCCAATTACTCCAAAAACCATAAAATTCACAAATTGGTTATATGTAATCGTAAATTGAATCATTTGTTTGGCCATGTTTACTGAAATTAAATAAGTTTTTTTTCGTACCGGTATTTAACAATGGATGAAACATGGATCCACCACTTAGCTTCGAAATCAAACTGATCATAATCTGAGTGGGCTGTAGCCAAACATATTCGAAAAAAGACCTTATATATCGAGGAAAAAATCCCTGTTTCACCAAGACAATGCAACGATTCACACGTTTCAACAGACTTCGCAACCAATGCATTGTGTACAGAATCATTGCATGGCTAGTACTACGATCCTATTGATACTAAGAATCCTTCCAGGAGAGTGCTCGAACATACGAAAACTGGCTTGTAGGATGCATAATTGAACCGTCAATCCCGGCTGAATTTCTTCCTTATCCACCGTATAATCCAAACCTGGCCTCAGGCTATTCGCTGATTACCCCAAAACCGTCTTCCGGCTGCGAAAAAGGCAAGCAAGCGTGATGAATTTTCCTTATTATTTCCAAAAGTTTTAAAAAACAATTTTCAGTTAGTTATCTAATTTTTCGAAACGATTTTTGATAAATTTATCTGCTTTCACATAATCTTCCGAGCATATGTATATGACTGAAATATTGGGTAGAGAAGATGCTTTCCTAGCCCACTCCACTGTGAAAAACGATGAAAATCATGCTCGTGATGCAAAAAAAAAACTATTCATGGAATGTTTTACATTTTTGAATGGCTGAGGAGCGCCGTCAAAAAAAATAAATGCACTTGCGTATATGTGGATAGTATTGTGAAAAATATTTTTTAAGAGCTTAGAAAAAAACATACACAGCTATTGCATTATGTTTCTTGCAATCAGAAATATTTACTAATGTTTTGTGATCGATTTTACAGTTCATTTTATAATAGAAAACAATAGGGAATATAGTCGCTTGGTCGTTGTTCCAATGAAAGCCAGTTATGGCGTTTTGAATAATGAAGGCGTAATTTTCCCCAAAATCGCAAATTATTAAACTTTCGTCACTCTTTAAATTTTGTTTCACGTTTTGAAAATATGAAGTTTGTTTTCGAGCTATGAAAGAACGCTTGAGAAATATTTTTGCAGCTTTGCAAAATTTTCGATAAACTTATCAGGAGCTATTGTTAATTTTTTTAAACTTGTTTTTGGTTTCATAGCCTATTGTTTGTGCTTCATTATTGTTGAAACCTGCCTGAATTTTTTTTGATATCTGATCATTAGTTGGATATTTTTTACACTGCCCAAAAAAAGCATTTTTCACTAGGGTTTTCACATAAAAAATATTGCAAAATATCTTCGTAGTGGCAAACACGATAATCGTTGCTGATCACTAATTTGACCAGTTGACTGCCTGAAAACAACGGGAATAGTAACGTTACAGGAAACAAACTGATATGTTTCCGTTTATTACCTGAAGTCATCAGTCTCATGTTTTCGTGAATGAGACACATACAAACATTGTGCGTCCCA
The DNA here is from genome assembly GCF_030247185.1 of Malaya genurostris. Taxonomy (NCBI): domain Eukaryota; kingdom Metazoa; phylum Arthropoda; class Insecta; order Diptera; family Culicidae; genus Malaya; species Malaya genurostris. The sequence goes on along the minus strand of NC_080572.1, from coordinate 56,131,757 downwards.
CCAGTACCAGCAAAAACACAGTGCTCTGGTCGGAGTGAGCAGAATTTTGAAAAGCTTATTTTGATCCCTTCATTTTCACCTATGAATCGTTGATAAACGTCTTTAAGATTCCCAAAAATTATTATTTTTTTAATTATGCATTTTTTCCCATCAATTTTTACAAATTTCGTGTCCTTTTGACCTGGCATCATAACACGTACATCGTCATGTTCGTAAAATTGTTTGACTTTAATTACTATTTTCTGTAAAATATAAATATTCATGACTTATAAATAAAGATATCAAGAGTTGGATTAAAAAATAAGTTTTTACTTTTTGTTCCAGGAATTGCAAAAATCCTTTTTTTCCACGAGATTCTCTACTTTCGTAACAAAATATTTTGTTATGTTCATCTTATGCGCTATCTTACGAATATTCCAGTTTTTTTGGAAAAACAGTTAAAATTTTCATTCTTTCCGATTTAGTTGCATCTTTAGCATGAAATTTTTGTTTTAACTCGGTATGATGACTGGAAGGCAAATATGGTTCATTCTAAAAAGTCAATCGATATTTTAAAATTTGAGAAATGCAATTTTACAATGTAAGTAAATGTAAGAAATACTTCTGTATAGTCGCTGAATATAGACACATTGTCATCATTGTCATCAGTCTCAGAGGATCTGTGATCATCATTAAATCAGCAGAATTTTCCTTCACAGCAGAATAGTGAAAATTGCATCATTAATTTCGCAACTTCTCCAAAATTGTATGTCATCACTATTTTAATAATCACGTACAGTAGGGTCTTGTACAACGCGGATTCGATTTTGACGGGATTCGTTGTTGCCGGATTTGTTATTGCCGGATAACCGCGATAAACGGGACCCAGAGCATATGGGATTTCGACTGATTGGGGCTGTGAACGGTTTTCTCGCTTCGGTCGACAGATAGAGCCTCACAATCCTCGGCAAACTTGTTGTAGATACTTAGACCAACAATTTAGTGTAGTTTGACAGACAATTAGTTGAGACAGACAAAACGATTTGAGCTTCAAGTAACTCGCAAATTATAGTATTTTGAAGAATGCTGGAATTCAAAGTTTTTCAAATAGCAAATGTTTTAACTCGGAATCACTTCATCAGATGTAGTTGGTGTGCTTGACTACACATTTTAGTTATTAGAATTAATAGTTAAGAACTTGTCCACCGAATGGCGCTAGTTGGTTCACAATTTGACGATAGAATATGTATTATGTGATATCTCTAATCCCTGATGATACAGAATGTTGGTGTTTTCGAAAAGAATGTTCCGGAGCTCATAACAGATCAAATAGTGTAAACAATTTGAGAAAATTCTCCAATTGGTAGCGCTAGTGCGCAATTCAAGGTTGGAAATTAATGTTGACTCATTCAGATGGTTTCTTCGAGAAGTTGTTCTAGGGTTTCAATACCTATTGAATGATTGACTAAACAGTTTGTATTGTATCTACAAGGTAGTCTTCAGTAACTGAAAATCAGAATTGTTTACGAGAATGATGTTATTGATCAGTTTTTCAATAAATTGATGGAGGATAGACAAATCAAAAACTGTTTTCCTAGAAGGCGTTAGTAAGCTACTAGAGTATTTGCAAGAATAAGCTATCGGCATCTGAAATCTGAGGAACTTGAGAGAGTGAAACTCAAACTTTATATTAAATTTTTGATTATTCGTATTGCTAGATAAGTACATAACTAGTATTTATGGTTTTTTTTTTCAATTTTATTTTATAACGACCGCCAATTCATCAACATTTCTTGAAAACTCATAAAAATTGAGTATATTTGGCGAATGATCATGAACTTAAGTGATATTTTAAATAAAATTAGTTAACTGTCTCACCAGAACCGCATTGAAAAAAGCATGAACAAAAATATATTGCATGGTATAAGTTGTATTACGCGTGAAGATTTTGTTTATTTGGAAAGGTGGTGGTTCTGAACCAGTTTCTGTGCAAAACAAAAATTAATGCGCAAAACAAAAATGTATTTAAAACTAATTACTCTACCAGGTGAAGCTTGGGTACCGTAATGTAAACAGTATCTATAAGAATACTCGTTTCGTTTGCACGAAAATTGTTCGCAAAATCTTTAACAAAAAAATTGAGGGTGTTTTAGTATAATATTTGTCCTCTTCGTATAGCATATGCGCTAGTGCTCAATACAACGTAGATTAAGACATATCTTAAATGTGTGATAATTTATTAGCTATATATTGTGAACTGGTTCACGCAATTCTTGAAAATGGTGCTGTCGTTTCGGCTCCATATTGTTAACTCGACATCCAACGCGTCGAAGCTATTCAGAATAAACTTCTTAGGTTTACTCTTTGTAGTCTCCTTTGAAGAAATCCCTAAAATTTATCCAACTATTGAAAGCGTTATAAATTTATCGGTTTCCACTTTTTATCTATTCGCCGAAATATCTCTTATGCCGTTTGCGTAGCAGATTTTGTTACAATCTCGAGCTAGTAATCATGACTTGTTAAAAAACTGGATTTAGATATTCACTCTCGTTATATTAAATCTCATCCATTCCTAAAAATTAATCAGCATTATCTGATAACGGTTGTTTTAATGTATTGGCTATTTATTCATTGTTCCCAATTATTTTTAAACTGCCTTTCTAGTTTTTAAGTGGTAGGTTCAGTTATAGGAGCTATCATAATAAATTATAATTAGTTGAAATGAAAGCCTGATGATGAGCGAGACTATGAAATTTTCGCTTCATAGGACTTTTACCAGTTCCAAAAAAATTCAATGGTTATAAGCAAAATGGTTATAAGCAATACATCTCACGATTTAGGAACTTAACATTATATCTATGTAACAATGTAAATAGTCAAAACTTCAATAGGATGTATGAGTTTCATCAGATTTCAGATGTCGATATTCATCCTAATACTCTAGTAGCTTACTAGCGCCTTTTAGTAAAACAGTTTTCTATTTGGCAATCCTTCATCAATTTCTTGGAAAATTGATTGATAACATCACTCTCGTAAACAATTCTGATTTTTAGTTACAGAAGACTGCCTTGTAGATATAATACGAGCTGTTTAGTCAATCATTTAATAGGTATTGAAACCCAAGAACAACTTCTCGAAGAAACCATCTGAATGAGTCAACATGAATTTTCAACCTTGAAGTGCACACTAGCGCCACCAATTGTAGAATTTTCAGATATTGTTTACACTATTTGATCTGTATTGAACTCTGGAACATTCTTCTCGAAAACACCACCACTCTATCTCAATATATTGTAAAGATATAATAGAATCAATTTTCATTGGCAAAATTGTGATCCCACTAACGCCACTGGGTGGATAAGTTTCTACTTAATATGATTTTCATAATGTAGATCGCTACATTCCGAACATTTTTGTAAAAGACAAAGTCGCTCTAAATCTTTTAGTTTTCGTACTAGAGCATAATTTTGATATTGAAATTTGTACCATAGCAAGCACACTAATTCCATTTGATGGAGTGATTCCGAAATATACTTTTAACTTGTTATAAACTTTGAGTCTCTCGAAGAGTTGTTTGAAGATTCCTGATGCTAAAAAATTCGCTATATTTGATGTTCAAGTTCTTTTTTATGTTGCAAAGTTATGAATTATTCCATGCCCTTTTCAAAGGGCGCCTGGCGGAGCAGCTCTCATCTAATTTTTTGTCAAATTACATTAAATTGTTGGTCTAAGTATCTACAACAGGTTTGCCGAAGACTGTATAGCTCTATCTGCTAACCGAAGAGAGATTATCGTTCACAGCCCCAATCAGTTGAAATCCCATATGCTCTGGGTCCCGTTTATCGCGGATTCGCTTTTCACGCCCCCGGTGAACTGCGTTATACAGTTGCCTTGCGCGCGTCGCATCGGAGTGTGTGTTTGTTTTTCCGATTTCGAGCGAGTGCGGAAAGATCGCGATCGAAAACCGTCGTTGAGTTCCGATTCGTTCCGGATCGCGTGGTGGACAGTACCAAGAAGAAATACGAAAACAAAAGCCACCTGAAAAAAGCCTTGTGAAATAAGTGTAACTGAGACTGAGGTTGAAGTTCGGACGGTTTTCTTTCCGTGGTTACATTGTTCAAGGTTTCATTGTTTGTGGTTTGGTATGAGTAGCTCTCGGTGGTCCCAAGACAGTGAGTGAGATAACCCTGTAAAAACAGTGCCTTATTGTGAGCGGTCGATCGAAACGGTACCGTTAGCCGGTTATTGTTCCGCCGATCAAGGCCAAGTGTGCGGATTATAAACAAGCGGCCATTGTTCCCTGTGTCGATTGTGATCGAACATTGAAGTGAAGTGATACCGTTAGTCCATACAAACTATAAACAGTTTATTTGTGCCTTTTCCTCGGTGAGGTTTTTTGCACCTTCGCACCGAACCGTTAGCTGGCGCTTTGTGCTTTTCCTCGTAGAGGTTTTTTGGCGACCGTTCCTTGCAACTGTACAACAAGCTAAGTATTCCTTTTTTTCTTTATTCTGCCCTTATTACAGTTTATTGTTGCATCCCTCTTATAATTTACCACTTGCCTAAATATAACCTCGTGCTACAGTAAGCACAATGAGTCCTCCCCCTCCAGACGAAGAAATGAAGACAGATCCTAATCCGCCTGTTGTTGACAGTAATAAAACCCCCCGGATTAAGGAATATTCCGATGAACCCTCGCTATCGACCGGTCCATATGTGGTGTACTTCCGGACCAAATCTAAAGATAAAACATTGAATTTATTGACATTAAATAAGAACCTGACGTCACATTACCCGACTATCACACAAATAGTAAAAATGCGCTCCGACAAACTCAGGGTCTCGTTGACCAGCTTAAAGCAGGCTAATGAGATCGTTCGAAATGAGCTCTTTACGCGGGATTACCGCGTATATGTACCAGCCCGCGAAGTCGAAATAGACGGCGTGGTCACAGATGCAGGTTTGACTTGCGCAGATATTCTTGAGCACGGGGTTGGCGGTTTCAAAAACCCCTTACTCAAGAATCTGAAGATACTGGATTGCAAACGCTTGCATTCAGTATCGATCGCCGAGGATGGGTCAAAATCTTATCCTCAATCGAACTCGTATCGTGTGACCTTCGCTGGTTCGGCTTTGCCAAATTATGTCCTTCTGGACAGGGTTCGTCTACCCGTACGTCTCTTCGTGCCGCGGGTTATGAACTGTACTAATTGCCAGCAATTAGGACACACAGCCTCCCATTGTGCGAATCGGCCCCGTTGTTCGAAGTGTGGAGAGCGTCATGCGGATGGCTCTTGCGGAAGAGACATTGAAAAGTGTCTCTACTGCAGTGAGGGTCCGCATGATCTCTCAGCATGTCCCACCTACAAATTGCGTGGAGATAAGCTAAAGCACTCTTTGAGGGAACGCTCCAAGCGCACATTTGCAGAAATGCTAAAGAGTGCTACACCACCAAGCCCATCTGCAAATCCCTATGCTTGCTTGTCAACAGACGAGTGCGATTCAGACGACCCTCTCGAAGGCACATCTTCGGCCATCCCTCGTAGCAACAGGAAAAGGAGAAATATTTCCTCTCATAAGCTACCTAGTAAGGGTTCGAAGGTTGCCCTTGAGGGGCCTCCAAAAGTAACAGCTAATGGTAGTGTTAGTAAAACACCGAAGCAAAGAATAGCTCCTGATCTAGAAAAACTGAGATCTGATAAGGAGTTTCCAACACTTCCTAAGACAAACAAAAACTCAATTGCCCCTAAAGACCAGTCAAAGAATCAACCAAATGCTGGATTTATTAAATTCTCTGATATAGTGGACTGGATTTTTAAAACTTTCAATATCTCTGACCCCTTGAAAGGTATTTTGATGACCTTTGTACCCGTAGCTGAGACGTTTTTTAAACAGTTGACTGTAAAATGGCCCCTTCTTTCAGCGATTGTATCCTTCGATGGCTAATTTATCCAATGAGGTCAAGGATTTGATCACTGTTTTACAATGGAATTGCAGAAGTATCATCCCAAAAATTGATTCCTTCAAACATTTATTATATACCACGAATTGCGATGCATTTGCATTGTGCGAAACTTGGTTAACTTCTGAAATATCTCTCAACTTCCACAATTTTAATATTATTCGTTTGGATCGAGAAACCCCCTATGGAGGAGTACTTTTGGGAATCAAAAAGTGCTATTCCTTTTATCGAATTAACCTCCTCTCGATACCAGGTATTGAAATTGTCGCATGTCATGTTACAATCAAAGGTAAGGACCTTTGTATTGCTTCCATCTACATTCCCCCTAGAGCCTCGGTTGGGCATCAGCGGCTCAGTGATATCATAGAACTCCTTCCCGCACCAACGTTGGTTTTAGGAGACTTTAACTCACACGGTACGGGATGGGGTTGTCTTCATGACGATAACAGATCAGCTATGATCCATGATATTTGTGACAACTTCAATATGACAATATTGAATACGGGAGAAATGACACGGATTCCTGCACCACCAGCAAGACCAAGTGCGCTGGATTTATCCCTTTGCTCGACATCGCTACGGTTGGATTGCACGTGGAAGGTAATCCCCGATCCCCACGGTAGCGATCATCTACCTATCGTAATTTCAATCGCCAACGGATTAAGACCATCGGAGACAATCAATGTTTCGTATGACCTCACACGAAATATTGATTGGAAATATTACGCAAATTCGATGTCTGAGAAACTGGAAACAACACAAGAACTTCCTCCGGAGGAAGAGTACACGCTTTTGGCTGGCTTGATTCTCGACTCCGCGATTCAAGCTCAGACGAAACGTGTACCCGGCGCGAAAACTAACATCCTTCCCCCCAATCCGTGGTGGGACAAAGAGTGCTCATCACTGAACGCGGAAAGATCTTTAGCATTCAAAAAGTTCAGAAAATATGGAACACCTGATAATTATAGAAATTACGCAGCGCTAGATAAGCAAATGAAGAACTTAGTTAAAGCAAAGAAACTAGGTTACTGGCGACGGTTTGTTGACGGATTAACAAAAGAAACATCGATGAGCACTCTTTGGAACACAGCCCGACGAATGCGAAACCAAAACACCACGAACGAAAGCGACGAATATTCCAACCGTTGGATATTCGATTTCGCTAAAAAAGTATGTCCAGACTCTGTTCCGGAACAGAAGATCTCCCGCGCCGCGACATCAAATACAAACGAAACACCGTTTTCGATGGTAGAGTTCTCACTTGCGCTCTTGTCATGTAACAATAAGGCCCCGGGGTTAGACAGAATCAAATTCAACTTGTTGAAGAATCTGCCTGACACCGCCAAAAGACGCTTGCTGAATTTATTCAACAAGTTCCTCGAGGGTAATATTGTCCCACACGACTGGAGACAAGTGAGAGTTATCGCCATTCAAAAACCTGGGAAACCAGCCTCCGATCACAATTCGTATCGGCCGATTGCTATGCTTTCCTGTATCCGGAAGTTGTTCGAAAAAATGATTCTCTTCCGTCTAGACAATTGGGTCGAAACTAATGGCTTTCTTTCAGATACACAATTTGGTTTCCGCAGGGGTAAAGGAACGAACGATTGTCTTGCGTTGCTCTCAACAGAAATTCAAATGGCATTTGCTCGTAAAGAACAAATGGCATCAGTATTTCTAGACATCAAGGGGGCTTTTGATTCAGTTTCTATAAATATCCTATCTAAGAAGCTGCACCAGCATGGTCTTTCGCCGGTTTTGAACACCTTTTTATATAATCTATTGTCCGAGAAACACATGTATTTCGCACATGGTGATTTGTCGACAATACGATTTAGCTACATGGGTCTTCCTCAGGGCTCATGCTTAAGCCCCCTTTTATACAATTTTTACGTAAAAGATATCGATGAATATATCAACACATCTTGCACGCTAAGACAACTTGCCGACGACAGCGTTGTGTCCATTATAGGATCCAAAACTGCCGATCTGCAAGGACCATTACAAGATACACTCCACAACTTGTCCACGTGGGCTCTTCAACTTGGTATCGACTTCTCTACGGAGAAAACTGAGCTGGTTGTATTTTCAAGGAAGCGAGAACCAGCACAACTACAGCTTCAACTAAGGGGTGAAACCATAGCTCAGGTCTTCACATTCAAATATCTCGGGGTCTGGTTCGACTCCAAAGGCACCTGGGGATGTCATGTTAGGTATCTGAAACAAAAATGCCAACAGAGAATTAACTTTCTTCGTACAATAACCGGATCATGGTGGGGTGCCCACCCAGGAGACCTGATCAGGCTGTACCAAACAACGATATTGTCCGTAATGGAATATGGATGCTTCTGCTTCCGATCCGCCGCGAACACCCATTTCATTACACTGGAAAGAATTCAGTATCGTTGTTTGCGTATTGCCTTGGGTTGCATGCAGTCGACTCATACGATGAGTCTCGAAGTGCTTGCGGGCGTCTTACCGTTGAAAAATCGATTCTGGGATCTCTCATATCGATTGCTAATCCGATGCGATATCTTAAATCCGATGGTGATTGAAAACTTCGAAAGGCTTGTCGAGCTCAATTCTCAGACCCGTTTTATGTCCTTGTATTTTGATTACATGGCTCAGAATATTAATCCTTCTTCGTTTGTTTTCAACCGTGCTCATTTGTTGGATACTTCTGATTCTACTGTGTTTTTCGACACATCCATGAGAGAAGAGATTCGTGGAATTCCGGAACACGTGCGCCCTCAAGTGGCCCCAAATATTTTTTATAATAAATTTAGAACAGTCAACTGTGAAAAGATGTTTTACACTGACGGATCAAACATCAACGAGTCCACAGGCTTCGGCATCTTCAATCAGAACATCACCGCTTCGTACAAACTCAGTGATCCGGCTTCAGTTTACGTCGCAGAATTAGCTGCTATTCAGTACACCCTCGAGATCATTGAAACGTTGCCCAAAGACCATTACTTCATTGTCACGGACAGTCTAAGCTCAATAGAAGCTCTCCGGGCAATGAAGCCAGGAAAGTATCCCCCATATTTCCTGGGGAAAATACGGGAACACTTGCGAACTTTATCTGAACGGTCTTATTCAATATCGTTAGTCTGGGTCCCTTCGCATTGTTCCATTCCGGGAAATGAAAAGGCAGACTCATTGGCTAAAGTGGGCGCATTAGAAGGTGATATTTATGAAAGACCAATCTGCTTCAATGAATTTTTCAGTATTTCTCGTCGAAGAGCACTTGAAAGTTGGCAAACTTCATGGAGTAATGACGAACTGGGACGATGGCTACATTCCATTATCCCTAGGGTATCGACGAAACCTTGGTTCAGGAGGATGAACGTGAGTCGCGATTTCATTCGTGTTATGTCTCGGCTCATGTCTAATCACTACACATTCAACGCACATCTTCGGCGTATTGGGGTCATGGAGAGCGGTCTCTGCACCTGTGGCAACGGTTATCAGGACATCGAGCATGTCGTATGGTCATGTGTGGGGTATTGTGACGCCAGGTCTGTTTTAAAGGACTCCCTCAGGGCCCGAGGTAGACCACCTGATGTTCCGGTTCGAGATGTGTTGGCGAGTCGGGATATTTCATATATGTTGCTCATATATAAATTCCTTAAACACATTAATATACAAGTGTAATCTGCGTTAGTTACCCCTGTTCCTCGACTGATGCTAAGAAGAAACTCCACCCACAGGTTCGACACTAACATCCGCCCGAATCTCCCCATCCCTCGTCTGTCCACCATCTTCATTGGAACTAACAAGATCTTCCTGCTGTCACTAAATTTTCTGCTTCCCCCTCCCACGTTTTTTCACCATCTCGATGTCAACTAATTAGATCTTTGTCGTTCTTAGTCATTTTGTTCCCATATCCCCTTTTTACTCTGTTCTCCGTAATATTTACTGCTCTGTATATATTTCTTTTTTTTTCATTTTCCTCCGTAACATCATCATCATTGCCCACGGACGGCCGCTGTAGTCTATGAGATGAATATGGGCCACCCGCCTGGTATTCGTAGCCTGGGGGTGTTCCCCGCGAACCCACACGGACAGAAAAAAGCGGCTAATACCAAGATACTTACCAACGTGTTACATTCAGTACGCCGGCCGGTGCCGATTGCCAGCTGAAGGCGGGATCTGCCAAAGTCATTACATTATCTTAATATACTATCCTAGTTTTAAGTTATTTGTTAATTAAAATTAGAAAAAGCCCTTGGCATCTTAGAGCTTAAGCAGTGTGCCTTAATAAATTATATAATTGAAAAAAAAAAAAAAAAAACTGCGTTATACGAGACCCCTCTGTAAATCCTTTGTCCCATTATTTACTCTACTATTTCTACTGTTGGAATAAGGGGAAAAGTCGCTTACACAAAAATTTCGATATCTCCGTTAAAAACCTGTTTTAATACACCTAGTGGTGTAATGATGCCTTTCTCATGTACATATAATATTGTGGTATTCTATTCAAAAATTTTCTCTTAGATTTTTGAAAGAAAACAAGTGATTGATTATGCATAACATACAGAATAAAACAGTGCTTTGATTGCGTAAGCCATCCTTAAGAGAACGAAATGGGTTCACTATTATATGCACTTCCGGCACCGCAACCCGAGAACCGGTATAATCGAAGTCGGTTCGTACGGCCACCAACTAACATGACACACAAACTCTTCCAGTACGCACCCTATAATCCCGGATTCAGAAGTCGGATCCGGATGAAATTCAGGAATTCCGTATTGGACCGAAATACCTTTCATTTGAATCTAAGTTTGTGGAAATCGGTCAAACTATCGCTGAGAAAAGTGAGTGAGATCCATTTTGGTATATATGACCACTATTTCTGGTACTTTCGGAACCGGATACCGGGAACAAGGATAGCCGGAATCGGTTTGTTTAGTTGCCTACTGATAATGACTATCGATTTGTGTAGTTTTGAGACCAATTTAGAAAAATTTTCACGTTTTTTGTTTCGCCGGCTTAAGTGACGGTGTACAATATTGAACACACTCTACCCTATAATTCCGGAACCGGAAGTCGGATCCGGGTGAAATTCAGGAATTCCGTATGGGACCGAGAAACCTTTCATTTGAATCTAAGTTTGTGGAAATCGGTCAAACCATCGCTGAGAAAAGTGAGTGAGATCCATTTTGGTATATATGACCACTATTTCCGGTACTTCCGGAACCGGATACCGGGAACCAGGATAGCCGGAATCGGTTTGTTTAGTTGCCTACTGATAATGACTATCGGTTTGTGTAGTTTTGAGACCAGTTTAGAAAAATTTTTACGTATTTTGTTTCGCCGATTTAAGTGACGGTGTACAATATTGAACACACTTTACCCTATAATTCCGGAACCGGAAGTCGGATCCGGATGAAATTCAGGAATTACGTATGGGACCACGAGACCTTTCATTTGAATTATAGTTTGTCAAAATTGGTTCTGCCATCTCCGAGAAAACCTAGTGAGATTATTTGACACATACACACATACACACACACAGACATTGCTCAGCTCGATGAACTGATTCGAATGGTATATGACACTTTTCACTAGTCGGTTTTTCAAGTGATTGCATAACCTTTCTATATGAGAAAGGCAAAAAGGTAAAAAGGACAATCTATGGCTCGTTTGATTACCGTGCGGAATCTAAGTCTGAAAACATATTCTGTTTTCAAGGTGTGACTGAAAATTTTGACATAAAACTTCATGTAACTAGTAAACATCCGATCTCAAAACCATTCAATAGCGTTCAGGGTGACGGGGAGACCTTTCATTTGCGACTAGTTTGATCAAAATCGGTTCAGTCACCTCTGAGATCTCGACCTCTTTGTTGACAACACACATACACTTCTTTACCCTCTGAGAGAGTGATGAGTTTTTGATCGTGAATATCTCTTGTTGTATCTAACGAATCAACATAATTTTTGATACATGCCATCTGAAATATGTTCACAATTTTATGATAAAATCTTCAGTTGTGTGACATAATCTAAAATAATACAAAATTAAACTTTTCTGAAATGTTTGATATAAACGAGTATCAAAAAGGATAATTCATAAGGCGCGTTTGCCTTTCTCGTATTTTGAAAGCTCATAGCTCAGCGATCGGTGAAAGGATTTATATAATATAACTACCAATAGAATCGAAAGTTTTTCAACTTAAACGTGTATAACAACAGCATTGAAGTATTTCAATAGTACACTATTGAAAAACCTGTCTCATTTGACCCATGTCAACACCAGCCAATCAGAACGCATTCTGAGGAAGAGAGCAAAATATCTACTGCTGTACAAAAAATCGTTCGAGAAAAATGTTCCGAACAGTGTTTAATGTCGTAGAGAATTACGCAATTTGACATTTCTGAATGCTAGAAACGAATCCCTACAGCATATTGATAGTTTCTTTCAATGAAATGCAAATCCGAAATGAAAAAAATGATATTCAAATTCTATATGCTGCTTTTTTTATAGCCGTTAGGACCACCCATTAGTGAAAAAGCTACAAACGAAATCACGTAAAAAGAAAGCTCTTAACAAAAATTGGATCAGTTTGGATTCTATCGCCACTGCGAGCAGATGTATTTTGTGTCGTTTGCAAAGCTAGTTTCGTCTCCGACAAGAGCGATTACTTCACAGCTGCCAGTCATTTGCATTGGTGAAAAAGCAACGATAGGGAGCTGCCGTTATAATGGCTCTAAAAGTTTTCTAAAGAACTATTAGGATTTGTTATTCGCATCGAAGGGAAATATCCTCAGTTTAGTGCAAATCTAGAACAGTTTGGTTAGATTTGTGCACTTTTCGCTGTGTGAAATTCACAGTAATCGAGATCAAGTGAAGCCTTCTTTGTTTTTGCGAAAAATGATCCAGAGTTTGATGTCGTAGAGAATTACGCAATTTGATCCTTCTGAATGTTAGAAACGAATCCCTACAGCATATTGATAGTTTCTTTCGATATTAAAATTCTGATTGCGGCTATTTTTTTTATAAAGAACTATACTGGTTATTTCATAATATTTGTGTTTCAAAATGTTTAATGTAACTAATCTGTACTTTAGTTTAGGTGCATCGTTTCAAATTCTAGTAGTGAAAAAGGGGAATGCTTACATAATTCATACAATTGATCAACTAATTAATATTTGAAAGTGCTAAGGAACATGTCAGTTGTTTTCGTATTCACGACATCCAGTTATGTCTCTGACATTACTGGATCGCCCTTTTTTCAATTTTTTACCTGTCCATCTCCAATGTACATACAAAAGGTTTTATGACTGCTGGAGATGTACAGTGACAAAATATCAGCTAACGCCACTAGATATGCTATGATATGATAGCAAACTTGAACATTTAGTCGTTGTTGTCGCCTTCCATTGATTGGTACATCATTTTAGAATTCCTTTTTTTTCTAATTCCACGGTCATGTATTCCCTCCATTCGTTTCAATGCCAATTCGCATAAAACGGTCGAATCGCTGAAGCAATAATTGTGCCGTGCATGTCAGCTTAAGCTGATTGTTACTTGAATTGGCTATGCTCTCGTGCGGAAAACATTCAAAAAGCCAAATTGATACCGTTTGCTATCCTCGAATGCAAAGTGAGTGACAACTGACCGGGTTCGAACCAATCTCAGCTGTTGGCCTTTCTCCAGAATGATACCATCCAACAGTTTTCTGTACACGTCGTATGACATCCATTTGAGGCGGCATGACATAGTACATGCAGTTGAAAACGAATTCCGGGATCAGGTCATTGATTGATAGGAAAATAACAACAATACCGGAATGGATACGGTGTTTTGTCTGTACCGATGAGAGCGGAACGAATAGGTAAAATAACGTATGTCATACGGAAGTCAAAAGAACAGGTTTGGTAGATGATTTAAGCGGATCGTAGATCACACATCACGGTTTTTGGTCGTTGGCAAAAAAGGTCAAAAAGAATCATCGAATACTCTCAACCGGTTGACCGACTGACCACAGCACAGTTGATTTCTGTTGAATCAATTGTATTAGAAAGCATTCATTACATACAACAGAAATTTGTATACGACTGGTGACTAGTGAAATAAAACATTAAAAATTCCGGAGACGACCTGACATGAACTAGAAACTTCTTAATAGCAAGTAAATCCATCTATCGACTGATTCACTGAAGAGCAATTTTTGAAATGTTTAACAGGTCACCATACTTCACATACTCAGATATAGATTTTTAACACGTATTCACTATGACAAATCATTTTTGTTTCTTAGATGGAGAAACCAATCCCAATCAAGACGAATGATTTTTTTTGTTCATATTTTGCATATCAGTGTAGATCGGAAATCTTAAAGTGCTCAAAAAATAGTGACGTTATATAAAATCGATTTAGCACTCTTGAAGAAAAGCTTAACGTTTTTCACGAATAAAAATGTTAACGACAAAAAAAACGTTTCTTCAATAAAAAAAAATTTAAACTTGAACTTGAAATCTTCAGGTGATAATTTTATTAGTGTCAATTAAATTAAAAAAGTTCCTTTTTTAATTCCAATTTTTTTTGACTTACTCTATTTAAATTAAACAAATTATTCAAGAATAAACGAACCAAGCGATATTCTGATCTTCTGTTACTTTTCTATATGAAATTCAAGCGAAACAGGGTATTTTTTTTTTGAATCAATTGTATAAAACCTACTTTGTGGTTGGATTTTTAATCAATTTTGGTCACACATGTATGCAAATATTTTTTACAGTTTTCATTGATATTACTACATCGCCTGTACAATATAGCTGTACTACCGACTGTGAAAAAAATTATATACATCGCGAAACATGCAACTCCGATGCAAATATCTTTTCAAAAAAAAATTGAACCTATTGAAATTCTTTTTTGTCGTGAATACGACTTACTTTACTATGGGACGCCTTTTCAAAATTTACCCTACGAGAGAGTGATAAGTTTTTGATCGTGAATATCTCTTGTTGTATCTAATGAATCAACATAATTCTTGCTACACGCCATCGGAAATATGATCACAATTTTATGATAAAATTATCAGTTGTGTGACATAATC
This sequence comes from Malaya genurostris, assembly GCF_030247185.1. Classification (NCBI taxonomy): domain Eukaryota; kingdom Metazoa; phylum Arthropoda; class Insecta; order Diptera; family Culicidae; genus Malaya; species Malaya genurostris. The sequence continues at coordinate 56,116,746 of NC_080572.1, read as the reverse complement.
TCAAATAATTCAAAATTAAGCTTTTCTGAAATGTTTTTTAAAGCTCATAGCTCAGTGATTTGTGAAAGGATTTATATAATCTAACTACCAATAGAATCGAAATTTTTCAACTTGAACGTGTATAGCAAAAGCATTGAAGTATTTCAATAATACACGGTTGAAAAACCTGTCTCATTTGACCCATGTCACACCAGCCAATCAGAACGCGTTCTGAGGAAGAGAACAAAATATCTGCTGCTGTACAACTAATCGTTCGAGAAAATGTTCCGAACAGTGCTTAATATCGTAGTGAGTTCCACAATTTGGTCCTTCTGAAAGGCAGGAATGAATCCCGTACAGCATCCGGATTGTTTCTTTCAATGAAATGCAAATCCGAAATGAAATAATCAACATTAAAATTCTGTATGCGGCTATTTTTATAGCCGTTAGGACCGCCCATTAGAGAAAAGGGGGGGCGGCCCGTTTGGCATAAGGTCATTTGGCATAATACCGTTTGGTATAACGCTGTTTGGCATAATGGTTATTTGGCATAACAGTTATTTGGCATAATGCCATTTGGCATAATAATAATGGGACTTGCAATATTTTAATCTAATGAAAATTTTCGTATGTGTTTCGATCGATTGATGTTGTGCAAGCAAAACTCGAACGAAATATGTGAAACCTTTTTATATAAGCAACTCACTTAGTGCCACCACAATATTCTGTTCGTCATAGATGATTCACTGCCTTTTCAGCGCCCCCGCAGAAATCCCCTCTGTCTAGTTGCGGGCGTTTGCCCGGATTACACAAAGCTAGGAGCTATCCCTCGGACACCAGGTCATTAAAAACGATGCGGCATAGCCGCATTAGACCTTTCGAAATTGCACTAAATTAGAACAATTTCTATTAAGCAGCATGTTCATCTGTTATGCCAAATGACTGTTATGCCAAATGACCATTATGTCAAATGACCATTATGCCAAATAACTATTATGCCAAACGGCGTTATACCAAGAGGTATTATGCCAAACGACTTTATGCCAAACGTGGTAGCCCCGTGAAAAAGCTACAAACGAAATCAGGTAAAAACAAGCCTCTCAACCAAAATTGGATCAGTTTGGATTCTATCGCCACGGCGAGCAGATGTATTTTTTGTCGTTTGCAAAGCTAGGTTCGCTTCCGACAACAGCGATTACGTCACAACTGCCAGTCATTTGCATTGGTGAAAAGGTGGAGAGCATTACACAAAATCAGCCGTTCTAATAGCTCTAAAAGTTTTCTAAGGAACTATTAGAATTTGTTGTTCGCAAATCGAAAGGAAATATTCTCAGTTTAGTGCAAATCTAGAACTGTTTGATTTGATTTTTGCTTTTTTCGCTGTGTGAAATTCACAGTAATCGAGATCAAGTGATGTCTTCTTTGTTTTTGAGAAAAATGTGGAAAAAGGGAATGCTTGCATAATTCATATAATTGATCAACTAATTGATATTCGGAAGTGTTAAGGAATATGTCAGTTGTTTTCGTATTCACGACATCCAGTTATGTCTCTGACATTACCCACCCGCCTTTTTTTTCTTTCGGGCGCACATGTCGTAAGGTAGTTGTGATTTGTCTCTACCTCAGCACTGTATTAAACAAAAAGTACACACCGGTAACAGACATTCGTGCCTGTACCGTGACTCCGTTTTCTTCAAAACGGTTGAAAACTCGATCTCAAGTGTGCTCGGTGCCGATGGACTCGTTTGTGTTTTCAAATCTAGCTTCGTTGTTGGTTTTCTTTTTTTTACCGCGTGTATGAAATCGAACATCACACACAACGTGCATCGTTCGTAGAGACGATGTTGTGCTTTCATCTTCCGTGCCGCTCGTATCGTCTGTATGTACCGGTGCACATTCAAATTCACCTTGTAATTTCGAAACCAACATTCAGATGCGGATGAAATTCAGGAGTTATGTATGGAATCATAAGACCATTCATTTGAGTTTGTGACCACTATTTCCGGTGTTTTCGGAACCGGAAGCCGGGGACTGCTAAAGTCGCAATGGATACATTTGGCCGTCAACTAACGAGGCCTTTCGATTATAACTGATTTGGGCCCCTAGCAAACACATTTTCCGTACAAGGATAAATTTTTGATTATTACCATTTAATTCTGTTATAAGTAACATAACATTATAAGTATAACTTATAACAGAATTAAATGGTAATAATCAAAAATTTATCCTTGTAACAATCATTCTGTTCAAACACTCAAACGAAAAGTTAATGACATTTTCCGTGTTTTGCATCACTGTTCTGTGTAACTGCTTGTAATGTTCAACACTCTTCATCCTGTAATTCCGAAACATGAAGTCGTATCCAGATAAAATTCAAAGGTTTAGTATAGAACTATAAGACCATTCATTCGAAACTAGTTTTTGTAAAAATCCTAAGTTTGTGAAAATCAGTTTAGCCGTGTCCAAGAAAAGTTAGCGCACATATTTTATTTTTCTGCATATTTTGCTCCATAATTCCAGATTCGAACAAAATCAAAGAATTTGTTATGGGACCGCGATGCGTTTTATTTAAATCTAAGTGTTTGAAAATCGGTTATGCCGTCTTTTCTCGAAGACGGTTTAACCGATTATCAAAAACTTTGATTTAAATAAAACGCATTGCAGTCCCATACAAAATTCCTTTCACAAATTTGCACATTTTAACCCACAATACCGGAACCGGAAGTCGAATTAGTAACCATGTTTAGTAGTTTTATATGGGACTGCAAGATGTTTCATTTGAATATAAGTTTGTAAAAATCAGCCCAGCCATCTTTGAGAAAAGTTAGTGTAAAAAAACGTTACATACACATGCATACACACACGGACATTTTGCGCATTCGACGAACTAATTCGAATGGTATATTACAATCAGCCCTCCGGGTATTGGTTGGAGAGTCGGTTTGCACAGCGATTGCATAGTCTTTCTTTAAGATAATGGCAAGCTTTTATTTCCTACTTATTAAAAATTGCATTATTATTAATTTACATATATTCTTACTGTGTGAATCGATTCAAAAAGAAAAATTTGATTCCATTTAATTCCAAATGTCACGAGATATCAGTATTTCGGTGTGTTATTTGTAACCTTGTTCAGTGTGTCAGTTCTAAGTCTGTTGGAAGAAAAGTGTGGTACTGTCTCTTTTGTACTAGTTCCGGTTTACTGTTTTATTACACGTAGTAACTTGGGATGTTCATACATTTCTGTTTGTTCCTTCCGTTAATTTAGGTAGCAACTTGAAAAGCCAGTAGAATTTATTTACTTGGATTAATAAAGAGTTTGGATTATTTTTATATATTTTTAAACTTTCAGCTACGTCTAGTTTCCATGGGTTAGAAATTTGTTTTATAATTTTTATGTCATTCATTGTAAGTTCATGATCTTCAAGAAATATATGTTCTTCTACTTTGGTCTTGAAACGGTTCTTTGCCAATTATTTAGAAGCTGTGCACTTCGACGAAAAATCCACACAAAACAGTTGGAAATCGACAATTGGACCTACTCCCGTGATCGTTTAAAATAATCCACATGACAATAAGAAGAACAATTCTTCGAACTAGTTTGTTCAGTAGATAACGAACCGAACCGAATTTTAAGTATTCATGTTAGGAAAGGTGTCATATGGAATTGATAAACAGAATACGGTGACCAAATATCCCGCCAGGAAACTGCACCACAAGTGCAGTCGAAAATATAATAAAATGGACATCACGCAGATCCCCGGCCTGGTGTTTTTCAATTGCAATTCTCAATAGGTTGTTAAGGAGAGGTTTAGGAAAAGTTCAGGAGAATCGAAGAAAGCTGTCAAATTTGTAAAGAATTATTTGTGTGGCAGGCGATCTGTGAGCGCGGCAAATTCAACAAGCCGTACCTAACAAAATGCCTCCAGAATCGGCTACTACTTTTCCCCGGTCCCCCCGAAGGTGAAAACTGTCTTGTGTGGATCGGCCATCGTGCACTTATGCGAAACCGTGGGTAGAGCCAACGATGTTGTTTTTGTGCCAGTGGAAGTAAATCTGTCAAAATATGGCCCAATTAAAAAATTCTAGGCGATTATGAAGGACAAGCTCTGAAGAACATGAAAGGTCTTTAATACGACAATAGTTTTAAGAAAGAATGACTGAGATAGTTTATACAGAAGAGCGCAGTGTTGCACAGGATTCCATGGGTAGCGTTGAAGTCCGAAGTACTAGGCATCGTATGGGCATTCAGCCTAGGAAAGGAGGTGGAATGAACATTAGGGTGGACAAGGTTGTATGGGAAAAAACCAAATGGTCAATTTTCTCACTTCATCAAACTTTTCATGTTTCTTTTGGGTCCCGTAAGATCTATGAAAATTTTTAACTCGATAGCTACTAGGGTAAAGTGTTATAATATGCCTCCCGTAAGAAAAGATTGAGATATTTTTTAATGTACTGATATATTTTCTTCGAGAATGTATGTATTTCTTTGCAATATATCTGAGGAACATAATTTTCAATGATTTCGGTAGAAGTGATGAGACTTGATTTATACAAACACATTTTCCAAAACGACCACCAACTCAGTTTTTTCGCTTGCCGTTGGAATAATGCCCTAGAAACCGCATAATATGCCTCACAACAAATCAGTGATATGCCCCACTACAATAATGCAATATGCCCCTTGAAATGTCGGTATAGAAGAAAAGCAGATAAAGAAGACATTCTTTGCATAAGAAATCAATTGGATAATCAATTAATTACAATTGGAAACCAACATTTTTGATCCTCCAAACGCTACTTTTTGTTTTAATAACCGTTATAAATCTTTAAAACAATATTTTAACTCGAAGCATACTGTGGAATCGAAGGTGGAGCATGTCAGTTGAGTGACTGTTATGAGAAAACTCGTATATCAAAGAAATGGCTTTGTTTCTTCAGATTTGTATACTGTAAATAGAGATATTAGCAATGCTAGAAGTTAATTACTAAGTAGCAACCGACTATTAGACCACTATTAGTTCTAATGGACACGTTGTCCTGGCATAGCTCTTCTTATATCATCATCGTTGAAGAACTGCAGTACTTCACGTTTTATCTCGGGATCCAATGGACGGCCACTTTTTGTTAGGAACAGCCGTGTCTTTAACCAATTAAATTATTGGTTTTGGTTGTACCATAAAACGAACACATGAAATGATCACTCGTTAAAAAATTCTTCGATTCATGGATTACATGATAGTTAACATAACATTCTCTGCTAACCTATTAATTAACAGAAAATTTAGTTGTTCTCTAATTTTACTACCCACGTATCATTGATTGCGATCGCGACAATTTTTCAAATACCGAAACAGCCTCCATCCTTTGAACGACTTTCCGTCAATGATATCTTTCCATCGGAGACAATAACTGCGTGATAAAAGCTCCCGCTGAGAAACTTGACTTGTTTTAGCTTTGAGAACCGGCATCACCTGGCTAGAGTGAGGCAGAATGTCGAATAGTCGTAAATAATAAAATTTATTACATTCGATATTTCGAAAGTGTGGATTTAACGATGACAACTTGTTTAAGCTGAGGCCGCATTCTAACCTTATCGGAGATCAAATATTTGATTCTATTATTGTTTTGTACAAAGAAAGGGCTGAATCTAAACTTAGGGTATCTGTATATGGTAAAATTTGTTTTAAGTTATTAGAAAATGCGACAACTTAAAGCATCTAGGCAACGTGTTTATATTGTGTAAACTTAAATGTGTCAACTCGTACGTTGGAAAAATATCACTAGCGAACAGCTTTTCATGCTTGAAAAGAAAATGCATTACAAATGCGCATTTCAGGATAGTGGTGCTTATTTATTAGCGAAATTTGATGAAGTTTTTCCTCATACCAACTGATTGTGCCCTGTTTACACCGGGAGCGGATCATTTAACCGAAAGCCATTTGGCCGAAAGTCGTTTCGCCGAATGCTATTTTGCCGAAAGTCGTTTCGCCGAATGGGTCATTTCACTGAAAATCGTTTCGCCGAAAAGGCCATTTGGACGAAAGGGTCATTTCGACGAAAGGACCATTTCGCCGAAATGGTTATTGAATGACGCGGCATAAAAACCTGTAATCGCCTTGTTTGCTCGGTCTACTAAAAGCTAGGTATCTTTGCTTCAGCTAGGTCCGAATGAGCAGTAACAAGGTCGGATAACATACGAACTAAACGATGTGGTGGAGCCGCATTAGATATTTTTTCATATGCACTTAGCTGTCGGCAAATACCGCAAACAATTGCCTGATAGATACACTCAAAAAATCATCAAATTTTTTGGGAATTCGTTCTGGGAATCAACCTACAAAAATTATTCAAGTCTTTCTGGATTATTTCAGAAGTACGATTGTAGGTTAACAATGTCATTTTTCATTTGTTTTTCTTTTAAATCAATTCCAATCACGATATTAAGACTAATGAAGAATTCGGTAAATTGACCCTTTCTGCGAAATTGCTTTTGGTGAAATGGCTTTAGGCGAAATCACCCTGATCCGTTTGCACCCACAGAAACTGGTTACAGCCGATCGTTATGCAATATAAAAACCGGAATCCTTTGCACCGTTACTGGAATAACAAAGATGAATGCATCCTTGCATTACTCGCGATCGGTAAAGTGGAATGGTGTGATTTTTTTTAACACAGAGGGCAATAGTGTTCTTCATGCAATGCGTGAATAAATCAGCTGACTATTGTTAACAATTTGATCTCAGCCTTTTTCCAAAATGAGCACCATTGTAAAATCCGTATCTATTTTTGCACTCAATATATTTATCAAGGTTTTTGTATTTTAAAATATTCAAGCGTTTTATCTAAACTAAGTTTAATTTATCTGATTTTTGCATTCAGGAGTCAAGAATCATGAGTCAGTAAACAGGAGTCAGAAGTCAGGAGTCAGAAGTCAGGAGTCAGGAATCAGAAGTCAGAAGTCAGAAGTCAGAAGTCAGAAGTCAGAAGTCAGAAGTCAGAAGTCAGAAGTCAGAAGTCAGAAGTCAGAAGTCAGAAGTCAGAAGTCAGAAGTCAGAAGTCAGAAGTCAGAAGTCAGAAGTCAGAAGTCAGAAGTCAGAAGTCAGAAGTCAGAAGTCAGAAGTCAGAAGTCAGAAGTCAGAAGTCAGAAGTCAGAAGTCAGAAGTCAGAAGTCAGAAGTCAGAAGTCAGAAGTCAGAAGTCAGAAGTCAGAAGTCAGAAGTCAGAAGTCAGAAGTCAGAAGTCAGAAGTCAGAAGTCAGAAGTCAGAAGTCAGAAGTCAGAAGTCAGAAGTCAGAAGTCAGAAGTCAGAAGTCAGAAGTCAGAAGTCAGAAGTCAGAAGTCAGAAGTCAGAAGTCAGAAGTCAGAAGTCAGAAGTCAGAAGTCAGAATTCAGAAGTCAGAAGTCAGAAGTCAGAAGTCAGAAGTCAGAAGTCAGGAGTCAGGAGTCAGGAGTCAGGAGTCAGGAGTCAGGAGTAAGGAGTCAGGAGTCAGGAGTCCTATTATACTCTAATTAACCTATTATACTCTATACTCTATTATACTATTGGGTTACCTATTATACTCTAATTAAAATGAAACTTCGCACACGCCTATAGGAAGCCAACTATTAATTTCGTAAAAATCGAGGGACTGATTCAACTGGATACTGATTTCTGAAAAGGGTGAATGAATTTTGCACTTCCGGTGAACGATCAAACTGGTTAAAGCCGGGGTAATCAGAATCAGAATCAGAACAAATTGGCTCAAATGGCACGTTCCCCTTGATATTCTGAGATGTGTGCCTTGCCATCAATTTGTTTTTAGCATCGTTTTCCCGATATATAAGAGGGAAGGATTGAAAGGAAATGGTAAGGGTTGGACTAGTAGGATGGGAAAAATTTACGACACAAAAACACATAAAAGCAGAAGTATATTCTGCACCCCTAAGGGATGCTGAACAATCTGCTGGGGATTACATTTAGTGGAAGCAGAAGTAAATTCTGAACCTCTATGATGTCCCGAACAGTCTGCTGTTAATAAAACCTCCAACCCCCGAGAGGATTTAGAGATCTTACAAAAGCGACACCATTCTTCACTCCCGGAAGAATGCAGAACGATTCGCAGTATGTACGAGCAGAAGTAAATTCGGTACCCCCTAAAGGATGCCAAACAATCTGCTAAACCCTATTTAAGGTGAATACAGGTGGGTGAGAAACGAGAGAATATCCTTCAATTTTAGCTCCGCAAACACAGACTCAATCATGTATGGAGAACCAAAAACCCGGATACGTAGCTGCGTCAATGCGGGACAGTTACAGATCAGATGATATGAAGTACCATAATAGCATTCACACAAATCACGCGAATAATACTCAGCACGTAGAATAGTAGCCATGTGATAATTGAGTTTGCAATGTCCAGTCAGAGCTCTGACCAGAATACTGCAATGATGCTTGGAGAAATGCAGTAGACACTTTGACATTTTCAGATTTAAATCTGGTAGAAATGCTTTTGTCTGAGCGCAAGTTTGCAAGCTGCGCCAGTAGCTGGCATGTTTGGATGCAGCCCAAGAACGAATCTTGTGCTTTATCCAACTAGTTGAAAGTGATAAAGCTGGTTCAGGACCAACGAAATCATTTGTTGCACCAGCTCTAGCCAACTCATCAGCCCATTCATTTCCAGTAATATCAGAATGGCCGGGTACCCATAAGAAGTAAACAGCATTTGAAATGCTGAGTGCTTTTAAGGCTGCCTGACTGTCGGAACAAAAATAAATTCGTTTACCACAGATCCTCTGCCGAAGTGCCGATTGTACTCCACACAGAATCGCTAAAATAAAACTAAAACGAATCGTGAATTTTTCCTCCAATAAAAATTTTGATCGTTCTATACATTCTGGTTTTAACTAGCTTTGATCATAATGCTCTTCATACTGCAATTTTAATGTCAGAAAGAGAACGGTTTGGATTAGCTTGGATCATGGTTCTCAATTTTACTAAGTTCCTCACTCAAGTTGATTTTAATTTTTGAAGCCAGCATATATAATTTAAATCAGTCACCAACTTTCATAGATTTTCCAGTATGGCATGTACCATCCTCTCAGAACTGTAGTGTTTATTTTGGCCGGTAGCTAAACAACATCCAATCATGCATTCACTAATCTCGTTATAGCATTCGTTTTTCTTTCGGATGGTTCTGTTCAATACTGCGCTAGAGGGCGATGATGGGCTTGGTCACTCAGAGGGTATGTAGGGTGATGGAGTAGCACTAAGTCATATGACAAAATATACCGTTTGGGAATAAAGGAAACACTCGCCGAGTTCAATTCAGTCATGATGGTCATACTCAAACGGAAAGGGTTGCAAAAGCAAAAATGTAGTGTGAAACAGAACGAGCCAATGCTTCAACAACAACCATAAACCCACATGTAAAATGTGTCACTCTTGTTTGATTAATGCTTCAAATGCAATTTCCTTGTTTTTCCATTTGCACGTTCGAAACTGCACAGTCTGATGTAGTGTATTTTGGCTGGAAATCTCTCGCAGCAATCTTTGGTTGATCCGTCCATCCACTCACTGTTTAGTGTTCGGTGAGGTAGTGGTCACGTGACACGTGTACGGAACAAACTAGGAACGCATGACTAGTTCTTGAATCAATAATTCAATCGTTGATTGGAAGTAAATATGGTTTACAGACTGTTTTGCAACGCACAGGCATTACTGCACAAGTGTACAAAGACAATGATCACAATCGGTAGTTTTGGGGCTTGCTCGTAATTTCGTTGGTTTCACACATCGTGCATCAAATGATGATAGCTGGACTGGTTTAGGTTTCCTTTTGCTTGTTAGTGTTCATTAATTGAGCTTATGTGTCATGGAAAAGAATGTGTCACTAGCAGGGCTTGTATTGTGAATCCTCAAACGAACGAAGCAACAAAAAATATCTGCTGTGAACACTTTGCTTGACATAGCTGAACGAGAGACCTATATTAGAGAGAAACTGGATGCGTGAGAGTATATGCTACTGAGCAGACCAATTCCCCTTGCCAAGTAAATTGTCTGTGCTCTCATTCTCAGTTAACACATGAACTAAGCAACCCATGACAATGTAATGAAATGAAGGGTTCACTCTCGTTAGTATTGTACGAGAAAGAAGACTATGCCTCACGGTGTGCTACAAGACGCGAAGCAACGTCATATAGGCAATGTTTACGGTTTATTTTTAAAAAGTAGGTTTACAGAAATCATTTTTAACATAATGTTCGCATTCCAAGACCAAATTTGATCACATTTCAAACAGACTTTAAACATTTTATAGCAGAAATTTTGCATTTGAGCCCATTTTCAAAACAATCCATTTGTTTCTTGGCAGTTTACACTGTGTACATATCCTAGAAACACTAAAAGCAATGTTCTTTAAATTAATATTCATCGGAACTAAAAGTTATGGAACTAGTTTCCTCATAGGCATCTACAATATGAGAACCATTCATCAAATGCTAACCTCATGAAGCATAGGTCTCAGCAAGCGGGCATATTCATGAACTAATGAACGAACGAAGCAGCTCTCCTGACTTGGGTTGCGCTGTGAATTCTACCTGACATACGAATGTGTGTGAATAGCACAGATAGTGAAACCCTTTCGTTCATATTCGTTGCTTCAATATGCAAGCCCTGGTCACTAGGGCGTCGCATGACTCTTAAGGCGAGAACTGTACTGTGGTTTCACTTCTGTAGAATCAACTGTGTTGGATTCTGTATCTTGTAATGCATCGAACCGTTTGGGTCACATTTTGACTATTATTGAATTGACAAGAAAGCGTCCGGGTTTTGAATAAATTTGGATAACCGATTAGAAAGTAGTCAATGCTTTATCTGCTTATTTATTCATTCATTTTCCTACGTTTTTTCTAAAGATATTTTTATTCAGCCTATATTCGTACAAACTTCACTTTGGCAACTGAGCATGGAATGACCGAAATTAGCTCTGCGCCTAATTCGTATTACTGTTTTTGAATTAGTTGATTTTAACAACAAAATTTCCAAAATAACTATGAAATTAGTTAAATTGAGAATTTACTTTGCTGAAAAAAACTCTTATTTTTAGAGAATGTGTTTAGTTGGCGAATATTATGGACACAAACCAACAATATTTCAATCCAGCACGAAATTCTCATTGACAACTAATTTTGTTACGAAATTCAGAAAATTTGTTTCTATTTATCTATCACCATCATTACTAAAGGACGGCACAATAAAAACAAAAATGAAATTGGTTTAAAAAAAAATCTATTAAAAAGCTAAAAAGGACAATCTTGTTGAAACTGCTTGCAAATTGTTTTGATGTTTTTCGCATGTGTTACGATATATCCATATATAAATTTCTAAACCGATATGTAAAAATGACGTGAACTCTTAGTAGAAAGTGTATTCATTCAGAATTTGAAGCGATTGTGCGTAATAATGTTTTTACGAGGAACAGTGAAGTGAGTTTCGAATATTGCACTCTAATTGTACATTTCAAATGAAGTTTTTTGTATCTTCCAACCTTCCGGGTTACGCCGTCAGGTGTACTACTTGTATTTGGTTTTTGTTTTCCGAGTGCTCTAAGTTTTCAGTGAGAGAGTCGATTTCGCGAAGTCGAATGAAGAAAACAACGATTTAGAAGAAAAATTTTCAAAAAGAAGTTTATGTTTCGTTTATGTCTTTTTCTCCAATACAACATCGTATTTATACCTGCCAATATAGAAAAGACAAAGCAAAGTCTTGGCATTACATTCCTTTCGTGGAATCAGTTTCAACAGACTTCGCAGCCGATTCTTAGTGTACAGAATCATTGTACTACGGATCTTACTGACACTAAGAATCCTTCCAGGTCGGGGCTAGAAAAGACAACCGCGACTGAATTTTTTTGTATTAATGTGCCATCTAGTGGCTAGTAGTCATTACGGTGTTAACGTTTTTTCGGTGACAGTGCGCCATATAGCTGCAAATTGTAGAAGCCAATTCAACCATTTATGTTAGTTGAAAACAACGTTTTATTTCTCTAATTCAACTAATAAATTAGTTGAATGGAAATGAAGTGTGCCTTAGCTAAGAAATGACAGAACGTTCAATTTATGAATTCAACTAAAAAAATAGCCATTTCAACAAATATTTTATCATTATTAAGGGAATGAGAATTAAAAAATCTAAAGTAACAAAAGTTAGAATTTTTAAGTTGTCTCAAAAAATAACTAACTAAAATCAGAAAATATTTTCGCCAAAATGCTGATTTCGGTCTTTCCGTGAGGTGGTTTTTTTATGAATTTATTTTTTTATATTAGACCTCATTGTCACTCTTTTTCTAAGGGAACTGTTTTCCTTGTCTTGAAGATGTCTTTTTCGCAGTTTCAGTGCAAGGTTTAACGTAGTGTGGAGGTTGCTGATTCTTATAGGTAATCAGCGTTTTACTCGGATGTCTCCCGCTTTGTCCAAAAATGATGTAAGATGGAATTACCTTATGCAGTCGCATACGTACCACTCTCGCACCATTATGGATACCGGGGAAAAAAATTCCGCCATACTTTCCTTCAGATGGAAAAAATTTCTCCGTACTGTGACATGTTTCCTCGGACGAAACGATCACTGGCCTGTAGGAGAAGGTCATGTACACGTACTTCAATGGCATCGTCCACCATGTACATAACAGTTCGGCCGAAAATTTCGTGTCGTTTAATTGAAACACACATTTTTCGCCAAAATTCGTTTTTATTATTCAACATAATTGCCATCAGAGGCGATAGAGCGATTATAGCGATCTTCCAACTTTTCGATACCATTTTTATAGTACGATTTGTCCCTTGCCTCAAAATAGGCCTCAGTTTCAGCGATTACCTCTTCATTGCTTCTAAATTTTTTACCAGCGAGCATTCTCTTGAGGTCTGAGAACAGGAAAAAATCACTGGGGGCCAAATCTGGAGAATACGGTGGATGAGGGAGCAATTCGAAGCCCAATTCGTTAAATTTCAGCATGGTTTTCATCGACTTGTGACACGGTGCATTGTATTGATGAAACAAAACATTTTCTTCTTCAAATGAGGCCGTTTTCTTGAAATTTCGTCCTTCAAACGCTCTAATAACGCTATATAATAGTCACTGTTGATGGTTTTTCCCTTTTCAAGGTAGTCGATGAAAATTATACCATGCAAATCCCAAAATACAGACGCCATAACCTTACCGGCCGATTGTTGAGTCTTCCCACGCTTTGGGTTCGGTTCAACGCGTGCAGTCCACTCAGCTGACTGTCGATTGGACTCCGGAGTGAAGTGATGGAGCCATGTTTCGTCCATTGTTATATATCGACGAAATCGATTTTATTTCGATATAACAGCTCCAAACACTGTTCAGAATCATCAATTCGTTGTTGTTTTTGATCGATTGTGAGCTCACGCGGCACCCATTTTGCACAAAGCTTTCTCATATCCAAATAGTCGTGAATAATATGTCCAATACGTTCCTTTGATATCTTTAGGGTGTCAGCTATCTCGATCAACTTCACTTTACGGTCATTGAAAATCATTTTGTGGATTTTTTTCACGTTTTCATCGGTAACAGCCTCTTTTGGACGTCCACTGCGTTCATCGTCCTCGGTGCTCATATGACCAGTACGAAATTTTGCAAACCACTTAAGAATTGTTGCTTCGCACGGTGCAGAGTCTGGATAACACTCATCAAGCCATTTTTTGGTATCGGCGGCACTTTTTTTCATCAAAAAGTAGTGTTTCATCAACACACGAAATTCCTTTTTTTTTCATTTTTTTCACAATAACAAAAGTAGCTTTACTCAAAATGCAACATCTCACAAACTAATGATCAGACAGCTGTCAAATTTATACACGTATCTTTTGAAGGTTGGTACTAACTGAAAATGGTATGGATTTAATTCTACTGGCGCCCTCTCATAAAAACGATACGAACTTTTCAGCCGATCTGTTAGGGATTTTGTATTTAAAACTGCCATACTCGACACTGTGCACCTCGTTGTTAACCGAAGCAAATGCAACTGCATCTGGTTCAGGTTTAAACATAATGTACAGAGAGTTGAACGCCTTGTTGAATTGAATCTCACTTATATAATTAACGTTTAGATGCATTCGTTCTTTTAGTAAGACTTCGTTTGCTGCTGGTCTAACTTTGCAGGCGCTTGAAATCAATACAAATTGAATTGATTCTTGTAGGACAAGTTTCAGGCTTTTGTAAATCGTATTTACCTATTTCTATACTTTATTCTATACTTTATTTTTCACTACACTGTATTGTCTGTTATCGTAAGCAATTTTCGGCTGTGTCTGATGAAATGCGAATACAATCTTTTTTTTTCAAGTTTGTTAATTTTTGAAAAAAAAAATTCTCAATGTATGGTGAGTTTGAATAAATTGAAGTAGAGGTACTAATTTTCTGAAAATAATTATTCTAAATGTGATTTGTAATCGTCAACAATTAAATTTGATTTAATCTACATAGTAGTCTAATGATACCTTTCACATTATTGTCTATACCCGAGTTCGGACTGCTTTTAGGCCAGAAATCTGGAGACCAGATCAATAACAGTTGGTAAGAGCATGAAATCGTTTGAATTTGTCATTTCTCAGAAATCTATGTAACTACCTTTCTAATGTCTGCGATCGATGAGCTGACTCGATTGTGTCATATACCATATACTTTCGGACAGTGGCGGCAACTATGGGGGGCAAAGCAATTTTTGCCCCTCCAAAAGATTTATTGGAGTGGCCATACCCTCCCAATGTTTTGGCAACTAGAATAAATAAAATTTGCTAGCAATATCTTATGATGCAACATTTTTTCTGTTATCCCCGGAATTGGTCTCCGTAATCGTTCATAGTTCTTAACTAAGCTACTACAACATTTAAACTAATTTACTACAATGTGAAATGTGCTATACTTTATCATTTTTCGAATGTTGGTTACTACTAGAATAGCAAGGGAAATACTTGTGATCGTGTCACACCATTTTTATTTGCTCTAAGCGCTCCGTTCCCTTTATAAAAATGTTTTATATATTGTAAAATTTAATGATCTGTAGTAAAAGTTTTTTGTGCCTCCCCAATATTTCATGGAATTTGCCGCCCCTGCTTTCGGACCTCGATTCCAATGTTGGGTTTCACAGTTATTGCAAAGCACAAGAAAAACAAAACTGTACATAAGGCAATTCCATCTTACATTATTTGTCTACAAGGCGGGGAAAATCCGTGTAAAACGCTGATTACCTATGAGAATCAGTTGATTACATGTCAGTTTTGTGAGCAACCTGCACACTACGGTAAACCTTGCACTGAAACTGCAAAAATTTCATCTTCAACCAAAGACAAGGACAACCGTTCAGCAACGGTAACTAGTGAACCCAGTACTTCTGCTTCAAAAACGCTTTCAGTATCAAACCAGCAAGCAATGGCAATCAATATCCAACAAAATGTATCTTCAGCAACTAGCAATGAGCATAAGACTGCGAACAATAGCGAGAAGAAAATGGAAACCACCTACAATGATACGTATGACAACAACAATGCCACCGATGTGGCAATGGATGACCAGACGAGCCATGAACAAAGTGCCCTCAATCCTCGTTGGAAGGAAATAGAAACTCCTCTTCCCCTGGAAAATGGGTGACAACGAGGTCCAATATAAAAAAAAGGTTTTTAAAAAATCGGCTCAATCGCCCACGTAAAGTTTGTACGCATATAGGCCAGAATAAAAGTATTTATTAAAACAAAAACCGAAATAAATTTAAGTAATTAATCGACACTATCTCCTGTCATCAAAGAAGAAGTTAACACTCAGTTCATTTTCTTATCTCGAATGATGCATTCATAAGTATGGGACAACTGGAACAAAAATCGCATTGAAATTTAATGTTTTTCAGAAAAATATAAGACTTAATTTCATCGCAACAACATATATGTTGTGCTAGTCGTACTAAACTAAATTATCTAGACTTTGTCACGGCATATTTATGATATAAACACTGAAAATCGAGATATTCCATGAACATTCAAAGAAACATTCTGAAAAATTCACAGAATATTCTCAACTAAATTAAGCCACGTGGATTGTTCGATATCCATCACTGTTTCACAAGAAAACTTAATTTAAAACGGGTAAATATTTAAAAAATTACATCTTGAACGAACTATCTTCAGCCCTTAGGATCCGGCTGCAAAGTCTGTTGAAATATAAGGTCAAGTTCCGCATTGCAATGTAGTACCCTGACTTTACTTAGGGAAACCTTAGATGGCAACAGCAGTTTCACAATCCGGTTACCTTGTAACAAAAACCCCAAACGTTCAATACTTTTATTTTGCACTTTTTATCTATCTGGTGTGACGAAAAAGTTACAGTTAAAGCATTTTAAAGGCATTTCTGTAATTTCAAATTTTTGATGGAAGATGGCTTGTAGAATTAGAATTACCGCTTATGATGAGCTTTCTCCGTGGACAATAAATTCAAGGAACTTGATTTTTGTTGAATTGTTTTTGCCTTTCTTATAATGGAATGTTATGCAATTACTGTGAAAACTGACTTTTGAACCAAGGACCGGAGGGCCGAGTGTCATATACTATTCGACTTAGTTCGTCGAGATCGCAAAATGTCTGCGTGTGTATGTGCAAAAAATATGCACTTGCCTCTCTCCGAGATGGCTGGACCGATTTTCACAATCTTAGATTCATATGAAAAGTCTTATGATCCCATAGAACGCGGCTGAGTTCTATCCTGGCCGGACTTCCGATACCGGAATTACAGAGCGATATGTGTGAAAAGTAGCATCAGAATATGCACTTAATTTTCTCGGAGATGGCTGAATCGATTTTCACAGTCTAAGATTTATATGAAGGCCATACCTTCCCATAGAACGCCTTAAAACTTTATCTGAATCCGACTTTCAGTTTCAGAGTTACAGTGTGATACGTGCAAAAAATAGCAAGAAATATGAACTCTATGTTCTTGTAGATGGCTGAACCGATTTTTACAAACTCGGACTCAAATGACAAGTCTCACACACTCGTGAAACAATGCTGACTTTTATTTGGATATCACTTTCGGTTTCGATATTATATGGTGATGAGTAGAAAGAGCGTGTTTCATTACAATCCTCTGAACTAGCTATATAAAACTTATGTTGTGTATATCTTGTGTTATTGGCCATACAATTGATTTCGGTGATATCGGTTATAAAGTTCCGGTTCCGGAGGTACCGGAAATTGTAGTTAAAAACCTATGTCATTAAGAGGTTACACCACTGTAGAAAAAAAAAGAGAAGAACTTTTTTGTGGAATTATTTTGGGATCCAAAAAATGGAGTAATCCGAATTTTGTATAAAGCACTTTTTAATATGTATATTAAAGTACAAAAAAAAAGATCAGTTTTAAAAATTTGAAAACAAAATGGCGGCTTGGCGGCATTTCCGCGAAAATGCTGCATTGTGACGGCCGGAAATTTTGCTCCTGCAATTTTCGATTTTCGAAAACAAAACATTTTCTAATTTCATGTTACAGTGTGCATAGAGGTACGTCGGGGTTTTTTAATTAATTGATTTTATTTAAAATGGCAGCCCTTTGAAGTTTGAAAATAAAATCGTATTTTTTCATCACAAAATTGTTCATAAAAAAATTTTCAAAATTTTCAAAAACCCGTACGTGTTTCTGTGGAGATAACTAACGAGAATATTCTGTAAAATTTTTGAATCGATTGGTCAAAAAACGTGGTTTTGAACAAGAAAGGCGCTCGGAGTATAATAGTCGGAAATTAAGGCGTCTAGAATTTTTTCCCGCTTTTCATCTTTTGGAATATTATATTAACGGTGTAGCATATTGTAATTCTGATCTGTTTGCTTTTCTCACATAGAAAGGTAATGCAATCACTATGCAAACCGTCTTTTGAACCGAGTTTCATATACCTTTCGACACAGTTCGTGTGTTTTTTGCAACGTTTTTTGCAACTTTACTCGGAGATGGCTGGACCGATATTCACAAACATAAAAATAAAATAGAACGTTTTGCGGTCTTATTCAAAATTCCTAAATTTTGTTCGGATCTGACTTCCGGTTCCGGAGTTATGGGGTAAAATGTACAAAAATATGAAAATATGAGCACTAACTTTTCTCGGAGACTGAACCGATTTTCACAAAATCTGAATCAAATGAAAAGTAGAAGTCAATTAGAATTTTTCAAATATTTTTATTCAAAAACTTGACTTAATTTGTAAAAACCACTCATACAACACTTTTTTTGTAGGATTTATCATTTTTCGACAACAGCCGTTTAAAAAAAATGGTAGAAAAAGTTTGACCCTTTTTAAAAGACAATATTTTTGTACATTTTACCCCATAACTCCGGAACCGGAAGTCAGATCCGAACAAAATTTAGGAATTTTGAATAAGACCGCAAAACCTTTTATTTTATTTTTATGTTTGTGAATATCAGTCCAGCCATCTCCAGTCATCTCCGAGTAAAGTTGCAAAAAACGTTGCAAAAAAACACACGAACTGTGTCGAAAGGTATAAGAAACTCGGTTCAAAAGACGGTTTGCATAGTGATTGCATTACCTTTCTATGTGAGAAAAGCAAACAGATCAGAATTACAATATGCTACACCGTTAATATAATATTCCAAAAGATGAAAAGTGGGAAAAATTTCTAGACGTCTTAATTTCGAGTTTTACCGCGAGACTCCGACTATTATACTCCGAGCGCCTTTTTTGTGCAAAACCACGTTTTTTGACCAATCGATTCAAAAATTTTACAGAATATTCTCGTTAGTTATCTCCACAGAAACACGTACGGGTTTTTGAAAATTTTGAAAATTTTTTTAGAACATTTTTGGGAAGACAAAGTGGTTTTTTGTGACAATGTTGTATAGTAAGTTCAATTAAGGGGGTAGTACGGGATAATTTGAATAAAAAAACACTTTGTTTGGATTTTTTTTTACGGAGAAACAGCTCGAGCAATTTTATGCAAACTCTTTTTCATATTACAAAGCATTATTTAAAGAAGATTTAGTTAATTTTTGGTATATATTATTGAAAAATAAAGCGGTAACAGAGCATTTCCCAAAACCTCTTTTGAGAATCACGTTGAGCGGTGAATACGATAACTCGGCGTAAAATTAACTGCAATCAAAAATCGTTCAATCTCAAGTTATTATTTTGATTTTTAACAGTTTGTGGCATATTTAAGCAAAATCGTGATTTTACGCTAAATTTCCCGCCTATTTTGAGGTGAAAAATACCATAATATGAAAATGAAAAAAAATCAAAAACGTAGTGGGTAGGCATTCTATACCAAGGAACTATGTTCCAAGTTTGAAAAGAATCGGTTCAGTAGATTTTGCAGGATCGTGTTCTCGGACTTAAAAAAAACTGGTTTTCAGTAAAACGCGTTTGAATTTTTTTTTTCTTAAAAAGTGAGCAAAAATATATTTTTGGCAACTTACACTGAATTTGATTGATAGATTTGAAATTTTTACACAATACTACAAGCAAATGTAAAAATAGAAAGTTTTTCGGAACTGTTTATACCTCACCCTTCCCCTCCTTAAAATATGAGAGAGTGCTGCTAATGTTTGTTCAAGTTAGCGCAAAATTCATCTATAGTCCCATAGAAAATTCCTGAATTTCATTTTGATCCGACTTCCGTTTTCGGAATTACAAGGTGATTAGTATAAAAATTCCAAATTCAAATTACTTACTCACTTTTCTCAGAGATGGCGTGACCGATTGTTACAAACGTAGTTTCAAATGATGACTCAATACCAAACTTCTGAAATTCATCCGGATCCGACTTCAGGTTCCGGAACTATAGCGTAAAGTGTGTTGAAGCTTTTATACCATAACTTAAAGGGGCGAAACAAAACACGTAAAAAAATTTCAAACCGGTTTCAAAGTTACTCCAATCGATAGACGGTCAAACAAACCGATTCCAGTTATTCATTTAAATACCGAAGAAAATTTTTATAAAGAGTAGCACAGTATTATATATGACAGTATGATTGATATGAGAAAGTCATCATTACACCTTTAGGTTTTCTTTAATGGTAAAACTATGGTCATAGCAAAATATACATATTTTCGCCATTATGCTAACAATTAGAAAAGTGAACAATTTAAACTAAGTGTTTTGTAAGAAAAATTGTGAGTAAAATGTTATCACAACAAAAAAAAAAGAGAAATATATCGCATTCATTTTTTAATATATCGCACACACTTTTGGTCATCGTGAATCTCTTTGTTAAGTTACCAACTCTATTTTTATGTTTCAGACTGTACACAACAATAAAGCAACTAAATCATCATTTCCATAATGGTACAATTACAGTTTTTGTGAATGTTGAAAGGATAATAATAAAATTTTAACGATACGTGATTTGATGACAAATTTCATGGTGCTCAGAGCTTCACTTTATTTCAGCCATTAAATCTAAACAGCAGGACAAAAATGAAATATATTTCTATTGCATATACAATTTTCATTGCATTGAACAAACAGAATTCATCACTCAAACCCGCGACTCGAACTGTAGTTCCATATCTTTCACACATAAACCAAGCCAAACTGCGGTGGTCATCATCCCCTCTTTCTCTTCCATACTTCGGTATGCAACACACTTTCACCATGTATGAAATTTAGCCAATTTTATGCTACTCATATATGTAAATGGTTTTCCTGCCTTTCCGATGGTCTGCAGTCAGTAACAGTTGTTGACCGGGAAGGACTTTCTGACTGCATTTTGCGACCAACAGAGTCACTATCCTGTTTGGCCATTTCGATAGTAAAACGAGAAACAAATATATTCTGGAAAGTGTTGGCAGCGATTTCAGATTTGCAATAAATATAAACTGTGATGCTTCGATAGTCGGAATAAAAATCGAATGCTGATTCGACTGTTGAATTATTATTATTCATTGACACCAGAGCCGAGCCAAATATTTGCAACACTTTTTATGTCCATGTGTTTTCGTAATGTTTTCCATTAGACCCCGTATGGCATTGACGGGGAGTGCGGCGTACCTTGTGACCCTCCCCATCAAAATGCATTTGAACCATTGGCGAGTCAAACCAAAATCACACAATTTAAAGAATAATGAAATAAAATACAGAAACATGTAAATGAGGGTGATTTCCATTCAAATAGTTTGTTTATCAACTGAACGTGTGTGTACTGCTGAAAACCGTACGGATGTGTATATCCCTAGACTGGCGCAGAACTCGACCAAACACGCGTTCGGTTTTCCAACTGAATCGTTATTGGATGCTATTAAAGTTAATAGATTTATTGTTATGTTCCGTTCCACCCTTTCGCTGTTCGACGAAGGCACTCGCCACTCGCTTTTCGGTTGGTTCGACTAGGAACATTCGTCAAATAGTCCCGCCAGAGATCTGCTTCGATCCGAGAATCGGTGGAGACGCGTTCAACGTAATAAAGTTTATACCCGCCATTGGTGACTGAGTTGTCGCTGCCGATGAACACTTGATGGGCCTTTTGGAAGCAATATAATTAGTGAATAGCATTAATATTAACATCTTTGACATGCTATAATTTCCCAATGAAATCTACATTGATCCTAAGATGATTCCCCGGAGACATTTTACTATTTGATGAAGCAGTTATAATAAATTAACATCGTTCCAGCGGGCGACGAAATGAGAGGCGGTCTGACTCAGAATAATCTTTAATTGGGGTTGAATATAATCAGAACAGCTGTCAGCTTGTGGCATCTCATTGAAGATATCATGTCGATTGCATGTACGAGATGCGTTCCGTACTCACCTGAATGCCCAATGCTCGCAAAAAAGTATTTTTTCAGTTCGAAGGAAAACTCGAACCATTCTCGTAACTGGGGAAATGGACACGGAATAAATGGATTTCGCCCATTTTAACCGCATTTGTCGCTACTGGTTGTATACCACTCCAGAACCATCTTAGTGTAGTGGCAGCTAGAAAAATCGAGCCATATATGATTTTGCCCCTGTCGTTTGCATATGAGCGGCATTACACGCTTTTTCAGTCATTCTTCGGTGTAAACTTGAAATCTCATCGTCTAGGATGTGACGAATGGTTTCGTTTTCAGTCCACAACTGAAAATTGATTGCCAAGTTATGGCTTTATTCTCGTGCTGCACCCCATGACATGGTGAGATCGTCTGTTGGAAACAGAAGGTGCAAATTCGGATTCTACGCAAAATTGGCACAAAAAATCGATTATTATCAGGGCATGAAAATTGAAACTACGAATATAAACGAAAGACACACAGCGCAACCAAAGCAAGGAGAACTGCTTCGTTTGTTCATTGGTTCATGAGCACGTACACCAGCTGCTGACTATGCTTCATGAGGTTAACATTTGGTTTGAAGATGTCCGTGAGGACACTAGTTTAATAAATTTTAGTTTGAGAATATTGTTTTATTTAGAGTTTCTAGAATGTATTCATTTGGTTGGTAAACGACTGGACAATGCGCAATTCAGACCCCAATGTGGTTCTTAGCCTCTTGTCCAGTAACTCCTATCCCTACCTCCAAGCGGTGCCGGCTGGGGTACGAGTAACCATAGGAAAGATCGGGTAACCAACCCCGTGGGACCTTGGTCGTATGCTGACAGGGAAGGGGAGTTCCCGTGGAATGGTAGTTCGAAGCACCTTCTTCCCCCGCAAAGATATCCACAAAGCCACGTGGAGATCACCTGATCAACATACGGAAAATCAAATCGACCACGTTGTCATCGACGGGCGATTCTTCTCCGACGTCATCAATGTCCGCACCTACCGCAGTGCCAATATTGATTCTGACCACTACCTTGTCGCGATTTGTATGCGCTCAAAACTATCGACGGTGCACAATACTCGTCGCACAGGAACGCCGGGACTCAATCTCGAGCAGCTACGTAGCATTCGTACTGCAGAGGAATACGCGCAACAACTGGAGCTAGTACTACCAACGGAAGAGCAGCTTGGCGCGGCGACTCTTGAAGACGGCTGGAGGAACATAAGGTCCGCCGTGAGTAGCACTGCTGCAACCGTTTTAGGCACAAGGTTATCGAATCGAGGAAATGACTGGTTTGACGGCGAATGTCAGCAGTTGGTCGAAAAGAAGAATACAGCAAGGGCGAGGATGCTGCAACACCGCACGAGAGCGAACGAGGAACGATACAGACAGGCGCGGAACAGACAGAACACGGTTTTCCGGAAGAAAAAGCGCCACCAGGAAGACCAAGATCGCGAAACGATGGAACAGCTGTACCGCGCAAATGACACACGCAGGTTCTATGAGAAAGTGAACCGCTCACGTAGAGGCTACACGCCACAGGCCGAAATGGGCAGAGATACCAGTGGTAACCTTCTCACGAACGAACGTGAGGTGATCGACAGGTGGAAGCAGTACTATGACGAGCATCTGAATGGCGAAGCACAAGATACAGAGAACGGTACAGGAATCAATCTGGGTGCACGCTCAGCCGACGACAGATTCCCAGCCCCTGATCTGTCGGAGATAAGTGAGAAGATCGGCAAGCTGAGCAACAACAATGCCGCGGGCAATGACCAGTTACCAGGCGAGCTGCTTAAACATGGAGGAGAGGCACTGGCTAGAGCGCTGCACTGGATGATTTCTAGAATTTGGGAAGAGGAGATTCTACCGCAGGAATGGATGGATGGAGTGGTATGTCCCGTCTACAAAAAGGGCGATAAGCTAGATTGTTGCAATTACCGCGCAATCACATTGCTCAACGCCGCCTACAAGGTACCCTCCCAAATCCTTTGCCGTCGTCTATCACCAATAGCTAAGGAATTCGTAGGGCCGTACCAAGCGGGATTTACTGGAGCCCGCGCCACTACGGATCACATATTCGCGATAAGACAAGTACTCCAGAAGTGTCGTGAATACAACGTACCCACGCATCACCTATTCATTGACTTCAAAGCGGCATACGACACAATCGATCGAGAACAGCTATGGCAGATAATGCACGAATACGGTTTCCCGGATAAACTGACGCGATTGGTCAAAGCAACGATGGGTAGAGTGATGTGCTACGTCCGAGTATCTGGGACGCTCTCGATTCCCTTCGAATCTCGGAGAGGACTACGTCAAGGTGATGGACTTTCTTGTATCTTGTTCAATATTGCCCTGGAAGATGTGATTCGAAGAGCGAGGATCGACACGAGTGGCACGATCTTCCGAAAGTCCGTACAACTTTTTGGCTTCGCTGACGATATTGATGTTGTGACACGTAACCTTGAGAAGATGACGGAAACCTACATCGGACTGAGAGCTGAAGCTAGGCGTATCGGACTGGCCATAAATGCGTCAAAAACAAAATACATGAGAGGAAGAGGCTATAGAGAAGAAACACAACGCTTCCGACCACGAATATTGATAGACGGTGACGATATCGAGGTGGTTGACGAGTTCGTGTGTTTGGGCTCACTGGTGACCACCGATAATGACACCAGCAGAGAAATTCATAGACGTATTTTGGTAGGGAATCGTGCGTACTTTGGACTCAGAAAAACCCTCCGATCAAGAAAAGTACGCAACCACACTAAATTGACCATCTACAAAACGCTCATTAGACCGGTTGTTCTCTATGGCCACGAGACCTGGACTATGCCTGCATAGGACCAACGCGCCCTCAGTGTTTTCGAAAGAAAGGTACTGAGGACCATCTATGGCGGAGTGCAGATGGAAGACGGAACGTGGAGACGGCGTATGAATCATGAATTGCAACAGCTGCTAGGAGAACCTCCTATCGTACGGACAGCTAAAATCGGACGTCTACGATGGGCTGGGCATGTCATAAGGATGTCGGACGACAGCCCAGTGAAAATGGTTCTTGAATCTAATCCGACTGGTACAAGAAGAAGAGGAGCGCAGCGAGCAAAGTGGATCGATCAAGAGGAGGGTGATCACAGAAGCATCCGTGCCTTGCGTGGCTGGCGACGAGCAGCCATGGACCGAGTTATATGGAGACGTATGCTTGATACAGCAAAGGACACCCCAGGCCTATAGCTGTTAGGTAAGGTAAGTAAGAATGTATTCACAGTGTGAACTCTCAAGGAATACATTTATCGTTTTGAAAACGGGCTCAAATACATAATTATGTAATCAAATTTGGTTTTAGATGTATGTATGTATGTATGTATGTGTGAAGCCACCATCAGTTCAAGGCATTACCAGTGGATGCAGGTAGACTTACAGTAGATCCGAATTTGATTATCAGATAACTTTCATATTACTGCTGTTAATATGTTAAAGCCAAAATGGGCTTTGAGGACCCGGCGCCTTCCAGCAATAACATTCGGCCATATAATAAAAGAATTCGCTGTACCAGCTTAAACCTGCCTGATGGTTTGTTTGTTAGAAGGGTGCGTCTTACTCATTTCAGACCTTCTGGGGAAAACACACAGCGTTCCCCTGTGAATCGGGTTGACATTTCACTCCTTCATCCAGTCTTTCACTTGTAAGGTACCCTGATGCACTCCCATCCCTCTTCCCTTACAATGTACTTGAGCATAGTATTATATAATGTAACATAATACACTTTAATATAATTTCCGGCAGTATAATACAATGAAACACAATATAGTATAAAACGGTGCAAAATCATATGGTACAGTGTATTATAGTCTACTATAATATTTTATGATGAATATAATAGTATCATAATGTTATGTAACATAATATAGTAAAATATACCATAATATATTATAATATAGTTTGGTCACTATACGACACTGAATATAATAAAATATTATTATGCATAAAATATAAAAATGTAATACAACACAATGCAATATAATACACTTATAATTGTGTATTAAAAAATGCATTACAATACTATATAAAACAATACCACACATTGTACCATAATATAGTATAATATAGTACAATGTAATATTATATAATACCACAAAATATGACGTAATATAATATGATACAAATTAATAACATATGTGTAAAGTGAAATGTGTAGTATGGAAATGAAAATGTAGCTGATAATGATAAAGATTATAATAATGGTAACAATAGTAATAATAATAATAAAAATTATAATACAATAACAAGCAATAGAAATACAAATAACAATATTATTAATAATAATAATAGTAATAATAATAATAATAATAATATTAATAATAATAATAATTATAATACTAATAATAATAATAATACTTAAATACTACAAAATAATATAATATAACATAATATAGTATAATATATTATAATTTAATATAATATAATACAATGTCATACAATATAAAATATTATAAATCAATATATAAAATAACAGTTAATGTAGAGTGTCAGTTATGCTCTTCTATCTTCGCAATACTGCAGGAAGTAGAATATTTCTCTTCTAATAACAATAATAATATCCACATCTATAAAAATAATATATGTTATTATTATTGATGACCAATTAATAATAATAACAATAAATATAATAATGAAAATAATAATAAAAAACAACATAATATAGTACAATGAATTATATATTATATTATATTATATTAATTGCGATATGCTGTGATATTATATTACTTCAATTTATATGTCATTTCTCATCCTCTCATTCTGCATTCAACGCATTCCATCGACCAATTGTCACCACAGATACACGTGTAGGCATGAAACAGGAACCAGTGAGGACCAAGCTCACCTTGTGACGACCTTGATATTTAGTTAAAATTTACTTTAAAAATGATAACTTATAAAGAAAACAAATTACTATTAGTACTACCCATAATAGAGCCTATAATATAATATAATGTAATATAATACAACATAATGCAATACAATATAACATAATATAATAGAATGCCATATAATAAAATAAAATATAATATAATATAATATAATACAATATAATATGATATAATGCAATGCAGTATAATACCATACAACATAGTATATAATAACATAAAATAGTGTAAGACGATAATATGTGAAATAATATGCTATGATACAATATAACAGTTAATGTCGCAGTGTAAGTTACGCTCTTCTAATAATAATAATAATAATAATAATAATAATAATAATAATAATAATAATAATAATAATAATAATAATAATAATAATAATAATAATAATAGTAATAATAATAATAATAATAATAATAATAATAATAATACATGATGTAATAAACAACAGAATTATGTGTTGTAATATACTATGATAAACACTGCACTTTAGGATGGGCTTCAACCTACAAGCCATTTCGCACCCTCTCATTCTGCTACTAACGCAGAAGGCGATAGCACCCAGTCGACGCCGTTCTATTGACCAAATGTCATCATAGACGCTCGGGGAGGCATGAGATAGGGACTTGTGAGGACTTAGTTATCTCACCATTTGACGACCTGTAATCAAATTTGGCCTTAGAGTGCAAAAACTTACTTCGCATGCAATTCCAAGCGCTCCAATTTTCGGCTGCTCTTCAGTCAGACAAAAAATACAACACGAGCGGTAAACTCAATCAGTGATGTCCATCTCCTCTGTGTGACGAAGAGCAAGCAAAATTTCTCCCCTCGCACTGACAACTTCAACGAGAGCTCTTCTCTTGCACATATATACACCATTGTTGTATGAAGTGTGCACGCATCATGAGTGCGTTTGTTTATTGCCTTTTACCTCATCCACCGAATCGCACCAACGTGGTAGCAAAGTCAGCAAAATAAAACAAATTATCGTTACATTTTCGGTTTTCATTGCAAATTTTTCATAGCAAGGCCAGAACTATTCTCTATTAATTGAAGTTCACAGAAGTGTTCGCTCACCATCACGCGCCAGTGATAACTTGGGTGTATTTAGGCGAGAGCACGTGAGAGCGATTCGTGCGAAGAGAATGTTATTCTCTCGCACCAGCTTCTTTCAACACAAGCACGCACTCAAAGTCTCTCTGTCTGGACACTGAGAAGAAGTGCGCTTTCCTCTTTGTGTGGAGCGGAGCAAATATATCCGCAGTGTATAATTGAAACCTACGCCCTGGTGTATCACTCTAGTGAAATGCCATCTATGAACTCAATGAATCATTCTGAATTTTTAACAGAATATTCTCAACTAACCTTAATGTCAATAGTATTTAATTTCATCCGAATTGAATAATCTCCTTAGTAAGCATAACATGTTTAAGGGCCAAAATGACTCAAACTATGCGGGGTAAAATGCCAAGGAATTACTGTACGCTCCGAGAGCCAAACGATTGCTGAATCGAAACGATCGAAACCGAAATACACAAACTGAACAGATCTTTAAAAACCCGCATTAAAAAAAAATCGGGTTCGGGAATTTTGCGATTTTCGAAATCGAAGCTTTGTTTTGATGCCAAAAATTTTAGAAATTCATGAAACGTCAAGATCTGGTGTTATCTTGAAAACATTTTACCCAAAGTCCCAGAGTATCGAGCGATTTTTTTTACCACTTAATTGTTGAATTTTTTTTGCATTTTTAATACATTTGACGTGAAAAAACTGATTTCAATAATCCCGAAGTCGATTTCTTTAAAAAAATAAATTACCTTTTCGAGGAAACATCAAATCTCGATGTTTCATCACTTTCTGAGACATTTGACATAAAAAATTTCGACTTTGGAAATTAGCCAAAAAAAACCGCATGACTTTGAAAATTCAAAAAAAGAGACTTGAGTGTACTTGAAAAAAGACGGGTGGGTTATGTCAGAGACATAACTGGAGAACGTGAATACGAACAAAACTGATATTCTTCGTTCACTCTTGCGAATATACCTAATGACGACAGACATATTCTACCATATAAATAACACTGAATAAACAAGAGTAAAACAAACAAGGTGTTTTTTGTAGATTTTTACACTCAGTAAAGAAAAATTCTGTGTCGTTCTTCGGGAATACTTAAATGGCTCTTTTTCAATTAAAGGACAAATCTTTTTTGGGCGCATTTTACCCCGATGCTGGCGTATGTTTTACTCTTAGTTGACAACACACATACAGACACACACACACAGACATTTGCTCAGTTCGTCGAGCTGAATCGATTGGTATATGACATTCGGCCCTTCGGGCCTCGGAAAATTTTTCGAAAGTTTGAGCGAATGCTATACCTATTTTTTATATATATAAATAAAGGTAAAACGTTAGAAGGAACACATAAATAATCACGCACACACACTCGTACCAAAACAGACAGACATTTTCCGATCTCGTCGAGCTAAGTCGCATCAAAAGTCAGTTTCTCCAGCAATTCTATATCCTTTCTATAGATAAAGGCGAAACAGTACATTTTTAGTACGTTAGTTAGCTAGTATTTTTAGTTTTTTTGTTTGAAAATTGTAAATAAAAATTATTATCAGATGATATACTTTCATCATCTCAACGGTTTTTTTTTAATTTCTCGAAGCAAGTTATATAAAAATTAACAAAAAAAAAACGAATTAATCATCAATCGACACTATCAGCACTTGCAATGGGAAAAACCCCAAGTTTAAGTTTTTCAGTTTTTTGATAGTATCTGTCACAATTGACCTTGAAAACAGAATATATTTTCAGACTTAGATTCCGCACGGTAATTCCTATCCAACAAACCATAGACTGTTAAAATCCATTAATTTTTAACGGAGATATCGAAATTTTTGTGTAAACGACTTTTTCCCCTATTCCAGCAGTAGAAGTTTTGAGCGCTGTCTGGCAAAGAAATGCTTGGGAGCAACATAAAACACGATTTTTTATACTGTTACATACATTTATTTCTAAGTACCCAAAAGACTGTGTACAGCATGATATTTTGCCTCTGACCGATTTTTGCACGGTTCGTGGCAGAATTTTCGATTTGAAAGCAATTCCATAATTATATTGATTTAAACTATTTACAGCAATAAATGATGGAAAAACATAACAGCCATATACCATTCGAATCAGTTCGTCGAGATCAGCAAATGCGTGTGTGACAAATAATTTCACTCAAATTTTTTCGGAGATGACTCAACCGTTTTCTACAAATTCAGATTCATATGAAAAATCGTATACTCCCAAACAAGGTTCCTGAATTATGTTTAGTTCCGACCCCTGGTTTCGGAACTACAGGATGATTTGTGAAACGAAATTAAAACTGTGTAACTCATTTTTCTCGTAGATGGCTGAACCGATCTAAGATTCAAATGAAATAAAAATGTCTATTTCACATTAATTAATCAGGTTTATCGAGTTAGCAGATTTGGATAGTCGATAACCAAATAAACTTTCACTTTCATTTTTGGTTGTGTTCAGTTTCCGTTTCGGAAGGCACCCAAAAATTTAATTCGCACTACGATTCCTCAAAGATGTCTACATTAATTTTCAAACATTTTGAAACAAATGTACACTATACAGCTACTCAGGTGAATTTATATGACTTCGGCCATACCGATTTTAGAATTCCGTTTCTCAAAGCTCAGTCGTTTTCTCAAAGAAGCCTAATCGAATTTCAGAAACAAAAGTTCAAATTAAAATAAATCCAATTTTATCCAATTCTGACTTGCGATTCTCGAATTGTAGGATGATGAATTTTTAAAATTCAAAGCGATATAGAAGATGACAATCCCGAAAACCTTCAAAGTTGGACTCAAAAATATTGCAATTTATTCGTCATATGGCCATCCGAATCGGTTTGGGTTATGCTGGTTCCTGAATATCGGCTCTGGAAGTACCTTAAATTACACTAAACTCTAAAGTGAAAATTACTTCGTCATATCATGGAATGTTTAATCGATTGTTACACTTTTAGAATCAAATTCGATCCGATTTGCTGTTTCGACATTACAGAGTAATGAGTGATTAAAATCTCAAATTGTCACCTAAAACGACGGACGTTAGAATAATGTCATGAAAACTGAAACACCGAAAAATATTCATGCAAAAAATACGTGCGAATTGATAAAAAAAGGTATCATTTCACTGCTAGGTGGATTAAGCACGTTTTTTTTGTGTGAAAC
Organism: Malaya genurostris; assembly: GCF_030247185.1. Classification (NCBI taxonomy): domain Eukaryota; kingdom Metazoa; phylum Arthropoda; class Insecta; order Diptera; family Culicidae; genus Malaya; species Malaya genurostris. The sequence goes on along the minus strand of NC_080572.1, from coordinate 56,085,797 downwards.
GGATGCTTTGTACGTTTTTAATTTAATATGTTCTTTTTTGTGGAGACATTTTTCTTATATCTTACATTAATAAATGTGACGCGCTATGAACAAGAATGAACAATGATGAGAAGGAGAGAAAAAGAGACACATTTATTTAAAATTTTCATTCGTGCTGTTTGTCATGAACAAATCGCCATTTGCTGTTTGCATGTATTCGACGAATTTCGCACGAAATCATATTCGGAGTTCGTAGCACCCAGATTTAAATAGAACTTTCTGTGCAGGTAGATTAGTTTCACAAAAAGAAACTTTGCATACTTTGTGATTTCAAAATTGCTCTTGACTGTCTTTTAAAAAGGTTTCACCATTTTTACCATTTTTTTAAGTCGTTTTAGTCGAAAAATGGAGAATCCTAAAGGAAAGTTTTGTATGAATGATTTTCACAAAATTAGTCGAATCTTCGAATAAAAATATACAGCAAAAATTCTAATCGACTTTCACGCTAAAAAAACGATTCTAAAAATTCAAAGTCGACTTACAGACAACCACCGTTTTTGATTTGGAAGAAACTTTGTTCCGTCCAAAATTAAAGCTGCGCAGTTTAAAGGAAAAAAAGTAATTTGGAAAATATTTTCCCTTGCTTAAACTGATTTCTTTCAATGTATTATGAATTATGATCGAATACTGAAACAGTGAAAGTCATGATCGGCTGAGAATCCAAATAAACTCAGTTTGTGCAATGGTATTGTCTCAATGAACAACTAAGTATTTTTTTGCCTTTATCATATAGAAAAGTTATGCAATCACTGTGAAAACCGACTTTTGAACCGAGGCCCGGAGGGCCGAGTGTCATATACCATTCGACTCAGTTCTTCGAGTACGCAAAATGTCTGTGTGTATGTATGTGTATGTGCGTATGTGAGTAGGCAATGTTATTTTGCACTAATTTTTCTCGGAGATGGCTAAACCGATTTTCACAAACTTAGATTCAAATGAAAGGTCTTGTAGTTCCATACAAAATTCCTAAATATTATTTGGATCCGACTTCCGGTTTGGGAGTTATGGGATAAAATGTGCAAAAATAGGCGGGTGAATAATGTCACTGACATAACTGGAGAACGTGAATACGAATAACTCAACTTTTACTGCTTCACTTACAGAATTGTAATGGTGCATTTATACTAAAGATTGACTTATTTGCGACAAATATTTTCTACCACACAATAAAATAACGCGGAGCAAATGAGTAAAAAAATAGCAAAATGCAGAATTTAGAAGTCGATTATTTCATTATTTCTGATTTGCATATTTCAGTGGAAGGAACTATGGTTTTATTCTTACTCGTTTGGTGCGAGTTTCGCACAGCGAAAAGTGTACAAAGGTAACTAAATTATTCTCGATTTGCACTAAATTGATGATTGTTATCTCTGATTTGCAAAGATGCAATCTCTATCATTCTTTAGACAACATTTACAGCCGTTAGAAGGGCTCGTTTTGCACAATGATCCCCATCGTTGGTCACTTTTCATTGCAAACGACCAGCATGATGCAATCGATCTTTTTTGAAGAGAAACTGGCTCTGTGAACGTCCCGCATTAGATTCAATACTGAACTAAATTTTTCATTCTGAAACTGGAACTGAGCTCTGGACCTGAACCGACCGGAATGATGCACTTGCTTTACTTCCTGCTCAGTCAACTACGCAGGCTTGAATGAACGAAATATATCAAGTGTTAACCTTTTATACCCAGACAGGTACGAGAAGGCTATTACGAGTTTTTACCTTTGATACTCGTTGATACCAAATATTTCAGAAGACTTTAATTTTGAATTTGATTACTGCATACAACTGGAAATGTTACCATAAATTTATGATCATATTTCCGATGGCATGTAGTAAAAACGATTTTGATACCTTAGACACAACAAGAGATATTCACGATTAAAAACTTATCACTCTCTCAGAGGGTAAATTTCAAAAAGGCACATCATAGTAATGTAAGTCGTATTCACGACAAAATGAAAATAAGTGTTCTAACATTTCTCATAGATGGTTACTGAAACTTCCCATGGAAAAAGTCCCAGTGTTTGTGAGGCGAAAAGGTGTTCGAAATCAGAAGATGAACCAAAAAGATTTTCCTTGAATAGAAACAATAGAAAATAGCATGCATGAGGATAGTTTTAAGACACATTTTATTTATATCACTGATTTTTCCTCAGAAAATAATGGAATGAAGGAATGTAACATTTGTTTAATGTTTTAAACTAATTGGAATGGAATTACAGTTTTGACAATATCTTCGTCCAAACAAAGTTTCATAAGATTTCGAGATGATGACTTTCACTGGTTTAGTTTTCGATTGTAACACACTGAAAAAAAATCAGTCGTGATAAAGAGAAGCTTTTTTCATATAACCTTTTTTTGATAAAAGTTGCCAACTTGAGTTTTGAACGGTAATTGTTCTTTAGTATACTTTAATTTTTTTAAATCTACTGCCGATTAGAAATTTTCTAAATATTTTATTCGAAAATTTGGGTAATATTGCAAAAATCTCTTATATTCTTTTATTGGAACTGAAGCCCTTTGAAAAACAAAATTGAAAAAAATGACCCTTTTTAGAAAGGACTCCTGGATTAATTAAAAAAAAAACAAAGTATACAAAGAGAATTTTTGTGATAGAATCTAAATGTACAGTTTCCTAAAATCTATTAAAATGCTGCCAACATTTGCTCGAGTTTGTGCAGAATTCGTCTTTCGTCACATAATGCCACTGTTCTCTCGAGATCCGATTCGTCGAAGACCTTAAAAAAAGGTTCAAGGTTTTTACGGCTTGAATTTCTAAATACTCATTACCTTGTTATTACGAACCGGTAACCAAATACGCGTTGAATTGAATAACAATCGAAACCATCACAGGACCTCGCATTAGGATATAAGCTTGCGAATCTCTGGTTCACCATTTCAAAGTAATCGATTATATCTCAATTCAGGTATTTTTTAGCACTACTTCCGGTGTCTCGAAAAATAGTTCACCAATTTTTAATAACTCGAGGTAAGTTAATTTCGTTGTCATTTGGAAACTACTTCCGGTGCTTCTGGAACCGGAAATGGGCGGTAACGAAGTTTACCAGCACAAATTTACAAATTCACTTTTCATGCGATTTTCTTTACTGCTAAACAATTGAACAACTATATATTAACAAATGAATGATTGGTAGGCAGTGAATCTTCGAGTTCACTCTTATCCCTTCAATGACCAAATCCGTCCAAGTTTGATCAGCCTTATACATCCTGTTATGACTTTGAACAATGCCGCTTATTCGCACGAGTGCAGACACCGATGAGTGTCCGAGCGGAGCAGCACCATCAATCTAGGGTCTATTGTTGTCCCATCAAGACTTGCACTAGCATTTAGCTGGAGTGGCACCGGAATAGACCTACGACAAAACGGATCTGCATTTTCCAGCATGGTTCAAACCGAAAGCAGGACATTTCTCGGTGGCATCAATCTCCAAGGATTTGATTAATCGAAATCGAATGCCATTTCCGTTCGCTCACTTTAGCCCGGATGGTGCTTCCATTTCCATACAATTTAGCTCGACAACCGGCAGAGCTACGGAGAGATCCGAGATGAGGATATAGTTTATTGTTTTGCCATGATTGCCTTCTGCAGTCGGATGCTGCTGATGAGCATCGCAGCAAATGGAAATGATCGATCACCTAAAGGACAATGGGTATGAGCATATTGCGTTTTCTCGTTTCATTATTCAAGCTTTCCTTTTCTCAATAGAATGTACAGATACGGTCCCGAGGTTTTATTAATCGGGAAATGGTTTCTTTCATTGCATTTCAGAGATTGGAAAGTACTAGTGCTATTTCCTTGATTATATATAAATAGTTCATCAAATTATGTGAAATGGCCTACATTGCATTTTGAGCAATCTTCCCTTAACAGGACTTTATTGCAGGGAGAGTTACTGTTTTGTTAAGACATGCAATGTATGATGATGAGAAATTAGAAGAAAACATTCGAACCACATTGTTGACAAAAAAATCCCTGAATGAGGATATTTTGTGCAGGAGTACAGGAAATCTCTTAAGTTATTATAACTTCATGGACTGCAAAAGAGTTGCACGGACAAACTCTGATTGTTCAATCTAACTTGGAGCATGAGTAACATTACAATGGAAAAGTCTTGTACTTCAGTCGTTTCAAACATTTCATTCCATTCAGTATCCAGCAGAGAAAACTGAGTAGGAAAGCTTCAGTGCGGGAACTAAAAACCATCAGATAAGGCCCAGCGCATTGATGCTACCCAATTCCGGATGGTATCTCAGCCCGCGCAATGCTTTTCCTTCATAATAGCAGGGAACATAGTGTTTGCTAGAAATATTGAACAACTTGGAAAAAGAAAGTTACATCATTTTCTCTGAGAGATGCTACTGGTATTACAGAATAGCTAGTATAAAAGTCTGTTTTTTGTTTCCTTTCGGGTAGAACGGGACTAGCCGGTAGGTGTTAAGTGATCATTGATGGAAGCGTGCTCTCATTGAGCAGAAACTTAGAGAAAGTTTTCGTTCCAGACTGCTTTTCGATCTGCAACCTTTCTTTCCACCGGTTCCGCGGGCTGACGAAGCACGGCCAAACATCAACTACCGCCACGGGAACAGCAGCAGAAGGAATCTAGAAAGCTTATATAGAGATAAATTCCGCCAGAAAATTTAGTTAACGGACGAAATGAGTGAAGTTTTTCTTTCAAAATATTCCCAGCGGTGGTAAAGTCGATTTGCGAGAGACTATTTCATTGTTCCGGTTTCCCGAGAATCGAACTAAAAAGGATGCTTTGTTAGGAAAATCGTTGAAAATCTGCTTGATAATCTAAATCGAAAAACTTGGCTACTGTGGAGCCAGTGAAGTTTTTATCAGTTTTATTCATAACTGGTCAATTTTTTTAAAAGACATGATTTAGTCTAAATTTAAATCAAATAATTTATCGTAACCGACCTATGCAAATTTATTGTTGAAAAAAATGTTATTATTAACCGTTTCAAATGTTCCGCAATCAAAACCAGACTCACTGACTTTAATTTTCAACATAAAGAACTAAGCTAACCCAGGAATTAAAATGAATCAGCTCAAATGACACACCCCTCTAAATGTGAAAAGCAGCATAATAATCAGTTGTATAACACTCAATACGATGCAATTCATAATAGCCTAGCCTGTCGAATAACAACGAATAGATCAGGGTCATTTCGCCGAAAGCCGTTTCGCCGAAAGTCATTTCGCCAAAAGGGTTATTTCGCCGAATGACATTTCGCCGAATGGGTCACTTCGCCGAATGCCATTTCGCCGAAAGCCATTTCGCCGAATGACATTTCGCCGAATGGGTCACTTTGCCGAATGCCATTTCGCCGAATGCCATTTCGCCGAAAGCCATTTCGTCGTTTTGTTAACTTACCATTGTACTTCTTGATTAATGATTGTTTCATGAACCTCAGAAAGTAGTTCCCAAGAAAACTTGTTGACTATTAGCTAGTAAGCATCAAAGCAATTGCATAGGTGTATCTATCAGGCAAATGTAGGTGGTATTTTCAGTTTATTAAGTGAAAATGAAAAAATACTAATGCGGCTTTGTGCCGCCGAGCCATCTTGGCTTCGGTTATGTGGCTGCGCCACATCAGTTATACAGGAGACATAACATGCAGGAGATATGATCCTTACGGCAAAATGACCCTTTCGGCGAGATGACCCTTTCGGCGAAATGACCCTTTCGGCGAAACGACTTTCGGCGAAATGGCATTCGGCGAAACGACTTTCGGCGAAATGACTTTCGGCGATATGACCTGCTCCCACAACGAATTTCGTTCGAATGTATTTTTAGTAGAATTAGAACGAATTTTCAGGCTCCGATCGCTTGCCCGTCAGTATGACTTTATATTTATTTTAATTCCAAATACCTCTCGTATGATTAACGGTTCGAATCGCGCTGTCCAGTACAAATTTTCTATTCTCAAGTCATGTAATTTCCGAATGGATTAATTTTGCACTAACTCGAACTTTTTTTACCATTTTTTTTGAATGGTTAGATATAGAACATATAGAATAGTTAGATAAAAAAAAAATTTTGGGTGGTTGATTTGGCGTGGAATAACCCTAAATTGTATTCTAATTCAGAAGATGAACAAAAATTTTTTTCTTTGTATAGAAACAATAAAATTAGTATGCATGTGGATAGCTTTAAGATAATGTTATATATAAAAAAGTGGTTGCGTAATGTCCGAGACATAACTGGATGACGTGAATACTGATAATACTGAAAAATCGTTCTCATAAGTTGATATAACTGTGAATTATGCAAGGTTTCATTTTTTTACATCCGGAATTGAGACGATGCACATATACAAAAAAAATGTATTAATCCACCTAGTAGTGTAATGATGCCTTTCTCATATATAATATTGTGGTATTCTATTCAACATTTTTTTCTTCGATTTTTGAAAGAAACCAAGGAATTGTTTGTGCATTAACTAGTATAACATACAGAATGTAACAGTGCTTTGCTCGCGTAGGTCATCCTTAGACCTTTTATTTGAATCTCTGTTTGTGGAAATCACCATCACTGAGAAAAGTGAGTGAGATCCATTTATGAATATATGACCACTATTTTCGGTACTTCGGAACCGGAACCGCGAACCAGGATAGACGGAATCGGTTTGTTTAGTTGTCTACTGATAATGACTATCGATGTGTGGTTTTTTGAGACCAGTTTAGAATTTTTTTTACGTTTTTCGTTTCGTCGGTTTAAATGACGGTGTACAATATTTAACACACTTTACCCTATAACTCGCGAACCAGAAGTCGGATCCGGATGAAATGAAAGACCGTAAGACCTCACATTTGCATCTAAGTTTGTCAAAATGGTTCAGCCAGCTCCGAGAAAACCAGGTTAAATTATTTGACACACACACAGACATTGCGCAGCTCGATGAACTGAGTCGTTTATTTATGACACTTTTTGCTAATCGGTTTTTCAGTGATTGCATAACCTTTCTGTATGAGAAAGACAAAACAATGAATTCACGACACATTAGTTTTAACACACAAATTAATAGGACAGGACAAAAGAGAGAGAAAAATTGTGCGTTGCAGAGGTACGCACAGTATATCAAAAAGTTCTGAACTAATCAATTTAATGATATGAAAAGTCATCCGCATAGACTAGAATCAATGCAACGTGTTTTATACCTACATAGCTGATAAAATATTTTGTTGGGTTAAGTACAACAAGGGATATTCACGATTAAGTTCTACCTAGTCTTGTTCATGGTAAATTAAAAAAGCCGTCCCATAGTAAAGTAAGTCGTATTCACGACAGAAAATAATTGTTTATGTATAATCTATATGTATAAAAATGCAGAGATCATTCTTTGTAATCGCATCACTTGAGAACGGATGGACGGATTTACATGATTCTTTTTTTGTTTGATTAGTTTCTACCGCCGCCGGGTTCGTACATAAAAAAATTGCAAAACTTGCTGGAAAACGGGGGAAAATCAATAAAGTTGTTTTGTATGGACAATGGAATTTTCCGTTGAAAAAGTCGTCAATGATTGCTAGATCATCGATAGGTGTTTGGCGCCTAACGAGTTGCATAAGTGTTTTGCCGTCGAATGAAAGAGTACTAGATCCCGCATGGCTGATCCAGATGGCTGACTAAACGCTGTCAGCTGGAAAAATATGGCTGGCAGACATTCTGGTGACCGACTGCCTCACCGCTGCCAGATATACAACTCAAATGATACAACCGTATCCACCAGTATTTTTCCACATTGAAATCTTTGACATTTGCAGCGAAGGTGAGAAGATGAAAACGCTCGGCTAACTTAGATACAGGCGACTTTGTTTTGTCAAATTGGATTTGACAACCGTCATTGAATCAATTCTGGTAACCGTCTGGTGGCCATGGCTGCGAGGTAGCCAAAACGCTATGCAGGATCGTTTGAAAAAATTGTTGGGCGCGCAAAGAGTTGTTTTGTGTGAAAATTTCACCAGCATGCTTGATTCAATTTCATTTCGAGCCACGTGCTTCATTATGTATCAAAATTATTGCTTGCCAAATGATGATAGAACGCATATAAGTGTTCTAGCTATACCGTAAACAGGATCAAATATTGATTACCAGAAGATGCATTGTGTGCAATATAAGTTAGATGATTAATGTTGGCCATCGTAGGTGTGAGTTGAACAAATCAAATTATAAAACGATTTTTTTAACATGCTGAAGTTCGTTCAGTCGCATCGGGTAAATTCTCAAGGGTGGATTAAAAACCATTATTTGTGAGAATTTATGCATAGACTTAAACGATAAGCAGGTACAATCACTCTTCATGTTCACTCCGCTATAACAGAAGAATTGCACATTATTTTCATATACAACTTTCTGATATGGATTCTTAGGACCGAACTACACCATTCGTTAATTGTGGAGTGGAGTGCTAAGGAAAATTATGAGGTGACCACTATCGACTAATGACTAATGAGACGACTATTGCTACAACTATTAAACGAATGCAGTGTTCATGTAAAAGTTAATGGACACAATATTCAATAAAATGGTAACTTGAACTTTCGAATGTCCAAGAATTACTCATTTTATCTTTAGGTTTTTTAACAATATCAAACTAACTAGAGATTGTGGGAGGAGAAAGAAAATGAAAATTGTAGAGCCATATTACTTAAGGAAGAGTAAGGATTTGAAGATAAAGTGCGTAAAATTGCGACGTAACAAGGTTTCTCGCATCTAAGCTTTTACCTTCTACCAGAGGATAGCGATGCGAATCATCCGAGTCTCTGATATGTCAGAAATTCACTAAATAATTACTGACTGACCAGAATAATAATAGTAAAAGCAAAAATAAGCTTTATGGCTAAATTGTTAATCGAAAATTGCTCCTGTGATTGTCATGCTACGAACATTCATCAAACACGACTAAATAATGTCACCAGACTAGCGAGAAGTGACGAACTACAAGTCGCGAGGGCAACTTTTGTATATTTGCAGAATCAATTTAAAGTAGTCATCTTAGTTATTTTTGATTTCTGATGAATTCGCCGCATCCAAGTAATCAGTAAAATAATGGAAAGATACATTAACAGCATAAGACGTTTGACAAATCTGCTGTCCAAAAACAAGAATTCAAAAAAATAATTTCGGGCGAGACGAAGTCCGTCGGGTCAGCTAGTTCAATATATAATGTTATGTTGGTTATTTCTTGCCCCGATCTTTCCTCAGAACTAAGCAAAAAAAGAAAGAAGTAATGCAATGTTTGTTTAATGACATAAACTCTTTTCAATGGAATCAATTAATTTATAAAAATATATTTAGTTGTTACATATTAGACAACATCTTCTCACAAACTTTCATTGAACTATAAAATAATTATGGTTCTCGTTGGTTTAGCTTTCGAAAAAATTACTCTGAAAAAAATCAGTTTGGACAAGGAAAAGTTAATAAGGTAATAACTTTTTTTTAAAACGTGACTAGCTTGGCTGTAGGTAGAGAATATAATCACCTAGCTCAATTTTATCCAAATCAAACAATTTTTCTTTTCACATCCACTAGAATTTTTAAAAATCGACTATTTTGAGTGTAGGAGATGATTAGGGTATTTATTCAATGAAATTTGACTAATTTTGTGAAAATTATTCATATAACACTTTTTTGAAAGATCTGTAACTACTATAGCCATTCGAAAAAATGGTAAACAAGTTTTACCCTAAAGTCCAAATGAATACAGGGTTCGCCATCTAACTTTTTTTTGAACTAGCGGTTATTTCGATATTGGTAACCTTAATCTCACTTCTGATTTGACAGAAACCTATTTTTATGCTTCCGCTGAACGAAAATGGTTGTGTATACGGTTGAGGAACGCGAGAAAATAGTGCAGTTTTACTTTGAAAATCAGACGAAGAAGACGCCGATTTTTGCCAAAAAAATCATCTTCTCGGATGAGGCACATTTTCATCTCGAGAAGCCGAAGTATCCTCAGAGAGTGACGGTTTGGCGAGGATTTTGGTCTGGTGGCATCATAGGGCCATTTTTCTTCGATAATGAGGCAGGAGCCGTCGCCGCGGTCAATGGCGAGCGCTACCGCGCCATGATTAGCAATTGGTTCTTCCCGTTACTTGAAGAGGAAGACTTGGACACCATTTGGTTCCAACAAGACGGCGCTCCGTGCCGCACAGCCAACGCTACGATCGATCTTTTGCGCACATTCTAAGAAGATCGAATTATCAGTCGAAATTCGGATGTCGTTTAGCCGCCTCGGAGCTGTAATTTGACGCCGCTAGACTATTATATTTGGGGGACTGTCAAAGATAAGTGTTATGTGGACAAGTCAGAGACAATGTAAGTCTTGAAAAGCACTATTCGTGCAGCCATAGCTGAAATAAAGCTGCATACAATCGAAAATGTACTAAAAAACTGGACCGACCGTATGGCGCACTGCAAGGCCAACAGAGGCAGCCATTTGAATGAAATTATATTCCACAATTAACCGGAAGGATTGTACTTTAATATGAAAAAATAAATTTTGAAATCTGATGAACCGTTTCTGTTTTATTCCATGTTTAAAAAATGTTACATGGCGGACCCTGATGCATCAATAGCATCAAAACGCGTTAAAATGTTCAACGTTTTGTGAATAAACGATGATTCAAAATCCTAAAACTGATTCTACCAACCAGTGCGGTAAAATTTCATTTTCAATCGAATAATATAAGATGAAAATGAAAGTTATGGCCGCTGGCCGTCAGCGCATCCCTACTAATTCATTTGACTTTTGCTGCCATTTTCAAGTGAAGCTCCCGGAATTCATCGTCAGTTGAATAATCGTACCTAGTCATTTGAAGTTTTGCTTGCTCAGTTTCGAGTGCCAAGTAGTCTAACTCCTTCATTGCCTTCGCTCTTGGTAGTAAGCAAGTTCGAACGAATAGAATTATAAATGGAGTAAAGTATTAAAAATGAAAACTGAAGGAGGAAACAATTAATTGATGTGTATTCTGTGATTGATATTTCAGCTATCTCGTTTGTCTTTCATCTATTATCTTGAACCAATTCAAATGTTTACATGAACCTCATTTGAAGGCCGCTCTCACACTATTGAAAGAGATATTTTGTTACTTCAAGAAATCAACTGACGGTGGTTGAACTGAGCCTCGATTGAAGAGAAACGAGTGATGAACTGAATGCTGTCCGTTCGGGCCGTCAGCAAACATTGTGTGTGTCAGTGAGTGAAGTTTACTGCATTAGAGAGATCGTCAATGTGTTCCACATTCAGTTTCAATTGAATTGAATGAAGTTTTACCAAATACAAATAATAATACCCCTAAGTCCCATACAAACGAACTATGGTGAACTTGTTCTTACCCTTCAGTATTGCTAGTTTTATAGAAAACTCGTTAAAGTACATTGTCACTCTGACAGTGTATCATGACAGTGTACAGCACGGTGCAAAATGTGTCCTTGAAAATTTGTCAAAGTATTCCGTATTATAATTTGTATTTGGTTTTACTGCACTGCTACCAACTGAAACCTTATCATAATATTAAATTTCGTGAGGTAGCTCCAAGATCTCAAGTAACGATTTTTTTTGTAAAATAGGTTTCCATATTTACAAATTTAGGTTATTTCTTTTCATTCGGATTTTTTATTTCGGCTCATATGCACTTAAACTGAACGTGGCCGTTTAACACTACTAAAAATATATATTTTTTCTTGTGGCTGGATCTAGTTGTCATCTTATTCCTAGGAGGAGAGGCGTTTTCATTGCTATCCAGCAATTTAAGGGGAGCAGAGTTTGGTTTTATCAACTGACTTGGATGAAATGTGAAAGTGAACTGAATTCAGATTATTGTATACCAGTGGATTAATTGTGTTGTTCATTTTAGTGCAGCACAATTGGCAAAGTGCGAAAAATTATCAACAATACGATAACGGCAAAAAAAAGCACATTCAATAAAAACCACGAAATTTTAAACCGATAAAGCCGTTGTTCAACTTCATCCTTCATCACTTGATGATTAAGCGATTTTCTGCATTATCAAATTACGACGATTCTCGACCCGCTGCATTCTCTTTATTTACTTTGATCGCTGATATTGTCACAGCAGTTCTTCTCTGTTTAGGCGATCGATGCAAAGTTTCAAAATCTGCTCCACACATTCACAGTTGGACCGTAGCGGGTGCCCAAAATTCCGAGCCCGATATCCGATTACCGTACGCACATTAGTTTTCCTGTTTTGTTTATTTATGAAATCGACGATACCATCGAATTCGATTTATTAATTGTCCGATGCAAATGCGATGACCCGCCCGCACCCCGCCAGTAACTGACTGGATGGGCCCGGCTTGGTGTTGCGCGGCAGACCACCTGCCGGGACAAATTTGTTTTGTTAAAAGGTGAAATTTATTATGTCATTCCTGGTCGGATCCCGCAGTACTTGCTCAGCGCTCAGTCCGGCTTTGTGAAAAACAGAAGAAAACCTCCGCTGGACACGGCAATTTATTGCATTGCCTGAATGATACTGATTGAAACGACATTAAATAAATAAAAGCAGTGGTAGCACCCTCCACAAATGGATGGCGATACATTTTCCATAACCGCTGCCTAACATGCTACCTTTATCTAGTTCTCGGATAGATGGGCTTGGTCAGCAGAAACATAAGAATTCGATTCAGGCGATTGTTTTCGTAGTTGCCAAGCATGTTGTGGACAATGGAGGGGGGAATTTTCGTTCACGAAAGACCGGTGACTTGTTCACTGGGTGGAGGAACACATTAATGCAAGCACGATCGATTTCCGGGTGCTGACATAGAACTTGCCGGAAATAGACAATTTGGTATTTTGTTTTTATTTTCATGCAGGGATTGGGAAAGATTTCAGCAAAAGCCGTGCTAGTGGTGCTATTAAGATGATCAGCATGATTGCTGTGAACTTAAAGTCCACGTTGAAATATTTACGAGATCAAAAGCAACGTTGAAAATTCCTTTAAGCTGCCATTTTATCAACATAATTTATTGTCCGAACCGATGCTACCAGAAAATTGCGTTCAAATACCACCCTAGACCGATTTACATAGCACCATCGTAAGCTTCCCAGAAGTTTCATTTTAATTAACACCTTCACCTTAGGTCATTCGGGATCAACCGGGGTTTTTTTTTCTGCAAAAACCGTCGGTCACGTGGTAAGAGAGTCCGCAATAAAAACTGCATAATTCACATAGCATTATTTATTAAACTTTATTATCCCGACGGAAAAGTTTCAGGCCAGGTCATCCCCCAGTGTCCGTCGTCACTGTCGGGGGTACTGGATGATAAGATTTAAAGGGCTGGCCGTTTTTAAATTTCAATTTCACCCCTTTTGCCAGTTGGCGGCTCGCCACAATCCGATAGGGGAGGACAGAAACACGTGTCCTGGCTAGCCTAGTCTAGGCTAGTCAAACACGTATACACATATACATACGCTGTCTGTTGTGGGGATCTGCCCACTTCCTGCTGGTGCATTATTCTGGCTGAATAGTATTCTCCATCTGCTGTTTCATTATTCATGCAAAAGATAACAAACATTTGAATTTGAAAATGTTTATTGAGAGGTTGGTTTGGGTGATTTTTACGACGGTCGAGCGTGGGTTGGTGGCATACAAAGGGTGGACTTGATGATTCTCGAATGTGTTTTTTTTTATAAGTGAGTGTTGTTTTCGGCAGAATCAAGACATTCTCCTGATTGTTTGGCTAGTAGGAAGAGTTTTGGATGGGGAACTGACTTCTGTTGACTTTTCTTTTCACCGTCACTATTGTTGGAGTTTATATATTCTCTGTACAGGACTAATCTCCGATGTTTTGTTCTATAGGAGAATCGAGCCACTGTATCTGTGGCAGTTGTGAGATGAATATTACTCAAAGTGTCTTAAAACAAACACCCAATCAATGCTACGAACTGCTTCAGGCGCAAGAAATCGAAACAGATGGTCTTTTTCTCTCTGAATGAATGTGTCTGTTCTTCTAAAACTAATGCAGATAAGTAATGAACCTTATCTTACCAACAAGGATGTCGTAAAACAATCACAACAATCTCATGAAAAAATCCATCCATCACTCTCCTGAATCAGTAATTTCCCTCGCCTGCTGGCATTCCACAAATGTGATCTTTTCTCTTGAATCTAGAGCAAGACGTAAATTTTCACATATAATGCCCATTGTCTCCCTCATCAAAAGGTTTGCAGCAGAAAGTTTTTTCTAGCCCAACAGGCAATATTTTTATTCTGCTCATCTATACTTGATCTATCGAACCAAGTTCGAAGTTATTTGTGAAGCTTTGTTTTCAACTAGATGCATTGTAGCATCTACTGGATATGAGGATTTGCTCGGAATTGTTTGTTATGATTAATTAAAAAAACCTCTATTTTTCACCTGGAGCTGTTAGCGGAATATATTCAACAGTTGCACTATTTATGTACCATTTAATTCCACTATTTCACTGTCACGTTATTACACTTTCACTAAGTCACTATACTTTAATGAAGCATAACAAACGTTACAATACAGATACGCGTATTTCGGAATGTTATTTACATCCTTCCTCAGTGTATCGGTTTTATAAGTTTGTTTGAAAGAATGCTGTAATGCTGCTCCTTTTATACGAAATGTCTTATTGTCAACGGGTAAAAACGGGAAGAAGTAAGGTAGTAACAAACGGGTAGGACGGTAGTTTGATTGTCAGCGGAGGGCAGCAAACTGAAGAAGTGGGATATTAAGAGATTAAGTATTACCTAAATCTATTTGTATCTTATGTGTCGGTAATAACTTAAATAGCCAGGAAAGCTCAGAAATTTGTCGCACCTCGAGCGTGTCCCATCGATGAACAAAGGTGATAACCAGACGGAGCAAGGTCTGGTCAATGTAGCGGGTGTGGTGAAAGCGCCCAACCAAGCGTATAAATTGTTTCTTTGACCACTTTGGTTGACCGTGTAGGAGCGTTGTCGTTCTGCAGCACTACTTTGTTGTGTCTTCAAGCCTATTATGACCATTTATCGATAATAGTGCACGAAACGTCGATATCTGGTGTCAGCTTTTTTATATTTGTTTAAGGACCTTTTAAACTTTGTCATTCAGGTCCGTAGGTGTCATCTTAAAAAAAAAAAAATAAAAAAAATGTTTCGAGATAACACCACATCTCACATCAGTTTCGCACATTTTTATGAAAAAAAAACTAAAAAGTTTCATAACTTTGTAAGTTCGTCGGTTTTCTTACTCGTTTCTAATCAAACTCATTTTTTATACTTCGCGCTGTGGGTTACAACATTTCAAATACTGATAACGTACAAAAATTAACTCACTGCATCTCAATTCGATCAGCCAACTACTCTTTGCGCAAAGTCATGCAAGAAAGCTTTTAGAAGTCATATTCAATTTTATTACTATGTCCTAAAATACTTGGAACCAGAACTGTGCGTCTCTGCTCAATATCGCACGAAAAAGGGACCCTCTCTTCTGTAGGCTTACACACGTCTTACCTGCTTGATGGTCGTATGCTGAAAGTTGGCGTCTCATGAGCGGTTCCCCCTATAAAGCGCGGGATGCCTTTATGTATCTTGAATGTTCATGCACAAGGTTGTTATATCATGTTCAGTTCGGGTCACTGTGGCTTTGAGTGCTTCAGCTTGTACCACACAAGAACCTGGGTAGCAGCACTGTTTTCTTTTTTTCGATTGTAGAGATTTCAATCTTAAGGTTATTCGCCTCTTCGGACCAATAAAACTTTCTGACTCTATGTGCTTGTGGGCTGCGTAAAAGGCATCGACTTACCCACCACGCTATACCCCTCCCCGCACTGTTTTCTGACATCCATGTAAAATTAGAAGTAAAAATAGTCATTAGTGTTTGAGATGCGCATGAAGCGCTAAAAATGATTGTTTCGATGTTTATGGTTGAAATTGTCAAAAACGATGTGCTACTAAGTATTGTTTTTGCAAATGGAATAAACGGTGCGGAAACTTTGTGAATACTGTAAAAGGCTTACGAGGACCAAGCTCTATCCAAAACAGTAACATTTAATTGGTACAAAATGTTCAACAAAGGCAGGCAACACGTTGAAGTCGAAGAGCGTTCCGGTAGATCAGTGGTTCCCAGACTTTTTTGGTCGAATTTTGAAATGTTATTCTTACTATTGGCCACCAAGTTGAAAGAATCAAGAAGATTCTGTTAAGTTTTTTTTCACTCGGAAAAAAACATTCAATTCAAACCTTTTCAATTTATAAACAGTAATATCAATTGAATATAGATTTATATGTGGTAATAGGCAGTGGTGTTTTCTTCTTAACATACTCACATACACTCTCTCTCTATCTCTTTATTTCTCTCTCCCTCTCTCTCTCACACACACACCCACACAAACACACACAACCACCCACCCACCAACACACACAACCACCCACCCACCAACACACACACACACACACACACACAACCACCCACCCACCAACACACACAACCACCCACACAAACACCCACCCACATACACACAGATATTAGCTCAGTTCGTCGACCTGAGTCGAATGGTATATGACATTCGGCCCTTCGGACCTCGGTTGATCTTCGTTAAACACATTGATCCGCGACTCTCGATTATAATGCCTCGAAAATAGTACATTAAATCTTTAGATGAACCAATTTAACAGAGATAGCTAGAATTATCTTGGTACATTTGGTTTAATATGTAAATTAATTGTTGTTTGAAAGAATAATTATTCTCGGCGTAACTGTACATGTTCCAGCGTGCAGGACACTGTACCAAAATGAATGCCAACGCATTGTTGTTGCTTCAGAGTTGTAATGATGGCCAACCCCAGCCTTTTCACGCCCTTTCCCGCTACAAGCGGATGCAAATGCTGGCCGAAATCGTGCATGTTCGCGACAAACGATGGATTTTCCGGTTCCGTTCCTTCCTGAAATAGGACACTATGCAAAGCCATTTCCGTGGTTTTTGTCGTCAGCGAATGCAGGAAAGTGACCTGTTTGATAAGTACCGTTTGATTCGGTAATTTCATCAAACGAAAGACCGATTGTTTGGTTCCGATTTCGGTCACTCGTGAATCGAAAGCGTTTCACCATTCTCGTTTGCCAATTCGTCAGTTCGTTCCGAAATTGAGGAAGCGCGAAGCATTGAAGGAAATGCTATAGGAAAATAATTCAAAGAGAATTTATTGCGTCGTTCTTGTTGCGATGTCGTTCTGCGAGGTATGAAGGGTTTCTGTCAATACTATATGGTAACGTTTCGCTATCCGTTTGGCTGCTGAACGGTAACATCCACGATCCTTGGCTTCGCTGGATGTAAATGGTTTGAAATTCATTGCGACTGAGAACGAACAAAATGCATGCTTTTAATGGCTATCGTCGTTTATTACCTGTACTGTCACAAGAAATTCTCGTTTAATTTTGATCAGTTATATCAATACCACAGATTCAATGGTAGCATTACTCAGCAATAAATATAGAGCTAGACGTAACAAGTTCGGATGCGATGACTATAGTAACAATTATTACTGCACATTGGCCTAGAGCGCCAAGTGTCATATACCATTTGACTCAGTTCATCGATCTGAGCAATGTATGTGTGTATGTATGTGTGTTTTTTTTTAATTTAAAGATATTTTTTATTCAGGCCTATTTGCGTACAAGCTTTACGTGGACGATTGAGCCGATTTTTTTAATAAATTTGTTTTTCGAGTTGGATCTCGTTGTCACCCTTTTTCTAGGGGCAGAGGAGCTTCCATTTCCCTCCTGCGAGGATTGAGGGGCACTTCGTTCGTGGTTCATCTCGTCATCCATTGCCGCATCGATGGTATTGTTGTCGATTTCCGTCTTCTTTTCGTTGCTAGTTGCTGTAGATACATCTTGTTGTATATTGGTTGCAATTGCTGATTGGTTGGAGGGTAAATTGTTAATTGCAGCCGGTGTACTTTATTCTATAGAGGATACTGATGGTTTCGTTGAAGGGGATGCTTCATTGTTGTTGGCGGTTGTCACAGGTGTACTGGGGTTGCTTGGGGTTTGTGTGAAGGAAGCACCGTTGTCCTTTGGTGTAGTTGTCTCCTTGTCCAGTTTATCACATGGCTTACCGTAGTGAACAGCTTTTTGGCAATATTGACATGTGGCCATCTGATTGTCATAGGTAACAAGTGATTTGCACGGAATTCTTGTATCTTGACCGTAAATCACATAAGAAGGTATAGGCGTCTTCAATTGTATACGTAACAAACGCACGCCATTTAGAATACCGGGGAAAAAGTTCTTCCACTTTTCTTTTTCGATAGAGAGAATCTCTCCGTATTGGAACATAGTTTTGCGAATATAAGAATCGGTGACGCTTGAGTGAAGATCATGCACACGCACTTCTATAGCACTATCATCCATATATACTGGAATGTTGTACTTAATGTTCTCGTGCTCCACATAGTGCACATTGTTATTGTCTTTTGCGAAATGAATTGCATCCAACTCTTTATAAAACTGGATGTAAACCGCGCGTTTAATGTCAAGATGCATTTTTTCCTTAACCAAACCTTCAAGTTCTCGTATCGAAGGTCGAATTTTGCACTGCCTGAAGTCAACAACAATTGTATTCTTTCGTGTCGGCGGTAGCTTTTGTTCGTTTGGTTCACTCATTTTGAGGTCGTTCTATTGTTCACTACACAATACTGTACTTGGTTTCTTCTGTCCCGAACGTAAGCGGTTTTGTTTTATCGACTGACTTGGATGAGATGTAAAACCGAACTGATATGTGTGGGTTTGTATGTGTCTACAGGGTCCGGCACTCGAAGTGTAACCAATTTCAGACCTTCGAGCCTGGCGTCAAGGTAAATGCGACATATTATCGGGAAAGTATTCTGGAGGTTGCTTTGAAACCGTGGGCAGACAAACATTTCGGTGGCAGACCATGGACATTTCAGCAGGACTCGGCACCGTCTCACAAAGCTCGAGTGAACCAAGAATGGCTGAAAAACAACGTTCCGAACTTCATCACGTCCACACAATGGCTCTCGAATTCACCAGATGCGAATCCAATGGATTATTCTCTTTGGGCCATTTTGGAGAGCAAAGTCCGAACTAAAAGATACACCAGTCTCGAGGCGCTGAAAAAAGTTATTGTTCGCGAGTGGGCCAAAATACCTGCAAGTCACATTCGGGCAGCTTGCGATTCGTTTTTTGACCGTCTCAAGGCCATAGTCAAGGCAAAAGGTGGTCATATCGAGCAAAAGTGAATTGATTCTGAATTTTGTATTATTTTTACACATTTTGTACTTTGAATTAAGTAAAAGTAATTTTCCAAACTGAATTTATGGCCTTTTTAATTGGTTACACTTCGAGTGCCGGACCCTGTAATAATCTCACTAGGTTTTCTCGAAGATGGCTCAACCGATTTTGACAAACTTAGATTCAAATGAAAGATCTCATGGTCCCATACAGAATTCCTGAATTTCATCCGAATCCGACTTCCGGTTCCGGAGTTATAAGGTAAAGTGTTTTAAAAATTGTACACCGTCACTAAAACCGGCGAAACAAAATACGTAAAAAAATTTGAAACTGGTCTCAAAACTACACAAATCGATAGCCATTACCAGTAGCAACTAAACAAACCGATTTCGGCTATCCTGGTACCCAGTTTTCGGTTCCGGAAGCTCCGGAAATAGTGCGCATATATTTATAAATGGATCTCACTCACTTTTCTCCGCGATGCACAATGATGCCTCTCCATACAAAAGTTGTCAAAAACCATAAATACGATAAACGTCAGTTGGATGATTTTTTATCAAGTCTCTGAGTATATTTCCATCCTGATAATGTATGAAAAAATATTCGATCCACCTAAAAGTGACATGATGCACCGTTCACTATGAACCGGAAAATGACGAATTTTCTTAATAAATTAACTTGTGTATTTTTATTTATTTCGTGATTGATTAGGAGTTTTAACTAATGTTTCAAATAGTGATTAAACCTGTGTGGAAAATGTATACACAGAGGAAAAAAAAACTTTTCCTTATATCTCGAAAACATCAATTTTCTCCAGAAGGGCTTATCTTAACTGATGTAGTTTATTGCAATATGATTGAAGATGGGAGAGTAACAATTAAAAAAGTGTTTATTTTTTGTTTTTTGCAAAAATACAAATTTTTGGAAATTGCTCTGCATTTTGCTTTTTTAAAGTTTTTCGTCTTTATGAAAGAACACAAAACAAACAAAAAAAAATTGTTAAAGTATCTTATTAAACTATGCAAAATTAAAAATGACAAAAAAATTACGCTGAACAAATATGCATAAAATGGTTTTCGTGGTTCGAATTTGGGAATTTTTATATGGACTACAAGAAAGTTCCGGAGAACAGAAAAAGTGCATGCGGTGGGATCAACTGGGTGCTATTTATTATAAGCTACTCAAATGCGTTTGGACAGAGCATTGCATGAAAAGCGGACGCAATATGGAGATCTTCATGGCATAGTATTTTTGCTTCATGACAATGCAAGACTCCATGCTTCGAATGTTGTAAAAGCTTATTTCAATAATCGCTGCAATGAAAAGTTCTGTTCTGGTGGTTTCCAAAAAGTAGAGAAAAACGTGCTTAATCCACCTAGCAGTGAGATGATACCTTTTTTATCAATCCGCATGTGTTTTTTGCATGAATATTCTACGGTATTTCAGTTTTCATAACATTATTCTAATGTCCGTCGTTTTAAGTGGCAATTTGAGATTTTAATCTCTCATTACTCTGTAATGTCGAAACTGAAAATCGGATCGAATTTGAATCTAAAAGTGTAACAATCGATTAAACATTCCATGATATGTCGAAGTAATTTCCACTTTAGTGTTTAGGGTAATTTAAGGTACTTCCAGAGCCGGTATTCAGGTATAATCTGAACCGATTCGTATGACCATATGACGAATAAATTGCAATATTTTTGAGTCCAACTTTAAAGCTTTTCGGGATTGTCAGCTTCTATATCGTTTTGAATTTTAAAAATTCATCATCCTACAATTCCAGAATCGGTAGTCAGAATTTTTATAAAATAGGATTTATTTTAATTTGAAGCTTTGAGAAACGATTCGATACTGGAACCGGAATTCGAAATTCGGTGTAGCCAGACAAATTCACCTGAGTAGCTGTATAGTTTACATTTGTTTCAAAATGTTTGAAAATCATTGTAGACATCTTTGAGGAATCGTAGTGCGAATTAAATTTTTAGGTACCTTCCGAAACGAAAACTGAATACAACCAAAAATGAAATAAGCTTATTTGGTTATCGACTATCCAAATGTGCTAACCCGATAAACCTGATTAATTTAAGTGCAATAGATATTTTTATACTAATCACCCTGTGTCTGCGAAACCAGAAGTTGGATCTGACTGAAAAACAAGATGATTTTTCGAATCTTAAAATTTTTCATTTGAATCTTAGATCGGTTCAGCCATCTACGAGACAAATGAGTTACACAGTTTTAATTTCGTTTCACATATCATCCTGTAGTTTCGGAACCAGAGGTCGGAACCAAACATGATTCAGGAACCTTGTTTGGGAGTATACGACTTTTCATATGAATCTAAGTTTGTAGAAAACGGTTGAGTCATCTCCGACAAAACTGAGTGAAATTATTTGTCACACGCATTTGCTGATCTCGACGAACTGATTCGAATGGTATATGGCTGTTATGATCTTCCAGCATTTATTGCTTTAAGTAGTTTAAATCAATATAATTATGGAATTGCTTTCAACTCGAAAATTCTGCCATCATCAGCTTTACATATGGCATATTCGAACGATTATGTTGCCAAAAACGAACCGTGCTAAAATCGGTCCGAGGCAAAATATCATATTGTACACAGTCTTTTGGGTACTTAGAAACAAATGTATGTAACAGTATGCAAAATCGTGTTTTATGTTGCTCCCAAGCATTTCTTTGCCAGACAGCGCTCAAAATTTCTAATGATGGAATAGGGGAAAAAGTCGCTTATACAAAAATTTCGATATCTCCGTTAAAATGAACGGATTTTAATGATCTATGGCTTGTTGGATAGGTATTACCGTGCGGGATCTAAGTCTGAAAACATATTCTGTTTTCAAGGTCAATTGTGACAGATACTGTCAAAAAAACCGAAATTTTTTCCATAAAACTTCGTATAACTCAAAAAGTAAACATCCGATCTCAAAACCATTCAATAGTGTTGAGGGTGACGGGGAGACCTTTCATTTGCGACTAGTTTGATCAAATTCGGTCCAGCCATCTCTGAGATCTCGATCTCTTAGTTGACAACACACATACACACACACACACATACACACACACACAAACACGGACATTTGCTCAGTTCGTCGAGCTGAATCGATTGGTATATGACATTCGGCCCTCCGGGCTTCCGAAAATTTTTCTAAAGTTTGAGCGAATTTTATACCTATTTTTTATATTTATAAAAAAAGGTAAAAATGCTATAAAATCAAATACT
The DNA here is from genome assembly GCF_030247185.1 of Malaya genurostris. Lineage (NCBI taxonomy): Eukaryota > Metazoa > Arthropoda > Insecta > Diptera > Culicidae > Malaya > Malaya genurostris. The sequence goes on along the minus strand of NC_080572.1, from coordinate 56,063,254 downwards.
ATTGAGCAGTGGCAGCTTTTTCCTACCTATATAGAGCTCTAATCTCAAAACATCGTCAGTGCGCCACATATTTTTTATGGAAGGATGAAAAGAAAGTTTATAATACACTATCTTTGAGAGGATATGGAGAGATTATTTCTTATTCAAAAATTTTTATACTTTAAACTGTAATCCTTCACTTATCTGAGAATTCAAAAAAATAACACAGTGCAGGAAATGAATAAATTCATTTTTTGGATTTCTGCCACCTTGGCATCACTGGGCGATGGTTTGACCGATTTCCACAAACTTAGATTCAAATGAAAGGTCACATACGGAATTCCTGAATTTCATCTGGATCTGACTTCCGGTTCAGAATTTATAGGGTAAAGTGTGTTAAATATTGTACACCGTCACTTAAACTGGCGAAAAAAAAAACCGTGAACAAATTTCTAAACTGGACTCAAAACCGATATTCTCATCTTAGGGTCAAATGAACGGTCTTCCAAAAATTACTGCATGTTTTCGGATACAACAAAAATTTAAACCGTAGTTTAGAATACGATGGCAAAATCGTATAAAGTCTTCAAAATTTAAAGAAAAACTAGTAGAGTTTGTACGTCGTGTTAGTTGGTGGCCGTACGAACCAAATTCAATTATACCGGTTCTCGGGTTTCGGTTCGGGAATTGCATATAACAGAGAACCCACTTCGTTTTCTTAAGGATGAGCTACGCGAGCAAATCACTGTTTCATTCTGTAAGTTATTCTAGTTAATGCACAAACAATTCTTTGGTTTCTTTCAAAAATCGATGAAAATTTTTGAATAGAATACCACAATATTATCTATGAGAAAGGCATCATTACACCACTAGGTGGATTGAAACAGGTTTCTATACACACTAAAAAAAACTGTGATTTTACATCTTATTAGATGCACATAAATGGAGCGTCGCAGTTCACACAAATTTACGTCGAAGAGCATTTAATATTGTGTCTAAGACTCCATGACATGAAATTCATTAAAATAAAAAAAAAAACTAATAGCAACCGCCCGTGACTTGAACCGAGAATCATTGGATCGCAAGTACGTTTGTTAATCGACTTAGCAACAGAACCATGCATCTGCTTGGCTGGTAAAAGGTGCATTTAAATTCATACAGTCGCACCTGCTAGCAGAACGCAAGTTACAGTCGAAACCAGTAAAATTCAAGCTCATCTAACATTAAGTCATTACAAATAACATCTTTCGTCATTTGACAAATTAGGTCTTTATGAATTACATCGTATGAGGGATTAAGTCACCTTAAGTTTTATTTTTTTATTTTTTATTTCAACGAATTTCATGTCATGGAGTTTTAGACACAATATTAAATGTTTTTCGATGTGAATTTGCGAGAATTGCGACGCTCCATTTATGTGCATCTAATAAGATGTAAAATCACAGGGATTTTTTTAGGTGTGTAGAAAAAAAATGCATCGATGTCTAACTCTGCGATATTTTTAAACTGTAATATTTCTATTTATAAATGACTTACGTCAGATACAGTTCAAATTCTCATTCGATCGATTTTAAACCAACCGAATCCCGCGATATCAAGGACAAATATTTTATAGGAACATTCTAAAAAAATGTTAATTACAGCTAATTTATATTAGGCATCTTATTCGAAATAGTCGAGATGCATTGATAAATTTCTAAAAAAAAATATGTTAGTTGTTAAACTTATAGTTTTTGTTTCTCAATCTCTAGTCAACTGGTAACTGAGACAAAAATATGCAATTATTTTAATTTGAGGTCCTCAACTGAAGTGCAATGGTAATGATAAAATAATACAATATTTAGCTAATTGGAATTTTGATTTTTCTGTTTCCGCATTTAATTATGCTCTGAAACTACACTCATCCTAACAGTTGCCAAGACAAATTTAAAACTTGTTTTGCCCTAATCTCCTATCTAAAATCTGACTATCACAGTAGATACCTGAACAGTTCAATGAAGACAACCAAGACGTCTGAGTCAAGAAAAATTCAAACATGGCCATCCGAAGGATCCGAGACCTACTCAGATTATATAATTCGTCTTTCTCCCGGATAGATTCTTAATTGCTCATAAAAACACTAAAGAAAAAATTAAAACAGAAAATTTAGTTAGAAAATATGTGTGCAAGATCAATCAAATTACGCATCTCGTTCTACTGGGACAACCTAGACGGCTTTGTTTCGGAAAACTAAAAAACTAAAATTAAAAATTTTGGTTGGAAAAAGAAATGTGTGAAATAAAGAAAACTTCAAACAACTAAGCGAAACACTTAGGGACACGATAACACTACCATAGGTAGAAGTGAAGAGCCGCCGCAAGTGTCAGTAATGTGCGGTAGTGGACAAAGGCTCTAACGATCTACTGGTGATACAAGTTGTCCAGTAAGCTACCTGGGTACACATATTACGAATAACCAAAAGATAAAAGCATGATAGATCTTCGGTTTGTTTGAAAGCTACTATTGGTTAATTTATCTAGTTCGCAGATCAACTAGCTGTCACCTTCAGTTCCGAAGATACAAGAGCAAAAGTGACATGAATGACAAACCGCTTTCGATATTCTCGGATAAAGTTAGGATTACTGAACAGATATCATGAGGTCATTGATAAAATTCGACAGGATTGTGACAAACATTTCCGATTTAGAAGATGTTATCTTGTGTGGTTGGTAAACGACTGGACAATGCGCAATTCAGGCCCCAATGGGGTTCTTAGCCTCTTGTCCAGTAACTCCTATCCCTACCTCCCCGCGGTGCCGGCTGGGGTACGAGTAACCATAGGAAAAATCGGGTAACCAATCCCGGTGGGACCTTGGTCGTATGCTGACAGGGAAGGGGGGGCTTGCCTTCTCTTTACAGAGAGCGAGCCTACCCGAGCGTCTGTTCCCCATGTTGGGGCAGCTCGGAACAGCGTCTGTTCTCCATGTTAGGAGCGGCTGATTACCGTCCTTGTGTCAGTGTGGGACTCTAAACAGTGCTGACACGATGGCCCTCCGACGAGACAGGAGGTTGGTGCAAGCCTAACAAGCCGCCCGGAAAACACTTGTTACGAATAATCAGGATATAAATACGACTCGGAATAATCGGCAAAGACCTACGCGACGAAATAAGGACTACGATGGGAGCTTGGCACATGGAACTGCAAATCGCTTGGCTTCCCAGGATACGACCGAATGCTGCATGATGAGCTTCAAATCCGCGGCTTCGATGTCGTAGCACTGCAGGAACTTTGTTGGACGGGACAGAAGGTGTGGAAAAGTGGGCATCGAGCGGCTACCTTCTACCAGAGCTGCGGCACAACCAACGTTCTAGTGACGGGATTTGTAGTGTTGGGCAAGATGCGCCAGCACGTGATTGGGTGGCAGCCAATCAGTGATAAAATGTGCGTATTGAAGATCAAGGGCCGTTTCTTCAATTACAGCATCATCAACGTGCACTGCCCACATGAGACGAGACCCGATGACGAGAAGAAAGCATTCTACGCGCAGCTGGAACAAACCTACGACAGCTGCCCACGGCGGGATGTAAAACTTGTCATCGGCGACATGAATGCTCAGGTAGGCCGGGAGGCAATGTACAGACTCGTGATCGGGCTGGAGAGCCTGCACGAGGTAACAAACGACAACGGTCAACGATGTGTAAACTTTGTAGCCTCCCGAGGAATGGTAGTTCGAAGCACTTTCTTCCCCCGCAGAGATATCCACAAAGCCACCTGGAGATCACCTGATCAACATACGGAATATCAAATCGATCACGTTCTCATCGACGGGCGATTCTTCTCCGACGTCATCAATGTCCGCACCTACCGCAGTGTCAATATTGATTCTGACCACTACCTTGTCGCGGTTTGTATGCGCTCAAAACTATCGACGGTGCACAATACTCGTCGCACAAGAACGCCGGGACTAAATCTCGAGCAGCCAGGTAACATTCGTACTGCAGAGGAATACGCGCAACAACTAGAGCTAGTGCTACCAACGGAAGAGCAGCTTGGCGCGGTGATCCTTGAAGACGGCTGGAGGAACATAAGGTCCGCCGTGAGTAGCACTACTGCAACCGTTCTAGGTACGAGGTTATCGAATCGAGGAAATGACTGGTTTGACGGCGAATGTCAGAAGTTGGTCGAAGAGAAGAATGCAGCAAGGGCGAGGATGCTGCAACACCGCACTAGAGCGAACGAGGAACGATACAGACAGGCACGGAACAGACAGAACACGGTTTTCCGGAGGAAAAAGCGCCATCAGGAAGGCCAAGATCGCAAAGCGATGGAACAGCTGTACCGCGCAAATGATACACGGAAATTCTAAGAGAAGGTGAACCGCTCACGTAGAGGCTACACTCCACAGGCCGAAATAGGCAGAGATACCAGTGGTAACCTTCTCACGAACGAACGTGAGGTGATCGACAGGTGGAAGCAGTACTATGACGAGCATCTGAATGGCGAAGCACAAGATACAGAGAACGGTACAGGAATCAATCTGGGTGCACGCTCAGCCGACGACAGATTCCCAGCACCTGATCTGACGGAGATAAGTGAGGAGATCGGCAAGCTGAGGAACAACAAAGCCGCGGGCAATGACCAGTTACCAGGCGAGCTGCTCAAACATGGAGTAGAGGCACTGGCTAGAGCGCTGCACTGGATGATTTCTAAGATTCGGGAGGAGGAGATTCTACCGCAGGAATGGATGGATGGAGTGGTATGTTCCGTCTACAAAAAGGGCGGTAAGCTAGATTGTTGCAATTACCGCGCAATCACATTGCTCAACGCCGCCTACAAGGTACCCTCCCAAATCCTTTGCCGTCGTCTATCACCAATAGCTAAGGAATTCGTAGGGCCGTACCAAGCGGGATTTACTGGAGCCCGCGCCACTACGGATCACATATTCGCGATAAGACAAGTACTCCAGAAGTGTCGTGTGTACAACGTACCCACGCATCACCTATTCATTGACTTCAAAGCGGCATACGAAACAATCGATCGAGAACAGATACGGCAGATAATGCACGAATACGGTTTTCCGGATAAACTGACGCGATTGGTCAAAGCAACGATGGATAGAGTGATGTGCTACGCCCGAGTATCTGGGACGCTCTCGAGTCCCTTCGAATCTCGGAGAGGGCTACGTCAAGGTGATGGACTTTCTTGTATCTTGTTCAATATTGCCCTGGAAGGTGTGATTCGAAGAGCGAGGATCGACACGAGTGGCATGATCTTCCGAAAGTCCGTACAACTTTTTGGCTTCTCTGACGATATTGATATTGTGACACGTAACCTTGAGAAGATGATGGAAACCTACATCGGACTGAAAACTGAAGCTAGGCGTGTCGGACTGGCCATAAATGCGTCGAAAACAAAATACATGAGAGGAAGAGGCTCTAGAGAAGAAACACTACGCCTCCCACCACGAATATTGATAGACGGTGACGATATCGAGGTGATTGACGAGTTCGTGTATTTGGGCTCACTGGTGACCACCGATAACGACACCAGCAGAGAAATTCATAGACGTATTTTGGCAGGGAATCGTGCGTACTTTGGACTCAGAAAAACCCTCCGATCGAGAAAAGTACGCAACCGTACGAAATTGACGATCTACAAAACGCTCATTAGACTGGTTGTTCTCTATGGCCACGAGACCTGGACTATGCCTGCAGAGGACCAACGCGCCCTCAGTGTTTTCGAAAGAAAGGTACTGAGGACCATCTATTGCGGAGTGCAGATGGAAGACGGAACGTGGTGACGGCGTATGAATCACGAATTGCAACAGCGGCTAGGAGAACCACCTATCGTACGGACAGCTAAAATCGGACGTCTACGATGGGCTGGGCATGTCTTAAGGATGTCGGACGACAGCGCAGTGAAAATGGTTCTTGAATCTAATCCGACTGGTACAAGAAGAAGAGGAGCTGGATCGATCAAGTGGAGGGTGATCTCAGAAGCATCCGTGCCTTGAGTGGCTGGCGACGAGCAGCCATGGACCGAGTTTTGTGGAGACGTATGCTTGATACAGCAAAGGACACCCCAGCCCTATAGCTGTTAGGAAAGGTAAGGTAAGTAAGGTAAGGTATCTTCTAGATGAAGTAACCAACAGATATCAATTTCATTGAAGGAATTCAGGCAAAGTGTAATAAATATATTAAATGTTTATATCCTCTTATAATCAGAAATTCTAAACTCTGTCTTAAAAACATATTATTAATAGATTAAGATCTTAGACTCTTTCGAAAGCTTCATTAAATTATTTGATAGGTTCACAATACTCATAGCGAAAACTTTTCGTTTCGAAGATATAATACTATGAATGACATACCCGAAAAATCACCCCCGTCACTAATTTTGCTAGTAGATGGCTGAACCGATTTCGTCCATCTAACATTCAAATAAAAGATCATAAGGTCACATAAAAACTGCTTGTTTTTTAATCAGATTCGACTTCCGGTTCAGGTTCATCGGGTTTATCGGCTTCACACCATAAATAATGCACGGAAAGACCGATATCAGCATTTTGGCGAAAAAATTAGTAGATTTTCTGATTTTAGTTAGTTATTTTTTGAGACAACTAAAAAAATCTTACTCTTGCTAATTTAGAATTTTTAATTCTATTTTCCTTGATAATAATAAAATATTTATTGAAATGGCTATTTTTTTAGTTGAATTCACCAATTGTCATTTCTTAGCTAAGGCACACTTCATATCCATTCAACTAATTTTTTAGTTGAATTAGAGAAATAAAACGTTGTTTTCAACCAACATAAATGGATGAATTTGTTTCTGCAATTTGCAGCTATATGGCGCTGCAAATTGCCGAAATAACGCTAACACCGTAATGACTACTAGCCACTAGATGGCACACTACTACCGAAAAAAATTCAGTCGCGGTTGTCTTTTCTATATTGGCAGGTGCATACGATGTTGTATTGGAGAAAAAGACATAAGCGAAACATAAACTTCTTTTTGAACATTTTTCTTCTAAATCGCTGTTTTCTTCATTCGACTTCGCGAAATCGACTCTCTCACTAAAAACTTTGAGCACTCGGAAAATAAAAACCGAATACAAGTAGTACATCGATGGGCGTGGCTCGGAAGGTTGGAAGATACAAAAAACATCATTTGACATGTACAATTAGAGTGCAACATTCGAAACTCAATTCACTGTTCCGCGTAAAAACATTATTACGCACAATCGCTTCAAATGCGCACAAATTCTGAATAAATACACTTTCCACTAGCAGTTTACGTCATTTTTACATACCGGTTTAGAAATTTATATATGGATATATCGTAACACATGCGTAAAACATCTAAACAATTTGCAAGCAGTTTCAACAAGACTGTCCCTTTTAGCTTTTTAATGGATTGTTTTGTTTTGACACTTCTCATGAATTTTGTGGCTAATAAACTGGTGATAGATAAATAGAAACAAATTTTCTGATTTTAAAAACAAAATTAGTTGTCAATGAGAATTTCGTGTTGGATTGAAATATTGCTGGTGTGTGTCCAGAATATTCGCCAACTAAACACATTCTCTAAAAATAAGAGTTTTTTTCAGCAAATAAATTCTCAATTTTAACTAATTTTATAGTTATTTTGGAAATTTTGTTGTTAAAATCAACTAATTCAAAAACAGTAATACGAATTAGGCGCAGAGCTAATTTCGGTCGTTCCGTGTGACAAAAACTTCAAACTAATTCAACGATTCCCATTCCTTAGGTTTGATGTTGTTCAACTAAATTTCAATCTACGCTTTGCGGTTCTTACCTTGGAACGACAATTGACTTTGTTGCCGTCTTCTAAATATCGAATCTTTGGTATGGAGAAGGATTTTTGCCCAGGCAACATTCGCAGTGAAAGGAGATTTTGACTGTTGTGCTTTATTTGGACATCTAAATTAGTATTCCTCAGAGAGAACACTCCTGTTCCTAAAAAACTTATAACACAATATATGAACAACACTAGCAACTTAGATCTGTTTTCAGTTCAACTAGTTCGCCGAGCATTTTCTTTTCTATTTGTCATCCAACGTTTGTTTAAAATAACAAATAAACAAATAAGCAAATTTTACATCATCGGGAGGATGTCGTATTATCAAATGATCTTCTGTCTACACTTCCTGTTTCGTCAGATGGACCCGAAAATCAATCAATCTTTTTTCTTGTCACTCAAGTGCCTTAGAGAAACTCTTTGCTAGTTTTCCATTGGTATAATCAAAGGAGCTTTTTGACAAAACCTAACCGAAGATTTATAGCTTTATCGACATACATAATGATTTCACACATATCCTTACATATAACAGGCTACTGGAAAAAGTTACATAAGAAAAAATTTTCACCGACGTACTCGAAGTGTTTTAATCCGTTTATGCTAATGGAAACAAGCAGACACTCTTTTGCGCTTTCAAGACGGTTCCAAAACTGATGTCATAAGACTGATTCGAGCAAATTCATCGAAACATGCGAAGTAAGGAAACAAGTTTATTATATATTTTTTATCACTTTCACCAGAACCGGAGTAGAACGATAAATGAGGATGAGGATTTTCAGGACCAAATCTTTCCGTAAACTTTTATCACTGCCTTTGCCTGCAGCGTCGAATATGGTCCATGTATGAAGCGCTATTCATCTGCGATAAGATTGATTGCCTCGACGAAATTGAGGCAAGGCTAGTATGTTCGGATACGGAAGCTGGCTCGCGGCATTTGAAGGGCTTCGCCAAGTCGGATTGTCTTCCCCTCTTGCGTTCGGTGTGACGTTGTCGAGAGCCTTCACGGTGTTCATGAATAATTTTATGAAAAATTCATATGCAATTTTGATGTCTTGGCAGCATCGGTCCCGGAGGCAGCCGTTAAAGCAAAGCTAAGATTTGTTGCCGTGATTGGAGTTAATGATTGATGAATTTCAACTGCATGGATTTGAACCGGAGCAAATCTCCGTGTTCGGTCCTTGGATTGATCACTTGATAGCGTACGGATCAGATTTTCAGTCAATTAACATTTTATGCAAACACAATAACCAACTTGTCGTTCTAGTTCCCAAGACAATTCGCTGGAACATTCACCACACTGATTCATTACTACCGCCGCTGACAAATGGGCGCCCTCGCAGACGCATTTTTCCACGATTACCCTAACGACATTTGATTATAGCCGTAAAGGCCAATTCAAAGGACAAACGCTAATGGAAAATATTTATTATAATTTTCCCTCGAATGCGTTCGACTCGCCATCGCCGGGGAGCATGCAGTGAAGCAAAAGCGCAGAAAACGATTCACATTAAAGAGAAATTAATTTAACGATAATTTCATTTTATTGCATTTTTTTTCTCTTGTTTCTCTATTTTGCTCGGTTGTTTTTGGTCGTGAACAAAGTTTCGGTTCCCCGGTGGTTGCTGGCAAACCGGTTGTTTTTCAGCAGAACTTGATGACCAAATGTTGAAATGGCGATGAACAGAACCCGATTGGCATTCAGATTGGACACGTAGAAAATCGTGACAGTATAAATTAATCAAGAAGCAATAAATGGCCGCCGCCGACTGGGACATAGTGAGCGGCATGATTATGTAGTATCGCTGTTGAATGGCAAATGGTAAACATGCAAAAATCCCACAAGTGATCAGATTCAGATCGATTGGCATCGTTTGACACGGGTACATTTTCCGTTTTCCAATTATAGGTGGCATGGCGTAAAAAATTTCCAGCGGCAACAGACCAAAACAAAGCCAGAAAACTTGATACATTTTAGCAAGTGATTAACAGTGAAGACAAAACCATTCATCTGAACCGATCTGATTAGATCCGAACCATCCTTTGGTTCCATTGAAGTAACTATCGAGCAGTCGTTCCAGCTGATTAAACCAATTTCACAACCTGTTACACAATTACCGGTCCTAATTACACGCCCTGCTCCAGCCTTTCGACTAACCTAGCCTAGTCCGAACGGCAGAAAATGACCTTCAATTAAAGTCGCATTGACGCAATTTATTCATTTCGATCCGGGTCCAGTAGCGAGATTCTTCACACTCCCATTTATACATCCGTTGCGCTGCTGCCGAAGCATCTAACTTTGGCGTAGTGTTTTTATGAGAACCGCTGCCCGTCGTTTAATTTTTTTTTTGGTTATTTCGTATTCCACCGACATCAGCCCACCAAGGAACCACTTCATTTCGTTTCTGCTCCGCTGATTGGAACGTTTCTATTTTACTCTCCGACCGACAGACGACGGCGATGGCAGTCACGAATCGAGTGGTCATCATCGTGGCCATCGCCTTCTGGTTCCTAAATTGGTACCGTAACTATCAAGAGGCGCACATTAACCACTCCGGACAAAATGTCTAATTTGTTTCCTCGAAATGGGTAGCGAACCCAGGAAGCTTGATTAGCTTTGTTCGAGTTGAACGCAAACGCCCAAGGGTGTAGTCGTTGACGGATCTAAAGCCTAATTATTTGGTAGTGACGTGCAAATAGAGCAAACGTTAGAATCTATTTTTGTCGGTATAAGACAGTGGTTCCCCAATTTTTTTGGTCGAATGCCGAGTCGAATCATTCTATTGCCTACCAAGTTGAAAAATTTGAAACTTGGGAACGATGGATTAGCATTTAGCTTTTTTGCAGTTCACTTGAGCATCAAATGTGAAATAGAGATAGAGTTCCTAAAACTAGAGTAACGACAGCTGTTCGTTTGCAAGATACATTTTTGACAGCATCGTTCCGAGCAAGCAAAGGACCAGTTAAATACAATGAAAAACTGACAAAACTGCCAACAATGTGGATTAAATGTTTAGATTTTTGAGATGTCGTTACTCTAGTTTTAGACACTTTAATTCGAACCATACTGGCCGCGCACAGTCAAGTTCTGCTGATATGTGTTTCATCCCATCCAGAGTAGTTCAATTGACAAACGATTCACCCCGGATCGGAGAAGTTTGCAAATTATGAACTGTATTTGTCTGTCTGTACCCGGATTGGCGATTCAATGCATACGGCGCTGGTCTTACAAGCCAGTTGTCATATGTTCGAGCCCCGACTTGGAAGGATTCAAAGTACAGGTAGGATCGTAGTGTGAAAATAGCCGATAGATTTGCAGGGAATTACTCCGCATGTCAGGTCTATTGTGGTCACGTCTTACCTCCTCAGCAGTTTGTGATTGTAAGAGATCGATGTCAGTTACTGCTTGCTCTCGTTCGTGGTCAAGGATTGCTGCGTCGAATGTTGGTGGATTTTCGTTCTGACACAGATGTAGCTGTCAAATATGAAACATTTCGTATCCATATCCGACACGTAGTACTAGCCATGCAATCAGTCCCGTACCCAGAATTTTGTTTCGGGAGGGGCCCATAAATAAGTAATAACGCATCTAACTGATGTAATGATTTTTTATGTATCTAGTTCTAGGTGTGCCTTTAGTATCTTTAGTAAATTTTTTCTATCATATAATCCCATAGTTCGGATTCGACTTCTGGCTTTGGAAAAACTGAGTGAAGAATATTAAAAAATTCACACCCTTGAAGTGTTCTTATAAGTGACTATTCAGTAAGCTCTTCTAGTTTACAAAATTTTGTTTATTATTTATCCAACAAATAATCGAGATGATTTTAACAAATTTATATTCAAATCAAGTGCCGTATAATCCCTACATTTTTTTTTCATTTATACGTTTATTTCTTAAGGCAATTTACTTATAATCCCTACATGATCCTATTTAATTTCATCGAGTCAACTTTCGAGTCTGGATCAGCGATGCCAGACCTGCAGATTTGTTTGTAAGACAATTGCAGACTTTTTTGCATACTTTTGAAAATCACATTTTTCATAGACGTTCGTAAAAACTTACAGACTTTTGAAATTGCGCGGTCATTTTATTTTAGCTAAACCAATTCCGTGCATCATGTTTTATAGAAAAAAGTCCACAGACTTTTTTTTCGAGTTTACAGACTTTGTCAATCCTTTATAAATATGTTTGAAATTTTTACCTAGCATCTATGGTTTTGATATACAGGGTAATGAGTATTAAAAATTTAAATTCGTTATTGGGAGTGGCGATGCAACAACAGAAAAATCTTCTTGGTAGCGGCCAAAAACTCCAAAACGGAATTCACGTAAATATCACAGAGATGACTAGGACGATTTACACAAATGTAAAAATGGATTCAAATAAAAGATTTTATGGTTTCATAGACTTCTATGCTGTTTCAACTGAATCCGGTTTCGGAACAGGTTCCGGAACTAGTAGTCGCAATATGCTCTTGTGTACCGGTACATTGTCTCGCAAAACTGATTTTTCCGATTTTCTATCGTTCCAATAATGCACATTTACAATTGCGGTCGATGGTGTTTTTCTTTTTGCGAGGTAGTCCACGAAAATTATACTCTGACAAACTCAAAGAACCGACTTCATAACTATTCCATCCAATTTCAGTCCGACACCAATTTACATCAGCATAGGCGAATATGATTCCGAAGTGTGCTCGCGTTTCTCTTTTCAATCCTGAGTAAGCAAGTGCGGCATCCAGCGGCAGGACAACTTTTTCATTCGCGGAATCTTGCTAAAACTATGATATTTTTGCTCAGTACTAATCCTTATGGTACTGCTGGTCATCCAGTACCATTTCCTTTAATTTTGAAATTGATTTTTGTAATCGCAATGGAAGGCCTGCAACTGTGGGCTTCACTCGAAACCACTATTTCACGATGTAGTCTGCAGGAGCACCAGCTCCGTAATATTTATTCAACTTGTGCCTCCCAAAAAAATTGTTTAAGAATCACAACCTTTTTGTCTTTCTCATATAGAAAGGGTATCTAATCACTGAAAACCGACATTTGAGCCGAGGCCCAAAGGGCTGAATTTCACATACAAATCGAATAAGTTCGTCGAGATAAACCAAACTTAAATTTGTTGAAAAGTCTTGTAGTCAGGTAAGACACTTCAGAGTTTTATCTGGCTCCGACTTCCGACTCCGGAATTACAGGGTTTTTAGTGTTCCAAAATGAAAATATGTGCACAAACTTTTCTCGGAGATGGCGGAACCGATGTTCACAAACTTAATATCAAACGAAAGAGCTTAAGATCCGATAGGAAAATCCTGAATTTCATTTAGATTCGGGCCTGATGTTACAGGGTGATAAGCACAAAAAATTCGATTGCTAAAAGAAACGAGTTTTTTAAAACTGGTTGGAAGCAACTTCTAACTAGTAGATTCTGTTAGTTGAATGCCATAAAACTCATTTCTGTTCCCAATTTCGGAAATAGTGATTGAAAATCGCAAACTGGAAAATACTTTGCTTCGAATTTTCGAAGACTGTTCGTCCGGTTTTCACCCATTCAAGTGAAAGATTTCATCATACCAGAGATTGCCATGAAAATTTGTATGGATCCGACTTCCGGTTTTGGAATTATAAAACTTTTCCAATATGTAGAACTTATTAGTTGATGGCCAAGCTAAGGGGTTTTTACTATACCGATTCTCAGATTACGGTTCCCGGAAGTAGTGGTCAAATGAATGTATAAATAGTATGTATCAATCCAACCGATGAAAGTGTCCGATTTCGGGAGGGTCCAGGGCACCTTGGGCCGCCTGTCTGGGTACGTGCCTGCATGCAATGATTCTGTACGCTAAGAATCGACTGCGAAGTCTGTTGAAACAAAAAGGCCAAATTCCACAAAAGGAATGTAATACCAAGACTTTGCTTGGTTTTAAAAATTTATGCCGCCTGGTTTCGTATTTCGATATATTTATTTTACCAGTCATTTATTTAGTCCTCTTCAGGCCAAAACTGTAATAGTTTTTCCAAAAATTTGACATAGGCCTGAGACAAAAATAGCTGACATTTTCATACACCACAGAAAAAATAGTAAAATGTAAAACTTAATTGGAACGCATTGATTTGTTAATGGATAGCACTTTTTTTTGTTTCAATTATAGAGGTTTTAACACCTTAAGGTCATTCGCCTCTTTGGACCAGAAAATTTTTCTGGCCCTATGTGCGGGGTTGGGAATCGATCCCAGGTGGGCTGCGTTATAGGCATCGACTATCCCATCACGCTATACCCGTCCCCCAATGGATAGCACTTGTTTCGTTTTAAACTACCGCTTAATTTTGCTTAGGGGTTTTTCTAAAAACAAGAAACTGTTACTTAAGTTTATATACAATATTATACTCCAAATATGTGCATGAAAAATTCACAAAAAAATTATCTGAGAACCTTTTAGTTTCGCAACTAATTGTACATCATATGAAAAATAGTTAATCGACAATAATTTGGATTTGTAAATTTCCGCACTTGCAAATTCCTGGCTCCAAGCGTAGACACGGAAGTTGTGTAAACTTCTGACATCTCATATTGCGTTCAAACTTCAAAAGTTTATATGTGAGACCTAAAAGTTTTTTGCTTAATTGAATTGATCGCGTTGTAACTACAAGCTTATTTACAGTTCGTGTTTGCATCTCATCAGACACAGCCGAAAATTGCTTCCGGTAGAGACAACAGAAACAAAAAGACAATACAGTGTATTGAACAATAGAGTATACGAAATGGGTAAATACGATTTACAAAAGCCTGACACTTGGCCTACAAGACCCAGTTCAATTTGTGTTGATTTCAAACGCTGCAAAGTTAGACCAGCAGTAAACGAAATTGAAATCTTACTAAAAGAACGAATGCACCTAGCCGATAATGATATAAGTGAGATTCAATTCAACAATGCGTCCAACTCTGTGTACATTATGTTTAAACGTGAACATTGCATTCGCTTCGGTTAACAACGACACAGTGTCAAGTATGACAGTGTTAAATACAAAATCCCAGTGTACATGGTGAACGATGCCATAGAAGAACATGTACATGACCTTCCCCCGCAGGCCAGTCGAGAAAATATACCACAGTCCGGAGATATTCTTTCCATCGGAAGGGAAGTATGGCGAAGTTTTTTCCTCGGTATCCGGCAATTTCATCTTACATCATTTGTGGGCAAGGCGGAAGATATCCGTGTAAAACGCTGATTACCTATAAGAATCAGTTGATTACATGTCAGTTTTGTGAACAACATACACACTACAGTAAACATTGCACTGAAACTGCGAAAAGGACATCTTCAACCAGAGACAAGGACAACCGATCAGCAACGGTAACTAGTGAACCCAGTGCTTCTGCTCCAAAAACGCTTTTAGCATCAAACCAGTAAGCAATCGCAATCAATGTCAAAAAAAAACGTATCTACTAGTAATGAGCATAAGACTGCGAACAACAGCGAAAAGAAAATGGACACCACTTACTAAGTGTCCCTCAATCATAGTTGGAAGAAAATCAAAACTCCTCTCCCTCTAGAAAAAAGGGTTACATTGAGATCCAATATAAAGGATAAGTTTATTAAAAAATCGGCTCAATCGGCCACGTAAAGCTTGTACGCTCTTGTAGGCCTGAATAACAATATCTATTAAATGAAAAAAGTTTTTTTACGTAGAGTACGTTATCTGGCCTTCGACCTCTACAAGCATCATGCCTACTGTTTAATTTAGAAATGCGTCAAAATTTGGCTCGTGCATCTCGACAATCCTAGCTACTCGCACGTAAGTAGTGCAAAAATTGATGAATCTGAACAAAATTGCTGTTACTAATGTGATAAAAGTATTCGGAAAACGTGTCGTGCCGCTACCAAGCAGGGAATGTCGATTACAACCGTGCATCGAATTACAAAACTAGTAGAACTACCGACTTACAATAGCAAATCAAACCGGTCGGTCGCGCAAGCAGCCGATGAGGTTCAAGTACAGGGTACAGGATTATGAAACCTCTATATGTACTTTCAGAACAAAAATACTGTACGGCTACTGGAAAAGTGAATTTCAAATACGTCGAGCTGTCGAAGTTCTCACAAAATCTCGTGTGGCGAGGCATCTGTTCTAATGGCTTGAAGAACAACATTTAAATCACGACCGGAATCAACAAACCAAAAAACCGTTTGTTTTCCTGATCCGTTCGGGTTAGGCCGGATTTGTCATCTCGGCATTATGGAATGGTATTCAACAAACAACGTACTGCTCAAAGATGCCAGAGCTGTTGTCAGCAAGACGCAGTGCAAGGCAAAAAGACAAGATGCAGTTTCCTGGTGAGGAAACCTGCTATGGAGGTAGTACATAACTTGATGGAAGAAGTCAAACGAAATGCCCGGATATTCGCATGTGCTAAATAGAAAGCTCGGGTGAATATCATATTCTTGTTGGATTATTGTTTGAATGTAGCTCCATTTTCCTAATACTCAAATCAATTTTTTAAATTTTCTATCTTTAACGAATTTCACAAGAATTTAATGATTCACTGTTCACAGCATGCTCGCATCAATGATTACTTGACAAATACTCTAAATATCTAGTAGACTTGTAATGAATATATTTGCTCGAACCATTTCTCAATTATTATTAATGAAGAAACCCATTATATGTCCACCTGTTGACATTTTACTGCGCACTAATAATAAGCTAGCGCCCACTGGTGGCTGTAGTTTGGGAACCATCTGTTATAGGATCTAGATTTGAATTTTTGTCAAACTCTAAAGAAGATTAATTTGTTCCTCCAAGACCTTTGAGGCAGAGACATAATCACAAAATTGACGAAAGACTACATTCCAGCTAAATAAAAATTCTGTCTCTCAATATTACTCAAGTTCCAGCAGATAATAAAGCTATGTACATTTAGAACCCGGAATAATAAAATTAATACATCAAAAATAATAAGGTTAATACATCAAAACAAAGGCTCTGTTTTTTAAGAAAAAAATATCAATACAAATTTAAGGAAAATTCGCATTTTTTTATTCCTCCCTTCAAACGCTGCACACTTTCGGAGTTAACTTTCTTGGCACATTTGTTCCACATTTTAGTTATCTGAGTCGCGTCCCTAGCCGTTTTTCCACTTTTCTTAAGCTTCTGCTTCATTATTGCCCAACGACTCTCGATGGGCCGGAACTGCGGGCAGTTGAGTGGATATATGTTTATATCGATGAAATTTACACTATTACCGTGGTACCACTAGATGACTTCCCGGCTATAGTTACAACTCGCCAAATCTGCTCAAAACTTCACGGGACCTTTATGGGCTTCAATGAAAGGTAATACGCGATTTTTGAGGCATTCTTCCTTGCACAGCTTCGAATCCATCGTTTTATTCGTTACGAACACTTTGGTCTTTGCTCCGCCGCTGCATATCCCTTACCAAATCATCAGTTTTTGGCAAATTTGTGCACAAAAGCAAACTTAAACTTCGCAGGAACATCTTCTCGTGCCCGGAAGCTGCCGAAATCCTTTTTGATGTAGGTTTTTTATCGTCGATGAGCAGGCATCCTTGGTACTTCGTTAAATTCTGCTAGTACAATTTCCTGGGCATGAGTTTTGGTGACGAAATGTGGCTTCAACGTTCTGTTCGTTTGCTTGGTGGCTCGATTTTGTGCGATTTCATTATCTGATAGTTCCGGGATTGCTATGACGGTTCTCAACACGTTCTGGTTCAGCTTGCGGTCATATGTCCCACTACGACGCTCACATTTAGGCACTCGATCCACGTTCTTTCGCTCCCTGAAACGTTTGAGCACATCATACACGGTTGATTTGTCGATTTTCAACTTTTTAACGATTTTCATTACAGACCACGTTTGATTATTACAGTGGGTGTGCAGAATTTTTTCTCTTCTCTTGACTTCCATCTGGAATAACTTTTGACTCACTGCACAAAACACCATGAAATTGCAGGGCGTCAAGTTTCGATACAATACCTATATTCCAAGTGAGTAAGATTTTGTCTTACTCAAGATTGAAACCAACAGGCAATCCATTCGAACACGATTGCATTTCTTTTGCCCGGTAGAATATCCAGTTTCTGAAATATTGCGATTTGGGTTGATGACTTTTTACGGAAACTAATGCACACTTTTCCAAACCACAAGTTAGAAATTGTAGCTGAAGGTTGAAGTTGTACAACGGTATAAAGAACTTGAGTAAAAACCTAGTTTTAATGGATGCTTTTTTATATTTCTCAAAAGTGTCCGACTTAGCCCCGGTCTCCCCCACCCATATTTGTTAGGTTCTACCATTAGCAAATAGTTCAAACTAAAGTAAATTGTAAAATTTGTTCATACATTTGCAAAATAAAGCTTGCTTCAGATAGAATTGGAACAAAGACAATTGCCTGTATTTCAGGTATTTATTATTGAATTCAAAACTTTTTTTATACAATTGCAGCGTTTTCTTCATACTTTTAAGAAAATATACGGATAGAATTATTCGTTACGGTTTCGATGGAATTCTCGATTTTTTCCTGTAACCCGGCTCATTAGGCGGCGAACACCTTCTTTGTCCATCGTTTTAACTATCTTATTCCACCAGGTCGTCATCTGATCGATGTCTTTGACAACCTTTCCCTTTGCCTTGAGTCTCCTCTTCATGATTGTCCAGTATCTCTAAATAGGGCGGAACTGGGGGGGAGTTGGATGGGTTTTTTTTTTATTATAGAGGTTTTAACGTTGTGGTCATTCACCTCTTCGGGCTAGAAAAGTTTTCTGACCCCATGTACGGGGTTGGGAATCGAACCCAGATGGGCAGCGTGAAAGGCATCGACTTACCCATCACGCTATACCCGTTCCCCCTTGGATGGGTTAAGGTTTTTCGGAACAAACTGGACCCCTTTCTCTGCATACCATTCTTGAACGACTTTGCTGTAATGGCAGCATGCCAAATCTGGCCAACACATTACGGGTTGGTCGTGGGATCGAATGAACGACAAAATTCGTTTTTGGAGACACTCTTTTTGGTATAGTTCCGATGTCATTGTCTTATTTGTAACGAAAATTTCCGTTTTTTTGCCACAGCTGCAAATGCCCTGCCAAATCATAAATTTTCTTGCAAATTTGTCGGGAAAAACAAATTTAAAATTGGCTGGAACATCCCCCCGAGCCGTTGCCAGGTAAATTTTTTGACCTGGGATTTGCCCGAAGTCAGCCTTGACATAGGTTTCATCGTCCATCAGAAGACACCCGTCGAACTTGGTCAGCACCTGGTCATATAGTTTCCGAGCACGAATTTTGACCACACTATTCTGTTTTATGGTCCGATTTGGCTGTTTGCTAGCTCGATACGACTTGATTCCTTCCCGGAGTCGAGTTCTCCTCACGGTACTATGGGCAGCACCTAATTTTCTGGCCAAATCACGGTCCGACAGATTAGGATTCCTCTTAATCGTCTTCAAAATCTTACCACGCAGTTTCTGGTCGACAGTTTCACTCCGACGATTGGCTTGAGGCTTCTGAATCGTCGCCAATGTTTCCTTATACCGTTTGATAACGCGCCATACGATATTTCTGGGGAATTTCAGCTGTTTAGCTAGCCTAGATGTAGACCACAATGGATTTTCCAAATAACTGTGCACTGTGTTTCCCTTCTTTCTGCTTCCAAGTTGATTGTTTACAAAGTACAGTCGATTTGCGGAATGTCAAAAATCATACGTGAAGCTGACAAAATTCCCGATACGTGGGCGCCAAGAACTTCCAAATCCGTCCACCAGGAGCGCCCCAATATGAGCAAAAGTTTGTTCCAATGCTAAATGAAGCAAGCTTTATATGAAATGCGACAGAAGCATCGCCATCTCGCTATCTCGTGATAATTCTGATTCTTCAACAGTACCTAGATACAATATAAATACTACAATAGGAGCGGAAGATTTCACAAGTTTTTGATGAAGTTTCACACATACGGACGGGGTAAATTTTATTACATTTGAAGCAATACACGAAAAATACCGAAAATTATTCATCAAAACTCTAAAGGTTTTTAAGGATTGTGAACTAGCAAGAACTTACTTTTTACTGTTTCATATGGATTAGAAATGGATATGCATTCTAATTTATTTGAATCACAGAATCGTCATCATCTTATCACTAAATTACTTCCCCCTCTTTAGTACATGAACTAAATAAATATAATCGAAAGTATCCAAATAATATTTCAAAGTCTTAATTTTCTTTCGCGAAAGCGATGTGTATGGGTTTTGGTTGACAATTCGAACCACGCCAGTAGAAATCAAGAAAGCGCTGTAATTGGCGTTAAAAATTATCTTACTCTTCGCTGTACTGGGGCTGAGTGTCCAGGTGTCAATTCAAAACTAGTCGCGTAACCTTTTTTTGTACTAATTTTGAACGCGTATTACTCAGTCATTTGTTGATGGATCAATACAATGGCGCCCGCGGCAAAATAAGATTTTGTTAGAAAAAACAGCTCAATACCATCTCAGGAAAGATGACTAGGACGAGCAGAAAAAAAAGGTTCCAAGGAATGGTTTGCCGCCAACATGAAAACGTTGCGCCCGGGGCGAGTGCCCCTTACATGGTATGTTATTATTTTCCTTGAATTTGAAATTAGCATTCAAAAATTGTGTGATTATAATTGAATAATTTCTTTCTTAAACCATTTTAGAAAATAAAAAAGCGGGTGGGTAATGTCTGAGACATAACTGGATGTCGTGAATACGAAAAAACTGGCACGCTCCCATCGCTTATCCGAATATCAGTCAGTTGATTGATTGTATGAATTGTGCAAGCTTTCCCCTTTTTCACTAATAGAGTTTGAAGCGATGCACCTTCCTTAAAGTACAGATTAGTTACATTAAACAGCTACTATTATATAACTATATATTCCAAACTTGAAACAATTCCTTTTTAATTTGCTAATATAGGAGGCTAGGTACGACAAATTGGTAGTTTATTTTTATTGAAGCTATGAAGTTCGAAGATATCTGATTCTTTTCGAAATTTCAGTACGAGACAATTGCAATGGCGTGGTCTGAAAAGTATCGACGATCTTCGGTATGCAAAAGTAATTTTAATAATAATAATGATAATAATAATAATAATAATAATAATCATAATAATAATAATAATAATAATAATAATAATAATAATAATAATAATAATAATAATAATAATAATAATAATAATAATAATAATAATAATAATAATAATAATAATAACAATAATAATAATAATAATAATAATAATAATAATAATAATAATAATAATAATAATAATAATAATAATAATAATAACAATAATAATACAGATTAATCTGTATATATGGCAACCCTGTTTCGCACGGCATGTTTACACACTACCCTATACTAGTATAAAGATGTGTTCAACATCATCACTTCCACTTTCGCATTGCCGTTCGTAATTAAATGTGTTAGTGACAGTGCAAATTATTTTAACTTCCATCTTGATGAATCTTTTGGTAGGAAATATCGAAAGTTTAATTAACTCGTAATGATTATCTGTGGCACTAAAAAGTGCCTTGAATTGTAACAATCAACAAGATCTGCATTTAGATTTGAGATGGTTCTCGTGTGTGTCTTATTTCGGCAACAGTTGCTCAGAAAACGGTAGGAAAGCGACAAAAGTCAACTAGTTCTTTAGGATGATCTTTAGCACTGAAAAAGGCTTTGAATGGGCCTTGCTGGACTTTTTGACTGCCTTTCTTTTGGTGCCATCGTGCTGACGGTGTCTCGTACGTTCAGAGTAACTGCATTAACTTAAATGACGCTATTTCTCACATCTCATTTCATTTTATACCTGCTACTGGCAACGGTGTACGGACAGCCACTTTGCCAAAATTCCTTTTCCTGTTCGTAAAACGGGAAACAGTGAGACGACAGGTCCTCGATGTTGCTCTCGTGTTTCTTGTTTCGGGAACAGTTGCTCAGCAAATGGTAGGAAAAATGAGCTACTCAACTTTTATATGGATGCTCTTGTATAGATGCAGACATCTCGCGTTCTGAGTGGCTGGTGCTGGGTTAAATCAAACAGGTTTTTCAATAGTGTACTATTGAAAAACTTCAATGTAGTTGCAATACACGTTCAAGTTGAAAATTTTCGATTCTATTGGTAGTTAGATTATATAAATCCTTCCACAGATCACTGAGCTATGAACTTTCATAATACGAGAAAGGCAAACGCGCCTTCTGAATTATCCTCTTTGAAACTCGTTTATGCCAAACATTTAAGAAAAGTTTAATTTTGAACTATTTGAGATTATGTCACAAAATTATCATAAAATTGTGATCATATTTCCGATGGCATGTAGCAAGAATTATGTTGATTCGTTAGATACAATAAGAGATATTCACGATCAAAAACTTCTCTCTCAGAGGGTAAATTTTGAAAAGGCACCCCATAGTAAAGTAAGTCGTATTCACGACAAAAAAAGTTCCTTGAATTCCACTATGAAGAATTTTAACTATTTCTTTATAATACTAACGTAATAGTGACAGACAGATACTAGTATTTCGAATGCTATTTGCACTCATCCTCAGTGTATCAGTTTAGAAGATTTTCATAACTTTTCACAAACGGTTTAGTTGCATTCCACTAACCGCTCGAATGCCAAACATCTTATTTTTAATTTTCTGTAGTTTCCTATAGAAATAAACCAAAATACATAAGTTCTAACATGTAGACCTGTAGCGAAAGGAGAAATCCATAGATATGCGTAAACATTGGAAATTTTCACATAAGGCTTTTCGGAAACATCAATCAGGATTTCACATACGATCATTATTCAACGTTACCCAATAACAGGCATCAAACATAGCAAACTAAGCACCCGTGGCGTTTGTCGTGTTCAGAAATCTCTATTTACGAACGAAAGCAGAAGTTCGCATAAAATTGACGTTATTAATATTATTGTACATATTTTTTTTAATCTCCCAAAATACTAATTTTAGCTTTAGAATCCTAGATAGTGCTACCTAATTATTTGCACATTTTTTTTAAAATTTAAGTCTGTTCATGAGAGAGTTTGAAAACAGCACTTTTAATGTCATCATGTTTGGGCATGTCTCGTACACAACCCTGTATTTACGGAAGGATCTTTGACCAGGGCAGAAATTAGGCGGTTGTATCAGCATCGTTTGTAACGTTATCAATGAGGTTTTGAGTTTTAAAGAAAGATAATTTGAGACCTATCTCTCATTGTTCTAAAAGAAATCGGGCTCCTACACGAAGCTGAATTTGGTTGGAATTTCAAAGATGGTTGGCAACTTGCAGTGTACGCGACCTGACTAACCATTGGTTATCGCAATTATGCTACTTGTCAGGTGTTTGCAATAAGAAATAGATGAAATCAATATCTTTACTGTTTCAAGATGATTTCATGCAAATGTTGACCGCTTTAGATGACCAATGCGCAAGGTCCAATTTTGGCACACTCTCTCCAACATATCGGTGTCACCGGCCCATAATTCACACCAAACAGTGACTTTTTTGGGATGCATTGGTAGCTCTAGCAAAATTTTTAGCTGGTCTTCACTCCACATACGACCGTTTTACTTGTTGACGTATCCATTCGACCTTCGTCACTGAACACAATTTTTCGATAAAAAAGGGAATCTTCCTCCAAGTTTGCCAGCGCCCATTCATGATAGACGAAACTGAACAAATTTGACAATGACACAAGACACGATTGACGCGTGATCTGTCAAAAACAGTGTTGCCAGAAATATACCAGAAAAAAATCAACCTTTATATCTATGCTGCTTTGATTTGTTGACTTCAGATAAGTCTTCGCTGAGATACAGTGGACACCGCAAATCATGATTTCTGAGAAGCGTCCTCACAAATGCTCTTTCATCGGCCTATTGCTCAGTATTTTTGGAAAAATTACAAAATGTTGTTCGAATAATGCTTGTTATTATGAAAAACATTTGAATTTATTTTGTTGGACGATAGCTCTACAAAAATCGTACAAATAGTGTTTCTTTCATCCATTTTTTCAACAGCCAGAACAACGACGCCAATAATCAATAAATATCACACCCTTTCGATCCACTCGGACAACGTAAACCTTACGAATTGCTTGTTTTAAGAAACTGTTGAATCGGCTATAAATCTAATAGTCTCATTTAATTCATTAGAATCACCCATTCCATTCCTTCTGTCATGCGAGATCAATTTAATTACACTTAAGGATTTAGCATAGTTGCGCCAACGGAACTCTTTTCCTATGTCTATGTCAATATGTGACTAATATATCAGTGAACTAAATGCATATACCATTTATACACATTTTATTTCAATAATATCGCATCAAATTTTGTGTGGTCTCTGTTTTGTAATTAAGTGTGAAAGGTTTTTATGTCCAGCATAAACTGATTTCGAGTATCTTCGACGAATTCTGACGAATCGCCAGTATTTCGTTATTGGTGTGCTTGAAATACTAGCACTCAACCACTAGGTGTCAAAACAAACATGGATGGTATTTCCACATGATTTGGTGAAAATTAACACCTCTGTTCAATACTTTGATGGAGCGGAAAGGTTGATGATGTTAACTAATGTAGATACCATAAAGCTCTTGCTGTGACATGATGACATTGATTTGTAATAGTTATTTTCTTAAAGGCTACTTGTAAATTTATAATTTCAAGGTCAATGAAAATAGGCTAACAAATGAGATGATTATGTTATTCAGAGGTTGGCCACATATATAGGAGTACAATTTGGAATCGATGTCCGCGGTCTAAATTCTCAGAGTTTGCTAAACTGTTTTGTGCAAATTGTAATTGAAGCATTAAAAATTTCTAACGATCCAAACAATATCCAATCGAGGTCTTTTGAAATATAAGTTAACGCTTCTTACTTTTCAAATGAGTATCGCATATGGGAAATGTTAAAAATAAATCTAGCCTTTGAAACGAATTATTTTATTGTTCTCTTGATATTTGGAATTTTTCGTGTGTTACCGAAGTTACCAAGGCTAATAACAGGTATTGAAATTGGTAGTCAAATTGTCTTTCAAATGCATAATCAATTTTTCTAGTTTCAAATCTGTGAACTTACCTGATGTTGATTGATCAGCATTATGAATTTTGAAATTTCTTTTCGCGTGTTTTTCTCGTAGTGAGTAAAATAATATTTATAATAATGAGAACATCTCCGTTATATTGTTGTTATTTTGTTGAACATTTTGAATCTGAATTATTTTTTAATCGTTCGAATCAATCATCCCCTCATTGTGACTCATGAGAACACAACTTTAACGGTGGCCTATCAGCTATGACAACACGGCACGGTTTATCACCCGTCATTTGCGGATACCCACCGCTTCCTTTCCCATCCACCCTCTAACATAGTTTCTGTCATGATCCTTTGTCCTACACCGACCAGTACCCGATCCTTTTTCCAGCGAAATCAATTATATGAGTTATGAATATGATTGTTTTATTATTATCTTTTTTCTCGATTCCCATCAGTTCGTATCTCATCGATGGCACGGGTTCGTGGGAATATGTGGAAGTGGTGAAATGGTTGACAAATGTTTCGTCGTTAGTATGATTATTCCGAACAGTGGGTCGATGGGTGAGCTTAATTTATGTAGATTAGTATCGATCCGACATCAATATAGTAGATGAGCTGTGCTCTGCCTAGATGCGGTTGTTGTTTGCTGAAGCAGACGCGGGGACTTGGAAAAACCTTTTGATTGTTTCGTAAAACAAACATTCGAAACTGTTTGATTAATTATTTTATTACTTCGATTAGGGAATTTGTATACGTAGACAACAATCATATTGTAACGTGAATGGGTTCATAAAGTAGAAGGGGTGCTATAATTTGATGCCAGTATTCATACGGGAAACATTGAGTTTTGTGGTGAACAACTTGTTATTCCTATTTTTATGTTTCGTATTCGACTCATCAGTACGTTAGCAATTTATGTTGAATTGCTAACGCCACCTAACCGTTCAACTTAAACCGATAAGCAAACGTAACAGATCGGCTGAAAAGTTCGTATCGTTTCTATGAGAGGGCGCCACTAGAATTAAATCCATACCATTTTCAGTTAGTACCAACCTTCAAAAGATACGTGTATAAATTTGACAGCTGTCTGATTATTAGTTTGTGAGATATTGCATTTTGAGTGAAGCTACTTTTGTTATTGTGAAAAAAATGGAAAAAAAGGATTTTCGTGTGTTGATGAAACACTACTTTTTGATGGAAAAAAGTGCCGCCGATACCAAAAAATGGCTTGATGAGTGTTATCCAGACTCTGCACCGAGCGAAGCAACAATTCGTAAGTGGTTTGCAAAATTTCGTACTGGTCATATGAGCACCGAAGACGATGAACGCAGTGGACGTCCAAAAGAGGCTGTTACCGATGAAAACGTGAAAAAATCCACAAAATGATTTTCAATGACCGTAAAGTGAAGTTGATCGAGATAGCTGACACCCTAAAGATATCAAAGGAACGTGTTGGACATATTATTCACGAATATTTGGATATGAGAAAGCTTTGTGCAAAATGGGTGCCGCGTGAGCTCACAATCGACCAAAAACAACAACGAATTGATGATTCTGAGCAGTGTTTGGAGCTGTTATATCGAAATAAAACCGATTTTTTTCGTCGATATATAACAATGGATGAAACATGGCTCCATCACTTCACTCCGGAGTCCAATCGACAGTCAGCTGAGTGGACTGCACGTGATGAACCGAACCCAAAGCGTGGAAAGACTCAACAATCGGCCGGTAAGGTTATGGCGTCTGTATTTTGGGATTCGCATGGTATAATTTTCATCGACTACCTTGAAAAGGGAAAACCCATCAACAGTGGCTATTATATAGCGTTATTAGAGCGTTTGAAGGACGGAATTCGAAAACGGCCTCATTTGAAGAAGAAAAAAGTTTTGTTTCATCAAGACAATGCACCGTGTCACAAGTCGATGAAAACCATGCTGAAATTGAACGAATTGGGTTTCGAATTGCTCCCTCATCCACCGTTTTCTCCAGATTTGGCCCCCAGTGACTTTTTCCTGTTCTCAGACCTCAAGAGAATGCTCGCTGGTAAAAAATTTAGAAGCAATGAAGAGGTAATCGCTGAAACTGAGGCCTATTTTGAGGCAAAGGACAAATCGTTCTACAAAAATGGTATCGAAAAGTTGGAAGATCGCTATAATCGCTGTATCGCCTCTGATGGCAATTATGTTGAATAATAAATACGAATTTTGGCAAAAAAATGTGTGTTTCTATTAAACGATACGAACTTTTCAGCCGAAGATCTATGTCATACGTACTAAATAAAATATACGTAATATACAAATTACCAACACAAGTTAACTTGATTTACTCTTGATCCTTGAAGCAGCTGGCGCGAGTGGAACACATTCTCTTCGCACGAATCGCTCTCATGCGCTGTCGCCTTAATACACCCAAGTGACAACTGGCCTTACTATGACAATCTTTTTCGCAGCAAGAAAAAACTAATCTTTAACGATAAATTGCGCTTTTGCTGAATACGTGTGCCTCACTCTTCTCTTATGCGAATCGTACACCAGGACAACAAACAAAATTACGACCATATTTCGATTTTCGACCCTATTTTTTATCGAAATAAAAACTCGTATTAAATCTTTCTGATCACAGGTAAACCGTGATATTTTTTCACTTAGTTTTTATAAACCAATCCCATCGAACTATTCCGTTTGAGGGTTTCAGTGAACACTTGAGAGCCCGTGCTGCCATTTCCGCTTCTATTGTAATTTGTTCATGATTCGTCTTACGTAATTATTCGTTTCTTTTGAAATTCATTTCACAGATGGTCGTGCATAAAAGTAGCGTGACTGATTCGTTTGTCGTATTTTTTGTGTCTACACATCTCCTATCATGGCTGCAATGCTCCATAGCTCTCCAAGCAGTTGCTTCCCTCTTGGAGAGCATTTGTCCCTTTTATTAGATGTTCGCTAATCGTTTCGTCGCAGGGAAGAAAAAACTATTCATTGAAAAGCAGTACCGAGACCGTGGTTCGACAGTACCGTTAAGATTCAAATTACGACCACTAATTCTCGCAATTTTTCGCGCTGGTTCATGAAACACTAAATATAGTAAACAATATTCACGGACTAATGTCGTTTTATAACAGCTTGTGATTGTTAGCACTTCAAATTGCGAAGGAATAAAATAAAATTGGTACGCTAGATTTGACAGACTATAAGTTGACTAATTTTCAGTTGATCTCACCATAAACAAACATCACCATGAAAAAGCAACGTCAGGTCAGTACATTCTGATCTACCGACTTGGGTAGCCAAACTTATGTAGAGTTCAATTCACTAATAATAATAATAATAATAATAATAATAATAATAATAATAATAATAATAATAATAGTAATAATAATAATAATAATAATAATAATAATAATAATAATAATAATAATAATAATAATAATAATAATAATAATAATAATAATAATAATAATAATTATTATTATTATTATTATTATTATAAATAGAGTCTACTCAAAGCTAGGAGAAGTTTTTCTTGAAATGGAAAGCAAATAATCAAATTTCACTTTCTCTGATCTAGGTGAAACTTCGTTCTCGTTTCCAGTATGCCAAATATTGTTTGAGTAAAAATGGGATAGCAATTCGTAGGAGCGTTTCTATGTGTATTTTAATCTGTATGCTGTGCAGCATGCCATGTTGCAAAATTACTTTATCGTGTTTATCGTAATATTGTGGCCATTTTTCTTGCAATACTCAGCTCAAACGCTATCAATTCTTATCGGTAGACTTTCATTTTCCCCTTAGGGTGTATGTCATTGCTCAGCTGTAACGTTTCATTACTCGTTTCTGGTACGTGTCAAAACAACAATCGCAAAACAATCGATTGGTTGTACCAAATTTAAGTATTTTAGTTGGTTTGCGATCGTTGGCTTTGTCGTGTGCAAATGCGTGTTAACTGTAAGTGATAGGCTTTATTATACTTTATTTAAAGCTATTCAATTTCCCATCTCTCCACCAATCCACGAATATCATCTTGATTGTTATTGTACACTGAAAACAATTTCCATGCTAACATCATGTTCACAGCATTTGAACTATCACGACTTGTGGAACACACGAAATTCATGAAATATACACTTCACTCATAAAATGATTGTAAAAACTGTTGATATTTAGTGGAAATCATGCTACATTTATCTGAAGTGAAGATTTATCGTTACCTCTAGATTATTTATGAATTTTTAATGAATGTGACATTGTTTTCCGCATAAATTTCAAATGAAACACAGTTGACTAAATCAAGTGTTTTGAACATACATTTGTACTGCACTCATTTCCACTAGACAATGAAGTGTTTAACACATGTAGTTCGATTCAATAGAAAAATATATCACACCCAAAGTAAAAACACATCCAAGCTAACTGAAAAATAATCTAACCTTGCATCTTAGTGATTTTGTACATGAAATCTTGGAACAAATCGCTTTGGTTATGCATTGAAATGTAAAAACATATTAAATTGAAGTGCTGTTTACATATGAATCGGTCGTGCAAAATTTTATCAGTGTATTGATAGCGATTAGTATGCATACACGGAAAATCCAACGATCGCAAAACAACTAATATATTAGTTGTTTTGTTGAATTTGAGTGGTTGAAATTTGGTACAACTAATCGATTGTTTTGCTGTTTTAACTAAACTGTCATTTTTGATTTATCGTGCTGGCAGCTTAGCAATGACACCCAGCAAAGATACGCACTACACACGAGTAATGAAATATTACAGTTAAGCAATGACATACACCCTAAGTGGCAAATGAAACGTTTCAATGAGGTGTCACTCGTGCAACTGAGCAATGACACAATTCCAGCAAAGTTATCTGTATGCATGTAAGCAAAAAATGTCTCAGTTGATTTAACCAATTATTCAGTTATTTGAACTTAAGACGCCTATCAGGTATTTCATTGTGACGTTACAAATGAACAAGCATTCATCCTTGACAATTCAGCGGTACTGATTACAAACAAGCTTTAAAAAAATCTCAAACAATCATCTTTACACTTCAGAACTAGCCACTTTTATTTATTTGTGAACGGTCTCATCCGTTTGTCAACAGACAAACAAAAAAACGTCCGTTTACAAACACCACTTTGCAAATACCGCTGAACTGCCAAAATGTGTTCATCTGATTGAGATTAGCAGTGACGGTGAAAAAACTAATAGCAATAAATACTGTTTACTGCTAGTCTCTTCGGGGGGGTTGCTAATCATTCACCGCTTAAACAACGAAATTTTTCCTAAGTAGCTGCTTATAGCCCTATAACTAAACTCACAAATGATATAGAATTGCAACAAAAGATTAAAATTCCCAAGAAGGAATTCACCAGCAAAATCTTCACAGGGCATAAAGAAATTTTTCTTCCACTTGCAGAATGGCTCGCTGGAAGAACTTTTTTGATTCCGTTTTCAAGAACGTTGTTGATAAGCCTAATGCTACAGATGCACTTTCAATATAATACAAATAGATCCACTTCACTTTGGCAGATAATTTTATAGCGTTAAGCGTTTTCAATTACACTGACATGAACTAGCCGGAAATACATTAATCGCAGATGAAATTAAAACATTTATACTGTAGCAACAGTCACGTACCCAGAGAGGGGGTATAATTATTTAGAAGTTCTCAGACATGTGTTACAGAAATAACCAGACAGTAAACGTAATGAAATATAATACAATATCAGTTACAGTGGAAAAGTTTAAAGTGTATGTTAAAAACAGCCGTAAAAGGCACACCGAGAATTAGGTACATATGCAATCTTCAGTAGCATTATTTTTTAATCTTTGGACCCCTCCAGAAATGAAATCCTGGGTACGGGCCTGTGTATTAATATCTATTTAATACACACTTGTTTTACAATTAACTCTTATACCCTTCTGCATACTTTCACTTACATGAAACGGCTACTACGTAACTGACATAAATGACGTTAATTTGCTATGAAACATTTCCGGTGAAATGAAAAGGATTTTTGTTCTGCGTTTTGCTGTCTTCGTTTACCCGAATGGTTCCGACTAAATCAAGAGTTATATCAATTAGTTATATCAACAACATTTTAGTTGAAACAACCAGGGCGTGAAACAACAATTGCAATATTGTAATTTTGTGACCTGCGGGTTCTCCGTGTGTGTTTCCCTGATATCAGAAGCTCGTAGTACAAGACGAAATACAAGATCTCACTGAATTCGCAGCATCGATTTCATTCCAAGTTATGCAGTTGAAATTGATGGTTGACCAGCAATGACGCATGATGTTCTGCGAGTTGAAAAACCTTGGTGTTACATGTCCTTTTGACTTTTGATTCTCTAAATTATCCCATTTCTCATTTCTCGTCACGATCCGGTGCAGGAAACATTTTGTTTCATGCTGAGAAAGCAAAATTTTGCTAATCGTTTTTGCTTTTCCTGCTGTCTATCATTCAGTCCATAAGAAACCCATTTTTCTTCCTTCTGAATCTAATAAATTAACGTTTCCCGCAAATGCTTTCTATTTGGCGAAATTTCTGAAATGTATGACACTAACTTCCAATTGACAAAACAGTAATGGTTTTTTATAACGTAAATTTACAGTTAAAAGTTTCCGTTTATTTTCTGGGAAAACTTTACAAAAAACCTGAAAAATTGGTAAAATAACTGTACAGTTTCGCAAAATCTATGCTTCGATTCTTTCAAGATTCATACCGCACCAATAAAATAGTTTATCCTAACTTTTAAGACGGTATTTTTTTCGCTAGCTATTTGTTTGTACGAGCATTTGAATGCGATATTCAGGCTAAAAGTGGCTGATATTTGAGTCGGTTCGAAAGTCGAATCACTACGGTACCTTCCTGCCGGTCGGAAAAGAGGACAACAAACCTGCACCACGATCGACATCGCACCGGTCATCGTGTCGTGGTGAAATTGCGTCCAAGTGAGCAAACCCACGATACGGCTTTCCATTGACAATTCAAATCTCATTGAAAAACAATCGATTCTCGTTGTCCAAATATTCAAGTGAGGTTGAAAAGGCACACTTCCAAAATCGATCATTCAGCCAGTTGACGTTGAGTACCATCGTGCACTTCAAAGCGAACAGAGAAGATAGAAATTCATCCATTTGGCAGTAATGGGATCTTTTGGAGATGAGAAATCAATCGCAAGCACATTCATGCCTCGAGCGCGAGCTAAAACATTCCTTTCATATTCAAATCAAAAAATCGTTGATAAAATCAGGTTCCATCGAATGAACCTGAGAACGAACGATGACGACGCAGAGGTCCATCCGTACGGCTGGCGGCGGGTCGTCATTTCTAAAGAGAATGACGACGGTATGACCCTGCCACGCGGTACATTGCTTGCGGCCCCTCGATTTATTTAGACAGCAGATTTTTTCACGAATTTTTATTTCCATCATAATCGCTGATTGTTTATGCTGTGAACGGGTACCTCGGAAAAGGAGTACGACGAGAGCAGAGATAGAGGGTGAGGAAGCGATTTGAATTGCTTTTCATCTTTATTGCCCGGCTTTGTTGGAAATCATCGCCGTTGCCTGTCGTCATCGGGATCCAAATCGAAACCCAAGACACATCTGCGGGGGAGGATGAGGTAAAATCCATGCATAGCAACGCAAACAAAACACGAGAACGAATTGAAAAGCTGCGATTGGTTTTGTTGATCGGATCTTGAGTTGTGGTAAGAAACGCTGGTTTTTTTTTCGCAGCGATTGAATTATTTACGTGCGGTTTGTTTGTGTACGACGGTGTCTTCTCATGTAGTATAGTTATTGTAGCATATTGTGCCTTACCGTTTGATGATACGGACAAAAAATAACAAAGTAATTGACCTATTGTTAAGCCGAGGTGACGAGCGCACTTTCGGCGAGGATTGAGCGGTGACTGTTTTTCGAACGTCATTTGCTTAGTAACAAGATTCCAGTACGAGAAGCGATTGGCATTGTGTACGCACATTTGCACTTTCACTGTAGGGTTGAGGTGCCATAATTAGACCTTCTGATTTCACTTCACATTTACTCTAATAGTATCTAATGTTGTACCAGCAAACCATGGAATTGATATTCCAAACCACAGATCTTGTTAGTTGATGACTACACAAACTTTCTTCTGCTATAGCGGACTTTTGGTTTCTGGTTCCGATTCTACCGAAAGTAGAGGTCGAAAACTTCCGAATGGAACTCACATCAAATTCTCAGAAATGGGTTGTCCGGTTTTCACACCAAAACTCAAATTCAATTCTTATGGTCGTGTTGAATTCGAATGAATTATTTTCGAGTTGATATAACCGAAATAACTTCAGCCAACAACATAGCGTTCCTTGTTATCCAGAATAATTTACTGATTAGTTTTAAGAGACTTACTTTTCTCTACATATTACACTGGGCGTGCCTTTTTTTTATTTTTTGCTGTGTCACTAACGTGACAGGCTAAGGCCAGTAATGGCCCATCTTGCCCGTGTATTGTTAGATTATTAGTTTAGTTTATGTTTTAATTTCGATTGTGGCTTTATTCACATGTGTTTTTCGATTTTCATTTTTATAGGTTATATTTCCATTGTGGTTTTAATTTCGATTCTTTTATTTATTTTCGGTTGTAATGTCTGTTACAGTGACTCCCGATGATAGTTTCGCGGCGTCGCAACACTGATTCACACTAGAACGCAAAAAATCGCGAAAAATACACAAAATTTCATCGCACTAGTGCGAAACAACATCCTCACACTTTGAGAGCTCCACCGGAAGTCCAAGCGTGCCTTTTTTAAAAATGAAGAAGTGAACCCAACTTACATGCATTTGCAAAGCTTTAAGTTTTTTTGAAAACAGTCAGTAAACCACTGGATTATAACTTCATAGATCGAGAACGGAAGTGGGCTCATAGTTACCTGCTCTATTGGGTCATGAAATTCGAAAAACCAAGATTGTTTTGTATTGCAAAATAATATACAGGTAATAGTCTTATTTTAGAATAGATGAAAGGTTATTATTAATCAATATATTTTGTTCTATCAATGTAACCATGCTGCAGTTTTCAACAAGCGATTTTTAACCAAAAGATCAAGATTGTGAAAATACCTGTAAATTGGTACATATAACGGGTGGCAACTAAAATTTTGGAATTTCTCTCTCAAGCTGTCAAAAAAAAGACAAACATAAGGAGTGTATCGAAAATAAGCTATCCACATACATTTGTGTTGTACGCATGTATTTGTGATGATTTTTTATGATCAGATCACAGCATGCTGTGCGTTTGGCTGTCAGCTTTCGTATGATTACTTGTTTGTGCGGTTGATATTCCGCGTTTTTAAAATGTCGCGTATTGAGAAGGAAGTGAAAATTAAGGTTCTGGACACATGCCTAAGTGAGAAGGGTATTACTATGCGAAAATTGGCAAAGCAGTTTGGAATTCATCATGCCAGTGGTAAAACCATCATTAATAAGTTTGGAGAGCACTATTCGTTGGATGAGCTACCAAGAAGAGGCAGAAAACCCGGTTTTTCCAACCCGAAAATGGACCAGAAAGTGGTATCTCTAATCATGAAGAACAAATCAATGTCAATACGTCATTTGGCCAAAAAAGCAGGAACTAGTGTCGGAATGATCCAACGTATCAAGAGAAGAAATCACTTGAAAACCTACAAGAAGCAGAAAATCTCGAAACAAAGTGTAGAACAGAAGAAGCGAGCAGCAACAAGAGCCCGGAAATTGAATTGCATGCGTTTTGATGGACGATGAGACTTATGTAAAGGAGGACTCAAAAACCCTTCCAGGTCCACCATACTTTACTATCGTCGTTGGGGAGCATGTAAGCTATGCGGGCAGGTCGATTCAAGTGGAGAAATTCGATCGAAAGGTACTGGTATGGCAAGCAATATGTTCCTGTGGTTTGAAGTCAACCATTTTTTACACTACCGGAACAAAAAAGGCAGAAATCTATCGATCTGAGTGTCTCAAGAAGAGATTGCTGCCTTTATATAAGAAGCATAGTACACCTCCACTATTTTGACCGGATTTAGCGTCGGCTCACTATGCCAAAACCACTCTCAATTGGCTTGCGGAAAAGAGTATAAATTTCGTTGAGAAAAATATCAATCCACCAAATTGCCCTCGGCTTCGACCGATCGAACGTTACTGGGCAATCGTGAAGAGGGTCTTCAAGAAGGCGGGTGAGGCAGCTGGGAACATGCAGGAGTTCAAAAAAATTTTAGGGTCAAGCGTCCTAAAAATGCGATGCAGCACTTGTCCGGAACTTGATGAAGAGCGTTCTATCAGAAGTTCGAAAATTCGCGAAGGAATAACTTAAATTTCATCCGGTTTTCATTATGCTCAAGTTTAAACTCGTACAATAAAGGATCAATTTTTAGTTTGAATAAAATATCGTTTTTTATCATAATTTGAAGAAATATTTGTGGATAGCTTATTTTCGATACACTCCTTATATAATGAGGATCTTATTTATTGAAATTAATGATAGATTGTCCACTGTTGAAAAAAAATTAGTGAACATTTCAAAACGGTCCGTAATCGGATGTTCGGCGAAGCTTCCGTTTGATGTCGGAACAAGAGCGTTGTACGGCCTTCATGTCAACTTTGCGAATGCATCTCTTGATTCTACCAATCAACTGTTTGCAATTCGTGGCTCTCCAGTTATTTTTGTACACCAAGGAGCTCAAAACCCCGAAGAAATCTTCGATTGAGCGACAATGAGGCAGATTTGTCGTGGTGTGTTGTTTTTGGGTACAGCTGGGATCGAATGGGTATTCAGGAACGATTGTGTTTTTTTGGCGTAATGCGATGACGTTTTATCCGGCCAAAACACGTATTGTCCATCAGCATGATGTTTTTGAAGAAACAAGATCAAAATTTTCTTCAAACATTCGTTCTGATACACATCTTGATTGATTGCAAACCAGTGGGTTTGAACCATGGCTTAGAAATACCTTTCTCAGAAATGGCAATGTACAGCATCACTTTCTGTTCAAACTTATGTTCTAACTAATATTTTATGTTCGGATGTACAGTGTATCCGTTGAATAGTATCGATCGTTCGCGGGAATCTGCGTCTTCGAAAGAGGGAAGTAACATTCGTCGTCCAAAACAAAACTTTTTCCGGAAATTTTTTTTATCAACCAGCGGTATTGGGAATTCAGCGTTGAAATCTGTGCGTCAGTATATTCCGGGGCTCGTGTCTTCTTTCGGCACTTTATTCCGACTCTTTTCAATGTTTTGCATATGTACTGGTGAGAACAGTTGAACTGTCTTGAGGCATCCCGTTGCCTCAGTGAATCCTTGTTGTTGAAGGCACGAGAAAGAGAACGAAGTCCTTTTGCGTCCATAATTTTGGCTGGTCTTCCACTAACTTTCTTGCGAGCAGTTATTGGGGATCTTTGGATATGGTAAAGAGTCGAAGCCGCAACATTTTCGCTTTTAAAAGGTTGTACCGTATACTTTTTGCCGAGATTTCTGTGCAGTTCGTGGAACTATACAATGCGCTCGTGAAATACTTCTTGTTTCGCCGGCATTTTGAACAAAACTGAGCAAGCATAAACAAAACAGAGAATACTAGCAGAAAGATGAGAGAGAGAGAGAGAGAGAGAGAGAGAGAGAGAGGGCTAACACAAACACACTCTTCTTTCTCTCTGAGCTTGTTTGTTTTTAAGCATACAGGCTTCGGAAAAAATCCAAAATTTTAGTTGCCACCCGTTATATAGTCATTAGGGTGGGACAAGGTTGTATGAGAAAAAGATGAAAAGGTGCATTGTCTCGCTCCACCAAACTTTTCGTGTCTTTTTTGTGTCCCATTAGCACCATGAAAAATTTTACCTTGATCCGATAAACTATATTTTCGCGCCCGAGGTTTAAAGTTTGTATGGGATTTAGTATGGAGAAATTCACGTTTCACAAAAAAATCGGCTGGAGATCAACGTATAAACACTAAAAATCGGTGCATATGTAATTTTCATAGGAAATTTACCAAGGAGAAAAACCTGTGAAGACCGCAAAACAATCCGAGACTTGTAGAAAAAGTTATTAAAGGATAACCGACACAAAGTCCGAAGAATAGCTCACTCCCTTATATATCTAGCATCACTGCTGCTAGTAGTGGTAATATGATTTTGCTTTTTTTTATTATGTTATAACGACTGATCAGAGTTGTTTGATGTCTTCCTAATAGTTACTCAGCTTAGCACGAAGATTTTTTTTCAAGTGGCAAGCCATGTGCCAAAACTCACTGTAAAGACACAAAAAGGTCTAACGTTTTAATTTAAAGAAATAGGTTTTTGGAATTCCCTACAATATTTTAGAAAAACTTAAATCCAATAACTTTGCCGAATATACAAACTCTCTATCTCTTATAGTTTAGATGATACAGACGATACTATTTTATGCAAACAAAAACATAATTTACATAAATATTTGTGTCTTTACAGTAAGGTTTGGAGCATGGTTTGTCAATTAAAAAGACTAAGCTGAGTAACTATTGTCAAGACATCAAACCGTTATAGCATAATAAAAGAGACCAGAATCATATTACAACCACTAGCAGCAGTGGTGCTAGACAGAGATGGCATTTCACTAGATTGATACACCAGGGCGTAGGTTTCAATTATACACTGCGGATACATTTGCTCCGCTCCACACAAAGAGCGCACTTTTTCTCAGTGTCCAGACAGATAGACTTTGAGTGCATGCTTGTGTTGAAAGAAGCTGGTGCGAGAGAATAACATTCTCTTCGCATGAATCACTCTCACGTGCTCTCGCCTAAATACACCCAAGTGATCACTGGCGCGTGATGTTGAACGAACACTTCTGTGAACTTCAGTTAATAGAGAGTAGATCTGGCCTTGCTATGAAAAATTTGCAATGAAAACTGAAAATTTAACGATATATTGATTTATTTTGCTGATTTTACGTGCCCCACACTTCTTCTACGCAAACCATACACGAGTGCTCACCGGCGTGTATACCTCTGCATCCACCTCAGAGAATTTATTAGCTAATGCTCTAGCACTTTGGTGCGATTCAGTGGAAGAGGTAAAAGGAAATAAACAAACGCACTCATGATGCGTGCACACTTTATACAACAGTGGTGTATATATGTGAAAGAGAAGAGCTCTCGTTGAAGTTGTCAGTGCGAGGGGAGAAATTTTGCTTGGTCTTCGTCACACAGAGGAGATGGACATCTCTGGTGCTAGATATATTAAGGAATGAGCCATCGTTCGGACCTTGTGTCGGTTTTCCTTTAATAACTTTTTTTTTTTACAAATGTCAGATTGATTTGAAGCCTTCGAAGTTTTTCTTCCTCGTCAAATTTCCTACAAACATGACATACGCACTGATCTTTAGAGTTCATAGGTTGATAGGATGATAATTAACGTATCCGCGAAAACAAACTTTTTACTTACCGCTCAATTTTTTCGGAGATGGCTAGGCCCATATCAACTAGTTTAGTATTATTTGAAAGCTTCTATCGGAATATTGGCTAAGTTCTAAAACAAAATTACTAGTGACATAACCAACAAATCGTGCTTTTTTTCCTTCCACTAACTTTATTTTTAGATGGCTGAACCGATTTTGAAAAGTATAGGCTTGTTTGGAAGCTAAGATTGATTTATTAAACAGGTTTGCAGTTCAAACCGCCTCTACTCCGGTGATATAATGGTATAAGTGACGTAAACGACAAAACTCACTAGCACTGAATTTTATCGAATATAAATGCATCGATTTCAATAAATAAAGACTCGTTCAAGACTAATATTTGATCGAGTTTGAAGATCATATGGTTACCACTTCAAGTTTCCGATATACAATCGTATAATTGACGTAACCTACAAATCAATATTTCTTCTATACGCACAAATATACCAGAAAGTGACCAACGATCAAGCTCAAATGTATTATTTCTGATACATTTGGTTTCAGGAATGTGTCCCAGTACTGAACCTGAATGAATTTGTATAAAGAATGAGCCCAAATTCGTGTCCGAATTTATCCAAATGTAAAACGGCGGGTGGGAAATGCCAGGGACATAACTTAACTCTTCCGAATGTCAGTTAGTTGATTGATTGAGTGAATTGTACCAGCATTTCCCTTCTCCACTAGGAGAATTTGATACGGTGCGCCTACACTAAAGTACGGATAAGTAACATCAAACATTCTGACACACATTTTTATGTTGCGAAGTAATTATTGTAGTTAGTTATAATAAAATAATGGTGGCTCTGAAAAGAACCTTTCATGACGGCGTTCGTATTGGAGAGTGACGAACTGAATTCGAATTCCGATGGATGCCGCTGACTTCCGTCATATATTTCGTCATACAACTATCACCGGGGTATTTTTGGCAGAATTTAAAAAATGGGACGCACTTGATTTTTTAATCCACATAGAAACATGAAATATTTAGAAAAAACATTTGTTATACAAATGGAATTTATATCGATGTTAAGAAACTTCCACTTCTCAACATTTAAATCTGTATTTTTCAGGAAAAATAAAATACAGATTAATCTGTATATGTGGCAACCCTGTTCCGTATGGCATATTTCGAAACGGCACCTATACTGTTACACCCAAACCTCCGTTTACGTAATTTTTTTTTGCGTTAACTCTTTTTACGTAACTCCTTTTACGAACAAAATCCCACAATAACGTAAACTTTTTTTACGAACCTACTTCGTAAAAAGAGGCTTTTGCATACAATGAAAATCATTTCCGGCACTTTTATATTCCATGGACTACAATATGGGTATTTTTAGAACCACCTCAAACATCGTTTTCCGAAATCTACTCATCAAATCCGTTCCGAAAATACTCATATTCTGATGGTTTGTAACGAATATCGATGAACCGGAAGTCGTCATCTTGGAGATTGATGCGACCTAGAACATAATTTTCCTGCAAAAACTGATAATTTTTGTTCCATAAATATCCAATGTATTGTACATATCCAATAATACATATACAAAAGAAAAACTTTTTTTACGTTGAAAATTCCAAATAAAGTCACATTTTTGTACGTAGAAAGTTCAAATAACGTAAACTTTTTTTACGTCATTATTCGATTTACGAACCCTCGATTATTATGTAAATGAAGGTTTGGGTGTATGAGGATATATTCCACATCAATACTTTCATTTTCGCATTGCGTGAGAGCGTTGCCCGTCGTAATTGAATATGTTAGTTACGGCGCAACCGTTTTCAAGTTCCATTTTGATGAATCTGATGATTTTGGTAGGAAATGGAGAAAATTCAATTAATTCCTAATGATGATCTGTGGGACTGCAAAGTGCCTTGAATTGTCACGACCAACAGGATCTGAATTTAGACATAACTGAGATGGCTCTTGGCGTGTATACTTGATAAAGTCGTCCTAAATTTGACTCGAAATTCATTGTGATTTACAATTGAATTCCAAAGAAGATGAAACAATCTATTTCGGACGAAATCAGTAGGATCATTTGGAACTCACAACGAGTTCCGGCTCAAACTTCGGACAACTTAACTGAGCAGCGCTCCCTGACGATGACTGACAACTTCCACTGGCTGGCTTTCGGTGTAGTTTTGCTGTGTGTCCGGCTACGACTGTTCTGGGCACAATTCTGCTGTTTGGTGCTCGCTTCATTCCCAATGCGTGAGGCCATTGATTTTGCTCTCCCGTATGTCTTGCTTCGACAACCATTGCTCAGAAAATGATGGGAAAAAGTGGAATGTTCATCTTTAATACCGATGCAGTTTTGCAGTAGCAGATATTTTGTTCTTCGAATCTATTGGTGGTTGGATTATATAAATCCTTCTACAGATCACTGAGCAATGAGCTTTCAAAATACGGGAAAGGCAAACACGCGTCATGAGTTTTCCACTTTGATACTCTTTGATATCAAACATTTCAGAAAGATTTAATTTTGACTTATTTGAGATTATGTTATACAACTGATAATTTTATCATAAAATTTTAATCATATTTCTGATGGCATGTAGCAAAAATTATGTTGATACGTTAGGTACAACAAAAGATATTCATGATCAAAAACTTATCACTCTCTCAGAGGATAAATTTTGAAATGGCGCCGCATAGTGAACTAAGTCGTTTGAGTTTAAGTATTTACGACATAAAAGTTCGATTTTAGAAATTTCATGTTTTTCCCCCTTTCTGGTGAAATTCAAAGTACAAGATTTTAAAACTTTGACAGTCGAACTGCATTACTTACCCGTGTCCGATTTTAAATGGGGTTTTTTTTAATGTACGTAATAATTTGGGCACTATCGTTTTACAAACTAGAGATGACTCTTTTTTGTTGACACCCTTGTGACCAGCGATCTACATGACCACTTCAATCGTGTTTGAAAGTGAAATAGGTTTCGTTAAGTGTGTGAGCACGGCACGGTCCTATCATGTTTTCTATTCTCTCCCGAGAGTATTTCTTCGTATTGAGACAAACCATTTCCTATAAATTTCTTTGTGTTTGAAGGTAGATCATGCAAGAGTACATTTGTTGCATAGTTGTCCACGTACACCGGTATGTTGTACTTCACGTTTTCATGTACTACTGCTGTCATTTATAACTGCTTGCTAAATTATCTTGCGCTCAGACTAGAGGCGAATTGGATATATATTGCACTATTAGTTTTGTTCAGTTGAATCTCAATCACCTACCTTATATCGATTTGCATTCGTTCGGTAAGCATTTCCTTCTTCTATTTCTTGTTATGAAAAGTTGAATACAACACCGTTCAAATGCATTAACGATTAACCATAGTCGCGGAATCACCTTTGTCAATAAGGTTTTCTGGTTGTTCACTACACTACACCGTTCTTTATTTCTGTCTTCCCGGAAGTAAGCGATAAACAGTGTCGACTGACTTGGATGAGGTATGAAAGCGAGCTGAATCTCAAATTCATATTCGAAATCTTCTAAAGGTACCATCTGTAGTAAAAATTAGGAAATGACCCTTAATGAAATTTAAAATGTTTAGCTTCACGAAAAATTTTACTTATCCCGATCAATCGACCATCAGTTCGCAGCGTGTCAAAATACCTTATGATTTTTAGTTTGCTTTAAATATTTTCAACGATTCAGATCTTTCTATTCACTAAAATAATAAATTTAAACAGTCGAACGTGATACTGCCATTTCTTCTGTGAAGTTTTAAACTATGTGACATATGTTGATACCGCCTGAAAGAGCAGTTTGAGTGCAGTGATCCATAAAAAAAACTAA
Organism: Malaya genurostris; assembly: GCF_030247185.1. NCBI lineage: Eukaryota > Metazoa > Arthropoda > Insecta > Diptera > Culicidae > Malaya > Malaya genurostris. The sequence continues at coordinate 56,021,159 of NC_080572.1, read as the reverse complement.
ACACGTTCTACAACTTTACCTTCGTGCGATGCGACGAATAAATGTGAAACTTTTCTTGTATACGAATAAAATCATTATCAATAAAACTTGCCCATATGCAATGGAAATGGAAACGTATACAATTTTTCCCGGAATATCGCACCCGTCGCTCGTTTCCGTAATTATTGCCACAATTAGCTCGATGAAATTTGGAAATTATGCCCCAGCATGTGAGGAGGCGGAACGAAATGAACGAGAAATAATAAAAAAAAACTCTACCGCCACCAGACATGTGTAATTATTATGATGATGAGTGAGTTCCGAACAGTGCTTCTCCATATCAGCTGGCTCTATCGAAATGACCGAGGGGTCGGTCTGTACAATAAAGCTGTCTGTCCGCCCAGAATGCCCGAGTCATTAATTTGTTTGTTCTAGGGGAACGTGCGCCGGGTTTTGCCTGCTCAGTTGTCTTGGTGGTAAAAGTGGGCCTGTAAGTAGGTGTGATAGTAATTAATTGAATTGAATTTTATATTGGGAAATTATGAAAAATGATCTACATCAGGAGTTCACTTGTTTCTCTGCTCTAGTTGTGATTGTAGTTTTTGCAATCCGAATACTGTTTGAAACTGCTGTATTGACGCGAGAGATACATCTTTCAACACGTCTTGTGTCAGGTGTTTACGAAATGAAAAATACCCCGCGTGTAAAAGTATACGATCACCGCTTCTACACATTTTCGCATACATGAACTTGATCGAGCCACCAGTAAATGATCGCCATAGCAAATCATTCAGAAAGGTTAACTAACGGACCGTTGATACCCTATCAGAGCACACGTGCGTTTTCGAACACTTTCGAGGTTTAATTCCTGTATTGGTCATCCAACAAAACAACGGGTATCTAGCTTAAGGTTTTTTTTCTCGTGGTTTGCACTTTGCCTGAAAACCCCTTCGGGGAAAAAAATGCTTTCGATTTGCGGAAGTGGGTGCCAGGCACGTTTTGTTGCCATTTTATAAGTATGACTTTACTCACCCTCACCTTAGTCGGTTTGATACGTTAACTAGTGAATTCAGCACCGCTAATAGTAGTAAAGGATTCTCAACAATGAAAGGCAGGCGTTTTGTGCTGAGTGCACTCGTTCTGGTGATTCAAGTGCAATGGATTTCAGCGCAAAGCTGTGTTAGTGATCCTCCACATTACATGTGCCCGGCTGTACCGACGTCCTTACAGGTGCATTTTCCCCATGAAAAATACTGCAATCTGTATTACGAATGCAAGGACGGAAAAGCTGTTAGTGGCAGCTGCCCAATGGGGACCTTCTTCAATGCGGAAGAGAGTTTATGTTGTCCGGACGATGACCTCTGTATTCGGTCGAATCCTTGCATCCAACCGGTTGCTGGCTGCCAGTTTTGTGCTCAAGAGTTTGTTAATGGTGGTCTTTCACCGGAGGATTTCTACGTATGCAACTGTGACGGAACTGCCCAGGCACGTCGCTGTCCCTCGGGAATTGATTCGATTACTAAGGAAAAGCTAACGCTCATGTTCATCAATGGACGATGTGAAAACCCCAACGCCACTCTTTCGGCCGTCAAGGGACAAGGTGAAGATGAAGATGGTGATGGCGACGGGAAGGAAGATGGTTCATCCCTGGAAGATAAGATTGAACAAATATTGGATATGCTTAATCAAATGAAGGATCAAAAGGGAGATGGTTCAGACGGTGGCAAAAAAGGTTTGATAGATACGGTTAAAGATACGGTTGCTGGATCCAGTTCAGATGATAAGACAACAACAACAACAACTACTACTACTACGGCAAAACCAACAACTACTACGAAAAAATCTACAACGGCTGCAGATTCTGAAGAAACGACAACAGACTCGACGGTCACAACAACCACTGTAACAACGACAGCACCAACCGAAGAAACAACTACCGAAGCTGAGGACGATGATCCATTAGTTGATCTTAATCTTGGTTAACTAACGAAAAACCAACGTTGAAATAGATGATAGTAATTAACTTTCAAGAGAAAAAAAAAATAAAAACAAGTGTTTCTCAAGTGCAGATGTAGAATTTGTTAATCTCGTGAAGCTTTTGAATGCAAGTCTAAATTTTTGTCCTGCTTCCATTTTTGTAGATGAACGCTGTTCCTGTCTTCATGATGTTCCCGTGAGCTCGTTTTGTTTGGATTCCAAATTTATAACACTATTACGTCAATAAACATTCTTATACAAAAGCAACAAAACTCCAATTCAGCTTGGATAAATGTAGTACAATAATAAAAACCCTTCTTAATCCTTTCTTTTTCTTCAAAACAGTCTCATTCTTTCTTTTTCTTCAAAACAGTATCATAAAATCATTTTTGCCTTTCTCATATAGAAAGGTTATGCAATCACTTGAAAAACCGACTAGTGAAAATGGGCTCGGAGGGCCAAGTGTCATATACCATTCGACTCAGTTCATCGAGCTGAGCAATGTCTGTGTGTGTGTATGTGTCAAATAATCTCATTAGGTTTTCTCGGAGATGGTTGAACCGATTTTGACAAACTTAGATTCAAATGAAAGGTCTCGTGGTCCCATACGGAATTCCAGAATTTCATCCGGATCCGACTTCCGGTTCCGGAATTATAGGGTAAAGTGTGTTCAATATTGTACACCGTCACTTAAAATATTTTCGGATGCAACAAACATTTAAATCGTAATTTAGAGTGCGTACTAGAAGAGTTTGTGTGTCATGTTAGTTGGTGGCCGTACGAACCGACTTTGATTATACCGGTTCTCGGGTTCCCGTGCCGGAAGTGCATATAATAGTGAGACCATTTCGTTTTCTTAAGGATGACCTACGCAATCAAAGCACTGTTTTATTCTGTATGTTAAGCATAAACAATCTCTTGGTTTCTTTCAAAAATCGAAGAGAAAAATTTTGAATGGAATACCACAATATTATATGTACATGAGAAAGGAATCATTACACCACTAAGTGGATTAAAACAGGTTTTTTTTACCTACAATCGTACTTCGGAAATGATCCAGAGACTTGAATAATTTTTGCAGGTTAATTCATGATCCTCAGAACAGAATTCCCAAAAAAAAAAATTGTTGACTTTTTTAATGTACCTATCAGGCAATTGTTTGCGGTATTTTTCGATAACTGAGTGCAGCTGAAAAAATATCTAATGCGGCTTTGCCACATCGTTTTGTTCGTATGCTATCCGACCTTGCTACCGCTCATTCGGACCTAACTGAGGCAAAGAAATCTAGCTTTGAATAGACCGGGCAAACGAGGGGATTGCAGAGGCCACTGCTTCCGACGGCGGGTCGGCGACCAACTCAGCTGGCATTGACTCGGTGGTTTTGTGCCGCCGAGCCATCTTGGCTGCGCCACATCAATTCAATTAAAATAAAATATTATGTTATGTATTCAATATTACCCTTTAGTAAAAAATGATTCTTTCGTCGAAATGACCCTTTCGGCGAAACCACTTTCGCGAAATGACCCAATCGGCGAAACGACTTTTGGCGAAATGGCATTCGGCGTAACGACTTTCGGGGAAATGACCCGCTCCCATTTCCGGAAGTTGGATCCAAAAAATATTCAAAAATTTTGTATGGAACCCCAAGATCTTTTACTTGAATCTACACAGTTCGAAAAAATCTTGTGATTTTGCATCTTATAAGATGCACATAAATGGAGCGTCGTATTTCATACAAATTTATATTCAAGCACACGAAAAATTGTGTGAATTGAAAATTACATGTCTTGAAATCGAATGAAATAAAAAACCAAAAGATCGATAGCAGCAGTGCGACTTAAACAGAGAAACATTAGATCACAAGCACATCGGTTACTCGACTGGACCGCAGAGCTCGTATCTGTTCATTGAATAATTGATAAATATAAATCCATACAGCAGCACTTGGTAGTCGAGTGCAAATTACACGCGGAGCATGTAAAATTCTGTGCGAATGGAAAATTACGTCATTTGAAAAATTAAGTATTTGTGAATTGTATCGTTTGTAGAAATCTGTCACCTGTAAAATTCAAATTTTTTCTGTGTAAGTTTGTGAAATTCAGTTTAGCCATCTTCGAGAAAAGTTAGTGCAAAAAAACGTTACGTACACACATACACACACAGCAATTTCGCGCGCTCGACGAACTGAGTGGAATGGTATATGAATCTCGGCCCTCGGTTCAAAAGTCGGTTTTCACAGTGATTGCATAACTTTTAAATATGAGAAAGGCAAAAAATGTTTTTCGGTTTGAATTAACAGCAAATTTGTTTTATTCCAAATTTATTCTGCCCAGATTTCATCCCGAACAAGGTTTCAAGTACATTTGAAGCACATTTGTTGTGAGCTATAGGATTTATTACACACAAATCTCCGTTTACGTAAACTTTTTTTACGTTACCTCTTTTTACGTAACTCTTTTTACGATCAAAATCCCAAATAACGTAAACTTTTTTTTACAAACCTACTTCGTAAAAAGAGGTTTTTGCATACAATGAAAATCATTTCCCGCTCATTTATAACCCATGGAAATTACTACAATATGGATGTTTTCGGAATGGGTTTGATGAGTAGATGTCGGAAAACGATGTTTTAGGTGGTTCTGAATTCCAAGATGGCGACTTCCGGTTTATTGATATTCCTGGAAAACCCTTAAAATATGGGTATTTTTGGAACGGGTTTGATAAGCACATGTCGGAAAACAATGTTTGAGGTGGTTTTAAATTCCAAGATGACAACTTCCGGTTTGTTTATATTTCTTGGAAACCCTTATAATATGGGTATTTTTGGAGTTGATTTGATGAGTAGATGTCGGAAAACGATGTTTCAAGTGGTTCTGAATTCCAAGATGGCGACTTCCGGTTTATTGATATTCCTGGAAAACCCTTAAAATATGGGTATTTTTGGAACGGGTTTGATGAGTAGATGTCGGAAAACGATGTTTGAGGTGATTCAAAATTCCAAGATGGCGAATTCCGGTTTATTGATATTCCTTGAAAACCCTTATAATATGGATATTTTTGGAACGGGTTTGATGAGCACATGTCGGAAAACAATGTTTGAGGTGGTTTTAAATTCCAAGATGGTGACTTCCGGTTTATTGATATTCTTAGGAAACCCTTATAATTTGGGTATTTTTGGAGCTGGTTTGATGAGTAGATGTCGAAAAACGATGTTTGAGGTGATTCAAAATTCCAAGATGGCGAATTTCGGTTTATTGATATTCCTTGAAAACCCTTATAATATGGGTATTTTTGGAACGGGTTTGATGAGCACATGTCGGAAAACAAAGTTTGAGGTGATTTTAAATTCCAAGATGGTGACTTCCGGTTTATTGATATTCCTTGAAAACCCTTAAAATATGGGTTTATTTTTGGAACGGGTTTGATGAGTACATGTCAGAGAACGATGCTTGAGGTGGTTCTGAATTCTAAAATAACGACCTCCGGTTCATTGATAATCCTTGAAAACCCTCACAGTATAGGTATTTTCGGAACGGATTTGATGAATGAATGATGGGAAACGATGTTTGAGGTGGTTCTGAATTCCAAGATGGCATAGCCATCTGCTCTAGTCTTTTATATCCAGAATTTTACTTTATTATGGTACTTGTTCAGCAGTTTCAACATTCTTGATAATCTGAAACTGATTTGTCTGGTATTTTGATCTTTTTCCACTTAATCCGGCTATAATTTAGATCTCCCGCAAATATTACGCTACTGCTTCAAGAATGTAAGCTCTTACTAATGAAAACCGTTCCGAATATATGCATATTATGAAAGTATTCAAGTAATTCGAGAAATATCGACACAAATTGTAAGGGTTTTCTAGGAATAACCAAAAGTCGCCATTTTGGATTTCAGGACGACCTCAAACATTGTGTTCCGATATCTACTCATCAAACTCGTTCCAAAAATACCCATATTATTAGGGTTTTCAAGGAATATCAATAAACCGGAAGTCGCCATCTTGGAAATTGATGCGACCTAGAACATCCTTTTCCTGCAAATACTAATAATTTTTGCTCCATAGTTATCCATTATATTATACATATCTAATAATATACATACATAGGGAAAACTTTTTTTACGTTGAAAATTCCAAATAACGTACATTTTTTTTACGTTATAAATTCCAAATAACGTAAACTTTTTTTACGTCATAACTCGAAGTTCCGATTATTACGTAAATGAAGGTTTGGGTGTACTTAGGTAATTTTTATTAAAGGAAATTTCCTGGTCATAAAAATGGCGGCCTAATTACCGTAGCATTCATTGACATCAAGTAAATTACAAAAAAAAAATAACAAAAGGAAAAAAGTACGTAAGATTTGTATGCTTCATTATCAGGACTGCACAAATTTTAACTAAACGAAACCAATTCATACCAAAATGACGACGAATCACAGAAACTCAGTTTTCTAAATCGTGCTGATTTTTGCAAATACCGCATTTATTTCAAGGAAATTAGAATTATTTTTATTTATAAACCCACTATCAAAATAAAAGCGCATAAGTTTCATTCATTTAGACAAAGTCTCCAAGTTGTAACTAAAATCCCGAATACTCTTACTATGGAATTATCTTTCAAAAACGACATGGCAAACACATATTGAAGAAAATGTCAGAATGACAGCTCATTCATTGTGAAATTTATTTCATCCAAATAAATTATTTGTTGATCGCAAAGCTAATTTTTAAACTCACTTGAATTTTGAATTATTTTGAAATAGATTTAACGTAAATTTATGTTTATTTTTCATTTTGCTTCGTAAACTTCTTGTTTTCAATTGAGTTTTGTGAAGTTTAAAGGTTATGATGGTATATTTATGATGTAACACTGAAAACTTTTGGTTGATTCTGGTCCAGAACTCTAGCATTCAGTTCCAAAATCCAGGGTCAGAAATAAGTTCCAAAATTCTGTTTCAACGTCCAGGTTCATAACGCAGTTGAAAGCCCAGAATTGAGTTCCTGAATTTAGCTCCAGAATCCAGGTTCAGAATTCAGTTCCAGGAACAGAATTTAGTTACTGGTCCAGAATTTAGCTCTAGAATCCAGGTTCAAAATTCAGCTCCAGAACTCAGATACAGGTTCAGAGTTAAATTCCAGTATTCAGGTTCAGAATTCAAATCTGAAATCAATACTTACATTGGTAATTATTTGCCTTTTAATTAAATGAACACCTACATCCCTAACGCCGTGTTACCACTTGCTTGTAACGGAACCACCGGTTATAATTTTCCATAAAGATTCATGTGTCACCCTCCCTACACATTGCGAAATCTACATTACCATAGCGCTCATACCACGGGCTCAAGGGTAACATACATATATTTTACGCTAGATGCTTCCACCCGGCGATGGCTTCCTGTACGAATTATGCACGCTTCGATTATTACCTATGGTGTACGTGTGTTCAATTGCGTACAAACAAAAAATCTGAAATTCAAATGCAAATGAGCATAGCGGCCGTCAGCAATCATCTGGCAGGATCAACACTTTTTCCCCGTCACGCCCTAATTTCGGTTCTACCCCTCATGGTGATTTCTTAAGCATTCAAGGCGGTTTTATTCTCAATAAGGATTTTACTGCGGCTTTGATGTAGAACGCAGAAACTCATTAATTGTACGTTGATGAAACAAACAATGGCACCTATTCATCACAATTGTATGTGTGTGTGTGTGTTTTTGCATTTCTCGATTAGACACTAGAGCAGAAACTCACGTTTTTGGGAAAAACTGCGAATGATTCAGCCTGATACTAGTTTGTATAGTCGTAACCAAAAACAATTTTTTTCAAGCTAGCGAATAGAGTAGAGATACAGGCTAATTTTTATTTCGAACAAAGTTCGCTTTAACTGAACCGAACGAAAAAGTATAAGCGCTGGTTAGCATCGGTAGTAAGGTAATGGAACTTGTTCTACGGGTGCCGATGGATAGATGCTCTGAAGCGAATCGAAAGGTAATTTGTTTAATTGCACTTATTTTTTCATTCCGTATGTTTTCCATGACACATCCAGTCAGACTGCCCTAGTTTGGTATTCATGAGGAATTTGCTGTATAATTAACTGGGATTTATTTCCATACAGATGTATGTTCTGAACGAAAACATGTTTTAATCGGTGGCCAGAACAGGACGATAGACATGCAGACTATATAAACTCTGAATAGAACTTCAGAACATTGAACCAATTTGTAGCTTATGAATAAATGACAGAGACCAGAGTTTTGCTTAATATCAATGGTGAATCATCATCACTCAGCAAGCAAAAATCTAACAAACTGAGCTGCTTCATATTCAAAGGCTGTTGATTACAAGAATTCCATTAAGTACATCAATCCCAGGCACTAATTTAAGCTAATTCCAAAAACTTTTCCCGGAGATACATTTTCTACCGACAATTTGCTTTATCGTAAAACTCTTTCATCTCTGCTTACCGTCAGTCAAAAATATCTATGCAAGGAAAACAACTCATTCCTGAATTTTGAAACAGTCCGAGAAGTAGTCTTATCTTTTTCGAGAATTGAAATTTTCAACAACGTCCCCACCGTTTGTATCATCCAACACCAACAAAAACAGTAATCACAGTCCAACGGAATGTCAACAGTACTTGGTTGAAAATTTAAAGCCGACTGTTGGTCATGTCGATGGGGCTCTGATGACGCAGACTCCTGACAGTGGGACAACGATTCTTAAGGAAAAAAAATCCTCGACGTCCGGAGGACAACCATCAGCTGAACTTACGTTGAATAATGATTTGAAGGATTTTCCAGCGGTTTTACTGCTTCTTACGCACCCAGCGGCTTTTCGTTTGAAGAATGGAGGAAGTTTTTCTTAAAACTTTATTACGGGAACTTATGTGGGGTCCCGTAGCATTGTGGGATAAAAATACATATTTTGACCGTAGAACAGTTACTGAACGGATTTACGTAACGGTATATTCAACAAAATGATGTAGATTCAACATCATTTGCTACTATATATTCTGAGAATCGAAATTCTGGATGGAGAGTTAAGAGTTAATGAGTGACGAAATTTCCGTTCGCAAAAAAAAAATGAATTTAAGTTTGACTTCCTTATCCTCCTTAACTACGAATTTCACAGCAAGATCACGAGAACGTTGATATTGTCGGGAAGTTGAAGTTTGTCGTCGATTATAGGAGAATTGAATTTGGTTTGAATTGAACGATACAAGATTCAATAATGTAACAATTCAAATTTTCCATTGATATATCGATGTCAGAAAATTCTTCCGAAACGATTTCACGATTCACGTTGTTTTAAATGTGGATCCATCGAACTTACTTTATGGTTATTATGGAACTAAAACGATTAATTAATACTTTCTATGAGGTGGAAGATGTGAGAATCAACAATCTATTCAGTAAGTGTAATAACTACAAATTGTTCTTGATTATTTATAGAAATCTCCTTCCGAATCAAGCTTTCATTGTCGGGAAGTCATTATATGATATGTCGAAGAACTTCAACGACATGTCAACCAATAGATTCGACAATCGACGTTTAGTCCGAATTGCATATTTTACAATTGCACGTACTCGAAACATAAGTAATGTAATATAGATTATCGATACTCAGCAATTTTATTTTTGCCGAGATGATTACCAAGTGCTTGGTAATGAAAATTTAGGCAATTATTTCGCCGAGATTCAGCGAAAAAAAGGCAGGTGGGTAATGTCAGAGACATAATTGGATGTCGTGAATACGAAAAAACTGACACGCCTCAATCACTTTTCCGAATATCAGTTAGTTGATTGATTGTGTGAATTGTGCAAACTTTCCCCTTTTTCACTACTAGAGTTTGAAGCGATGCACCTACATTAAAGTACAGATTAGTTACATTAAACAGCTACTATTTTACAACTACATATTCCAAACTTGAAACAATTCCTTTTTAATTTGCTAATATAGGCTAGGTACGACAAATTGGTAGTTTATTTTTATGGAAGCAACCTTGTTTCGCATGGCATATTTCCACACGACCCCATACTATTATAAAGATGTGTTCAACATCATCACTTTTGCTTTCGCATTGCCGTTCGTAATTTAATGTGTTAGTGATGGTGCAAATTATTTTAATTTCCATCTTGATGAATCTTTTGATAGGAAATATTGAAAGTTTAATTAACTCTAACCGGATTTCGAAAGGTCCTCGATGTTGCTCTCTTGTGTGGCTTGTTTCGGGAACAGTTGCTCAGCAAATGGTAGGAATAATGAACCACTTATCTTTTATTTTTTCAAGCGTTCTCATTGGCTGGTGCTGTCAGAGTTGGTGAAACATGTTACGCCCAGGTGGGTAATTTTTCGTACCAGGCAGAACGACCCACTATCTTGAAGTATTGTTTAGTCGATTTTTAAATAATATTTTGTTTCGATATAACTTTGCATTAGAGAAGTAAATTTGAAGCTTGAAACGAAGTGATCGAATGCCAAAATCTGGGCATGAAAACAATCTTTTCCAAATAGGTGCCTCGTTCGCTCACAATCTATCAAAAGCAACAACGCATCAACAATCCAGAGAGCTGGTCGGCACTGTTTAGTCGCAATAAAAAGGATTTCTTGCGTTGGTATGAAACAGTGAACGAAACATGGATCTATCTTTTTTCTCCGGAATTGTTTCAACATCTAGACGGGGAAAACGCAACAGGTAGCTGCAACAAGTATGGCGTCAGTTTTTAGATGATCGAGGTATAATTAACGTCGAATATCTTGAAAAGGAAGTACCAACAAAAGTTTTTAGTTATTAATGCGTTAGGAGTTATTAATGTGTTTGAAGTATGGAATCGTAAAAAACGGCCTCATATAAAGTAGAAAAAATCATCTTTAACCAAGACAATGCACCGTGCCACAAGTCAATGAAAATAATGGCCAAATTGAACGTATTGGGCACCGATCTGTTTCTTCACCCACCATATACTCAATAACCTAGCCCCCAGCGACTACTTGTCATTCGATGATCTGAGAGACTGTGCCTATTTTAAGGCCATGTACAAATCAATCTATAAGTATGATATAAAAAATTTAGATAATAAATGAAGAAATTTTGCTCAAGAAATGTTGTTTTCCTAGTTAGTTCATGAACATTTTGGACGATGTGGAAGCAACCTTCTCTACGGCAGTATCGAACCGCACAGAGTGCAAGTCAATTCGAAACTGAATTTGGTTTTCTGTGAGAAATTTTCTCAAATGCGAACGCACTCATTGAAGAGCAGAAATCATATGGAAACCGTGAACTTATGTATACGAAACCGGCATATCAATTAGAGGAATGACAATGGTTTGAAAAACAGGGAGAATTACACATTGTTCGTGGTTGAGTTGGTTATATGGTTTTACTTCTATGTTTTGAATTTGTACCCCAGTATAGAAAACAAAGACGCAATTCTACGTCAAAAGATTTTGAGTGATTTCATTTATGTGAAGATAAAGAATGGAAAGGCGAGATGTGACAAGGTTGATTTTAGCAAAAAGAAATCTTTTACTAACTTAACCTTCGCAAGAGGAGTTGAACTTAAGCATCTCATCAATGCAAATCACTCGAGTCTCTGGTATGCCGGAAAGAACCGATAAAGGTTTTTTGCCACTTACTATCCGAACCGACAAAAGAATAGTTATCAGAAGTTGTTACTTTCTACTTGCGGCTGCATTCTCGTACACAATTAATTCTTCACTAGCACTAATAGTGAAAAAGTAAAAATAACATGATGGGTAGCGGTAAGTGCAGCGCTACTGAATACCGCTTACAACCTAGGCTAAACAGCCAGCACGCTGTGTTTCTGGGGGCATAAGCAATAGTTCGAACAAACCATTCATCCTGATGTTCAACTAGCTGTACAAAGATTGAGAAAAATATCCATACAGTGAAGAACTCAATATGTATAAGAATGCTGACGCAAGTAGAAGCTGGCAACTTCTGGTAACTTTTCTTTTACCGGTTCGTATAGTAAATGGTAAAAGACCTTTTTCGGTACTTTCCGGCATATCAGAGACTCGAGTGATTTGCATGAATGAGATGCTTAAACTCGACCCCTTTGGTTGAAGGTAAAAATTAAGTCACTAAAAGATTTCTGCTTGCTCAAATGACCATTGTCACGCTTCACCTTTTTGATGTATATCTTCACATCCTTGCTTTACCTTGAGCACTAGCATTTTATAATTCTGATTTTATTTTTATTCTCAGTTACCTTAAAACTATTTTTATTGTTATAAATTATACTAATATTACTATTATTTTTCGTTAGAAATTTCAGGTGGGTAATTACCCACCTTTGGAATCTTCGGATGGGTAGTACTACCCACCGTGCCCACCTCTTTCACCGGCCCTGGGTGCTGTCATGGGTTAAATCAAACAGGTTATTCAGTAGTGTACTATTGAAAAACCTCAATGTTGTTGCAATACACGTTCAAGTTGAAAATTTTCGATTCTATATATTGGTAGTTGGATTTTATAAATCCTTCTACAGATCACTGAGCTGTGAACTTTAAAAATACGAGAAAGGCAAACGCGCCTTATGAATTATCCTCTTTGATACTCGTTTATACCAAACATTTCAAAAAGGTTTAATTTTGAATTATATGAGATTATGCCACACAACTGAAAATTTTACTATAAAATTGTGATCATATTTCCGATGGCATGTAGCAAGAATTAGGTTGATTCATTAGATACAACAAGAGATATTCACGATTAAAAACATATCACTCTCTCATAGGGTCAATTTTGAAAAGGCGCCCCATAGAAAAGTAAGTGAAAAGGCGCCCCATAGAAAAGTAAGTCGTATTCATGACAAAAAGTGTAATATAGCTATGAGCATCAACCGGTCAAAATCAATGTGAATCGTTGCCTGACGATCTTCATTCTCGCAAGCTTCGGATGGATATCGATACTGCACGACTTTCACTGAAAATGGAGAACAAATGATACAAATAACACTACTTGGCTTTGATCTCGTTCTAATAATTTGCAAGCGGAGCTGAGAGTAACATTTGTTTTCGTAAGTTTCGTCTAATTTTGGTCAGTGAGAATGTCTTTTATTTACTCTGCTAAAATTAATCGATTTGATTGAAAATTATATTCGGTTATTGTCGGTTATTCGGTCCGCATGAATAATAAGCTTTGATCTGCTTGAATCACGAAACGCAAAAAGTTAAATTTTGAGTTAACATATTTGTGACTATGTCATAATACTGAATATTTTATCATAAATTGCTCTCAGAGATGGCTGAACCGATTTTTACAAACTTAGGCTCGTTTGAAAGCTACTGTCGGGCCATTGATCAAGTTCGAATATCAAATGGCTGTGACTGTCGGTTACGGAGATATGCTGGTATAAGCGACGTAACCGATAAAACACGTTGTTCTTTACCGTTCTAATGCATATAAGGGTGCCAATCTATTAGGATCACCTCTAATTTCGTAAAGCGCTATTGTTCAAAAGTTTAAGCACCTCGAAAAAAGTCCTCATGCAAAATTTGAGTCAAATCGGGCATGATTAAGGGGTGCTGTCCGGCGGTTAAGGTTTGAAAATTTTCGATTTTGAAAAAGAACCCTAGGGGTGAGCACATGAAATTAAAAAATTTTAATAGAATACTACAGGATTATATATGAGTATCATTACACCACTTGGTGGATTAAAAAAGGTTTTTGAAACTTGTGATCATAAATGCAATAAGTGCCTTTTTAGAAGAGAAGAAGATAAGGCTGGAACAATTTAAAACGATTTTGAAACTTCAAGTTATTGATGAAAAAGAGGTTATTAAATACTAAAATATGACTTTGCGAATAAAAAAGAATAAATATGATTATGGTGATTTTTGTACTAGAAGTAGTCGTTCTCGAAATATTCGAGCAATAAGCTTTTCTCGGTATTGTGTAATCTTTTTTTCTTCGAATCGTTGTGATTCGGGAATTCTTATTTGTATAATAATTGCGTTCAAACAAAGGTTTTAGACCAGTGATTCCAAAACTCACCTTACCCTTGCGGTAGCGAAGCTGAATATCTTAAATGCTACCGTGTGCTACCACGCACTGAAAATGAAATTCACACTCTAAAAAATTTTCCTGACAAAAAGGTGAGTGTGGTAAATAAAATATAAAGTTTACCGAAATGAGATTGAAAAAATACTTCAAAGAACTCAGAATTTTGTTGAACTACTTTGAACTCAGGTAACTATATATTTTATACGAAATCACTATTCTTATTAATGTAAAATCAGTTTTGACTTGTTGAAACTGCACCAATTAACAAAAAAATCAAACACTCGTTATATTTTTTTAATTAGCAGCGTATTTCGCTTTAAGACTGTACTAAAAAAATTCCTGCATCTTCTTATCGGGCACTATGTTTTTACAATTAACGGCTCTTTAGTTAAAATGGTTTAATGAAAGTCCCTTTTTCAAATACCCCTTTTCTAAAAATCAGTCTTGGTTCGAATCGGTTTGTTTGATATGAACAATACAAATACAAAAATTGTTGATTGCCCCTAGCAATAGCAAAGTCAGGGCACTACATCCCGAAATGGATCTTGACCTTCTCATTCAACAAAAATCGCAATCGACTCATAAGTTTTAAATTAAAGTTTTCTTCTTCAACTGCAGATTCTCATTGCGTAGTAACAAGATTTATGTGAATTTAGTTTCTAGGCGAATCATGTTTTTTTATGTGTGTATTTTTATGGCTATGTAAATTAATTTTTCATTCAATACAATTATTCAAGTATCCCAGAAATAAAAATTCCATCTAAGCCCACAGTGCGAAAGTATACTGACTTTACTTCTACTCAGTTTTCATGAAAGGTAAAGTCGAAATAAGAATGCGGTTGAAGTATTTTGGATTCAAGTTTTCTTGTGATTTATGAAAGCCGAACTGAATCGGGCAGTGCAGACATATTCGACAACGATTCAGCTAATAGAACAAGTTTCTGAATACGAACAAGAAAAAACTTTCATCTAACGCCTACGGGTCATTCGGTAATTTGCTACAGATTCCCGCTCCGCGACACAAAGATTGATGAACGGTTTGTTTACCTAAAAACCACGTGTAAAAATTCTCAACGTTTCGTTTCGACGAAAGCAAACAGAGGTGCAACAGCGTGCCAATCGCGCCGTACCCCGGGACATTTGCCGATTTGTTGATAATGCCTACCCCCGTGTTTCCGAATGATGTTGGCAGTTTCCTTCACATCTAATGAATGGGAACCGTGGCCACTGGCAGCAAGTGAACAGTTGGCATGCGAAGTGTTGTCTCCTGCGCAATATTTATTTGCTGTAGCAATCATCGAGATAGGACCGAATGGCAAAACAGTTCAACCGTGGCCAGACTCAAAATCGAATCGAATTGTAGCAAATTATGCATGACTTTGGACTGATATGCCAGGGAGGGAAGGTTGACGATAGTCGGAGACCGAAGTAGTGACTGTCGTCATAGACGGTTGTTGTGGCCAGAAGCGAATTCCGTTGCCAAAAAAAAAAAATACTGACTCAGAAGTTTGCTCTTCTGACGACTGACTTCCAGTAGAGGCGGCTCGGCACTCAACCAGAAAGCAACTATCAGCTTTTGGGTGTTTCGGGGGACGCTGACTGTGCGAAGGGCTTCTGATTCCAGACTAGATCGTTAGAAGTTTCATCGTTTTTTCGCTACCATTGGAAAAATTTAATCGAGCTGATAGCAGCTGATAGTAATCTAATTTCGAAATGCTGAACACGAATTGATTACTGGACCTGGTCGGTAGGGTCACTGAAACAAGCCTTACTTTTGAATTATGTTGTTTTATCGAAGGCAAATGATCGGTTTTAATGGATGAGCATTACAGTCTTCATTAGACAGCTGACTGTTGCAGACAAATTAGACACAAGATGGTAAAATGCTTTTTTTTTCAACTCTATTTTTATGTGAGTTTTATTTGAAACTTCACAGATAACTTAGAATGGTTTTGCATCAGAATTTCATAGCCATTTAGCACCGTTTTACGACATGTATATTTGAACGGACCTTTCATTTGAGCTTTAGCCCGGGTTGATGGTTCAATGCATAGCGCGTTGGTCTTACAAGTTAGTTGTGTCGTATGTACGAGCCCGACCTGGAAGGGTTCTTAGTGTCAGTAGAATCGTAGTACTAGCCATGCAATCAGTGGCGGCAAAATAAGAAATTTGCTGCCTACATCGTTGGTTTAGCAAACAAAACGAAACAAAGTTGAACATCATCTCCGGAAATTGAGCGAGCAAAAAAAAAAAAGGTTTCCCAAGGATTGGTTTGCCGCTCCCTTCAACACCTATGAACTCACTTTTCTCGGAGATGGCTGATTTTCACAAACTTAGATTCAAAAGAAAGGTCTTATGGTCCCATAGCCTGCTTTTAAATTTCATCTTGATCCCACTCACAGGGTCAGGTCACCCAAAAAATATTCACTCACTGTCTTAGAGATAGCTGAATACAGTCTTATAGTTTGCTATCGAATTTCAACTCGATACAACTTCTAAAATTAGAGCGCGACAAGTGGAAAGTTTTTTATTCTATTTTTCAAAAGTGATGGTGAATAGAGGGGCAAATTTCATAAAACTGTCTGGTAAATTCTTCTAGTTTACAGATATTATTAGTTTCGGGATATATGAACCTATTTCAGTGCTATTATTCTCCGGTTTTTGTAGCGTATAAAAAGTCTAATATTCGAACTCACTTCGATTTTGCAGCGATGGTGGAACCGATGTTCACATGCTTCAATTTAAAAGAATGGTCGTAGGGCCCCATAAGCTGATATCAAATTTCAACCGGATCCGGCTGCCGGCTCCGAAATTACATGCTGACGAGTGTCAAAACTTTCAATCCGGCATATAAAGTGACGATACAGAACCGGTACGCGCCTGTACGAGCGGTGTGAAAGAAGGAAACACAATACCGCCTTTACGAGCGATGCACACAGTATGCTTTGTTTGATTTCGTACTGTATAGAGATTCCATCGTCACCGAGCACATGTGAGCATGTCTTGTCGAACGTGGTGAAGAAACCAAAACTGCGGAGTAGGTAAAAATGTCTGTTACTGATGTTTGATTTTAGGTATAATATTCACATGCATGCTGGGAAGCATGTTTTATCAAAAATATTACTCCTTATATAATTTGAATTCCCAATACAAAAGTAACAGAAGCACAAGATTTCGCATGGTTTGTTTAATTTCGTTCAATTGGATTAATCAGAATAGTGCATCAGCGAATGAATCAATAAGCTAGAATTGAAACAAAATTGGTATGGAGAATGAACTAAATTCTTTGAAACTAGTCAGTAAATTCTTCTAGCATACAGGTCTTATTAGATTTCAGGTAAACAAGCTCACTTTGGCAGCTCCGATAGGATTTCGATTTAGGTAACTATCTTATATCCAATTGACGATACAAATAAATTCGAAATTTTCAAAACAGATTTTGAATACTAACTTCTAACTTCTGGGCCTTCTGGAAACAGATTGTCAAAAGCTCCAATATGCAATTTTTACCGATTTCTCATGAAATATTAACGAAAAAGACCATAACACTACTTGGTGGATTGAATCCGGGTTTTAAAGCCTATTTTGTGATTTTTCATTCAGAAACCGATGAATATCTTTTTGCCTCATATAGAAAGGTTATGCAATCACTGTGAAAACCGACTTTTGAACCGAGTGGCATATACCATTCGACAAAGTGTGTTTATATATAGGGTCCGCCATGTAACTTTTTTTTAAACATGCAATAAAACACAAACGGTTCATCCGATTTCAAAATTTATTTCTCCATATTAAAGTACAATCCTTCCGGTTAATTGTGGAATATAATTTCATTCAAATGGCTGCCTCGGCTGGCCTTGCAGTACGCCATACGGTCGGTCTAGTTTTTTAGCACATTTTCGATTGTATGCAGCTTTATTTCAGCTATGGCTGCACGAATGTTGTCCTTCAAGGCTTGAATTGTCTCTGGCTTGTCCACATAACACTTATCTTTGACAGCCCCTCAAAGATAATAGTCTAACGGAGTCCAATCGCAGATCCGAGGTGGCCAAACGACATCCGACTTTGACTGATAATTCGATCTTCAAAGACTGTGCGCAGGAGATCGATCGTAGCGTTGGCTGTGTGGAACGTCTTGTTGGCACCAAATGGTGTCCAAGTCATCCTCTTCAAGTAACGGGAAGAACCAATCGCTAATCATGGCGCGGTAGCGCTCGCCATTGACATTTGCGAAGAAAAAACTATTTTCGTAGAAAAATGGCCCAATGACGCCGCCAGACCAAAATCCGCACCAAACCGTCACTCTCTGAGGATGCATCGGCTTCTCCATGATAACGTGCGGGTTTTCCGTTCCCAAGATGCGACAATTTTGTTTATTAACATACCCGCCGAGATGAAAATGTGCCTCATCCGAGAAGATGATTTTTTGGCAAAAATCGGCGTCTTCTTCAAGCTGATTTTCATAGTAAAACTGCACTATTTTCACGCGTTCCTCAACCGTATACTCAACCATTTTCGTTCAGCGGAAGGATAAAACAAAGTTTCTGTCAAATCAGAAGTGACATTAAGGTTACCAATGCCGAAATAACTGCTAGTTAAAAAAAAACTGTTAGATGGCGGACCCTATATATATATATATATATATATATATATATATATATATATATATATATATATATATATATATATATATATATATATATATATATATATATATATATATATATATATATATATATATATCCCATACAAAATTCCTGAATTTCAGCTGAATCCGACTACCGGATCCGGAAATATAGGGTAAAGTGTGTTAAAAATTTTATACCATCACTGAAAAGGGCGAAAAACCGTGAAAATTTTCTAAATCGACCTCAAATCTTCTCCAATTGATAGTTTTTATCAATAAACCGATCACGGTTCTTCTTTTAAGAATCGAAGAAAATTATTTTGAAGAATACCACAGTATTATATATGATAGTATGATTGATATGAGAAAGGCATCATTACACCACTAGGTATATTGAAACAGGTTTTTGAATATATTTTGGAATGTTTTTAAGTCACACAATATTCTTAAGGATACACCGATCAACACATTAAAAAAGAGGAACCCCACTGCTGCCATGATTCCGGCTGTTATCTGAAAGTAATAAACCAAGTACCATTTTATCCGTGAAAGAAATAACAAATTTAGATAATCAATTTTTTTTGAAAACTGGGAATTTTTTTTTCTGTTGTTTGTGTATATATATGACCTAAAAAACGAAGCGATCTTAATTCTTTTCGTTTAATTTGAGATCAAATAGTTTTCGAAATATCACGGTAGCCTTAGTATACCTGCACGTATTCTCACGCTAGAATCTTCAAATCACTTCAAATATCGATTAACCCACATAACAATGATTTGTGTACACGTTTGAGATATGGTACATGAAAAAATAGAAATATCGATTTTTTTCTCTGACACACTAGCTAACGCCCTTGAGGGACCGTTCATAAACCATGTAGCCCTAAATCTGGTATTTTTTAACCCCCCTCCCCCACTCCCCTCGTAGACTTTCGTAGACTTTCCGAATACCCCCCCTCCCCCTCTTAGAAAATCTACGCAGACTTCCAGTACCGTTGTCATAAAGTCTTAGTTATTCAAGATATTCAAGAGGTATAGATATACAATAAATCTCAAACAGCTTCTCTGGATGAACGAGGAGAGATATTATGTAAACAAACCGTACGTAGGCATACGATTTTCAGACGAGGAACGATAAGATAGTGAGTTAACACGCAGTTTTAATGCTTTTGTAATATCTTTCATAACCAATAAACTTACAGTTTCCCTTGAAAAATACCATAACCAGTGGTCGAAACTTCGGGCAGTGTATAACAGCCGTTCTTATTTAACAAACCGGTAAAGCCGAAACCACAATTTTCGCAAATTAAAATCAACAATTTTATGGGTGGAAATAGTTGGTTGGTTCTATTTCAACCTCTGGGATGTATGTTTAGCAAATGTTTACTTTCGCAATTCCAATCATTTTGATTTTTCAAATCCGTTTTTGGTTGGAAGAAACCACACTGACAACTACTTCACGTCAGAACAAAAATATGAATAACTTTTTAGACTTACTCGCGATTTCGTATTTTCATAATTATTTTTCTTTTTTTATTCGTGATCGGCTATAGATGAGTGATAAATTATGATTATTTTGTCACCCTACTAACATCGGTCCTTTACCGATTTCTAAAATTCTCTGGACATTTCACTCGTCAGAACGCTCATGGATTGCAGAAGCAATTGACATTATCTACATCTCTCCTTTCACTGCTTGATTATGATGTGACTAAATAATAATCGGACAGCATAAAAATTGAAATTTATTCTTTTAATTAAATAAACTTAAAGTCCGATGACTTTTTGCAAAGAATAATGCGATTTTTTAATTTATGTTCATGTTAGTACTTGCTTTTATTTTTTCACTTTGATAGGGAATAGAAGAATGAAAGAAAAAACAATAGAGTCGCCTGTCTTTGAATATACTTCTACTTGGTCATAGAACTACGGAGAATCTCATTTGATAATTACTAGTACAGATTACAGTCGACGATGTTTTTAGTCAGTCTGTCAAGGTTATTCGACGTGACAAATTGCAATTCTGCTCTCAAGCATCATGCATTTGGCAAAATACTCAATTTTCAACTGTTTTTTTGATCAATCGAAGGAAACGCGAGGCCGGTTAACTAAACTAAGTAAATTGCTTGAAAAATTTAAAAAAAAAACGTAGACATTAGGCACAGCCTCCTCCCCTCCCCCCTCGTAGACAAACGTAGACTTTTGTCACACCTCCTCCCCCCCCATTCCACCCAGTGAGTCTACGTGGTTTATGAACGGTATATGTTCAAACATTTGACGTCAATTTGGTTAGTGCCTCCAAATTGTTTAGCTGTAACATCTTCATTTTTTGAAAAGGCAATTTTCCAATATATATATATATATATATATATATATATATATATATATATATATATATATATATATATATATATATATATATATATATATATATATATATATATATATAAAATTCAATATAAAATTTGAATAAATTCAGATAACAACAAAATTTTCTGCTAATTTTACTTTTAAATTACTGTATCTCTGAAACGGTACAATTTAGCAAAATTTTGTCGGAGACCTTTTTGTCTTTCTCTATAAAAAGGAAAGAGAATTACTGGAAACCCGACTTTTGATAGGAGCTCTGAAGATTCCTGAATTTATACACCATTCAACTCTGCTCGACAAGATCGCAAAATGTCTGTGTATGCACCTTTCAAAGATTTTCCTCTCAACTTTCTCAAAGATGGCTTTGAACAATCATTACATTTGAAAACTACTGTGGCTATGAATCAAGTAATGACAAACCGCACTTATTTGTTGAATACTGAACCGATTCCACCAATCTTTGGCTCGTTTGAAAGCAGCTATTGGATTATAGATCAAGTTAGAAAATTGAATTGTTCACATTTCTGGTTCCGGATATATAAGCGTGACTAATGATCAAGTTGAATCGTATTATCCGGCATTTGTCCGAGAAACTTAATAAATTTTCATCATATGATATAACATCAAATAGGCCTTTCAAGGCTGTCTTGAAAGGCTCATCAAATGATCAAAATACTGAAGAAATAAAAAATGAACTAAAAGAAAGTAGTCTTCAATTGAATCGCTCTCTATATTAGTTTGTGAGTTAGTATATAACTTCCTTTTCCCCATTACACAATACAAGTAGGTTTACAAATTTCCCTACACAAAAAAACACTGAATTGCGGAAGCAAATGATGTCTTAACGGTAATAACCAAATCATGTATATAATAGGGCTGAAAAGTTACCACTTATGGCTGAACACCTAATTTAAATCTTAATAAATTAATTTTAACTCATATTTAAAAAAATATTACAAAAAATATTATTTTATTTTCTGTTACAATCCCGAATTGACATGTTCAATAGATGATTTCATTTTATCCAAACTTGCTTGGTTCATCCCGGGTTGGCGGTTCAACGCATAGGACGCTGGTCTTACAAGCCAGTTGTCGTATGTTCGAGCCCCGACCTGGAAGGATTCTTAGTGTCAGTAGGATCCATAGTACTAGCCATGCAATGATTCTGTACACTAAGAATCGGCTGCGAAGTCTGTTGAAACAGAAAGGCCAAATTCCACCAAAGGAATGTAATGCCAAGACTTTGCTTGAGAAAATTCGTATATCAAAGAAATGGTTTTGTTCCTTTGGATTTTTATACTGTAAATAGGGTCATTAGCACCGCTAAAAGTTATTTACTAAGTAGCAACCGGCCATTAGACGTTTTATACGATTAAAATGCTTGTTCAGTCGAAGCAAAACTTCACATCGAAAAGCTGCCTAGTGATATTTTCTGTTTTTTTTCTAAATTTTCTGCCAAACTTGCATAGCAGAAAGATCTTTCGAAACGATATTGTTAGTGATAAAAGTGTCTTGAATACTTAAAAACCTATTTTAATCCACCTAGTGGTGTAATGATGCCTTTCTCACATCACTCATTACATCATAAATATAACCGTGAAATTCGCAAAAACAACTGTTTATTGAATAGTAATAGGAAAACTTGTTCGGACCTAATCTCACAAACTCTACAAATCCTGTTTAACCTGTACTTTTGGAACCGAAAGAAGTATCCACAACAAATTAAAGAATTCCGTATGAAACTGTAAAACTATTCCTTTGAAAATATAAGTTTGTGAAAATCGATTTGGCCATCTCCAAAAAAAGTAAGTGAGATCCTTTTTGCAGTTTTCAATCACTATTTCCAACTCTTCCGAAACCGGATTCAGATAAACGGAATAGCCGAAGTTGGTTCGTTTGCTACCAACGAATATGACCTACAAATTGAAACAGTTTTGAACGTAGTTAAACCTATACTTATTATCTTATGTTCTATTTCGTTTAAACCAATTAAACGAAACCTAACAAACGAAACGAACCTGCGTTTCTGTTACTTCTGCATATGTAAGTCAAGCTAAACTGCATGAATCAGCAACATAAAACATGTAGTAGGATTATTATTATTTTTATTATTGTTATTATTATTAATATTATTATTATTATTATTATTATTAATATTATTATTATTAATATTATTATTATTATTATTATTATTATTATTATTATTATTATTATTATTATTATTATTATTATTATTATTATTATTATTATTATTATTATTATTATTATTATTATTATTATTATTATTATTATTATTATTATTATTATTATTATTATTATTATTATTATTATTATTATTATTATTGACATCACTACACAACGTGTACGAAATAGAACAAAGCACGCCTTATTCGTTTTGCGTTTTCTTCTTCTTTCGGTGTTGTACATATTGTCACTTTATATGGGGATTTCAAAACTTTGACACTCATCGCCCTGTAACTGCGGAACCGGAAGTCGGATCCGGATGAAATTTCATAGTAGCTTCAAAGACAGTATGAACTTTAATTCAAATCAAGATTTGTGAAAATCGGTTCAAACATCGCAGAGAAATCGAAGTGAATTTGGTTTTAGGAGTTTTTCTTCTCCACTTTCGGTGCTCTCGGAACAGGAAAAGAGGGGACCAGTAGAGCCGAATTAAGTTTTCATGCCCACAAACTAACAAGTTCTGTAAACTAGAAGAATGTATCAGACAGTTTTATGGGATTTATACCTGTTTTTAACCATCGTTCGTGGAAAAATACTACTAAAATTGGTAATTTTTTACTTATCGCGCTTTAGTACCGGAACCGGAAGTCGGATCCAGATAAAATGTTCTACAAATTTTGAATTTTAGTTTAGAATTCATTTGAATCTTAGATTTCAAAAATCGGTTGAGTTGTTCCAGAGATAATTGAGTGTAAACTATTTCTCAAATTTTCACATATTACCATATAACTCCGGAACTGGAAGTCGCATTCAAATGAAATTCAATAGCAAGCTATGGGAACATAATACCTTTTGTTTGAATCTTAGTTTGTAAAAACTGGTTCAGCCATCTCTGAAAAAAGTGAGTACATATTTTTTTTTCATTATTTTTGTACATATCATCCTATATCTCCGGAACCGGAAGTCGGATCGGAATGAAACTCAATAGCAGGCTATGGGACTATAAGACCTTTCATTTGAATATTTGTTTGTGAAAATCGGTTTAGTCATGTCTGAGAAAAGTGAGTGCATATTTTTGTTACACACACACACACACACACAGACATTTGCTCAGTTCGTCGAGCTGAGTCGAATGGTATGTGACATTCGGCCCTCCGGGCCTCGGTTACAAAATCGATTTTCACAGTGATTGCATAGCCTTTCTATATGAGAAAGGCAAAAAGAAAGGGTTTTTTTGGCCAGCAGGGGCGTTTTAGCAAGCACGGGCGCTTTATAATACTTTCCCTAACTAGCTTTTTCTTCGATAGTAAAATTATGTGTGTTTTACTTATTTTGATGAGAAGTATCACAGCAGTTGCAGTTGTTATTGCTATTGTTCGTTTGGTCATTCACCAAGTCACCGTTGATTTACGATGACTTAACCAAACTCATTCAAAAGAGCTACTCTGGAGCATCATAGATGCTAAAAAGTGCTTGCACGAGTTTTATTCAATGTTTCTGTTTTATTACTTGCACCACTTAAACAATAAATAAACTTCGGTGCGCTATTTTCTTCAAATAAGTTCTTAGCATGTAATTCATAATTAATTTCAGCTACCACGAAACATAGCAGAATGTACCTGTCTCGGATGAATGTTCGGTAGTGAAAAATCTAAATGGAAAGTAAAAGACACTAAACGATGTACTGGATGATTTGTTTTATGACGTAGTGTAACGGTACCCCCATCTTAGCTTCAGTAGTCTCATATACGAAAATAATGAAGTAGAGTGAGATCTGCTGTCTCTGTTCGATAGATCGGCCTTTAGAGTGAGATAAAAGCATTCGCTTCGAGTTTTCGTGTTGCTATAACAACAGTATTGAAGAATTTTCGTACTATATTTTCTGCGGTGTTGCTTCTTAGGGCCGACGCGAAGATATTGTGTCAGACTCTATCACAAACCAACGGTTTTTCGTTGTTTCTGATAAGGCGTAGTCTCCATAATACTTACCAAGCCCTTGCTTTGCTTGAACGGTATTTTTTCCTATCATGAAGCAGTGTATAATTAAAACACGAAATTGTTGTTGTTCCATTGTTCTGAGAATAACAAAAGTAGCGTCACTCTTAGCACGATAACCCACAAACTGATGAACGGAATATCATGAAATTTTAACAGTTGTCTTTAAAAGGTTAGTATTAACTGAAAACCTGTTTTAATCCATCTAGTGGTGTAATGATGCCTTTCTCATATAAATCATACCATCATATATAATACTGTGGTATTCTTCAAATAATTTTCTTCGATTCCCAAAAAGAATAAACGAAATCGGTTTATTTGACCGTCTACTGATAAAAACTATTAATAGGAGAAGATTTGAGATCGATTTAGAAAACTTTTTACGCTTTTTCGCCCTTTTCAGTGATGGTATACAATTTTTAACACAGTTTACCCTATATTTCCGGATCCGGAAGTCGGATCCAGATGAAATTCAGGAATTACGTATGGAACCACAGGACCTTTCATTTGAACCTAAATTTAAGAAAATCGGTCGCGCCATCTATAAGAAAAGCTAGAAAACATATTTTTATTTTTTTTGCACATTTTACCCCATAACTCCGGAACCGAAAATCGGATCCAAACAATATTCAGGAATTTTGTATAGGACTACAAGATCTTTCATTTGAACCCAAGTTTGTGAAAATCGGTTCAGCCATCTCTGAGAAAAGTTAGTGCACTTATTTTCACATTTTTTTGCACATTTTACCCCATAATTCCGGAAGCGGAAGACGGATTCAAATAATATTCAGGAATTTTGTATGGGACCACAAGACCTTTCATTTGAATCTAAGTTTGTGAAAATCGGTTCAGCCATCTCCGAGAAAAGTTAGTGCAAAAAAACGTTACATACACACATACGCACATACACATACACATACACACAGAGACATTTTGCGTACTCGACGAACTGAGTCGAATGGTATAAGACGCTTGGCCCTCCGGGCCTCGGTTCAAAAGTCGGTTTTCACAGTGATTGCATAACCTTTCTATACGAGAAAGGCAAAAAGGAGACTGCAATAAAACTAGCGCCATCTATGTGTTAGGATCGGGACTTTTCAGTCCATGTGTTAAAATGCCTTGCAAAATTTCTCAATTTTATCTCGATGCGACTCACGGTTCCGGAATAACAAAGTGATTAGGGTAAAACTTTTGATTTTAAGGGTATAAATAATTTTAAATGATTATGTAAATGACTGCAAAATCCTTGAAAATTGTTCATAAATTTCTCTAGCATGAAGATGTTGTTGGCAAATGTCTAAATAATATCACTTCAGTTACACCGGTTTCCGGTTCTCGAAGTCCAAAGGTTCTTAAATAACTCACACCGATTTCATAGATGGCTGAGTCGATTTTCATCAGCTTAGATGCAAATGAAAAGTATTATGATCGAATACAAAGCTCGTGAATTTTATTCTTTCGTATTTCTACTCAAGTTTACTAATATTTATGAAAACATGAGTAATATGAGAATTGCATCACCACATCACTAGGTGGATTAAAACAGGTTTTCGATGAAGTATTAGTATTACATTGCATACCATTTCTTAAACAACATTTGTAGCATTTTACCAATGATCAGAGAAAAATGAAATTTCGACCTAAATCAAAACGGTGACATCTTTTAGTAAGCGGGACGCTTGATAAAAACTCCAAATGCTATTTGTGAGTAAGCGTTATCATTTCAAATATATGAAAAACTCTCCGGACGACCGGAAGTATGCAAGTGCTACAAGCAGCAACACTGACTATCAGAAAAGCATTACACATTTTATTGCCAGATTTTCCAAAGAAACCGCCGACCCTTTTTCCAATGCTCGGGGGCTAGGTTTGCATGAGTCAGTTATAGATTTTTTTCTCTTTTTCCTCCCATAGTGGAAGGATATTTTCATACGCAACGTTCCGAATGCATTGCGGTTCGCAATGGGACATCCATTTTTACCCTCTTTCTCCTTCAATCCTGCCCTCAGGGGTAGGTCTTAAATTGAAAATCATAATTTACGACGGTCGGCGGTCGTGTTAGGATTCCGGAAACTATATTTTTTCTGTGCATTTATTATTCTGATAACTGCATATTATGATGATTGAAGGACTGCTACCCGGCAGTGTGGTTAGCATTTGCGAGGGGTGTGGCGTTTGTTTAGCTATTCAGGCAAGCGTAACTTATGCATGCTGACGCCGTTGATTACATTCGAAAGGTTATTCAATTATGACTTCTAGTGTGTATCCATTCTCGAGAGAAACGTTTTTTGTTGTTTGTTTCCTACTTGACAATGTAAGTTTACGACTGGTGCATATATTTCGAACGCCTGCTGTAGGATTACTCATATTTCCAACGAATTATCTTTTTTATTTTGCAAATAAATCGCAGACACGACTATCGAAAACATAGATGAGGTGGAGGGTGGTGTATACGAACTTGCATCATGCTTGATCGGACGTTACTGTAAACAAACGCCCAGTAAATAGCGGCTGTATCTAAGCGTTGGCTCATCGTTGCCGCGTGACAATGCACCACGGCGAGGATCGCGTCATGCGATACAATCTGGGGCGGATCGGTGCAAGAATGTGAGCAGCTGCACCGTGCGGGAGGGTGTTTACTTTTCACCATCATCCATGTAGGAGGCACCAAACAGCAACTGTGCGCGCTGTCCAGTCGAGTTCCGTAGATTATTGTTTTATTCACGCTCGGTTAACCATAACAACACCCGATGTCCCAGGGCTCAGGTCGCCAAGTCGTGGTTGTCGCTGGGAACATGTAAATTTATGCTGGATTTCGTTGTTTGTTTTATTTCTAGGTTCTGCAGATGAAATATTCACTAGAATTCGAAGCTTGCATCTTCTGTAAAATTCGCACAAAGTCAAACATATTTTGTGATTCTACATCCAATTTCCAATTCCATGAAAATAATGGCAGCTAGCGAATTTTGAAATTATTATACATGAACTCATTCAGTAAAATACGTAAGGCGATCCTTTAAATTAGCAGTTAAACTGAATCGAACTAAATTCCATAAGAACCAATTGTAACTTTGATTGCAATTCGAAGATTGTTTTGACTCTATTTGCGATTCTCATCGCAATTAATGGGGTCGCTTGCCATATAAACACAATCTAATAATAATCATTGTAACAGATAATAGTGTTCTAAAACAGTAACCATTTCGACGTGTACAAAAAATTTCCTCATGAAGCATATTTTGTTGCAAGATAAGAAGCGCCAGGTCAAAAATATATAGACTACAAAATAATATTCCCTTTTTGTCCAGGATGTGACATGATTCGAGCAGTTGAAATATTTCCGCACTATAATGCGACAATCTTCTGATGCATGGACTGACAATGAAAGAACAAATTTGAATCGTTAGCAAAAACTCCATCATATAAAGTCACTAAATTCTCTTGAAATTTTTTAAATAGTACAATTTCGAACCTAAACTAAATATCCACATTCTTCTTTTTCCATGAACAAGTTTATTTCATAGGCAATATACATAAGTTTTTCCTTGCAGTGGCATCCACAATACATAGTACTTTGAACCTAATACATTTCGAATATCATATTATTATGTTGGCATTCATTAGTTAATCTAAACACTGTTTTCATCAAGCGATTTGCTATTATAAATTACATTAAATAAAATACATTTATTTTGTACATGATCTTATAACTATTTAGTTTTGTTTGTATCAGTTCATCACTTTTATTCATATAATATAGCTGGCTATTGGTTGAACTCATGGAAGTAAAAGAGGTCTAACATAAAATAAAATTTAACTTGGAACTCCAATGGACTTAATGAAATGGTACAGTAGTTTCATGTATGGAAGGTCACGACAAGCAAGAATGTCGCGAACTGGGACATTGGATGGTCTACCTTGAGTACGCAAGGAATTTATTAGTTGAGATCTGACATCACGATACTCCACGCATGTCCAAACAACATGGTCAATATAGCGGTAACCTTCGCCACAAGCACAATGATTAGTCTCGGAGAGTCCAATTCGAAGGAGATGTGCGTCTAACGTGTAGTGATTGGACATGAGTCTGGACATCACACCAATAATATCCCTACTCACATCCAGCCCCCTGGACCATGCCTTTGTCGATATTTTAGGAATAATTGAGTGCATCCACCGACCCAGATCATCTTTATCCCAAGAAACTTGAACTGCTGCTAACTCTGCTATATAAACAGATGAAGGTTCTTGAAGCCTAAATGAAACCGAAACATTATTGTTGAATATACCAAACCCAGTAGCCTCTTCAATTCGTGATCCGTCCGGGTAAAATATTTTCACAGAGTCAATATGCCTGAACTAACTTATAAATATTTTTGAGATTTCCATCGACCGTAGGTGTTCAGGGATTCCAAGCACTTCGCGCTGCATGGATGTGTCGAAAAATAAAGTTGAGGAAGGAACATTTAGGAGGGTGTCACGGATAGGAATATATCTTGAAGGGTCGATTTCCTGTGACATATGGTTAAAATATACTGTCATGAATCTTGTTTGAGATTGAAGCTCAACTAGCCTTTCTATGTTATTAATATCCAGGGGATTCAGTACCTCACATCTTATTAGCATTCGCGATGAAAGCTCCAAAAAACGATCTTTCAATGGAAGAACTCTCGCCAGAACTTCAAGACTCTGTGTGTGTCAAATGCATGCAGCCTAAAGTAATTCGCAAACAACGATACTGAATTCGCTCCAGTTTGATAATATGAGAGTTTGCAGCGGAACGAAAGCAAACGCATCCATATTCCATTACTGAAAGTATCGTTGTCTGATACAATTTTATTAGATCTTCCGGATGAGTACCCCACCAAGATCCTGTTATTGTTGAAAGAAAATTTACTCTTTGTTGGTATTTTATTATCAGATACCTAATGTGTCCTCCCCACGTGCATTTGGAATCAAACCACACCCCGAGGTATTTGAAAGCCAAAACCTGTTGGATCATTCTTCCCATTATATGAAGCTGAAGCTGCGCGGGATCATGCTTTCTTGAAAAGAAGACCAGCTCTGTTTTCTCCGCAGAGAATTCGATACCCAGATGAACAGCCCAAACGGACAAGTTATCTAAGGTATCTTGCAATGGTTTTTGCAGATCAATAGATTTGGGTCCAGTAACTGAAACCACGCCATCATCTGCCAGTTGTCTTAGTATACATGGGGTTACTAGACAACTGTCGATGTCATTCACGTAAAAATGATAAAGGAGCGGACTGAGGCATGAGCCTTGCGGGAGACTCCTTTGGCTAATTCTGAATGTTGCCAAATCGCTATGTGAAAAATACATGCATTTCTCTGACAAAAGGTTGTGAAAATTATTATCACATCAATTAATGTCTAAAAATTAAATGAATCACATGTTCCTTTAATGTCTAAAAATACAGATACCATTTGTTGTTTTTGAGCGAAGGCAATTTGGATGTCAGACGAAAGTAATGCAAGGCAATCATTCGTCCCTTTATTTCTACGGAAGCCAAACTAAATATCTGACAACAAACCGTTCGTCTCGACCCAAGTGTCGAAGAATAATTTTTTCGAACAATTTGCTGATGCAGGACAACATTGCAATGGGTTTATATGAGATATGAGTTTTGATTGGAAGCTGGTTTCCCCGGCTTTTTAATGGCGATAACTTTCACTTGCCTCCAGTCAGGTGGGACAATATTTTGCTCAAGAAACTTGTTGAACAATTCCAACAAACGCCTTTTTGCAAGGTCGGGCAGATTCTTCACCAAGTTGAATTTAATTCTGTCTAACCCAGGAGCGTTTTTGTTACAAGACATGAGTGCTATGGAAAATTCCATCATTGAAAAGGGGCAATGGAACCATCATTTGGAGAAGACTTTGGAGATGTCTCCAATAGCTACATTTCATGGCCCGGAGTATGCTCTTGTACTTGGTTTCTAAAGTCAAGAATTTTTCAAAATTCTAAGGAGTTCCTCATCCTCGTTTTGAAAACGTCTTAAAAGCATTTTGTTTCGCGTGTTTAGCATCTGAGCACTCTTTGTCCCACCAAGGGTGTGGAGGTCTTCTGTTACATGGACCAAGAAATCGTTTGGTTTGGGCTTGTTCTGCGGCCTCCAGAATCGAACAAACGAGGAAGTCATATTCTTCAAGTGGAGGGAGCTCTTCCATTGAGTTCAAGGTACTTGAGATACTACTTTGGTATTTAATCCAATCAATATTTTTTGTCAAATCATATGGAATATAAACTGAATTAGCAATGCCTTTGTTACTGCTAATTGAGATGATGATTGGTAAATGATCGCTACCGTGTAAATCAGGAAATACTTTTCAGGTGTAATCTAGTCGAATTGAAGTCGAGCAAAGAGATAAATCTAATGCACCTGGACGTGTAGGGAATCTTGGAATCCGTGTCATGCTACCCATATTTAATACCGTCATGCTAAAATTGTCGCAAATATTATATATTAAAGATGATCTGTTATCATTGAAAACGGAACCCCACATCATTCCGTGCGAATTGAAATCTCCCAGAATCAATCATGGAGCAGGGAGGGCTTCGACCATTTTATTAAGCTGTCATTGTCCAACTTGAGCTCTAGGAGGAATATATACCGAAGCAATGCAAATGTCCTTTCCTTTAATGTTTATTTGATAAGCAACAACTTCTATACTACAAGTCGAAGGAATGTTTAATCTATAAAAGGAATAACATTTCTTAATTCCTAAAAGCACTCCACCATACGGGGAGTCTCTATCGAGACGTATAATGTTAAAGTCATCAAAATTCAAGGCTACGTTTGATGTAAGCCATGTTTCGCACAAAGCAAATACATCACATTTTTGACTATGCAACAAAACTTTAAATGAATCAAGTTTTGGCATGATGCTTCGAATATTCCACTGCAGGACAGTGATTGGATCATTTGCGGCGGATGACAAATTATCCATCAAATGATACAAAACCTGAGAGAACTGGCCATTGAGCTGATAACTGTTTCAAAAAAGTTCTAGCTATTGGAAGGAATGCCGTTATGATGGTATTTAGAGGTTCAGAAATATTGAATGCTGCGAAAATCCATTCTTCAATTTCCGAAAACTTCAGTAATCCTATTGGTGAATGTGAAACGGAGCCTACTGGATTATTTTATTTTTTGTGCTAGTTCCTGGATTGGATTGTGAATTTGACAAACCAGGAGGCAAAGTTTTTGGTTTTAAATTTGGCTTTTTAGATTTAACACGGGGATATTTTTTTGAAGGAGTAATTTTAGGTTCATTTTTTGGTAATTTGTGGTTTGGTAATCTCCTCTTAACAGACCTTTGAGGAGTGACAAACGAGGTATCTTCACTATTTCCGTCAGAGTCGGATTCCTCTGGCTCCGCTAGATTTGAAAAATCGTTTTCGGTTACAAAGGTGGGACATCAATGATCGTTTTAGGCATTTCTGCATTTGTGCGCTTAGACCGTGCTCTTAGTAAAAGCTTCATTTTGTTTTTACGCAACTTAAACGCAGCGCATACTGAGAGTTCATGAGGACTATCCCCACAACAAACACATTTTTCAATATCTTTATCGCAAAGATTATCCTTGACATTTTTTACATTTAGACTTATTACTACAATAAGTAGCTGTATGTCCGATTTTTTTACAGTTCATGCAATTCATAACATGCGGTACGAAAAGCCGAACAGGAAGACGAATTTTATCGATATAGACATGGCTAGGCAACGCAGATCTGGCAAATGTTACTCGAAACGAATCTGAGGGACGATAAGACTTTTTTCCATCGACAATAGATGCTGAGTACAATTGCGAATTTTATCTTATCGAATTTTATCTCTATTAACTTTAGAGATTTCTACATTTGAAAAATGTGATGTCAATTTGTAATTTGCATCAAATTTAATACCTTTTCTTTTTTTCGAAAATAGACTATCCATGGCCCAGTGGCACCCTCTGGATAATGGTTAGCCCTTGGAGTGTTCAAGATTTCACTAGTATCCGGAATCAGATGATCTTCCATGAGATCATCCATTACATTGACTGTTTTTTTGGAAAATAATAATATTAAAATGAAAACTTATCTATAGTAAAATTTCAGTTATAAGAGAAATAAAATAATAAATTAAATTAAATCTACCTTGTTGCTGTTGTCTCTGTTACTCTATCGTAAAGAACGACGTGAAGCTCATCCAACGACTCACAATCGGCAGTTTTTTGGTATCGTTTCCTGCTATCTCAGTTGCTCTGCCGTCGTTGTGGTCACCACTGAACTTGGTGTGCTGCCTGTACCTGACCCCAGGTGTTGTGCTATTGCTCTTGGTGGCGATCGAATGTGATGCTTGCAGTGTAGCACCTCGCGATATATGTCGTCTCTTTCGATCCCAAGCAGCGTACAAATGTTGGTACCTGGTAGATCAGCAGTTGCTTTAGCACCTGTGTGACTTCGCACCCCTTCGTCTTCGCACCTTTATGGTTCATACGCATAGAGGTGTAGAGACACAGAGAAGCGTCTCTACACCTCTGTACGTATGAACGGGATGGTCTTCGTTGCTAGCTTTCCAGTCGGGAAACGCTCCAAATATTGCCTTGGCGATTAGCACCAGCAGTTATAACTACCTGCAGCCGTTAACTCACAAGCCAGTATAATCGAAGAACACCCTCTTCGCTTGAATGGTTTTTACTGAATGTAAAAATCCACATTTGATGGAAATTTGAATAGTGTCAATTGAAAAGTGAAGATGTTCCTGCTGAGAAAATTGGGAGGCATTATTCCTGCTTTAAGTTTCTGATGAAAAATTGTCTTATAACACTTTAATTTGTTATTTTTACTTTTCATTTTCAGATCATCAGTGCGTCAGCATTTTTTGTTTATGTTGTTTATGTTTTATGTTGTTATCGAGTTATGTGTACTTAGCACAAAATCGGTACCCATGTGGTACCAAACCCCTAAATAACTATAATATGGTTTAACTCTTGAAAAACAATTGATTTTCTAATAATGACCACCGTTTTAGAAGAAGCCGATTTCTAGATCTTCTTCAACTATTTGAAGCAAAAGAGCGCAATTCCACAAAAATAGGAGTGTATTTTTAATTTTGTGTCTGACCTTTTCGACAACGACTACTTCTAGGAGAAAGCTTACTATCAGTAAAATTATTGTTTTTGATCCGTAAAATAATTGTTAGTTTTCTTTACATTTTGTCTTAGACTCGTCAGTGCAGAGCAGTTCAAATTGAACTGCTTAGTGCAAATTTAAACAGTTCAACTTAACCCGCTAAGCAGACGTAACGTTTTCGTTCGGCACGTCAGTAAAGACATGTCACTTCGGTGCCAATTAACCCATTTAACGCTCACGGGGAAATATTTTTTCCTTCTATAAAAATCGTTATCGATTTTTCAATTATTATTAAGTCGATGTTTTTTTTAACGAATTTAAAAAACACTTTTATCCAAGGTTTTCTGAACAAATAAAACAAAAGAACTGTCAATCTTTATTGCACTAAAAAAGTTTGTGCAAAACGACGTATAGAAAATAGGACACATAATAAATGTGTTATGTGCAACGTCTACTTGTGCTTAATAAGTACACGAAATCATTTCGTTGAGTACCTTAAGTAACTATTTATTTTTCTATTCTGATAATTAAAGCAATTAAAGCAATAAATTAAAATACGATATAATAAACCCAATTCTTCATTTATTTATTTCTGAGGATCATAGGGAAAAATATTTCCCATGAAATTATAGGAAACTTATGCACCCTGCTATGTTTTTCCGATGATATTCTCTTACTTTACAATAGCTAAAATATTGTGTTGTACTGACATATTTAATCCTGGTCGTTCAATTTGAGCTGCTTTGCACTGACGAGTCTAAGACGAAACATAAAGAAAATATTTTCCATTCCTAGTCACGAAAGTTTAATGCGACGGCATTTTAAATCAATAACAATTAACCTTGGACGCGGAATCACCACTTTCCTTTGTTTGTGGGATTTGTTTTTTTCGAATCTTGTTATTGTTCTCTTCCCAATAGTATACTGTTGTTTCGACAGTAAGCGGCATCCAATGGTGACTGTCTCCGATGAGATATGGAAGAGAACTGTAAAAAAATACTGAAAAACAAAACTTTAGTTCAAGTTAATATGGATTTTATATTGTATCAAGCGTGCTTCGAGGTACTTTAGAAAAATCGTTTACCACATAATTGCTAATAAAAAAGTTGGGATCTGTTAGACATTACATTACTATCATTTTATCCATTCCAACCGATTTGTAATTTTTATTTGTAATATTGGGAATATAATATTTTTTTCAAATCATTTTCTGTTCATTTTCCAATTCTTAACAATTCCCCTTCTTTTCGGTATATGTTTTTATAGTATCCAATAAATTTTTACAACTTTTTGATGTAAATAATTTTTGTACAGTGCCCAAAAGTCATGAATTGACTCCCACAGATAGTTGCCATTGTCGCTTTTGTTGATTTCACTAATCTGTCCGAGCTCCTGGCGGTATTTAGTCATTATTTGTTCAGTTCCGCTGTCAATCACTGAAGTTGTAACATTTTGTTTATTCAAACCTAATTTCGCATTTATTTAATTGATTATTTTTCGTAGCTGTATTAAATTTGAGAGTAAAATAGAGAAAAACTGGAAATTTCATTTGGTGAGTACAAACATGTTTCTCCTCTGATATAAGACCGTGATTGATTAGGAGTAAGCTTTAGGTAAAAATCCAATGTTCAATAGATTATGCACATTGATGTCAGCAGAAAACCAAATCCCATTCAGCCATGAGAGCTACCCCAGCTGAAATGCGCCACCCTTGGAAGCAATCTGTCCTTTATAAAAACCGATGAAAAAAAATCGATGAATCACCTTGTCGCTATACGATCTTACCGAAGATTACGCCCAGCACTGTCGGGTTATTGCCGTTTCATTTTCGGAGGCATCGCACTTGATCCGTAATTTTGGAAATGAGATATTAAACCCAGTAAAAAATATTAAACGGGGGAAGGCACCCTTCGAACTGCGCCGGTAGACGAAGAAGGGTGTATGTGAAGGGACACGATAAACGACGCTCATGATACGCCAATATCGTGCCGTTTCGAGTGGAAATATTTTGATCCGTTCCATAATGCTAATATTTTTTTCCCTAGACGGTGATGACAGAACCCGCATGTTCTTGACTCTGTTTTATTGTTCACGCATCTTTTTTTGAAAGCGGCAGCCATCGGTACGAGCATAAAAAGGCGTTGTGATGAAGAAATAAACCCGCAGCAATCTACCGAAAGCAATGAAAGCCAGTTTTTTTGTCTTTCAATTATTTTGATTGCTGTCAGCTGCTGATGAAAGGCCAAACGAGCTAATTACGTGATCCTGATTTCGATTACAGCCGGCTGTCAACATCTAAGGCGGAATCAACGATCATCGGAAGCCCTTGTCGTGGTTATGCGAGGCAATGCTAGAACATGTACAATAATTTTTATTAGACACGTATCCTGTTTGTCATTGAAGCAATTGTCCATCTGATGGCCACTGCCGTACCGTATTCAAGTTCATGCTATAGAGAAAGACCAGCTTTCGTTGATTCACTCTCTTATGACGTGCTGCGGGAATGTGCTTCAAGGAGGGGACAAAAACAAGGCATCCAGTTCATTTAAAGGAATTAATTTTACTCTAATCGCACGTTACCAGTAATTACTGCAGTTGGCTGATAATGGCTTCTTTCTATAGTCTACCAACGGCGTCGTTGTCGGATGTTTTCATATGCAGTGCTGTGCGCTCCCATGCTCATGTGGAAACATGAAGCCGAACGTAGTCCTGAAAGCGGCACGATGCACAAATGAAGTCATTTCTAATCGATTCAACAACGAACTACCGAGCGAGTTTCTGGTGTGTTTGGATTAGTTTCTTTTATGACTAAGAAGATAATGTTATGCATATTACCTGACAACATCATAATTGCGTATCACAGGAAAATGCGAATACCTGTTGTTCTATGTCAGACAAAAATTGTTTCAGTGTTGAGAAGAGACCGTTGTTAACGTTACTGATTTTATTTGAAAACGTAACCGTAGGTTTTATGTGAGTACAGAAATTTTATTTATTTTCGTCAAGCAAATGTAGAC
Source organism: Malaya genurostris (assembly GCF_030247185.1). Classification (NCBI taxonomy): domain Eukaryota; kingdom Metazoa; phylum Arthropoda; class Insecta; order Diptera; family Culicidae; genus Malaya; species Malaya genurostris. The sequence goes on along the minus strand of NC_080572.1, from coordinate 55,983,837 downwards.
TACATATAAATTGTTTACAATGTTCACTTACATACTACGCATTATTTCTACGACAAAGCTGAGATTTGATTTGATTTTTTGACATAGTAAGGTCAAGATGTTCGCAGTATTGATTGTAATGGCGCATTATTCGATTGACTGGACTGTATTTTGCATAATTTGTTCTAGTGTTTCTTTCTAAAAATAATTTCCTGGTGCGTAATTGACGGCTAGGTGTATAAAAATTTAGTTGCGATAATAAAGAAGGTGATTGAATGCGTTGAGAAATAATGTCGCTGATAAAATAAAGCATTGCAAGGTCGCGGCGTTCTTTAAGTGTTTGTATATTGATGAGCATGCAGCGTGCTTCATATGATGGTAGAGGAAATGCTGTCCAGTTTAATTTACGAAGTGCATATAAAAGAAATTGTTTTTGAATAGATTCGATGCGTTCTTCGTGAATAATTTTATATGGATTCCATACTAGGCTGCAATATTCCAAAATAGGTCTGACATATGTAGTGTATAATAATTTTATTGTGTATGGGTCCTGAAAGTTATGACTGAAGCGTTTAATAAAGCCCAGCATGCTATTTGCTTTATTGATTATGGTATTGTAGTGTTCCACAAAAGTGAGCTTGGAGTCTAAGATTACGCCTAAATCTCTTACAATTTTACATTTTTCTACAAGTTGATTTCCTAGATGTATGTTTGTGGGTATAGTTTCATTTTTCCTACTGAAAGTTATTGAGTTACATTTTTTTACATTAAGTTGGAGTAGACTTTTGCAGCACCAAATGTAGAATAGATTGATTTCGTTCTGGAATATTACAGCGTCGTTGATATTTTTTATTTCCATGAAGAGTTTCATGTCGTCTGCATATATAAGCACTTTCAGATTTTTGAGTATGAAGGAAATGTCGTTTATATGTAAAATGAAAAGGAGAGGCCCTAAGTGAGAACCCTGAGGTACGCCAGATGTTACATTAATTGGTTCAGACAGAATGTTTTGGAAGCGGACTACCTGTACACGATTCGTTAAGTATGATTTGAGCCATTCAAGAAGAGTATGTTTTATGCCATATTTTTGTAGTTTGTGTAGAAGTAAAGGTATGTCAATACGGTCGAAGGCTTTGCTAAAGTCAGTGTAAAGAGTTTCTACGTAGTTGCCGGCGTCCATTGCATTCAGAGTGAATGTCATAAATTCTAAAAGATTTGTTGTAGTTGAGCGGCCTTTAAAAAAGCCATGTTGTTTGTTTGCTATTACATTTTTAAGTTGATGAAAAAGTTTTTCGTTTACAATTTTTTCAAATAATTTTGGAATGCATGAGATAATGGCTATTCCACGGTAGTTCCGAATGTTAGATTTTGCACCAGATTTAAATATTGGTACAAGAAAGGAAGATTTCCATGCTTTAGGAAAAGTACATTTATTAAGTGATAGGTTAAAAAGTAGTTGTAGTGGTAGTGTGAGTTCTTCAGCTAGATTTTTTAAGAATATTGGTGGTATACTGTCAGGTCCAGGCCCTTTTGAGGCGTCTAAGTTTTTCAGTGCTGTCGAAATGTCATGTTCTGATAGATAGTTTACAGAGATGGAGTTGGAAAATGCAGGTATGAAAGAGAAGTATTCACGGTCACGGTCAGTTTCTGAATAAGATGTATATACTTCTTGGAAAAAATTTGCAAATTGATTGCAGATTTCTGTACTATTTTTCCCTACATGTTCGTCGAGGTGCATTTGAGATGGAAAATTGTTGCTTTTTAGTTTAGTTTTTGTGTAGTTAAAAAAGTTCTTAGGGCAAGTCTTTATTTCGTTTTCAATTTTGCGGTTGTATTCTTCGTGTGCTGTGTTAATGGCTATTTTGAGTTGATTGCATAGATTTAAGTAATTTTGAAGATGAGCGTCACTTTTTTCTTGTTTGTAAGTTTTGTGTGCTTTTTGTTTCCTATTTTTCAAATGTTTTAGTTGTGAATTGAACCATACAGGTAATTTGCTGTTATGATTTTTTCTTCTTCTTTTCATGGGCAAAGTTTCGGATAATATTTCGTTTATAATGTGATAGAATTTGTTTACTTCGACGTCGACATTTCCTTCTGTACTCAGTATGTTCCGCCAATTTATTATACTTAGTCTACACTTGACTTCTTCAAAGTCAATTTTATTGTATTCCGGTACTTCCTCATATTCCAAGTCGTAGGGAAGGAATGCATTGTGTGTAAATAATGAATATTCAATTGCGATGTGAAATGCTTCATTTTTCCATAATGGCAGGTTTGATGCATTCACACAAAAGTCTTCTGTGCAATTTGTGAAAAGAAGGTCTAAATATGCATTTTGTTGATTTTTTACGGAGTTTACTTGATGTAGGCCAAAATTAGAAATTTTGTCGAAAAAGTAGTGCAATGTTTCGTTTTCTCCAACGACTGGGAGTAAGATTGGTTCATTTTCAATGTCAGAAATGAAGTCCGCATTACGTTGATTGAAGTCGCCAAAAATATGTAGCTTTACTTCGGGTTCCATATTCGAAATAATTGTGTCTAAAGATTGAAAGAATAATTCAAAAGAGAATTTGTTCGCATTTTCTGGTGGGAAGTAGACAGAGCAGTAAATATGTTCTTCTCCCAATATTGAGACTTTTGCCCATACATGCTCAAATTCTTTATATTTAGGAGTAATAATTTCTTCAGAAGTAAAGCAAGAGTTTATGGCTATGAGGACTCCACCTCCAGATTTTTTCTGACAGAGAGATAAATTTCGGTCGTGCCGGAATACGTTAAAATTATTTCCAAATACATCTTCGCTTCTAACACTTTCATCCCAGCTGCTTTCAGTTCCAAGGATTACGTCGAAAGAGGAGGTTATTAAATTTTGATGAATTTCTTTCATTTTGGCCGGGCTTTTCATGCGGTTGAAATTTTGGCAATAGACCAAAATTTCAGTCACATTTTGTCTATGAAGCGAAGAAGTTTTTGAGAATTCTGAAATACTTACATTACTAATTCCTGTTTCTATTCCTTCGTCAGAGGGCGTCGTTATTTCCGAAAATTCGGCCTTGTAAAATTGTGTTCGGCTTCCCGGATTAGTTGGAGTCGGCGTATGTGTTCACTTGTCAAAAATTTCCCATAAGAGTCCAGGTCGGCCTGCGCTTCCTTAGGTTTCATTCCATATTCCTGATGCACTTCGATGAAGATTCGTAGAAGGTGGTCAGGTGTTGTTGGAAGGCCTTCTGATGCTAATAGCATTTTTATACTAGTTGGTGTCATACCCTCGATGCATACTGTAGATTGTTGATTTTTCATGTATGACAAATACAGACGGACGACGTGCATTATTTTCGGGTCACGAAGTCTTGCTTTCAAGAAGCGTTCGTCGCCATTTGCAGATTGTGAAGTAAGACGTACAATTGGAGGACGCATTGGATCAATTTCGAATTGGCTGTCTGTACTCATGTCATGTGATACTGTAGATGTATTTACGTTCTGTGATATTGAAGATGTGTTCACATAGTTAGTGGATTGTGCAGCTTCGATGTCATTACTTCCTAAGACCGGAGTAGTGTTGTTTTGAATACTTCTTGTTCCTTTGTAAGGGTTGATGGTTTCACCTTTTTGAAAATTTATGAATTTTGAGGCAATATCTGCACCTGGATTCCCGGAGAATTGAACCCGTGCAGCTGCTAGTAGGTCTTTGTCCAAGGGTAAGGTATATTGTAATGACATATTATTGTTATTGTTGTGGCAGGTATTGTTACTTTTAGTGTTCAAGTTGCTGTTGTAGTGCACATTATTGTCGTTGTTGTTGTTGTTGTTGCTGCTGCTGTTGTTGTTGTTGCTGTTGTTGTTGTTGTTGTTGTTGTTGTCGTGTTTGCTGTTGTTGGTGTAGTTGTTGTTTTTACTGCGTATACTGTAATTTGGATTATTTTGTTGTTTCCGCTTCCGATGTTTTCGTCTGAGGTTTGCTTTTTCAGCTTGTTTTTCTTGCAGCCGTCGAGTACGCTGTTTCTTGTCATACTCACTCCAGTCTCGTTTCCAGATTTTATTACTTCCAATGAAGCGCCAGCCACTGTCGCATGTTTGAATTTCCTTCTCTTTGAGTTCTTCAGCTAGAGACTTAGGTTTGGTATTTTGGTCTTTGGTTCCGATACTGGAGATTGAAGTCGATATTGCTTTGACTTCATCTCTCAATTCTTCCAGAATAGTGTTAGGTATTATTGCAGGGACTTCAGATTTGGTAGGTAGTAAGAATTTTTCTTCGAGGCGAAGAAGCCGTTCGCTCATTTCCTTGATGTGCTGGTCATTGACTTTACTAAAATCGCTAACGTTTTTTATGGCACTGTGTAACGAGGCCTCGAATGACTGCATGAGCTGACCTACTTTACGGCAAATGTTGTGGTCGTTTCTGCTGATACTGGACAATGACTGCTTCACGTCGATGAGCAAGCGCTCGACACTGTCGAATATTTCCAGGTAATGGGTTTTCATGTCTGCAGTGGTCCGGTGATACGTTTCCGTTTGATTTTTCGTGTGCTTTAGAAGTTGCTCCTGTAGATGAAGTAGTTTTAGAGTTTCAGCTCCTGTCCTTATTAAATGTTGACAGTCGGCACACACTGGTACCATAAATGCCAGAATAAAATTTTCTTGATGCCGCTGCACGCCGATGCAGGCTGAATGGTACGATTTTTCACAGAATTCGCATTTCCAAAGGAAGCGATCGTCAATATTAACACACGATTTTACACCGCACTTCATTATTCTAGATAAAATTTGTCCGAAAGGCTATGAAAAAAGCCCGCGCGCGACGTAGGCTACGCGTCAAAAAATAAAATAAATAATTAGGAATTAGTAATCTAGGTAAATACTTTATGCATAAACAAACTACAACAAACAAGAATTAACAAAGCGGAAACAAATATTGCGTCAGTAATGAGTTTACCAATTATTATCAAGTCATTCTGATTTATGAAGCCTATATTCAGAGTACTAATCGAGGTTATTCAATGCTACGTAAAGTATATAGATATATAGAAGCATAGAGGTTTTGTAACCGGTTTGTGCTAAGTGTAATTGTTTCTTATTTTTACATGTCTCCGACACATCATTAGTGGTTTACATTGAACCGTAAGGTGGCGGTAGCAATTCAACATAAACTGATAAGAGTTTCGAAAATAAGTGATCTCATAGTAATTTCCAAAATTTCTACTTAGCTTAGTTAATCGCTCGTAAGTTTCCTTCGATTAATCAACAAATCTGTTGCTGCCAGTGATCCAGGAATTCTCTGCAACACTCCCTCTCACAAGTGGCACATGAAAGGTCTGTTGTTATTAGAGCGAAAAATTGATTAGGATTGATTTTGGTAGATGATATGATCTAAACATGTGCAAGTGATGTTCTTAACCTGTACGCTCATGATCACAAATAAATATTTAAATCAATTATCAAAATGCCGATCCGTGACGAATCCATACTTCCGCGAAGAAGTAATATTCATCCTGCAAAGTTCAAATGCTCGGCGTGGTAATCAGTTGAGTCCTCAATCATAGCTTAAAGCGTAAATTCCAGAAAAATTATACTGTACGAATAATCTTTTAACATGAAAATAACAACTTAATTATAATAGGTGTCTGATTTGTAGCACTCAAGCCGCATTGGTATTATTTTAACGAAATGTTATAATTTTAAATACTGTAAAGTTCTTTACTTCTCATTCCTTTGGCAATAGGCTACCAAGAGATCAAATGACAGCCGTACGATCGAGCATAAACAACAAGAGAATTAGGCGATGGTATTATGTCTATCTAAGTTCGAGATTATTCTATTATTTTTCGAACGAACCTTTTCGGTCTTTTAAAGTGGTCTTCAAGAATGAAAGAATGTATCGAAAATATTTATCTCAGACCTTTTGACTTTGCAGGTATTTCCGGAACCATCAACTAGCATGACGTTCAAGCTCTCTTTGTTTTTTATTCAAATTCAAAAGATGTTATACGATTTTGGCAACGTACATTAAACGACGGTGTAAATTTTTGTTGCATCCGGAAAAAAATCAGTTTTTTATAGGATTATAAGACCTTTCAATTGAACCTAAGATTGGGAATATTGGTTCTGCCATCTCTGAGAATGGTAAGTGAGATCCATGTCTGAGTATATGACTACTATCGGCGGGAGCCAGGATAACCGAAATCGATTTTTTTTTTGCCATCTAAGGAGTGTATCGAAAATAAGCTATCCACAAATTTTTCCATCAAATTATGATAAAAAACGAAATTTTATTCAAACTAAAAATTGATCCTTTATTGTACGAGGTTAAACTTGAGCATAATGAAAACCGGATGAAATTTAAGTTATTCCTTCACGAATTTTCGAACTTTTGATCGAACGCTCTTCATCAAGTTCCGGACAAGTATTGCATCGCATTTTTTGGACGCTCGAGCCCATTTTTTTTAAATCCCAGCTACCTTACCTGCCCTCTTGAAGACCCTCTTCACGATTGCCCAGTAGCGTTCGATGGGTCTAAGCTGAGGGCAATTTGGTGGATTGATATTTTTCTCAACGAAATTTATACCCTTTTCCGCAAGCTAATTGAGAGTGGTTTTGGCATAGTGAGCCGACGCTAAATCCTGCCAAAACAGTGGAGGTGTACTATGATTCTTATATAAAGGCTGAAATCTCTTCTAGAGATACTCAGATCGATAGATTTCTGCATTTATAATTCCGGTAGTGTAAAAAATGGTTGACTTCAAACCACAGGAACATATTGCTTGCCATACCAGTACCTTTCGACCGAATTTATCCACTTGAATCGACCTGTCCGCATCGCTCACATCCTCCCCAACGACGACAGTAAAGTATTGTGCACCTGGAAGAGTTTTTGAGTCCTCCTTTACATAAGTCTTATCGACCATCAAATCGCATGCATCCGGACACTGCAAAAGACTGAACTGCTATGCACTGATGATTCGAAGACGAAACGTAAATACCTTATGATCAAAAACGAACCGGAATTTTCATTTTAAAATTCCCGCACTTGTCTAATCGGTAAACTTTTATTCTCTCAACGTTGGCAACACTTTTATACACATTCTGTCAAATTTTGACGCATATCGTACGATTAGTTTTTGTTCGGCGTCTATACAAAGAAGTTGAAAAATTTTCGTGTGGCGATTTTTATAATGGATTTAAGTGTTCCGAAACGTTGAAAATGTTAGAAAAGGCCTTTGGTGAATCGTGTCTAGGAAAAACACAGGCATACGAGTGGTATAAACGCTTCAAAGGTGGTCGTACAAGCTTGGATCATGATGAGATCCCTGGCCGCCCAACAACATCTGTTACTGAAGAAAACATTAAATCGGCGAAGCAAATAGTGTTCCAAAATCGTTCTGTACCAATTAGAGAGATTGCTGTGTTGTTGGGCATCTCTTATGGATCAGCCGAACCCATTTTAACTGATGTTTTGGATTTGAAACGCGTCGCTTCTCGGCTGGTGCCAAAAAAGCTGAATTTCATTCAAAAACAGCGTCGTGTTAATGTTGGTTGTGTCGCAGTTTTTAGCCAAAAACTCAACCAAGCACCGTACTCTCCAGATATGGCCCCGTTTGACTTTTTCCTCTTCCACAGACTCAAATTGCCATTGCGGGGAACGCGTTTTGAGACCATAGAGACCATAAAAGAGAATTCGCTGCGTGAACTAAAGGCCATACCTTCGGCGGCATATAAAACTTGTATGGAAAATTGGATCAAGCGTTGGCATGCATGTATTGCCACAGGAGGAGAGTACTTTAAAGGCGATGATAAAGAAATTTATTAAAAATTGAAATTTTACGTTTTTCAATAAAATTCTTTTTTGATCATAAGGTATATTGTATACGGACTTGCATATGAATTCAGTATAAAATATTATATGAATTCAGTATAAAATATCATTAATCCAGCCATGTTTTCTGTTTTCGACTATGTTCAATGTTTAGTTCAAGTTGACGAAAAAGCTTTGAAGATTAAAGATATGCTTTTAAAAAAATCGGGTTTCAACTCAAAATAAATGTTTTGTAGAGCAACACTCAACCAGAAAAACCTGTTTTAATCCACCTAGTGGTGTAATGATGCCTTTCTCATATCAATCATACTATCATATATAGTGCTGTGGTATTCTTCAAAATAATTTTCTTTGATTCTTGAAAGAATAAATGAAATCGATTTGTTTGACCGTCTGCTGATAAAAACTATCAATTGGAGAAGATTTGAGGTCGATTTAGAAATTTTTTTTACGGTTTTTGCCCTTATCAGTGATGGTATAAAATTTTTAACGCATTTTACGCTATATTTCCGGATCAGAAAGTCAGATCCGGATGAAATTCAGTAATTCCGTATGGGATCGCAGAACCTTTCATTTGAACCTAAGCTTGTGAAAATCGGTTGCGCCATTTATGAGAAAAGTTAGAAAACATATTTTCATTTTTTTTGCACATTTTACCCCATAACTTCGGAACCGGAAGTCAGATCTAAATGAAATTCAGGAATTTAATATGGCTTCTATTTGGATCTAAGTTCGTGAAAATCGGTTCATACATCTCCGCAAAAAGTTGGTGCACTTATTTTCACAATAAGTGAAATGAATTTACCCCATAATTCCGCAACCGGAAGTCGGGACCAAATGATATTCAGGAATTTTGTATGGGACCGCAAGACCTTTCATTTGAATCTAAGTTTGTGAAAATCGGTTCAGCTATCTCCAAGAAATGTTAGAGCAAAAAAACGTTACATACACATATACGCACACACATGCACACACTCAGACATATTGCGTACTCGACGAACTGAGTCGAATGGTATATGAAGCTTTCTAAATGAGAAAGGCAAGAATTGACTAGATCTCGACATTCATTGATTAACAACAAGCTGAGTAAATTTGAAAATGTAGATCATATCGAACGAAATTATATAGGTATAAACATATATATATATATATATATATATATATATATATATATATATATATATATATATATATATATATATATATATATATATATATATATATATATATATATATATATATATATATATATATATATATATATATATATATATATATATATATATATATATATATATATATATATATATATATATATATATATATATATATATATATATATAACTGGAAATATCTTCTTGATTTGATTTTTCATTAGGGCGTATAAGCAAGTGACAGTTTCTCTTTGTTTACTTTCTCTTCTATTAATCACCAAGCGGTTTCCACGTTTATCACTCAACTCTTTGCATAAAATGGTACCCGAAACTTTCGACTTTCAAACAGAGTAGTGAAATCAAAGAACACGTTTTTAATCACATCACAATAATCGAAAGAGAGAGAGTGATTAAAGAGAAACTGTCACTTGCTTATACGCCCTAATGAAAAATCAACCGAGAAATGCATTCAAACATGTTTGTTTGGGATGCTTCTGATTACTGAACAGCTTTAACCGTACGCAATATTAAACATCCTAATGTGATCAAGTTATATTGCATGATTCCTCATTGAAAAGACAGTGAGAGAACTGTTTGAAATATTTCGATGCCTATCTTTGACTGAGAGATATTGGAACATCTGGAGCATAATCATAATATGTGGGCAAGAGAAAAATTTGTTTCGTTAAGTTCGCTTCTGTATTCTTTAACTCACTAGCAATCGGAACAAACTCAACTCACTAATGCTCTTATAAGAGCGAATTCGCCCGCTCTTGCGTCGTCTTCTCTCTTTTTTTTCTCTCTCTCTCTCTTTATCTCTATGCATCACTCTCTTTGATTGCAAACTTGCCTCACAAAAGGGATCTATGCGATTTTAACTAGTGTACAGAGATTTTCGGCACCTGAATTGCCCAATACACGTACATTCTCTCCAATCCGGTGGGAATTGAACTCCCACAGGCGCTCTCATTTCACGTCGAAATATCTCACGAATGCGCCCGAATGCATCTTTTCGCTACTCACGGTTCTTCCTTCGTGAAACGGTACTCCGGGTGTTCGCTTATCGCATCGAAAAGCGACAGGCAACAACATGCACCGAACGACCGGGGTCTCTTCTCACCGTGAGCCGACAGGGAAGAAACCTGTCCTCCGAAGCGGTACGTGTGTTTGTGCCGATCGTACACTGTGTTGTTGTTCTTCTGGCCAAGCATTGCCAGCGCACAGCCGCTAGCTGGAATACACTCTTCAGTAGAGATTCGTCCTCCGTTCAACGTGGTGCCGTGGAATTTAGCGTGTGTGTTTTCTCGTTCGGCGTTCGTCAATTTTGGCTTCGCGCATCAACGTGGTGTTTCGCGTGTGTTTTCGTTCCATGCGTACGCGTGTGACGCCCGGCCACAGAAGGCAAATAGTTATTCGGCTGAAAGTGCAGCATCAAATATTGAATTAATAAATAAACACGGGACGACGGTGCGGGTTAGTTGCATTGGAAGAAAGCGTTATAAACGAACGAAGTGTTTTGGAAGCTAATCAATTTAAGTGCAGTTTGTGCGATTGTGCTGTTCACCGCTCTCGAAAAGATAAGAGTTCAATCAAGTGAGTCACTGTTATTGACGGTGTTTTAAGAAATGCACATGAGCACGTAGAATTGAAAATTGTTTGGTAACTTTCGAGTAATCGGTTTGAAGTATGTGAGTCGGTGTATTATTCAAAATTTTTGTAGAAGCTTTTGGAAAAATCAGTCGTTCAAAATGATTCGATTCAGTGGATGCAATTGATCATCCGTCAGTGAATAAGAAATGTGTCTGTCGATTGACAGAAAATAATGTATCAGATGTATTTCAATTGAAAATTAGCGATGACTTATTGCATCATATGTGAATGTGAGAATAAAATCAAATATTGTGTTGAGTAGGGTGCTAGGCAGTAGCTGTTTCAATCGGTGGTGTTCTGAGTACTAATGAGTTCGAAACCATTACAACTGCTTGCAATGGCTAGGTGATATAGTACCGTAATAGAAACTTCGTTCCGATATTCTCTCCCTGTACGAATCGCAACCTTGTTGTTGGTGTTCCGCTTACGTCCGTAAGATTCATAATTAGTGCAATAAGAAACGGTCTTGGCAAAGGCGGTAGGACCATAGCCAACGATAAAATCCACATTATCCTGTCCAGAACCAGAATCACACAAGTGAGTTAAAATCGTAGCACGAAACCTAATCCGGGTGCCACATACAGACGTAATTCCCGAAAATAACAGTTGTCTCCCAAGCTTACCATCCACTTCGGGAAGTTCTGCGTGTGTTTTTCTGACACAAGTCGGTGGTCTACCAGGAAAAGTAAGTGAAAACTCTCTCGTTCAAAGGGGGAAAGGAGATTTCGAGCGGAAAAAAGTAGAGTGCAGTGAGGCAGACAGCGAGAAGGATTAATTTCCATAAATCAAATGTAAGTAGAGGACTTTTCCCCCAATTTCCTTTCTCCCAGCCCGGCGATTCCCGTTGCCGGATGCGTGTGACTGTGCGGAGCCGAATTTAATTTTCCCATTTTAAGACCGGGACCCCCTCAACCTGGGGCGTAAGTTGTCATCCGATCCCGTTAAAGATTCTGCCAAAATCCTTAACATAACCGGGGATGGTTACCCGTACGCTGCTGGGTGACGTTTGAAACTCTGCCTGCTTGATAACGAAAGGCAAAGTTTCGGTTGCGATTTTTCTTTCCGGTCCCCAACCCGGTCCCGAGGAACTTCTCGTGAAGTTCACGATAATGAACTGGAGGTTGTTAATTTAAAGTTGGCACTTGTTTGTTGTGCTCGGAAAGCGACGGATTATCGGTTGTTTTGGGGCGCCGGGTGGTGATGGATCTGGGTTAAAAGTTTTAATATTGTCGGGGTCGGCGCTTCACACTCGATAAAACCTACGACGGGAACAGATGCGAGAGCAGTGTTTTTGCATGAATTAGTCCTTCGGGGCAGAAGTGGGGGCTTGAGCAAATTAAGATCTGGCCAAAAACACAGGTGTATTTCATTTTGGGTGTCAAGTAGTAATCTGTCACAAAATTACCAGTTGTTTACTGTGCGATACTTTCCAATAATGCTAAACAGTTCACCTAGACTTCAAGTTTTAGAAAAAAACGATTCAATCAAAAATTTCTCAAACAGCGCTGGATTTTATCTTTTATGTACATCCAATACTCTTAGACCACTTGAGTAATTTCAGAATTTAACAATAGAAAAGATGACAAACATTGGATCGACTTGCTACTTGGTCGAAACTTAGCGCGAATCTTTTGTATGGCAGATCATTTGTTTTACACGGATGGGAAGATCAATTTTACTAAAGAATGAGTGCCTTCCCTGTCACTAAACACCTTCATTTTGCAGTGAGCACGATATCTAATAAATCGATTCCTTTCAAATTTTCCAGTGCTGTACCTAATTACTATAGCTAGTTCGTGAAAGAAGGGTTTCGCGAAAAAAAATTTTTTTTTTCTAAAAAAAATTATGTATTTATTTGTGAAAGAAAAAACATGACCAATCATGCAAAAAAGTCTTTTCCGCATAAACCTTTCTCCACTAACTAGCTATAGTAATCAGAAACAATACCGGAAAATTTGGAATGAATCGATTTATTAGTTTTGAGGATATCGTTCTCACCGTAAAATAAAAGAGTTTTGCGGCAGGGGCCGTATAATCTACAACCTTTCACCGATAACGATATCGAAGTTATCACAAAGTCAAACTCTAGGTATTACATTCCTTTTGTGGAATTGTCCTTTCTGTTCAAAAAGACTTCGCAGCCGTCTCGAAGCGTTTAGAATCATTGCATGGCTAGTTAGGGAGATTGTTCGATTACCGGCACCTTTTTATTTTAAGCTTATAACTTCTGACTTAGTGCACATTATGCGGACATCGATACATCAATCGAAAGCTAAAGTCCGTAGCTAATAACTGATTAAGAAACTAAGTTGATTCCTTTGATTTAAAAAATTTTATTATCAATTTAGTAAAGTGATAAATTTTGGCCATTTCAAAAAAGGTGTTCGGTTACCGGCACCCCAAAAAATTTCGGAAATATATAAGTAAAGAATATAATTATTCAAAGAAAACCCGGAATTTATACCTTTTGGACAAAAGTCTTCATTGTCTGATGATGACTTCACCTTGGCTCTCTTGGCCGATGATTTGGCGTTGATTTGGCCGGTCTTCCACGTTTTTTTCTTAGCCGGAGCATCTGCTGTATGAGCAGCTAGATGTTTGGCCAAAACTTTGGCTTGCTTTGTCTCGAAAGCAGCCTGCATATCACTGGCAATTTTTCACGATTTGTCGAAAAAATGGGGTGCCGGTAACCGAAATCGGTAGACATTTTGAAAACGGCAAAACAAATCTTTGGTTGCGAAAATTTTTGTCTTTGGTTGCATCCGGTATTAAATCACGAAATAAATCGATTTCACCTCATAAATATTAATCCACTCACCTTTCCGATTGATGCTCTTCAATTTATGATGCTTTTTGTTGAATTTCACGTAATTAAAATTTGTTTTGAATGCAGCAAAGAGTACAAGCGTCTGTTTGCTTCGGTTTGATTCGGCACAAAAATAATGTGCTGCTATTACACACATATGATATTTGTCGTAATGACGTTATCTGCTTTCTGTCAAAAGTTACGGTGGGGTGCCGGTAACCGAACACTGCCGGCAACCGAACATCTTCTCCTACTACGATCCTACGTACGCTTTGAATCCTTTCGGTCGGGGCTCGAAGACACGACAACTAGTTTGTGAGAACAGCGCCCTACGCATTGTACCGCAACCCGGGCTCGAGTCAAAAAGTGTCTAGCCCCTTGAGACCAGCATTTGGTATAAATGCGTTGGATGCTTTTCAAAAATGAATCCTAAACAATTTATAGGCAAAAATTGTACGATCTTGATTAGCAAAATAGTCATTAAATCACTATAATATGATACAAAGAATCGAATGCAATAAATTTTCTCGACGAACTGAGCAAATGTCCGTGTGTGTGTCTGTTTGTGTGTTGTCAACAAAGAGACGTCGAGATCTCATAGATGACTGGATTGATTTTGATCAAACTAGTCGCAAATGAAAGGTCTCACGGTCATCCTAAACGCTGTGGAATGGTTTTGAGATTGGATGTTTACTTTTTTAGTTATATGTTTATTGTCAAAGTTTTATGTCAAAATTTTCAGTTTTTTTACAGTATCTGTCACACTTGACCTTGAAAACAGAATATGTTTCCAGACTTAGATTCCCCACGGTAATAGCTATCCAACAAGCCATAGATTGTTGAAATTCGTCCATTTTAACGGAGATATCGATATTTTTGTGCAAGCGACTTTTTCCTTTATTCCAGTAGTAGGAGTTTTTAGGCGCTTAATGGTAAAGCAATGTTTCGGAGCAAAGTGAAACACGATTTTCAATACTGTTTTATGCAATTGATTCTTAGCACCTATAAGACTAGGCACAGCACCCTTTTTCATTACGTTCCGATTTGAGCAGCAATCAATTAGGCGAGTTTAACTGACTTCGCCTACACCGATTCCTGAACTCCATTTCCGAAAGTATCGGGAATGGAAAAGCTAGAAGAAGGCCAAAACGAATTGGATAAACAAAAATTCAAATTGAAACAAACTTATGGTTACAAACCATACAGCACTGGTGAATTCTATCCGATTCCGACTTCCAATTACATTGTTACAAGTTTTTAAAATTCAAACCGTCATAGATACCAAAAAATCTTCAAAGTTGGGCTCGAAACTATTTGAATTTATTCGTTATACTAATTCGTGGACATATGAACTATTTTTGGTTATGCTGGTCTCTGAATACCGTTTCTGGAAGCACCACAAATAATGACAAAAACTTTAAAGAGGAACTCACTTCTACCACTCATGGAATGCTTAATCGATTGTAGCACGTTTAGATTGAAAGGAATAATTTTAAGGCTTCATACAATTTCTATCTTCGATTCGTCTTGCAGTTCCAAAATTAATATAGTTTCATGAAATCTAAACACAACGATGAATATTCACGTGAAAAACACATGCTGATTGATAAAAAAAAGGTATCATCTCACTGCTAGGTGGATTCAGCACGTTTTTTGTTTAATTTTACCGGGGGCATCAATTATCACGGACTTTGCCTACTGTAGACAAAGGCAAGCAAATAACTACTGAATCAATACCTAAAGTATCTCTTCGAATAGGGCAGATTCATGAATTCAAACATGTTACCAGTATCTAGACAGTTAAAATGTCATTTGAAGACCCAGAAACACGAGGAAAGTTTGTAGTTTTTCCTCTCTTTGTCATATGGAGAGTCGATGTAATCACAGTGAAAACCAACTTTTAAACAACATATTTGTAGAAATCGCTTTTTAAAGATCTAAAACAACTCGCTTCGGCAAACCCGACTTCCAGCTGCCGGTTCCGGAAGTACCGGAAATAGTGATTAAAAGACTCCGAAATGGAATGTTTCATCAATTAATGGTTTCATGGTAACATAACATTCAATTTGATCTGGAACCGGCTTCCGGTTGAATCTTGAACGTAAAAATTCTTCTAAACTTAACGTATGGTTTTCAACTGAACATGTAGGGCAACAAAGCCTACATTGGTCAGATGAATATGCTTAGGTTTCATAAAATTGAGCCTCTCTCCAATCCATCACACTCTAAGCTGCAGTATGACTGACTCTTATATTGCCAGTGAAGTCTTTACGATTAGGCGCATGAGGCCTGAGCCTAGGACTGCACGACTTGGGGGGCGTAAAAATGTAACGACTGTTCATTTTGAAGGTTCGGATTTTTTTATTGATTAATAAATAATTATCTATAAAATAGAATGTAATTCATTTTCTAATTATTTTTGATTCGTAGGAGAAGTATTAATATTATAAGTGTTGAACGATTTGATAAAAAGCGATCAAATTAATGATTTTTTGGGAAATTTTAAAGCCTATTTTTGTGAAATTTTTAAACCCGAAAAAAGTCAGTTTGACGAGTGACGCGCGAATAAAAAAAACGCCCCTACTTGGAGGAGAAAATTTTCGAGCCAATGTTATCGAATTGAAGATACCTTAATATTTTTAATAGTCTCCGATTTTTTCGTGCACGATTCTTTCTTAAGAACATGTTGGCACATTAGGTTAACCTGAAAATGAAGAGAAATGAATAAATGAATGTATATAAATGTGAATATAACTTGCGTTAGGCCGACAAACACTCTAGACAACGTATAATTAAAAGTTCACTGATCGTACACAGCGTACTTGTCCAAAGCACAGTTTGATCGAGATGCTTCCTGGTCCTATCAATAGACCAACCCGATTTATTTATTTATTTCATCAAGCAAATGTAGACGTTTTTTTGCACTAACTTTTCTCAGAGATGGCTGAACCGATTTTCATAAACTTAGATTCAAATGAAAGGTCTTGTGGTTTTATACAAAATTCCCGAATATTATTAGGATCCGACTTCCGGTTCCGGAATTATGGGATAAAATGTGCAAAAAAAATGTGAAAATAAGTGCACTAACTTTTCTCATATATGGCGCGACCGGTTTTCACAAACGTAGGCTCAAATGGAAGGTCCTGTGGTCCTATACGTAATTGATGAATTTCATCCGGATCCGACTTCCGGATCCGGAAATATAGGGTAAAGTGTGTTAAATTTTTTTACCATCACTGAAAAGGGCGAAAACCCGTAAAAAGTTTTCTAAATCGACCTAAAATCTTCTTCAATTGATAGTTTTGATCAATAGACGATCAAACAAACCATTCTCGGTTATTCTTTTAAGAATTTTAAGAATTTTAAGAAAATTATTTTGAAGAATACCACAGTATTATATATGGTAGTATGATTTATATGAGAAAGGCATCATTACACCACTAGGTGGATTAAAACAGGTTTTTTACATTGGAGTAGACTTTTGCAGCACCAAATGTGGAATAGATTAATTTCGTTCTGGAATATTACAGCGTCGGTGATATTTTTATTTCCAGGAAGAGTTTCATGTCGTTTGCATATATAAGCACTTTTAGGTTTTTTAGTATGAAGGAAATTTCGTTTATATGTAAAATGAGAGGCATAAAGGAGAGGTGCTAGGTTACAAGAGGAGGAAAGGCCAGTTGTTACATTAATTGGTTCAGACAGTATGTTTTGGAAGTGAACTATTTGTGCACGATTCGTTAAGTATGAAAATGATGTACGTTCTACT
Source organism: Malaya genurostris (assembly GCF_030247185.1). Classification (NCBI taxonomy): domain Eukaryota; kingdom Metazoa; phylum Arthropoda; class Insecta; order Diptera; family Culicidae; genus Malaya; species Malaya genurostris. Next base: position 55,966,669 of record NC_080572.1, on the reverse strand, counting down.
ATATCTGACTGGCGTTTTAGAGTGACTAAAAACAAGATTCTGAGTGGCGAAATGGTAGCGCGTATGCACGGAATACATAAGAACGCAGGTTCGAGTCCTGTCTCTGAGCGTATCTTTTTCCAATAAATCATCTTTTCTGTTAGTTTTTCATTCATTTGGGTTCTCCAATATATGTTTCCGCTCAGTCATTGCAAAAACCATATTTTTTTAGTTTGTATAGAAGTAATGGTATGTCAATACGGTCGAAAGCTTTACTAAAGTCGGTGTTTCTACGTGGTTGCCAGAGTGAATGTCACAAATTCTAAGGTTGATGTCAGAGAAACGCGGAACACGATGCGAAGCGAAGCGATTCAATGCAATGTACTGTTATCGCATCGCATTCACTCTGACAGGTTTGATTTGATCAAATGCAACTAGCTCGCACGCGCGCCTAGACGCATCGCGTGACTTTGACACTGACAGCAACCTAAGACCGCTTTCACTCTGACAGCAACCTAAGGACATTTGATGTAGTTGAAAAAAAAGTCTTGGTATTACATTCCTGTAGTGGAATTTGACCTTCTGTTTCAACAGACTTCGCAGCCGATTTTTAGTGTACAAAACCATTGCATGGCTAGTACTATGGATCCTACTGACACTAAAAATCCTTACAGGTCGTGGCTCGAACGTACGACAACTAGTTTGTAAGACCAGCGCCCTATGCATTGAACCGCCAACCCATTGATGTAGTTGAGCGGCCTATAAAAAAGCCATGTTGTTTGTTTGTTATTACATTTTTAAGTTGATGAAAAAGTTCTTAGTTTACAATTTTTTCAAATAATTTTGGAATGCATGAGAAAGTGTGTGTTCCACGGTAGTTCCGAATGTTAGATTTTGCCGAAGATTTGAATATTGGTTCAAGTAAAGAAGATTTCCATATTTTAGGAAAAGTACATTTATTAAGTGATAGATTGAAAAGTAGTTGTAGTTGCAGTGTAATAGCAATATAGCAAAATTTTATATTGGTGGTATACTGTCAGGTCGAAGCACTTTTGCTGCGTTTGCGTTTTTTTAATGCAGTCGAAATGTCATGCTCTGACAGATAGTTTACGTAGATGAAGTTGGAAAATTTAGCTATGAAAGAAGAGTACTCACGGTCACGGTCCGTTTCTGAATACGATGTATATACTTCCCGAAAAAAAAATTGCAGATTGATTGCAGATTTCTGTACTAATTTTTCCCACATGTTCGTTGAGGTGCATTTGGGATGGAAAATTTCTTTTTAGTTTAGTTTTTGTGTAGTTAAAAAAATCTTAGGATAAGTTCTTATTTTCAATTTCGTTTTTAATTTTGTGGTTATATTCTTCATGTGCTGTGTTAATGGCTATTTTGAGTTGATTGCAGAGGTCTAAGTAATTTTGAAGATGAGGGTCGCAATGTGTTGAATGTAAATGATGTTTTGTAAATTTTGTGTGCTTTTCGTTTTCTACTTTTCAGATGTTTTAGTTGAGCAATTTCAGGAATGAGTAGACGAAAAAGTGACAAATTCAGAATCGACCTTCTCCGATTTGGATGAATCTTTGCACATGTATTTGGATGAAACTTTGTAATTCGGAATTTGGATGAAACTTTGTAATTCGGAAACCGTTCATCGTACAAAAATGGCGTCCAGGAAGAAGTTGTAGGGAATCAATAGGAAACTCTAAAAAAACATACACTGAAAAATTTTTTTGATTTTTTTCTCAATAATTTCAAAATGAACCAAAAAAATTAAATTTAAAATAATCAGGGTTTCGATTCTTTTTTGATAAATTTTACTTTAAAGCTCTTATTGAAACCTGCAGATTGATTGAGGGGCAGTTTGTTCGTGGTTCGTCTCGTCATCCATTGCTGTAGATGCGCCTTGTTGTATATTGTTTGCAGTTGCTGATTGGTTGGATGGTAAGCTGTTAACTGCAGCTGGTGTACTTTGTTCTATAGGGGTTACGTTGGATGGTTTCGTTGAAGGGGATACTTTCCTGTTGTTGGTGACTGTCACAGGTGTACTGGGGTTGCTTGGGGTTGGTGTAAAGGAAGCACCGTTGTCCTTTGGTATAGTTGTCTCCTTGTCCGGTTTATCACATGGCTTACCGTAGAGAACAGCTTTTTGGCAATATTGATATGTGGCCATCTGATTATCATAGGTAACAAGTGATTTGCACGGTATTCTTGTATCCTGGCCGAATGTCACATAAGAAGGTATAGGCCTCCTCAAGCGCATGCGTAACAAACGTACGCCATTAAGAATACCGGGGAAAAAATTCTTCCACTTTTCTTTTTCGATAGAGAGAATCTCTCCGTATTGGGACATAGTTGCGCGAATATAAGGATCGGGGACGCATGAGGGTAAATCATGCACACGCACTTCTATAGCACTATCTTCCATATATACTGGAATGTTGTACTTGATATTTTCATGCTCCACATAGTGCACATTATTATTGTCTTTAGCGAATTGAATTGCATCCAACTCTTTATAGAACTGGATATAAATAATATTGTTGGTCTTATTGCATTGAAGTAAATGCACACGTTTAATGTCAAAATGCATTTGCTCCTTAAGCAAACCTTCAAATTCTCGTATCGAAGGTCGAATTTTGCACTGTCTGAAGTCAACAATAATTGTATTCTTTCGTACCGGCGGTAGCTCTTGTTCGTTTGGTTCACTCATTTTCGAGGTCTATTGTTCACTACACAATACTGTACTTGGTTTCTTCTGTCCCCAACGTAAGCGGTTTTGTTTTATCGACTGACTTGGATGAGATGTAAACCCGAACTGAAATCAAAAATGTTGTTTAGTGTATATTTTTTAGAGAGCCCAATCGATAGTCTACAACTTCTTCCTGAACGCCATTTTTGTACAATTAACGGTTTCCGAGTTATAACGATTGGAAAAAGGCAATTTTTGTGAAATGCAAAAATACATACGCCCTTTTTAAAAATCAGTCGTGAGTCGGATGGACCTCTCCATCGGTTCAAAACTTATGGTTTGCCATACTGAAGCCATGTGCAAAGTTTCATCCAAATCGGAGAAGGTCGAGTCTGATGATCTGCTAAGCATTTCTGGAATTGCTCAGTTGTGAATTGAACCATACAGATAATTTGGTATTATGATTTTTTCTTCTTTTTTTCACTGGAAAAGTTTCTGCTAAGATTTTGTTTATAATGTGATAGAATTTGTCTACTTCGTCGTCGGCATTTTCTCCTATAGGGGAGACCGGGGCTAGTTGGCCGAGTTTCGCTTTCGGAATTCCTGTACTCTTTCTGGTTAGACTTTTTGATAAACGGTTTGCTCTATCATGGACATACACCTTTCGAACACATGTGTGATTTTTTTCATTCCTGAGTAAAAATCAGGAAAATAGTTATTAACAATGAAATACAGAGAAAAAAATCGACCAACCAACCCCAGAGCTGGGGTAGGTTGGCCGAGTTTGAAAAACTATGTGAAACACATCAAATGTATCATCTTTTTTCTTATTTGAAAAAAGTTAGTATGCATCATTTTTTGTATTCTAGGTACGTGAGAAACCTCCCCTTCTAGGTTTTTGAGTCTTTTTAACTGTTTTGGACTCTCGCGATTTACAGTCTTGACGCTCCTCCGAATCAGTTCTCATACTCGCCTTAAAGAAAAGACTGACATTTTCAGGATGACCTTCACCTGCAGCAGGTTCTATACTAATGGACGAGTTTTGTTCGGGGATGGGTCAATCTGTGACAAAAAAGTTTTGATGGCATTTGATTCATAGAACAAATCATCTTTTCTATCGACAATTTTCAGCTTTTAATGATGTCAATTTCGTCCAAAAAAGGATAACATTTCACGAATATCCAAGTAAACTTTGCTCTAAGCTAAAATTACAACTCGGCCAACCAACTCCGCACAAAACTCGGCCAACCTGCCCCAATAAAGGTTATCGAGAGCAATCACGATTAACATAAATAAAAGTAATGTTTTACGGAAAACCGATATGCCATTTTGCAAAGTTTTGAATGCCTTTTCCAATGGTACAACCTTTTCGGAAATCGAATATAAATTGATCCGCGTTATACGTATTACCTTAAAAAAACAGAAGTTTACTCACCAGTGCCGAAAAAAGAAAACAAAAACGTGTCCCTGCACAAACGACAACCCAAAAACACCTGAAATTTCGTCGGTACGTGGGTGACGTAATGCTCCACCTAAATCATTGTAGATGTCACCACTGCGCAGAATAGCCTTTTCAGAAAAGCCACTCAGCCAACCTGCGGTCAACTAGCCCCGGTCTCCAATCCCATTGGACATTACTAATGTTTATAACATAAATTAGTTAATCTCTTAAAAGCATGGTAACAATTGATGTGTGACACATTATTCACCCAGAAGTCATGTGTGAGCCAATTTATAATAAGATTATAAATGAAAAAATGTTCTGGCAAAATTTCATTTCAATTTCCGGGTTGGCTGGAGCTAATAAATATAAACGAATTCCGAAGATTGGTTCGTTATTATACGGATCGAGCCAAATACACTGAACTATTTTTCGTGTGCTAGTGCAAGCCGTTGTTAATCTCACCGATTATCATTTAACTGAAATATTCGCCGTTCGTGTAGTTTACTCCATTCTAAGCTATGCAATTATTCTCTAGCACACACACACACACACAAAACCATTCGAAGCGACCAGTCACTGACAAAGCTCACGAGTCCGAGTTATTAATAATTAGCTGAATGGAAATTTTCCACTGGTATGATTTCGGAAATTATATCAATCCGTTCGCATTGCAGGAGTGGAATAACTCTGCCCTGAACAAGTGAATGCTAATTCCGATTATTGTATGGTTCTATGAATTCCTGTTGTCTGTTTGATCCAACGATGGTTGCTATATACTAGTGTTTATTGGATATCATTTTCCTATTCTCGAGCTTCAAACCGGAAATGTTTCCCAAAACCGGTACTAAATAGGGAGGAAGAATGATCGGTAAACAGCATATTTTAACTTCATTGAAATACCATATGTGATCATTGAATCTAGTAAGCCTACTACGTCGTCGTCAATACTCCATATTTATTCAAAATCTTTCGGATTTTTGGCGTTTGGAATGCCTTATTTTGTACTTACTTTATACTTTATGGGCTTCAGCTGTTTCTCGTTCATAGATACGTTTATTTCTTAAGGCAGTTTGAATAAATTTTTCTTCGCCTTTACATAGAACTCTTAACCTAACATAACTCAATATTGTCACAACGACCTACGAATTGGATCTGTTTTGAACCTTGTCAAGAACTTTTCTCTCTTTCACTTCGTCGCTTTAGGTGGCGAACGCTCAATCCAGTAGTTCCAAAACCGGAAGTTGGATCCAGATGAAATTCAGGAATTTTATTTGGGATTCTAAGATACTCCATATTTATTCAAAATCTTTCGGATTTTTGGCGTTTGGAATGCCTTATTTTGTACTTACTTTATACTTTATGGGCTTCAGCTGTTTCTCGTTCATAGATACGTTTATTTCTTAAGGCAGTTTGAATAAATTTTTCTTCGCCTTTACATAGAACTCTTAACCTAACATAACTCAATATTGTCACAACGACCTACGAATTGGATCTGTTTTGAACCTTGTCAAGAACTTTTCTCTCTTTCACTTCGTCGCTTTAGGTGGCGAACGCTCAATCCAGTAGTTCCAAAACCGGAAGTTGGATCCAGATGAAATTCAGGAATTTTATTTGGGATTCTAAGATCTTTTACTTAACCCTAAGTTCACGAAAATCGGCCAAACCATCTCTGAGAAAATAGTCTGAGTATCATTGTGGAGTATTTAAACACTATCTTTGATCATTTAGGGGTTAGCCAAATTTTGTGCTAGGGCACATAAATGACCAAACCTGCATCGGCCAGAAATAGTCGAAAACACGTTTTTGTTCGGTACGTCAGAAAAAACATCGCACTCCGTTGGAAAACAAAACGTGTTCTGTAAGTAGCAGAAACTTTACGTCTGCTTAGCGGTTCAAATTGAACTGCCGAGTTTAGCACTAAGCAGTTCAATTTGAACTGCTCTGCACTGATGAGTCAAAGACGAAACGTAAAAACTATTTTTGATGCTTTCGGAATCGGAAATCGGAAACCAGGAGACGGGAATAGTATGATAGGCCGTCTACTAACAATAACTAATAATTGGAACAGTCGAGTCCAGTTTAGAATTTCAGTTTAGAAACATTTTTGGCTTCGCCGCTTAAAGTGACGTTATACATTTTTAACACTCTTCATCCTGTAATTCCGGAAGCAAAAGTTCTATTTGGGTGAAATTCTAAAGCCTTGTATGGGTTCATAAGACCTTTAATTTGAACCTAAGTTTGTGAAAATCGATCACGCTTTATCTGAGTAATGTAATCAGCTTTGGTGTTGGTTTTCGTTTTCTTTATAACGTGTATGAAATTGAAAAAAGTCTGCTGTATGCATTGTATGGAAAGGCGAGTTGTGTTTTCTTCTTCCGTGCCAGCTCATACGGGTGCGTACTGGTTTGGTATCGTCATTTTATATAGCAGTTTGAAAGTTTTGACACTCATCGCCGTGTATTTGCAGAACCGGAGGACACATTTGGATAAAATTTCACAGTAGCTTTCGAGGCAATATGAGCTTCAATTCAAATCAAGGTTTGTGAAAATTGCTTCTAGCCTCGCTGAGCAATCGAAGTAAGTTCTACTGTCGGAGTTTTTCTTCACTATAACCGGTGCTTCCGGAACAGCGAATGGGGAACTATTAGTTCCGAATCAAGTTTATACGCCCACAAACTAATAAGCTCTATAAACTAGTTAGTTTTATGGGATTTTTGTACTTGTTTTTGCCATCGTTTGTGAAAAAATACTCATAGAATTGAAAAATTTCTACTTATCGCATTCTAGTTTCGAAACTGGAAATCGAATCTGTAAAAAATGTTCTTGAAAATTTTAAATAATTTCAAGACCTTTCGCATGAATATCAGTTTGTGAAAATCGGTTAGACCATTTCCGAGGAAATGTAGTACACATTTTATACTTAATTTACATATTACCCTATAACGCCGGAACCGAAAGTCGGACCCAAATGAAATTCAACAGCAGGCTATGGGACCATAAAACCATTCACTTGATTTTGATTTGATTTCTCGGAAAAAAATAAGTATATTTTTTTCTTTTTTTGTGCATATCACACTGTATCTCCGGAATCGGAAAGCAGATCAAGATGAAATTCAGTAGCATTCATTTGAATCCGCCATTTGTGAAAATCGATTCAGCCATCTCCGAGAACACCCTCTCACCTTTTTCTTCAAAAATTGAATAAAATAAGAATGTTTCTTTGGGTATAAACTAACATAGGCTTTTCGATTTGTAGACAGTTATATCAAATTAATAATAACTTTTCTTTTTTTCGCATCGTCGCAATAAATGACACTTTATTCTATAACTCCGGAACCGGAAGTCTGATACGGATAAATGTCAATAACAACTTAAGGGACTATGATATCTTTCATTTACCTAAGTGTATGAAAATCGATCAAGCCATCGTTGCGAAAAATGAGTGACATTATTGACACACATACATACACACACACTCACAAACACTTAAATACTCACACACACAGACGAACTAAGCTTGTGAAAATCGGTTAAGCAATCGTTGGGAAAAATGAGTGAGTTCCGTTTTGGAGTTGGTCCGTTTAGTAAATAATAGAGTTCCAACCATAAGGGAACGGGTATAGCGTGATGGGTAAGTCGCAGCCCGCCTGGGTTCCATTCCCAACCCCGCACATAGGGTCAGTAAGTTTTTCTGGCCCGAAGAGGTGAATGATCTTAAGGTTAAAGCCTCTATAATCCAACCATAACATATTTTGGAAATTGCTAATGTGTTTCCAATCCGTTTCTCATCAATTTCGTAGGAGATGAAATTTGAATAGGTATAGCGTGATGGGCCTTGCATGCAGCCAGCCTGGATTCAATTCGAAAGTTCTTAATAGTTGTCAATGATAATTCTTTGAATTGAATAATCTAATAAAATAACAACAACATAAGTTTCAAAATGAAGTAGAGTCAACCATTTGAAATATAAACTAGGAGGCAAGGTTTTACCTGAATCTGATTTTTATAAAACTGGAAATATGCAGAGTTTCACTAATTTCGACGTACACCAAAGTCTCAATTTACGCGCCCTACATATACGTACATATATGAAAACATATACACAATTGCAAGGCGCGTAAATTTGGGGCTTGGTGTACCTTCGAATACTTGTATACCTAATATGCTGAAATAAATTTATTTCGAATCGAGTTAAAGTATAAAAATTCTTAGTAAAAATTGAAATATTAAATGTTTGTATTACGTTGGTCTCTCCGTTTGCATATAAAATCCCCAAAGCTGTTAGTTTTTGAACCACTTTTGAAAAAGCTCGACAAAAACTTTATCTTTTGTTTTCTTAGGTGAGTAACTCATAATATTTTTACTCGTTATGCCTTCCGTAAGGGAAAAATTCCACAAGAACTGTGAAAAATACTTTTACACAGGGTGGCGAATGACTGGGAAAAACGGGAAAAAGTCGGAAGTTTGGTTTCATCGGGAAAAAGTCGGAAATTTTAGTGAAAGTCCGGGAAAAATATTACCAGCTCAAATATGTTAGCATCATGATTTTTTTTTTGACAAGTGAAAAGTAAGAGACAATACCCAATGTTGCATTTATGCGAGATGTTCAGTAAAAGTGTTGAAACAACTTATTGTACCATACTGGTTCTATGTTCGACATTCCATTGGAAATTGGGCCAATTCCCCATGTCTCGTCCAGAGATTTTCAAGAGTTTAACAGCATTTTTGAACCAATAAGGAAGTATCAGAGCTTCCTTAGTTGTTATCAATAACAGCACAATGAAAGCTAAAAAATAAAACAAACATAAGGGTAAATTTGGATGCTTCTGTTCGATTATGTGTAAGAATAAGTATTCAACACACTTGCAAAATTGATGGCAAAGTCTCAAGGGAACATCGGGAAAATTTTTAATAAAATTTTTGAAAAATCTTCGGAGATTTCATGTTTTTAAGTATACTAATGATTTCATCATAATTTGTCTCAGTAATGTCAACTTGATATGTCAATAGGACTCACAGAATTGGAAAAGTTGTCGATTTTGATCTTATCCACCGTTTGCAGGGAGTATTTGAGTTCCTTCTTTGAGAGCTAAAACTTTTTTTTCGAGGACCAGAAAGTAAAAGATTTGGAATCTTAGAAAGATTGAAAATATGGATTGATTTGTCCAGCGAATCAGCTTAATTTTCCTTTAAACCACTCAACCCTCAACTATTCCATAGTAGGATTACAAGAACATTGATAGATGAGGGAGAATGGAATTTAGTTTGAGCTTTTAGAACTGATGGACACCTAACTTCAATAATGTAAAGAATTAGATTGTGCATAGCTGTATCGATATCTCTCAAAACAATTTCAGGGCTTACATTGCTATTGATATGAGATTTGTATCCTCGCCGATTAGTTCTAAGGTGGTAGAATATATAACTAATTGAATTAATCATAGCCTAATTTGAAACCCTGAATGTTATTGGTAGATGATCTGAATCAAAATCAGTTCACTACATATGTTACATTGATTTGCTAGAATTAGATAAATTGTAGAAGGATGTATCATAGAAGATCAATTAGTTGGGCTATTGGAAATAAAAACTGACTAAAAACCAACGGAGAGTTCATAATCAAATACTCGTACTTTTTGATTATTTTTCTGATTACTCCGCGAGAGATACCTAGCATTTAGATATCTATTAGGAAAAAGTAGATCAATAAATTGTATAAAATCTTCAAAATTTGAATAAAAACTAGTAGAGTTTGTACGTCATGTTAGTTGGTGGCCGTTGGTGGCTCGATTATGGCGGTTCTCGGATTCCGGTGTCCGAAGTGCATATAATAGTGAACCCACTTCGTTTTCTTAAGGATGGCCTACGCGAGCAAAGCACTGTTTCATTCTGTATGCTATACTAGGTAATTGGTTTCTTTCAAAAATCGAAGAGAAAATTTTTGAATGGAATACCACAATAGTATACATGAGAAAGGCACTACTACACCACAAGGTGGATTAAAACAGCACACTTAAAAAAACCCTGTGATTTCACATCTTATTAGATGCACATAAATGGAGCGTCGCAGTTCACGCAAATTTACGTCGAAGAACATTTAATATTGTGTCTAAAACTCCATGCATGAAATACTTTGAAATGAAAAAAGAATACCAACCGCCGCGACTTGAACCGAGAATCATCGGATCACATGTACGTCTGTTAATCGACTGAGCCACAGAAGCATACATCTGCTTGGTTGGTAAAAGGTACATTTAAATTCATACAGTCGCACCTGCTAGCAGAAAGCAAGTTACAGTCGAAACCAGTAAAATTCAAGCTATTCTAAAATTAAGTCATAACAAATAAAATTTTCCGTCATTTGACAAATTAGGTCTTTATGAATTACATTGTATGAGGAATTAAGTCACCTGTAAAATTCAAAATTTTTTAGAGCGAGGTTTTTCATGAATTTTCAAAATTTTGCGGCTATTTTTCATGCAAATTTTTGTTCGGGATTTCTTGTTCTCTTGTCCCAGTCCCAGAGTCAATTTTTCTTCCATTTTTGCCTTTCTCTATGTAAAGGGAAAAGAATTTCTGAAAAAGCCTCGGAGACACATAGTGTTATATACCATTCGATTCAGCTCAACGAGAGTGTATTTGAGTATATGCGTAGGAGAAAATAGGGAATTTCGAATTTTGGGGTATTTCGAAACCACTAGTAATCTGTCATTATCCGACATTGCTTTATACGAAACTTCTGTCATCGTATTATTCCAGCTTAATTCATTTTTTCATTAGTAGTCGAGCCGATCAGACGTATTTCATGCTCTCAGACGTATTTCGTACCACTGCGTATTTGCACGCTGCTCAATGTATGTTTAATGCTCCTAAATAATTTTGCGTGCAAAATTATAATAAATTTTCGAAAGAAAAAAATAGTTACGTAGTAAGGTTCATGCTTTCGATTCAGGTCGACGAACAGAGCAAAGGTTCTTAAGATCAATGTTGCTTGAATATCAAAAATGCAACGAACGCGATAATCGCTCTGATATTCGGACTTGTTCGTATATATTCGGGTATGAACGAAGCCGACGCTGCTTCGTTGCTTATTGATCTATTCCTTGCAGTCGTTATTCGCATTGAACATACTCCCGAATGACTTAACGTGAATGTGGAACGAATATTCATGCAACGATCATCGTCAAAATCTCATTCGCGTCTTTGAAACCAGCAAATTAACATGTTTTCTTCTGTATTAGTGTGTGATCAACCATATCTCAGCACTCCCCCATTACTGCTACCCACCCGAGATATGATGAATTTATTAGATGAAGAATGCTTCGCGAAGAATGGAATCCAACGATCATCGCAGTGACGATATTCGAACCAATTCGAAGAGTATAGTAAAGGAACTAATGTATAAAATAAATATGCACGATGTATGAATTAGTAGACTCGGGTTCTCTACGATTATTGCCTATTCTTTTACAGAATTTGATCATTGGAAAAATCATTAACTAGCGAGTCTGAAATGTGGCATCCCGTGGCAGGTTTTACGGTTTATTCTAGGCTTCACCTTCCATTCCCGAAAAATGGGTTCCACGATCGAAAATAATTGATGAAATCCAATTATTTCCCACTTTGCCATACCCTCTCCTTTGTCCGGTCTTGGCCGAAATGCTTGGTTGATTTTCCACGGAGTTCCCTGATCAGGAAAGGAAACCGTGAGCAACCAGCGAACAACTTTTCATGTGAAGCCTTTTTGGTTGGCAGCAAGACGGGCAAGACGCCTACTATACCCAAAACTATGAGACACCCACTCACACAGCCATTCGCCTGGGCTTGCGAAACCTGAAGGCAGCAGTTCGGGGGGAAATCTGTCAAAACAAGTTCTTTTGTTGGGCCCAATGCTACATGCTCCATCGAACGCCAGCCAGACGACGTTCGTTCATCTTAACTTGGCTTCCGTTGTGGAGTTAGGGCTTCTGACCAACCCATCTTGGTACGGTTGTTCGGTCGGGTGGGGGTGTGTACGTGAGTGTGTCTGTGTACTGCGGGCAAAAGGAGAGAAAACTTTGACCAAAACCGTTTTCCCCTCGCACTCGCTGCTCTTCAATCTCCTTGGGAAAGTCCAGAAAATGCTTTGTAATCTACCGCTAGCTGCATTGCCACCCATTCGGGCCAATGAAACGCTTCACCCCCACGCTGTCTGCCAGCTGAACCTTGGGATAGTCTTACCAAGATCAAGGCTTCGTTGGGTTGTTCCGCTACGTCGAGGCCCTCCGCCTATTTCGACTATTTCGTGTGGAAGTAATTATTTTGACGTGGCATGTCAAACATCTGACGATTATAAACAATGCAAGTGATCTCTACGTTGTGAATCTGGTGAATAAATCAACACAGACAGACACACACACACACACTGGAATCGACAATGAATAAAACTAACTTTGTGGGTGTAATCAGACACGGCACTTGCCTGCTTTCTGCGGTCGAATTTCTTGTGAAAGCTCCAATTATAACAAGCCGCAATATGCCTAATCACCATGTGAGCCATTCTTGGAAACCTTCAACCGTAAACATTAGCGGGGTATGTTAATTTGAGACCATGCTGATTAGTGTCATTCCACTTGTCACCAAAGACCGTGTTTTGTTTGGATTCGACTTCTCGTTGTAGTTGTTGTTGCTTTTGTTAACTATCAGCTCGATAACGAACCGTTAAGTTTTCAGCTCTATTACAAATTGCTCGACGACAACCGTTGCTCTGCTCAAGGGTCTTCTGAGCCACTTGATAAGCGAGAAGATGAAGTGTGTTCTACTTTAATCACCCTGGAAGGCACCGACAAATGCGAAAAGAAGTTTCATTCCTTTCGATGACACAGCATCTAGCACTGCCTTCATGTTTTCTCGGTTTTCCGTTTTGGTTGCGTGGTTGGTTGGCCGATTGGAGTGCAGGACAGTATTGTTTAGCTCTTATGTGCTGCTTCCTGCTACTATCTCCGTAGCTAGTCGGCCTGCAGGGGCCCCAGCACACACAGGGAGTAAGGAAAAATAAAGTTGGGTTATCGTACCGTCGTATTGTCACAGGCGTGTGTCTTCAGGCGAGCGGATTGAGCAGATGTTTTCACTTGTCATGCTTAGGCGCTTTGAAGTGGGAAGTAAGGGAACAGGAAAAAAAACCGATAGGGTTTGAAATGTGATTCTCTTGTTAGGAAAATGTGTACATGGAGCTTGGAGAATGTAGCAAACAAATGTTGATATTTTGTGATTAGATACTGTTTGAGTGGCGGCGAGAGAAATTTCAATGTGAATGAATGCTATTTGGAGTGACAGATGAAATTTGTTTATTACCAACTTTCGAGGAAATTGAATTATTAGTATAGTTTGTTTGAGCGATAACGATTTTTTAACACCAATCAACAGCATCGAATAGCTTCAAAAAGCATTAAAAAAACTCGCAAGGAGACTCACAGTATAATAAGACAATGCGCGCATTGTTCTTTATTCCAAGCGCACATTGTTCTTTATTTTTTTAATTTTTTACTCTCCTAGTAACTATTGTGTAATTGGAAAAGTGCACATTGATTGTTTGACATGCAACAAGCTTCTTGTTTTAGAGTATATTTTCAGTAGCAACTGTGCAACTTATAGAACATCATGGAAAGTTCGACATGTTGCATAGCAGTAACTTTGGATCAGTGAAAATTGACTGTTGAACTACTACAATCAATATATTCCAAAATAATTTTTAACCCGATTCTGAACACAACTTGTTTAGATTTCTGAATAAGTTTCACAAGAAGTAGTATGAACTCATTTAGGATAAGTTTAAAAATAGTTTCAAAAAAGTTGTGTCAATACAATTTGGTCGTTACAAATATGTTTCAAACATACTAAATCTAATAAATGTAACCATTATGTAGCCATCGTGAAACATACAAAATTCAATAAGTTACAAACGTTAGTTGAGTGTTCGGGATACGATGGAATATCCACCTGGTTTCGCCAGGATAGGAAAGAGATCAGCGAATGTCCGACAAATAAATGTTTGAAATAAGTAACGATAACTTCAAAGCAAACAGACTTCGCAGCCGATTCATAGCGTACAGAACCATTGCATGACTGGTGCTACGATCATACTGACACTAATACCGTTTTCGTTTATTGATCTGAGCAGCCCGAGTGCTGACCCAGAGTCACCCAAACAACTTTTGAGATGTTTGTTTTAGCAACCTGGAGTCACTCTAGATCGGACTCCAATCGCGTAGTTTCGCTCTGTAAATTTTCTCGGGTCGCACCGTTTATTCGTTTTTATTAGTTTGTTTCGAAATGCGTGGACTTTCAGCAGAACAACGTCGAAAAATTGTGTACAAATGGTGCACAGAACGTGGACTGTCACTGAGAAAGATAGCAAAAATGGAAGGAGTAAGTGAAAAAGCCGTTCGAAATGCAATCTGGAAGTTCGGTGAGGATAACTCCTTTGAAGATAAACAAAAAACGGGTCGAAAAAAAATGGTCCTGCTAACCCTCAGTTGGATAAACGTATACTGAAGGAGTTCGAGCAAAGATGGAGGTTTCAGTTCGGGATGTGGCCAAAAAAGTGGGCACTTCGAAGTCAAATGTTCTTAGTGCTAAAGAACGTTTGAATCTTCGAACCTATAAGAAGCAGAAGCAACCAAAATGTAGTCCGAATCAAGAAGCATCGATCAGGCCGAGAATTCGAAAGCTGTACAATACGATTCTTGCTGGAAATTTGAAGTGCATAATCATGGCCGACGAAACCTACGTGAAACTCGATTACAAATCCTTGCCGGGACCACAATATTATACCGTGCGAGAAGGGCAAGTGTTAAACCAGTCCGAGACATCGACATCGACATGATTCGAAGCCACTTCTTCCCATGATTCGAAGCCACAAGGATCCTGTTGTCTTCTGGCCAGATCTTGCTTCTTGCCACTACTCGAAATCAACGGTAGAATGGTATACTACCAAAAATGTGTTTTTCGTCCCAAAAGACGTGAATCCACCAAATTGCCCACAACTTCGACTTCGGAATTTTGGGCATTAACGAAGGCACATCTTAGGAAACATGTCTCGGCAGCCGAAACCAGTCAACAGTTCGAAAAAGATTGCAAAAAAGTGTCAAAACTTGTCGCCAAGAAGTCTGTACGGAATTTAATGAGAAACGTTCGCAAGAAGGTGCGCCAGCTAGTCTACAATGGCTAAGTAGCAAATGTTGAGAATAATATTCAGCTGTTGTAGTCTAATATTATCAGTATATCGAATAAAATTTGAATATCTAACACTTGTGAATTATTTACAGCGAAATCAAATTGCGTTCATACTTTCTTGGACAGTCTTTATGTGGGGAATTCCACGCAAAATCAGCCATCCAAAATTTTTATTTTTTATCTAAATATTTTTTCAGTAAAGAACTCGAAAAAATTCGACGCGTATTTTTTTATTCCAATATGGTCCATGCTCCCTCGCAAATGTGCAAAATGACTCTCGATGCGGTCGGGTGGCCAAAAGAGTTTTGATATTTTTGGTAACAAGTTTGACTACATCACATAAATCCAATAAAGCTACCGCTTGTTTGGCAGCCTTTTCGAGCCGATTTTATTTCCCTCTCAAAAAAAAAAATGGCGCCGCCATAGAAATCGACTTACCTTCACAAAAATAACATTCAATTCATTTTTATCGCTACAACATATATGTTTTTATACACTAATCGCATCTAATTTAAATTATCTAGACATTGTCACGATAGATTTTTGATCCATGCTTTCGAAGGCGAGATATTCAATGAACAAGTTGAAAGACGGCGCTTTCAGCTATGCAATAAAGACTTTCCCGACCGCTAAAGTCAATGGATCATTATGAAATTTTACAGAATAATCTAAACTAATTTTCTAAGAGATTGTCTGTTGAGTTTTTTATATTCGTCACCGTTTCTGAGAAAATAAGATTCTAAACGTGAAAATAGCCTTCTAAATCGCCCTAAAACACACTGGCCTCAAACCTTAATCACTCATTACTCTGCAATTTCGAAATCTGCAAATCGGATCGACTTTGAATCTAAAAGTGTGACAATCGTTTAAACATTCCATGATATGTCGAAGTTAGTTCCACTTTGGAGTTTACTGTAATTTAAGGTACTTCCAGAGCCGGTATTCAGGAACCAGCATAACCCAAATCGATTCGTATGACCATATGACGAATAAATTTGTAATAGTTTTAAGTCCAACTTTAAAGCTTTTCATTTGTCATCTTCTATATCGGTTTGAATTTTAAAAATTCAACTTCCTGTGATTCCAGAATCGGAAGTCAGAATTGGATAAATTTAATTATTTTGTATGGGACTATAAGTTTATGTTAATTTGAATTTTTGTTTCTCGAATTCGATTTAGTTTTTTTTTTGGGGAAAACGATTGGGCTTTGAGAAACGATTCGATACTAGAACCGGAATTCGAAAATCGGTGTAGCCGAAGTCAGATAAATTCACCGGAGGAGCTGTATAGTCTTCGTTTGTTTCAAAATGTTTGAAAATCAATGTAGACATCTTTGAAAAATCGTAGTGCGAATTGCATTTTCGGGTACCTTCTGAATCTGAAACTGAATACCACCAAAACTGAAATAAGTTTATGTGGTAATCGACTATCCAAATCTGCTTACCCGAGAAACCTGATTAATTGATGTGAAATAGACATTTTTATACTAATCACCCTGTATCCCCGAAACCGGAAACCGGAAGATCTGACTGAAAAACAAGATATTTTATAAGATCGTAAAGCTTTTCATTTGAATCCTCGATGATTCTAAGATTTAATTTGAATCTTAGATCAGTTCAGCCATTTACGTAAAAAATGAGTTACACAATTTTTATTAGGTTTCACATATCATGCTGTAGCTCCGGAACCAGAGGTCGGAACCAAACATAATTCAGGAACCTTGTTTGGGAGCATACGACTTTTCATATGAATCTGATTTTGTAGAAAACGGTTAAATCATCTTCGAAAAAAAGGTAAAAAAAATAGTGAAATTATTTGTCACACACGCATTTGCTGATCTCGACGAACTGATTCGAATGGTAGATGGGTGTTATGTTCTTCCAGAATTTATTGCTGTAAGTGGTTTAAACAAAATAATTATGGAATTGCTTTTAACTCGAAAATTCTTCCATCATCTGGTTTACATATGTCATATTCGAACGATTATGTTGCAAAAAACGAACCGTGCTAAAATCGGTCCGAGGCAAAATATCATGCTGTACACAGTCTTTTGGCTTCTTGGAAACAAATGTATGTAACAGTATAAAAAATCGTGTTTTATGTTGCTCCCAAGCATTGCTTTGTCATACAACGCTCAAAATTGCTACTGATGGAATAAGGTGAAAAGTCGCTTATACAAAAATATAGATATTTCCGTTAAAAATGGACGGATTTTAACAATCTATGGCTTGTTGGATAGCTATTACCGTGTGGAATCTAAGTATAGAAACATATTCTGTTTTCAAGGTCAAGTGTGACAGATACTGTCAAAAAACTGAAAATTTTGACATAAAACTTCGTATAACTCAAAAAGTAACCACCCGATCTCAAAACCATTCAATAGCGTTCAGGGTGACGGGGAGAACATTTGTGGGGGGGGGGTTCATTTGCGACTAGTTTGATCAAAATCGGTCCTGCCATCTCGACCTCTTAGTTGACAACACACATACAGACACACACACACGGACATTTGCTCAGTTCGTCGAGCTGAATCGATTGGTATATGACATTCGGCCCTCCGGGCCTCGGAAAATTTTTCTAAAGTTTGAGCGAATTCTATACCTATTTTTGTATATTTATAAAAAAAAGGTAAAAAGCCAAAAATAGGTATAAAATTAAACTTTGGAAGATGGTTTCGGAGGTGGCTTAATTTATTTCTACAAACTTACAAACCATATAAGGTTTCTGAATTTCATTTGGATCCTACTTCTGATTTCCAGTATTCGGTTTTCGATCCCGGAAGGTAGTCAAAATTGTTATGTGGAACGCACTACGAGTTCTCTAAGATGGCTACACTGATTTTCAAAAATTTCGACTCTAATGAAATGGTCAACAATCCATTAGGCGAACTTAACTGACTTCGCCTACACCGATTTCCGAAAGTATCGGGTATAGAGAAGCTATGGTCCCATACTAAATTGGTGAATTTTGAATTTACATTTGAAATTACAGGGTGATGAGTTCTAAAAAGTCAAACCGTCATAGAAGATGACGATACCAAAAAATTATTATTATTCGAAGTTTATTTCACTTCGACCTAAACCATAAACCTAAGAAGTCAGACTTAAAACTATTTCAATTTATTCGTCATACTAATTCATGGACATACGAACTATTTTTTGTTGGTCTCTGGATAACGTTTCTGGAAGTGTACCACAAATAATGACAAAAACTTTAAAGACGAACTCACTTCTACCTCTCATGGAAAGCTTAATCGATTGTCACACGTTTGGATTGAAAGGAATAATTTTATGTTTTCATCATTCATGGAAACTAAACACAATGAAGAATATTCCCGCAAAAAACACATGCTGATTGATAAAAAAAAGTATCATCTCACTGCTAGATGGATGCGGCTCGTGCTTTTGGGCAAATTTTCAAAGTTATACGGTTTTCTTGTTTTGCCTTTCAAATGCATGAAGCGTCGAGATCTTGTGATATCCGAATTTTTTTTAAGTCAACTCTCTGACACTTAAAAATATTTTTGTTTGCACCCTTAGTCGTTTTTCTTTTCAATTTTTGATAGATTACATCATATCTCATCGCTTCATGCATTTCTAATACACATGGTATAAACAAAATTTTCAATTTCAGAAATCTCAAAATTTTTGCAATTTTACACCAGATCTCGAAGTTTCATGCATTTCTAAGATATTTGACATATTTTTTGTTGTTTTGCGATTTTTTACGCGGATTTCCAAAGTTACACGTTATTTTTGTGCGTTTTTTTTCATGCGGTACGTATCCAATGTTTCTACCTCATTGGTACGTATCCCCCGCCTAAAAAGAGACCTCAGTGTACTTTAAATGAAATGGTGTGCTAGTTGCGTGGGTGACTCCCGGAAGGATGTACCACCGAATATTAATTTGTAATCTATGCAAATTTCACCCAACTGAAGCTGTTGATTCACGGACAATGCGGCATAAGTCAAAATAACGTGTATGAAATTGACAGTACTGTATGAGGGTTTTTGTACAAATAACACATCAATGCTCCGCAGACCGGATCTGGGTTGGTTAATTATAAATCATATCACAGCCTCCCACCCGTCGGTACCATTAGTGTAACACGATTCAATTAGAGGCTATAAACAACGGACATCCATTGCATCGTATTGTTGACGGCTACAGTCAGTGGCGTCACGTCCATTTCAAACAGAGCTGCTTTATGCACCATTCTATTTGAGTGATCAAAGCTAGTAACGGGAAACAGTACACCAACCTGACATAAGCTGAATGACCAACGCAGTGGAACTGAATCCCACACCGGTTGACACTCGCCGATGCACGTTCCAATAAGTTAATCAATGCGTTAGTGAAAAATCGACAACCGTAAAATGAACTGAAAGGCATAGTCACAATTTGCCACTAAAAATGGCGTGCTTCGCGTTGCAACACAAAGGTTGCCGATATGGAAAATTGGTTAGGTGCCGGTAAGCAGCTTTAGTTCGACGGCCGTGTTCGGGAGCCATTTCCTGTCGGGTGTTGGTGCCGGGGGTCGTAAACGAATGTCAAATGTTTCCAGTTCACTTGAGCTAAAAATTGAAATTGGTAATTATTTCATAATGGAAAGCTAACTCCAAACACACGGCCAGTGCTGTAAAACTTCATTCAATTCAATTGAAACTGAATGCAGGAACACATTGACGATCTCTCTGATGCAGTAAACTTCACTCTTTGACACACACAATGTTTGCTGACGGCCCGAACGAGCAGCATTCAGTTCATCACTCGTTTCTCTTCAATCGAGGCTCAGTTTAACCACAGTCAGTTGATCTCTTGAAGTGACAAAAAATCTCTTTCAATAGTCTGAGAGCGGCCTTCAAAATGAGGTTCATTTAAACATTAGAATTGATTCAAGATAATAGATGAAGGACAAACCAGATTGCTGAAATATCAATCACAGAATACACATAAATTAATTGTTTCCTCCTTCCGTTTTTATTTTTAGTACTTTAATCCATTCATAATTCTATTCGTTCGAACTTGCTTACTACCAAGAGCGAAGGCAATGAAGGAGCTACACTATTTGGCACTCGAAACTGAGCAAGCAAAACTTCAAATGACTAGGTACGATTATTCAACTGACGATGAATTCCGGGAGGTTCACTTGAAAATGGCAGCAAAAGTCAAATGAATTAGTAGGGATATGCTGACGGTCAGCGGCCATAAATTTCATTTTCATCTTAAATTATTCGATTGAAAATGAAATTTTACCGCACTGCACACGGCATCCACGAATGCTGCTGTCGATAATTGGTAGAGTGGATAAAGATTCGAACAAAACAAATCTTTCTATTTGCCGAGAATCCTGGCGTAAAATTTTTAGCAACGTTTGAAATTATACTTTTTTGTTCAATACAATGAGAGAACTGTCAAGGATTTATCCTACTTTATTCGTGAAGCCACGATAAAAAAAAACGAACCTAGTTCAGCTTCAATTGATGATATCTATTATAATCCTAAAATAGTATGGCCTGTTCAGTTTTTTTATTTGGATCAAAATGTTATTATCCCGTTGCGTTGACAGCGGTAAACAGAATTAATAAGGTCCCTCGGGGCACAGCAGTGCTGGTTTTTGTTCTGATTGCAATCGAACTCGATTGTTGTTGTTTATTTTACTGGCTGATAATCATCGAAATGGTTAATTGATTGCATTGGCCAATATGACAAACAACTTTCTGGTAAGCGGTAGTTCACCGTTGAGTTACTGACTGCTGATAAGCTAATGAATAATTGATATGGATTTGAATGCATGCGTAGATAAAAGGGTTTATTGAATTATTGCAGTTGGTTATGCAGTGAAGCTGCGTTCGATGCCATAATTGTTGAGGTTGAATGGTACAAAAATTTAATGCGTCACAGTAAATCTACGCCAATGGTTTCAATCGATGGAGCCTTTTACTGTAACAAAGGTAATTTAGTGTTCACGTATTTAGAAATTTTTTTTTTGCAATATATAACTAAATAACTGCTATTATTACAATTATTTGTATTTCACCACAAATAAGGTTCAATAAAGTGCTGAATTTATCCCCAAACTAAATCTTAAATCATTGATAGATATAAAAAAATTATTTAAATAAATAGTCTTATGGTTTTATTTACCATATCAGAACAAGCATCCAGTGTTGAAAATAAATATGTACAGTCAGCGGAATTAACTCGAATGTTGTTTTTTTTTAATGCTTCGATTTTTAACAGTCCTTCGGATACCTATAATGTTTAACAATGAAAAATGCCATTAAAGCACTTTCCTCGGTACTCGTGCTGTATCGAGAAGATTGTTCCAACTTGCTCGGGTATGTCTCCGAAGCCCTGACTGAATCTTCTCATCATGCTCTTCTACCGCCCAGTTCGGCACGGTCAAAAAGCATCCTGTCGGGACAGTCCTTGTGCATTCGTGCTGCGTGGTCAATCCAGCTGAACCTCCCGAATTTCATCACCGTAGATCGTTCATAAATTCCAAGGGCCTGCGGAACTCGATCAGATGTCAGGGTCATCCGTAGTCCAAAGTAAGCATGTTTGCCAGCATTTCGGTACCGCCTTTATCATATCACCATCTACAGCTATAGGGATGGGTTGTCGTCGTTGGAATCTCTTCTTCTTATGTATTTTGTTTTCGTCGTCTTCATTGTCAATAAAAGTGGTCTTGTTTCTACCTTAAGTGTACACCACCTTAACCGTCTCTGGATTTCTTGAACTGACTTGTTGAAAATCGTGCCAATTGTATCGATGCCTGCTCTTTGCACATTTTCTTCAAGACCGATGTTAAGCAGTGCACAGGACAGGACAACACCTTATTTTGATCCGAAGGGCTCTACGAATTCCCTTGAAACACACACATGATAACGGTCTTCATCAAAAGGCTATCTGAAACACTAACTTCCGTTAGTTAATGACTAATAATCATTTTTTCCAAGTCTAATAATTAGTTAACTCAGGTTATTTATTCAAATTATATGAAGCACAATCTTTTTCAATATTTGGACTGAATCTACCTTTTAAGGACTTCTCAAGAATTATCTTCCGAACTAATCTATTTTTGCCTGTATCATATAGAAAAGTTATGCAATCACTCGAAAAATCGACTAGAAGAAGAAGGGCCAAGTTTCATATACCATTCGACTCAGATCGTTGAGCTGAGCAATGTCTGTGTGAGTATGTATGTCAAATAATCTCACTAGGTTTTCTCGAAAATGACTGAAACGATTTTGACAAACTAGGAATCAAATGAAAGATCTTGTGGTTCCATACGGAATTCTTGAAATTCACCCGGATCCGACCTTTGGTTCCGGAGATATAGGGTAAAGTGTTTTAAATAGTGTACACCGTCACTTGAAGCGGCGAAACAAAACCCGTAAAAAATGTTCTAAACTGGACTCAAAACTACACAAATGGATGCCATTATCAGTCTAAACAAACCGATTTATACAAACGAGAGTTTGCAGGACCTTCTTATTCGAGCCGTTTTTGGTTTATATATATTTAAGGAATTATATTCACCGAACTTTCTGATCGCTTTTCGCAAGGTTTTCTCACTTTTTCCTTCCATTTTTGCTATACTTCGACCTTGTTCTGCTGAGACTCGAAGAGTTTTGAAACGAACTATGGAAACAATGAAACGGCTACACAAGTAGTTAGAGAAAAGTGTAAAAAAAACAAGAAATCACGGGTCGGGTAGATTTCAATACCCATTAGACGAATGTGTTGTACTAGTGATTTCCCCAAATTGGTAAAATTTTCGAATAAAAGGAATGAAAAGGTTCTAAATTGAGCCTCACACTGAGAAAAATTTTTTTTTTAAATTTATTGTCGATTTACAAACAACGATTTTGATTTTGATTAAATTTCGTCCCAAGATAGGAAATAATGTTCCCTGCCAACCGCTCATACATATCAAGATGGGCTGTTTCAAAAGAAAACAACTTATCTAACAAAAATTGTTTCATGTCCAAGTATTTATTGTGTTTGCCAGTTCCTTTTTTTCGAAAACTCGACCAAGCTGAACTAGTCATAATAAAGCAAAAATTCTACGAAACTCAATTTGTGAGGAGATTTATCAGAATACTTTGTTTGCCCGATATTTGCAAAAAGCTTCAAACTGGACAAGAAAAATGTTTAGTTAGGAAATCTCATTTTAACTTAAAAGTTCCCGATTTGTTAGTCGAGTTTAAATTTTGAAAATCATTAAGAAAATTCGCACAAAATCGCATTCGGAGTTGGCAGCAGCCTCTAAGATTTTAATGAAACTTTCTGGACATGTAGACTTTGTCACTAGAAGCTCTTTGCATAAATTGTTTTTTTTTTCGCATTAATTGACCTAGACTGTCTTTTGAAAAGACTTATAGAATCATTCTACGGACGAGTCTAAGACGAAACGTAAAGAAAAGTATATAATCATAGTCTAAACATGACAGAAAAGAGTCGTACTAGTTGTGTTTACAAAATTTGTCAAATTTTCAAATAAAATAGTGAAAGAAATATAATCGAATCCTACTCTGAAAAAATCCAATTTTCAAAATTTAAAGTCTGTTTGTAAAAAAAAAGGCGGGTGGGTAATGTCAGAGACATGACTGGATGTCGTGAATACGAAAACAACTGACATGTTCCTTAACGCTTCTGAATATCAATTAGTTGATCAGTTGTATGAATAATGCAAGCATTCCCCTTTTTCACATTTTTCGCAAAAACAAAGAAGATTTCACTTGATCTCGATTACTGTGAATTTCACACAGCGAAAAGTGCACAAATCTAATCAAACTGTTCTAGATTTGCACTAAACTGAGGATATTTACCTTCGATTTGCGAAGAAGAAATCCTAATAGTTCTTTAGAAAGCTTTTAGATCCATTAGAACGGCTGATTTTGTGTGATGCTCTCCACCGTTGACCCCTTTTCGTTGTTTTTTCACCAATGCAAACGATTAGCAGCTGTGACGAATCGCTCTTGTCGGAAGCGAAACTAACTTTGCAAACAACACACAATGCATCTGCTCGCAGTGGCGATAGAATCCAAACTGATCCAATTTTTGGTAAGAGGTTTCTTTTAACGTGATTTCGTTTGTAGCTTTTTCACTAATGGGCGGTCCTAGCGGCTATAAAAATAGCAGCATATAGAATTTTAATGTCGATTGTTTCATTTCGGATTTGCATTTCATTGAAAGAAACTATCCGGATGCTGTAGGGGATTCATTCCTGCCTTTCAGAAGTACCAAATTGTGGAACTCACTACGATATTAAGCCCTGTTCGGAACATTTTTCTCGGACTATTTGTTATACAGAAGCAGATATTTTGTTCTCTCCCTCAGAACGCGTTCTGATTGGCTGGTGTTGACATGGGTCAAATGAGACAGGTTTTTCAATAGTGTACTATCGAAATACTTCCATGCTGTTGCTATCAGGGCAGTAAAACTTCATTCAATTCAATTGAAACTGAATGTGGAACACATTGACGATCTCTAAACTGAAGTAAACTTTACTCTCTGACGCACACAATGTTTGCTGACGGCCCGAAAGAGCAGCATTCAGTTCATCACTCGTTTCTCTTCAATCGAGGCTCAGTTTAACCACCGTCAGTTGATCTCTTGAAGTAACAAAATATCTCTTTCAATAGTGTGAAAGTGGCCTTCAAATGAGGTTCATGTAAACATTCGAATTGGTTCAAGATAATAGATGAAAGACAAACCAGATAGCTGAGATATCAATCACAGAATACACATAAATTAATTGTTTCCTCCTTCAGTTTTCATTTTTAATACTTTACTCCATTTATAATTCTATTCGTTCGAATCTGCTTACTACCAAGAGCGAAGACAATGAAGCAGCTCTACTACTTGGCACTTGAAACCGAGCAAGCAAAACTTCAAATGACTAGGTTCGATTATTCAACTGACGATTAATTCTGGGAGCTTCACTTGAAAATGCCAGCAAAAGTCAAATGAATTAGGGATACGCTGACGGTCAGCGGCCATAAATTTTATTTTCATCTTATATTATTCGATTGAAAATGAAATTTTACCGCACTGGATGCTATACACATTTAAGTTAAAAAATTTCGATTCTATTGGTAGTTAGATTATATAAATCCATTCACAGATCTCTGAGCTATGAGCTTTTTAATACGAGAAAGGTAAACGCGCCTTATGCGCGAAACATTTCAGAAAAGTTCAATTTTGAATTATTTGAGATTATGTCACACAACTGAAAATTTTATCATAAAATTGTGATCATATTTCCGATGGCATGTAGCCAAAATTATGTTGATTCGTTAGATACAACAAGAGATATTCACGATCAAAAACTTATCACTTTCTCAGAGGGTACATTTTGAAAAGGCGCCCCATAGTAAAGTAAGTCGTATTCACGACAAAAGCACCTCTTTTGATTTGGATGAAATTTTGTCCTAAGAGAGGTATTTATTACTGTTCTTTGCGTTTCGTCTTAGACTCGTCAGTGCAGAGCAGTTCAAATTGAACTGCTTATTGCAAACTTAAACAGTTCAACTTGAACCGCTAAGCAGACGTAACGTTAATGCTATTTGCAAAACACTTATATATTTGGTACCAAAGTACCACATCTTTCCTGACGTGCCGAACGAAAACTTTGTTTTCGGCTTATTTTGGTCGATGCAGGTATGGTCATTTAGGGGTTAGCCTATGTTTGTGCTTAGGGCACATAACCGTTTTTACTGTTCGTTACGTTTCGTCAAGATAAATTTGAACTGCTCTGCACTGACGAGTCTAAGTCGAAACGTGAAGAACAGTAAACACGGTTATATGCCCTAAGCACAAACGTAGGCTAACCTCTAAATGAAGGTATTTATGTTGACCACCAATCGTTCGTATATTGTCGGATGGAGCTTTCAACGAAAAAAGGTTTTCTTATTATTACTTTTTTCTAGTCCAGTTAGATACTTTTTTGTGAATATCGGACAACTAGCATATTCTGTGAAACTTCTCCATAAATTGAGTTTCATTAGATTCTTGGATGATTACGACTTTCAGTTTAGTTTAATTTTCGGTAAAAAACTTTCTAAAGTCAGTTCGAACATGGAAAAGTTTTTGTTTGAGAAACTCCTTAAAAGTACAACAATTTTTTAATAGGATTTATCATTTTTCGACTATGAACATTTTAAAAAAGTTTGCTAACGAAAGTTTGGCCGTTTCAAAAGACTATATAAATTTTTAGAAAAACAAAGTATGCTAAGTAGCTCTTTATAATGACGTTTTCGGTTGATGCCAAACCTAACCCAGTTTCCACCCTAACTGCTGTCAAACCGTTTGTTTGAAGCTAGTTTCGAACCTAGTTTCAACGTTGTTGAAATGAAAATCGAGTCAGTTTTGAACCTGTTTTTTATCACGTTTGCTAAAATCTCCGTTGCTTAGTGATAAACAAACAAAGTTTCGTGATTGTTTGATCAAACTACTCTGGGTCAGTTTCGGTTTTTTTCAAGCGAAAACGACATAACAAAGTATATACAAGGTGAGATGAAAAAACTGCAACCAACTTCAGACTGCTGTCATTTCTAAACCGCTCGTCCCACAGCTGTCAGATTTATTCTAGTGACAGCTCATTATATTATTTACAAGCGCACAAAAGCATTTTGGTGGGAATTTTTCAGAAAAAAAGTTATTTGTGATGGAATTCAAGTGTGATAGTGTGATTGCTTTGCATTTGGCTGGAAAACCACAAGTGGCTATCGTTAGAGCCCTCCAGCATTTAAAAGTGAATAAATCTTTTGTGTCTCGTACCATCGCTCGTTACCGTGATACTGGTAGCGTAGCCCGACGTCAAGGAAGTGGACGAAAAAAAACAGCAACATCGGCAGAAATGGTTCGAAAAGTGAAGAAGCGAATTGAACGAAATCCGCGTCGCAGTGGCCGAAAAATGGCTCGTGAGCTGAACATATCGCAATATGCCATTCGGCAAATATTGAAAAATGAGCTTGGACTAAAGCCATTGAAGTTCCAAAAAGTGCAAGATCTTACTGATGCGCAAAAAAAAGTTAGACTCGAAAAAGCTAAAGAGTTGCTTCGCTTGGCCGAAAGTGGTGAACTGCCGAATTTGGTTTTCTCCGATGAGAAACCATTCGTTATCCAGCAGTTTGTAAACAAACAAAATGATCGTGTTTACTTGCCAGAGAGGTCAGCTGAAAATTTGCAACTTCGGTTGGCCACCAGAACTCAAAAGCCGGCCATGGTGATGGTGTGGGCCGCCATAACAGCCGATGGTCGCTCGCCGCTCGTATTCATCGACCGTGGGGTCAAAATAAATGCGCAAATCTATCGCGAAAATATTTTGGAGGGAGTTCTGAAGCCCTGGGCACGCAAACATTTCGGCCGCAGACCTTGGACATTCCAACAGGACTCAGCACCATCGCACTCAGCACGCGCCACCCAAGAATGGTTAAGAAATGAGGTTCCTCGCTTCATTTCCACCGCACAATGGCCACCAAAATCTCCGGATGCCAATCCGTTGGACTATTGTGCCTGGGGTATTTTGGAAAGCAAGGTTGGCACTAAAAAATACCAAAGTGTCGATCATCTCAAGCAAGCGCTTCGCCGAGAATGGGACAAAATACCGCAGAGCCACTTTCGGGCAGCGTGTGATGGTTTCATTGGCCGTTTGAAGGCCATAGTTCGTGCCAAAGGTGGCCAATTCGAACAAATCTAAACCGATTCTCAAATTTGATGTTATTTCCGACATTTTTTGCTTTCATTCAATAAAATTTAAAAAAAAAAATGAAAAAATTATGGCGTTTTACTTTGTTGCAGTTTTTTCATCTCACCTTGTATGTTTAGAAAGTTTCAATAAAATCTGAGAGGATGCTGCCAACTCCGAACACGACTTGGCCCTAAATTTGTCAATACCGAGAAAGGTAAATTTTCCTATAGGGCGATTTATTTACATTCATTCGTTGTGGTTCAATATATTACTTATTATGAAAATTTTTGATGATTCACCTCAAAATTGAAGCACAAATTCTCCAACGGCTGTAAAACCTTATGAAATGTTTTGATTGATCATAATCCTTCAAACATTTATGAAAAAGACTTCATTGCACCAATAGAAGAATGAAAACAAACATCGATGGAAAGTGAGAGACTGACTGGAACTATTACTTAATTCATCTGGTTCAGTTCTTTTACTGACGTGCTCTATGAAGTGTTTTGTTCTTGAGATCTCATGGCGTTTTAGCCGCATAGAATCAGGATTTTATTTTCTAATTAGGTCATAGACCTCAAAATAATAATCCCACGAAAAAAAAATGTTTGGTAGTGATAGAATCGAAGCATACATTTTCGAATGTAGGCGAATAGTGAGACATTTTGTGTCTACGAGGTCAATCGCATCAGAGGACACAGTTCAACCTCAATTCCCTTTTCGATTGAACGCGATTACTACCCAAGGCAGTTAACTCGAACCTGTCGATGGCTAGGAATTTCTCAGAAATCGTTCCACGAATTGAATCAATGAAGATAAATATCCCGCGAGTGAAGCTTCTTTAAGACGAACATCATTAATCAAATCCGGGCTCGAATGGAGTAAGTCTCTCAGGTACTCTCGTCTGGTGCTCCATTTAAAAACCACTAGGCAAGCGTTGCTCCTTGGCACATTGGAAGAATAAGGATATTGCCCGGTTAGTTATATTTCGCGTTATTGTTTCAAATTTTTTCGCGTGGTTGTGGCTTATTATTAAAACTTGAATGTCTGCATCGCAAACAGCATCCTTTTTTCTTCTTCCAATAGGTCACTTAGACGTGCTAAAATGGTTCGAATTAAATCCCCTGATGAAGAGGTGAAAGTATGAAGCTCCGTACGTCACAATTCAACAAAAACTGATTTGATTGAGCGAACATTTGTTTCTTTGTGTGGCTTTCCTCACTGTGGCAAGATGCAATTTGTGCTCACAATCACACGAAACTCTTGTCTGTCAGGTCGAAGCATCGCACGATGCCATTGTCCTCGGTGAAGAAAGCAATGGCAAGTCTCCCTCCTCGTTCCAAGTCCTCAATCGTGATGAAACATTCCGAAAGGAGTTCATATTCTACCATTTCTCCAAATGTGATTTGATTTGATTTTCGGGCTTTGTTCGTTGCTAGAGCAGTGGAGCAAAGAAAAAATTGGAAGTTTGTGGCACATCAGCCAAAGCTTGTGGCCCCTCAAACAAAGCCCACTATTGAACCAATCCCACTAGGAGGGAAATAAAAGTACGACCAAGCATTCGTTTGGGGCTCGCGATATTGAACTCGACTTCGATTTCGTTTCGTTGCCCAATCACGAGCCCCATCCGGACCCGGATCGGAGTAGAATGTGACGACGGGAGATGCTTGATCAAATGTCAGAGATATCCCCGGCGAATGGAGCCGCCATCCGCCAATGGTCACCGTGAGTCGACAGATTTCCGTTTTGTTTCGGCCCAGGCTTTTGAATGTTGATGATAATGATGACGCACCGGTTCCAGAGCTTGCATTACTTGGTGGTGCTCGAGAAAATTGTTGACGTGACGATATTATAGGGCGGCAGTGGAGTCTACTGAGATAATATGACCGGATTGTAGAGCGACTGCGAGAGGCGTTCCCGATGATGACAGGGAAGCTGGCGGAAGGTGGTGCTTTTGATCGGTTTCAAGATTTACAGATTACGAAGCAGAATGCCCACACCGTTTAGGCTTGTGGCGCGTAATTCGAGTAGAATGGAAAGCGGGATGAATTCTGTTTTTTTGCTCGATCTGGTTCCTATATTATATACATATATGCCGGGATGAGCTAATTTAGAAGTTGAACGATGAGTTTGGTAACACGCTGTGAAGTTGCTCTATTGTCGTACGAACAATATACCAAAGAATAAAAAAAAACATGCTGATTTGATTGAGCCCATGCATAGTATAACTAACAGAACTTCGGTCAAAATTGTTGTTTTTGATAAATAAAAACGTCAAATTTGGTATGAACCATGATCGATTTAATGATTTAATTTAATGATGGAAAGAAAAAGGCACTTCTGGTAATACAAATAAACTTTCATGTGACTTTTGGAAACGTATTTTGAT
This sequence comes from Malaya genurostris, assembly GCF_030247185.1. Lineage (NCBI taxonomy): Eukaryota > Metazoa > Arthropoda > Insecta > Diptera > Culicidae > Malaya > Malaya genurostris. Next base: position 55,936,251 of record NC_080572.1, on the reverse strand, counting down.
TGCAATGTATAGTAGTAGGCTTTTATAATAGGCTCTAGATGGATACTTTTTTGTCTAAAACTGCAAGTATTTTGACGTAATGTCCTGGATAACGTTTTCATTAACTTTGCTTGTAAAATCGATTTAAACTGAACTGCTAATTGATAGTGGAACCGTTGTTACCGCTGCCAAAAACAATAGTTATTACCTTCAAGCGGCGTCATATTTGATACAAGAAATTAAGATTCGGGCCTTAATGACGAATTTAATCTCTATCTGATGAAAGTGCTCATACTTCAACTGCACAAAACTAATAGTGCTATATGCATTCAATCCCGTTCGGAGCACAGTGTAATTGAATTCAGTAACGACAACGATGTACGCAATGTATTTGAAAGATTTTACTATAAAAGATTTTATACCTTCAGCTGCTAGCTATCACTTTATTCCCTGACGCAGTACGAAGAAATTCTTCCAATTGAAGAGGGTAATGCCAGCACGCATTGCTATTCTTGGTTCGATGCCATTTTCACAACTGAAAAGCAAATTTCAATACCAAACATGATGCTACCCACGCATCATTCAAATGAGGAGTGCGCAGATTTTTTATATTCATACACAATTGCAAACGACACTCTCTGTTTGCTTGTGATACCTCGAACGAAGAGGTTTGGAATCCGCTTGAAACTATTCGTTACAGTTTATCAAAATCGAATAATTCATGATTAATTTTAAAAATGAAGAGTGTGAAGCTTCTAGGTTCCGTTCAGTTGTTAGGGTGATTAGCCATGCCAAATAAATGAATTGGATATGAAAAAGGCATGAGTATATTGCATCACAAACACCACGGATGTTTCCTATGGGATAAACAATAATATATTACCTTCGCTGAATACCTTTTACTAATGTTAAGTCAGTGTCATAATCAACAATTTTATTTTAACATTTCTGAATATTGCGATTAGATTTTTTAATCGTAAAATATTTTAAATATGCCCTCAAAGGGAATCTTGCATTCCGCCGGAGGGCTCTTGTATAGAGGAAATAGTTCCTTCTAAAAAAATCGTCAATCACTAGAATATAAACCTTAATCTTATTATCCCCCAATTGTTAACTCGTTATTTCTAACGGCGCACTATTTGTATTATAAAAATTCGAATTGATTTGATAAATAAAAGATAACATAGTTGTCACAATCAATATTATTTCCGGCAAATATTGACAGATATTTGTTTATTTGTTCATTTAAGGCCATCGTCCAAGTACCATGCGCGCGGGTGGTTTTAGGAAATATTCGATGGAAATTTTGAAAAATTTGCCAAAATCAAAAACATACAGACCTATGAAAAGCTTTTATCTATCTGCAGGGTAAAAATGGCTGAAAAATTCGGATGATTTTCCGAGTCTTGGCTTTAAGCAGGGAAAAACTTAATGGAATAAGTTTCTTTCAAACTTGCTATTAATCAGGTATGGAACGTTCTCATTTTTATGTGACAAATAATGCCACTCGATTTTCTCGGAGATAGCTGAACTGATCTTCACAAACTGAGATTCAAATGAAAGGTTTTATGATTTAATAGATCACTATTGAATTTAATCCTGATCCGACTTCCGGTTCCGGCATTATAAGGCAACAAGGATGGCTTTTATTGTATCAAAGAAGGCTCTCTAGCAACTCTTCACATGATTCAATCAGTGTCATCAAAGAGAGACGGATATCATCGCAGCAACAAAAACCCGGCATGGTTCGTTTAACATAGAATGGACACCAGTGCGAGAGCGAATTTATCTCGATGACCTGTCTGAGCATCACGAGTTAGCACGCTGCTGTGGGGATTCTCTCTGAAGCAACAAACGGTCGCTCGTTTCGCGATCCGATTCTCTATTAGCAGTTGATAATTTCGATAGAATCATTTTACTATTGTCACTTGTTCTAACAATGTGCATACAACCTTTGTATAAGTTTTGAAATATTGCAACCAAGTATGAGAATCATCAAGTCGAATCATCAAGTCGTATCATCAATTCGATTTTCTGCAATAATTATCAACTTGTGATTCTCTCTTGGTAAATTCCACACAACACCGATCATTCTTAGACTGTAATTTTTTAAGGGCCTTGAAATACTCAGACTATGAAGTGGAGCGAAGAAATATAGAAAAGTTCTCTCACGGTACATGCATTGAGAGACACGGAATTTTCTACCTGATTGAAAATGTTGTATACAATATAGAGAAATATCGAGCAGCTTCTGTCAAATTATCGGCAATCACGAACACTGCAAGGCAATATGTGTCAATCTATGAGAAAATGCGCACTCGTTTTTCTCGGAAATTTCTTAACCTATTTTTACAAGGTAAAATGCAAATAAAAAGTCTAGAAATTCTTTAAAAAGTTCACGAAAAGTTTATCCATATCCGACTTTCGGTTAAGGTGTTACAGCGCAAACTGAAGAATTTTCAATTTCAGTATTTTTTAAGTATTTTTTCAAAAGTGTTTTTGTATCGCAAGGTGCAAATTTTTATAAAACTTATTTATAATTCATCTAGTTGGCAGTCCTTGTTAGTAAGTGGATATATAAATCTTCTTTGGGACTACTAGTCCCCGGTTTCCGCTTCCGAACGCACCGGTGATAATGAAGAAAAGCTTCAAAAATGGAATTTATTTCGATTTATTAAATAACGGTTAAACTGACTTTCACAAATAAAATTCTTTTTTCATATATTATTTATGATTCAAATTCAAGCTCTCAGTGTCTTCAAAGATGCTGTGTAATTTCATCCAGATCCGACTTCCGGTTCTAATATCGGAGCGAGGAGTATCAAAACTTTCAAACTGTCATACAAAATGATGCAAAACCGGCACGTATCGGTACGTGCTGGTACGGAAGAAGAAATCACCACCACGTAGCACACAGCGTACTTTGTTCAATTTTGTATAGCTTCCAGTGTTGCCACATTTAAATCTATATTAACTTGACATAACTGTTTACCAATTGAAAAGGTTCTGGTAGTTTATGAGAAAGGCATTATTACACCACAAGATAAATTAAAAAAGATTTTTCCTTTCTCTATAGAAAGATATTAGAATTGCTGGAAAAACCGACTATCGAACGAAGCCTCGGATGATCAAATCAAGATCAAATGACTGTCGCAGTTCTGGTTCTGGAGATATGATAGTATAAGTGACGTAACCGACAAAACACGTTGTTGTTTACCGCTCTAATGTATTTATAATGGTGCCAATATTTTGGGATCACCTCTAATTTCGTAAAGCGCTAGTGCTTTAAGCACCTTGAAAAAAGTTTCCATGCAAAATTTGAGCTAAATCGGATAATCGGGTCCAGCGGTTAAGGTTTCGATTTTGGAAAATCACCATAGAGGGGAGATGACATGAGATTTCCGAAATCAATTTTTTTTATCGATGACAAGGGTCTAAGAATTGCATAAAACGACGAGATTTAGTGTCATCTAAAGAAAATTTAAAAAAATCAACATCAAAATTTTTTTTTAGAATTCGGAAAATTTCATGTAACCAAAAAGAGGGTTTAATCGACCTCGGACTTAACACTACCAATCAAGTTCCGTGCAGCAATTGAGACATCTTTCTTACACACTTTCATTTACTGTTTCGTCAAACCCTTGTCTTTTTGGTAGACCTTCCTTGTTTTCCGGGAATTTTTCTATTTAGCGAAGCTCTGGTTCAAGAATTAACTTTTTGGCGTCGTACCACTGCATCACCGGTTTCGTATAACGGCATGATGCCAGATCCAGCCAAAACAATGTGTCATCATCATGAAACCGGAGGAAGTGCCTCTGGATGCATTTTTCTGTATATAGTTGGCCGATGACGGTGTCGGTTATTATGTATCGCACCCACAGATCGCCTACCTATTCAACTATTTCTACTCATCCGGAACATCCTGATGGGACTTGCTGAGGCCAGGGATCTGCTTGAATGATCGTTTTAATATACGTCTCACCGTCCATTACGATGCATTTCGGCTGCACTAACCATCCGCGGTACAGCTTTCTGACGCAAAATTTTGCCATCGTATTCTGTTTATTTGTTCGGTTAGACCCCTCTGTTACCTTGAATACATGAAGTCCGGCTCGCTTCACTACCTGTTGGAATCATGAATCGATAGGTTTGGATTGTGCTTGAAGTAATCCCTTTCTTTCGTCCACAGGATTGCATTTCTTCGCCCTTGTTCCGTTACCATTTCGCCGCGGGGTTGTCTGGGTCTCGTTGAACGAATTTTACTAAACGGAACACAGAAGAATTGTCTAGTCCTAACTGTTTCATGATCTACCTGTTGGACTAGCCTGGACTAGTGCTGGAGCACTTCTCGCTTGAAAGCCGTCTCAATAACCGTTGGATAGATTATAACGCAAAACGCATTTTTAAAAGTTGAGTAGTAATATATAAAAGTTTATTAGACAGTATTGGAACCGATGGAATATCTGCCGGTAGTTCAGAGTGTGAAGTGCTGGTATCGTAAGTCATTTGCCGTATGTTCAAGGCGAGACCGAGAACATTCTTTTTTGTGGTTGCGGTACCATAGCACTACTCGTAAAGCGGTCCTGCAATTTGAATTTATTGAATTTAGTAGTTTTCTCTTTCCGCCATTCATGAAATTTTCGTTTAAAAATTTTCAGCTCTATCTAATGCCGTTCGAACTGGACACATCCATATCGCTCCCACGATTTACATTCCGAAAGCGCAGTGCATCGTTCAGGCAACTTTTAAACAACAAAAATACCGAACTGACATGTTCGCATTACTCAATTTAACTTTGCCTCTCTACGAATTCATGTTCCCTTGGCCGGCCCAGAAATCACTTAACTAACAACTAATCGAACGAGTCAATTTAAACGTCACTTCCAATAATCCCCTTCTCCATCACCGTAACCCATACGTCAGTACGTACCAGCAGCGTGAGCCAACATACACCACACTTGGTCTCTAATTATCCGCCCATACGTGTCACTTTCGTCCATTAAATCGTTTGACATCTAAGGAAACCAAAACTATTTCTCTTCTTCGCTAGTACGTACCTTCCTCCCATGAGCCATCAGTTCATGAAGATGTAGCATATGACGAACCGATCAACTTCGGTGCCGTCCATGAATGGGGGCATGCGACTTCTGTGCATATGTCTGCCGTCTTTGGGTTGCTTTCTTCTCGCAATATGAATGAAGAAATGCTACGTAGCAGTAAATTCACAACGGCAGACCACCCGCACCGAGTTGTGATATCCGATGGTAGTAGCTTTGCAGGGTGATTGAAGAGAAATGATACTATTAGTTAGCGCTTAATAAATTGAAATAATCGGTTTTCATGCAGCAATCAGATTTTCCGAAACCATTTCAAACCGACGGTGACAATCGATTGAAATTACAATTCATTTTCCAGCAAAGAGCTCTCGGCAACGCTAGAGTTAATTCGTTTCAACCGGCATTGATTCGTTCCGATCGAATCGAACATCTTAATTCTGAGGCAGCTTTTGTGTTTGATATTCGAGCCCAGCTGCCGGTCGAACGTAACAAGTCTCGTTTGAATTATGTTTGGGTTCCCCTGGAAATTCATTCTGCCGGACCGAATCCAGAACATTCGAACGATCTTCAATTCGTCATTGGCGTCAATTAATGGGATTCTTTTGTGGTCTAAATCCACAGCTTCACGCAATCACTTCAGAGTATGAACAAACTCACCTCTGCTAGGAAGATGTAGCAGGCGGGTCTGCGTGTGTAGAACACACGCAGACCCGTCCGATCGATCGGTGCACCGCGCCTTCTGTTGGACCACACTGGAATCAGAGCCTACCTCACTTCTAATGATGAATTATTAACAGAAATTAATACCAGACAATTACTGCTAATTATTAATCGCGCTTCTGCCGGTTGCCAGCAACGGTTGCCGTATTTCTGTGTCATATTCTATTTACCGGCTTTGGTACCAAGGGAATTTCTTTGTTTCAACAAGCGAGAATTCCTGATGGGATGATTAATGGTGCTTTCGCAGTTTCCCGACCGGTAAGGTGCTGTTTGTTCGCGTGAGATTGATGAAGATCAATTTTATCCTATCGCTCGTAATCCGAATCTAGAATAGCGGAATGGATTGAAAATAAAATCGTTTTTTTTTCTCATTCAGCTGAGCTTCTTCATCATTCGAAACCTTTAGGTTTGCTTTGTATAGTGCACTGGTTTGAATGATAGGATGAAAGATATTGAATTCGAATCCAATTGTTGTTTCAGTGAAACAAAAATATTTATTATATAACACATGAATTTAGTTTTGATATAATTTGTTAAGTTTGCATCGGAGATCGCATAGCATTGCATAAATAGATTTGAGGCAGGATTCAGTACAATAAATGAAAAGTAAGGTATAATCACTTCGAGAAACTCGAAGTTGTACAAGTTTGAGAGCCTGAAGATACTCTTTTTCAATCCAATGGTTGGTGGGTTTGACGGTATTGCAAACATCATCAGATACAATCAATTAGTGTTACAATTCGATAAAGATATCTGTTACAGCTTTTAGCTTTTTTTCTAAATTAGATGAATAAGATATGGAACGACTTGAATAAGATGTTCATTGCATTACACTCCAATATCCAAGGTTAGAGAGGCCGGTAGAGCTTAACTGAGCTCTGTTTTATGTTTTATTTTCATTCTACCGGCCCATATTACCAGTATGAAGTGGAAATCAAGTGAAGTGAACGTATCCCAATTGGATTTCACACGATGACAACAGATGAACGGTTAATCAAACTGATCTTTGGCGTTTATTAGTGGTTTGTGTACCATGAAATACTGTGGAATGAGATGTAATATTGTGAAATAGAATAAAATAACATAGACTGAACATGTGAGAAAACCACTGATAGCTATCAAACGATGTTCATCCAATTTGTTTTGTGAGAATATGTCGTTTGAGACCTGATGGGTGAGATGATGTGTGAGTGAAATGTAAGACGAAGTGCATGCAAGAACGGTAATCAAGGCCACCGTTTCAGCTCAAGACTAACGATCGACCAATAGTAGAGATAAAAAGGTGATGACGGTATCCCCTTTATCTCACCTCCATAAGTCATCTCACATACGAGAACCAATAGTTAGAGTGAGATCTGTTGTCTATGTACGGTTGATTGACTTCGAAGGTAACATGAAATTACGAGCATTTGATTCAAGTTTTTGCATCGCTATAACAGCAGAATTGAACAATTTTCGAACTACTTTGTCTGCAGTATTGCTTCACAGAACCGAAGCAAAGTATTCGATTTTATCTCAATTCAGTGATTAAAAGTCGAGTAATCGGTAAAATAACATGGTGACACTACTAATGAGTTGACTATTGGTACTTGAACTCTAGTTAGAATCTATTAGAGTAGAAATGGTTACTCAATGTGTGTATGTATATGTATGTATGTATTTATATATGAATGTTTGTATATATGTATGTATGCATGCAGGGCTTTTTTCACTTCTCACTAAGGGACACGCTAATGCACAATATTTTGTATCTCCTCCACTATGTTTTAAAGAGAAAATATTGAAGTCATTTCTTGTTTCATACCTTAAAAACATTATATTTTAGTGAAATATAATAGCAGAACATTTAATCAGTTTTTATTGTTATGAAAAAGTGCGTATTGTTTACAACATACGTAATAAATTTTAAAGCACTTTCAAAATTCTGGTAATTCCCAACCTCCAGATGGTTGATGACGCAAAAACAGGGAGGATATCATCAAGATTGATATCAACATTATTCCGATTTGTTGCGTTTCACTTACATTCACAATTCAAAAAATGTGAAGATAAGTCATATCATTAACTTCACAGTTCATTTAGCTGAAGCTTACATCGATACAGCCGCAAAATTTATTTTTACATGTTGATAGATGTAATAAAGACTGTCCCAGAAAGTATAGACGCACTTTGATTTCGCTGGAAATAATTCACAAGTGTTAGATATTCAAATTTTATTCGATATACTAACAATATTAGACTACAACAACAAAATATTATTCTCAACATTTCCTACTTAGCCATTGTAGACTAGCTGGCGCACCTTTTTGCGAAAGTTCCTCATTAGATTCCGTACAGACTTCTTGGCGGCAAGTTTTGACACTTTTTTCCAATCTTTTTCGAACTGTTAACTGTGTCTTCGTTAATGCCCAAAATTCCTCAATTGGTCGAAGTTGTGGTGGATTCATGTCTTTTGGGACGAAAGTGACATTTTTGGTAGTATACCATTCTACCGTTGATTTCGAGTAGTGACAAGAAGCAAGATCTGGCCAGAAGACAACATGATCCTTGTGGCTTCGAATCATGGGTAGAAGTCGTTTTTGTAAACATTCCTTGATGTATATTTCGCTGTTCATTGAAGCAGTGGTGATGAAGGGTTTCGAAATCTTACCGCAACTACAAATTGCTTCCCAGACCATAGCTTTCTTACCAAAGTTTTCGACTTCAATCGATGTCTCGGACTGGTTTAACACTCGCCCTTCTCGCACCGTATAATATGGTGGTCCCGGCAAGGATTTGTAATCGAGTTTCACGTAAGTTTCGTCGTCCATGATTATGCAGTTAAAATTTCCAGCAAGAATCGTATTGTACAGCTTTCGAACCCTCGGCCTGATCGATGCTTTTTGTTTCGGACTACGTTTTGGTTATTTCTGCTTCTTATAGGTTCGAAGATTCAAACGTTCTTTAGCACGAAGAACATGTGCCCACTTTGTTGGCCACATCCCGAACTGAAACCTCCTTATTTTGCTCGAACGCCTTCAGTATACGTTCATCCAACTGAGGGTTAGCAGGACCTTATTTTCGACCCGTTTCCGGTTTATCCTCAAAGGTGTTATCCTCACTGAATTTCCTGATTGCATTTCGCACGGCTTTTTCACTTACTCCTTCAATTTTTGCTATCTTTCTCAGTGACAGTCCGCGTTCTGTGCACCATTTGTACACAATTTTTCGACATTGTTCTGCTGAAAGTCCACGCATTTCGAAACAAACTAATGAATACGAATAAACAACTGCACAAGTGGTTAGAGAAGAGTGTAAACAACAGGACGCAGCCATAAAAATTGACAGATTCTGAACCGTTGCGAAATGGCAGCGGTTTTTGGTTGCGTCCATACTTTCTGGGACAGTCTTTTATTTCTTATAGTAAAACATTTCAAGAATATTCTGTGAAATTTTCATGCCTATTGAAGCGAAACTCTGGCAGTTATGGACCTTTATCAATGGCTATCTCATTCTGCCCCCCCTTCCCCCCCCCCCCCCCCTTCACTGCACAGTCCAATCGCTTCGGCAATAAGTTAGAAACATCAGTTCTAAACTTAGATGAGAACACACGCCATACTATCCAAACTTAGCCCCTTCCGACTATCATTATTTGTTTTCCACGATATCTCACACACTTTATGAGTAGAACTTAACTAATTATTCGAAAGGTGGACCTTCGAAGGGAACTACTTTGAATAAAGTATCTTGATCCTATTTCTTAAAAACAAAATCTTGGCGCTACATTCCATTTGTGGAATTTGGCCTTTCTGTTTCAACAGACTACGCAGAAGATTCTTAGCGTACTACGCTCCCACTGATGCTAAGAATCCTTCCAGGTTGGAATTCGAACATACGACAACTGGCTTGTAAGACCAACACCGTATGCATTGAAACGCCAATCTATTACGTATTTCGATTAGAAAAATCCCTCATTAATAACAGGTACACCTGGTATTTTAATGACTTTAATTCACCAATAACAATCAGATTTTATTTAAATTTAAATATCTAACAAGCGACCTTTTTATATTCTCCTTGACATGACCATACAATTAGTTCAAATCAATTCCTAAGGGTAAAGTTATTTAAATCGATTTTCATCAAACCATCTGGAAGGCCGTTTCGGTTCAGCCATATTATTCTTCTTTTGGTCATCTTCAGCTGGAAATGTTTTAGATTCGGCATCAATTTCACTGAACATTTTTGACAGACATGATTGGCCAATCACAGGATTAAGAATCCCTGATCAATTCTGGTGTCAGCTTCGTCTATAAACCTTGCAGAAATCCAATCTCATAAGAATTTTACCTGTCGTTCGGTTTTAAACTGGTTTGATTCTCCTGCTCGAACGGCAGTTATTTTTCCCAGCTTCCATCTTAATCCCATCGGTTTCGTTCCAACAGCGTTCAGTCGTCTTTGCTGGTCAAAGTCAACCAAATCAGAGGAATCATTTAGGAAGCTGTCACTGGCGCGGGAAGCATGGCGATGAGACGGCGCAAAATCGCCCCTTCCAGAATGATTCTCGAGTCAATCGAGCGAAACATTAAGCTGTTATTAATAAAACATTATCTGTGCTGCGAGTGAGCTCCACTCCTTCGGTTCGCTGATAGACGTGTTGTCGAAGCGTACTGTGCGGCCGTGCCGGTCGTCCCCGTTCGTCCCCGGCTGTCCCGACCGACCGGCGTAGTTCTAATGGAGTAGTTTCACCAGCACCAGTCACTGCCAGAGTGTATCACTCCGCGGAAGAAGTCCAGAAAGGGTCTTCCCATACGGAGCACGGAGCGTTACACGGAGGCAAGCGGTGAATGAATAAATTAATAACGAGCAAAGTAAAGCGGCGACGAATGTGACCACAAGGAAGGCAGAGCGACATGCACACGCACACAGTCACGCACACACAATTACTAGCGGTTGTAGCTCTAAGAAGCAGCATAGTTTCGTACTAACAGTTACATAGGATGGATTAATAAATTATAGGGACTACGAACAAGTGCTGATGGTAGGTCTTGCGTGGAGGGCAAAGCAAATGTAGTTGCCACGCTGCGCTGTCGACCAGGTCGCGTAATGTATGAGCGGAACCTGACTGATGATGATCGGGCTGGGCTGAATAATTGATGGTTTTAAGTGACGGGAGTGTGCCACGTTACACGCGTTGTAGTTGTAAATGGATAGATGCCCTTTCAGGTTTATTTTTTCTGTGTTTACCAACCAACTTAGGACATGTAATCAATGTTAACGGGTGAGTGTTTAGTAATCCGGTTGATGGAATTGTCCTATTCATTCGCTCACATGAAGGATAATAATGAAAACTTTACCACCTGTCAACCTATGCGCTAGGTTTGGGATACTTAAAAAAAGTCAACTGTATCAGTTCAATGACATGTCGAGAGCAGAAGTGACAAGTGGCTCGATTAACAATTCTGTTGGACGGTTTGTAAGTTTCCGAATAATACACAGATGAATACTTCAGCACTCCATCGATAAAGTCCTCACGAGTATAGTAAGTGGAAAAAAAAACCCTGCCAAACGTCAAGATCGAGGCCGCACCGTGATGACAAGATAAATCCAGAAAGCACTCGAAATTGGATCCCTGCTCTTCGACAGTCACATTTCTCCCGAATCGAATCGTACGGATTACTGGCGGGAACGCAGTAGAAAATGTTTTCCGCAACAGATTTAATCTGTTTTCCATCCACAACCTCCTAGCAGCTCGGTTGGACGGTTTTATTTTTTTCTGGTTCGTCCTCACGCAAACCATCGAGCCACCGATCGTAGCCCAAGATATCATGCCGAAACCCGAATCGATTCTCCAAAGCAACAAGGCGAAGAATAAACAAACGTCAAGCGGCTTTGCTGATTCGCTCGATATCAGTGCAGTTTCATCTCATGGCAGACCCGCCAACCCAAAGCGTTTGATCCCCAGTGAAGTCGTTTCCCCCGATGAGCTCCGATTCTCAAGTATGTAATTTTATAACCCGCGCCTTGGCTTCATTTCTGCTCAACCGCCAACCGCCAGTCATCCTTCCTGGGCCCGGGTTCATTTCACTTGTTTCGTTCTGACATCAGCTAGCATAAAATGTGGATCTTTTGCCGTTGCTCGTGAATGTGTGAGAAGTATGCTCTTACTTGTGGCTTTCCGTCGGATGGCAAGAATCAAGTGTACGTGTGGTAGGCGAGATTCGGAAGTGATGCAGAGCCCGAGCCCGGCGGGTACTGCGTTGCCTCTGCGAATGACGGAGGTTTCGGTACTGATGTTCTGACAGTGGTGTTTCGTTTTGGCCTGTGCGTCCTCAGGTCGCCGGTGTGCCGGGATTCTGACCGCCGTTGATGGAATCTGCACTAGGGTGGAGACCCGATGGCTTTGGACTACTTATCGTTCCACAACGAAAAACCGTCCGGTTTTCAAGGAAAAATTCCTTACGCGTAGGTAGCATTCTATGGCTTTAATTCCCTACCGGAGATGATTATTCATAGCCGTCGGTCACCCTAGCTTACCTTAGCTTGCTCGTGTTGCATTTTTCCTCTCTGCCAGTTGTGTGGTTTCGTTTGCCATAGGCATTCGGTTTTCCTTGGAGTGGTGTTTTTACAGCTAATATGTTAATTAATTTTACCACGCTTATTCCTCATGGTTGGAGTGATCGAGGGGCTGGACACGGTGTTTTCTTGAATCCTGAAAATCGGCGCTGCGACAAATGTTTTACAACCAGTGTTCGTGAAAACATTCAGTTTTTAGAATAAAACATGAAATCAACAGATGAGTTTGAGTTTCAAAATGTTTGAAATTGTGTGAAAAGTCAAAATACTGAACACCAATAATTTATTTCCACTAGGTCAGTTCATAGGCAATCACTATTCACGTCACTAAAGACTGTCCCAGAAACCGCTGCCATTTCGAAATGGTTCAGAATCTGTCAATTTTTTTGGCTGCGTCCTGTTGTTTACACTGTTCTCTAACCACTTGTGCAGTTGTTTATTCGTTTTCATTAGTTTGTTTCGAAATGCGTGGATTTTCAGCAGAACAACGTCGAAAAATTGTGTACAAATGGTGTACAGAACGCGGACTGTCACTGAGAAAGCAAAAATGGAAGGAGTAAGTGAAAATGCCGTGCGAAATGCAATCAGGAAGTTCAGCGAGGATAACACCTTTGAGGATAAACCGGAAACGGGTCGAAAATAAGGTCCTGCTGACCCTCAGTGGTATAAACGTATACTGAAGGCGTTCGAGCAAAAGAAGGAGGTTTCAGTTCGGGATGTGACCAAAAAAGTGGGCACTTAGAAGTCAAATGTTTTTCGTTCTAAAGAACGAATCTATGAGAAGCAGAAACAACCAAAACGTAGTCCGAAACAAGAAGCATCGATCATGGACGACGAAACCTACGTGAAATTCGATTACAAAGCCTTGCCCGGACCACAATATTATACGGTGCGAGAAGAGCAAGTGTTAAACCAGTCCGAGACATCGATTGAAGTCGAAAAATTTGGTAAGAAAGCTATGATCTGGCAAGCAATTTGTAGCTGCGGTAAGATTTCGAAACCCTTCATCAGTACTGCTTCAATGAACAGCGAAATATACATCAAGGAATGTTTACAAATACGACAGATCTTGCTTCTTGCCACTACTCGAAATCAACTACCACCAAAAATGTTACTTTCGTCCCAAAAGATATGAATCCACCAAATTGCCCACAATTTCGACCAGTTGAGGAATTTTGGGCATTAACGAAGGCACATCTTAGGAAGCATGTCTCGGCAGCCGAAACCATTCAACAGTTCGAAAAGGTTGGAAAAAAGTGTCAAAACTTGTCGCCAACAAGTCTGTACGGAGTTTAATGAGGAACGTTCGCAAGAAGGTGCGCCAGCTAGTCTACAATGGCTAAGTAGCAAATGTGAGAATAATATCCTATTGTTGTAGTCTAATATTATCAGTATATCGAAAAAAATTTGAATATCTAACACTTGTGAATTATTTACAGCCAAATCAAAATGCGTCCATACTTTCTGGGACAGCCTTTATAATTTTAGATACCAGCTGCAACTTATGTCTAGATCGTCAAACGGTGAGATAACTAAGTGCTCACAAGTTCCTACTTAATGCCGCCCCATGTGTCTATGATGACATTTGTTTAATAGAACGAAATCGACTGAGTGCTATGGCTTTCTGCGTTAAAAGCTGTAATGAGAGGGAGCGAATTGATTCGTTAGTAATAACTCATTTGAAATGCTATTTCTTTATTGTTTGCATCCATTTGATGCAAGCATTGCATTAAGTCGGGGCTGGTCGACAGAACGGTGACTTTGTAACACGATTTGCTCTGTATGCGCAATGGGTCGTCGGAATTCGATTGAGTTAACACTTCTACGAGTCCTGGACTACTTATAGGCTTTATCGTTGTAGGAGCATATTTAAAAATTTAAGCATCAAACAGCCATTATTTCAAATTTATGCGACAAATTCTTAACTACTTTAAAATGTCTCTTTATTTTATCATGTTTTATGTGCCTCTCTCTCTATTTCTCTTCGTGCACAAAAAAAACATGAATTCAACATGTTTTAAATTTGCTAATATTCCACAAAAAATGTAACTTCTAGAAACCTAACTTGTCATTTGACAGATTTTTACAGGTCGCATTTGACAGAAATTCGCAGGTTTTGGTTATAATATCTACTCGACTAGCTAGTTCAAATGCACAAATTTAAATTTGTAACCAGTTGATTACTGAACATACTTCTCGATCAAATGATTTTCGGTTCAAGTCGCAGATGATACCGACTTTCGTTTCCATATTTCATTACATTTCAAGCCACGCATTTTTCAAGTCGCTCAATTTTATACTTTCTCAAGTGTAAATTTGCGTGAACTGCGACACTCCATTTAAGTGCACCTTATAAGATGTTAATAACTAGAACTTTTTTGAACTGGGTAAAACTTCTGTTGAAATAACGATGATTGTAATATAATGTGTGGGTCATCATTTTTGGCTTTAGTTTGAAAAGAAGCACAATAATATTTTCATATCTTTTTCACAGACATAAGTGGAGAACGTGAATACGAATAAAACTGACATGCTTCTTCCACATTTTCGAATAATAATAATAGATAATCGATCGCACTATTACATTGTATAAATTCGGCAACATTTATAGTTTCGCTTACAGAATTGTAACGGTGCATATATACTGAAGTATGACTTATTGATGACAAAAAATCGTACCATTCAAGTAGATAAAATGGAACAAATACAGAATTTTTCTGTAGATTTAGATACTCAGTAGACAATATCGCATAATCCTTTGGGAATATTTTAATGGCGCTTAAAATTGGGCCCAAATTTCGGAATTCAACGGAGTCTTTTTTTGCCATAACTCTAAAATTCTGGAATTTTAGATTGGCTCCGAATTGAGTTACAAAATTCAGGTTTGGAATCCAGATCAAGGTGTTCCGGGTCCCGAATTTAGTTCTAGAGTTGAATTCTAAACCTGTTTTTTTTTTCAACGATATATTTAATAAGGCACACTGCCCTTCATAAGATATTTTAATAATTAGAAAATGTAGTCAAAAAACCAGTTCCAGAATCCAGGGGTAGGATTTAATTACAGAGTCATAGTTTTTGCCTCTCTCTCTCTCTCTCTCTCTCTCTCTCTCTCTCTCTCTCTATATATATATATATATATATATATATATATATATATATATATATATATATATATATATATATATATATATATATATATATATATATATATATATATATATATATATATATATATATATATATATATAAATTATGCCGTGTACTATCGCGGTTTGAATAAAAAAAAACTTTATTTCACTTAATTTTCGGTTACATGGATTCGCTTACGTATCTCACTCAAGACTGCCTAAAAATTCCTATCGCTAAACCTTTTGTTAATTTGGATTTGACAATTCAGCAAAGTTCGATATCGTCGATCGGCCACGTTGTCTTCGATGTCGTGTGGTTGGCGGCTGGAACGGTTGCTATGCCGGGTTTACCCCGTGTCAGCATTTTCCTTGCTGCGTTGGTCGGCGGACTCTCGGCTGTCGCTATGTTGAACTATGGGTTCTTTACTGTTGACGTTGCTGTTCCGGATCCGGTATTTCGTAACACCTCCCCTCTAAGAGCGTCGATCGTCCTCGGTCGACTGTTTGGAAGCTGTATTGTTGGAAGCTTTTTGAAATGTATCGTCTTCGGTTCGGTTTTTTCGATTCTGATCTCCGAAATTTCGGGATCCGCAGATTTTCTTGTGGTGTGTTTATCTTCAGTGAGTTTCCTGTTCTTCGTGGTAGCGATTACCAGGATGAGAAGGCTAATGATTACTATGGTGACGATTGTACTTCCGACGATGGTGGTTTTTCTGTGTTGGTAAGATTTTAGGTTGATCTCTTCTAGGAGTTCCAGATTTTGTATACTGAGGTCTTCACTTTTCTCTTGTATGTTATTGGTTGTTTCTGGGTGTTTGTTGTAAGTTGGCAACAGGTATTCTTCTTTTGCTGAGAATTCGTCTTCTTTGTGGAAAGTATAGTTTAGTACGTTTATGGTGCAGTTCTCTGTCTCGATGACGGTCGGTTCCGTTATGACTGTGGAGTCGCCGCAGGAGCTAGAGACTTTTAGATGAATGTTTGTATCGATGAATATGACGCCTCTTCTGATTTCTTTTATTTTAGTCGTTTGATCTGTTTTTCTTATAGGACATCTTGGTTTCTGGTGTGTTAGAATTCTATAGATGCATTCGTCTTCCAGCGGTGTTGAATTGTCGCAAATTTTACATTTTTGTAGTTGTGGCAATATGTGGTTCTGTCTTTTAGCTGCAAATTGGATTTTTGTGCTGATTCTTGTTTGATTTATGCTGGTAGCCTGTAGTTCTAGTAGCTCGTAGGGGTTGCTGTCCAGTATTGGTATCTTTATCAGAATAACGATGTTGTCCTTGATGATTGTTGAACTTGCTGAACTGAATTGAAAAATCTCGTCTATGAATTTAAGGTTCATGTCCTGCTGTACTAGTCTATGGAAGATGTATTCTTTCTCTTCTAACGATAGTATATTTTTATTCAATAGATCTTGTTTAGAAAATTCAACTTGTTCTTCTATGTCTTCTAGTGTATGGATGAGAGAATCTATGCTGAATATTAAGTTAATGTGTTCTGTAATAGTATCTTCTCTAAGTGTGTTGTTTATTAATGTTATTTGAGAACTAATTTTCCTAATGACATTTGTGACATTATTTATTCTGTTTTGGAAACTAGTATTGATATTGATTTGTTTCATTTGGTTATTTACAATTTTGTTTTCATGATCCTGTAACATTTCTAGGCTTAGTTGTATGGTTTTTAAATCTTCTTCGTCGGGATTACCTGCTATGTATTTAACCATTGTTCCTAATGCGTTGATTAATCCGCGTTTCTGTCTGTGGGGCTTAAGGCTTTTAAGTTTCTCTCTAGCAATTTTAATTTTTCTTGAAAGTGTTTCGTGTAAGTGATCTCTAGTTTTGAGGGATAGGGTTATTTTCTCAATATGGTTGATGTTTAGTTCGATGTTGCCTAGATCGATTTTTTTAACGATTCGTTCGTATCCTAATCTAATTCTAACTGTGTCAAGTTTAAAGGCTATAAGTCCATTGTTATTTGTCACATCTTTGTAGATTGTAGACGATACGTAGTGAGTCAAGAAAATTCTGAAATTAGAGTAGTAGTGTGAGGTTACTTTTTCAGTCGGTTCTTGTGGATTTTTATATTGTTTGTGTCTCTGAAAGTGAGTAGATTGTCGGTCTTTGTTTTTACTAATTTGAATGGGTCTTTGTCCTTTGTCTGTCTCTGTGATATTCTAACGTATTTTGTTTCGTCAGGTTTAAGTTCGAGTGGTGTTTGCTTATTTTCGTGTTTCTTTTCATGTCTTTGTTTGTTTTGTTGTAGTTGCGTTTTGACTGCTGATTGAATATTGTCTGCTGCCTCTTGTAATTCTTCTACGTTCGTGGAGTTTGAAACGTTGAAGATGATTTCTCTAGGCTTCCTTTTTGTAGCTGAATGTATAGTGTTATTGTAAATGTCGGTTAAAAGATTCATTACTTCAATAATTGGTTTGTTTGGAAATTTATGCTTTAATGTTCGATATAACTCAATTATTGTAGAATGAAATCTCTCGATTATTCCGTTTGATTGAGAGTTACTGGCATGGTGGATGGAAATGCCAAGATCGTTCAGAAACCCTGTAAAGTCTATGGATATGCATGCTGGTTCCTGGTCGCTGACGATAGTTAGTGGTCTGCCAAATATTCTGATATGTTCACTAAGTGCTCTTTTTAAGTCAACTATTGTTCTAGTTTCTAAAGGAATTATGTTAGCGAATTTTGAGAAGGAGTCCACTATCGTCAACCACTTTAGTCCTTTCATGAAAAAAACATCTATGTGAACTCGTTCGAAGGGTTTCTCCCCGAAAATGCTTTTCTGTATTAATTGTGGCGGGTTTCTATCGTATTTGCTTTTCTTGCAAACGCCGCAACTATCTATTAGGGCTCTAACCTTTCGATCGAGTTGGGGAAAATAATACCTTTGTAGTATTTGGGCTTTGTTTTCTTTTATGCCCCGATGTGCGTATTCATGTGTAACTCTTACTAGTTTATCCTGCTCTGCTTCCAGCCTGACGTCCTCCAGTAAAATTTCCGAAATTAGAACTTTGTAGATGTGATTAGATTCGAAATGTTTCTTGTAAGTTTCCTGAACCAGTTGTCTCAATCCTATGGGTACGCGTAAGCAATTTATTCCTCTGGGGTTGAGATATCTTTTGAATAATTGTACTATATCTATTTCGGTGTAATTTGGTTTGAGGATTGTGATACGTCGACGATTCGGAAATATTTGCTCTGACACTTCGGAATCAATGTTTGAAATTTTCAGGATGAGTTGTGTCTTGAATGTGTTAATTGGTTTTTCTGTACACCAAATGTAGTAATCATCACTAGAGTCGGCGGAATGTATGGTTGTTCCCTCACTCTCTGTTTCTTCATTACTGGTCTCGTGTTGTGGGTTCACGTTAATCTCGTTTGTCTTTATTCTTGAAAGTGCATCCGCGACAACATTGTTTTTGCCTGGTTTATAAATTAACTCGTAGTCGTATCCTTCAAGTTCTAGTTTACCTCTAAGAATGCGTTTGTTTGTGTTTGAAAGAGAGTAAGTTAGCGGTTGGTGATCTGTAATTAGTTTGAATTTCCTCCCCCAGAGATAGTGTTCGAAATGTTTAACGGCCCAATACATTGCCAGGAACTCTTTTTCAGTTGTTGAATAGTTTTCTTCTGACCTGTTTAGAGTTCTTGACGCATAAGCTACTGGACGATCTTTTCCGATAGGTCCTTGAGAAAGTACGGCTCCTATCGCAAAGTCACTAGCGTCAGTAGTTAAGTTAAATTCTTTAGAGAAGTCCGGATGAATCAACACTGGATCTCTCATTAAGATTTGCTTACATTTTTCGAAGCAGAGTTCTGTTTCTGGCCCCATGATAAAATCGTGGTCTTTACGTAGTAAGGTAGTAAGCGGTTTCACTAGTTTAGCAAAATCTTTAATAAATCTCCTATAATATCCCAAAATTCCGAGAAATTGTCTCACTTCTTTTTCTGTTTTCGGTAGTGGCCAATTTTTAATTGTCTCGATTTTGTCCTGATTCGGTCTTACGCCATCTTCCGAAACTGTATGTCCTAGAAATTGGACCTCTTTGCGGAAAAATTCGCATTTATCAAGCTGTATTTTTAGATTAGCATCTTTTAATTTTCTCAAAATTTTGTCCAGGTCGATTTTATGTTGTTCTAGAGAGGGTGAAAATACAATGATGTCGTCCATATATACCAGACAACATTTCCCAATTTCTTCTCTCAATATGCAGTCCATTACGCGTTGAAAAGTCGCAGGGGCGTTTTTCAACCCGAATGGCATACGCGTAAATTCGTATTTACCAGAGTTTACTGAAAATGCCGTTTTTTCAATGTCTTCGTCATCGAGCTGAATTTGGTGAAAGCCTGATGCGAGATCTATAGTAGAAAAATAATTTGTTCTTCCCAGCTTATCTAATATATCGGTAATCTCCGGTATAGGATATCTATCACTGATTGTTTTTTCGTTCAGTTTACGATAGTCTATTACCAGTCGAAATTTTTTTTGTCCTGAAGAGTCTGCTTTCTTGGGTACTACCCAAACTGGTGACGTATATGGAGAGATAGATTCTCTTACAATACCGTCTTTCAAAAGTTTATCTACTTGATGTCTCACTATTTCTTCAAAAGCTTTGGGGTATCTGTAGGATTTGGTATGGATCGGTATGTTGTCGGTGGTTCTAATTTTGTGTTTTATTTTGTGGGTAAAAGTGAGGTTGTCGTCGTTGCAGTACAAAACTTCCTTGTTTTTATCAATTGCTTCTTTCAGAGCAATCTTTTCTATTTCGTTTAGGTGTTCGTCCCTTATTTCGTACTTGATCGTCGTATGTTTTAGGGGGATTTTCTCAATTTCGTAGTAGTCCTTCCCTAGTTCGAGCTCATTAGAATTTATTTCGACAGATCTTTCATCGGTGTTTTTCTTAATTGCCAAAATTGCCTTTCCGTTCATTTCTTCGTATAGTCCTGGTAGTATTGAAAAATGTTTGAGAACGATTTCCTGATCGATTATGAATGAACCATTTCGTCTCACGGGTATCTGGATGAATTGAAATTTGTGTTCAGTTAAGTTCAATTTTTGTTCTCCTGGGAACATTTTTTTCATTTTAATTAATTTCTTTCCTATTTTCAAGGTATTGGTGGATGTATTAAGTGTCGCTTTAATTTCGCGTAGAGACTCGTAACCAATAAGGCCATCAAAAAATTTATGGAAGTTGAAAACGTAAAATTTTAATTTTTTTCTGATTTGGAAAATATCTATTGAGGCTGATTTGTTAATCTTATATTCGCCCTTGATATTTGTTACTGTAGAAGGTGGTTCATCTTTACAGTCTTCAATGTTGACGTGAGCCGGAGAGATATAATTTTTGTTCGCTCCTGTGTCGACTAAAAACTTTAACTCTCCTATAGAGGTCATGATTGAAATATATGGTATGAAGCTATTCTGGCTCATCATTTGTTTCGATTTCTTTCTTGGGCAAGCTGAAAATTTATCTCTTCTGAAATTAAATATTCGTCGTCTTCGGAATCGAGGGTAGTGTCTCTTGTGTTTTTGTTATGGTATTCTTGTTCTAGTTCGTCATCGGAGTCGAGTTCCGTGTCTATTTGTTTTTGTCCGTGGTTGTTAATATGCATTTTGGAAACATGAGTCCGCATAGATATGTCCTCGTCTTTTTGTGAACGGTTTTTAAATTTACCTGATGGGGTCTTATCGTGCTGACGTGGGTTAGAATTCCCTGTATTTAGTTTTGTGTATTTATTTTGTCCGCTATTCTGTTGAGTGGAATAAGGTGTCGGATTATGTGCTTTTTTGTCGAGTCTAAATCTATATGCCGCATTAGAGTACTGTTGCGTAATTTCGAAAGCATGTTCTAATGTTTCAGGTCTGCAACTTCTCACGTGCATTGATATTTCTTCGTTCAACCCGTCAATGAACCGTGTTAGTGTTATGAGGTTTATGAAAGAATTGATTGCTTTTGTGGATGATTTGTAGTCGTCCATATTGGCAGCTGCTGATTTAATAGCAGTATCTATTGCTCGGATTTTATTATAATATTCTGACAAATTTTTCTTGCCCTGCTTGACATAAAAGAGTGACTGGATATAACTTGTTATATCGCGACGGTCACCGTACGCAGTTAGCAGCGCTTCTCTAATTTCCTCCCACGTTGTGGGGTTACCGGAAGCTATCAAGATTTCTCTTGCTTCTCCCGTGATTTTATTTTTTACACTACGGACTATTTGTCCATAACATATATCATTTTTGTATTGTTCAAAAAGTTGTAGCGTTTGTTCGGTGTCTTGCACCCAGGCTAAGACTTCCTTCTTATTACCGCTAAAATTTGGAATATTCCTGATCGGGTCAGGTGTAGTGTAGCTAAAGAATGGGTCATTCTCTTTGCTCTTTAAAGAACTTATCGTTTGGATTAGTTGAGCTTGGTTTTCGGTCAGTCGCTTGACTTGTTCGACCAGCTCTTGCGTGTCAATTGGTTCCACCATAATTCTATTTGCGTCGAACCTTGCACTAGTTTTTGGAATTTTTAATTTTTGAATATCACGGTCTCTAATTGCCAGTGATATGTTCTGCAGTTTATTTTGTGAATTTTAAACTTCTAGTCACACAGAGTTCAGCTACTAATGATATACCCTCACTATTTGCCTACTACCTCGTTTCTAGTTTTTCACTGTTTTTAGGCCACTCTTAGGCACTCGTTTTCACTTCTTAATAATAATAATAATAATAAGGTGAAGGTTACTTACAAGATGATTCTTTTCATCAGGGAGTCTGCTCTTTGAGTGTGTAGCGATTATGGGATGGTTCCAGGTGGCGGGCTCGATCCTTTCCGATATCTCAAATTCCGGATGTCCTCTCCGAAATAGCTAACGCTGGAATGTCGGTGTCCTCCGTGTTCCCCGTTGGACGTCGAATCGTACCACTTTTTTCACGATAAAAGATGTTCTTGAATATTCACTTCACTAACACTTTTTGTTTCGTTTTTTACCACTTGGCTTACAGACTGCGCCAATTATGCCGTGTACTATCGCGGTTTGAATAAAAAAAAACTTTATTTCACTTAATTTTCGGTTACATGGATTCGCTTACGTATCTCACTCAAGACTGCCTAAAAATTCCTATCGCTAAACCTTTTGTTAATTTGGATTTGACAATTCAGCAAAGTTCGATATCGTCGATCGGCCACGTTGTCTTCGATGTCGTGTGGTTGGCGGCTGGAACGGTTGCTATGCCGGGTTTACCCCGTGTCAGCATTTTCCTTGCTGCGTTGATCGGCGGACTCTCGGCTGTCGCTATGTTGAACTATGGGTTCTTTACTGTTGACGTTGCTGTTCCGGATCCGGTATTTCGTAACATATATATATATATATATATATATATATATATATATATATATATATATATATATATATATATATATATATATATATATATATATATATATATATATATATATATATATATATATATATATATATATATATATATATATATATATATAAACCCTTTCAATATTGGTATTTTCGGAACGGGTTTGATAAGTAGATGTCGGAAAACGATATTTGCGGTGGTTCTGGATTCCAAGATGGCGACTTTCGGTTTATTGATTTTCCTTGAAAACCCCTACAATATGGGTATTTTTGGAACGGGTTTGATGAGTACATGTCGGAAAACGATGTTTGAGGTGGTTTTGGATACCAAGATGGCGACTTCCGGTTTATTGATATTCCTTGAAAATCCTTACAATATGGGTATTTTCAGAACGGGTTCATAAGTAGATGTCTGAAAACGATGTTTGAGGTGGTTCTGAATTCCTAGATGGCGACTTCCGCTTTATTGATTTTTCTTGAAACCCCTTACAATATGGGTATTTTTGGCGCTGGTTTAGTGCATAATACGTAGGAAATAATGTTTGAATATTAGTGGATTGCTGATCGTATCCTATATTGTATGAATATTTTCGA
Source organism: Malaya genurostris (assembly GCF_030247185.1). Taxonomy (NCBI): domain Eukaryota; kingdom Metazoa; phylum Arthropoda; class Insecta; order Diptera; family Culicidae; genus Malaya; species Malaya genurostris. The sequence goes on along the minus strand of NC_080572.1, from coordinate 55,912,842 downwards.
AATGGAAAGAGTCGCTTTAAACAAACTATGTTGTGCCTCTAAAAATCACGTGATATACTGTGAGTCCAAGTGTTTCACTCTGTATTCCAGTACTTTCACACTTGATGAATAAAAAAATTATTGTAATCCGTCCAATTTATTGTAAAATTATATTGGCTATATTTTGCAAATATTGTTTAATTTAATTCTCAATTTATTGAATAACTAAGGTTTTCATTGTTTAAGTCATAGTCCTCCATTGATACCTTCCAATATCTACATATGTAACACATGGTGACTGGTAATAGGTGTTACACCCGAAAAGAGGTGATAGTAAACCTTTTATATAGCCAAAATTTGTACAGGAAGGTAGGTCCGAAAATCATCCTCAATGAGTTTTTGCCAAAATCAATTTGATTATTGTGTTTACTCTCTAATTCGATCGTTGACGTTTCACACATATACCGAACGCTTTTGGATGGAAAACTGTGGTTATTTAAAAATAGAACTAAAATGTCGTAGTTCATCATTCATCGAGCTGAGTTGAATGATATATAACGATAAGTGTCTCCGAGCTTTAAACAAATTTTTATTTTCATTCAAATCTATATTCTTTCTATAGAGAAATGCAAAAATAATGGAATGTACACGACTCAACAGTGATCAAAATCGAAATAGATGTTGAATATGGTTGACAGTGCCAAACCATATGATGTACGTTTTCTTAAATCGGTCAGTCTTAACTGGAGCTTAATTGTTTAAGTGTAGGAAATGTACTTGTGAGATTGTTTTAAGCCTCACCGCCTTTATAACAGGAATTCGAGTCAAAATTAAAAAAAATCACTTTTTGTGTATCCGTAAAGAATATTGAAACATTTGCAAAAAACCTGCCGGTTGGCCAAAAATTAGAAAACTTTAGAATTGACAACAGTTTTGTTAAATGTGTTTTGCCTTTCTCGTATAAAAAGGTTATGCAAGCCGAATTTCTAACCGAGGCCCGGAGGGCCGAGTGTCATATGCCATTCGACTGAGTTCGTCGAGTACGCAAAATGTCTGTGTGTGTATGTGCGCATGTGTATGTAACGTTTTATTACACTAAATTTTACAGTAGATGGCTGCACCGATTTTCACAATCTTAGATTCAAATGAAAGGTCTTGAGGTCTCATACAAAATGTGAAAATAAGTACACCTTATTTCCTGAGTTGAATAAACCGATTTTAACACACTTGAATCAGTTAAAAAAAACTCTTCATGTCTGATACAAATTCCTGATTTTTGTTTGGATCTGACTACTGGTTCCGGAGTTATGAGTTGAATGTCCCAAAAAAAATAATTTTTTTGTGCTAACTTTTCTCAGAGATGGCGCTACCGATTTCCACAAACTGATTCAAATGGTCTAATAGTCCATTACAAACTTTCTTAACTTCATCTGGATACGACTTCCAGTTCCAAAATAATAGGGTAAAGTGTGTCAAAAAAAATGTGCACACCATTTTTGTTTCAAATGTTTCACGTACGAAAGTGCGTCGCCATATGCCATTAGCGAGTGTCATTATATTTGAATCTTAAGCGTGGCCATGCTGATATGGACCGATTTGTGCATAAGAATTAATAACAGTTCAGGTATTGAAATCAGTCAACGAAAACGAAAACAACAGTTTTAACAGCAGTTCAAAACTTGAATCTATTCAAATAAATCATATTTACTACAATACTGAAAATAAAATATTAACATTTCTTTCACCAAAGAATGAACCCTAAAATATTTACATCGAAGCTTTTTCATCAATTTATGTATTTGTTTGACAATTCGATTGTAAGTGTCAAGCTAATATTATATTGAATTTGGAATAAAATTCCTGAAGTTTAGTTTAAACAACTTTCTTCCTAATATTGACTCGTAAAATCCATTCCAAAAGTAACAATATTATAAAATATTCGACAGTAAGTCATAATTACTCAAACAACGTGTAATAAGATCTGTTATTTAAACTCGTTCCGAAAACATTCGTTTTACTACGGGTTTCGAGAAACACCATCTTGGATTTTGAAATGGCTTTAAACATCATTTTCCGACATCTACTCGCCTTACCCGTTCCAGAAATATTCATATTATGAGGGTTTTCAAGGAATATCAAAAAACCAGAAGTCGCCATCTTGGAATTCAGAACCACCTCAAATATCGTTTTCCGACATCCACTCATCAAATCCTTCCGAAAATGCCCATATTGTAAGAGTTTTCAAGGAATATCAATAAACCGGAAGTCGCCATCTTGGAAATTTATGCTGCTTAGGACATCCTTTTCCTGTAAATACTCGTAATTTTCGTTCCATAACTATTCAATATATTATACATATCTAAGGAACATAAGAAAAACTTTTTTTACGTTGAAAATTTAAAATAACGTAAACTTTTTTTACGTTGAAAATCACAAATAACGTAAACTTTTTTTACGTCGAAAATTCCAAATAACGTAAACTTTTTTTACGTCATAATTCGATTTACGTAGTCCCGATTACGTAAATGGAGGTTCAAATGAAAGGTCTCCTAGTCCCATACGGAATTCCTGAATTTTCTCCGGATCTGACTTCCGTTTCCGGAGTTATAGGGTAAAGTGTGTTCAATATTGTACACCGTCACTTAAACCGGCGAAACTAAAAACGTAAAAAATGTTCGAAACCGGTCTCAAAACTACATAAATCGATAGTCATTATCAGTAGGCAACTAAACAAACTGATTCCGGCTATTCTGGTTCTCGGTATCCGGTTCCGGAAGTACCGGAAATAGTGGTCATATATACTAAAATGGATCTCACTCACTTTTCTCAGCGATGGTTCGACCGATTTCCACAAACTTAGATTCAAATGAAAGGACTTCCGGTCCCATATGGGATTCCTGATTTTTATCTGGATCCGACTTCCGGTTCCGGAGTTATAAGGTAAAGTGTGTTCAATATTGTACACCGTCACTTAAACCGGCGAAACAAAAAACGTAAAAAATTTTCTAGACTGGTCTCAAAACTACACACATCGATAGTAATTATCAGTAGGCAACTAAACAAACCGATTCCGGCTATCCAGGTTCCCGGTATCCGGATCTGGAGGTACCGGAAATAGTGATCATATATACTAAAATGGATCTCACTCACTTTTCTTCAAATGAAAGGTCTCATGGCACCATAGGGAATTCCTGAATTTCATCCGGATCCGATTTTTAGTTCCAGAATTATAGGGTAAAGTGTGTTCAATATTGTACACCGTCACTTAAACTGGCGGAACAAATCCGTAAAAAATGTTATAAACTGGACTATAAACCGTTATTCTATTCTAGGGTCAATTGAAAGGTCTTACGGTCCTACCAAAAATTACAAAAAACATTTAAATCGCAATTTAGAGTGCGTCCTAGTAGAGTTTGTATGTCATGTTAGTTGGTGGCCGTACGAACCGACTTTGATTATACCGTTTCTCGGGTTCCGGTGCCGGAAGTGCATATAATAGTGAACCCACTTCGTTTTCTTAAGGATGACCTACGCAATCAAAGCATTGTTTTATTCTGTATGTTATGCACAAACAATCTCTTGGTTTCTTTCAAAAATCGAAGAGAAACATTTTGAATAGAATACCACAATATTATATGTACATGAGAAAGGCACCATTACATCACTAGGTGGATTAAAACAGGTTTTTCACTTATCATTTAAAATATACAGTTATACCTACTTGTTCTCCTTTTCAAAAACATGGTTGATAAATTTTAGCTCTCAGACAGGTTCCAAAATCTTTATAGGATATCAGTGTTTTTTTTTAAATTCTTTTTCGAACAATATGTCTACAGTTTGCGAATTTTAGAAAAGTTTTTTTTTATTCCACCACAACATAAACGACTTTCGAAAGGGTTTTCAATAGTATCCTTTGCGTTTCGTTTTCGACTCGTCAGTGCATAAGCCCTCAAGTTGTTTGCAGAACACTGACGTGCCAAACGAAATCGTGTTTTCGACTTTTGCTGGCCGATTCAAATTTGGTCATTCAAGTGTTAGCCTGAATGGGTTAATTCCATATTTTTTACACCAGCAGAATTATTTTTTAATTTTCTAAACTGTGTTTAAATGGAACTGCATCCTAAAGCGACTTGGTTGGAACAGCCTAGCGGTATTAAAATTCGAAATCGGCTTTCTCAAATGTTTGTCCGAGGAAGCAATGAAACCGAAAAATCCTCCTTGCGACCCCTCGTTCGCTTCGACCGATCACCTTCTTAATGATTCTGAGAACATTATGCACAAGCAAACATATATATGTATGTTCTGGGTCCCTTCCTACTCGGCAGTGAATGCAACTTGCAAAGGTTAGGGATCCGTTTTGTGCAGCAGATTTGGATGCACGGGTCTGCGAGAATTCAACAGAAGCGGGAAATTTTTGCCCAGACATGCTCAAACTTTCGGCTCGATCGTTGAAGGAATGTTGCGAAACACGTTGATTAGACCGAAACGGGATGAAACTAACACACACCTGCAAACGAAACTGCATAGGGTGTACGGTTTCTTCTGACTTTGCGATTTCCTTCAAGTTCATCGCCGCACAAGGTTGATTATCCGTAAACAAGAAGATCAAATGGCTGATTGCAGTTTGTCTGTTTGGCCGTTGTATTTAGCGTGCACTGAAGCAGGTTCTTGATATCAGCAGAAGAGTCAGTGTGTCTTTTATGTTGTACTTGTATGTACCTACTTTCGCAAATGGACAGGACAGAAACGGATCCGTGGCGAATTCCTTTATAATGATTAACAAGTCACGTATCGTGGAGCTAGTAGAGTCGGGATGAACGCGTGAGCAAGTGCATCTCTTTCTTCATGTTACCCCTGTCGTTGAAAAGCAATAAGTTAACGTGAGCCGAGGTTCTTTTGACAGTTAGTAATTGAATCGGCATCAAGTGGATACTCGCAGGAGGATCCAATGCTCACTCGAGATGGTCGTTGCCGATAACGACCGGTCGTTCCAGTATTTGTTTGTTCTGCTTCGGAGGGGAAGTAGATTCAACTTATTTAAACCGAAAACGATACTGGTTTCGCCGTGACTTAAAATCGATATTATTGATGGGAGAAAACAATTCGCTAGATCTAATGTATAACCATTTGGATCGCAGATGAAAATGTCACGCCAAAAAACATAAAAATACCTTGAATTTCTTAGCTTTCGTTTTGTCTCAGACCATCTCCTTGAGAATTTAAACATTGAAAAATAATAGAAATATTATTTTTTCATCTCTCTAGCATCTTTCTACTGATCGAGTGCCAAAATACCCTTGACTGGAGGGGATGACCGGGTTTTGACGATGCCGGTTCCCTTGCCTGACGGTACTTGAGCAAGCAATTTAGGAATAAAAAATATAAGCAAACTATCGTCTTCCAATTTATTTTCTGCATCCAATCGAACTCGATGCCGGCGGAACATTTCAGAACCACTCCAATCGGTCCAACGGGGCACCACGACCGGAGGAGTAATAATGGAATATGGCATGCTCGAAGATGCTTCGGTTGCGGAGGTCGTCTTGAACCACTCGAAATGATCGAGAGCGTCGGGTGGTGGTTGAAATATTTACGGAATCGACATCAACGACTTCGCCGGCTTGAAGGGCACACTGCCGGGTTAGCGGTTGCTTTCGATTGATTGCTTTTGTGGTTTCGAATGTTGGCTGGAACACCGCGTGGCAGTTGATGGTTTTCGTCTATCCATAGTTGAGCTATCCTCTGCGAAGCGCACATCTTGAAGGTGCTTCAGAGTGTATAGTTTCGGACAGCAGATCACAAATACATCAGTTGGTTGACCCAATACCGAAGCAACAGGTTATTCGATAGAGTTTCATTTGTTGACCTGTTTACCACGACAACAAAATAAATGTAATAACGACATGCCACTCAGATCCGATTGGTGCATAAAAATTAGTTTTCGCTCTGTGGGTGGGAGTTCTGTTTTCCGTCATAAGCCTTTTACGACTGGGCTGATTCAAAAGAAACCCGAACCGAATGGCTTACAATGGTGGAGAACTTAACTCAATCAGTTCGCAGCTTGCAAGTTCAGTTTGAAATATGAACGTGCGCCTCCCAGTTCCTTAAGAAGTTGTGGCTTGTACTTTTGGCCTAATGACGGTTCGGCACGCATAAGCAAAATGTGGCAACTGTTTCCGCGTGTTCAAGACTTGAACACAATTCCAGCAAAATACTGAACGATTATGTTTGAGATGTATGTACATGCTATGCAACAGCAATGTTTATTAATGAAACAATGCAAGTGACAGTTTTATCCTGCCTCAAATCATTTCCTAAATTCAGGTGCAATGTGCAATACTCATAGGAAAATTTGTCTCAGAGAGCCGAGAATCATATACCGTTTGACTTAGTTCGTCCAGTTTAGTAATGTCGGTGGACATGTCCGAAAACGTCACTATTTTTGTGAAGAAATAGACCGACTTTTATAAACATTGATCCAAATTAAAGGCCTTCGATCACATATGGAATTATAACCGAATCTTATATGAAAAGCAATGCAAATATTACGAACATAATATTCATTCAATCCCATGTACTATTCAGATTGAATCCTATTAAACGACCGTGAAGCATGAATTTGATTTATAGAAGTAACAGGAGCGCAGCATTTTTTTGTTACACCCAGCTGCATGCGCGGCGTTTAAACGCTTATATGTGATTACTGAATATTTTGGGTTATTAATTACAGCATGTATGAAAATATTACTTGCTGTTTTCATTGGCGATATTACTGCACCACCATTCACCTATACCGAAAATAATCATATTTAGTGAAAATCGCTGCATGGCTGATAATCATTTCATTCATTGTTACATTGCTTGCTGAAGATAGGTTGCGGTGAACAACCTTATGAGTTACAACCTCCAACAGGTGGTCGGCAGTGGCTGGCGGATGGGGTCCTGAATGAAGAATTGGTGGATTATTATTTTACCGTTGATTTCACGTAATGTCGTAGGCGCAAAATCTGCCCAGAAGATAGCAGGATCCTTGTGGCTTTGAATCTTGAGTAGAAGTCCATTTTGTAAACATTCCTTGATATATACTTCGCTGTCGATCGAAGCAGTTTCGATTAAGGGTTGCGGAATACTACCGCAGTCACAAACAGCTTGCCTAACCATGGCTCTCTTACAAAATTTTCCATCTTCAATAGATGTTTAGGACTCGCGCTACTCGCACCGATTATACAGTTCAAATTCCTAGTAAGCATGGCATCGTTTAAGTTTCAAACTTTGGGCCTTCTTCTACTCGATCGTTTTCGATTTATCTTCAAAGGTGTTGCTTCATCATCACCAAGCTACCTGATTGCTTTTCGCACGACTTTATCACTAGCCGCTTTCATTTTTAGTATGTGCATAATATTTCGGCTTTACTGAAACTCCAAACATTTTGAAACTAGCTGGTGGAAAAAAAAAATAAACGACAACCGACGAACTTCGCGCCAAATTGTATTAGGAATTGACAGCACTTTCTCAGATTTTAGTGGAACTTTCTAGACATGCAAACTTTGTGGCAAAATAAAACACTTTGCATACTCTGTTTTTGCCAAAATCGATCTAGACTGTCTTTTGAAAAAGGCCACTCACAAAATTCGTCATAATTTCAAAAAATGATGAAGTTTTGGTTAGAAAATCTTTTACTTCTTAAATGTCCACCTTGTGATGTAAGTTTGTGGGGAACATGGCACTGAATCGAATCAAAATAAAAAATGATCATTTTTTTGTGAATCGACTTTAATAATTTAAAATCTATATTTTTCATTGCAGGATTTGATAAATTTTAATCTTTTTTTCAAAATGTGACTAGTTTTGTAAACAATCATAAGTACAATACTTTAAGTAAGAGGTAGAACAAATATGCAAAGTGGCCTTTTGTGACAAATTCTACATGTCCTGAAAGTTTCATTAAGATCTGAAAGGGTGCTACCAACTCCAAATACGATTATTTGCAAAATTTGTCAGTCATACAAATTTAAGGATTCTTCTTTATACGAACAGTAGTAAACTATTTATAACGAATTGTTAGAAATTATGTATTGAACGTAATCATCCCATCCAAAAATAGCACACTCTCGTAAGTTTCGTTAAAAGTTGGTATTATTTAGCTCACGAAATAAAACTGCCTTCTTACTTTTTTCAGCAAATTGACAGTGGTAACATCGCTCATTGTACCAAATTTGTCAAATCATCAGCCAATTTCATTCTTGCAATTATAGAATGTTCTGTAAGCGATCTTTGATTTAAACTTGGAGTTCTCCATCAGATCAAAACTTTATATCTGGGTTGTCTTAGATGATATAGTTAGCACATACATAGCTACCGAGTGTAACTGGCAGTGATGTATTCAAAATCTGCAAAAGGCGATGCCTGATTATGCAATAGATATACCTAACAAAAGACGTATTTCTGAACTAAAAAATGTCTAGAGGTGTATACTCGTCGAAACCACATTTTCGACGGGAACTCAGTATAGACATTGCACTTCGATGCAAAACAAAAAAGTGTTTTGCAAGTAGCAGAAACTTTACGTCTGCTTAGCGGTTCAAATTGAACTGCCGAGTATGGCATTAGACAGTTTAATTTGTACTGCTATGCACTGATGAGTCAAAGACGAAACTTAAACATATTATTTTTTAATTGTTAAAAGATGATCTCGGTTGAACGAACATTTTGGGATTTAGAGAAATTTGTAAGAAAATTTAATGCAATTTCATACTTCGTACTACCACAAGTGTGATTTTTCTATTTCTTATTTCGATTACCAGATTTTTTTGGTGTTTGAAAATGTGGTTGTTGTTTTTTTTACTAAATGTATTCGTTTTCTTTTTGCCTTTATCTATAGAAAGCTATTAGAATTGCTGGAAAAACCGACTTTTGAACGGATCCTCGGAGACCCATAGTGTTATATATTTGATATTATTTTCAATCTTTAAGACTACAATTTGAAGGATTAGAATGGTTTTGTGGTATGTTGAATAAATAAAAGGAAAATATTTGATATGATTAATCATCTCCCTCTTGATCACCGATAGTAGACCTTTAGTTACTCCAAACTGGTACAAGAAAAACCAATGATTTTTTTTTCTAGGTGTCCGGCTGCCCTTATGAACTTATTTTCTAGAAACAACGAGTATCTCCCTAACCTTCCTTTCCTTTCTTAGTAGCACAGCCTGTGGTGGAAATACTCTCAGCTGTTCCTACACAAAGAAGTTCGTTGGTTTTCCGTGAGTAATTGTTTGACTCGTCTCATTGCACTATTTGACGCTGTCGTAGAGTTCTAGAAAGGGAAAAATACTGCTTTGTTCAAAAAGTGTATTAATGTTAAGCGCGAAATAACGTTCTTAGAGTCAATATTCGTTCACCTAATATAATGATGTCAACATGCATTGGACCGCAATCAATTCGATTCCATTGAAGTGTTTTATATTTTTCGGCTCGAGAATTGAAGCTCATATCATTCGATTATTTTGGTAAATGTATTGCTATTGAACGAAATTTAAAGCATGTTTGTAATGTGACATCACGAAAAATATATCGATTGATTCAAAATTTTAAGGTGTTTGCTCCTGATTGAGGTAGCTTACCGCAGAATTGAGTAAAACAATGTTTTCGTGATTTGCAATGATTTATTCCGAAAAAAATTACATTCGAATTCGAAACGGTTAACTCGAACTCATTCCTTCAAAAAAACTTTATTGTTCGAATTGAATGAAGAAAGGAAGGAAGATTTTGAACCTGTATTTAGGTGCGATTGTCTAGATCTTTGGATTCAATCAGGGTCATTATACTAGCTTATGGAATTAAGCTGAAAAATGCTATTTTGTTTGTTTATTCATATTTTCTCGAATATGGATCTGGCGTAGTTAGGAATTTGCATACTAAACTAAGAAATCACTTAAATACAACTGATCAGGAGGCCTGGCGAATATTTCCAACTAACATCATAATATAGATTTTTGCCAGATAGCACTTTTGGTGCCACTGTCAGCTTTTCAAGAAGCTATGGCTGTTAGATTTCTAGATGTAAATATGTTAATAACGAATCAAATATTTAAGAAATGCAACATTCGCTTAATTTCGATTTTTGTCATACAAAATATTCCAAAAAGCTTCTAAAGGGTGATTTTTTAAGAGCTTGAGAACTTTTTTAAACAATAAAACGCATAAAATTTGCAAAATCTCATCGGTTCTTTATTTTAAACGTTAGATTGGTACATGACATTTACTTTTTGAAGATAATTTCATTTAAATGTTGACCGCGGCTGCGTCTTAGGTGGTCCATTCGGAAAATCCGCTTTTTTATCGACAAATTTTGTTCAGCGATGAGGCTCATTTCTGGTTGAATGGCTACGTAAATAAGCAAAATTGCCGCATTTGGAGTGAAGAGCAACCAGAAGCCGTTCAAGAACTGCCCATGCATCCCGAAAAATGCACTGTTTGGTGTGGTTTGTACGCTGGTGGAATCATTGGACCGTATTTTTTCAAAGATGCTGTTGGACGCAACGTTACAGTGAATGGCGATCGCTATCGTTCGATGCTAACAAACTTTTTGTTGCCAAAAATGGAAGAACTGAACTTGGTTGACATGTGGTTTCAACAAGATGGCGCTACATGCCACACAGCTCGCGATTCTATGGCCATTTTGAGGGAAAACTTCGGAGAACAATTCATCTCAAGAAATGGACCGGTAAGTTGGCCACCAAGATCATGCGATTTGACGCCTTTAGACTATTTTTTGTGGGGCTACGTCAAGTCTAAAGTCTACAGAAATAAGCCAGTAACTATTCCAGCTTTGGAAGACAACATTTCCGAAGAAATTCGGGCTATTCCGGCCGAAATGCTCGAAAAAGTTGCCCAAAATTGGACTTTCCGAATGGACCACCTAAGACGCAGCCGCGGTCAACATTTGAATGAAATTATCTTCAAAAAGTAAATGTCATGTACCAATCTAACGTTTAAAATAAAGAACCGATGAGATTTCGCAAATTTTATGCGTTTTATTGTTTAAAAAAGTTCTCAAGCTCTTAAAAAATCACCTTTTACTAGGCGTATTCGAATCATGATCAGTAATTTGAGTATTCACCTATCCGTATGAAATCTGATATACCATTCCCAGAAAATTATTAAGATAATTGTAAGTGATAATCTTCGCCTACATGTCGACATAATTACGATGCCAAAGTTATTTAGCATCTGCATTCAATACCAAGTGAAGTAATTTTCTGTTTCTAGTTTCTAGCGATTCGTTGCTTCTATGATTGGTTAAATAAATCTGATATTAGTTGCGCTCGGTTATAGAAAACAGTAGATTTTTTTAGTCTTAGTGTAATTAAAAATATTTAGAACCAACCAATGCTTATTTTTTTAGCATTTCCCAAAAACAATACTAACTGAAAAAGACGGGTGGGTAATGTAAGAGACATAACTGGATGTCGTGAATACAAGAAAAAACTGACATGCTTCATTCACATTTATAAATAGCCAACAAATTTCGATAATCCTTCTCATAAGTTTATTGGTTATTAACGTGGAACAGAAATTCGGATCTATTTTCTGAAACTGAAAGCTGCATTGATTCTAGAACTTAGTTTTGTATCTGGAACTGAGTACTGAGCCTGGATCTAAAAATGAATTTTCCTCTGTTGATACCAAACATTCTTAACAAATTTAATTTAGAGTTATTTGTGGTTATCTAGTACTACTGAAAATTTTATTATAAATTGCTTACCATGTTTCCGACGATATGGAGAAAAGAAAAGGATTGCCGAGTTAAATATAATAAGAGATATTCGCGGTTTAATTCTACCCATTCTTGTACAGGGGGGAATTTTGAGAAGGCATCCCATAGTAAAGTAAGTTTTTTTCTCGACAAAAATGACTGAAGAAATTTGAGTTGCAAAAAAATATCGTAATTTAGTTAATTAAAATTAGAAAATGCCTCCTGCTTCTTAGAGTTTAAGCAGTGTACCTACAAAAATAATAATATTGTTACAAAAAATGTAAATCATTATTCTAATGTGATTTAAGGGACGTTCGTATACTATTGGGATTTCATCGAAACCTATCATCTCATACTGCAGTTGCATCTCAACTTTCAAAATTCTAACATATCTTTCTTTTATAACCTGGTGGGATATGGGATATTTTCTTGAATTTCTATTTTCATCGATTTTGCAAACCCAATGGTATACAAACAGACTAATTTAATCCAATATGCAGTTTACGATATTGTCTACCATTGTAGTAAACAAATATAGAGTGAAAGCGAGTCCATTTTAGTTCTGGTCAGATCGATCCGGTCACGTCTTTTTTATTACCCATCCGCATTTTAAGTTTGACAACTCTGGTAATCAATCACAGATCTTCGATACCGGTGTCTATTGTTTGTTAAAATTGTTCATCTTAAATTCGTCTTATTGTACACTCTTCTATACAAAAACCAAGGTCGGATCTGTATTATATCCATTAGAAGGCTAGTAGACTACAACAATCATTCAAATGAATCTAGGATTTGGGAAATCCGTTCAGCGATCTCACAAAAAATAAATATTAGGTGTACAACTTTGCTTCCGCCGTTTTCCGATAGGTGGCTGTACCGGCTGAGGCTGGTCAAAACACATAGATGATAATGCCTTTAAAGTGAGTGTGTACAGTGCCTAAAGAATTGTCATCGCCGTTTCAGTGACAGTTGTTCTTGTTTTCGTATTATTCACGCTCGAAAATGTCTGTTTATGTGCCCAATTCTCGCCATTTGCGGGAAGTTTTACTTTTCTGTTACAATTAAAAAAAAGGCAACTGAAGCGCATCGAATGCTTTCAGAATCTTACGGTGATGCTGCTCTGAGTAAAAGAACGTGTCGGGAGTGGTTTCAACGTTTCAAAAATGGTGATTTCGATGTCGAAGACAAACATGATGGTGGAAGAGAAAAAACCTTCCAAGATGAATAACAATTTACTACGAGCTCTTAAAACCAGGTGAAACCATCACAGGAGATAGCTACCGAACGCAACTGATGCGCCTTAGTCACGCGCTAAAAGAAAAGCGGCCACAGTATCAAGAGCGACATGGCAAAGTCATCCTCCAACACGACAATGCTCGGCCTCACGTCGCAAAAGTGGTCAAAAAGTATCTGGAAACGCTGAAATGGGAAGTCTTGCCCCACACGCCGTATTCTCCAGATGTCGCCTCTTCTGACTTCCGCCTATTCCGTTCGATGGCACACGGCCTGGCAGATCAACACTTTCAATCTTTCGAAGAGTTGGAAAAATGGATTGCTTCATGGATAGCGTCAAAAAAGGATTCCTTTTTTCTTGCCGGGATCCGAAAATTGCCGGAAAGATGGCTACAATCGGTTGACGAGCAGAACATCATCACTTACTTTTATTCGTTACGCCAGTCAATGAAATTTTTTCGCAAATAGCATTAACTTTTCGTCTGCTTAGTGGCTCTAAAGCTTGCTTCAGATAGAATTGGAACAAAGACAATTGCCTGTATTTCAGTTATTTGTTATTGAATTCCAGATCTTTTTTCATACAAATGTAGCGTTTTATTTATACTTTTTAGAAAAAATACGGATAAAATTATTCGTCACGGTTTCGAAGGAATTCTCAAATTTTTCCTGTAACACGGCTCATTACGCGGCGCATACCTTCTTCGTCCATCGTTTTAGCTATCTTATTCCACCAGGTCGTCATCTGATTGATGTCATTGACAACCAACCCATCCAGGGTTAAGGTTTTTCGGAACAAACTTTACCCCTTTCTCTGCATACCATTCTTGAACGACTTTGCTGTAATGACAGGTTGCCAAATCTGGCCAAAACATTACGGGATGGTCGTGAGATCGAGTGAACGGCAAAATTCGTTTTTCAGACACTCTTTTTGGTATAGTTCCGATGTCATTGTCTTTTTTGTAACGAAAACTTTCGTTTTTTTTTGCCACAGCTGCAAATGCCCTGTCAAATCATGAATTTTCTTGCCAATTTGCCAATTAAATTTGGCTGAAACATCCCTCGGAGCCGTTGCTAAGTAAAATTTTTGACCTGGGATTTGCCCGAAGTCAGGATTCCTCTTAATCGTCTTCAAAATCTTACCACGCAGTTTCCGGTCGACAGTTCTACTCCGACGATCGGCTTGAGGCTTCCGAATCGTCGTCAATATTTCCTTATACCGTTTGATATATGTTATTTCTGGACAATTTCAGCTGTTAAGCTAGCCTAGATGCAGACCACAATGGATTTTCCAAATAACTGTGCAAAATTTTTTCCCTTCTTTCGGCTTCCATGTTGATTGTTTACAAAGTACAGTCGATTTGCGGAATGTAAAAAAACATACGTGAAGCTGACAAAATTCCCAACACGTGGGCGCCAAGAATTTCCACTAGGAGCGCCACACCAGGATCCGTCCACCAGGAGCGCCACAATATCAGCAAAAGTGTGTTCCCATTCTAAATTAAGCAAGTTGTAACAGTTCAACATATACCGCTAATTCGCTGTCGAGTTGAAGTGGAATTAAGACAGATTGAGAACGATTTATTATTTTTTAAGTTGATTTGACGTAAAGTTGCCATAATTAAGTTCAGTGTTTGCAGTGACTGAGCGGAAAGACAAATTGAGAAGTCAAATTAAGGAAAACTCTCATCAAAGATGTAGGACTTAAACCTGCGTTTTTATGCATTTCGCGCATACGCGTTTAGCATTTCCATTACCCTGAGCCTTGCTAGAGACTGTAGAACTGTGTCAGCACCGAGCTGGTACAGTGCACATCGAACAGGTTTCCAAGCAAACAATCGAACAGTTTTCGTGGCAGACCCACAAATGACGATAGCCTAGAAATAATGTAATAAGGAATGTCATAAGAAAATCTTCAGTAACAGAGGAGCCGTGTGAGTTTTAGTCGAACAAAACGATGTGGCGAAGCTGCAATAGATATGTTTTCATCTGCACTCAGTTATCGGAAAATTCCGCAAACAATTGCCTGATAGCTACACTAATAAAGTTAACAAGTTATTTTGGAATTCCGTTCTGAGAATCATGAATAAACCTACAAAAATTATTCAAGTCTCTGAATCATATCAGAAGTACGATTGTAGGTCAACAAAAAGGGAGTAAACATAATCATTTTTTGTTTTTTTTTATCAATTCCAATTACGATATTAAGACTAATGACGAATTCGGCAAAATTAACCTTTCGGCGAAATGGCTTCCGGTGAAATGGCCCTTTCGGTGAAAAGACTCTTTCGGCGAAATGGCATTCGGCGAAACGGCTTTCGGCGAAATGATCCCTGATCCCTTGAAATCAACCATTTTACTGCATTTGATTGCATTGTTAGGTTTGTTCATCTCAAAATAGTCTCACGATATACAGCACTTTATTGATTTTTGCTTCTGTTGTTCCGGTTTCAAGCTGCTGATAACTTTATCGAACATGACACGAAAGTGAACTGAGTATCTCGTATTGTTATCAATTGGAACAGGTATGTTTCCTGATACAATATACGCTATCGTTCTCAATTGTAGAACAAATTGATTGCTTGAATTTTCTAAAGAAATTTACCCAAAATTTCACTGTAATCTTCTCCATATCGAGACGCTTATATTGTTCTAGCAAAAATTTTACTCCGTTGCGACTATAAGTCAGTTTCTTATTATTGCACATTGTACATTGCACTTCCAATTTTCATATATTATTTTTCAAATTCTGCGAGAGGATTGATTAACCTGGACGAACCTGGTTCGTTTTGTATTAAAATCATAGAAATCCCTTTCCTGCCGTACATTTTGATCTAAACCGTAAACGAAGTGAGTGGATGGCTCAAGTACCCGTTCATGTCTTCATTTTAGTTCGGTTGGCATAAATTACCATTTTTTGAGCACTTATGTTAAGAGAACATAGAACAGTTAATAATCATCATCGCAACGGGCCGTAACGAAAATACTAACTATAATCTTCAATTATATTTTCATTTCTCCGTCGATTTGGATTCCACCAGTGACTGACGTCGGACAAATGGTTGATTTGGGTGCTACTCAACAGACCAGACATCGTCTAATCGCTCAATGATAAAAATTGATATAATCAGAATCTTTTCCTCGTAAGAACTTGATCTACATTGTTGCTGAGGTTTTCTTTTTTTTTATTGTGAGCCCGAGCGTTCGGTATTCAAGTGGACACACTTCGGGTAGAGAAAAACCCGCATCATCTTTGATTGAATTAAATCAAAAGTGGTAGAACATGGTTGTGTAGGGCGTATTAGACCCGCCGAAAGTTTTTGTTTTTTTATCTATCGTCGTATCGATGATAGTGATCGATAGTAGTTGGATAAATCCTCGGCAAAATTTTTCATAAATGTAATAAAATTTGAAGCTGGTGTGGTTATATATGGCGTGATCCAACCAGTCAACCTGACTGATTATCTTTCAACATGCTATCGGTTGAACAACGAACCGAACGGTGAAAGGTAGCAAGCGCTTTGTTTTCGTCTGATTGAAATCAGCACGGATTTTCATTCAATTCACATTCAGCACGCACGGGTTCGGTGATATCAAGGTGAAAGAAATGTTTAGAAAAGTTAAAAAATAATTACTGCTGACACGCACGATTATCACATTTAACAATTGCTTTTTTCTTTCTTTATTTCCAGGTGAGTGTAAATGAAAGCGGTATTGAATGGATTCGTGAATTCCGAGCTCGCAAATCCGAACTTAAAATTGTGCCCTTCGATTCGAGAGCTTTACCGCTCATTAATCCTAAATTGGGTCCTTACTCGACTATATCAATTTGCTGGAACGACATCCTTAAATGTTGGTGATTTTTGCTCGATTGCCATTGCCAGCGAGGACACAATTTCCACGGAAGCGTAAGGCACCTACTCCTCCCCCGAAACCAACCCACAGCTCAATGTCAAAGATACACACAATGATAACTAGAATTACATCCAATTTCCGTCCCAGCTGGTCCTTTTGCTTTGTACGGACCGATTCCTACCATGCCCCAACCCAACTCGCCCCCAGTTCAGCGGAAATTGTATTTTCCTAATCGAATTGTTTCCCACCAACGTAGCTGCTGCTCCTGCTGCCGCCGCCACTGGCGCCAATGGAACCTCAACAACATCACAGATAATATGCCACCATCGATGTATAACATCTCTCATTCTATCACACAATCGTGATTAAATGCCGTCCGCAGCCTATTAGGACCCGGAACCCGTTGGCACTCGTTGGTACGGACCGGTCAAGTCGTAGCACAAGTGTCGCCAGTAATGATTTTCCGAAGCACACGGACTTCTTGGATCAATTGAACTCGCAACTGTGATGTAATGCTACATTCGATGCCCGGTGATGGAAGGATGTCTTCCGTTACTAATTAAATCTGGGCTGAAGTCGATTAGATCAGAGACAGTGTAGTAACACCATGCTATACGACAGAAAACGGCGGGGGAGGGCTCGGATAGGAAGGCAGCCGGGTAGTGGTTAGTGGAGTCTTCTAATAGTCCTGATCGATTGTCTATACAGTAGGACTGGGAAGTGGCGACGAACGTCGTCGGTGTAGATGCGGTTACTGCGGATGTTTATCCGATTGCGACGTTATGGATTGTGTGTGCGTGTGTGGCGGTAACTGGGTGGGGGAGGTGGATGCTGAATACATGTGTTTGCTGGTTGCAACACATGGTCCTCATAATGACAGTGGTGTGAGATGTTATGTTCTCTAGTTCTAGGCTCTGTTATCTATTGTTATGTCACTGGGTCAGGGAGTGAGCTGATGTGTCACATGGCGTTATAATTGAAGCTTTCTGTTCGAATGTCTTTAACCAGTCGGCTCAATTAATTTGATTTAGGTTAAGTAGGTACATAATGAAAGGTGATCAATCGCTTGTACAGCACCTATTGCTGGCATCTGGTGTCAGATTTGTCAGAACCAATGGCGGAGGGGGGAGTAAAATAATCAGTAAATCGGTAGCTGTCAGGAGCAGAGTAAAATAATCGGTAAATCGTGTCACAGTATTTTGATTGCTATTTACCAACATTCGTAAGCTCTAAACTGATAAGTTATTTCTTTTCATTAAAGTTTAGAGTATTGGTTAAAAATTTTAACTCTTTTGCATTTAATTACACCTTAAAATGAATGTTCTATAAAAATAATCCTGGAATATTGCCATAATGGCATCAATTTAAACAATTGTCACCGATTCTCCTCTCTATGTTTGCTGCTAGATCTTCTGTTTTCAAAAAGTAAAGCCGAATAACATTGACCCCGTGGGGGTGGTACATCAAAAAACGTTGTATTCTAAAGCTTGCTCGAAACAAACAGTATAGAATATAATGAATAAACTCTTTTCTTTTTGGATTGATAAAGTTACGAAGTCAACATTTGTATGTTTTGGTAATAGCGTCAAATTTTACAATATAAGCGTCTTCCAATATCTTGTAGAGGTAAGAAAGTGTAGAAAGGTCTTGTAGAGGTAAGAACCCGGTGGCATTATTTCAACCAAGAATTGATCAACTGGTTCCCTGTTCCATGTCGTAAAAGGCCACTAAAACTCGGGAGCTCGCAAGTCAAGGTGTATTTCCTTACCGATGGCTGAATGGTTGCAGGAGCCTTTAAAAAGGCAGTCGTAAACTGAACATTAGTAGGCTTTGCCCTTGCGGAGCTCAAAACTCCGTGTCTCAATTAGACTAATGTATTGAAGGCATAAACAGAAAGCGATTATTTCATATTCTTCATATTATATGAATTCCAGTGAAGCTAAAGCCATCAATTGTAAATACATTTCTAGTTGGTTGTTTATAATGTTAGTTCATCGCGCTGCCAAGCGAAGTTTGATATCCTACATAATCTTTCCGATCTCTCTTGAACACTCATGATCAGGGCCGGTGAAAGAGGTGGGTACGGTGGGTAGTACTACCCACCCGAAAAATCCTAAGTTGGGTAATTACCCACCTGAAATTTTTATCGATAAACAGTGGTAATGTTAGTATTATTTATAACAATAAGAATATTTTTTTAGTCAACATAACAATCTATATTGACCACTTGAACATATTTCTACGCATCAATTCGAGTAAATAAATCTACATATTTTAGATAATTGGTGATTGAAACTTCAATTAGTAATTAACCATGCCTTATTTCCTTGTTTCCCGAACCTTTCCCGAGGTTTCCTCTAACAGATACGAAAGTTTTGCATACATAAATTTACGGTTTCCATACGAATCCTGCCGCTAAATGAACAAGATTTAGTATCGAATCGACTTGCACTCTATGCGGTTCGATACTACCGTAAAGAAGGTTGCTAACACAACTATCAAAAAGTCCAAGAAAACAAGGAAAACATCATCTCTTGTACAAGAATCTAATCAACATAATCAGATTCGAATGCAATTCAATCATTCCAGCACTTTTCCAAATTTTCGGTTTCAAAATAGGCTTCAACTGCGGCGATGACTCTCTCATACTTGCCAAATATTTTTCCCTGGAGTATCTTTTTGAGATCAGCAAAGGACAATTAGTCGCTGGGCACCAGACTCTTAAGAATATGGTGAGGAAACAGATAGGATTTCATTGAATTCCCGTTTTTCAGTTGTCATACATAAAACTCATCAATAACTCAATGCAATAATCACTTTCGATGGCTCTTTCCTTTTCAAGATAGTCGATGCTAATTATACCTCGAGCATCTAAAACCTGCCGCCATGATTTTTCCAGCTACCTGTTGTGTTTTCGAACGGCCTTTTCCATCTGAATTCTGATATGAAGAAAAACGGTTTCGTTTGTTTGTTTCGTCCACTGCTTCATACCTACGCAAGAAATCTTTTTTATTGCGGCTAAACACAGTTCCGAACAGCTCTCTGGATCCCTGATGCATTGACCAGATTTTCGCGTAATATCGTAAAAGCACTTCCAGTTGATGTGTTAACCATCTCAGTACATCTAATACCTCACACATTGAGTTTGCGTTGACGATTATCAAAACATGCTTATCTTTTGCTGATGACTGCTTTATTTAGACTGGTTTAAAATCAGCATACCACAAATCTTTGTTTTTAATGGATCCGAGTGTGGGTAGACGGTTGGACCGTTTATGGATTTGTTTTGTGCGCCGTTCGTTCCCCCCGATACTAAAAATTACCCACCTGGGCTTAACATGTTTCACCGGTTCTGCTCACGATTATGGGTCGTTTGTTGGTTCTGTAAAAAACAAAGTTTTTGGCAATGCTTGTTGAGATGGTTACGTAATTCACTCAAGTATCTGAGGTTTAAATGCGGATTGACGTAACTATTGCATCTTCGTTCTACGAGAGAGGACCTCATAAGATGGATGATGCAGTTCAGATTTCACCTTGACGGTGAATACTCGGATGCTGGAAATTGTCAGTCTTAAATCACTGTCAACTACTTGGATAAGGGACAGGATTCGTTCTTGGGTTGCATCTTATCATGCCAAATACTGGTACAGCTTGCAAACTTGCGCTCAGACAATAGCATTTCTATCAGATTTAAATCTGAAAGTGTTAAAATGTCTATTGCAATTTTCCAAGCATCATTGCAGAATTCTGATCATAGTTCAGAGTATTGTTTTGTGATTTGTGTAAGTGCGATTGCATACTTCATGTCATCTGATATGTAACTGTCCCGCAATGACGCAACTACGTATCCGGGTTTTTGGTTCTCTATACATTGTTTAAACTGTGTAAAGTAAGCTAAAATTAAAGGATATTGTATCGCTTCTTACCTAATCTGGTAAAGAGCAATAGTCAGAGCAGTTCATCGTTCCTGGAGTGAATAAATTCCTTCTGTTTCTAGCCTAAAAGGTTTTAGAGGATTGTTTGGCAACCTTTAAGTGGTGAAGAATTTACTTCTGTTCATACATA
This sequence comes from Malaya genurostris, assembly GCF_030247185.1. Lineage (NCBI taxonomy): Eukaryota > Metazoa > Arthropoda > Insecta > Diptera > Culicidae > Malaya > Malaya genurostris. The sequence continues at coordinate 55,891,955 of NC_080572.1, read as the reverse complement.
TTGCGAATTGTTCTGTATTCTTCCAGGAAAGTGTCCAACATTGTTTGTGGTTGAAGTGTGAAGTAAGCGTGCAACCCAAAAATAAACTGTTTTTCCTGAATTTCCCATGAGAAACATATCTAGTATCATTTGCAATATTTTGTTATGTAAATTCGTAAAATTTTTATTTTGAGTGTTTGAAAAAATCACATCTCTCTGTTGGGAGAACCATGGCATTGTACAAGTAGAGAGTAGTCTATAAACTTCATAAATACAAAAAGAAAAAACCTCATTTGAAACGTTCATGAGAATCATGCAATGCAAACATAAAATTAAGACTCAACATTGCTTCGATAATTCATATAGTGTAATTATTTCGGATAACCAAACTAGTTCATATTTAAGCTGTTTTGTTCCTTCAAAGTTGCTCAAATTCTTTCACTCTATATTTAAAATTGAATTCAAATAAAATCAGCTCAATTGCTAAGTCTAAGTTCAGACTACACTGGCATGATTTTTATGTACTTAGCTTTTAACCTGGCGATTTTCTTGATTCTTATTTTCAACCTCGTGAAAAATTGAGAAAAACTTCTAAGGCAAAGAAATAATAGATTTCGAAGAGAAAAACGCTACAAAATCGATCACTAATGAACAGTTACAGCCGTTTTCTACCAATTTGAAAATTCAGATACAAACCATCGCCCATACGCCGTTCATTTTATATGAAAGTAATAAAATAAATCTCACAGCACCCCAAATTAAAATAATTTTCATTCTAAAATTTTCAAATTTCTAACTACGATTCTCAATTGATTGAATAAATTAATGACATTAATGATTCAAATGAATAAAAAATGTTTTAGGGTGTTTACCACTTTGGTAACATGTGCCGCGGTACACGTTTGATCGGATTTTCTGTAATACATTTAGTAAATGTCATTGTTTAGGTATGCTTTTTCAGTCGTGGTTTCGATCAAATTTTAGCAGTTTAAAGCTGTTTAACCAAAACCCAAACGCCGTTGAGATAATAAAAATTAGCATTGACGAACACTTGAAGCATCGTAACAAGAGTTACCATATTCACAGATTTTTCTGCCAACCCGATTGAAAATTTGTGTGGGTCTCTGAAGTCCCTGACTGACGGAAAGGGCAGTGGGCTACCCGTAGTCTCGTCCGATTGGAGATAATCAGTGGCGTCTGTCCATCGATTACCGGTACAAAGTAGGTTGAAAGTATGCCCCGAATTTCTGAAATTTTTCTGACCCTATGTGCGGGGTCGGGAATCGAATCCAGGCAGGCTGCGTGAAAGGCATCGACTTACCCATCACGCTGTACCCGTCCCCATACTTATCGACATTGATTCATATGGCCTGATCAATGTAAAGATTTTTCCTTGCTTTGAATGGTGAACTCCTCACCATACTTCTAAATCGCGATACGACTTGCTCCGATGCTCACACTATCCATTTTCGCCCGCTCAGTGAAACGTTAGGAATAGTGAACTATTTTCGCTTTTCCAGGAAATTTTCATCATTTTGGTGAAAAATAAATCCACCAGTACTAAAAATTCACAGATTTACAGATTAGCTGCTAAAAATTCAAACAAAAAAAAATCGACTTCAAAATGCTACTTAGATTTTCTAAGACATTTTGGACGTTGGATGCCATCATTCGACGTTTAGCTGCGAAAGATTTCACCACCGGGCGACACATCACTGGTTGAACGGACAGCTTGACTGTTTGGGAATGAAATCAGAAGGAAACAAAAAGACATTTCGAAAATTTGCCATTTATGGAAGAAAATTCTTCGCTGGGATTTGACTTGCTTCGGATGCATGTAAATCAATAACAATACATTGTAATCAATTTCAATGCTGTTTTTCGTCCACAAAAAGTTCTTTCCAGAATGGTCCTTCTCGAAACTAAAGAAGTACGTTGAAGATCTTAATTATATATTTCAAAACATCAGCTGCAAAACCTTGATTAGTATCAAGCAGTTAACTCGAAAGCAGCCTTACGTCTATCTCGCGAACAGTTTTCTGGCATACTCTTAGTTTTTCATTCTTTTTATGGAAGCTCTAACATTTTGATCACTCGTCTTCTGTATCAGCAACACTTTTCCACTTTTTACCCGGGGTTGTGAATTGAACCCAGGAATGCTATTCCCGTTCCACAACTTTGAAAATTATTTTGAAATTAGAGGACGATACATTTTGATGTTCACAATTGCTTCCGGGAAATCAAAGTTAAGTTCTTCAGGAAGTATAGGGTGCAAATATGAAATTAGACACTACCGAGAATTGCTCCTTCTGCTTGATTGGACTGTACATGGATGAATTTGTCTTTTTAAAATTAATTGAAGTAAGACAGGTTTACTGATCTTTCTCAAAATAAATATGCTAGGCGGTTTCCATTTCATGGAATGATAGTTTGGATATAGTAGTCTTTTCCATGCATAGGAAACTACAAAAATATTTTTTTTTATTCAGTACTAATACTTTTTGCAAACATAGTGTTACTAACGATAGGGTAGTCGGTGAAATCTCCAACGATTAAAATGTTTTTTTTTCAGTATAAGACTCAATCAGGATTTTTTTTCAATATTATTTATTTGAAAATTTAACTCAACTCAACTATTTGAACAAATTGGTCAAAAACTATTTACGTAAATCAATTTTGGAAAAAATCAAAATTGCTTTCCGTGACAACATCTTAAAAACAAGAAAAATTTAAATTTTACAGATGACCATTGATGGGATTTTACTAGAGCGGTTCACCAGTCTATAAGTTTCATTTCTATACTGCGGATGAATTCGGTGGGCTCCACACAAAAAGCACTTCTTTTCAGTGTCCATTAGGCAAACTGTCAGTGTGTGCTTGTGTTGAAAGAAGCTGGTGCGGGAGAACCACATTCTCTTCGCATGAATCGCTCTCACGTGCTCTCGCCTAAATACACCCAAGTTATCACTGGTGCGTGACGGTAAGCGAACACTTTTGTGAACTTCAATTAATAGAGAGTATGTAGATCTGGCCTTGCTATGAAAAACTTGCAAGGAATAACTTAAATTCAATCATAAATTGTTTTTACCTTTTTTTATATATATAAAAAATAGGTATAGAATTCGCTCAAATTTTCGAAAAGGCCGAATGTCATATACCAATCGATTCAGCTCGATGAACTGAGCAAATGTCCGTGCGTGTGTATGTGTGTGTGTGTCTGTATGTGTGTTGTCAACTAAGAGGTCGAGATCTCAGAGATGGCTGGACCGATTTTGATCAAACTAGTCGCAAATGTAAGGTCTCCCCGTCACCCTGAACGCTATTGAATGGTTTTGGGATCGGATGTTTACTTTTTGAGTTATACGAAGTTTTATGTCAAAATTTTCAGTTTTTTGACAGTATCTGTCACAATTGACCTTGAAAACAGAATATGTTTTCAGACTTAGATTCCGCACGGTAATAGCTATCCAACTAGCCATAGATTGTTAAAATCCGACATTTTTGTGTAAGCGACTTTTTCCCCTATTCCAGCAGTAGGAGTTTTGAGCATTGTATGACAAAGTAATGCTTGGGAGCAATTTGAAACACTGTTTTTTATACTGTAACATACAATTGTTTCTAAGTACCAAAAAGACTGTGTACAGCATCCTTTTTCATGACATTTTGCCTCGGACCAATTTTAGCACGGTTCGTTTTTGGCAACATAATCGTTCGAATATAACATATGTAAACTAGATGATGGCAGCATTTTCGAGTTGAAACCAATTCCATAATTATATTGGTTTAAACTACTTACAGCAATAAATGCTGATAGAACATAACACCTTTATACCATTCGAATCAGTTCGTCGAGATCAGGAAATGGGTGTGTGACAAATAATTTCACTCAATTTTCTCGGAGATGACTTAACCGTTTTCTATATACGAATCTGAGTCGTATGCTCCCAAACAAGGTTCGTGAATTATGTTTGGATCCGACTTCTGGTTCCGGAACTACATAACACATGGATCAATAAGTACCGAGACTAACAATGGAAACAACATTTTTTTTGCAGAATTTTTTTTTATTCATCAACATAATCACCTTTTAGGGTGATACAATGATTCCAACGTTTTTTCAATTTTTCAATACCATGTTTATAAAAAAAAATCCTTTGCTTCAAAATAAGCTTCAGTTACAGCGATGACCTCCTCATTTGAGCCAAATCTTTTTCCCTGGAGCATTTTTTTAAGATCAGCAAAGAGCCAGTAGTCACTGGGGGCTAAATCTGGCGAGTATGGGGTGTGGGGAAGCAGATCAAAGCCCAATTCGTTCAATTTCGCCATTGTTTTCATCGACTTGTGGCAGGGTGCATTTTGTTCCATCGAAAGCAATCGCGGTACCAACTTGGAAAAAACCTTTTCCATGCTCTATTTTTCATGAAGGATAGTAAATACACTTCCATATGATATCTATGTCATCTCATCAATCTCACGGAGCTTCACTTTACGATTTTTCATCATAAATTTTGTCACTTCACTCACATTTTCCGGTGTAACGGCTTCCACAGGTCTACCCGAGCGTTCCGCGTCATTTGTGTCGGTACGACCACGTTTAAACTTGGCGAACCACCGACAAATCGTTGCTTTTGATGGAAAAGAGTCCGAATAACATTTTTCAATCCATTGTTTCGCTTGCACGGTGTTTTTACCCATTAAAAAACAATGTTTTATCAAAACACGAAACTCGGTTTTTTCCATTTTTTAAACAAACTACAAAACGACTTTACTCCAACCTCGATAACTCAGGTGTTTCTGGTCGGATCGACTTAAAATTTTGACCCATTTCAAGCAAAGGTTAGTACTCTAGAAAGACGTGGTTACTGGTTTACTACGAGCGCCATCTCTGTTTTAGTCTCGGGACTTATTGATCCATGTGTTATATGTGAAACGAAATTAAAATAGTGTTACTCATTTTTCTCGTAGATGACTGCACCGATATAAGATTCAAATGAAATCTAAGAATCATCGAAGATTCAAATGAAAAGTTTTAAAATCCTATAAAATATCTTGCTTTTCAGTCAGATCCAACTTCCGGTTTAGGAGACACAGGGTGATTAGTATAAAAATGTCCATTTCACATAAATTAATCAAGTTTATCGGGTTTACAGATTTGGATAGTCGATAACCAAATAAACTTATTTCAGTTTTAGGGGTATTCACTTTTTGGATGACAATTCCGAAAAGCTTTAAAATTGAACTCAAAACTATTGCAATATATTCGTCATATGGCCATACGAATCGTTTTGTAGAACCTTAAATTACCGTTAACTCTAAAGTGGAGCTTACTTCGACATCTCACGGAATGTTCAATCGATTGTCACACGTTTAGATACAAATTCGATCCGATTTGCAGCTTCGACATTACAGGGTATTGAGTGATTAAAATCACAAGAAAAACTTAAAACTTAAAACGACGATCATTGAAATAATGTCATGAGAATTGAAACACCGAAGAATATTCATGCAAAAAACACATGCGGATTGATAAAAAAAGGTATCATCTCACTGCTAGGTGGATTAAGCACTTTTTTGTGATTTTGCGTGCCCCACGTTTCTTCTACGCAAACCATACATCAGAATGCTTACCAGTGTGTACACCTCTGTGAAAATATCTGCATCCACCTCTTCGCACTTTGGTGCAATTCAGAGCTAGAGGTAAAAGAAAATAACACGCGCACTCATGATGCGTGCACATGTAATTCGCTAAATTCATATAAAGTTAACGAAGCACCCCTACCAAATAAGTTTTAAAACAAATCAAAACCCAATGGATAGTTTGTTGGTAATTAGTTACGATAATTTTGAATTTGTTGCTCATTTTTTTTTTCATTTCTTTAGAACTCGCTAAGTTCATATGAAGCACCCCTCGTAAAAAAAACTTGAAAGCAAATCAAAACCCTGTGGATAATGTGTTTCTTATTAGTTGCTAACTAGTTACGGTGGTTATGAAGTTTTTGATCAATTTTTTTTTATTTTTTCGAGTACTTCACTAAGTTTATATGAAGTTAAGGAAGCACCCCTTCTTAATAAGCGAAAAAATAAATCGGAACTCAGTGCGAAATTAGCGAAATACCCGAAAAAATAAAAATTAGCAACAAATTCGAAACACCCGTAACTAATTAGCCACTAATAAGGGTCAAGTACGTCTCTTTGTCCATCATGATGCACTTCGGCTGCACCAATCACTCGCTGTACATCCTCTTGGCGCAGAATTTAACCACCCTATTCTGTTCGTTGGTTCGGTTTATCGCTTTACTTTTTTTGAAGGCATGAAATTCAGCCCGCTGACTGGTGGAATCAAACGGAAGAATTGACCTTCTTGGTCACGTCCCGATTCGAAAGAGTCAGATTGCGCTTAAGGGTATCTCTTACCTTAACACACTTGAATTGTCGATTCGTAACTGTTTCGCGATCCACCTGAGGTGAGTCTGGATTTTCAACAACCGCGCCCATAATTTTTTGTCAAAGCACGGCTTGCTTGGAGGCCATTAGAGCTTGCTTCAGATAGAATTGGAACAAAGACAATTGCCTGTATTTCAGTAATTTATTATTGAATTCAAGATCTTTTTTAATACAAATGTAGCGTTTTCTTCATACTTTTAAGAAAAAACACGGATAAAATTATTCGTCACGGGTTCGAAGGAATTCTCGAAGTTTTCCTGTAACACGGCTCATTATGCGGCGCACACCTTCTTCGTCCATCGTTTTAGCTATCTTATTCCACCAGGTCGTCATCTGATTGATGTTTTTGACAACCTTTCCCTTTGCCTTGAGCCTCCTCTTCATGATTGTCCAGTATTTCTCAATAGGGCGAAACTGCGGGCAGTTGGGTGGGTTAAGGTTTTTCGGAACAAACTGGACCCCTTTCTCTGCACACCATTCTTGAACGACTTTGCTGTAATGACAGGTTGCCAAATCTGGCCAAAACATTACGGGATGGTCGTGGGATCGAATGAACGACAAAATTCGTTTTTGGAGACACTCTTTTTGGTATAGTTTCGATGTCATTGTCTTATTTGTAACGAAAACATTCGTTTTTTGCCACAGCTGCAAATGCCCTGCCAAATCATAATTTTGCTTGCAAATTTGGCGGCAAAAACAAATTTAAATTTGGCTGGAACATCCCCCCGAGCCGTTGCCAAGTAAATTTTTTGACCTGAGATTTTCCCGAGTTCAGCCTTGACACATAGGTTTCATCGTCCATCAGAAGACACGCGTCGAACTTGGTCAGCACCTGGTCATATAGTTTCCGAGCACGAATTTTGACCACACTATTCTGTTTTATGGTCCGATTTGGCTGTTTGCTAGCTCGATACGACTTGATTCCTTCCCGGAGTCGAGTTCTCCCCACGGTACTATGGGCAGCACCGAATTTCCTGGCCAAATCACGTTCCGACAGATTAGGATTCCTCTTAATCGTCTTCAAAATCTTACCACGCAGTTTCTGGTCGACAGTTCCACTCCGATGATTGGCTTGAGGCTTCCGAATCGTCGTCAATGTTTCCTTATACCGTTTGATAAAGCGCCATACGGTAGTTCTGGGCAATTTCAGCTGTTTAGCTAGCCTAGATGCAGACCACAATGGATTTTCCAAATAACTGTGCACAATTTTTTCTCTTCTTTCGGTTTCCATGTTGATTGTTTGCAAAGTACAGTCGATTTGCGGAATGTCAAAAATCATACGTAAAGCTGACAAAATTCCTGACACGTGGGCGCCATTCCGTCCACCAGGAGGGCCACAATATGAGCTAAAGTTTGTTCCAATTCTAAATGAAGCAAGATTTACGATAGCCACTTGAGAGATTGTGACAAAATTTAGCACATGAAGACATTGCACACTAGTTTTATTCAAAGTTTCATCGAATTTGACCCATGCAGTAAAAAGTTAAACACCAAGGGAAGCACTATCTTTTTTAAACAGTCTTTAGAAGGATTTGTTTTGAACATAAAGCATAATATCTGAAAACGTAAATTTATTTAGCACCACTCAAATAGCACTTTCCCACAGTGTTGGGGTGTAATGGCATCACCTCTTCTGTCTTAAACTATTCAACGGCAACAGATATTCGATTAGTGCAAACTATGCCCTTTGCCCCAATGCTACCCAGTTTTAATGCCGAAGCAGTAAAACGTGACCAGTTTGATCTGGCTACCTTATGTTAACAATCTCACACTTTTGACGCCTAATTATAAACAGATTTTCCACCTCGAGCACGATAAACAATCTATCATCTATCGTCATGTGGTCTCTACGTGAAAACACAAACCCCAACCAAAGGAACCTAACGATACGTGTGAGTATGTAGGTATATAACTTTCCGCTCACGATTTCCCATTCATATCGTTCTCAATCGTTGTTGCCATTTTTGAAGTCCGTCTAAATACGTACGGCTAATGACGATGATGATGATGCTGCTCCGGTGCTGAAGATTTAACATAATTTATCGTTGGTGTTGAATCTCGTTCTCTCATCATCCTACGGCCGCCTTTCGCTGGAGAGCTTGTAGTAATTTGTAGGCCACCACATCGCAACTAAACCATGTGTTATTATTTCTATATTACAGCTCGGAATAGATACAACATTGCAGTGCAAGTACTTCCCCACCAGCAACAAGGATCACGATCCTCAGACCGACGCTGCTAATATGGATAATGATGGTAGCGACGTGGATCGTTGTTTCGCCACTAAAACCCAGAACTTACAGGTCCAATCATTTCGAATTCAATAAACAAACGATGTCAAATCTGTATGGGATAAATATTTGTTGACATCGCTGTTGACGCTCGTTCGGAATAGCGGCGCGCATAGCCCAATGCAAACTTCTGACCCAGACCGCCGTTGATCCATAGAATCATTCAAAGGCCGACGAAGGGAGCGGGGCGACCGAGGAGCGTGTTGTTTACCGACTTGTGGCCGGGTAAAGTGCTGCGACTAGTGTTATTATTTCAAACAAACCAACCCAACAGCAACGACGCGAATGGAAGGGTAAATAATTGAATGATGTCAGCCGGTCAGTGCTGTCATGTGCTACAGAAAGCTGCTGATGTCGCGCTACTGACCGCTGGGGATTAGCCCTGAATCGCCGTAGTCGACGCGGTCGCTGCTGCAGCTAGCATCGCTAGATTAATGGTAGCTTGTTTGGCGATCGGATTCAAGTTTCCACTGTTTTTGTTTGTACCTGTAATGCAAGTGTCAAGTGAAATGGATATATGAATAATCAAATGCAGCGAAGTGCAACGTTTCAGAATTATCGCAGGCTAACTGCAGGATTTCTTGCCAAATCCATAATACACGTATGAAAATGGAATGTTTGAGATGACATAAAAACGCCAACTCAACCTTCTTCTTCTTCTTCTTCTACTACTACTACTACTACTTGTTACTCGTCATCACCTGCTGAAGTCCTCTTCACTGTGCCAATCGTCGTATACACCATATTTTCTAACCGATTTAGCGAGTCGATGTGAACGTCACATCACCTCGACTAAGGTGGCAAAGTTTCCCTGTTATCACGTACCAGTTTGCAAAGAAGTTGAGCACAGCGCTGCCAATAACGATTACGCTGCTGCTAAACACATATTTGCAGCACTAATACGATCCATAAAACCACGCGCTTCTGCAAAATCAACAGTAAATTACCCGCTTGTTCGATGGCACCTCGCGCGACACCTCAGTGGCCTCGGTCTCGAGCCGTTTCTGGGGCTAAACGGGAACGGTAACGAGACTTGCCAACAAGTTGTGTGAACTGTTTGTTTTGCTCGAAAAGTGACAAATTTTCTAGCATCGCATCACACCTTCGCTGTGTCATTCAGAACCGTTGAGTTCACTTTTTGAGTCTATTTCGCTGGCGGTAAGAAATTATTAAATTAATTGAGGACAAACAATGTTTAGCCGGGAATACCGTTTCGCTGGTGATTGTTTAAATTTGAGCAATAGAGAGGGAAGCGTAGGCAGTCGTAAATCGAAATACTGGTAAGCGAATGAGGATTGCGACCTTGAAGTAACTTTCGAGTGTGTGTCAGATGGTTTTACCTTTCTCTATAGAAAGGTAATTGAAGTGCAAGAAAAGCCGCCTTTTAATCGGAGCCATGGAGACCCCTAGTGTTACATACCACTCGACTTAGCTTGACGAGATCGGAAAATATCAGTACGTGTATGTGCGTGTATGTAACAAAAATGTGCACTCGATTTTCTCAGAAATGGTAGGATCGATTTTTTCAAACTTAAAGACTGTCCCAGAAAGTATGGACGCACTTTGATTTCGCTGTAAATAATTCACAAGTGTTAGATATTCATATTTGATTCGATATACTGATAATATTAGACTACAACAACAGAATATTTACCTCAACAATTGCTACTTAGCCATTGTAGACTAGCTGGCGCACCTTCTTGCGAACGTTCCTCATTAAATTTCGTACAGACTTCTTGGCGACAAGTTTTGACACTTTTTTCCAATCTTTTTCGAACTGTTGAATGGTTTCGGTTGCCGAGACATGTTTCCTAAGATGTGCCTTCGTTAATGCCCAAAATTCCTCAATTGGTCGAAGTTGTGGGCAATTTGGCGGATTCATGTCTTTTGGGACGAAAGTGACATTTTTGGTAGTATACCATTCTACCGTTGATTTCGAGTAGTGGCAAGAAGCAAGATCTAGCCAGAAGACAACAGGATCCTTGTGACTTCGAATCATTGGTAGAAGTCGTTTTTGTAAACATTCCTTGATGTATATTTCGCTGTTCATTGAAGCAGTGGTGATGAAGGGTTTCGAAATCTTACCGCAGCTACAAAGTGCTTGCCAGACCACAGCTTTCTTACAAAATTTTTCGACTTCAATCGATGTCTCGGACTGGTTTAACACTTGCCCTTCTCGCACCGTATAATATGGTGGTCCCGGCAAGGATTTGTAATCGAGTTTCACCTAGGTTTCGTCGTCCATGATTATGCAGTTCAAATTTCCAGCAAGAATCGTATTGTACAGCTTTTGAACCCTCGGCCTGATCGATGCTTTTTGTTTCGGACTACGTTTTTATTGTTCCTGCTTTTTGTAGGTTCGAAGATTCAAACGTTCTTTAGCACGAAGAACGTTTGACTTCGAAGTGCCCACTTTTTGGGCCACATCCCGAACTGAAACCTCCTTCTTTTGTTCGAACGCCTTCAGTATACGTTTATCCAACTGAAGGTTAGCAGGACCTTATTTTCGACCCGTTTTCGGTTTATCCTCAAAGGTGTTACTCTCACCGAACTTCCTGATTGCATTTCGCACGGCTTTTTCACTTACTCCTTCCATTTTTGCTATCTTTCTCAGTGACAGTCCACGTTATGTGCACCATTTTTACACAATTTTTCGATGTTGTTCTGCCGAAAGTCCACGCATTACGAAACAAACTAATGAAATGGAATAAACAACTGCACAAGTGGTTAGAGAAGAGTGTAAACAACTGGACGCAGCCATAAAAATTGACAGATTCTGAACCATTGCGAAATGGCAGCGGTTTTTGGTTGCGTGCATACTTTCTGGGACAGATTCAAATGAAAGGTCTATTGGTCCCATAGTATATAGTAGATTGAGTAAGTTGCTGGGCAAACAAATAGATTTCAGCTATGCCGATTCCCAGTACCGGAAATACTGGTCAACACACAAAACCTTTTTAAATCCAGCTAGTAGTGTAATGACGCTTATCTCATATCCATCATACTCTTATATATAATACTAGGGTACTTTTCAAAATAGTTTTCTTCGATTCTTGAAAGAATAACCGGAATCGGGTTGTTGTAGGTTGTTGATAGACAGCAAGACAAAACGTGCTATAAAACGATTTGAAGCTTTAATTGGTATGCTCTGATCTTGAGTCATGCTAGATCGGATGAAATTCCATGTAATATCGTTTCGCCTGAGAAATTGACATTTACCCCAGGTTAAATTTGGAGTGCATAAGATTAATTTTAATTTATATAAGATGAACTCGATTGATAATGAGAAAAAGTTAATCGCTTCAACCGAAATCGCAGAATGGTAGAGAGACTTAACGCTATAAAAATAACTTCTTGCATACAAAACTTGAACACAAGCTTGGCGAAGATAAACTTTAATATCAAAATCGTATCGCAGGTATGTACAAAGATATAATTGCATACATTTGGGATATTGGTGTAATTTCGTCGGCTTTAAAACAAACAATGTTCGGTGTTGGTTCCTAATCAAGAAAAATCTAGACAGACTCTCGTGCAATTGCGGATTCAAAAGTGTGACGATTGATTGAACTGTTTGATTGTAGATCATTAGAAATTTTGGTTGCCTTGTTCCACATCATTGGCTCGAACAACCCCATGGGGCTGATCCTTATAGTTTTTTTTCCAGTGAGTGCATAAACCTTTGTATATGAGAAAGGCATTCGAAATTCACGAAATTCTCTCAATTTTCTCAAAGACGACTGAGTAGATTTCAATAAATTTAGACTCAAATGAAAAGTTTTATGGTCCCATAGACTGTTACTAAATTTTGTTTGGATGCGACTTCTAGTTCCGTAACAACTGGGTGAAGTTTGTTTAAAATTTGTAACGTCATAAAGAGTGAAAATGCTGGAGAAAAAGTAAAGTTCCTTTAAACTAGTGTATACTCAATCAACCTTCTTTGTTCTTGTTCAAGATAAAAAAAAAGATTTTTGAAAAATCGAATTGAATTACAATTATAATAATAATGATTAAGTTATGAGTTATATGAGAAAGACATCACTACCCCATTAGGAGGATTAAAACAGGTTTCTTACCGCTCAATTTTCTCGGAGATGAGTGGAGTTTTAACAAGCTGTTTGGTCATTGATCAAGTTTGAAGCTTGAATCGATGGAACTTATAGTTCCAGAGATATGATGGTATAAGTGACGTAAACAATTTAACACCTTAGCTATTAAGTCGTGGATCATGCTCGAAAGTCAAATAACTGTCACTTACAGTTCGCTCAATTTTATCGCATAAGATTGAATCGATTTCTATCATTTTAGGCTCGTTTGATACTAAAATTGGATTGTGGATCGAGTTCGAAGATCAAACTGTACTTGTACAAATTACTTAACCTAGAAATCAATTTCGTTTTCTACCCGCACAATCGTTCCAGAAAGTGACCAATGATCAAATTCATATGTGTTATTGCTATTGGGAATGTTACCGAATATGTGACGTAAGACCTGAAGCATGATTTTGTCAGCTTCCTGATTCAATCTGCATTAATTTGTATCAAAAATGATTTCAAATTCCTGTCCAAAATTATCTGAATAGAAAAGGCTAGAAATGTTTTAATAAAACTTGGTTAATCTAAACAGAGCCGGACATAACCTCAACAATTTATGCTAAGTCGATTAAACCACATAGGTGGGAATTGTACAATTTGCGGTATGTCATGTTAAATAGAATTCCCTAAAAGCTTCTGTCTTTTAATGTCTCAACGTTTAGTAGGGAACATAATTACTTATTTTGGGACAAATTTTCATCCAAATTACATATGGCGTTTAAATTAGTCTACTTTAAATTTTTGTAGTGTAGGATTCGGGTATGAATTTGAATACATTTTCATTAGATTTTTTAATACGCGTGCCTGAAAGCATTTTCTACAAAATGCAGGCGGTAAATTTTTTTTCATTGGCCTCAACTTTAAATATAACAATATATAAGACGGCTTTTTTGATACTAATCATTTGTTCCAAAGGCATCGCAGCTCTAAATTACAATGCTAAACCACAAATGTTCTTGTCTGCCTAAATTGTGGACCACTGAGGACGGTGCAATGGATGTGCAATACTTTAGCCTGGTTTGGCAAGCTGCCACTACAGCAAAGAAATCGGAATAATGTTTTCGCTAGCTATTTCAGCTTTGAAATGCAGCAAATGACGTTGATTTAAAGTAGTCAACATAATAATTTATAGAAAAAAAAATTCCGAGATAAACCAATTATTTGTGTCCGGATATTCAGATATTACATATACTCAAGTTTTAGCTTTGCACAATTTTTTTCCCAATAAAATGTTCTTGTACCATAATGAATGACGAAACATATGCGCTAGAGATGATTGGGCTTCGGGTATTTGTATCCGAAATCCTATTCGAACCCGCATCCGAACCAGACGGGTATTGGTCGGGTTGGGGTACAGGAAAAGATATGTTTGTCAAGTTCGGGTCGGGTACGAGTACCGATTTTTTTTTTATTTTCATCGGGTACGGGTCGGGTTCGGGAGGTGTACGGATAAAAGTTTTTTGTTTTCGATCGGGTACGAGTCGGGTTTGAGATTGAACAAATGCTTACCCGACCATCTCTAATATTCGCTCAAATACTTTAAATAGGTCTAGCTTCTAATATCGCAATGCGAAAGAACACCCATTTCGAGCATTTCCGGACAAAGAAGGTGTGCAAATTCTCGAAGAAGTATTGGATATAAGGATATGTACGAGAAAAAATGTCTGCGAATGCGGTTGCCACCATCTATCAGAAACCACCAGTTTCCAGCTCTGTTTTGGTCTGTTTTGTCTCTTGTCACTGTGCGAAATCCTGGAATGGCATAGAGGTCAATTTGTGTTAAAAACATCCAATCTTCCAAACAATCCAGAATTTCGCCCAAAAAGGAGTGTATCGAAAATAAGCTATCCAAAAATTTTTCTTTCAAATTATGATGAAAAACGATATTTTATTCAAACCAAAAATTGATCCGTTATTGTACGAGGTTGAACTTGAGTATAAGGAAAACCGAATGAAATTTAAGTTATTCCTTCAAGAATTTTCGAACTTTTGATCGAACGCTCTTCATCAAGTTCCGGACAAGTGTTGCATCACATTTTTGGACGCTTGAGACCAAATTTTTTTGAACCCCTGCATGTTCCCAGCTCCCAGTCTTCTTGAAGACCCTTTTCACGGTTGCCCAGTAACGTTCGATGGGTCGAAGCTGAGGGCAATTTGGTGGATTGATATTTTTTTCAAAAATTATATACCCTTTTCCGCAAGCCAATTGAGAGTGCTTTTGGAATAGTGAGCCGACGCTAAATTGTGCCAAAACAGTGGAGGTGTACTATGCTTCTTATATAAAGGCAGCAATCTCTCCTGGAGACACTCAGATCGATAGATTTCTGCATTTATAGTTCCGGTAGTGTTCAAAATGGTTGACTTCAAACCACAGGAACATATTGCTTGCCATACCAGTACCTTTCGACCGAGTTTCTCCACTTGAATCGACCTGTCCGCATCGCTCACATCCTCCCCACCGACGACAGTAAAGTATTGTGGACCTGGAAGGGTTTTTGAGTCCTCTTTTAAATAAGTCTCATCGTCCATCAAAACGCATGCATCCGGACACTGTTAAAGACGCGAATACAATTTCCGGGCCCTTGTTGCTGCTCGCTTCTTCTGTTCTACACTTTGTTTGGAGATTTTCTGCTTCTTGTAGGTCTTCAGGTGATTTCGCCTCTTGATATGCTGGATCATTCCGACATTCGTTCCTACTTTTTTGGCCAAATCACGTATTGACATTGATTTTTTCTTCAAGACTAGAGATACCACTTTCTGGACTAGTTTCGGGTTTGAAAAACCGGGTTTTCTGCCACTGGTAGCTCATCCAACGAATAGTGTTCTCCAAACTTATTAATAATGGTTTTACCACTGGCATGATGAATTCCAAACCGCTTTGCCAATTTTCGCATAGTAATACCCTTCTTACTTAGCCATGTGTCCAGAACCTTAATTTTCACTTCCTATTCAATACGCGACATTTTGAAAACGCGGAATTTCAACCGCACAAACAAGTAAACATACGAAAGCTAACAGCCAAACACACAGCATGCTGTGATCTGAACATAAAACTACAAGGATCAGCCCCATGGGTTTGTTCGAGCCGTTGATGTGGAACAAGGCAACCAAATTTTCCAATGATTGACATTTTCAATTAATCGTCACACTTTTGAATCCGCAAATGCACAAGAGTCTGCTTAGATTGATCCTTATTAGGAATCAACACTGAACACGCGAACCCAGAATATAGACTCTTTTTGTCGTGATTTGTATTTGTTTCGTAGCCGACGAAATTATATCAATAGCCCAAATGTATACAATTAAATGTTTGTTCATGCTTGCGATACAGATATCGATATTTAAGCTTCTCTTCACCAAACTTGTGTTCAAGTTTTGTATGCAAGCAGTTATTTTTATAGCGTTTTTCTACCATTACTACCATTTTGCGATTTCGGTTGAAGCGATAAAATATTTCTCATTATCAATCGAGTTCATCTTATACAAATTAGAAATTAGTCTTATGTACTCAAAATTTACCCTGTGGTAGTTGTCCATTTCTCAGGCGAAGCGACATAACATGGGATTTCATCCAATCTTGCATGACACAAGATCAGAGCATACCAATAAAAGCTTCAAATCGTTTATGGCAGCTTTTGTCTTGCTGTGTAGCAACAACCTACCTCTAGCAAGCTACGCATAAGACTGAAACGAAGCTTTGCTTTTACTTCGATTGACCAATCAGAGCGCTGCTTTCCCTTTGATATATCGCTTACTCCTTCAAAACCGTCGACTATGGCAGGGAAATCCGGTATGCCGGAGATTTTTTGCAGCCGAAATAGGACACTGCTAGCTATTAATCAACATTTCAATGATATACAATTAAAAATACATGGCTATGAACATTCAAATCAATACGTAGAAATATTTCCAATCAAATGGTGACATAATATTAACAATTGATACAAAATTGACTGAGCTGTAATTGTTCAAAACCTGACCACATTTCTACGTGTTTTTTTCTTGAGTTTCTAGTTTGCACCGCTATATAGAAAACAAAAATGTGTTCCACATTATAAAAACATCACAAATACATGCGTACAACACGTATGTGGATAGAAGAAAGAGAATCGTCTCCCTTAAAAGCGTGTAAATTTTTTTGTTATTATTTTTGTGTCCGAAATCTAACGTGAATAGGAGTTAATACACTTATCTAAGGCTCAGGTCATTCCTAAACTATTTTAAACCGAACATCAATTCAACTATGCATGATTGTGTCATTGGAGAAATCCACAATACACACGACATTCAACTAAAACAAACGTTGTTAAGAACAAAAATTCAACCTCGTTTGAACAGTCACATCAAACAGAACATCCCAGAAACACAAACGGTTAAAAATCTTCCACCGAGATAAACAAATTTGTTTACTTTAGTTAGTGAGAATTACAGTTGGCCTTATGCCTTTTTCAAAAACGGTCTGATATCGATCTTATCTTTTGTCTGC
This sequence comes from Malaya genurostris, assembly GCF_030247185.1. Lineage (NCBI taxonomy): Eukaryota > Metazoa > Arthropoda > Insecta > Diptera > Culicidae > Malaya > Malaya genurostris. The sequence goes on along the minus strand of NC_080572.1, from coordinate 55,874,661 downwards.
CATCAGCGAATTTAGCAGGAAAAAACAAACCTTAATTTTGTAGCTTCCGAAGACACCCGTTCAACTCTGCTGGCAGTCGAACCGGGACCAGATAATTTCCGATAATGAACAGCGTATCTTTCGAATTAGCGAGCTACGCCGTCTTGTTCTGGATCCGAGATTGGCTCGTTCAGCATGACGGTGAACCAGGGAACGGAGAGCCACCGAAAGAAGGGCTGCTAGTTTTGAATTGTAAATACAAAACATGAGAGGTTGCTTTCGGTATTGTTCAGACAGTCACTGATAGCGGTTGGGGGCTGCTGGATGCCGGCTTTAGCCGCGCTCGTTGGCGTTAATGTGGCGCTTATCTATTCACGCGTAGAAATGGAAATATTATAATTGGATTAGTCGAAACCGAAGATGTTGGTGCGCACCGCGTTGGAAAAAGGGCTCACTTCCAGAGGTTGATGGTTGGCGGTGGATAAAACTTATACACGTCACCAACGATAGCGACGACTACTAAGACGCCATCGGGCTCAAAATTGGTTCTAAATAAAGTATGATGCCAAGATGAAAGCATAATTTAGGCATAATTCAGGCTAGATGGTAAAGTCGAACTCTGCCGCGACGATGTACAGTAGGTAAGTTTTGGATCAGCTACTACGTGATGTGACAGAAAGGCTGCTGTTAGTAGAATAAATTATCGCTGCTCCTTGTGAAAATCGTTCCCACGAATTTTGATTCATCACGTTGTACGGAACGCTGTATACTTCAAGCATTTTGCTGCAGCTTTTATGGCAATTGAATAAAATACCCATAGAGAAAGGCAAAAACTGGAATATTTGCAAATGTTTCAAACGCTTGCTGTTTGCCTTCAAAAATCACAAAGTCTCGACCAGTGTACTGAAATCTCCGAATTCAAAGCTATGCCAATAATTTTCTGATTGCCACGTAGAAAAAAATAAAATTTCCATAACAATATGATCCGGAATGTGCAATCGTAAATATCCTTCCGTCCGAACCGAAATAAAGCTGGGCAAAATGAACTCGACTCGCAGCTTCTACCCGAGAAGATATTAGCCATTTTTTGTATGATTTCGGCGAAGAACAAAGACGGCTCTTGGATGCCGCACTCATTCAACCGCGAGCGAAGCAGCAACTGCGCCCGCAAAACACCGGAGAAAACAATCCGACTCGAGCTGGCAGTGCAGAGCAGAGCAGAGCTGATCAGGAATGGTCTCTGTTCGTATCAAAGCTTCCAAGCAAAAACCGACGAGCAATTTTAGCTTAATTGGATTAACCTATAATGACGCTTCCCGGCTGTGGGAGCAAGCAAATTTAAGGTTTTTCATCCACCAATTCCGGATGGTATCGACGAAAAACCGGTCCCCGCCTCGGCCCCGCTTCTTCACCGACCCCTTTTGTGGTCATCAGCCTGCGCTGCATCGCCCTGCACAGCCACGCAGAGGCTTGCGGCTTGGCTCGAAATCAAACCGGCAAACGTCTGTCCAGTTCACTCTCCGAGTCCCACATGAGCTCGATTGCAAAAGTTCACTTCTTCGATGCCAAGTTGGAGGAATTTGGTTGCAGATAGCTTTGGATGAACGGTGCTTCCTGACTGGGATGTTATGGGAAAATAGCTCGCAAACATTAGGTAGTGTTAAATATTGTGTATTCGCTTCTGTGGCGTCGTCGAAAATAAATAAAAACATTTTATTTTCTAAAGCTAAAATCGGTTGGAATCGAAAAAACCGTTTTATGAGCCCGATTTGGCAATCTATCTCATAGAGGTATTCCCTTACTAAACAGCTCTCTTTACTGATAGATTGCAAAATCTTCTATCGGAAGTATTTTCGTATCTTCACTCCGAAACCCCCGGCATATCCTAAAAAATAACCTAGTTTCCTCTTGAGTGTGTTTTTTTGTTTATTCTTCTTTCTCCAGATTGGCTCTCTGCCAGCAATTAGAGGCGGTCAAGATTTGCTTCTGGTTGCATACTAGGAGCAAGTTTTCAATTCCATAGCATTGATTTACGTTTTCGAGGTCCTGGCTGCGGTTTTATTATGTTTTCAATTTGTCATTGAATAAATCAATCGCACGAGATGTGGTTTGTTTGGAAAGTGTATCGTCTGGAAGATGGTACAATTTATGTTGTACAAGTGTCTTTTTGAAAGCTTTGATTTTTTTTTTATTTGATTTCTGTAATTCCAGAGTCTAGTGTCCAGACTTCACATTCTCTGGTAAGGCTGTAACTTTGCACACGTGTTCTGTCAATTATATGTTTTGCTTGGATGGAGAGACAAATTTGACTTAGAAGTGATTTTTTAAAAAGAGATAGAGTATTTTGGCTTGAATTTTTTCAAATTATATTGATTCGGAAACTGCAAAATTGTGTTCAAGAAGAAGTAACGGAAAAGCGATTGAGTACATTAAAAATATATTGAAGGTACAACTAAAGGAAAACCGAAGAACGATAAGATATTTCCCTTGATAAAGACCAAACAGCCGTTCTTATTTAATAGACCGCCAAAGCCGAATACATAATAATTACTATACTAGTGTTTGAATGACTATTTTTCATCAGACCATGAAGCATCGCAATTCAATTGAATCTGCGGGCCTGGATTTGTAAATATTATGCCGGGGCCACAGTACGGTTTACAAGGTCGTACGATTTATTCAATTTCGTTCCTTATGATTTGAATTTGCTTCCCGGTATCCTGAATGGCGTATGTTTATTGCGCATGCGTTTGAAGAATCCAATCCCATCTCTTTTGATTTTCAGTCAGTAGACAAAAAAAACTCTATCCATTGGTCACCTACGATAATCAGCTGGTCACATGCTAATACTGTCAGAACGGCAAGCCCTGCGAGAAACTGGACAAGTTAGGCTTTTATTAGCTCTGTTCCTAAAAACACCCAAACCTCCGTTTACGTAAAAAAATTTTACGTTACCTCTTTTTACGTAACCCTTTTTACGACAAAAATCCCAACATTTTTTTACGTTGAAAATTCCAAGTAACGTAAACTTTTTTCACGAACCTAGTTCGTAAGAAGAGGTTTTTGCATACAATGAAAATCGTTTCCGGCTCATTTATATTCCATGGAAATTACTGCAATATGGGTATTTTCGGTACGGGTTTGATGAGTAGATATCGGAAAACGATGTTTGAGGTGGTTCTGAATTTCGAGATGGCGACTTCCGGTTCAATCTTAGTTACTTAATAAATTGGGAATTAAATTAAATAATATTTGCAAATTATAGCCAATATAATTTTACATTACATAAAACATTGGACGGATAACAATAAATTTATAATTCATCAAGTTACTATTGACACTTCCGTTTTCATGAAGTTGCACAGGTTGTGGCACACACACAGGCTCACTTCTGACAAGCAGCTGGAGTACAGAGTGGAACACTTGGACTAACAGTATATCACGTGATTTTTAGAGGCACAACATAGTTTGTTGTAAGCGATTCTTCCGATTTCGAAAATATTAATACTATACAGGATAAGATCAGCAATGCAGTAATATTCAAACATTATTTTCTACGCAATATGTACTAAACCAGCTCCGAAAATACCCATATTGTAAGGGTTTTCAAGGAATATCAACCGGATGTCGCCATCTTGGAAATTGATGCTGCTTAGAACATCCTTTTCCTGTAAAAACTCATAATTTCCCTTTTAAAATATCCAATATATCATAGATATCTACAGGGTGATTTTTTAAGAGCTTGAGAACTTTTTTAAACAATAAAACGCATAAAATTTGCAAAATCTCATCGGTTCTTTATTTTAAACGTTAGATTGGTACATGACATTTACTTTTTGAAGATAATTTCATTTAAATGTTGACCGCGGCTGCGTCTTAGGTGGTCCATTCGGAAAGTCCAATTTTGGGCAACTTTTTCGAGCATTTCGGCCGGAATAGCCCGAATTTCTTCGGAAATGTTGTCTTCCAAAGCTGGAATAGTTACTGGCTTATTTCTGTAGACTTTAGACTTGACGTAGCCCCACAAAAAATAGTCTAAAGGCGTCAAATCGCATGATCTTGGTGGCCAACTTACCGGTCCATTTCTTGAGATGAATTGTTCTCCGAAGTTTTCCCTCAAAATGGCCATAGAATCGCGAGCTGTGTGGCATGTAGCGCCATCTTGTTGAAACCACATGTCAACCAAGTTCAGTTCTTCCATTTTTGGCAACAAAAAGTTTGTTAGCATCGAACGATAGCGATCGCCATTCACTGTAACGTTGCGTCCAACAGCATCTTTGAAAAAATACGGTCCAATGATTCCACCAGCGTACAAACCACACCAAACAGTGCATTTTTCGGGATGCATGGGCAGTTCTTGAACGGCTTCTGGTTGCTCTTCACTCCAAATGCGGCAATTTTGCTTATTTACGTAGCCATTCAACCAGAAATGAGCCTCATCGCTGAACAAAATTTGTCGATAAAAAAGCGGATTTTCTGCCAACTTTTCTAGGGCCCATTCACTGATTTGCAAGCGTTGCTCGTTAGTAAGTCTATTCATGATGAAATGTCAGAGCATACTGAGCAAATAATAATGCATGAAAATCATAACCTCAAAAAATCTGAGCAAATACTAATGCATGAAAATCCTAACCTCAAAAAAATCACCTTTTATTAATACTTATACATAAGGAAAACTTTTTTTACGTTGAAAATTCCAAATAACGTGAACTTTTTTTACGTTGAAAATTCCAAATAACGTAAACTTTTTTTACGTCATAATTCGATTGACGTAGTTCCGATTATTACGTAAATGGAGGTTTGGGTGTATGAACAATATAATGCAAATAAGTTCTTATAAATTTTTATTTTCGATGTATCATTTATGTATCGTAGACAAACCATACAAGAAATAAAGATTAGTACAAATGAGCAAAAAAGGCGATGATGTGATAAAATGTGCAAATGTTTGCTTTCTTGAACAGCGAAAGTCTCTATACCCAAGAATAAAATTACACTTGACCGATCGAGGATATAGCCTTGTTCAATCGAACGCTTCAAAATGTGGTCTCTTTCCATACCTACAAGTTGACACAACTGGAAAAGCGGTTCCACATATTAAAGAAAATTATAGCTACCGTAAGTGAATTACGGTAACAATGGGAGCGGGTCGTTTCGCCGAAAGAATCATTTTGCCGAAAGTCGTTTTACCGAAAGGGTCGGGAACTGCAGCCTCTCACATACAAACCTGTAGACGTCTCGTTTGCAGGTTTACTCGAAGCTAGGTTTCTTTGCCTTAGTTCGGTCCGAACGGGCGGTCGCTAGGTCAGACAGCTCACAGACAAGCAGCATTTGAAACTTTTAGATTTGGGCTTAGTTAACGGAAAAGTACCGCTTCTGGTTGATACGTGAGCACTATAATCTTTCATTTTTCTTTATTTTCAATCAATTCCCACTCGATGTTAAGACCAAGGATGACTTTTTTCGTATCAAAGAATGCTCATTGGCAACTGTTCACACGGCACGTCAGGATAGACATGGCACTTCGGTGCCAATGAAGTGATTTGTAAGTAGCAAATACTTTACGTCTGCTCAGCGGTTTATGTTGAACCGTTAGGTGGCGTTAGCAGTTCAACATAAACTGCTGACGCACTGATGAGCTGAATGCGAAACGTAAAAATGAAAACTAGTCATGTGCACTTTAGCACAAAACGGTACACAAGAGGTACCAAACCCCTAAATGTCTTCACACGATTCAATCAGTGTCATCAAAGAGAGACGGATATCATCGCAGCAACAAAAACCCGGCATGGCTCATTTAACATAGAATCGACACCAGTGCGAGAGCGAATTTCTCTCGATGACCTGTCTGAGAATCAAAGGTTAGCTCGCTGCTGTGGCGATTCTCTCTGAAGCAACCAACGATCGCTTATTCACGTTTCGCGATCCGATTCTGCATGGGCAGTTGATAATTGCGATAGAATCATTTTACTATTGCCGCTTATTCTAACTATGTGCATATAACCTTTGTATAAGTTATGTCTATGAAAATGTATGTGAATGCTCCACACAAGGTTTTGAAATATTGCAACCTAGTATGAGAATCATCACGTTGAATCATCAATTCGATTTTCTGCGATAATTATCAACTTGCGATTCACTCTTGGTAAATTTCACACAGCACCGATCATTATCAGACTGTAATTTTTTTTAAGGGCCGTGAAATACTCAGACTATGAATTGGAGCGAAGAAATGTAGAAAAATTTTCTCGCGGTTCATGCATTGAGAGAGTCCAGTACTTGTAGCATCTTCTACCAATTCACCCAGTCAATAAATCAATTTGAACGACTTTCGATATTCGGCCATGTGTTTGAATCGTGTTAGTTTTATTAGTATTCGTGTCGTCTAGTCATGTCTCTGACATTACCCGTTCACTTTTTTTTCTCTTCTGCCTAAACGACAAGCAAATTAACGATTGTTTTGATTGAACTGACTATCTTGATTATACGAACCAAATAACTTGTTTACTAGACTGTCACAAATACCCTCAACAATTATTCAACAAAATTTTGTTCTTTAGATAAAAAAAATCATTTCGATTACCAAAAAGCATCCATAAACTCCACTCGCCAGCTTGCTCTGTGACTGATGTTTCTAGTTAATCCAGTCCATCCGTCTTCTTCACACGAACTAATTCCACCTTTAATGTTCGGTTCACACAAATAGAGTCAAGTAGACATGAAAAAAAAATCTGCTTAATTGTGCTTGTGCTACGCCAGAAACCTGCATCATAATTAATCAGCTGGAAGACACAAAAGCACACAGGAGACATTCTAATTCCTTTCCGACAGGCTAGGTAGAATTAGCGAGTCACAGAGGCGTGTCGTACCGACGGCACAATTAATCATTTCCCCAGTGAAATGAACATTCAACGGCAATTAAAACTGGTACCGATGATGACAGGATGAGTCAAGCGTGGCGCGAAAGGAACACACAGTCAATTCGAGCCTGTCCGGTTGCCAATCATTTGCATAAACAATTGCTGCCTGGCGACACACGGGACCGCAAGATTACCACATCGAATTGAGTCTTTGATCTACCAACTACTTCATTGCCGACCGGTTAATCCCGTTGCATAATTTAATTCCACACCAAACCTCGAAGGCTTCGATCGATTCGTACAGGGTTCCGGCGTAAAATAGCGAAAGGTTGGTTCACGTGTCAAACTGTCAGGCCGCCCGCCTACCAAGCGAAGGCAACTGTATCATTTCACACGCAAAACATGCAGCGCTTTTTCCGAGATCTAGTGGGTTCGGCTAGTGGGCAAGACAGGTGGGGATCCGTGCAAAACGCTCAAGACACGCAATCCCACTGTATAAATCATAACCGTTCACTTTTTGCCACCATATCGTAGTGAAACGGAGCGGAACAGGTCGGGTTCGGTCTTTTTCAAAGACGATACTTGGAAAATACGAGGCGGGCAAAAGAAGGTTCCAGTTCACTTCGAAAGCGCAGGGTAGCATAAATAAATAAACACGGCCACCCTCAGCCTTGGCGTAGCAGGTCTAGGAAGGCATCCTCCCTGCGATCCGCACGGACCACTTGTTCGGCCGTTCGAGGTGTTCGGGTGCTCTAAAAGCATTTGCCAATTTTGCTGCGCACTAATTAATGCTGATGAATGAATAAATGAATTCGAAATGAGGTGCCAACGATCAGAACCCACCGGATCCCGGCCTGGGTTGCGGTGAAGCTAAGCCCCGTCCCGGTAAGTCGCCTAAAATGTATGTTGCTGCCTATTTACTTACTTCTAGCAGCTAGACCTTTTCGCTACTTGACACTAGGAACTGAGGCTACTGAAAGGAAACAGTAGCTGGGGAAAATTAATAGCACAGATAAAATGATTCACACTGGCACGGTCCAACGGCACTCGGTTTGCAGTATTTTTTCGGACCGCTGAAGACAACGCTGGCGATGGTGTGAAATAAACAAACTGAGGAACAATAAATGTAACTTCTATGTAATATTAGCAGCACACTTTCGTCATGTTAAAGCCTTGCTCTGATTAGTCTTTTGTTAATTTCAGTTGTATAACTGATGATGTTTATGGTAAGAATAAGTGATTATTTTGTGATTATTTTGTGCGAAAAAAAAAACAATATCCCCATTACCAAAACTCATTCCTTGCAACCCACATCCCACGACACAACGTGTCCTAATGGATTAAGCCTGTTCATTTCGGCAACCGTTTCGATTATCAAAATTTACTTCAAATTGGAAGCAATCAAATGCCGAAGATTACGACCGGTAATGACAATTATCCGCTGGTCGAATGTTGTCCATTGCGCGGCACAGAACGGAGCCCGCATTTTATCACCAAACTGCATCTGAATTTGCAAATGGTGAAGCTTTTTGTCGGTGGCATTTTTTTTTGAATTGCTGTTTGGTGTGTGTGTGTGTGTTTGGATTGGATGGTTCGAAAAACTCCAATCCAATCAGTGCAGTCAACGTTGATAGAGGATTAAATTCTTTCACGGCAGTGAAATGGCGGTAAAGTACGGTCCCTAATTCGTGCCACTAATGAGTGCTAATTATATTTCCGCATCTGTAAGTACCGCAGCACCTCCCCGCAGCAGCAGTCAGTTGCAATTACATAGATCAGTGCACGCAATTGTTGTCGCTAGAAACGGGTGGTAGCACGAAGGGGGAGTGGGCGGACGCTTCCGTTGTGAAGATTTTTATTATGTTTTTCGTCATCGAGTACTGGTGGAACGAGGTGTTATAATTGTATTCACATTTGTCACCACCGATGGCGGGTGAGAGATAGCGGTGAGACAGACAAAACCCCAGTCATAACGCAAAAGTCATGTGGTCGGGAGCGATAAAATGTAACGAAATGTCGGTTGACAGACCCAATCGACGGCAACAGTCAAATGGTCGGTGTCGGGGCTCGACAACGGGAAAGCGTTCCCGTGAGAAACGCTCCGGTTGTCCGGGCATTGCTAGTTTGAGTGGGGGTGGGTTTAACTAAAGTGGGCACGGTGGGGATTTTAATTAAAGGGGAAATTATTTTATTTGTCAGATTAACCCTATTGATTGGAGGGTACTGGAGTATAATTGATTCGTCAGTTGGTTGGACTTCGATCCCTTACCGCATCACTAGACAAAACTGGGAAACATATTTTTACATTATTGTTGGAAGCTTATTGTAATTATTGAAATATTTTAATGCACAGTCGATTAGCTCGTTTTGTTGCAGTTGATAGATTTATGGTTCATGGTTCAAGGTACTGTAAGGTACTGTACTGTAACCGAACGAAACTGTTTAAGATCACCAACAGTTCGGTGATTCAGTTCGCAATGTATTTAGTGCGACGTAAAGATAGAAGTACGATCACACTGTAACAAACGGCAAACGGTAGGCAAATTAGTCAAAATTGTAGTTGGAACTCATCTAAAGACTGTCCCAGAAAGTATGGACGCACTTTGAGTTCGCTGTAAATAATTCACAAGTGTTAGATATTCAAATTTTATTCGATATACTGATAATATTAGACTACTACAACAGAATATTATTCACAACATTTGCTACTTAGCCATACGTTCCTCATTAAGTTCCGTACAGACTTCTTGGCGACAAGTTTTGACACTTTTTTCCAATCTTTTTCGAACTGTTAAATGGTTTCGGCTGCCGAGATGTGCCTTCGTTAATGCCCAAAATTCCTCAATTGGTCGAAGTTGTGGGCAATTTGGTGGATTCATGGAATGAGAGTGGCATTTTTGGTAGTATACCATTCTACCGTTAATTTCGAGTAGTGGCAAGAAGCAAGATCTGGCCAGAAGACAACATGATCCTTGTGGCTTCGAATCATGGGTAGAAATCGTTTTTGTAAACATTTCTCGATGTATATTTCGCTGTTCATTGAAGCAGTGATCTTACCGCAGCTACAAATTGCTTGCCAGACCATAGCTTTCTTACAAAATTTTTTGACTTCGATCGATGTCTCGGACTGGTTTAACAGTTGCCCTTCTCGCACCTTATAATATGGTGGTCCCGGCAAGGATTTGTAATCGAATTTCACGTTTAATTCGTCGTCCATGACTATGCAGTTAAAATTTCCAGCAAGTATTGTACAGCTTTCGAAACCTCGGCCTGATCGATGCTTCTTGTTTCGGACTACGTTTTGGTTGTTTCTGCTTCCTATAGGTTCGAAGATTCAAACGTTCTTTAGCACGAAGAACATTTGATTTCGCAGTGCCCACTTTTTTGGCCACATCCCGAACTGAAACCTCCTTCTTTTGCTCGAACGCCTTCAGTATACGTTTATCCAGCTGAGGATTAGCAGGACCTTTTTTGTGACCCGTTTTCGGTTTATCCTCAAAGGTGTTATCCTCACCGTACTTCCTGATTGCATTTCGCACGGCTTTTTCACTTACTCCTTCCATTTTTGCTATCTTTCTCAGTGACAGTTCGCGTTCTGTGCACCATTTGTACACAATTTTTCGACGTTGTTCTGCTGAAAGTCCACGCATTTCGAAACAAACTAATGAAAACGAATAAACAACTGCACAAGTGGTTAGAGAAGAGTGTGAACAACAGGACGCAGCAATTAAAATTGACAGATTCTGAACCATTGCGAAATAGCAGCGGTTTTTGGTTGCGTCCATACTTTCTGGGACAGTCTTTAACAACTACGCGCCGCTTTCATATTTTGTCACTGTTGCAATCAATTTATCGGAAGCTTCAAATTGTACTCTACAAATAATGTATAAAGTAACAAAAAACCACAAGGGCAGCTCAAGAGAGTTTATCGAACTGTTGTCGTAGGACTACACAACTATTGTCAACATTGCTGGGTTAATTTTTGTTTACAATATTGAAAAAGCATTTCGTTTTTTTATTACACATATACTTATTTGCATCTATGCGAAACATACTTTCGAAAATGATTATTTCGGTGGTCCTGAAAAGCCCTGAAATCAAAATGATTCTTTATTGATTATTTGACTTCGAAATTATTTAATTCACAACATTCAGATTTAATACTTAAAAAGTTATTCATTTCACAACACTTAACATTTAACAATGTAGAAGATTCGAAGTTGACGATTCAGTAAATTTTTCGTGATAATGTTTGCATCTCGTGTGTGACGAGCGGCTTCAAATAGTCTACATGCTAGTGTTCACACAAGTTCTACGTCAATCTTTTCCTCGGCATTTTCGATCTGCACAGAGTGCAATCCGAGTTCAGTGCCAATGTTGATTTTTTGAAGAGGTTCTGATAACTGTTTCTTGATTAACTATTTTACTACCGATTTATGGATTTATGGATGAACGCATGCAAATAAGCTTTTCGGGATAAATTTGTTGATTCAACGGAACGATTCTAATGACCTACAAAGCAAACACAAAATCAAAACAGACTTTTGCTTGGTTAATTATTTGACTGCTAAATAATTGATTGCAATTGAAGATAATCCTGATGTGTTCTTTGAGATTTGTTAGTTAGTTCTAATCAGAACCATTTCTCGAAATTCTTCGATATTGAATAATTTAGGCAGCAAGAAGAAGAAGAAGAAGAATAATCAGCAGAATACCAATGAGAATATTTTACTTTCGTGTGATGCAAATGGCGCACATATTAAACCAGAAAAAATGGTCAGATGCTGGACTGGTCTACTTTGTACGGGTACAAAATCTTCTCTTTCGCTGGTTCCTCGATGAACGACCAACCGGGGTCGATAAACGTGCTTAATCCTCCTAACAGTGAGATGATACCTTCTTTTGTCAAACCGCTTGTGTTTTTTGCATAAATATTCATATATTATTTTAATGACCGTCGTTTTAGGCGCCAGTTTGAGATTTTAATCACTTATTTGCCCTGTAATGTCGAAACTGCAAATCAGATCGAATTTGAATTTAAACGTGTGACGATCGACTGAACATTCCATGAGATGATTTTCGTGAATATTTACGGTACTTCTAGAGCCGGTATTCAGGAACCAGCATAACCCAAAACGATTCGCATGGCAATTTATATTAATACGACGAATAAGTTGTAATAGTTTCCAGTGCACCTTTGAAGTTCATTGTGAAACGATTCGATACCGGAACCGAAATTGGAAAATCGGTATGGCCGAGGTCAGCTAATTTCACCTAAGGAACTGTATTGTTCATATTTGATTCAAAAAGTTTTAAAATCATTGTATACATCTTTGAGAAATCGTAGTGCGAAATAAATTTTTGGGTACCTTCCGAATCGAAAACCGAATACCGCTAAAACTGAAATAAGTTTATTTGGTTATCGATCATCCAAATCTGCAAACCAGATATATCTGATTATTTATGAGTATTGGGCATTTATATATTATATATATTAATTATATATTAATCTCCTAAACCGGAAGTCGGATCTAACTAAAATCTTAAGACCTTGCATTTGTATCTTAGATGGTTCTTAAATTTTAATTGAATCTTAAATCGGTTCAGGCAAATCAATATAATTATGAAATTGTTTTCAAATCGAAAACGCTGACATCTTTGCTATCATGTGGTTTACATATGTGATATTCGAATGATCATATTTAAAAAAAAACTGTTTTAATCCACCTAGTGGTGTGATGATGCCTTTCGCACATATAATATTGTGGTATTCTATTCAAAATTCTGAAATATATAGCCACTATTTCCAGTGCTTCCGGAACCGGAAACCGGGAACCAGGATTGCCGGAATCGGTTTATTTAGTTGCCTACTGATAATGGCTATCGATTTGTGTAGTTTTGAGACCAGTTTAGAAATTTTTTACGGTTTTTGTTTCGCCGGTTTAAGTGACGGTGTACAATATTTAACACACTTTATCCTATAACTCCGGAAACAGAATGATATTCAGGAATTCCGTATGGGACCGTAAGACCTTTCATTTGAATCTAAGTTTGTCAAAATCGGTTCAGCCATCTTCGAAAAAATCTAGTGAGATTATTTGACACACACACACGGACATTGCTCAGCTCGAAGAACTGAGTCGAATGGTATATGACACTTGGCCAATTTTTACTAGTCGGTTTTTCAAGTGTTTGAGAAAGGCAAAACGGCATAATGTCATGAAAAAGTATGCTGTACACAGTCTTTTTGGTACTTAGAAACAATTTTATGTAAAAGTATAAAAAAATCGTGTTTCATGTTGCTCTCAAGCATTGCTTTGTCTTTCAGCGCTCGAAACTCCTACTTCTGGAATAGGGAGAAATTTTATCAAAATTTTTCATAAACCTCTTTAGCAAAAAAATTGAAAAAACCGGAATATTTTAGGAATTGTGGGAAACCTTTCTGATTTTTTTCAGAGTTTTTCAAAATGTATTTCATGTAAAAAAAATGCTCAAAATTTTCGAATTTTTTTTAATCGCACTTACAATTTTGGTACCACTCTAGATTTTACATAAAAAATAAATCATTTATGAGTACATTACGCTGTATTTTTTTCAGATTTTTCAAAAATGTGGACGGGTAGAACATCAGGCTTTAATAAAATAAATCATTCGGAAAACCATGCGTCCCCATCAAATTGTCATCATCCGATGAAAACGCATAGTATTTTAAACTAAAATCATGTATCATATGCCATTAGAACTAAATACCATGCGTTTCCATCTACAACTTGAGCTCAGGGCTTGAGTATTGACGTAATTAATAATAAAGAAAGAATTTTATTCCTTATGTTATTTACGCATACCCGCACGCCTGGGTCGATTTACCAAGCAATGATGCAGGGAATGCATTAGTGAACATGTCTGCTAGCGGATGGTTGTAATTTCTTCTAACTTCAACATCTTGCGGGATAGTCTGGAGGTTTCGAGGTTAGATATTAGCAGTCGTAAGAAATACTATAAACCAGATAGAACACATGTCGAAGCGCCTGCAGCAAGTCCCGAAGACCCAAAAAGAACGTATTAATTCGCATCGTCGATTTTATATACAAACAACATGTTCTTTTAATATTTTCAGTTTTTTGCTATTTCCTAAAGAGGACCTCTTTATTAAACAGTTTTGTATAATCGTATTGCTTTATTGCTTTAATCGAAATATGTACTAACTAAGAATGAATGAGAAAATGAGATATGCATAAAAATTGAATTTCAAAAGCTTTCGCAAATATAGTTTATCCATTCACTTGCACTTAGTGGTCTTTTTCTGGTGTTTCGTGGAGTACTTTTCTCACGTATCAGCCCAAGCCCGTCTATTATGTATCTAGAAGTCGTCTCCATACAGCTCAGACTATGACCACTTTTTGCCTCCATTTGATCGATTAACCCTGCTCGCTATGCTTTTTTTTTGTTAAACCTTCCGAATCACATTCAAGAACCATTTTCAAATTTATGCCGTCTGTTATTCTGATGACATGCCCTGTCGATCGTAGCTGTTCATTTTCAGCTGTACGGATGATAGGTTGATCTCCAAGCAGCTGTTGAAAACCGTGGTTTATACGCCGTTGATTAATTTCTTATGGTGACGTATTACTTTTTTTTGGTGTTATATTTTAAAGCCTTTCTCTCTTATACATTTTGTTTCGACAGATTTACTGTCAGTCTGATCCCAGTTTGATTATTCCGTCTTTATGAGCTTAAGCCGTTTGACTTTAGCTGTCTTGTTGAGCAACTTCAGACAACTTGGCTATTCATACCATGCGAAACAGAACGTCGACGAACAGTTTACCCTAAAACTGATAGTTTTTTAGAATTCGGTTTTTTCGAATTTTCCTTGATTTTGCGCTTGGTATCGTGGAGTACTTTTTTCTGCTAAAGAACTGTAATTTAATTGTCGTTTAGAATTTTTACTAAATATAGTTATTCTTTGATTTGAATAAAATAAATGTAAAACTTTAAACCGTATATTAAAACCTAAATATTTGTCAATTCATTCATTCTGATTCATGTTTCTCTCACCGGTCCTTCCTTATGAAAACTCTTTCGTAAGCCCTGAACTCAAGTTGTAGATGGAAACACATGGTATTTAGTTCTAAGGGCATGTGATATATGATTTTAGAACTAAATACCCTGCGTCTCCATCGGATGATGACAATTTGATGGGGGCGCATGGTTTTCCGAATGATTTATTTTTTTAAAGTCTGATGTTATGCCCGTCCACATTTTTAAAAAATCTGAAAAAATGCAACGTAATATACTCATAAATGATTTATTTTTAATGGTAAATCTAGAGTGGTATTAAAATTGTAAGTGCGATTGAAAAAAATTCGAAAACTTTGAACATTTTTTTCCACATGAAATACATTTTGAAAATTTTTTAAAAAATCAGTAAGGTTTCCCATAATTCCCAAAATATTTCTGATTTTTTGCTATAGAGGTTTTTGAAAAATTAAATAAAATAAAAATCAGAAGAACCACCCAAACTCCACCAATATGTCAATTAAAGAATTAAAATTTTGGGAAAATTATCTCCAATATAAACCCTTTCAAATAGCGTATATCATTTTTCTTATGTTTGGGGGTAGTTTTTATATGCAAACCCAGTTACACCCTTTGGGTCATGTGTAACAAACAAACATTTAAACTATGATAAATTTAAGATTATCTAGTTCAGAAACTTTCCATCTTCCACATTTGTAGTAGTAGGCTAGATCGATGGATCAGGGACCATCAGGGACCGCATCATGAAACTCGAAACGAACAGTACGAAAAAGTCGAATTGACTTGGTTACATAATGTCACCTCAGTTGTCATTTGTTTGAACTAGACCCAACCTGGAAGGATTGTTATAGTTAGAAAGATCATACAAATAGCCTTGTAGTTATTGTATATACCAGAAAACAGCTACGAAGTCACTTCGAATCGGAAGACCAACTCCCTCAACCGAATTAGCGTCAAAATTTTGCTTTTATCAGTGGTTACTCAATCTGTTCTTTACACCTAAATATCGAAACGACCTTTCATTAGACATATCATCCCCTGTGGTCGTCGGCAGTCAGCAAATCTAATCGTCAAATACAACTCTCTGCTCTGAAACTACTTCCGAATCTACGAGTGAGAAGTTCTTCCGTCTAACTTCGTCCATCTCAGCCAGAATTACCACCGGTAACGTCATTAGGCCAAACACTTGGTCGCTCTGTCTGGTGTACATACATGAAACGGTAAAGTTTCCCGGTTCCACTTCGGCACCACACGTGTTTCGGTTTGAGGAACAACTTTCTGCAGCCGTTCTAATGTGTCCCACAATTAAGGAGGTCATTCACAAGGCCTTACTCTTATTATAAGAGACCAAAGTCTTGATTTTTGCCGTGGGGAAACTTTTTGCCAGCATTCTCGACTAACTTATACCTCAAGTCGTAGGTGGATTAACGACGACGAGGTGCGGGTCGCAGGCCGACCGACAGACAAACAGATACGGAGGGATCTCACTGCAGTGTCCATCATTGATTGGAAAGTTTGCTGGCAAAACAAAGGAAACAAATTATTGTTGTTAAGTGCCCGCCTAGTCTCCGTTCTTTGTCGTCTGTTCCGCTTTCCGTAAAACATTAGTCGTTTCCGAGAAGATTGCTCAAATGATTGGTTTTTCTCTAAATAGGTATTGTGACAGTTGTTTACTTCCATTAATGTGGAACTCGATAGGTCCTGTGCTCTCCGACGACGAGAAAGAATACCATGGTATCAATAATGCAATGAAGCCGTTGATTGTAAGCCATCGCCAATGAAAAGCTGTTGTTGTTGTTGGAATCACGAGCCGCTCATGGATCACGCAATGCAAGACTGAAATGGGTTTTCCCGTACTCAGATAACCAACGTTGCTCGTCTGATATTATCGTTCAATAAACTCCGCAAATTGTCGTGCTTTCGTGCAAGCAAGCTAAGCACAGAACGATGATTGATTCTATGACTGGATATGACAGACTGGCAAACTTAGATTGATCGATTTCTTTCCCCGTTTCCCCGCAATTGACGATGGTGATTGAGTGCAATTGAAGTCTCGTAGCTAATTGGCGGAGACCCGCTTATGGGCAATGGCAAGCAAACATCGCCTACCGATCCACGACTCGGAGTCGATCGAGTGCAGTAGAACCGTCGAGCAATTAAGTCTAAGTTGCGCGTGCAATCAGTGCAACAACTCAATAATGGATTCGAACGAGCCGGATAAATTCCAGTTTGATGGGCAGCGGACGCTGCTTGATTGAAAATTTATGCCAACTAGTAGAGGGCATTTTATTTTGCTGCTCCACATAACCGAATTCACAGAACAGTCGTTGTTTCATAATTTAATTGCATTCTCATGCTTAATTTTCCGGAATCTCTTCTCATCGCTCCGTTCACTGGAAACGAAACAAGGGCAGCAGTTTTCAGCAGTGGACAGAAAAGAATCACGGAACGAAAAAAAAAACAAAAACAGAAGCAGAGGCATGTCAAATTTGACTCTATAATAATTCAATTCTCCATAATAATAAATTTTATATTCATTTAAGTTTCATGCAATATCGTCCTACCGAGCGTCATTATTTTCATTAAAAAGCATTTTTATTGTTTTCACCCGCTACTGCTGACTCCGTCGTTGTCCAGGGCAGCACAACGCCCTAGTCGAGCGCGATAGAGGCTGTTGTGCTTGGATGACTGCTTCACGTCGCTGGTGTTGTTTCATTCACGTCGATGCATCAATGATTTAAGTAAATCGAAGAGTGAACGCTGTCATACTTTATGGTGTTATGAATCTCAATCACAACCCAGTTCCATCCACAACTGCTGCCAAATCTAAATCCAATTTTGAATTTGGATTTGGCAGTAGTTGTTGTTGGAACTGAGTTGATTTTTGTTTCAAGCAAAAATTGCATTAAACGATTTAAAGGAAAATGAGTCGTTGTAATGTTGCGAATAGGTTAACATTAATGAGCTGCATAGTGAACAGTACCACTGCAAAGTTTCTTGGTCATTTTGGGACATTCCTGATTGAATTTTTCTCTTTACTATGGTTATGCTCAAGAGTCATTTAGAAAGAAACCTGTACAATCCATTAGATTAGTTGTAACGAAAGGCATCTATCTTACAAAACAGCATCATAAGGGCAATTTGAAAATTTTGTGACCTACAATTCAATAAAATAAACCACAGATACGTCTCCTTAATCAAGTGCTGATTACTTAAAAAATTACCCGAGACACGTGTAAAATTAATCATTCATGACGTAAGACTCAGTTGGTAAAAACAAAAATGAGTTCTACTTCATTTGAAAAGTTATGTTTTACGGAAAACGAATTGAGAACTTCCATAAAAACGATGCTCAAAGAAATAATCAGTTTTTATAGTAAACAACTGTGAGATGCACATAAATGGAGCGTCGCAGTACACGCAAACTACGTGCAAGCACATGTAAAATTGTGTGATTTCAAAATTACATGGCTCGAAATTTGGTGAAATAATAAACAAAAAATAGATCGCCGGGTCTGGTTGGTCGAGTTTTGCCTTCAAAATTTCTGTACTCATTTTGGTTAGACTTTTTGAAAAACGGTTTGCGCTGTCATGACCGTTTGAGCACATATGTGATGTTGTTTCATTTATGTAAAAACAGGGAAAAGTTATTGTTGATCAAATACGGAGGTGAAAATCGGTCAACCAACCCCATGAATGAAAAATGAATTGCGTTACACCGGCACTCGATCGACTTACCTCGGTCTCCCCTACATAGAAACTTATGCAGTCGCATCTGCTAACCAAGTACAAATTGCAGTCGAAGCCTGTTAAATTTTGACATAAAGTCATGGAGTTATTCGTCGTTTAACAAGTTAGGATTTCATGAATTGAATTGTATTAATCTGGAGGCAGGATTACTCAGAGAAGATCACCGTTACCCCAAGGCGACATCACCACAATAGTTGAAATTATTCCAGGTTTATTTATATACATGAAGACTGTCCCAGAAAGTATGGACGCACTTTGATTTCGCTGTAAATAATTCACAAGTGTTAGATATTCAAAATTTTATTCGATATACTGATAATATCAGACTACTACAGGGTGATTTTTTAAGAGCTTGAGAACTTTTTTAAACAATAAAACGCATAAAATTTGCAAAATCTCATCGGTTCTTTATTTTAAACGTTAGATTGGTACATGACATTTACTTTTTGAAGATAATTTCATTTAAATGTTGACCGCGGCTGCGTCTTAGGTGGTCCATTCGGAAAATCCGCTTTTTTATCGACAAATTTTGTTCAGCGATGAGGCTCATTTCTGGTTGAATGGCTACGTAAATAAGCAAAATTGCCGCATTTGGAGTGAAGAGCAACCAGAAGCCGTTCAAGAACTGCCCATGCATCCCGAAAAATGCACTGTTTGGTGTGGTTTGTACGCTGGTGGAATCATTGGACCGTATTTTTTCAAAGATGCTGTTGGACGCAACGTTACAGTGAATGGCGATCGCTATCGTTCGATGCTAACAAACTTTTTGTTGCCAAAAATGGAAGAACTGAACTTGGTTGACATGTGGTTTCAACAAGATGGCGCTACATGCCACACAGCTCGCGATTCTATGGCCATTTTGAGGGAAAACTTCGGAGAACAATTCATCTCAAGAAATGGACCGGTAAGTTGGCCACCAAGATCATGCGATTTGACGCCTTTAGACTATTTTTTGTGGGGCTACGTCAAGTCTAAAGTCTACAGAAATAAGCCAGTAACTATTCCAGCTTTGGAAGACAACATTTCCGAAGAAATTCGGGCTATTCCGGCCGAAATGCTCGAAAAAGTTGCCCAAAATTGGACTTTCCGAATGGACCACCTAAGACGCAGCCGCGGTCAACATTTAAATGAAATTATCTTCAAAAAGTAAATGTCATGTACCAATCTAACGTTTAAAATAAAGAACCGATGAGATTTTGCAAATTTTATGCGTTTTATTGTTTAAAAAAGTTCTCAAGCTCTTAAAAAATCACCCGATACAAAAGAATATTATTCTCAACATTTGCTACTTAGACGTTGTAGACTAGCTGGCGCACATTCTTGCGAACGTTCCTCATTAAATCCCGTACAGACTTCTTGGCGACAAGTTTTGACACTTTTTTCCAATTTTTTTCGAACTGTTGAATGGTTTCGGCTGCCGACACATGTTTCCTAAGATGTGCTTTCATTAATGCCCAAAATTTTTCAATTGGTCGAAGTTGTGGGCAATTTGGTGGATTCATGTCTTTTGGAACGAAAGTGACATTTTTGGTAGTATACGAAAGCAAGATTTGGCCAGAAGACAACAGGATCCTTGTGGCTACGAATCATGGGTAGAAGTCGTTTTTGTAAACATTCCTTGATGTATATTTCGCTGTTCATTGAAGCAGTGGTGATGAAGGGTTTCGAAATCTTACCGCAGCTACAAATTGTTTGCCAGACCATAGCTTTCTTACCAAATTTTTCGACTTCAATCGATGTCTTGGACTGGTTTAACACTTGTCCTTCTCGCACAGTATAATATTGTGGTCCCGGCAAGGATTTGTAATCGAGTTTCACGTAGGTTTCGTCGTCCATGATTATGCAGTTCAAATTTCCAGCGAGAATCGTAATGTACAGCTTTCGCCCTCGGCCTGATCGATGCTTCTTGTTTCAGACTACGTTTTGGTGTTATCCTCACCCAACTTCCTGATTGCATTTCGCACGGCTTTTTCACTTACTCCTTCCATTTTTGCTATCTTTCTCAGTGACAGTCTGCGTTCTGTGCACCATTTGTACACAATTTTTCGACGTTGTTCTGCTGAAAGTCCGAAACAAATTAATGAAAACGAATAAACAACTGCACAAGTGGTTAGAGAAGAGTGTAAACAACAGGACGCAGCCATAAAAATTGACAGATTCTGATCCATTGCGAAATGGCAGCGGTTTTTGGTTGCGTGCATACTTTCTGGGACAGTAATTAGTTATTAAAAAATAGAAAATTCCCTCGGCATGTTAGAGCGTAAGCAGTGTGCCTTTAAACTTATGCGTACTGTTGCCTTTTGGTAACATACCAGTTTTCGTGAAGTAAAACTTAAACAAATTAACTATTCTAAAAGCAGATTATAGTTTGGTACTATTATCATTTCAGTCGATGTATAGAGTATAAATAATTTATGCAATTATCACACTTTTTATGTTTAGCATATATGAGTGAATGTTATCTCAAGTTTTTTTTATCATATAGTAAAACCAGATTTTCCCAATTTAAAATAAAATAAACGTTACACATGGAAATAAAAAATATTATGCTCATAACCTGAGTTGACGGTTCAATGCATAGAGCGCTAACCCTAAAAATATTGTTTTTGATGTGGAACACATCTTTATTTTCTATATAGGGGTGCAAATCAGAAACTCAAGAAAAACTACACGTAGAAATGTGGTCAGGTTTTAAACACTTACAGCTCAGTCTATTTTGTATCAACTATTAATATAATTTCATCATTTGATAGGAAATATTTCTACGTTTCGATTTGAATGTCTCAAGCCACGTATTTTCAATTATATATGATTGAAATTTTGATTAGTAGCGAGCAATGTCCTATTTGGCTGCTAAAAATCTTTGGCATACCGGATTTCCCTACCATAGACGACGGTTTTGAAGGAGTAAGCGATGTATCAAAGAGAGAGCATCGCTCTGATTGGTCAATCGATGCAAAAGCGAAGCTGTTGGAAGCACGCGAATCTATAAATAGAAGCGAAATTAAAGCTAACGTTTCAGTCCTACTCGCAGCATGCTAGAGGTAGGTTGTTGCTAGACAGCAAGACAAAAACGTGCTAGAAAACGATTTGAAGCTTTAAGGGCTGAGGCCAGTTAGCGTAAAACCGTGTGGCTCGTTGTGCGTATTACATTTCTCTCCATGCTCTCTCGTAAATGTGTAAAAAGACTTTCGATGTGGCCGGGTGGCCAAGAAAGTTTAGATATTTTCGGTTACAAATTTGACTACATCACATAAAATCCAATAAAGCTACCGCTTGTTTGGCAGCCTTGATGAACCGATTTTATTTCTCTCTCATGTTTCATTACGTTACCAGAATACAAGAGCAGAAAAAAATGATGCCGCCATAGAAATGGGCTTACCATTACAAAAATAACATTCACTTAATTTTTTATCGCGACAACATATGTGTTTTTATGCACTAATCGCATCTAAACTATATCATCTAGACATTATCAGGATAGATTTTTGATCCATGCTTTTGAAGGCGAGATATTCAATGAACAAGTTGAAAGTTGTCGTTTTAAGCTATGCAATTCTTCCTTCAGAAAAAAGACTTTCCTTACCGCTGAAGTCAAACAATCATTCTGAAATTTCCACAGAATAATCTAAACTAATTTTCTAAGAGATTGTCAGATGGGGTTTTTTGATATTCGTCACCGTTTCTGAGAAAAACAGATTTGAAGCGTGAAAATAGCCCTTCAAAACGCCCTAAAACACAGTGGCGTCAGCCCTTAATTGGTATGCTCAGATATTGTGTCATGCAAGCTCGGAATTCCATGTTATGTCGTTTCCCCATGAGAAATTGACAACTACCCCTGGATAAATTTTGAATGCTTAACATTAATTTCTAATTTATATTAGATGAACTCGATTGATAATGAGAAATAGTTTATCGCTTCAACCGAAATAGCAGAATGGTAGAGAAACTTAACGAAAAAAAAAACTGCTTGCATAAAAAACTTGAACACAAGCTTGGCGAAGAGAAGCTTAATTATAGAAATCGCAAGTATGTACAAAGATATAATTGCATACATTTGGGATGATGGTGTAAAATTTCGTCGGTTATAAAACAAATGCAAATCAAGACAAATGATGTTGGGTGTTGGTTCGGATTGATTGAACTTTTTGATTGTAGATCATTAGAAATTTTGGTTGCCTTGTTCCACATCAATGGCTCGAACAACCCCATGGGGCTGATCCTTGTAGTTTTTTTAATATAAATATAACGGAATTGCTGACTTAAATAGTAAGACTCATTTGTCTTCTATGTCATATAGATTTCAATATGTTTATCTACATGCTGGTAAAGTGCTTGTTTCCAAACAATTTTCCATCCATCTTTAACATCAAAATGAATCAAACGCATTTTTTCCGTTCACAAACTATTTTAACGTCAAAACTGATTGAGCTTTACACGTATCTCATGTAAGTTTCATTCGGCTAGTTAGTGAAACTTTAATAGATAATATGTGCCATTTGCCTTCTTGAAAGATATGCGCTTCTGTGACTGATGTTGATAAACGGATGTACGCTATAATCAAACGTTTCTCGGTTCAAATCCCAGTCGCTTCGGTTCTATATTTATTTTTTATTTCTCTGAATTTTATGTCATGTAAAAAGAAAAACGTAAGTTGTATTCTTTCATTTTAGATCGAAGCCTTTTGTTGCAGTTGGTTTAATCAAATTTCACTGTTTTCTTTCGTGCTGTGAGGCTTAAATTTGCGAACGCCCATGCAATTGCTCAAAATGCAATGGTTTTACTAGCATTATTTTTGAGATGGACCTACATTGCTTTAAAATGTTCAACAACAATATATCTTGGAAACAGTTGGTCCGATTGATGTGTTATCAGCAATGTATTAAGTTATTAGGGGGGAAATGTGGAAAAAGTATACACTGTTAAACGAAATAGTTGTATTATATTTTCTATTCTGAGCTTGAGCGACCACCCCTGGTTGCTACTCCGTTACTGATCGGGATTAGCTGAAATTGTACAGGGAATTTCTAGATGATCCAACATGGGACTGGTAAATCATCCTTCAATCTACATCTTCTGGTAACCCCAGAATTCATTGATCAGTACCGGCGCTGACCAGGCCCGAACTTAGACCGTCTAAGGAACGGGAAGGGATGTTAGTCCAACACTTGTTGTTACTAGAGGCCGTATATACTACTGCGCACTCCACAAGTGTCACGGGAGAAGGATATTTGTTAGTAAAAATTTCCGTTTTGGTATTATTCGCGTGCGACTCAGTATGTTCCGGTTTCAAGATGCGCGGATGCCCCACTAAAATCATTGACTTCCCGAGTGAACGTTTCAACAATATCCTATATTGAAGTCCCGGGAAGTCTTGATTCACAGCTCTTCATAATCGAAATCACGTGATACAAAATAAACGAATGAATAGGATTTAGACAAAATAGTTGATTCATTGCATTGACATATTCTAAACAGTTGTTATAAAATCATTTTAAATCACCAAATAAAGGTCAACAGATTTCACGCGTGTCTTGAGTCTGTATTATTTCTGCTTTATTATTTTAATTATTTATTAAAATTATTAATTGGTTATATTGGTTGATCTGGGCAGCCGGCTACCGAGGAAAATATTAATTTATTGTTTGAAAGATTAATATGAAGTGTTTTTTTTTACTATGTATTCAATGTACCGTTATATGTTATCTCTGCTATTAACTTTGTAATGTCAACGGATTTGCGCAATAGTTAATTTTTATTATTCAATTTATAATCCTAAAGGACAATCAATAACATGGAAGAAGAAAACATTCCAAATAAAACTTTTCTCCGAAGCTAGACGGAAATTGATAGGCTGAGTGAAGAGATAATATAGTAAAATAAAGTAATCAGAAGTGAAACATTGAAAATATCTGATAACAGAGAGGAAAAAGAAACTTCTGCAATTGTCGCCTTTTACGACATGGAAACAGGAACCCAGTGGATCTATTCTTGGTTCATTTTTTTCCGCCGGATTCCACACGGCATCTAGGCTGGTACTGTCCGGAGAGAGCTGATAGGTACTATCAATCTCCTAGTGGACCCCAGCCCCTTAGTTGTAGTTATATTTTCTATTTTGAAATCAAAACTTGAAATTTAAATTTTCTCAGAAAGTTATTTTGAACTGTGTGTGTATGTGTGCATGAGTCAATTAATGTCATCTAGTTTTATCGGCAGTGGCCGAACCAATTTTTACAAACTTACATTCGTTCCCGTACAAGATAGTCCCTGAATTTCATCGAAATCCTACTTCCACCTCCGGAATTACAGTGTAATGGGTATTAAAAAGTGAAACTAATGTTGTTTACTTTTCTCGAAGATACGTTGATTTTAATAAAAGGTCATTAGATCTCATTGAAAGCTCCCGATTATTTGCCGATCTGACTTCCGGTGCGAAAATTTCAATTGCAAGAGTGTTTTACCAAATTGTGAATCTGATAATCAAAAGAATGCAGATTTGGATAGTTGATGATCTAATAAACTTACTTCAGTTATACCGGTAAACGTTTTCCGGTTCCGGAAGTACCGGAAATAGTGATCAAATAGAATTGAACGCACACCGATTTTTCAAAACTGACTAAACGAATTTTCACAAACTTAAATCCGAGAACTATTTCAATTCGTAGGACATTACAGTTGTTGACCACACAAACTGACTCCAGCCAAAGCGGCTCCGGAAGTTCCACAAATAGTGGCCTGATTCAACAGGAATATTCTATGGCCCCATACAAAATCCCTGAATGTGAATGTGGACCCGGTTGCGGAATTGCGGATAATGACGATGCAAAAATCGATTTTTTTCTAAATGTAGCTAAAACCTCTTTCAATAAGTAGTTCATGACTAAACTAACCGAGCTCCGTTGTAGCGAATTTAGCCTTTCTGTTCTGTTGTAGCCGATTCTTAGCATACATAATCATTACATGGATAGTATTACGACTCCTAGTGTTATATACCATGCGAAAAAATATTTTCTTGACCTTTTTTCGGTTAGACATCATAAAAGTAGGCAAAATTTTTTATCAAAGGGCTTTACGACAAAGTCGTTTTTTAAATACAGCAACTTTGAAATAATATTTACTAAAAATCTACAACAACTAAAAAATCTTACTTTTGCTAATTTAGATTTTTCAATTCTCATTCCCTTAATAATAATAATAATAATAAAATATTTGTTGAAATAGCTATTTATTTAGTTGAATTCACCAACTAAACGTGCTGTCATTTCTTAGCTAAGGCACACTTCATTTCCATTCAATTAATTCTTTAGTTGAATTAGAGAAATAAAACGTTTTCAACCAACATAAATGGTTGAATTGGCTTCTGCAATTTGCAGCTATATGGCGCACTGTCACCGAAAACACGTTAACTTTCAGCAATGGTGGTGATAGATAAATAGAGACAAATTTTCTGATTTTAATCACACAATTACTCTCGACAAACTGAGCAAATGTCCGTGTGTGTGTTTTATGTCAAAATTTTTTGACAGCATCTGTAACACTTGACCTTGAAAACAGAATATGTTTTCAGACTTAGATTCCGCATGGTAATACCTATCCAACAAACCATATATTGTTAAAATCCGTCCATTTTTCATGGAGATATCGTTATTTTTGTGTAAGCGACTTTTCCCCCTATTCCAGCAGTAGGAGTTTTGAGCACTGTAAGACAAAGCAATGCTTGGGACCAACGTGAGACACGATATTTTGTACTGATACATACAATTTTGCCGCGGACCGATTTAAGCACAGTTCGTTTTTGTCAACATAATCGTTTTAATATGACAAATCTAAACCAGATGGTGGCAAAGATGGCAGCATTATCGAGTTGAAAGCAATTCCATAATTATTTGATTTAAACTACTTACAGCAATAAATGCTGGAAGAACGTAACACCCATATAAAATTCGAATCAGTTCGTCGAGATCCCATGGAATGTTCATTCGATTGTCACACGTTTAAATTCAAATTCGATCCGATTTGCAAGTTTCGACACTACAGGGTAATGAGTGATTAAAATCTCAAATTGCCGCTTAAAACGACGGTCATTAAAATAATGTCATGAGAACTAAAACACCGAAGAATATTCATTCAAAAAACACATGCGGGTTGATAAAAAAGGTATCATCTCACTACTAGGTGGATTAAGTACGTTTTTTAGTAATATGAATTACGAATTAGGCGCAGAGCTAATTTTGGTCGTTCCGTGTTGCTAATCAGAAGGCAAATCCTACTGAAATGCATTATCATAAGAATTACTCTTAGTGCGTCAATTGTGTGAATTTTTTACTACTCGGTCTCGCTTTCGCTCGTTCGAATTAATGGATAAAAAATAAATAAATAAAAGACAATATATAGATATAGATGTACTCCATTCACTCAGTGCTTGAGTGGAGATTAGGGATAGAGTGAAAGGATGTGTGATGAACAGAGAAAACTAATTGGATAAAAGTTGCTAGTCGTGAAAATGCTAGAATTAGAATGCATTATATGTACGTTGTTTCCACACTCGTGCAATTCTGGAACGGTGTCGTTCAAACCTTGTCAAAAATACGACCAACTAACCGTTCTCAAATATTCAAATTAATTGGAAAGCATTTTTTCGTCAAACATCACACAAGTTAACAACTAGTGCACGGACACAAACGACGGACGATCAAACACATCAGCCAATACTCGACCGGATAACTGGTCTGAGTTATTTGTTAATGTCATCGGTTCTGCGTTGTCTGTGTTCATGTGGCCCATTTAGCCTCGTTCGTGAGGTATAGATGTATGTATTAAGAAAATTTTCACTTTCGATAGCAGAGATTAAAAACTTAATTTATTGGTATAGTATATGACACTAACATGCTTTGAAGTCTGCCAGTAGACCACCGAGTAAATTGTTGTATTGTGGATTGTTATTTCAATCATTATAACGATTATATCAAAAACCTCAAAACAAGTAATCAGATTATCTAATCTATGGACAGAAATTGGTCAATCAGTAGAATGATGCCACAGAAGTTACCGGACTCTCAAAAGTTTTTCTTATATACCGATAATTGCTAATTGATTGAATTGCTTAATTTATTTTGCTTGCCCATTCAAATCGGCTTCTATGAATTGCAAAATAAGCAACAGAAACAAAATCCACAGACTAGAGTTCCCATCGATCTGGCAGTCTGTCATGCGAGTATAATCTAATGAAAGAAAGTCATTTCTGGAAACGTTCGACCGTAAATTGAGATCTCCAGGATTCATTAGAGAATCTAACCTCAATCCATTCCGGACCGAGTCACAGCTGCACGGTTGGTGTTTGCGTAAAACCCAGCGCCGTCCTCAGTAAGGCAAAGGCCCAACTTTCAGAAACAACCTGATAAATCCTGATCCCATTGGTGGAACCTTTTTATGCTGACCGGCGGAAAGTGTCTCAATGCAATCGCTTGCGAAAATGTTTCGCTGCACAAATTGAATCAACAGCACCCGAGAGCGAACGGAGCCCGACGACGGATGGCTTTGTTTCGAATAGGAAAATTTCACCCGTCACTGGATGGAGATGGCGCCCTTCGCCCAGTAGGTTTTGGCGAGGGTGTGTGGTGCGGGCACGATTTGCTCGTTTACAGTTAAATGCTGAATTGAATGAAATTGATCGTTTTGTTCAATGCTACTCGTGGTCCGTTGACTACAGAAGCTGAGATGATTTCCTAGTCCCAGAGATCGAGAATCAGCCCAGACCGGGTCAGGCAAACGAAATTGGAACAACAGCCGATCGTGCTGGTCTGGGAGTGAGGAAATCAATTCAATTCAATGGAAAACTAATTGAATAATAGAGAAGTAAATGATTACTCTGCGCTGAAATGTGGAACTGATGTGGCAATGTAGACAAGGCACGATTGCTACAGACGATCGGCATGGTTTGTTGCCGTTGGTGAACATCATAACGATTCGTGGGAGCTTTCATATAGGGGATCCCCTGTTAATCCTTATTGGTTCTGCTAGTGAGGTGATTCAGGAGAAATGTTGCTGGCGCCCAAGAACAGAAGTAGTGCACATCGCCATGTTTCAGCTTCGCTCGTTGTGTGGGGCTACAGAAAATTATGCAACCCCTAGAAGAATCCTTGCTAGCTGGAAAATCTGTTTTCAACATCAGTCAGTGTATTGTTTGCTTCACGTTTCATAGGTGTGTAGCCTTTGGTTAGTTTGGCCAGCTTGTTTTGGTACTTTGAATAGTGCTCAACTGCAGTGACAGCATTGGACAGCTTTTAACCGTTGAATCGACCAATTCAGCAAACCCTCCCAACTAGACACAATCAAGCTCCTTTTATGACCAGTCACAGTTTGTGTTTCATTAGCTTCCATTCAGGGGCTGCTCGGTATCAGAAGCAAATGCCCACATCTTGGCTCAATCAGAAACCCTTGAATGCTCGGAACTAGTTTCAGATTTTAAAACAATAGCGTTGCTGGAAATTGGTTGAGTCACTTGATTGTGCTGCTGTACTGCAGCAGGTTAATGTTAGTGGAAAAGTAGCTTGAGGCGAATGGAGTGAAGTTTTCCTATGAAGTTTCCTATTTGAACGTCGTATAATTTTGGTATATATATAGTTCGAGTACGATTTCATTCCATGATTTGATTTGATTTTCGAAAAAACTTTTTCTCTTCTTTTTCACCCAAAATCATTCCCAACTGCCTTCGCCTCCGGCAAAGTGTCGATTGCGTAACCAACAACACTCACGGTTGACCTCAGCACATCCTCGTTCGCTTGATCCGTGCGAAGCGAGATGTCAATTTTAATTAATGGAATATTTTCGACTCGTGTTGCAACGTCAATCGGTTTCACTGCTTCATTTTTCATTATATCTCCCTGGCAGCCGTTGGGCTGAATATCATTTCCCACAGTGCGGTTTCTGTGCAAGCTTTTTGCTTCATTGGGAACATTTTTTTTCTTCCCCAGTGCACTGTCGGTGAAGAGTGGCGGAGCATCAAAAAGCAATGCAAATGTAGCTGATCAATGCATTCTCCTTCGGCGAGTAATTTTGTTTTTTTTTGTCTGCTGCCACTGCTGGACATGTTGCGCGTTGCACCACGCTGGTTGATGCATGGATACTGTTACCTTTTATTTATTTTTTCTTATTTTGGTATCGTACAAAATGGAATGAAAACCCTGGTCAAGTGTATTGCATCGTTTCAACATAAATTAAAATGTGTTCGAAACAACAGCATTGACATTTTTTCGAATGAAAGTACGAAAAATCGTTGTGGAAGCATGGATCCCTCCCCGAAAGATAACTTTTTTTAAGTCAAAAAAAAATTGAATGAAATGATTTAAAAAAAAACATAATGAAATAAACTGATGAATGATACTTTTGCGTTACGTCTTAGACTCGCCAGTACATAACAGTTCATGTTGAACTGTTATGCCACCTAGAAGTAGACAAGAAAGCGCTAAGCAGAAGTAAAGTTAATTCCACTCTTTGTTTTGCACTGAAATGCAACGTCTTATCTAACCTAACGGAAACATTGCTTTCGACTTATACTGACCGATTCAGATAGTGGTTATTTAGATGTAATCCTATTTTTGTGCTTATGGCACATCATAGTTTTTATTTTCCGTTGACGAGTCTAAGACTAAACGTAAAGAAAAATTAAAACGGTTATATGCCCTAAGCACAAACATAGAGCTACCTCTAAATAATGTATGATAGAATTTGTGTGAATCGTAGAGCTTAAGCAGTGTGTCTAAAAAATTGAAAATGACAATAAATGGCGAGTGGGTAATGCCAGAGACATAACTGGATGACGTGAATACCAGTAAAACTGACATCTTTTTCCACACTTCCGAATATCGATAATCGTACGTACCAGTTGATTGAGTGTGTAAATTTTGCCAACTTTCAATGCTTCGCTTGCAGAATTTTAAGGGCATATTCAGTAGTGTTCTAGCTCTAGATGCATAATTTACAAAATTTCAATCTGAATTTTATAATAAGTAAAACTGGCAGCCACAGCAGTGTTTTACTCGTGTTTCAAATATACAAAAAATAGAACGTCATCGTACCCAGTTTTAAACTTGATAGCAGAACTGGTCGAGTAAATAAAACTAGAACGACTTGCTGGGGATACGTTTGTTCCAGTTTCTGCTTTATTATAGATCTTCCATATAGAACTTCTTGCTGCTGAATTTGCTCCAACCGTGCAGATGTAATTTAGAACACACGACAACAAATTGTTCGTAGCCATCTAGGATTTCTAATGGCGTTTTCGATTTTGAATTGCACTACACTGGTGTAGCGGAAATGGCACTGAAACCATTCGTTTTCTCCAATTGCACTGTACGAGTGCTACACGTTTTCTGTACCGATACTATTGTTGTAGCACTCTTAAAAGTTTGGTGAACCTTTGTGCAATGCAATCGTTTATTGTATTCAAGGGTTACTGGTTTTCAACATTTTCGTTTGTTCTTTCATGTCTTGGCCTACTACGCCGGTGTAGTGCAATTTAAAGGTAAAAATGCCATAAATTTAAGTTAAGAATTAATATGGCATCAACTTCAATAACTTACTTGTCAAACCTAGAGTGACTATAATCAGAGTGGCGACAGCTGTTCGTTTGGAATGACAGCTCCCAGTTCCAAACGAGCAAACGACCTGTCAATTCAATGTAAAGCTAATGGAATGTTTTGAATTGTTGCCAAAATTACGGATGAGATGTCGTCACTCTGGTTATAGGCACTCTAGTCAAACCCATCTCGAGAGTACAAATTACATAGCGATTTAAAAGAATATCACCAAACAGAAAGCAGCCATCTTGGATTATTAGAAATCTTCAATTGTCGGAAGCCCACTGCACTCAATCACAGAAAATATTTCTTATTCTTATGTGTCCGTTTTGCACGATACGCTTTGTGCGATGAATCGTTCAATTCACGCGGTTGAAACTTTGGCACTGTATTTCACCTCAATTCTCGAACATTTGAAAAAACTTCATTTTTGTGTCATTTGTCATACTACTGAACATTTTATCATAAATTACTGTTCATATTTCTAACAGCATGGCGAAAAAAGTATTTTGTTGGGTTAAGTGTAAGACGAGACATTCAGGATTAAGTTCTACCAATTCTTGTACAAGATGAATTTTGAACAGGCGCTCCATAATGAAGTAAGTCGTTTTCACTTCAACAAAAATTTGTCAATCAAAAATATATATAAATTGACAGACGATTTTCCAGGTGAATTTCTTAGTTGGTGGTTTCGATCGGGATGTAATTCTCCTGGTCTACCACCCGAGATAAAGTTTGTAGCGTTTCAAATTCCCACACACAAAACTCATTCTCAAAATTACGAGCTTTTTTCCGATAATTTTTAAATTAGTTAGTGTCGGCATCTTCGATTTATTTTATTTTTGCCTTTATATCAAAATTCGAGAATTTTGACCCGTGACCTTGACCCAGTATTTTTATATGGGATGCAGTTTCGGATTGTTTGATTGGGAGGTTCAGGTCATTAGGCACGAAATCGAAATCATTCGACTTATACCACTCTAGCATGTCTTTTGTGTAGTGGCAAGGTGCCAAATTCACCCAGAATATCGTCGGACCATCGTGGGCTTTCAGGAGAGGAAAATGTTTCTTTTGGAGCAATTCTTCAAAACGAACTTTTCATACAGGTTTATTGGAATCTGGTTGAAGTCCGTCTTCACATATATCCATTACGCAGCAGTTTGGTTTCGGTAACTTCTCATCGTACGACTTTCGGTTGTAGACGACTCTCCCAAGAATCGCGATATCTTGAACGGAATGGATCGGGTTTCACTTGTAAGAGCTGATCACACATATCAAAGTCTGGCTTACTCCGATTTCCTATCAAGTCTCAACATTTTGATGCCCAGGTCCTTTTACTTCATTGCCATTTTAACAAACAAAATGACATTCTATTCTGTTAACCGAGGATGAATTATTTGCGATCCATGCTAAATATGTATATTCAGATTATTGAGCGGGATCTTACAAAATATTTTTCAGTGACGATATCCTCAAAAAAAAACAAAATAAAAAACTGCGGGAGTCAGTGCAAACAAGATTTAAAATAATCGATATGTTCTATTGAACTATTGGTAAATGCACGACGGCTTTATTTGATTGATCCTCATTGGCAACACAAAGCTTTTAGTTTTCCTTGGTGAAAATTTGAAAAACATCGACACGCGAACCAAGAACTTAAAATCTGTTCGCCTACATTTGTATTTGTCTCGCACTCGACGAAATTATAGCAACAGCCCAAGTGTATGTAATAATATTTCGAGCGAATGCTAGTGGATACGTATTTATAGCGCTAAGGTATGAGGATGGTGGGTCGCGTATAGATTTTGAACCTCCTTCCCTGACTCCCTCAATTCTCTTTACGTCAGTGTGTTTAGAAACCTTGTTGAGTAAGTTTCATTTCTCTCCTCTTCTTTTCCCGAACACTACCAGGAAATCAAACCGAATAAAACGGCGGACGCATTGAAATAATATATGTTTTTATATACTGGATGTATCTGAACGAAATTACCTAGACATTGTCACGGTAGATTTAAGAGCCTTCAAAGTATCTCGACTTCGATGAATAAGCAGAGGTATGTCGTTCCAAGCGTTGCAATTTTCAGCAGTTGTTCAGTCAGAAAAAATACAACACGAGCGGTAACCTAAACGAATCATTTTGAAAATTTCACAGAATATTCCCTACTAAATTTCGAACTTTCGACTTATAGTAGAATTCAATTGTTTAAAAAAAAAAAATTATCGTATCATAAATATTCTACTAAACACTCAGACCCAGTTAATTTCGAAGATATTGTGAGGTGAGATTTTTTTGAAATTCAATTGGGAATGAGAAAATAGTAAACAACTTACTCACTTTACCAGTATTTTTATTTTGCCCCTCGTTTCGTCATCACCTGTGAAAAAATACTCATGGAATTCTACTTGTCGCGCTGTAATACCGGAACGTAAAGTCGGATCTGGATCAACCTTTCGAGAACGATTTGAAGAATTTCAAGACCTTTTATTTGCATCTTAGATTGTAAAAATTGGTTGAGAAATTTCCGAGTAAATTTAGTGCGCATTTTCTAATAGATTTGCACATATCACCGTGTAATTCCGGAATCGAAAGCCGGATAAAGATAAAATTTAATTGCCAGCGATGAGACCAGAAGACCTTTCGTTTGAAGATAAGTTTGTAAAAGTCGGATCAGCTATCTCTGAGAAAAGTGAGGAACAATTTGTTCATTTTATTTTTTTTTGGTGCATATAATTCCAGAACCTGAAGACAGATCGGGATTAAATTCCGAAACTTATTTCACGTTGGGAAAGCTTTGTGTTTCTCCCTGAAGGTCTGAAATGAGTAAGACCCACCCTTCTAGCAAACAAACCATCAGGCGGCTTTAAGCTGGTATAGCGAAATTCTATATTATATAGCTGGATGTTCTTGCTGGAAGGTGTCGGGTCCTCAAAACCCATTTTGGTCTTCTTAACAGCAGTTATATGAAAGCTTTATGATAATCAAATTCGGATCTACTGTAAGTCTACCCGCATACAATGGTAATGCCTTGAACTGATGGTGGTTTCACACAATTTTTCTCCTGTACCCGAACCCGACCCGTACCCGCCGGGATCTCGGGTTCGGGTCGGGTTTTGGGTGAAAATACCCGAAACCCAACCATCTCTAGTGAAGACCAGCCAGAAGTATTGCAAGAACAACATTAAATTATATTGATCGTTCTATCGAATCCAAAAAAATATTTCACAAATTTTCTCCAATTTTATGTGTTTTGCCTTTCCCATATAAAAAGCATATACAATCACTGTGAAATACTACTTTTTAACCGAGGTCCGGAGGGCCGAATGTCATAATGCATTCGACTCAGCTCGACGAACTGAGAAAATGTTTGTGTGTGTATGTGTGGGTGTGGGTGTGTGTGACAAATATTGTCACTCACTTTTCTTGGAGATGGCAGAACCGATTTTCACAAACTAAGATTCAAATGAAAGGTTTTATGGTCTTATACAAAGTATGGTCTTATACAGGGTGATTTTTTAAGAGCTTGAGAACTTTTTTAAACAATAAAACGCATAAAATTTGCAAAATCTCATCGGTTCTTTATTTTAAACGTTAGATTGGTACATGACATTTACTTTTTGAAGATAATTTCATTTAAATGTTGACCGCGGCTGCGTCTTAGGTGGTCCATTCGGAAAATCCGCTTTTTTATCGACAAATTTTGTTCAGCGATGAGGCTCATTTCTGGTTGAATGGCTACGTAAATAAGCAAAATTGCCGCATTTGGAGTGAAGAGCAACCAGAAGCCGTTCAAGAACTGCCCATGCATCCCGAAAAATGCACTGTTTGGTGTGGTTTGTACGCTGGTGGAATCATTGGACCGTATTTTTTCAAAGATGCTGTTGGACGCAACGTTACAGTGAATGGCGATCGCTATCGTTCGATGCTAACAAACTTTTTGTTGCCAAAAATGGAAGAACTGAACTTGGTTGACATGTGGTTTCAACAAGATGGCGCTACATGCCACACAGCTCGCGATTCTATGGCCATTTTGAGGGAAAACTTCGGAGAACAATTCATCTCAAGAAATGGACCGGTAAGTTGGCCACCAAGATCATGCGATTTGACGCCTTTAGACTATTTTTTGTGGGGCTACGTCAAGTCTAAAGTCTACAGAAATAAGCCAGTAACTATTCCAGCTTTGGAAGACAACATTTCCGAAGAAATTCGGGCTATTCCGGCCGAAATGCTCGAAAAAGTTGCCCAAAATTGGACTTTCCGAATGGACCACCTAAGACGCAGCCGCGGTCAACATTTAAATGAAATTATCTTCAAAAAGTAAATGTCATGTACCAATCTAACGTTTAAAATAAAGAACCGATGAGATTTTGCAAATTTTATGCGTTTTATTGTTTAAAAAAGTTCTCAAGCTCTTAAAAAATCACCCTTTACAAAGTTAATTATCCTACTTTGTTGTATTATTTTCACTGAAAACTGGGTGCATCCATT
Organism: Malaya genurostris; assembly: GCF_030247185.1. NCBI lineage: Eukaryota > Metazoa > Arthropoda > Insecta > Diptera > Culicidae > Malaya > Malaya genurostris. The sequence goes on along the minus strand of NC_080572.1, from coordinate 55,838,971 downwards.
CATTGTGGGACAGTCTTTAGAGAACATGTGTTCCACATTGCAAATCAAGCGGATAAGAGACGCGGGCGAATTGAGCTCTCTGTTCAGAAAATAACGATATAACGAACGAAAAGGTACAGTACCGTAGTGAGGGTGGGGCAAGTGAGTCGACCGCCTCGGGCGCCAACAGCCGGGGGCGCTAAATCATGATGGAATTGCGAGAAAAAACGTACAATTACTTTATGAAAAATTAATTTCATGAGCAAGAGACGCTCTCTTCTTGATTGTAGTTGTGAACTTGGACCTACCAAAGATCTAATTCTCAGAGAGCAAAACTGCGAACCTCTTAAAAAGCAAAAATTAGATTTTCTTAAAGGTTCATTACCATTCCCGAAAATTGACTATTAATCAAATGTGCAAGTGCGTAGATATCTATACTACTGTTCACTGAACTGATATAGCACGTTTTGACATAAGTCTTTGAATTCTATATAGGAATGCGAAACAGTGATCAGATCGCATCGAATCGAAGAGATAAAACTATATATTTGAGATAATTGGTTGTCACAACTTTAATAAATAACGAACAAGGTATAATTTTCCATCTTTACCAAGCCGTAGTCATAGCTTCCCCTAAATAAGACGACAATTTCGTTTGCATTAAATCTCTTTGCAGTTCGTGTAGAATGGACGCGATCATTTAAGCTGAGCCTCTTCCCACGATCGAAATTAGTATTGAATCGACTTGCATTCTGTGCGATTCGTTTGTGCCGTGGAAAAGGATTCTATGCTCATCAGATTTCTGTGGGTTTCAATGCGCTTTTTGTCTTTCATGAGAGGCAATGATTTTTGTAGGAGTTCTGCTGATTTTTTCCATTCGAGATGCTGAACGCTGGGTATTTTGGGATCTCCAAGATCGTATTTTTGATGCAAAATATCTTGAAACTGCATTAATCGTAGAGGTAACACCAGATCTCGACATTTTATGCAATTTTAAGACATTCGACAAAAAAATTCGATTCCGGAGTTCCAGAGTCGATTTTTTCCCAACAAAATTTTTTGAGGTAACACTAGTTCTCGTAGTTTAAGATATTTTAAAGAGATTGGCATCAAAAAAAGAGAATTTTCGATTTCGGAAATTTCAAAATTCCATTCGGAAATCTCAAAATTCAAAGTTCCAGAAAATCGATTTTAAATGCCATACAAAAATATTTAGATTTCTGAAATCTCAAAACTTCCATTGTCAATTTCTTCAAATTATTTTCGAGATGACACTAGATCTCGATGTTTCATGTAATTTTATTACATTTGGCATGAAAATAATCACTTCAACCTCAACCAGCCACCGGCTGAAAGTCTCTTTAATAAAGAAAACTCACTAACCAACTGCTTTAATCTCAAAATTTTTCTGAGTCTTAGAGTCAATTTTGATTTTTTTTTTGAATATTGAATTTTAGTTCCCGAAGTTTTAAATTCTTAGACATTTGGCATAAAATATACCATACCGTTCTAAAATAACGCAACGTTTTATCCAGAATTATAGCATGCTTCGAGAAGCATGAACGAATAAAAATGAAACGAAAATATTATTTAAAACTTACATATTTTCTAAAACTTTTGGTCCTGGTTCAGATTTCAGCTCTGGAACTCAGGTTCAGGATCCAGTTCCAGAATTTAAAAATCTAGGTTCCAGATTTCATTTCCAGAACAGATTCAAGATGCAGAATTCAGGTTCATAATCCACGTCCAGAATTCATTTCCAGAATCCTAGTATATTATCCAGTTCTATTATCCCGAATGCTGGTCCAGATTCTAGGTTAAAAATTCAAATCCACAAATCGGATACAGAGTCCAGGTTCTGAATTAACGTTCAGGAGTCAAGTCCAGAACTCCAGATTCTAGAACCATAATCCAAGTTAAAAATCCAGTTCTCAATTCAGAATCCAGGTCCAAAATTTATTTACAAAATCCAATTCCAGATCAGATTTAGAATTCATGTCCAGAGTTCAGATACAGAATCCAGTTGTAGAATTCTGGTCTAGAATTCAGGTACCGAAACCAGATCCAGATTTATTTTTAGGATCTATAATTCAAGTCCAGAATCGAGAATTCTGGTCCAAAATCCATGTCCACACACTTAAAACCGATTCTCGAGCAACATTTTACTGATTTGTCAGTAATTCACATGCTCTTTTCCGAAATTCGTTAAAGTAATATGCTGATATCTCGGTAAAGCGCATTCTTTTGCCGAAGTTTGGCAAAAATCTTTCTTCGTTCAATTACTGATGACTCGGTAATTCATGATCGCTTTTGCCGAACTAAAAGCTAAATTTCTACTGGCTAGTCCAGCAGTAATGCATAGTTCACGAATTTAGTATTGCCGAGATTGTCGGTAATTATACATTTTGCTGAGTCGAATACCGAGCACTCAGCTTTGCAAATCTCGGCTTTTTTGCCGTGATTCAGTAATAAAATTTAAGTGTGCCGAATCAAGATTCAGGATCCAGAGTTCTACTCCGAAGTTTTGTTAACAATATAGGCCCAGAAGGCAGGCCCAAAATTCAGATCCAGAGTTAATGTTCAAAATTGAGATCCAAAATTCATTTCCAAAATCCAAGTGCAGAGTCCAATTTCATGATTCATGTCTTAAATCCAGTTCCAGAATTCATGTTCAAAATACATTTCCAGAATCCAAATACTAGCGCTGAATCTAAGATTTGTGTCCAAAATTCAGCTCCTGAGTTCATGTCCAGAATTCAGATCTATTATACCTTTCCAGAACTTAGGTCTCAATTGCAGGTCCGAAAATCAGATGCAGAATCCAGGTCCTGAATTAAAGCTCTGAACCCAGGTCCGGAATTCATTCCCAGACGCTAGAACCAGAATTCAGGTCTAAAATTCAGTTCCTGATCCAGAATTCATTTACAGAATCCTACTCCAGAATACAGAACTGAAATCCATGTCCAGAATTCAGATACAGAATACAGTCCTAGAATTCTGGTCTAGAACCCAGACTCCTAATTCAGGTCCATAATTCAAGTCCAGAAATCGGATGAAGAATCCAGGTCCTAAATAAAAGTTAAGATCTAAGGCCCAGAATTCATTCCCAAAACCAGAACACAGTTCCAGCATACAAATTTATAATTCAGATATAGAATCAAATTCTACAATTCTAGTGCAGAATCTAAAATTCAGTTTCAGAATCCAAGTCCAGAATGCAGGAGTAAATCGAGAGTTCAATATTAGGGCTCAGGTTCATAATTCATTTTCAGAATTCAGCTTTCCATTCGGGATTTCTGATCCACAAGTAATTACTAAAATTGAAAATGTTACTTGAGATAACCTTACAGGTAAATTAAAATAATGTGTGTTCGTCTTTATGGTTTTTGTTAAAAAAAATGGAGGGGGCGATTATTTTTTAGTTCGCCCCGGGTGTCAGAAATGTTCACTACGGTTCTGAAAAGGTACAGCATACGGCTTTACAAGCTCTTATGGATGCTGTTCAAATGATGATAAACAGTAAATAGTAAGAATGAGTTGTCACTTGTTGTGAGCATGTGACTCATAAATCAAGAAATTCTCAGCAAAACTTCTCTGCTCTGGATTAGTTTGCTCTTGTCATAGATGTAAGTGTTGAAGACACAGTATGGGTATAAGATTGCTTTGCTACTCATTGATTCAAGGTACGACCAACTTATCGAGTGGTCATAAATAATGCCAGTTGACAAGGTTTCTTACGTTTACATGAAGGCACCGGTTATTTTCTCACAGCTTACTGGGAGTGGCAAGTTCGTGTACACTCATATTTCTCAATCACGTTGGTGTTCGAAAGACACGACGATCAAAGTAGATAAAACGGAATCGGCCGTCTAATGAGAAACAAAGTAGCAAATGCACTCGAAACGACCCTTCGTCGGTAGGGCTTTGTTAAATAACCGTGTTTTACTAACTTATTCACGAGTCGACTACCAACAAAACGCAGTACAGTTAATTATGCTCAGTACAATATTTCTTCTTTCGTTTATTTACAGGTAAGCCATCTACTCTACTAGCGCTACTTCATCTCAACATGTAAGATTGTACAGCTTATACGAATGGAAAGGAATGACAGAAGTCGTTACAGATCACGGTACCTGATAGCGAATGGTTTGGTACTATATGTGCGATTAGAGTACAGGTTCCCACACAAGCGTAGGCAGGCCAGTACCTCACAACCGTGTTTGAATCAGAGCCTGGGTCACACATCTAGCGAGCTCACATGAACTGATAACCTACTTTTTTTTTGTTCTGGTCGGACTACAACTGTTCGAACGAAGCGTTTAAGGTTACCCCGCATTAAACCGATTCGACCGATTCGAACTCTCCGGCACTGGCTTTTTTCTTTTACTTCGGCTATGGCTGAATTGCACATGCAGCTGTGTGCATGTGTAGATCAACCATAGTCGAAACTGAAAAAAAATCAGTACGGGAAAGCTCGGATCGATCGGGTCGGCCTAGTGCGGATAAACCTTTACTCTGCCGTTCGGTGTACAAATCGACGAGTGGAATTGTTTTGGTCGTCATTAATGGGGCAAAAATAAACACACATAGAAACAGTCGGAACAATCCAGAACAGATAAACATGTGTCGCCGTATGTAATCCTCTAGCCTTGCATGTACGGTTTATTTGGTTGCGATTGTAGAAGTTTTGGATGATGAATTGAACGAATGTCGCATTGTTATTAGTTCGCTTGTTTGCTTGTATAAGCCCGCCCGTATACGAATTTGTGTCACACATTTCATGCTGTTAAATTAGGAAAAAATTGCTCTAGTTTACAATTTTCTGTCACAGTATGTAACTATTTCAACCACTTCAAATTGTTTCGTGCAATAAATTTTGCGGTGACAACCAAGACATAAACAGCAGCTTCGATTAAGTTCAAGGACACATCGTTTGCTAGAGAAGACACTTTTCTAGAGCAAACTTTGCATTCAAACAAAAGCACACAGGATTTTCCCTTCGCAATAAGTTTCCTCGCCCGAAAAGTGAGCAACCACCCACCCTAACCATTTACACCAAAGGGGAGAGGGGCATCGTTGTTTCCTTCCTGCCTACAGGCGCCGGTAGCGTTAATACAAGGGTGTATAGCTACTTTTGTCCTCATAGCTGCTACCACAGGGGGGAGGGGGGCACAATTGAATCCCATCTCGGCACTTCTGCCACCAGCCCGCAGACGACCTTCCCATCCGGCGTTATTCATCCAGAACATGATCGTAAACCTTCGGCTAGGCGCGGGGATGAATAATGGCGAAATAAGAACTACTTCAAACTTTATGCGAACCGAAATGGGAATGGATTTATAAATAATTCATAAGCATTGCAAGAATCGCTCCTGTTTTCTTTGTAAGCGAGTAAACGGGGGCTCTTTCGAAATGTTGTACGAAAATCTTATCGGTGAAAAGTTCGTGTAGGAAACCAGCAGCTAGTTAAATGTTTTAGTCCAAATTCAAGCGTGTGACAGACCGAACTTACTTCGACGAAAATTTTTCTGACCTAGCGGCTCTGAAACTCCGACGACGACGACGACGATGATGACGAAGGTCTCGGCCATGACCATCTCACACCAAGAAGAATATCGATTTTGTCGTTTTTCTTTTCTTCGACGCGAATTCCCAGATGTGACTTATATGCCTTTCTCTCGAAAAAAAAATCTCATTTGAATATATCGTGCCAAGATCCGACTACTTTTCTTAGGAGGGAAAGTCCAATCACGAGCCATTGTGCAGTACCGACTAGCCAAAGTCGGAAACGTGCAATTCTATTCTGTTCTATTCTTCCTCTGCCCAGCAATGAGGGTCAATGCCGATGGGACACGTGAGCAGCCGGAAGCAGCGAACCATGTTTGTTAGCTGGCCGGTGCCGGGCTGAGAAATTTATGCTCGGAACGAGATTTCGGTGCTGGTCCACATTCGCACGGAACAAGGTAGATGGATGGTTCGATGCTCACAGAACCTTTCCGTCGATGAAGTCGATGTTCATGCATCACGAAGTTTAGAGAAAAAACAAGACGTTAAGTAGGCGATAATGTTATTGTTTTCCTTCCGTGGAAAAACGGACTCCTCCTCCCGAATGACGCAACTTAAGACATATTTATGGAAGTCACGGCTCCGAGCAGCAACTCAATTTGGGAGCTACGGGTAAAAATACAGACATTAGTTATAATAAAGCGATGGTAAATCATTATTCAGATAAGACCGAACCGGATGGCGCAATCCGAAACAGAAGCGACCTTACGCCGCGTCATTACGGTTTGATCTCCTTTTGCTCGGTGCTCACCCCGACGGCCCGCCACAAATCGCTGCCAGCAGTGTGGCGCGTAATTTTCTTAGTCATTTAATAATTTTTATTTGTTTCTTGAATGTGGGAAACGTTTTGCTGTTCTGTGCTATGCTAAGCTGTGCAGTCAGGCATCGCTCCCGGAGACGTTTTTCCATTAGCGACAGGAAGGCGAAATCATCCGAAATGCATTAGCTGAATGGATGCTACACTGTACGGTCCGGGCAGGAAAAGTGACGCTGGTGGAACCGAAGTGGTCTGGCCGCAAATGTAGAGCTAGCGAAAAGCGTTCGGATTGTTCGGAGTTTCGTGTCTGACAGTTTTGCTTTGAAGTTTGGTCGTTCTGTACTTCGGAATGACTTAGCTAAATGGATTCTGCCTCCCACTTACAGTGGCTAGTTGAGGGTGTTTCGTGTTTCAAAAATGTTTTCAGTTTGTTTCTAACCATCAAATTACGCTTGAGAACGAAAGTAGGTTTAACTTTTCCAGCTTAGTTGCCAAATTTAGATGAACATTCTTTTTGATGGTCATTATTTTAGAATAGAAACAAGCCAAAACAGTAATAATGAATTGCTGGCCGTTTATATTGTGGATATGATCTTTGAAAGCTTATAGCCCAGTGATCTGTGGCTAGATTAATATAATCTAACCATCAATCGATTCGGAAACATTTACCTGAAACATGTATTAAAAGTCGCTGTGGTATTTCAATATAATCGGAAAATCAGTTTGCATTAACCTATGTTTTTATGGTCCAGTCATAGTATGTCATAATGATGTCACCCTCTTACCTTCGTGTTATGCATGAAAAAATGCGCAACCGTTCTGTAAAGAATGAACTTTCGCGCAAAACAGAGTCTAGAAATACAAACTCAGTCACATTTTTGCCTTTCTCATATAGAAAGACTGTGCAATCACTGTGAAAACCAACTTTACAACCGAGGCGCAGAGGGCCGAGTTTCTTATACTATTCGACTCAGTTCGTCGAGATCACAAAGTGTCTGTGCGTGTATGTATGTATGTGTGTATGTGACAATAAATGTTACTCAATTTTTCCAGGAGATGGCTGAACCGACTTTCACAAACTGATGGTCCCATTGAATTAATCCCAATCCGACTTCCGGTACGGGAATTATAAGGTAATATTTTATGCATATTATAGGACTAATAGTCACTCACTTTTCACAACAAATGGCTTTGCGTCTGCTTAGCAGAAATGTCCATCTCCTCTGTGTTACGAAGAACAAGCTCCCCTCTCACCGACAACTTCAACGAGAGTTCTTTTCTTCTACATATATACACCACTGTTGTATAAAGTTTGCTCGTATCATGAGTGCGCGTGTTTATTTTTTGTTACCTCTAGCACTGAATCGCACCAAAGTGCTAAAGCAGAGCTATCCAATTCTCTGAGGTGGATTCAAATACTCTCACAGAGGTGTAAACGCCACTCTGATGTATGGTTTGCGTAGAAGAAGCGTGGGACACGCAAAATCAACAAACTAAAACAATTTATCGTTAAATGTTCATTTTTCCTTGAAAGTTTTTCATAGCAAGGCCAGATCTACAATCTCTAATTTGATGTTCACAGAAGTGCTCGCTTTCCATCACGCGCCTGTGATCACTTGGATGTATTTAGGCGAGAGCACGTGAGAGCGATTCATGCGAAGAGAATGTGGTTCTCTCGCACCAGCTTCTTTCAACATTATTAATTAACAGTTAGTTTTAAAAATAACTTCGAAAAACTCAAAAACATTGCATAACTTTTAAACGCCTTAACGTATCAACATACTTCCTTCGGCAAAATGATAGTACCAACCTAGTTCTACAAGTGTTCCATATATTGTCCATTAGAGAAATGAGACACACAAAAACTACAGCCGAAAAAAGATTTGTTGTAAGTCACTTCCAGAAACCCAAAAAATGATTAGTTTATGTAGAATGAGTAGAATGTATTTCTTCGAACCAAAACTCATTGTTCGTCGTTTTCCGGTTTTTACAGACTATTCAGTACACAAGTGGATGAAAAGTAAGGGCAAGTGCCATAGGCGTCTCGGCACGATGTGGATAAAAATATTTGCATTTTACTAACTTGCACCAACATGTTAGAATGGTTGTCGAGATCATGAAAATTTCTGTTCATAGGTTTATCATGACCAACTAGTTCGAAATAATCATATTACACAGTATCTCTAATCCTCAGTTGCTCAAACTCAATTGAAGTAGTTATTTTGGTTATAAATTAATTAAAATAGTTCTGCAATCTATTTTTGGTGAAAAAATAATCATAACTTTTTACTGGTAGCTCATATGAAAAAGCTTGATTGAACAAAATTGTGCGCATTGATTAGTACAACAACTCTTCTGAAAACAACTTTTCTGTAGAACGTTTCACAAAAAAGTTAGAACAAAAAAAGTGAATTTTCAGGAGCCACCGTACATTTATTCGGGAAAATTGATGTAACTCGATCAAATGAAAAGCTAGAGAGGTGCTTTTTCAGCAAAGTTGCTCAAAATAAAATTTCCTACAACTTTATTGTACAACAAAGTCATTTTTGAGTTCAATTAAGAAAGTTAGATTTCAGATTTCAATCTAAATGAGGACCACCCTAGTAACATTTTTCATCAAAAGGAGCGCCATTTGATTGCAAACAACTTTTGTGAAGACATCAACTACAAAAAACTGTTATTTAATAGTAAAAATATTTTTGTCACGCTAATTTCCCGTTTCGGACCATAGTGCACTGATGAGTCGAAGACGAAGTGCGAATGAAAATGAAACTAATTATGTGCATTTCGCACAAACCTGTTACATGCGTAACCAAAACAACGAAATGTTTACTTAAATAGTTGTAAAAAATTCATTCCGTAATAACTTTGAGAATTTTTTTTTAGAATGTTACTTTTGCCCAGTCTTTTATAAATCAGATAGATCCAAATTATTAGTATTTGAACAAAACATTGAAATAGTCTTTTTGGGCATCAGAAAAACTCGAAGTCTGTGAAAAGAAATAACTGTCTTTTAAACATTCTGCAATATTATTCTGCAGATCAAAAATAATAAATCTGTTCTTGAGACTCGCAGGGTCGCTATAGCATGTCTATCGTGTTTTTACTTACACCAGAATAGATATTCTAAATGAAATATTCACAATGACCCTTTATGAACTTCACAATTCAACAAAATCCTGAGCTCTTCGAATTTAATATCTTGAGAACGGTTACTTCTAGAAGTTACACATTTACTTTCGGGAATCACACAAATATACAATAGTTTTTTTAAAGTGCTCAACTTATTTTCACATCTTCTTCTTGGACTCCCTTTCAAAATAATTTACAGTTTTAGAGTTACTACGAATTGAAGAAATTGCGTGCAAAAATACATTAACCCTTTAAAAACTCGATCTCGGTATCTCCATCCGTGAAATGGTTTGTCATACTAAAGACGCGTGCAAATTGCTTCCTCATTTTGTCAATGATGGAGAGTGGTGAAATATTATAGAACAGAAAATATTCCTTCTCTAGAGCCCAATAAAAAATCACTGCGTTTTTGTTTTCGAATCACTGTGAAAATTGATGTTTAAACCGAGGTTTAGATCATCAATTGTCATATACTATCTTCTCAGCTAGTCGAGATGTGTACGTGTGTGTGAAAAAAAAAAAGATTTTACCGGAGATTCACAACGCTGCCGAGTTTAATTCGCATCCGACTTCCGGTTCCCGAGCTAAAAGCAAATTGGTAATTAGAATTTTAAAATGTACATACCCTATTTTCTCGGCGATGCTACAACCGATTTTCACATAAATTCGTTCGAAAGGCCTTGTGATATGACATTTGTCATATGACGCAACGACGAACGACGATTCAGGAATTACAAGGTGATCGACAGTAAAATGCATTTACGTGTCTGATGGAAAAAGTCAGCGGATCCCTAGGAACTAAACAGTGAATTCTCATAGTCTTGCAACTTGATGACCTGAAATACACTTTAGGAAAACTGGTCACCGAATTCCATGTTCGTGGAGTATCGGAAACTATTGTTGATCAGAACCAATTGAGACTGTTGAATGTTTTCCAAAATTCATCTAACTCAATGCCAGGCTATACATAAATCCACTTTCTAACCAAAATCATTAAGTTTGCAATTGCAGACCGCTATTGCAGCTGCAACAACTAACCTGAGCGGCGAGAGGGGTATTTCAAATAACGTCGCGAAATGTCATCTATGTAATTAATAAAGCGCTTTTCCAACTGTACACCGCACTTAAGGGAGAGTGTTCGGTTACCGGCACCCTTTTCTTTTAAGCTCATAATTTCTAACTTAGTGCACATTATGCGGACATATATACATCAATGGAAAGCTAAAGTCACTGGCTAACAACTGATTAGGAAACTAAGTTGATTCATTTGATTAAAAAAAAAATTGTTATCAATTTAGTAAAGCAATAAATTTTGGCCATTTTAAAAAAGGTGTTCGGTTACCGGCACCCCAATAAATTTCGCTAAAAAAGGAAAAATATAAGTAAAGACTGCAGCTATTCAAAGAAAATACAGAATTTATTCTTTTTGGAAGCGTTTTTGACAAAAGTCTTCATTGTCTGATTGTGGCTTCGCCTTGGCTCTATTGGTCGAATATTTGGATGGTGACGCCTTTGACATTAATTTGGCCGGTCTTCAACGTTTTTTCTTAGCGGAGCATCTGATGTATGAGCAGCTAGATGTTTGTCTCGACAGCAGCCTGCATATCACTGTCAATTTTTCACGATTTGTCGAAAAAAATGGGGTGGCGGTAACCGAACATCTTGGGGTGCCGGTAACCGAAATTGGTAGACATTTTGAAAATTACAAAAAAAATATGTTTAATTTTAATGTCACAATAAAATTTTAATAGCATCCGGTATTAAATCACGAAATAGATCTATTTCACCCCATAAATATTCAATCCACTCATCTTTCCGTTTGATGCTCTTCAATTCATGATACTCTAAAAAACCTGTTTTAATCCACCTAGTGGTGTAATGATGCCTTTCTCATATCAATCATACTATCATATATAATGCTGTGGTATCATTCCAAATAATTTTCTTCGATTCTTTAAAGAATAACCGAAATCGGTTTGTTTGACCGTCTACTGACAAAAACAATCAATTGGAAAAGATTTGAGGTCGATTTAGAATTTTTTTAAGGTTTTTCCCCATTTTCAGTGATGGTATACAATTTTTAATTCACTTTATCCTATATTTCCGGATCCAGAAGTCAGATCCGCATGAAATTCAGGAATTACGTATGGGACCACAGGACCTTTCATTTGAATCTAAGTTTGTGAAATTTGAAAAGTTAAACGTATATTTTCTTTTTTTGCACATTTTACCCCATAACTCCCGAACCGGAAGTCGGATCCAAATAATATTCAGGAATTTTTTATGGGACCTCAAGACCCTTCATTTGTATCTAAGTTTGTCAAAATCGGTTCTGCCAGCTCTGAGAAAAGTTAGTGCACTTATTTTCACAATTTTTTGCACAATTTACCCCATAATTCCGAAACCGAAAGTCAGATCCAAATGATATTCAGGAATTTTGTATGGGACCACAAGACCTTTCATTTGAATCTAAGTTTATGAAAATCGGTTCAGCCATCTCCGAGAACAGTTAGTGCAAAAAAAAACGTTACATACACACATACGCACATACACACACACAGACATTTTGCGTACTCGACGAACTGAGTCGAATGGTATATGACACTCGGCCCTCCGGGCCTCGGTTCAAAAGTCGGTTTTCACAGTGATTGCATAACCTTTCTATATGAGGAAGGCAAAATTTCAGAAAAAACTTTTGTGTTGATATTCACGTAAATAAAAGTTATTTCGAACGCAGCGAAAACTACAAATGACTGTTTGCTTCGCAATTCAGCGCATAAAGAACGTGCTGCTTTTACACACACATGACATTTGTCGGATTGACGCTATCTGCTTTCTGTCAAAAGTTACGGTAGGGTGCCGGCAACCGAACACCTTCCCCTATACTTACTTCTTTCTTTGTTTGAATTTGCACTATAATACAACAACCTCCCTAAAGCACATTAACACTGTGCCTAACGTAACATCTATCCGATAATATGATAAAACTTTGCTTTGAATCTTAATCTCTGCTCTATCACGAATGCTGGTGTCCAAGTTTGATTACTGTGTTACCCGGTCGCCCATGGATCAACACTCTCAACAGTTGAATTAAGAAGCCCCGATAAATTCAAAAAGGCCCACTTTTATACTCAAAATATTGCTGCCTAACCAAAAATTGTATATGTTTCAGCTTTTCATATATCTGGAATTCACTGCTAACTCTTTAATGCGAAATGTTCTTTTCTGGCGTTTTACGTAAAGGTGTTCTAAATTACCCATACTGGGCATTCTTGGGTTAACTAACTTCCACTATCGACCCCAAACAATTAGCTTTTGACTACAACGAATGGCCGATCGTTGTCGTGATGTGAATTACGATCTCGAATTTGGTCCTATTTAAGAGTAAAATGTAGCCGTCAGTCGCACATTTCTTCGTGTTAAGTAATAAAAGCAGCACTTCCCACAAAAGCCCTTGTTCCACTCACAACCTATAATAATCACTCAAAAAAAAAAATCACTAGATGGTATACAAGATGGAGTGAAAAGTGACACACTTATTCCAACAATTTGCTTACTCTTTGATCCCGCTCGAAAAATTATTGATTATCCATTTTTCGAATTTTGGAAACAGACTATAGTTCGTGCGAACAACATCGGGAAGATAAGATGGATGGGGAAGCAATTAGAACCCTAAATCATTGATTTTGGCGGGGACGACCCGTTTGGCTTAATACCGTTTGGCGTAACGATGTTTGGCATAATTGTTATTTGGCATAACGGTTATTTGGCATAAAGGTTTTTTGGCATAATGCTCTTTTGGAGTGATGTTGTGCAAGGAAATCTCGAACGAAATACGTGAATTTTATATTAGGTCCGAATATTTCGATAATATTAGGTGAAATAGCATTATTATTTTTTATTTTTAAAATTTTGTAGTAGATAGCACACTATCATTTTATATAAGCAACTCAATTAGTGCTAGCACAATCTTCTGTTCGCCATAGATGAGTCAGGTCGAGACGGCCGAAGACCGCGAGTGCGCCGGCGACCCGCCGTCGTAAGCGCCGGCCACTGCGGGAAGGAGCAGCGTCCTCGCAGAAATCAGTTCTGTCTAGTTGCAGGCGTTTGCCCGGATTACCCAAAGCTAGGAGCTATTTCTTAGTTATGTTCGAACGAGCGGCAGCGAGATCGGACAACAGGTCATTAAAAACGATGAGGTATTACCTTTCAAAATTGCAGTAAATTAGAACAATTCATATTAAGCAGCATGTTCATCAAATGACCATTATGCCAAATGACCATTATGCCAAATAACCACTATGCCAAATGTCGTTATGCCAAACGGTATTATGCCAAACGGCTTTATGCCAAACGTGGTAGCCCCGATTTTGGCCATGGTTGCGATGCTACTGTGTGCCGGTGGAATGATTTCGATTTCCAATCGCTCCAACAATTCGAAGTAGATCACGAAAATTAGGCCATGACAATCATGACTTAGTGCCAGGCTGAATCTCACTCATTATGTCCTATGGCGTTAAATAGTGGGATTCAGGTTTCATCAAGAGTTACCAATTGGGCCTAAAAGATCATCCGATTCCGCATCGGCATGGCCAAAGTACGCTTCTGAAGTGTACTCGCGTTCGTGATTTTGATCCGGAGCAGTAGAATAATTTTCTCATCTACAGAATCTCATCCAAAAATGTGAGCACGTATCTCAGTACTAATGATATGCAATAGTTTAGGTGCTTCTATTTTCCGGTTGGCCTGCACCATTTTAGGTATTCTCTTGACATTGTCGTGTGTAAGTGCCGTAGGAGTTCAAAAATAATGTTTTATGAGACATCGAAAATTATTGCTTTCCTTACTCAACGAAACAAAATACTATCGCCCTGGAATTTCGAATGTCTATATCAATATAAGTGGAGTCGCCATAATCCGTTTTTGGCGATTTGAGCTTCTTCGCAGATAGAATTGGAAATTTCAACAAAAAAAACTAATTGGGGAGCTGGAGACGTATTTACCAGACCCAACATAAAATTCTCAGCTGCTTCGTAGAGCTTCGCGAGTTTCATGAATACAAGTCCTTACTAGATAAGCCTGAGCGTTTCGAAATTCGTCATAGATTTTGCAATTCCAGCTGACTTTTTCGAATAACGACATGCTTTGGAAACTCAAAATTTACACATTATACCTTACCATCTCTCGGTATAAAATTTGAAGGTCTTCCATGATTGTAGAAACCAACCGAGCGACACGTCGCCCTCGCTTCGTCCGTGACGAAATATATTAACAGAGAAAATGTCTCATTCCGTCGGTAAAGTATAAGACGGAACTAGGAAAATTCACTTCCGGGTTTTACCCAGTCCTCCCGGCAGCTGGCTACGGTGCGCCCCCAACAGCTAGACCATTACGAATCCCATTGCCAGTGCCATTACTTCGATGTAAATACACACTGCTCTGCATTTGCTTTCTACCGTTTCCGTCGTGATGTCTGGGCTTCATACTGAGGCGTCGCGACGATAGGTGTGTGTGTGTGTGTGTGTGTGTGTGTGTGTGTGTGTGTGTGTGTGTGTGTGTGGGGGGGGGGGGGGGGTCAGAATTTGCGCACTCAGAGACTGGAACTCAAGGAATTTTTCATAATGGCTTTAATGGCACCATCGACGGATGATATATTGGAATCGTCTCCGGGATGGCTGTTGGCTTCCTTTTCTGTTGCCGGTTTGCTTCGTCATTTCCATGGAAATTATCTCACCGGTGATAATTCGCTATCCTTCGCAGTTGGTGAAAAGTAAACCTTGCTAAAGCTTAAGAGATATGAACCGAGTCTGGCTGAGGAGCGATCACGATTTTATGACCGCTTGATGCACGACGTGCCAGGTTTACTTCTAACGAGAATTTCTGTAGGAAGAACATCGTGAGTGGCTTTCTGGTAGGCGGGATGGTGATTGTTTATTGTTGAAGAATTGATTATTTCACGCGCTCGCAAGGGAACTGCATTCGCAGCAGCGTTAACATTTTCACTCGCACCTGGGCCGGGCACGGATCCATGGCTGCCGTTTCGCGAAGCAGAAATATGAGATGCACGTGATCGACCTGTTAGCCATGGCATGGAAGAAAATGAGAGCGTTCATAGTGCAGCCCAGACCGAAGGTCTCCCAGGCGGCCGGTACGTATCTGCATATAGCCAAGCAAGACCACAGCAATCAGTCTTTTCCTCTGGGGCTTACAAAGGTTAGGCTTTCGTTTCATAACGAGGTGATTGGTTGGTCTGGTTACACCGTTGGAAGAGAGGGGCGGACAAGTGTTATTAAGCTGGGCTCGATTGCATAAGAAGCGGACCGGACCGACACAGCGACCGAACTCGAAGAAGAGTTGAAGAGCAATCGTAGACAGGGCTTGAGGCGGCATCAGGCCTCTTTTATGATTCGGGTATTTTCGACACGTCGCGGTGTCTCGAAGATCCCAGGATTTTATCACCGGGCACCGGAGAGTGAATGAGTGAGTGTCGTTAATCGGATTAGAGACGGTAAAGAGTTTGCGGCTGCCTGCCACACTCGACGGTGACGATAACAACAAGTACAATAACAGGACCAGCCAGCAGTGTCAGTGCCTACCGGTACGGACGAGTAATTACATCTTGCCAATTTTATGCCGCACTCAAGTGTCGTAAAAGTTCATCAGTCCTTTTGAGAATGAACGTGAATGTGAGGGAAGGGAAGGGTTGAAGTGGAGTCCACTGGCAGGCGTGTGCTGGCCGAGATTGACACCGAAAATGAGACTCAAGTCGCTCACCATCTTTCGTAACCAATTATCGTCGCCGAATGTCGTGGAGGTTTAGTCCGTGCGGGACAATTTCCGGTGGTCTTCTTCGTTTTTTTTTCTTGACCAGTCGATGATTAGCCCCAAGGTGAACATTGTTGTGTAATTGCTGTCTCGTTTCAGTTTGCTGGAGTGAAAAACTTGGGAGGTTTATTGCCTGTTCTTTATTCGTTAATTTTTTTCTCTGGTGTTCAACTTAGCAATATCACTAGGTCAAATAAATACCAGGCGATAACTTGATATCGGTGAAAATTAATTTATCGAGCTTTACACGGAGATCCCGACAATCACAATAAAACAATATTGCTTCTGTTGGTTTCTGCCTAGTTAGTTGGAAAATTTATTGCCTTCAAATGCTGTCAGTTGCTTACGAAAACCAGAAAAATAATCTTGCTATTTGAAATTTTTTTTACTTGAAAACAAAACGTTGCTTTGCTGATAATATGATTCTTAGAAGCTCTTCAAGTTATTCAATCGTTGTGATAAAAATCAAGAACATTTAACACATCAGATTGAGTATGCGTTAAAATGATTTCAGTGAAATGAGGTGTGAGCTGGACGATTCATCTAAATGATAATAAATATTGCATAACATATTTTAACCAGTTAACTAAATATAAAACGATCTGGTTAATCCAGCAGGTATAGATTCTCCTTTTAAAGTACAACTGAGAACAAGAAAACATTCAAATATTTCCGATTTACTATCCAGGGTTATTCAAGAAAATTTCCAGATTGCCTCTACCTGCTTTGCACGCGCGAGACTCATACTTTTGTAGACAACTCATTTTTTTTAACTAAACAAATTATTAAAAATCCATCATCATCATACAGAACATAACAACCTAATGCAACTTACTTGAAAAAACAAAAACAAAAATAAAATAAATATAGACTTCATCATTTTACACAGTTTTCGTAAAAATCAAATTGCACTAATTCATTAAAGATCTAATTACAAAATAGATTTTATGTGTGAAATACACAATTTTTTGAACTCCCTCAATGTTGCAGCCCGCTTGATTCGTCCTGGCATCGAATCGAAAAAACTAATCCCTTTTTACAATAACGAGTTTTGCGATCTGGCTGATAAAAAGCTTGGTGTTCTCGCATCACACGCATTTTTAGTATTGTACCTATGCAAGTCACTTCCTCTTTCAATCCGATCACACAAATATCGAGGCAGCATTCCATTTAAGATTTTGAAAATGAGCACCATTGTTAAATAATATACTCTCTGTTTCACTGAAAGCCATTGTAATGCGTTCAATAGAATATTAGAGGAAGTATATATATTACATTTCAAAATCAATCGCATGACCTTATTTTGCTATCGCTGGAGTCTCAATATTTACGTGTTGTTAGCAAGGAACAAAATCGATGAGCAAAAGTCAATGTGAGGAGAGATTATTGATTTATACAGGAGAATTTTACTACTGATCGTTAAATCATTTTGTAGGCGGCATAATACACCGTACTTTTTGGCAACCTTCTTGATGATGTTGGTAACGTGAGATTTGAATGTTAGCTTTTCGTCAATTATGACTCCAAGATACTTCAACTCTCTAACGCGATCAATAATCTCTCCATCAATTTCAATATTGGCCTCATGTCCAGTGCTTGAAGGAGAAATAACCATATATTTAGTTTTTGCGACATTCAGTTTTAATTGCTTGAATTTCAACCACTGAGCCAAATAATGTAAGCCTTCGTTCAAATGTGCAACCGCTAACTTACGGAAAAGTTTGTTGGGTCGCACAAACGACTTTCAAAGATGTTTATTGTTTCATTCGCTATGACGTAAAATTATCATTAGCTTAGCTTAACAATCATTTAAACCCCTAAGGAGAGACTCATTGGAAATCATGAGATGGATGATGAGTTGGAACAGCAAAACAAAATAGGGAAAAGCTCTGCCAGCATAAAATTTTATACAGATCCAAAGCTTATGATTTTCGAAAACATGTAAAAATAAAGATTATTATTTTTTATCTATTCTATTCAAATAAAGTAGGGGGGATAAGTCGGAAACTTCTTGGAATCACCCATTACACCTAGTTTTTTGCTCAATGTCTACCGTTGTGCAGTTACAATCTTCAGGTACAATTCAAGTGTGTGATTTGGTAAAATATGTATTAGTTTTTGTACAAAGTTGCGATGAAGTAAACAACCCAAAATCCAATATCTCAGAAACCGCGAGACTAAATCGGACTATACAATTTCACACAAAAATGAAGAACGAATTCAGTAGGGCACTTATTCTCAGGATACGTTAATAAATGCGAAAAAATGGAGCCATGTTCGAATGGAATTTCGAATTTCGCTGCTCCCTGAAAAAAATAGGTACTATCTAGAAACATGACGCTCTGCTGTACCAAATAATGTATACTGAAACTGACTTTAGAGACTTTATTGATTGTTTCGCTGCATGTTGTTAACGTTATGCTTGAATTATAAGTAAATCTAATTTTAATAAGTGATATAAACTAACATCGAAATTATTTTTACGTTTCGTCTTTGACTCATCAGTGTAGAGCAGTTCAAATTGAACTGCTTAGTGCTAAACTCGGCAGTTCAATTTGAACCGCTAAGCAGACGTAAAGTTTCTGCTACTTACAGAACACTTTTTGTTTTGCAACGAAGTGCAATGTCTTTTCTGACGTGCCGAACGAAAACGTGTTTTCGACTATTTCTGGCCGATGCAGGTATGGTCATTTAGGGGTTAGCCAAATTTTGTGCTAGGGCACATAACCGTTTTTATTATTTTTACGTTTCGTCTTTGACTCATCAGTGCAGAGCAGTTCAAATTGAACTGCTTAGTGCTAAACTCGGCAGTTCAATTTGAACCGCTAAGCAGACGTAAAGTTTCTGCTACTTACAGAACACTTTTTGTTTTGCAACGAAGTGCAATGTCTTTTCTGACGTGCCGAACGAAAACGTGTTTTCGACTATTTCTGGCCGATGCAGGTATGGTCATTTAGGGGTTAGCCAAATTTTGTGCTAGGGCACATAACCGTTTTTATTATTTTTACGTTTCGTCTTTGACTCATCAGTGCAGAGCAGTTCAAATTGAACTGCTTAGTGCTAAACTCGGCAGTTCAATTTGAACCGCTAAGCAGACGTAAAGTTTCTGCTACTTACAGAACACTTTTTGTTTTGCAACGAAGTGCAATGTCTTTTCTGACGTGCCGAACGAAAACGTGTTTTCGACTATTTCTGGCCGATGCAGGTATGGTCATTTAGGGGTTAGCCAAATTTTGTGCTAGGGCACATAACCGTTTTTATTATTTTTACGTTTCGTCTTTGACTCATCAGTGCAGAGCAGTTCAAATTGAACTGCTTAGTGCTAAACTCGGCAGTTCAATTTGAACCGCTAAGCAGACGTAAAGTTTCTGCTACTTACAGAACACTTTTTGTTTTGCAACGAAGTGCAATGTCTTTTCTGACGTGCCGAACGAAAACGTGTTTTCGACTATTTCTGGCCGATGCAGGTATGGTCATTTAGGGGTTAGCCAAATTTTGTGCTAGGGCACATAACCGTTTTTATTATTTTTACGTTTCGTCTTTGACTCATCAGTGCAGAGCAGTTCAAATTGAACTGCTTAGTGCTAAACTCGGCAGTTCAATTTGAACCGCTAAGCAGACGTAAAGTTTCTGGCCGATGCCGAAATAGTCGAAAACACGTTTTCGTTCGGCACGTCAGAAAAGACATTGCACTTCGTTGCAAAACAAAAAGTGTTCTGTAAGTAGCAGAAACTTTACGTCTGCTTAGCGGTTCAAATTGAACTGCCGAGTTTAGCACTAAGGAGTTCAATTTGAAACGTAAAAATAAAGACGAAACGTAAAAATAATAAAAACGGTTATGTGCTCTAGCACAAAATTTGGCTAACCCCTAAATGAACATCGAAATGTAGATAACAATCTTTGGGTATGTTTCAAGAATCCGATAAATTTTTTAAGTCAATTGCATCCGGTTGAAACCCACTATTTTGTTCAATTTAGCCCCGCACAGACAATTTATTTTTGAGATTCAAAAATAATTGCATTCTTCATAATCGAATGCATTCAACAATTACTCGTTCAGCACGATATGAACTTTTAAAAGCACTATCCAGACCGGTGGTACGATGCACATAAATAAGAAAATTTCAGTGAAATATTTCAGTAAATAACGTGCACGTTTTGCCACGCACACGATTGACACGAAACTAAATTGTCTCAGTGTCATCTAGCTATCTGCCTGTCACATGAAAGCACGTTTACAAAGTCTATCAATGGATCGAAGTAATTACTGGTTTATAAAATATCTAAGCCGTCCTGTTTGACTCCGTATTCGGTGTAGTTCCGTTTTCCCCTGCAACAAACTCTGTCTACATCTTTGCAATTCGCAAACACATTAAAATGTTCGGTCAATGTTTGAATAAACCGTGCCACGCACATGTAAATTATGTAATACTTCCTTTCCAAAATTCGAGACCTATAAGTCTTCACTTATAAGCCGATTACTCTTCGAACGAAACATTGCTCTTAATCAAAGGAGCCGCTCACTTATACTAAACAATGCGCATCTTCCACGCATCGTTCAGCTTCGTACAATAATATCCATAGTTGGTTTTCTACATTCCACACAAAGTTTGAGTAGTCGTTATTTTTTTCATAAATACGTTTATTTCTTAGGCCAATATACAGTAATTTTTCTTCGCCGTAGCATCCATCCATCCGTACTTTAAACCTAATATATTTCGAATAAAGTAACAAGAAATAGTATTTGATAAAACATATTAGGCTAGTGTTCTTAAATATTATATTAGCATTTCGGTATTCATTAGTTAATCTAAACACTGTATGTATCAAACGATTAGCTGCTTAAAAAAATATTTTTTATTATACTGTATATGATCTTATACCTATTTCAGGTTTGTTTGTATTAGTACATCATTTTTCAAAGTAAGATAGCACACTATTGATTGAACTCATGGAAGAGGAAGGAAGCTAACATAAAAAATAGAATTAAATTGAAACTCCATTGGTCTCAATGAAATAATAAAGCAGTTTTATGTATGGAAAGTCGCGACAAGCAAAAATATCGCGAACTGGGACATTGGATAGTCTACCATGGCTACGCAAAGAATTTACTAGTTGAGACCTAACATCACGATACTCCACGCATGTCCAAACGACATGATCAATATCGCGATAACCTTCGCCACAAGCACAATGATTAGTCTCGGAAAGTTCAATTCGAAGGAGATGTGCATCTAACGTGTAGTGATTGGACATGAGTCTGGACATCACACGAATGGAATCCCTTCTTACATCCAGCCCCATGAACCATGCCTTTTTCGATATTTT
The DNA here is from genome assembly GCF_030247185.1 of Malaya genurostris. NCBI lineage: Eukaryota > Metazoa > Arthropoda > Insecta > Diptera > Culicidae > Malaya > Malaya genurostris. Next base: position 55,817,385 of record NC_080572.1, on the reverse strand, counting down.
AGGAATAATTGAGTGCAACCACCGACCCAGATCATCCTCTTCCCAAGAAACTTGCCTGGAATTGGTCGCTCATAAATTTTACCTTCAAGAGCACCACATTTGGGTAAATTATCGGCTCTTTCATTGCCAGGAAAGGAGCAATGAACTGGAACCCGCACTATAGCGATTTGATTTGACATTATACAATATGTCATTCTAGTACTGTCTTATTTTGGCTTCAATTGCGCTCAGACTATCTGTGAACAGTAAGTAATGCTTTGGAGATAATGTTATGATTACACTCAAGCTATAATGAACTGCTGCTAGCTCTGCCATATAGATTTTTGAAACCTAAAAGAGGCCGAAACATTATTGTTGAACATACCAAACCAGGTATCCTCTTCAATTCGTGATTAATCCGTGTAAAACATTTTCTCAGAGTCAATATACCTGAACTTACTTGATAATATTATTGGGATTTTCATACTGTCATGAATCTTGTTTGAGATTGAAGCTCATCTAGCCTTTCGAAGTTATTAATAACCAGGGGATTCAGTACCTCACATCGTATTAGCAGTCGCGATGAAAGCTCCCAAAAACGATCTTTCAATAGAAGAACTCCCGCCAGAACTTCAAGACACATTGTAGCGGAACGAAAGCAAACGCATCCATATTCCATCACTGAAAGTATCACTGTTTGATACAAGTTTATAAGATCCTCCGGATGAGCACCCCAACAAGATCCTATTTTTATTCGAAGAAATTTTACTGTTTGTTGGCATTTAGTTATCAGATACCTAATGTGCCCACCCCACGTGTATTTGGAATCAAACCACACACGCAACCGTGTTTTTTCCATAAATACTATAAAATAAACGGCAATATGCAAAAGTTTTTCTTCCACAATACATAGTACTTTAAACCTAATACATTTCAAATATCATATTAGTATGAGTATTAATTTTTTTTTTATTTAAAAGACATTTTTATTCAGGCCTATTTGCGTACAAGCTTTACGTGGCCGATTGAGCCGATTTTTTAAATAAATTTTTTTTTGTATTCCATCTCGTTGTCACCCTTTTTCTAGTGGGAGAGGAGCTTCCATTTCCCTCCTGCGAGGATTGAGGGGCACTTTGTTCGTGGCTCATCTCGTCGTCCATTGACACATCGGTGGCATTGTTGATTTCCGTCTTCTTTTCGTTTTCCTTGTTATCCGCAGTCTTGATCTCGTTGCTAGTTACTGTAGAAGCGCCTTGTTGTACATTGGTTGTAGTTGCTGTTTGGTTAGATGGTGAAGGTGTTTTTGAAACAGGAGCACTGCATTCACTAGTTTCCGTTGTTGAGCGGTTGTCCTTGTTTTTGTTTGTTTTGTTTGTTTTCGCAGTTTCAGTGCAAGGTTTGCCGTAGTGTGCAGGTTGTTCACAAAACTGACATGTAACTAGTTGATTTTCATATGTAATCAGCGTTTTACACGGATGTATTCCACCTTGACCACAAACGATGTAAGATGGAATTGCTTTACGTAGTTGCATACGTACCACTCGCACGCCATTCCGGATACCTAGAAAAAAATTCCGCCATACTTCCCTTTCGATGGAAAGAACTTCACCGTACTGCGACATGTTTTTCCGAACATACCCATCGCTGGTCTGCGGGGGAAGGTCATGCACGCGTACTTCTATTGCATTGTCCATCATGTACACAGGGATTTTATATTTAAAATTGTCATGATCAACACTATGCACCTCGTTGTTAACCGAAGCGAATGCAATTGCATCTCTTTCACGTTTGAACATAATGTACACACAGTTAGACGCCTTGTTGAATTGAATTTCACTTACATTATTAGCGTCTAGAAGCATTCGTTCTTTAAGTAAGATTTCAATTTCATTTGCTGCTGGTCTAACTTTACAGCGCTTGAAATCAATACAAATTGAATTTGGTCTTGTAGGCCAAGTTTCAGGCTTTGTTAAATCGTATTTGCCCATTTCGCACACTCTATTGTTCACTACACCGTATTGTCTTTGTTTCTGTTGTCTCGACCGTAAACGATTTGCGACTGTGTCTGATGAGATGAGAGCACGAACTGATGGTATTCATTAGTTAATCTAAACAATGTTTTTATCAAGCGAGTTGCTATTATAAATTACAATTAATAAAATACCTTTGTACATGATTTTATAACCATTTCAGGTTTGTTTGTATCAGTTCATCACTTTAATTCAATATCATATAGTTGGCTATTGGTTGAGCTCATGGAAGAGAAAACAGTCTAACATAAAATAAAATTTAAATGGAAACTACAATGGACTTAACGAAATGATAAAGAAGTTTCATGTAACGAAGGTCACGAAACGCAACCGAGTTGTTACGATTCAGTTTTATAAAAAACATCCAGGATGCGTCGGCAATTTTAAGGGCTGAGGCCAGTAGGTCACGTAAAACCACGTGGCTCGCTGCAAATGTGCAAAAATGACTCTCGATGTGGCCGGGTTGCCAAGAAAGTTTTGATATTTTCGGTTACAAGTTTGACTACATCACATAAAATCCAAGAAAGCTACCGCTTGTTTGACAGCCTTTTTGAGCCGATTTTATTTCTTTCTCATATTTCGTTACGTTACCAGGGAACTAAAATGGCGCCGCCATAGAAATCGACTTACTTTCACAAAAATAACTTTCGCTTCATTTTTATCGCGACAACATATACGTTTTTATGCACTAATCGCATCTAAATTAAATTATCTAGACATTGTCAGGATAGATTTTTGATCCAAGCTTTTGAAGGCGAGATATTCAATGAACAAGTTGAAAGTTGCCGTTTTCAGCTATGCTATTATTCCTTCAGAAAAAAGACTTTCACAGAATAATCTAAACTAATTTTTTTAAGATATTGTCGTTTGGGTTTTTTGATATTCGTCACCGTTTCTGAGAAAATCAGATTTGAAGCGTGAAAATAGCCCTTTAAAACGCCCTAAAACACACTGGTCTCAGCCCTAACAACCAATTTCTATATTAAATATTTTTTGAAAACAGTCCTGCTCTTGAATATGTGAACACGTTATAAAATACCGAAATTTATTCGTATGTCCTATTATTTGATGTTGTTTTTAGATTGCAGTCAATAAAATAAGTAGCTGAAACCACTAAGATGCTTATAATATTTCACTCATGGAAATACGACAAACACGCACATTAGTTGTTTCAATGAATGTTTCAATACCCCCTGCTTTGCATCTAGCACAATACAGCTCGCAGCTGTCGAGATTGGATAGATTTTGTGTTTAAAATCGGTTCTATCTATCGTGAGCATCCAATGTCAAAAAACAGCCAACCAAATGTACCCGAAAAACCTATACAAGGAACCGCAAAGCTGTTCCGTGCGACCGAAGCCAAAAGTGACCAAGCCGAAAAGTAAGGTGAGAAGAGTCCTGCTCGAACTGGAACCACGAATCGTCTCCGGACCAAATCATGGCCGTGTTTTGTCAACGGAATTGGTTTTCGATGTGCAAAATCTAAGCACAAATCAATTTGCATGATTTTGCCTTTCGACTCAGTCGTCTGTCGAAGCCACCACGAAACTCATGCCGTCATGCATTGTCCCAATCAAGGATGCCGTTCGATACAATTTTCTCAATTTAGGTCCACTTCATCAATCGATAATATGTGGTATTTTCGCATCCTGCTAGGTACATCAGCCGGCTGGTCGGCTCGGCAAAACGAGCAGATCGACCGGGTCTGCATCTAACAACCAGGTTGTAGATGTGTGTCATCAGAATTGCCCCCGGCCGTTCCCCAGTGGAAATGGGAAGGCTTTTCACTTTGGGCTCACTTCCAAACGAAGAAACTCTCGGTAATTTGTTTCAACACACGTCCCAACGTCGGTAGCACCCAGCTGGAAAATCCAACGATCGGCCGTTTGTGAAGTTGCGAACATTCCGAACCGCATCGTTCCGCAGAAGAGCCTGGCTCTAATGCACATTGGCTTAAATTAAAGCCGATAAAACGGAGCACGCTGTACGTGTTCAAAATATGAAATCGATATGCCGGCCTTCGTTTCTGGCTCGCATCGGAACTGCACGTTTGGGATTTCGGCTAGATGTTTTCCGCCTAGTCCCTGGTCTCGCCAGTTCATATTTGCTGGCGCAGCTGCCTTCCAACGTAGAGTGAGGATCTCGTACCGGCAGCTCAGCACAAAGCGTAAACAAAATATTACTGCAACCGTTTGCCAGGGTGCCTGCAGCTTTTATCATCGCAACCCTGGAATGTTTGCAGCAATGAGTTTCATCAGTAACGAACGGAATCAGCATTCTGGTATTTATACCGAAACGACTTAACGAAATCCATTTCCGGTCTCTTGGTCATCGACTCGTCCACCGCACCTCCGCTGGCCCGTGCCCAGAACTACTAGACTTACACAGATTACCTTCTGTAGCTAATGGTCACCGATTTGGTCCGCTTTTACCACGTCCCGCTCTGCTAGTTTCCCCTCCGCCCATTGAGAATTATTGGATTAAGTTTTGCGAAAACAATAAACACCGTATAATAATTTCCTTGCTTCGCATTTCCTTCCTTTCCGGTTGCTGATGATGATCATCGTGTTGGGGAGAGACAGGATCCTTTTACGTTATTTTCATTTGCAGCGTTGGGAATGTTGTAAATAGGCATGGTAGGCTGCATATCCCTTGGGTTAGACCGGGATGAATTGTTGATGTTTTTTTGTCTTTCTTGTGTGGAAAGGCTATGAAATGGCTTTCCATGAAAACCGACTGTTGAACCGAGATCCGGATGGCCGCGCTTTAAATACCATTCGAATCAGTTCGTCGAGATCGTAAAATGTCTACGTTTTCTGTGTGCATGTGACTAAAAGGTGTGCTTGAGCGAATTCTCTTTTATGGTCTATATGGTCTCAAAACGCGTTCCCCGCAATGGCAATTTGAGTCCGGGGAAGAGGAAAAATTCACACGGGGCCATATCTGGAGAGTACGGTGCTTGGTTGATGATATTGGTTGAGTTTTTGGCCAAAAACTGCGACACAACCAACATCAACACGACACTGTTTTTGAATGAAATTCAGCTTTTTTGGCACCAGCCGAGAAGCGACGCTTTTCAAACCCAAAACATCAGTTAAAATGTGTTCGGCTGATCCATAAGAGATGCCCAACAACACAGCAATCTCTCTAATCGGTACAGAACGATTTTGCAACACGATTTGCTTCGCCGATTCAATGTTTTCTTCAGTAACAGATGTTGTTGGGCGGCCAGGGATCTCATCATGATCCAAGCTTGTACGACCACTTTTGAAGCGTTTATACCACTCGTATGCCTGTGTTTTTCCTAGACACGATTCACCAAAGGCCTTTTCTAACATTTTCAACGTTTCGGAACACTTCAATTCATTTGCAACACAAAATTTGATGCACGCATGTTGTTCTAAATTTTCATCCATTATAAAAATCGCCGCACGAAAATTTTTGAACTTCTTTGTATAGACGCCAAACAAAAACTAATCGTACGATATGCGTCAAAATTTGACAGAATGTGTATAAAAGTGTTGCCAACGTAGAGAGAATAAAAGTTTACCGATTGGACAAGCGCGGGAGTTTTAAAATGAAAATTCCGGTTCTTTTTTGATCTTAAGGTATCTTCTCGTCAGAACTTACCTATTATCAATGGTATTATGAGCAAAATAATTTAAATCATTAAAACGTTATAATTAAATGGTAAGGCTCGTATCCGTACTGTATTTTATAGTATTGTACTGTATTTTTGACCCAAATACTGCGTACTGTTTTTTACCCTCAAATTTTCATTTTTTCAATTTCCATTGAAATGAACAATATTTTCCACATCGAAAAATAAATACAGAGTTTTAAATCCTAAACTCATCGAATTTTGATTTCCAGCAATACAAAAAGCCAGAAAGAACAATGACAAAACGTAGCGAATATAAATACATGCAAACAATGATTAGAGTGGTCTCTTTCTTTTCATTTTCAAAAATAAGAAAAATGTCTGAATTCACTAAAGCAAAATGATAATCAAAAATATCCGTTTCACAAATGTTTTGTGCAAAAGTGTTTGTTATTTTGTTAGTTTTTATTGAACCTTAAAAAAGGGAAATTATAACACTATTGAGATTATGAAAATAAATCATCTGATAATTATTTGCATTTATGTAATATTTGGTTATACCGGTCCTCGATTTACAGTTCCGGAAGCTGTGGTCAAAGGAATTCGAAAACAAATCACTTCGATTTCCCAGAAATGGCAAAACCTGTGTTTGTATTGTGGATCCTTATCCGTATCCATTATACGGTTCCTGAGATGCAAGGAGATTCGCGTGAAAAGTGTTGAGTATTCCAAATCGCTGTTCAAACTGGTTTCTAAACTATTGCGATTAGAAGGTCTTGTTGGTTGATAGCTGAATGGTTCCACTTCGATGATAGTGATTACCGGATCCCAGTTTAAAATTTTCAGATTAGAATTCAAGACTGAATTTTTATAACTTAGGTTGCATTTATATTTTTCAAATAGAATTTAGAATTGAATTTGAATTTCCGTACCATCGCTTGAAATGAGAGCCTTCAGATCAATTCAAAAGATTTAAAGCCTTGCTAATTGGTGACCGTACATACATTTTTTGGGTTTTTCGGAGCTAGTGGTCTAAGATGAGACTGGTATCGATTCATCAAACAAACTGTAATAAAAAAGGTATCATTGCACCACTAGGTAACGTGAAACTGGATTTTAGAACGTCCATCACTTCGATCAACAGAAAATTGCTTTAATCAATGAAAATTATGAGTTTATGAAACGTCGAGCAAACTGGACTCCTGACTTCACGCTGGTTCATCAAAATGGGCTCTATAAATATGCAAAGTGTGGTGGTATCTAACATTTCGTACCACCACAAGAGGTCGGAAGTGTTTTTTCCTACATTTTCATTGGAAGCCATCGACTGCTCCGATGCCTGAGAGACTCTTTGCTTCATCTAATCGGAAGCTTTCACAGAAACGGAAAACATCCGGACTACCCGCTGCTGGTGGGTCGGTTCGCTTATGTGATGGAATAATAGAGTGGAATGGAAATGTTTGCCAGAAAGATTTTCCGATTTTTTCCCCGATTAGGTTTCTAGGAACCAGGGTACGAGAATTATCTGTTTGTGTTTTCTTTAGCCTCAATAGATCCAGCTTTTCAGTTTATGGCAAAACTTGTGGATGTGTAAAATGTGGGTCGATGGCCAATCGGGGAGAAGGAACCGAAGCACAGTGGTCCAAAACTGGAAAAAGACGGTCAAAAGTCTGTACTGACTTTCACTGATTTTTAGGATCTAACGTGTAGTCGAAGAATTTTTACAAGATTATATTACGCTTCTTTTGAAAGTGGCACCCTAATTTTTGTTAAGGGGGTAGTACCAATTTCGAAAAAAAGAATTTTTTTTTACAAAAAAAAATTTTTTCTATCTCATTTTGAAAAAAAAACATTTGAAGAATTTTTGCTGAAGATATAAATAATGTAAAAGAAATATTTTTTGAGATATATTCACTTTATTTTAAAAATAGTTTTTTGGTTTTATCTACGTAGAATCTACCTTCATTACCTAAGTATCTACTACAAAATGCCCATAAATACGCATAAACAAGCTCATGCTTGCATGCGCAGCTTAAGCAAATTGTTGTGATTATTATTTTGTTTACTTTTTGACAGTTACAAATAACAGAAAAAATGTAAGTGGAACTCGATGCAATTTTTTAGGCCTTTTCAAGGTTAGTTTGAAAAAATATTGAAAATCCGAAAAATTATCAAAAATTCAACACATATTAAAAAATGGAAAAATGTTTTCCAAACAAAATATGAAAAAATATTTTAGAAGTACAAACCTTTACGAAGAGATTTCATTTTTAAACGTGTAAATAAATTGAGTTATCGCAAAGCAACATGTTTTTTAAGACGATATGTTGATCGTGCGACGCTCACTTAGAAATGTGCGAAGCCGGTGAGCAGCTCCGAACCGATCAGCTCACTACAGGGAATTGATTCAATGTACCAGCTCATCAGCTCATTAAGATTGAACTGAAGGTTTGTTTCGAGCACCGTTTTTTTTGCGCCGTTTTTCTTACTCTGTTTTTCTTTCATATGCATGATCGAAATCATTGGTGCACAAAGAACAATGCTATGCGAACTAACTTGTCTTCGAATTATTATGATGTCATATTTGAGAATATCTGCAAAAGTGGCATCCCTGAATGTACCTTAGCCTACTGAGTGAGAGATAAGATTTCTTATTGATAATGGCTTATTCCATCTATTAAAGAAGGATAGATACACATTTGGAAGAACGAACAAAAGCTCATGTATACATTTCTTCTCATTTATTACTCGCTCTTCAAGAGTCGAAGATCCGTTAAGCTCGTAGCTTGTTTTCACATTACCAGCAGGGATGTCAGGTCATTTTTTCAAAAATATGTGACCATCCAAAAACTCTCACTATTTCCTACCGCTCTGTAATTTTTGGTGCTGAACTGTGATCAATTTTAAATATCTATGATCGATTTCAGAATTCAGAAATCTGTGAGAATCTGTGCCATTTTTGGAATCGGTGCAAAAGGTTGAAAATCTGTGAAACACAGATTAATCTGTGCACCTGACATCCCTGCTTACCAATGCGATGAACTGGTGAGCTGCGGTTCTTTTAAAAAGAGCTGTGAGCTATCAACTCACTTTAAAGATTCGATTCACTGGAATAGCTCAGGAGCGAATTGCACATCTCTACGCTCACTGCAAAAGTGAGTTACAGAAATAGCAGACGCGTGACGCCCTCCGTTTCTTAACCATTCATGGTTTCAGCATGGCCAAAGTGAAAATAAGTCACACGAATAGTACCCAGGATATTCTCATTGAAAAATAAATTTTATAAGGAATATATTTTGCTATAAGTATTGTAAAAATTTGCTGCATTAAGTTGCATATTTCGCTTTAGTACAAGGTTACCTAGGTAAAAATACGTAAAATGGTATATAACTTTTCCAGAAAAGAAAAAATCCATGCATTACCTTTAACAAAAATATGGGATTTTATATTTTCTACAATTATTCTAAATAAAGTATGTATAAAAAACTAACTTGAAATAACTTAAAACAAGTTATGATTAGGAATCTAGTTTTAAGGGGGTTGTTATAATTAAATAACTAAAACTAACTTTGAAAAGGTCTAAAAAAAGTTCCATCGAGTTCCACTTAGATTTTTTTTTACAGTATTGAGAGAATATTTTCCTATAAATTTTGTAAAAATCTGCAGCGTAAAGTTGCATATTTCGCTTCGGTGTAATGTTTTATCATAGGTAAAAAAAAGGTAAAATGATGTATAACTTTGCCAGGAAACAACAAACCTATGCACTACCTTCTACAAAAACATCGGATTTTTTTTATTTTCTTCAATTATTCCAAACAAAGTATGCATTAAAAAATAACTCGAAACAAGTTATGAATAAAAAACTGATTTTCGGGAGGTTGCCATGAAAACGCTTTGTATATCCGAAACCGTGCGACCTAGACTTTTAGTATATTTGACAAAGTTAATTATTATCAATAGTTCTAAAACTTTGTAGAAGAAAAAAAATTTCTATCTCTTCAGAAAAAAAGTTATGGTTATATTTTTTGTCAAACTAGGCCATGAACAATAAGGGGTAGAACCAAAGTACGCGGTATATATTTGTAAAAAAATTCTTAAAAGCAACTATATGCATTAAAAGAACGGTTTGGCAGCTACTGATTTATGTCCACGTATTTATTGATTCGAACCACTGTGCGATGAGAAGAGGAAATGAGTTTGATCGGTATCGGAACAGTTTGTGGTGTTTGCGTCGAGGTGCTAGAATGGATTATGATACCTGTGTCTGGGCTGATCTATAGTTTCGAACAATATTTTTTAAACGTTTTCCACCGATACGCATTTCGGTACACAACATATGGCCATCAGTTAGATGAACTCCGACACTGACGATACGATTCAATAGAGCAATAGAACTTGAACGAAACCAATTATAAACAGACAGTTAAACACAAGTTTAAGAGCAATTAATCTATTTTTTTCGGTGACGTTTGTCCTAGAAGTAATCGCTCTCGAGATATATGAACATGAAATTCGAGGAAATAAAGTGTTCAGTAAATTGCGCTGTAACAAGTCTACGCATACACGGGCGTATTCTACGTAAAACATACAATTACTGTTTTTTTTTAAATTACTCCATTCAACAGACCTTAAATTTCATGTTTAAATATCTCGAGTACGGTTACGTCTATGAGCAAATGTTTGGCTTTCAAACTGTAAAATTATATTCTGGTTTTTAATGGTCTATTTTCGTCCATTTATTTCAGTACTGTTAAGACGTAGAGGGTCTTGACCTTGTTTCAGATTTTTTATCAGTGGGAGAAAAGATTAACGAATAAACTATGAAAAGAAAAACAACTTTCTGCATAACCGGAAAAATTTGCCAATTAATCGCTGGTGTACCCCCAAAAGTATCAAAAGAGATAAACCAAAAAATCTAAAATCAGTGTCTGACGGCAGAAGCCGAGAGTGCATTAGACTGCTGATACGATATGTGGACTGATCTTTTGCGGGTGTGTGTTGTAGTGGTATGTCTATTTATTGAGCTGCTTTACGCCCGAGCATGCTGCGGCTGAGCATGCTCGGCTAAGCCAGATAAAAGAAAGCTAAAGGTTCGAGCGCCACACAGACTTTTCACAATCTAAAACACTAATCCAATTCACGACGAATGTATAATTATTTACATCAAAACACATGTTTAAAATAAAAAGTATTTCGAACAAAATTATGTTGCGTTGTTCTTTTTAGTTTATTTTTGCCATTTTCTAGATAAATGACGAATAATTACTGGGAACCCCGTCTTTCGATCGGAGTAGTGGAAGTCCTTAGCGTTATATACGGACATCCTTAGTGTCCAACTCAGTTAAACGAAATCTAAAACTGTTTGCGTGTGTGATGTGTTCCTTTCCACGTTTGATTTATGCGCTAGATTTCATCGGAGATAGTTGAGCCGATCTCAACTACCTTAGGCTCATTTGAAAGCTTTTCATTTTTTGATATCCGTCATAATTGATCTTGTAAACAAAAGATGTTTTGAGACTTAGATTTCACACGGTAGTAGCTATCCAACAAGCCACAGTTTGTTGAAATCCGGCCTTTTTATAACGGAGAAATCAATATTTTTGTGTAACTGACATTTCCCTCTATTACAGGAGTAGGAGTTTTGAGCACTGCATGATGAAGGGATATTTGGGAGTAAAGCAAAACACGATTTTCAACACTGTTTCTATGTGCACCTTCTGCGTGGTTAAAACCTCAAACGATCAGGTAGTAACTCTCATTAGTGATGGGCAAAACGGTTCATTTCAATAATCGGCTCTGAACCGAACGCTCTTCCGTATGAGCCGGTTCATTGGCTCTTTTTCAATAAATGTCAATTTGGAGAAGCGGTTCGAGTGGATGAGTGCTAGAGCCACGGAAACACACACGCGATAACGTTGTGTTTTACAACTAGAGGTGTACGTGAGCGAGGATGATGATTGTAAGTTTATCTTTCAAAACTCAAAGAACACAAATTTCCACTTGAAAATTCATTTATACATTTATTTATGCGAATAGTTATTTTTCGTATGAGAAAAATCATTTTCTTCCTCTGTTATTTCTGCAGCACCCAAGGTTCTTTTTCAGACATTGCAAATTTTCAGTTCCGATTGGCTGTTGAAAAATGGCTTTCAACTGCCTTTTGATCTATTCCTCTAGCGTTCAGAATAATCTTAACTAGACCGAAACAAATTCCGGATCTTGACATTGGCCAACATTTCTAAAAAATAGATATATTTTTAAGAGGGATATTGAAATAAATTGGTTGAAATTCCAATTTTTTTTTTTTCATAAATACGTTTATTTCTTAAGGCAGTTTACATAAGTTTTTCTTCGCCGTAGCATCACTTTTACATAATATTCTTATCCTAATTTAATTCTAACATAGTCACAACGTTTTGCATTTATTAAAACATATTCTCTTATTACTTAAATATCATCTTAGGTAACTCGTCATTAATTATGAAATCTACTCGGAAATATTATTTGAACCAAACGATTAACTTCTATAAATTATAAAATAAGCTGTTATTTTCAGACATTTTGTTGATAATTTCATAAACTGTTTCGAGTTTGTTTGTATCATTACATTATTTTTATTCTAATTTAGCTATTGGTTGAACTCATGGACGCAGCTGGGATCAGAACTAAGTCTTGAAAGGGGCCTTTATTAAATTGAAACTCCAGTTTTCTTTATGAAATGATAAATAAGTTTCATGTATGAAAGGTCACGACAAGCAAGAATGTCTCGAACTGGGATATTGGATAGTCTACCTTGGGTACGCAAAGAATTTATTAGTTGAGATCTGACATCACGATACTCCACGCATGTCCAAACGACATGATCAATATCCCGATAACCTTCTCCGCAAGCACAATGATTAGTCTCGGAGAGCCCAATTCGAAGGAGATGTGCATCTAACGTGTAGTGATTGGACATGAGTCTGGACATCACACGAATGAAATCTCTACTCACATCCAGTCCCCTGAACCATGCCTTTGTCGATATTTTCGGAATAATTGAGTGCATCCACCGACCCAGATCATCTTTATCCCAAGAAGCTTGCCAGCTGGCAAGTGTTCTTTGGCGAGACGAGCTATAGAATTCGTTGAAAGCAATTGGTCTCTCATAAATTTCACCCTCAATAGCACCACGTTTGGCTAAAATATCGGCTCTTTCATTGCCAGGAATGGAGCAATGAGCCGGGACCCAGACTATAGTGATTAGATAATTATTGTTCAATATGTCGTTCAGGCACTGTTTTATTTTGCCCAGGAAAAACGGTTCAGTCTTGCCAGTCATGTTTGAGCGAATGGCTTCAATTGCACTCAGACTATCTGTGAAGAGGAAATAATGGTTTGGAATTAATGTGACGATTACACTCAAACTATAATGAACTGCTGCTAGCTCTGCTATATAAACAGATGCAGGTTCTTGAAGCCTAAATGAGGCCGAAACATTATTGTTGAACATACCAAACCCTGTCGCTTCTTCAATTCGCGATCCGTCCGTGTAAAACATTTTCTCAGAGTCAATATGCCTGAACTTACTTGAAAATATTTTTGGGATTTCCGTCGAACGTAGATGATCCGGGATTCCACGCACTTCGCGCTGCATGGATGTATCGAAAAATAAAGTTGAGTCAGGGACATTTAGGAGGCTGACACGGATAGGAATATATCTTGAAGGGTTGATTTCCTGTGACATATGGTTAAAATATACTGTCATGAATTTTGTTTGAGATCGAAGCTCGACTAGTCGTTCGAAATTATTAATTACCATGGGATTCAGCACCTCACATCTTATTAGCAGGCGTGATGAAAGCTCCCAAAATCGATCTTTTAATGGAAGAACTCCCGCCAGAACTTCAAGACTCATTGTATGTGTCGAATGCATGCACCCTAAAGCAATTCGCAAACAACGATACTGAATTCGCTCCAGTTTGATAATATGAGAGTTTGCAGCGGAACGAAAGCAAACGCATCCATATTCCATCACTGAAAGTATCGTTGTCTGATACAATTTTATTAGATCTTCCGGATGAGCACCCCACCAAGATCCTGTTATTGTTCGAAGAAAATTTACTCTTTGTTGGCATTTTGTTATCAGAAACCTAATGTGTCCTCCCCACGTGCATTTGGAATCGAACCACACCCCGAGGTATTTAAAAGTTAAAACCTGTTGGATCATTCTTCCCATCATATGGAGCTGAAGCTGCGCGGGATCATGCTTTCTTGAAAAGACGACTAACTCTGTTTTCTCCGCAGAGAATTCGATACCAAGATGAACAGCCCAATCGGACAAGTTATCTAAGGTATCTTGCAATGGTTTATGCAGATCAATAGCTTTGGGTCCAGTAACTGAAACCACGCCATCATCTGCCAATTGCCTTAGTGTACATGGGGTTACTAGACAGCTGTCAATGTCATTTACGTAAAAATTATAGAGGAGCGGACTGAGGCATGAGCCTTGCGGGAGACCCATGTAACTATTTCTGAGTGTTGCCAAATCGCCATGTGAAAAATGCATGTGTTTCTCTGACAAAAGGTTGTGCAAATAATTATTTATAACCGCTGGGAGTCCATTTTGGTGAAGCTTGTCTGAAAGAACATCAATGGAAACTGAATCAAATGCTCCTTTAATGTCTAAAAATACAGATGCCATTTGTTGCTTTTGAGCGAAGGCAATTTGGATGTCAGACGAAAGTAATGCAAGGCAATCATTCGTCCCTTTATTTCTACGGAAGCCAAACTGAGTATCTGACAACAAACCGTTCGTCTCGACCCAAGTGTCGAGACGTCGTAGAATAATTTTTTCGAACAATTTTCTGATGCAGGACAACATCGCAATGGGTCTATATGAGTTGTGATTGGAAGCTGGTTTCCCCGGTTTTTGAATGGCGATAACTTTCACTTGTCTCCAGTCAGGTGGAACAATATTTTGCTCAAGAAACTTGTTGAACAATTCCAACAAACGTCTTTTTGCGAGGTTGGGCAGATTCTTCACCAAGTTGAATTTAATTCTGTCCAACCCTGGAGCGTTATTGTTACAAGACAAGAGTGCTATAGAAAATTCCATCATTGAAAATGGGTTATTAATAAAACCATTATTTGGAGGAGATTCCCGTATAATGCTCTGCGTAGGAACAGAATCTGGGCAAACTTTCCTAGCAAAGTCAAATATCCATCGGTTCGAGTATTCATCACTCTCATTGCCCACGTTACGATTCCTCATTCGTCTGGCCGTGTTCCAAAGAGTGCTCATTGAGGTTTCTCTTGACAAACCTTCGACAAAATGTCTCCAATAGCTACATTTTTTGGCTCGAAGTATGCTCTTGTACTTAGTTTCTAAAGCCCTAAGTTTTTCAAAATTCTGAGGAGTTCCTCCTCCCCGTTTTAGAAACGTCTTGCAAGCATTTTGTTTTGCGAGTTTAGCCTCTGAGCACTCTTTGTCCCACCAGGGGTTGGGAGGCCTTCTGTTAGTCGTTGGCCCAGGAAAGCGTTTAGTTTGGGATTGTTCTGCTGCCTCCAGAATCGAACAAATGAGGAAGTCATATTCTTCAAGTGGAGGGAGCTCTTCCATTGAATTCAAAATACTAGAGATACTACTTTGGTATTTAATCCAGTCGATATTTTTTGTCAAATCATATGGAATACTAGCGGAAGTAGCAATGCAATTGCTACTGCTAATTGAGATGATGATTGGTAAATGATCGCTACCGTGTAAATCAGGCAATATTTTCCAGGTGCAATCTAGTCGAATTGATGTTGAGCAAAGAGATAGATCTAATGCACTTGGGCGTGCAGGAGGTCTTGGGATCCGTGTCATGCTACTTATATTTAATACCGTCATGCTAAAATTGTCACAAATGTTTTGTATTAAAGATGATCTGCTATCATTGTAAACGGAACCCCACATCATTCCGTGCGAATTTAAATCCCCCAGAATCAATCTTGGAGCAGGAAGGGCTTCAACCATTTCATTAAGCTGCCGCTGTCCAACTTGTGCTTTTGGAGGAATATAAACCGAAGCTATGCAAATATCTTTGCATTTAATGTTTATTTGGCAAGCAACAACTTCTATACTAGAAGTTGAAGGGATGTTTAATCTATAAAAGGAATAGCATTTCTTAATTCCCAAAAGCACTCCACCATACGGAGAGTCTCTATCGAGACGTATAATGTTAAAATCATTAAAATTTAAAGCTATGTTTGAAGTAAGCCATGTTTCGCATAAAGCAAATACATCACATTTTTGACTATGCAATAATATTTTAAATGAATCAAGTTTTGGCATGATGCTTCGACAATTCCACTGCAGGACAGTGATTGTATCATTTGCGACGGGTGATAAATTATCCATCAAAAGATACAAAACCTGAGACAATTGGCCATTGAGCTGATAATTGCTTCAAAAAGGTTCTAGCTATTGGAAGGAATGCCATTATGAGGGTCTTTAAGGGTTCAGATATATTGAATGCTGAGAAAATCCATTCAACAATTTCCGAAAACTTCAGTAATCCTGTTGGTGGCTGTGATATGGAGCCCACTGGATTATTATCTTTTTCTGTACTAGATCCTGGATTGGTTTGTGAATTTGACAAACCAGGAGGCACAGTCTTTGGTTTTGACTTTTTTTGTTTAACACGGGGATCTTTTTTTGAAGATGAAATTTTAGGTGTCTTTTTTGGTAATTTGGAGGAAGACTTCTTTCTCTTAACTGACCCTTGGGTAGTGATAAACGAATTACCTTCACTATTTTCGTCAGAGTCAGAGTCCTCTGGTTCCTCTAGATTTGAAAACCCGTTTTCGGTTTCCAAAGGGGGGACATCAATGACCGTTTTAAGCATTTCTGCATATGTGCGCTTAGACCGTGCTTTTAAAGAAAGCTTAATTTTGTCTTTGTGCACTTTAAATGCAGTGCATACTGAAATATCATCATGAGGACTATTCCCACAATAAATACATTTTTCAATCTCCTTGTTGCAATCATTATCTTTATGAGGCCCTTCACACTTAATACATTTTGGTTTATTACTACAGTAAGTAGCTGTGTGGCCGAATTTTTTGCAGTTCGTACAATTCATTACATTTGGAACAAAAAGCCGAACAGGGAGGCGAATTTTATCGACATAGACATGGGACGGCAACGCAGACCCGGCAAATGTCACTCGAAACGAGTCTGATGGGCGATAAACTTTTTTTTCCTCTTCATGAACTACTGAGTACAGTTGTTTGCACTCCAGTATTTTCACACCCTCAAGCATAGAGTTCTTGAAACGACCAACACCATGCTTGAGTAAATCATCTACCGAAAGACTCGCTTCGGTAACAACACCGTCAATTTCGACATCTTTGGAGGGTACGTAAACTTTATACTCTTTATTGAAATGTTCCGAAGAGACAATATCATTCGCGTGTTTCAAATTATTTACCACAACACGAATTTTATCGTTATTTACTTTTATGATCTCTTTGATTGAAGAGTATCGTGATGTCAAACCTTTATTAATTTGAAAAATGTTTAATGGCTTTGATATACGTCTAAAAAAGACTATCCAAGGCCCAGAAGAGCTCTCCTGATATTTTTTCGTTCGTGGGGGTATCGGATTCATGCTAGGATTTACGTCCATGGATTCATCCATTACATTAAAATTTTTAACTAAACTTTAAAATAAAATTTGAAACCAACACTACACAGTACTCAATCAAAAGGAAAAGAAAAAACTTCTACCTTGAAATTGTTGTCTATCTCCGTTGCACTGCCGTGTAGATCCTCGTTGCTCTAGATGTTCTTGTTGGATGTATCTGGACGTTGATACAATGCTGAAGCTCACTGTAGCGATAGAATATGATGTGATGCTACTGCTACCTGACATCCAGCACCACTCGAATTCCGATTTGCTTTCGTCTTCGCCAGCTGTAACCAGCGCAGGTCACCGGTGTATACCTGCGTGTTGTATGGCAGTGGAAAGACCGAGTTGTCTTGTCTCCTTCTTCCTAGTGCTCCGCACCGATATGCTTCTGCACCGAAGTGCCTTCGCACCGGTGTGCCTTTGCACTCTTCCTCTTCGATGTGCCTTTGCACTCTCCTGCTCAGCACTTGTGGCTGTATATTGCGGCCTGGGTAGAGTTTGGGAAACGCCCTTTGTTGTTTCCTTCACCAGCTTGGCCCAGCACTAGGGCTCTCTTATGCAGCACGACTATACGTTTTAACGGCTGCTGCCAACAGGTCTCTACCTGTAGTTCAACCGTTGTCGTATTTAACGCGTGTAAACCAACCAGCGTTATTAAACTGTACGCTTCTATACACAACCTTCTCGGTTGAATGGCTATTACTGAATGAAATTCCAATTGGAAGAAATCAATGTTTTTCCCCAATTCCAACAAAATATTCTTCGATTATTCGAATCTCAGCCACATATAAATTAAAAATCACTAGAGATTTGAGAGCCGCGGTTATTTTGAACGTCTCGTGAGCGTTCGCACATCACTAGCTTGAAATACACGAACTGTCAAATTTATTTTTTAATTGCCCACCACACTCTCCCACACCAAAAAGCTCAACAAGGAGCCCCCTGGTAATGGACGCAAGTAATCTCAGTTCATTAACACTGGCAAATTTTTAATACTAACAAAAAAAAAACTACAAGAAGAACTGAGATTAAAACAATTTATTCTAAGATGTGCAATTAACTAATTTATTGGTGTGGAATCCCAGTGGAAATAAGTTTCCTTTTAAGGGATCCACGTTTAATATCTTAAATTGAATAATATAATACTGTTGACGTTTAACTAACATTGATATACAGATAGATTACGATTGTTTAAACTTTACGCTTATTGTATAAAAATTTCATTCAGTTTTTGTCTAAAGTAGTGCTTCAATCTAGATCTAAATATGGTACGGATGTTGATTTGTTTTATGTCAAGAGGAAGTGCATTAAATTTTGTAGGACCAACAAACAGAATACGCCTTTGGCCCAGAGTTGTGGTTGTTCGAATGCGTTGCAAGTTGCCATTACGGCGCGTCGCGTACAAATGGTTTGGAGTTGAAAACTGTATGTTACGATGTGTCGTGACATGCAAGGTGTCATGAACGAACAACAAGGTTTGCATGTCACATAAGTAAGCTATTGGTAGAGCATTATGAGCTTGGTCGCAGTACAATGGAAACGTAGAGAACAGCAGAGGTCTATTAAAAATGGTTTTAAGACACCTATTCTGAAGAGTTTGTAATTTTTTCAGATGAGAGCTAGCTGCACGGCCCCAGACTGATACAAGATAATTAATTTTTTTTTTGTTTCAATTATAGAGGTTTTAACATCTTAAGGTCATTCGCCTCTTCGGACCAGAAAATCTTTCTGGCCCTATGTGCGGGGTTGGGAATCGAACCCAGGTGGGTTGCGTGATAGGCATCGACTATCCCATCACGCTATACCCGTCCCCAAGATAATTGAGTTGTGAGTGAATACAAGCATAGTAGTAGCTGAGCGGCAGCATGGATGAACCACGGTTCGTAGCTTAACTATCTTTTAATGTTGAGAGCCAAGGCTCTTCTTGAGAGCCGCGGTTCAATTATGAAGAGCTGTGGTTCGTTCGCTCATTTCTACAAGTCGGTTCAAATGAACGGCTCGTGAGCGCTCGCCCATCACTAACTCTCATTCGCTTTCCGGTCTTCAAGCCGAGAGGACGCATTCAACCAGCAGCGACGGAGAGTGCACCTTCTGCGTGGTTAAAACCTCAAAAGCTCTGGTAGCAACTTTCATTCGCATTCTGAAACTGGATTCTGGAACTATATTCCGGAACTGATTTCAGTTTCGAAATTGTAGTTCTAGAATTGCAACTGAACTCTGAGTCTGCTCTTAGTTCTAAATTTAGTTGTTGAACTCAGGTCCAGTTCCTTATTCCAGAATTCTTCTGTTCAATTCTTTTTAGAAGCATCATAATACTCCCAATGAATTATGCGACATTTTACTGTACTCTATGCAAACCATTTTGGTAGTCGTGACGAGAAATCGTCTTCAAGCTTCAGAGCTTAGTTCCGGAATATGGGTTTAGATTTCAGAGCCTGCGTGCCAAACTGGATTCTGGAAAAAGTTTCCGGAACTGATTAAAGTTTCGAAATTGTAGTCTACTAAAATCCAATTTAATTCTGAGTCTGTTCTAAGTTCTGAATCTTGTTCTTGAGCTTAGGTCCAGTTCTAATTCCAGAATTCTTCAAATCGGTTCTTTTGTCCTGAATACGACTTACTTTACTATGGGGCGCCTTTTCAAAATTTACCCTGTACAAGAATGGGCCGAACTTCACCACGAATATCAACATATTTTTTCTACAAGCTATCGGTAATATGATTAGGAATTCGTTATTAAATTTTCAACAGCGTGAAAACACCCTAAAAATAATTGAAAAACAAAGTTTTCTAAAACTTTTGGAAATAACGAAGAAAATTCATCACGCTTGCTTGTCTTTTTCGCATCAGGATGACGGTTGAGGTAGTCAGGCACATATCGGAATCTACGGAAATCTTTGAATAAAAATTGTTCATTTCTTTTATTGCTACAGACGAAACTGTAGGTCGAGGTGAGGTTCTCCCACCAAGTATAAAGCGAGAAACACTCAGGTCGTCCTCTCATTTGGACTTCGGTCGTCAGCAGGAGCAGTCGGCATTGAAAGTAAACCTTTTGCGTGGTGTAAAACCTCATACGCTCAGGTCACAGAGCCAGTTTTCAGGATAATTTGATTAGCTTTGTGCAATTTTCGCAGTGCAAAATTCGTAACAGTGTTTAATATCTTAGAGAATTACACAATCTGCTGATTTGCTATATAAAATGCATAGCACCGACTTAGAAGCCATTAATGAAAAGTTCCTTTCAGAACCACCATTATTTTATCATAAAGAACTATTCTGGTTATTTCGTAATATTTAATTGTGTGTCAGAATTTTTAATGTAACTAATCTGTACTTTAGTTTAGGAGTATCGTTTCAAATTCTAGTAGTGAAAAAGAGGAAAGCTTGCACAATTCAAACAATCGATCAACTAATTGATATTCGAAAGTATAAAGAAAGAGTGTCAGTTTTATTCGTATTCACGACATCCAGTTATGTCTCTGACATTACACACCCGTACTTTTTTTGGCTACATAATCAATTGAAAATGACATATTAAATTTCCTACGGTAATAATAGTTGGAAACATATACTATTTGAATCTGTTCGTAGATATTTGCAAATGTGTGCGTGTGACAAACAATGTCACTCAGTTTCTTCGGAGATGGTTTAAGCGATTTCGACAAACTAGGATTCATCGGAATGGTCCTGTGCTCCCATGAAAAGTTGCTGAGTTTCATGTGACTGATTACGGAGTTACAAGAACTCGGGTTAAGGAACTTCAGGACGATATGTGTAAAAACTGAAAATAATGTCACTCACTTTTCTCGTAAATGCTAAACCATCGAATGAAAGGTCTTTAGATCTTATAAATACTTTCTGATTTTACAATCAAATCCGACTTCCACTTCCACACGCTGCGCACATAAATTAATCGGGTTTATTGGATTTGCAGATTTTGGTAGTCGATGGCCAAATAAAATTCACTAAAAGTACTGCTAGTAGTGAGTATATTCTACTAGGAAGTGAGAATATTCTACTAACAGCTTAAACAGAAATTTAGCAAATAAACTTATTTCAGTTGCAGCGGTATTTGGTTTTCGATTCCGGAAGATACCAAAACTTTGTTTTTTTGGCTACACGGATTTTCAAAAATTTTAATCAAATGAAACAGCTTGATGGTTTAGTTCCTTAAATCTGTCTTGACCGGTTTCAAATTCCGATTCCAAAAGTAACGGGAATGGACTAGCTCAATCGTTTTCTCAAAGAAGGCAAAAGCGAATTTCATAACCAAAATTCCAAATCAATTGCTGAATTACAGGGTGAAGATTTCTTTTTAAATTCGAACCATCATAGAAGATTACCCCTAAATAAGTAAATAATCTGTTGACGGCCAGGAAGCCATCATCAAGTTTTGTTCATCCGGCATTTCAGTAAAAACATGACACTTCAGTGAAAAAAATGTTTTGCAAAACGCCTTCACTTTACATCTGCTTAGCAGTTTATGTTGAAACGTTAGGTAGCGTTAGCAGTGCTAATAAACTGATGCGTCGAAGACGAATCGTGAAAACATGAAGATAGTTATGCGCACTTATCACAAACCAGTACCAATGCGGTACCAAAGTCCCTCAATAATTGGAAATTGAAAAATACAACGCATTGCTCATCACCAATATTATCATTCAAGTACAAAATGTGTCACCGAACTGTTACTCAATATTAGCGGTTCAGTTTCAGTTCTTTCAGTTCTAGGAATCGCACAATCGCTAGCATTGAGTCTAATCGTCGACCGGGGTACTGCGAAACGGGTTCGCTCGCGCTGTCAACTCAGTTTTATCAGCTGAGCAAACATTTGGTATGATACATTATTATTTGCGCACACTGATTATATCGCATAGAATTACGATATCTCAACTCGTTATTTAAATTACGTTCCAAAAACGTCAACCATTCCAGTGTTCGTAGCACAGTCAAAAATGCCTTCTCGAATAGCTTTCTGGCAAACAAGCTCGCTTATTTATGGACCCCAGTCATTTTTCGGTCAACTGTCTTCATAAATCATCGCCTCAAGCGCGCGAAATTTTGCATCAACAACACACACATACATTCACGCATAGTCACACACACACGTACGTCAGACCATGGAAGAAAAAAAAACAGTCTGGGTAAGACCCATGGCGCACAACTTTTCTCAAAAACAAATTTAAATTTATGCTAATGCTGCCGGCATCGTGCCATGTGCACATAGGCTCTATGACAGCTCCAAGTAAAAGTGAACTTTGCAAATAAAAAAAAATGAAATAAAGCGAACAGCAATCCTGTCAGAGAGTCCTGGGAGAAATTAATCACTTAAATGACCGGAACGACGCAGCCACCTAATGACGACTCACTATTTGTGGCGAGCTGACAGGGCTACCTCTCTAATTGGCAGTTTGGAAGGAAGTTCGAATCGTTGGATTGCTGAATAGAAAATAATTCAGTTTTGGTTGCCATCGGCGGAAACCGGCAGCTAACCACAAATGGCGGACTTCCAGAATTCTCTTTTTTTGCCTTTTATGAGAACGTTACGGGGCGTAGCTTGGATTCGAACGAATGTGGCTTTGTACAAAGCCGTTTGATTCGATTAAATTCGACCATCGGAGTATGTCTCGCAAAAAGTTTTTAGTACAGTTTAATTATCTGTTTTGAGTATGGTACGTGATCTAATTCAATGTTTTCCTAACAAAGTGAAATGGTAGAAGCCTTTTCTCCATTTTTAAGACTTTTTTCGTTACCTGATTTCCGAAAGAGTTGTTGTTTCACCTTCTCAACCATTCGAATTTGTAAGTATGAAGTTTAGTCGATGTAATAATTTTGTACATCACGAAATGGATGTACTGATTAAAAGTTTTTGCTTGAGTTTTGGTTCACGTTATACCCACGTACTAACCTTTCGGTAAAGAATTCAACCTTAAGCAACAGTCATAAACACCCATACGTGAATATTCCATTTCAGTGAAACAGAATCGTGCGAATGTTCGCTTCCCATACCAATAAAGTACTACTCTAAAGGACCAAAACGTGCATACCTCAACTTCCTCTTCCTAGCAAGGAACATTGTCCGAAAGCCAAGTTATCCCGAATATATTCCATTCATTTGATACGTGCTTTTCCGAACCCGAAGAAGTTAAACCAATCAATATTATACACTTGCACGGCGTTGAACGGCACTCCACAGGCTAATTTCTTGCCTTGCCATGTAACCTGAATAGTATGTGTACTTTACAGGAATCACCGACAAGCAGGAAAAAAACCCCTCCCATCCCCACACATGGCGAACATGCAGGCAGGAAATTGAACCGGAAAGCTCGCCTGCTCCATCCGGCGGAGGCATCCCTGACATCCTTGAACCGCTTGCTCCTCCAAATTCACCTTCCCCCTCCCCTATCCGCTCACATTCGCGGACTCGTCGTGATCAGCAAAGTAATATACGATGACGGGGAAGTGGAAAAAAGAAACTTTCAACCTTCGTCGTTGTTGACTTTTCGACTTCCACTTGTCGCCTGCTGAAAATTGTCCCCGAGCGTGGGGAGCTTACTTGTCTGGTTTGCATTCTCGCAGAAACGCGAGGGTGTGTACCATTCACGCACAAAATCGAAGCAAACGACTGTTCAAACTGTTCGTTGTTATCTCATTTATTATTGTGTGCCGCGAATGGTAGATAAATATTGAATCTCTGCCTACGGTGGGTAGCAGTCTCCAGGACACAGGCGAAGGTGGAAGTGTGTTTAGTGTACAGTTTAGACGAAGGGACCGATGGCGAGAGGAAAGTTATTTTGGGGCGTTTTTGAATTTCGCTACTGTTTTAGTTGTATGGAAACCGACAGCTTTTCCGGGGGCAGGCCTTTATCTGGGACTTGGAATAATTGGGTATTTTCTGAAGTCTTTGTTCTCAACGTAGAGCCTACTTTAGGATCTGATCATTTATTCGATTTTGGAAGCGTTTGTTCCGATGAGTTACTCTAAAAACTGCTCTACCTGCATTCATGATGTTCTTTAACATAATTTTCAACCGTCGGAGCATTGGTATTTGAAGTTCAGAAGTAATTTCAATGATTCGTTTTCTTGTGATTTTTTTTATTGTGACACTAACTTGCCTTAAGTAACGTTTTTTTTTACGTTTCGCCTTTTACTCATCAGTGCAGAGCAGTTCAAATTGAACTGCTTAATGCTAAAATGCCTTAAGCAGCCTAGAAACGCAGAAAATTTGGTCGACACCACCAAACCAACTGCCATGTTTTGGGTATGAATTTCATGGTACCAGTTATGAATCATCGCGTCGACAAGTTGGCGACAGCGTGGGACCAAATATTTCCGGAAAACGGAAAAAATACTCCCCACCTTTAGCATTTCCCACTGACATTTGATATTGCCAACCTGCATTACGGCAATTTGCTCTGCGTTCTGCCAACACAACTGTTACTGCGACGACAAACAAACGGCGGCAACGGAGGAAACAAGTGCGGATACTCGTTCCGTTCCATTGGACCATCAACTTGTTTAGAGCCCCTGGGAGTGTTTCGCGAGACAAACAAAACTGAATTTTCTGGCCGCTACGTGCGGAGTTATTCAGACGTTCAACAAAGCTTCCTGCGGCAGTTATTGCTGCTGGTGTTACTGTACAGTATGAGAATGATCATTTCGTAGAATGTGTCGATTCACCGAATTACGCTTTCATTGCAAATATTGTTCGAATGTAAAGGAAAAAAATAATGTAATACACTATTGTTCTCTGAACAAACAGATCTGGACAGTTATTTCGTTGAATACATACATTACCGAAAATATCTTTTCTTAGCAGCGTTTGATTGAAAATAAAATAATATAATAATATTCAATTATTCTTCTTGAACCCTATCTTTCGTGGTGTCTGACTACAGAATAATTGTAGTCAGACACCACGAAAGTATTAGCGACTTTAGGGCTTTTAGCTGAAAACGATCGAATGTTACTGACAAAGAAAATCGTAAACTGTCGTCAAATTGCCCAACTTTATCAATAGTATTGATGCCAATGACAACGCTGAATATACACCTCAGTAAGTAATATCTACATACAATTACCTGCTTGAGTGTTATAGCAGAACAGTGACTAAAACAAATCAACGTAAAAGGTTCATACCCAAGTAGCAGGTAAAGTTGCTGCCCTGAATTTTCATACTGATCGTGCCATTTATCAAATTAGTTTATATTACTATTCTGTTAACTGATGTGTTATTGAAAAAACGCACTTTTTCTGTGTTGTGTCACATATCTTTAAGTTCTTCCGTTGTTACAAGTAACAATTGAGCAACTAGTCTTAGATTATGACAAATTTCGTATGTTCGACAAACTGATATTGTTTTTTTTGTTCCTTCGTTTCGTGCGTGGGCTAGAAAAAAAACGATAGGATTCTTAATCATAAATGTATATGAAATTAATTTGTTCATTAGGGATTATCACAGTGCTAATATTGTATGTAAAAATGATAAGTTTTTCCTGAGTTATGGTTGCTCAAAGTGTGACATGTTTTCATTCGCAGAGATTTATTTGTTTATTTAGAGCAGGGAAAAGCCCAGTGGAGTTAGTTTCTGTCAAACTTGCTCTCCAACAGGCATAAAACCTCCTCATCTTTAGCATCAACAGATTACAATCATCCAAATGATACATTTCACTTAAACATGGCATTTATAAACTAACTTGAACTAAAACAAATTAGATAGCAACCCCACACGGAAAACCCTCCAATCAAAAAATTACGATCTCGCAATTTTTGATTGTTGCAGTTGTTGTTTTAACTAATAATTAGTTGATTCGACCAATTTGCTATTTGATTTGCACATATTGAAGTAGTTAAAAAATATGTTGTTTTTAATGCTCTCTAATGTCAAAAACAGTTCAAAGCAAAACAAAAATCGCAATGGAAAATCAACTATTACTTTAGTTGAAATTCAAACGCGTTTCTTAAATATTCTCATGCAAACGAAATTCGATTATTATACGTTTGTAAAACTCGTGAAGAGTAACTTTTGAATGATAGTAAATTAATGTTTATCATAACACTAGTTGTCAGAATATTCATGTGATGATAAATTATCTACATCTTTACTGCTCTGGTGTTACAAGAAGAAACGATTGATATAAAGTAGTGCTGTGCACAGAACGTGTTTAACCAAAACTAGAACCCAGTGAATTGTATGCGTTTGAATTTTGGTTTTTTGGTTTAATGAATGAGCATCATATTATCTTCAAGTCATGTACAAAAATTGTATGAACAAAGTGATTAAATTGAAAATGTTTAATATTCATTCATATAATCTGTTGAACCTGTAAGTTTTAATGGCTCAAAAAATAAAAATCAGTGCATTCGGTTCGACTTTTTGTTCGTAAGTAATAGGGTAACAGAGGTATTTTGGCCCACTTTAGGATTGATTTTATTTTGGCCCACTTTATAAAAATATCCTCCAAATATTGTAATATCTTTAAAAACTCCTTTCGCAATAGGTAATTTAATGTGATTAGATTCAAATTAATGCAAAATGAGTTACTTAACATCGATAAAATCCGATGAAATCGATAAAGTTTGTTAGGTGGGCCAAAATATATGTAGTGGCCGAAATACCTCTGTTACCCTATAGTGGTCACAATTAGAAAGTTTCGTTGACACAAGCACTACTAAAAATCAGTATATTATAAACAAAAATAAAAATGGTTTCAATGAATAATTCATTTAATATAAAACAAGGTCTGAGAAAGTTTTTTTCATACCGATAGATGGAAGTTAATATCTTAACATACCGAATTTCCATTTAAAAAATCAGAACGTATATCAATAAGGAATATTTTATTATCATTCAAAATCAATAATTTTGCTTAAATTGAAATAACTAATCGTAATATCTAAAACAACTAAAACCGACTTGTTTTTCAACTCACATAACTGTTAAATAAAAAACAAGGTTGGTTGTTGTAACTAAATTCTTTATTGAAATTGAAAGGTGTTTGTCTTGACTAACTGACAGCATCTTTTTTTAACCAAAAATTTTGTTAGTTCAACCATCGTTTCTGTTGATCGAAAAACAAAAATGACAGTTCAGAAAAAATAACAATCGATTAGTTGTACCAAATTTTAACCAATCAAATTCAGAAAAATAACTAATATTTTGGTTGTTTCACGATCGTGAGGAGTTTGACAATTTTTTGACAACGTTTTGTGATAGATTAAAGTCGAATGAATTGTAACAGTGGTTGAATGTTCAGCACATGCTGGCAACAGGATCGTTATACTCATAATTAGTTCAAGCATAGGGTAGGAATAAAGAGTAGTTTCTAAGGTTACGGCGATGGATATCAATTTGTAAACGCCGTAAGAGCTTGAAACAGTCTATTATTGATTGGAGGAGATCAGCCACAAAAGTAGCCTTGCTGACATCGCGACGGACAGATAACAAATCGAGGTCAATCAGTTTGTATCTGGCATGGTAACTTGGAAGGTTCCAAGGGTTTCTCCAAGGAAGCCGACGCATAGCAAATCAAACAAATTTCCGTTGAATTGCTCCAATGCGTTGGATATCGTTTTGGTAGTACGGTGACCAGGAGGCGTATTCGAGCGTAGAGCGAACTAAGGCACAATATAATGCTTTCAAGCAATGTACATCATCGAATTCTTTAGTAACGCAGAAATCCTAGCAGCTTGAAGGCTTTGGAGATAGTAAACTCAATGTGTTCCATGAAATTTAACTTAGAGTCCAGCAGGACACCAAGGTCCTTCACAGATGATGTACGTTCCAGAACAATTTGTGAATTATTATAGTCGAAACTGACTATAGACTGTTTGCGACTAAAAGAGATGAAGGAGCATTTGGAAAGGTTCAAAACCATTCTGTTGATATTACACCAGTTAGTCAAGTTATTCAACTGCTCTTCTAGGAATACGCGTCAGCTGTGGATTTGATGACATGAATTAATTTGAAGTCATCGGCGAACGATAGTTTCATGCACTTGATCGAAAAATTTAGATCGTTGAGATAAAGTAAAAATATAAACGGTAAGTAAAAGTAAAGTAAAAATAAAAAGGTGACTTTCTTGAGGAACTCCAGAGGTAACGCCGAATGGTAAGGTTGTACAGTCTCCTATTTTCACTATCATTTCGCGACCAGTAAGATATGAGTGAAGCCAATTCAGAAATGCCCCATAAAATCCTAGTATATTTAACTTTGAGATTGTTATTTGATGATTAATCTTGTCGAACGCAGCGGAGAACTCGGTGTAGATAGAATCTACCTGTAGTCGTGATTGTAACGAACGTATGATAAAGGAAGTATAGGATACTAAATTTGTAGACGTCGAACGATTCGGCATGAAACCATGTTGAGTCTCAGATATATAGTTAGAGCAATTATGTGTTATAAAATCCAGAGCTATAATTTCAAACAGCTTAGATACGGCGCACAAAGCTGCTATTCCGCGGTAGTTGGATACTGTACACTTGTTTCCTTTTTTTACAAACAGGAAACACATAGGATTTCTTCCATATTTCAGGAAAAGCTCCTGAACGTAAGGAGCAGTTGAATATAATGGATAGTGGAACTAATAGGCTGTCAGAGCAGTACCAAAAAGACTGTGTACAGAATCCTTTTTCATGACATTTGGCCTCGGATCGATTTCAGCACGGTTCGTTTTTGGCAACATAATCCATATGATGGCAAAGATGGCAGCACTTTCAAATTGAAAGCAATTTAATAGTTATATTGATTTAAGCTACTAACACCAAAAAAATACTGGAAAACGTGATTAATCCACCTAGCAGTGAGATGATACCTTTTTTTTATCAATCTGCATATGTTTTTTGCACGGATATTCTTAGGTGTTTTAGTTCTCATTTTTTTAATTATGGTCGTTTTAAACGGCAAATTGAGATTTTAATCACTCATTACCCTGTAATGTCGAAATCGTATCGACGTGTAAAAATCGAAATCGTATTTAACGTGTAAAAATCGATTGAACATTCCATGAGATGTCGAAGTAATTTCCACTTTAGAGTTTTTCGTCATTATTTATGGTACTTCCAGAGCTGGTATTCAGGAACTAGCATAACCCAAAATGATTCGAATGGCCATAAATTGATACGCCAACCAATTTACATCTTATATATAGGTATGAATTTTAAAAACTCATCATCTGTAATTCCAGAATCGGATAAAATTTGCCAATTTTGTATGGGACCTTAAGTCCCTTAATTTGAATTTTTGTTTTTGAAGTTCGATTTGGCCTTTTTGAGAAAATGATTGAGCTTTGAGAAACGATTCGATACTGAAACCTTAATTCGGTGTAGCCGAAATCAGTTAAGTTCACCTGAGGAGTGTGTAGACATCTTTAAGAAATTGTTGTGCGAATTAAAGTTTGGGGGTACATTCCGAATCCAAGAACGAATACCGCTTAAACTGAAATAAATTTATTTGTTAATCGACTATCCAAATCTGCCAACCCGATAAACCTTATTAATTTATGTGTTTTCAGAACCTCTCATTGGAATCATAAATGATTCTTAGATTTCATTTGAATCTAAGATCGGTTCAGTGAATTGCATTATTTTAATTTCGTTTCACATACCATCCTGTGGTTCCGCAATCAGAAGTCGGATCCAAACGTAATTCAGGAACCTTGTTTGGGAGTATACTACTTTTCATTTGAGTCTGAGTTTGTATAAACGGTAGCCATCTCCGAGAAAATTGAGTGAAATTATTTGTCACACACGCATTTGCTGATCTCGACGAACTGAGTCGTATGGTATATGGAAGTTATGTTCTTCCAGCATTTATTGCTGTAAGTACTTTAAATCAATATAATTATGGAATTACTTTCAACTCAAAGATATTGATATCATCTGGTTTACATATGCCATATTCGAACGATTATGTTGCCAAAAACGAACCGTGCCAAAATCGGCCCGAGGCAAAATGTCATAAAATAGATGCTGTACACAGTCTTTTTGGTACTTAGAAACAATTGTAAGTAACAGTATAAAAAATCGCGTTTCACGTTGCTCCCAAGCATTGCTTTATAATATAGCGCTCAAAACTCCTACTACTGGAATAGGGGCAAAAGTCGCTTATGTCGATATCTCCGTTGAAAATGGATGGATTTTAACAATCTGTGACTTGTTGGATAGCTATTACCTTGTGGAATCTAAGTATAGAAACATATTCTGTATTCAAGGTCAAGTGTGACAGATAATGTCAAAAACCTGAAAATTTTGACATAAAACTTCGTATAACTCAAAAAGTAAACATCCGATCTCAAAACCATTCAATAGCGTTTTGGGTGACGGGGAGACCTTTCATTTGCGACTAGTTTGATCAAAATCGGTCCAGCCATCTCTGAGATCTCGACCTCTTAGTTGACAACACACATACAGACACACACACATACACACACACGGACATTTGCTCAGTTCGTCGAGCTGAATCGATTGGTATATGTCATTCGGCCCTCTGGGCCTCGGAAAATTTTTCTTAAGTTTGAGCGAATTCTATACCTATTTTTTATATATATAAAAAAAGGTAAAAACATAACACTCACATACCATTCGAATCAGTTCGTCGAGATCAGCAAATGCGTGTGTGACAAATAATTTCATTCAATTTTCTCGGAGAAGGCTCAACCGTTTTCTACAAAGATTCGTATGGAAAGTCGTATACTCTCAAAAAACAATGTGCCTGAACTTTTTTTAGATCCGACTTCTGATTCTGGAACTACATGATGATATGTTATTTTTGTCGTAGTTGGCTGAACCGATCCAAGATTCAAATGAAATCTAAGAACTGTCTATAACTCAAACGAAAGGTCCTAAGATCCTATAAAACATTATGCTTTTTAGTCAGATCCGACTTCCGGCTTAGGAAATACAGGGTGATTAATATAAAAATTATCATTTAACATAGATTAATCAGGTTTATCGGTTTGTAGATGTTGATAGTCGATAACCAAATAAACCTTATTTCAGTTTTAGCGGTACTCAGCTTTCGATCCGAAAGGTAGCCAATAATTTAATTCGCACTGTCATTTCTCTATGATCATAGTCCCGGGTTGGCAGTTCAATGCATAGTACGCTGGTCTTACAAGCCAGTTGTCGTATGTTCGAGCCCGACCTGGAAGGATTCTTAGTGTCAGTAAGGTCGTAGTTACTAGCCATGAAATGATTCTGTACGTTATGAATCCGGCTGCGAAGTCTGTTGAAGCAGAAAGGTCAAATTCTACAAAAGAATGTAATGCAAAGACTTTGCTTTCTCAAAGATGTCTACACTGATTTTCAAAAATTTTGAACCAAATGTAAACTATACTGCTGCATCGATTTTTAAATTCCGGTTGCGGTATCGAATCGTTTCTCAAAGTTCAATCATTTTCTCTAAAAAGGCCAAATCGAATTTCATAAACAAAAATTCAAATTAAAAGACTTATGGTCCCGTACAAAACTGGTGAGTTTCATCCGATTCCGACTTCCGATTCTGGAAAACTTCAAAGCAGAACTCAAAACTAATGCAATTTATTCGTCATATTAATTTATGGCCATACGAACCGTTTTGGGTTATTCTGTTTCCTAAAAAACGGCGTAAATAGTGACGGAAAACTTTAAAGTAGAACTTACTTGGACATTTCATGGAATGTTCAACCGATTGTCACACGTTTAGATTCAAATTCGATCCGATTTGCAGTTTCGACATAACAGGGTAATGAGAGATTAAAATCTCAAGCTGCCACTTAAAACGACGGTCATTAAAACAATGTCATGAGAACTGAAACACCGAAGAATATTCATGCAAAAAACACATGCGGATTGATATGAAAGGTAACATCTCACTGCTAGATGGATGAGGCGCGTTTTTTTTAATTATATAACAAAAACTATAAAAAATTTTTTCAACATTTCTCTTTTATGTTGTCAAATTTGTTTAAATTTTCTCAACGATGTTTCATTTCAAAATATAACATGCTTTAATATATTTTTTTTTTGAATCGGTCTATCTTTCCTTCAGACCTCGTGCACTCCAGTTTGACAGTTTGTCTCACTTTGAGCAACCATATCTTAGGTACAAATCGGTATTTTAACATAAAAGTTACATTAAATATAAAAAAAATTTGTCCATTTCATAATTTTTCATGTGTTTTATTTTAATTTTAAATCTGCAATCTCGTATAAAACACCGTTTATATTGCTGATACACAGCTTAGAAAATACCAAAGGCAGTGGTTCCGATAGTCTATAAAATAGTAATGTTATGAATCTTAGTGTCAGTTGGATCTTAGTTGGTTCTGTTCGAATTACTGAGAATAATGAGATAGTAGTGAGATGATACCGTATCGTCTTTTAGTGTTTGTGTTCTAGTACTTTTTGAGAGGATAGTTTTAACTGTGTTGAGTACGCCAACGTATGTGGTACTCAATCCTTCTACACATGTTAACAATGTGACACTAATATTGGTAAAGACGAGGTTTTGATTCAGCAAAACTATTTCAAAATGTAGTTACATCTACTCTTTGAACCAAATAGTTCACATTTGCAGCCCATTCCAATTCAATCCTTTCGTCGGGTGGTTCGACCGTTCCCTTCCCGCTACCATTCAGCTACCAGCAGTAATTACCAACAGTAAACAATGTTTACTTGTGCTACTTAAATTGCCGGAAGAGAACCGTCGCCTACCGACGCGACCTAAAGCCAAAACACGACGTTCACCACCCATGGTAGCTGCTTTAATTAGCAGCCATTCTTCAGAACAAGCGGCAACCGACGTGCTGCAAAGGCATCAATCACGGCGAGGTAGCACAAGAAAAAAATGGGGGTCCGTTCGGGCATCGGTGATTTTGCGGCTATACCATTTGCTAAAGCATATCGCTTATTTCGTCTATACCGACCTCATCCCGCCAGTCTTGAAATTGCTCCTTGCATGTTGCGGCTAATTAGTTCAATCGGACGCTTCGTGCAACACAAAATACCTCATCCTATCGCGACCGACGCAAATTGACGTGTTCGAGTCTGCAGCCTCTCGAGCGTTGAATCCTCGTTCGAGCAGGGGTTCCCCCCTCTTCTCTTCTTTTCTTCTCCTCTGGTTTGAGTTACTGCTGTGTTACAAGTTGCACGTAATGGTTTTCGGGCTCCACCAATCATGTTGATTTTTTTCCACCCCAATTGTTTCCACTACATGTTCGTGTCTGGTGTAGTAACAATTTAACCTACAATCTCGCGCCCATTCTGCCACACGCTCCGAAAACGATCTCGAGCAAGTTTGGAATTGGCCACTACTCCTGGTGGCTCAGTGGTACGAATTTGCGTGAATGAACCAATAAATTAGCTCCAAATTGGATTATGGGAGTTGCACACGCACGGAATAGCTTACGGCTTCCAGACCAAAACAGTCTGTTCAAGTGTGAGTCAGTTTGATTGATAGTCGATAAAAACAAAGCAGCAAAACAAAAATATTGAGCGGAATTTCGTGATGAGTTGCTTCTTAACCATAGAGACCAGAAATTCATGTGTGGAGTGAAGACATTTTTAACTCCCTTATAGTGGAACTTCGAGCCGCCAGCAATCGGTTATAAGCTATGCTCTAAAAAAGTTTATTTTAGCTAGAATGTGTGTTATCTGCACCTTAATTAGGTGTTACGCTACCCTGCGACTTGACGTGTTGAGTCACGTTTTCAGATGAGCAATGCGTTCATAACTTTTCGAGAAAAAAATGTGGGTTAGAATTCTAACACTTGTAGGCTGTGTGAATGACGATCGTTGAAGTTCTACACTGTGCTCTTAGTCATCCGTAGGAAAGCCTATTCTCGCTTTTGATGTAGGGCTGCATCTTTGTTTGTATAGGGGTGCAAACAGAACAATAGAACCGAAAATACAGAAAATAGAACCGTTCAAACATAGTCTTAAGCATATACAGCTCGACCAAGTTTAAAAAAAATGATCGATATCAATACACCTACTTCTTAGGTGTATTGTATCTGCACATCGGTTCGAGTAAATATAGCTACATATTTTGATCATTAGTAGCCGAAACTCCAACTTATAATAAACAAAGTCTAATTAACAGAAACGACAATTTCGTATACACTTCGAATAACATAGACGCTACTTTTCTTGAACAGTGCTTTTTATCATAACCAGAATTAGTATTGAAACAAGTTTACGCCGAAGGTTTCAGCACACTTCAACAAGTGGGCCATTTGTGGTTGGTTTTTTGCACCGTTCAGCTCTTCACTGTAGCAATCAGTTCTATCGCAAGTCTGCGGATTCTTTGTATTCCCGGGAAACTCTCATCACCAACACCAACAACTTTTCAAACAGTTATTTTTAAAGAATATTTCGCTTATGTACAAATAAATATTTATCGAACATACAAAAAACAACAGCTGCCCGAATATCCAAAACAAAAATTAACTGTGCTTTTGACAATAGTTGTGTAGTCCTACGTTAACGGTTCATACAACGCCATCGGGTTATCCCTTGAAGTTTTCAAAAAAAAATCGTCCTGTTTTTCTGTGTGCTTATGAATAAATGGTAGTAACCGTTTTTCCAATCTATAGATGGAGTTAAGTTTTTGATGAACCGTAGTTATGTAAATGTTGTTCTTTAAACCACAACTACAAATAGCCTGACAAACCATGTACTTTTTAACGAACTTCGACAGTTTGTTTGGCTTAAAATAATATTTGGCCTTACCAAGTGGTAATGCGATATAAAATTCAAGACCAGCAAGTTCCTTGAAATCTCCTGTTGCATCTTTTCGAACGAAAGAATGTGACGGTTTGACCAAGGAGAACATTTTCGCTAAAATTATCAGTGAGAATAAATTAAAAAGAATTTTTTATTGGTAAAATACAAAAATGGTTATGGATCTTGATTATTTTCTCAGATATATATATATATATATATATATATATATATATATATATATATATATATATATATATATATATATATATATATATATATATATATATATATATATATATATATATATATATATATATATATATATATATATATATATATATATATATATATATATATATATATATATATATATATATATATATATATATATATATATATATATATATATATATATATATATATATATATATATATATATATATAAATCAATAATTATATTCACTGAACTCAACTGTGAAAACGATTTTCTTTGACGATACATTCGTTTATTTTTCATATTCGTTACTCTTCATTAATAAGAACCGTTGACAGTGACAATTCGAGCTAGATTCAGTTTAGAAAAACGCTTATCATTGATTAAATTACTGAATTGACTACAAGGGCCGAGGTTCACTGGGAGTTTGATAGTACCGGTAGCAAAAAAGCTTGTCCAAAAATAGCTTCACTGGGTGGTTGCGTTGTTGCCGTATAGTTAAAATCATTCAATATCACGACACAAGATTTATTTTACTGTGGTGCTTCTTTGTTGCCGGTTCTGGAATGTTTTGACATCAAATTTTTTTGAAATGATTCTTCTTTCACTGTTAAAAATTCCGTCATGATTCATTTCGTTCCGAATAAGTTATTCCTGATGGAAGCCGCGAACCGTAAACCATTGTTGGACACCAACACACTACGATTTACAAGGTTGTTACGGTCGCGCGGATTTCGCGGTTTTCGCGACTTCGTTTTTACACTATTCGATCTCGAGTTGGGCAAGAAAAGAAACGAAGAAGAAAAGGTTAAAACGTTTATATAATGCTGTACCCCAACCGTGGTGATAAATTGTTCTAATAGTTTGGTAGTTCCACTTTCCAGCATTTTCAATTGCTCTTTGCATTCTGGATTTTTTCGTGAAATATGGAAGAAATCCTATGTGTTTACAGTTTACAAAAGTATCCAACTACCGTGCTGCTTTGTGCGCTGTATCGAAGTTGTTAGGAATTATAGTTATGGGTTTTATAACACTTAGTTGCTCTGACTACATATCTGAGACTCAGCATGGACTCATACCAAAGTATTCAACTTCCACAAATTTATTAATTTACACTTCCTTCATCATACGTTCTTTACAATCACGGCTATCTACTTGTACTCTATATATATTGAGATCTCTTTTTACGCAGGGGATACGTACCGCGTAACTTTGGAGATCCGGGTAAAAAAACCTCAGAATGGAAGAGTTTTTTGTTTGAGGCCAATTGTCTTAGAAATGCATTAAAAGTCGAGATCTGGTGTAATCTGAACAATTTTTTTTCATTGAAAAGTGTCAGAGAGTTGACTTAAAAAATCGAGATAACACCAGATCTCGACGTTTCATGCATTTCTAAGATAAAGCAAGAAAACCGCGTTACTTCGGAAATCCGCTTCAAAAAACCGCGTAACTTCGGAAATCCGAAAAAAAAAGCGTCGTAAAAAACCATTTGCTGTTACCTCTGAAGTTCCTCGAGGAAGTCACCTTGGACCGTCTATATATTTATTGTATCTCAACGATCCAAATTGTTCTATCAAGTGTTGTAGTGACTCAGAGTTCCTATAAGAACTGTTGGATAATTTAACTAATTGGTGTAACATCTACAATATGGTTTTGAAGAGGCTACCACGTTTGGCATAGAGACATTTGGCGTAATACCGTTTGGCATAAAGCCGTTTGGCATAATGGTTATTTGGCATAATGGTCATTTTGCATAACAGACACTTGGCATAACAGATGAACAAGCTGTTTAATAGAAATTGTTCTAATTTACTGCAATTTTGAAAGGTCTAATACGGCTCACTGTTGCTCGTTCGAACTTAACTGAGGGATAGCTCCTAGCTTTGGGTAATCCGGGCAAACGCCCGCTACTAGACAGAAATGATTCCTACTTCAGTCGCGAATCGATTGCTCCGAGCTATTGCAATTGTAACAATAAGACATTTGACGTCATAATCTTCTATCCTGTTTTTTCCTCGGATTTCCTATGCTAGAACTAATTTTAGATATATCGAATCCATTATTAGCATGTATCGCATATTTAACAAATGTTTTTTTTCGTTCCACATGTTAGATTAAGGAAATGTATAATTTGGATAATTGTAATCTGTTGGTGCAAAAGATGAAGGGGTTTTATGCCTACTGGAGAGCAAGTTTGACGGAAACTAACTCTAGTGGGCTTTTCCCTGCTCCAAATAGAAAAATTGAGGTGAAGAGGAAAAGAATAGCATTCAGAGTAAAATCCGACGACAAGAAAAGGTGCTGTCTCAGAAAACAAAAACTAAATAGAAGGTGATAAATAATTGAGACTGAAATTATAAAGATTAAATCAGATCATCCTGATGTGATCTACCTTAAAATTCTTCTTACCGAGAAGGAAAAGTTTGCCGAGTAAGAAGATTTTGAAACAAAAAAATGTCCTCATTGAAATCTGGTTAACTTTAAAAAAAAATTATGCAAAGTTTTAGATTATATTCAAGTGGATTCTTAAGTTCTGCGGAACATAACAACTGTATTTTATGGTGTAAACGCTTCGCTCGAATATCGCACTTTTAGTTTACAACTTCGCGCGGATTTCGCGTGTTTTAGTAGTCGACTTCGCACGGATCTCACGCGTTTTGATTTCGAAATTTTTCGTAACAACCCTGGATTTAATTCCTTTGTTCGGTAATATTTTTGACGAGAAATTTCGGTAATCTATAGGAATGACAGAAAGGAAATATCTAAATGAGTTTTTTTTACAATAATTATGCAAATTTTTGCCGGACGATCCGTTTGACGTAAATTTTCGTTACAGAATTTTGTAAATAGATATACAATTCTTACGGTAAATCTGAATATGTTAGTCGCCGAGTACGGTAAAAACCATACTGTCCGTATGGTAAAATTATCTTCCAATAACCGAACTTCTGTGAAGTTGATTGTCGTGAAACTAACTGTCAAACAGTTATTAGAATTTTCAGTAAGTGTCTTTTTATTGGTCAAACGAAAAAAGTTTTGAATCAAATCGAACGGATTAAAGTACAAGTGCTAAAGTTTTTAAAACAGTAGAGCCACTAAAAGCTTTGTGTTTACTTATAGGCAGAAAATAATTTTGTATCACTTCTCCACTTGTTGCCAACGCAAATCGTTCGAGGATAATTTCTAGTGAACTCGACGGATGCTGCAGTGTTTTGGAAGGCGCTCACAATTCCGGTCAGCCGGAACATTTGACAATTTTAAATTTTTTTGTGGAATAAAACAATACCCACTACAGGTTGGAATTTTCTTCATTCGTTTTTGTGAATTTGTGTTGTTTTTTGAAATCCGAAAATTCAGAATTTTAACCAAAGGAAAACTAACAAACAGAAAATTACCGAACAATCCGTTAGATCAATTTGGTTTACAGTTTACGGCAGTTGTTTGACAGTTCAGCAACTACCGGACGATCGGTAATCAATTCAACTACCGAACTGATCACCGAACGTTCAGCTGTTGAAAATTCTGTAAAAAATTAT
The DNA here is from genome assembly GCF_030247185.1 of Malaya genurostris. Taxonomy (NCBI): domain Eukaryota; kingdom Metazoa; phylum Arthropoda; class Insecta; order Diptera; family Culicidae; genus Malaya; species Malaya genurostris. Next base: position 55,778,668 of record NC_080572.1, on the reverse strand, counting down.
CGAATGCTGCGAAATTTTCTAAGCGTGTTACGTTGTCCAGGTTCAATAATCGCGATGACATTGAAATTGGCTAAATCGCCCTTGTTTAGCGTTCCGTTCAAATATTTCCGTGAGTGACATGTTATCGATCGGTATGATCACAGTAAGCGTCGCTGAGAAACCTAGACTCGGAAACTGCTTTTAAAGGTGTAAAGAGTGATTAGCGCAAACACAAGGCTGTCGGATTATGATTCCGTCAAGAAGTTCTATGTTAACTACAGCATCGTCAGAAAGATTCACCTGAATGAAAAGTATGCATAACAAAATATTATTAACTTTACAGATAGCATAACCATTCATTTTAAGTTGTTCATGATTTTTTCGAAAGTAATGGCTTGATCGCAAAGCATTTTCCTCTTAATGCTTATTCCTAAAGGTAGAGGGCGAAACTCGTTTTCATATGTTTTGATACACACAATTCCGTGTCCTATACTACCACAGTTAACACATGACTCAATAAGTCGTATGACTAACTAAGAAGAACACTTTTCATGGTCAAAAATGGATTTAATCTAATCTGGATCATACGCTGAATGTAGAAGCAATTGTAAGTGTAATTTGTTTAATTCAACCATCGTTCCCAAGTAGCAAATGTAACATATTGAACTTTCAAGATGTTTTACAATTGATTTAGAAATGTTATTTATGGTTGATATGTTCAGGAAGATTTTTACATATTTTGAAATTGGTTGTGCAACTTATCACTGTTAAGTTTCACAATACTACCGAAAAAATCACTGTAAAACAACTGTAAGTACATCTAAAACAATTGTGCAGTAAATCACCAACTTGTTTATGTTTCACTAAAGTTCTGCAATAAAAATCACATCGTCATGTGAAACGGGAGTAACTATAACAATTGTGTAGCTTATCAAAAACTTTCCAAACGGCTGTCATAATTGTAGCGGACACAATATACGTCGAAATTGCTTTAAATCTCTTGTGAAAGAAAAAATATTGGAATGATTGATGCTCTCCGCAAGGCAAAAATCATTAGCCGAATTGATAACCTTGCTGTAAAAAATATGTTTCTGCTAAGTTCGCATAGTTTTGGCTGCCTCATGAATTTTAGCTCAGTGTGTGCAGTTTTCTTCAGTTTTGGAAAACAATGATATAAAATTCAAAACTTGCAAAAAAGTTGTGCAAGATTTATCTGTTTGAATTGAACGCAAAACTTGCAGACATGACATTATTAACATAAAAGTTGCAGGGATACAGCATTACATACGCAATGAAAACAAAAATCAAACAGATAAATTGTATTAGGTTTTTATCTCGCGAAAAAAATAAGCAGCCCTGACATCACTTTTCAAAGATATTGAACGAAAAGTTAATGTCATCATAGTTACTCCCATAGTTATATATTACCGCTTGTGCAACTTGTTTTTGCAACTCCAGCACACGGACTTACCAAAATAATACCTACAGTGCGTATCACAAAAGTCGGGTCCGCTAAGATGAATGACTATACTGTATTGTTGTTTAATTCAACTAGAAGATTGAAACTGATAAAAAAAAACAAAACGTGGAGTATATTTACATGTTAATGTTTCCTGTTAATTAGATAATATATGTCATCACGTTGGGTGAACCATTTTCTATTCAACTCACTGTTACCATCGATGCCATATTGGAAAATATTCAAGCAAAATTTCGAGATTTTTCAGGTTTAATTACACATTAGTTTAATCAAAATTGTCTGAAAATTTAAAGAATGTTTGAATACACGTATTTTTAACACCATTCCGATGATTCTCATTCAAAATAATAGACTGTTATTTTCACAGTAATTGGTGTAAAATCATTAAAAACGCGTTAATTCAAAGGCGCATGACAATTTCGGCCGTACGAATACATGTTTCACCATAAAAATGCAGTTTCACAATTGTAATTTTCACTGATTTTATTACTGCCTTTGTGATGGGATCGAGGAATGAGTTTTTGTATCAGTTATATGTTGCACAACACAGAAAAGTTGCGCTTTTTCCATAACACAACAATTATCAGAATAGTAATATAAACTAACTTGATATAAGCACAATCGGTACAAAAATACACGACAGCAACTTAACATGCTACTTGGGTTGCCATCGACTTGTGAATCGGTAAATTGTCTTGGTGAAACAGTGTTTTTTGTACGACACATTAGGTTGGTTTTCCTTGATTTTCACATTCAAACAATTTAACAACGCTATGTAGTATTCGCTATTGATTGTTTTTTCTTTCTCAAGATGGTCGATGAAGGTTATAGCACATGCATCCCAGAATACTGAAGCCACAACCTTACCAGCGGACTGTTGTGCTTTTGGACGCTTCGGGTGTGGCTGCCATTCACTCAAATGATAATTGTTTTGATTTCGGAACGATGAGATGGATCCATGTTTCATCCATTGCCACATATCGACGCAAATAAATTTGATTGGCCAAACATGTTGTTGGTTTTGTTCGACTGTGAGTAAACGTGGTACCCGCTTTGAAAAGAGCATTCTCATGGTCAAACATTCACACATAATTGTGAAAACATCTGATATCTTTACAGCCTCAGTTATATCATCGAATGTCAGTTTACGGTTAGATATAACCTTTTTTTTAACTTTTTTTGTCTTCTGAAGTAACCACCTCAACTAAACGACCAGATCATTCGCCATCATCAGTGTCTGTACGACCACCGGATAACACTTTTGAAGCCATTGCTGGGCTTGTGCAGACATTTACATGATACATTAACACACGAAATTTGTTTTGAATCCACTGTTTTGCAATCTGAATGCTTCACTTAAATGTTTGTTACTTTTTTTTTGGACTAATCGAGCTGTCATGAAATTTCACACATAGTCTTTTGAAAGATTTGACAATTACAGCGGCATCTGCGTGTCAACCACATGAGTTATTCACTGATGTGTTATTTGAATATCATAATGTGTAAAGTTCCATCATTTTCCTACCTGTACAGAAAAATTAATGCTAGGCAACCTGCTTAAATTTCATTTTGCATATATCAAAGAACAGGAACATCCACGAAAAGGTGAATTTCGCGTTCACTGATAACTACCGAGCATCAATTTTAGGAATATAAACAGTGAAGAACGGGAGGATGCTTCCAACAATTACCCTCGATGCAATGCAGCTTCTTCCCGCAGTTGGGCAGTTTGTTAACAAAACGCGACGCGAGAGAAATAATAAAGTCATGTAAAACCGTCAATAACTGACGCTTTTATAGCGCTAAAATATTAATAATTTATGTTCGCTTTTGTTCCGACAACGTCGTTACCGTTGGCTGCTGCCCTTCATCGCGCCGACCGCCGGCAAACAACCGGGACTAAAAACGCAGAAAGAATGCCGGGGTGCCGAGTTGTCATCCAGGATACCGAAAGGCAGCCAACGGCAAACGACAGAATCTTGTTACGTCAAGCGAAGCGGCGAAAAGCATCTGTCGGAAATAAAATTTCGAACAAAAGTGGATTTTTTTTCTCCCGGAGCGCGCACACAAAAAGGGCGCATTTTTTCGTTGTTTCGGCCTATGCTGCCTATATCTTTTGTATGTGCGCGCACGGGTATCTTTCCCGTGTTCACCCACCGTTACCAGTACGGCCGCCCTCGCCACGCCTTGCCTCGTCGTTGAGTTTGAATCACACAATTTGGGCCGGTTATGCTTGGTTACATTCGAATCGGGTAATGGGCCCTATGCGGAGGATATTTGCAGTAAATTGATGGGAATGAATGGAATTGTATTACAGCGGTGAGCAGGTTACCGCTGGAAACAAGACTAAGGTTTTAAGCAGGGAAACCCGGGGACGTGATAAATGGTGCGATTTTATTTGCTAAGCCTTGCTGTTGAAGTTTCGATTAGCAAAGGGCCCACCGATGAGTTCTTTGTTCCGAAAGAGTGAAGTCCGCGGCAGCATAATGCAACTCAAAGCTTTTGCAGTTGTCAGTTTAGTATCTGATATTGAGTTCGAAGAATTGCTTTGAATAAATCGGTTGTGTCGTAATCATAAAAGTAAATTAGTTCACTCATCTGCTACAGAAATTTTCTGGGAAATAGCATCTAGGAATGGACTCTAGTTTTATTAAAATACCTTAAACCGAAATCATTAAATTTTCATGATTTGAACCTCATGCTACAAAAAAGGAAAACTAACGATGACGACGGGGTTACCTAAACCGTATCACAGCCCCAAACGAAACTTTTGGGTGGAAGAATCCCATCAAAATTCATACCTTAATGACGGTAATACACTCTCTTACTTGTCGTCACACACCGACATGTGAAACGTGTTCCTGTACCACGTACCACACGTACCACGTAACGGTTCGGTTTCTCGTTCCGATATTGTTGTTTCGTCATACCGGAACCATTAGCATCAGAAGTTTTCTCGAGTGTACATCAAACAAAAACATTTTCATAAGGATATGGACAAGTTTCTGCAGTCCAACCACCGGAACTGCTCATAACACGTCGCTTGTTTGTGACACACTTTTCGAAGAGAATGTAGAGCTCCACAGTGGCAGCGTCAAAGTGATTGCCAAACATCAGTGGAACGTTTGTGCAGAAAATTAGAAGCTTTTCAAGCTGACTTGTGAAGTTTATTGTCGAATTTGACCACCTTTTTTTCATAAATACGTCTATTTCATAGGCAATACACATAAGTTTTTCTTCGCCGTGGCACCCACAATACATAGTACTGTAAACCTAATACATTTCGAATATCATATTAGTATTTTGGTTAAGTTAATCTGAACACTGTTTTATCAAGCGATTTGCTATTATAAATTACGTTAAATAAAATACATTTATTTTGTACATGATCTTATAACTATTTCAGGTTTGTTTGTATCAGTTCATCAGTTTTTTTTAATATAATGTAGCTGGCTATTGGTTGAACTCATTGGAAAGAAAGCAGTCTAACATAAAATGAAATTTAAATTGGAACTCCAATGGACTTAATGAAATGATAAAGAAGTTCCATGTATGTAAGGTCACGACAAGCAAGAATGTCGCGAACTGGGTGGTGTACCTTGAGTACGCAAGGAATTTATTAGTTGAGATCTGACATCACGATACTCAACGCATGTCCAAACGACATGATCAATATCGCGATAACCTTCGCCACAAGCACAATGATTAGTCTCGGAAAGTCCAATTCGAAGGAGATGTGCATCTAACGTGTAGTGATTGGACATGAGTCTGGACATCACACGAATGAAGTCCCTACTCACATCCAGTCCCCTGAACCATGCCTTTGTCGATATTTTAGGAATAATAGAGTGCATCCATCGACCCAGACCATCTTTATCCCAACAAGCTTGCCAGCTGGCAAGTGTTCTTTGGCAAGACGTTGTAAGCAATCGGTCTCTCATAAATTTCACCCTCAATATCACCACATTTGGCTAAACTATCGGCTCTCTCATTGCCTGGAATGGAGCAATGAGCCGGGACCTAAACTATTGTGATTTGATAATTATTATTCAACATGTCGTTCAGGCACTGTTTTATTTTGCTCAAGAAAAACGGTTCATTTTTGCCAGCAGCGTTTGAGCGAATGGCTTCAATTGCACTCAGGCTATCTGTGAAGAGAAAATAATGGTTTGGAGATAATGTGACGATTGCACTCGAACTATAATGAACTGCTGCTAATTCTGCTATATAAAAAGATGCAGGTTCTTGAAGCCTAAATGAAGTCGAAACATTATTGTTAAATATACCAAACCCAGTAGCCTCTTCAATTCGTGATCCGTCCGTGTAAAATATTTTCTCGGAGTCAATATGCCTGAGCTTTTTGGGATTTCCATCGAGCGTAGGTGTTCCGGGATTCCACGCACTTCACGCTGCATGGATGTGTCGAAAAATAAAGTTGAGTCAGGGATATTTAGGAGGCTGTCACGGATAGGAATATATCTTGAAGAGTCGATTTCCTGTGACATATGGTTAAAATATAATATCTAACCACCGTTTATCGACAATGAATTGACAGTGTACCAAGCCATATACCACTCGGGACAATTAAAATCCTTTACCGGGCTAACTAAAAAGCATCGGAAGTCAGGGGAGGCGAGGATACGCTCTTTCTGAGATGCTACCTATTGTGAATAAATTCGAGACTTGTAAGGCAAGAAGGAAGTACTCATTCTTGATTGAAACAAAAACTGTTTGTTGATTTATTTCTGTTATTCACTCGCCAATGTCACAGAGTGTTAGTTCGAATATTGAGGAGAAGGAAAATTAGAAATACTGTCCTTTAACAAATTTCATGGCAGCTTCTAAATTTTTCGGGTGAACACAGATTTCGCATTACAGTAGCCTTCCGTTTACATTTGGTAGGCATTCTGAAGGCAATAACGAAAAAAACATTCTTCGATCTATTTTTTGTGTATCAGACTGAAAAGGATTGAATGGACTTGAAAAGGTGGCATTTCTCCCATAGTTTCTGTGCGTCTTTCTATCAGTTCGTCGAGATGAAAAAATGTGTGCGTGTGTTTGAGTATGTGATAAAAAAGTACACTCAATTACGAGTTTTACGAACCTATATTCAAATAAAAGGTATTGTGGTTTCACACAACATTCCTGGATTTTATACGGATCTAAGTTCCGGTTTCGGAGCTACAGGGCAGTATGTGAGATGGAATGAAACAATATACCTTTATTACTTTTTACGTTTTGTCTTTGACTCATCAGTGCAGAGCAGTTCAGATTGAACTGCGTAGTGCTAAACTCGGCAGTTCAATTTGAGCCGCTAAGCAGACGTAAAGTTTCTGCTACTTACAGAACACTTTTTGTTTTGCAACGGAGTGCAATGTCTTTTCTGACGTGCCGAACGAAAACGTGTTTTCGACGATTTCTGGCCGATGCAGGTTTGGTCATTTAGGTGTTAGCCAAATTTTGTGCTAGGGCACATAACCGTTTTTATTAAACTCCGTTGCAAAACAAAATGTGTTCTGTAAGTAGCAGAAACTTTACGTCTGCTTAGCGGTTCAAGTTGAACTGTCGAGTTTAGCACTAAGCAGTTCAATCTGAACTGCTCTGCACTGATGAGTCAAAGACGAAACGTAAAAAGTAATAAAAACGGTTATGTGCCCTAGCACAAAATTTGGCTAACCCCTAAATGAATTTTCTCAGAAATGACTGAACCGATTTGAACAAACTTAAATTCGGCACGTCAGAAAAGACATGGCACTTCGGTGCCAACTGAAAAAGTGTTTTGCAAATAGCATTAACTTTACGTCTGCTTAGCGGTTCGAATTGAACTGTTTAAGTTTGCACTAAGCAGTTCATTTTGAACTGCTCTGCACTGACGAGTCTAAGACGAAACGTAAAGAAAAGTTAAATTTTGTTCTGATCTGATTTCCATTTCCGGAAATATATGGGGATTAGTGTAAAAATTTCAACATATGCAGTTTATTGCCATAATTGATCATGCGGAGATAAGTGAATTCTTCAAAATTGGTTAATATAAGTCTTTAGTAGAACTTCTTAGTTGATGACCAAATAAACAATTCCCAATATAATTACTTAATGCTTACTTCCCTTTTCTTGACCTGAAATTGTACGTCTGAATATTCTCATATTTGAAATAACGGATCAATCCTTTTCCCAGCGTTTAATCCAGAATAATTAGCCTCTTTATTATTGTTTGAATATTTATTCATGACCCACCAAGAAAACTTTTTGACTTTATTAGCCACTAAGCGCCAAAGCATTTGCTTTGGTGTATCTAGCAGGCAAATGTTTGTGGTTTTTCCATTAACTAAGTGCAAATGAAAAAATATCCAATGCGTCTTCGCCACATCGTTTTGGTTCGTGTGCTGCTCGACCTCGCTACCGCTTGTTCAGACTTAACTGAGCCAAAGAAACCTAGCTTTGAGTAGACCGGGCAAAAAAGCAGGTTACAGGTTTGTACGCGATAGGCCGCCGCCTCTGACGACGGAATGTCCCTTTCGACGAAATGACCCTTCGGCGAAATTACCGATTCGGGGGAACGACTTCTGGCGAAACGGCATTCGACGAAACGACTTTCGACGAAATGATCCGCTTCCGTGGGGCAAACCGCCCGATCGTGAATTTTAAATTACGTGAGTTCACGGGAATGGGGGCAGGATAATCATCAACGATAACAGGGGGGCTAAATGTACCATCAACAATAAAATTTAATTGCCAATACATCATCTGTATTAGAGCTAAGTTTAGACAAACGATCCCGGGTTGGTGGTTCAATGCATAGGACGCTGGTCTTAAAAGCCAGTTGTCGTATGTTCGAGCCCCCACCTGGAAGGACTCTTAGTGTCAGTAGGATCCGTAGTACTAGCCATGCAATGATTCTGTACACTAAGAATCGGCTGCGAAGTCTGTTGAAACAGAAAGGCCAAATTTTACAAAAGGAATGTAATGCCAAGACTTTGCTTTGCTTAGACAAACGAAGGAAAAGTTCACTAGTTATGTAATTAAAATCGTCATCTAGAAAATTACTAGGGAAGGAACGCCAGAAATTACATTTCATAACGACACAATAGTTTTTTGTTTATATACCAAAATTTCATAGCATTATCTTATCGTGACAGACTTTCAATTTAATTGAAATTTCAGCATAAAAAATTGGTAACTCCTAAGAAAAGCACGACATGGCTTTTGCCCGGAGTGCGTTTTATCCCATCTTCCTCTATTGGCACAATGATTCCTTTCTCATAAATGTCTACAGGCTATTAAGCACAAAACATTTTGGAAAGCTTGGCAATTGTCTATTCAAGTTGATCTTGTTGAAATCGGTTCATTCATTTATTTCTGAAACATTTCTAGATGAGAAATATTTTGTCTTGCTCCGTCATTACATAAAAATTTTTTAAATCACCTGTTCGTGCAATTATCCTTTATTAAAAAACTATTCATTACTATGAGATTCTTCGTAGAATATGCATTTGACTATTGAACTGAAATCTATATATGGAATCACAGAAAATAATTATTATGAAAATTAACCTCAATATTTAATTATATAACCTTCACTGGTAATGGGTATCGAAAGCTGACCAACGGCACTTTAGTTAGTCGTCAACGAAACCAAAGCTGTACAGATTTTCAATTTCAAATGTTCTTCTTTTGTGTTTTGCCTCGAATGCGAGTAATCTAACTAATCGCACTCAACATTTTCGGAATTGGAAGTTGAATCCAAATAAAACTTATTAGCAAGAAAAAGAAAACAAATACTTTCGTAGTCAAAATAAAACTTCTGTGACGTAACATTTTGCCAAAGCTCTCCTCCCCTTTCTTGTCACGATTTGTCACAATATTTAAAATCACCTTCAATCACCCACCGAAATTCGAAACTGTTGCGTCGTATTTTTTTTTCTTAAACAACACGTTCCTAAAACCCATTGCATTCCGTTAATCACCAAGTAATTCCTGATCATCCTCAAATCATCAGCAGGATTCAGAAGAAGGGAAAACTGTTTATTCACGAGCTGAATGATAGATAGCAAGAAAAGCGAAGAGCGAAATTTTAGTCTTGCGGCATGAAACAATAGATACTGTACTAGATCGTGTCGAGAGATGAGAATTGGTTCATTTTGAGAATCTCAAGCGCAAAAAATCGTGGACATCAATTGCAAAACCTAACCGCTTCGGATTTAAAACGATTCTATGCAGGTGTCTTGTACTACAAGCTTCTCAAACCAGGGAAAACTCTAAATGTTACTAATCGCTACCAACAGCAAATAATGAAACTGAATCAAACATTGCTCGAAAAACGACCAGAAAGCTCTACAAGGCATGAGAACGTCATTTTGCAATGAGGCAACTCCAACGCACACACAGTGAAAGCGCTCGAAATTATCATCTCTGAACTCACATGGAAACTTTCGCCCCACCCACAATACTACTCAGACTAGGTTCCTTCTGACAATTATTTGTTTTTATCGCTATCACGTCACTAGTTATTAAGATGATATAAAATGGCAATAAAGGATCGCTTCAAAAGATGAACAGTTCTTTCGGCATTCGTGAGTTGGGGGAAAATATAAAAAAACGAATTGCTTTCAAGTAGTTGTTTTGATCTGGTACGTAATACTTACTAGTTGAAGCCCCAGCCACGAAATTTTGAAAATTTGCGTAGAAAAAGGCGTATCTTTGAAAATTCGCAATAAAAAAACTGCATAACTTCGACAATTCGCATAAAAAATCGCATACAAATCCGCAAAATTCGTATAAAAATATGGCATAATAATGAGAATTTGCATAAAAAAATAATATAAAAAAGGCGTAAAAAACACATTTAAAGAGAATTGAGTGTACTAAAAGTCTACGAAATTTCACCACTACCCGATCAGATGCTCATAACAAAATCATATCACAACTATATCAACAGTTGATATGTACAACAATTTGTGTTATTTTGAGATATTTAACAAATGAAAACAGTTGAAAGGTAAAACTTATGATAACAATATAATAACAAAATCAGTTATGCTGTTTATTTTTATTTGCAAGACTCATGATAACGTTCGTTAATTTAAAAAAAGAGTTCTCCCGTTGATTTATATCGAAATATAATGATCAGAATTTCAAAAAACTGAAAGAAGAAACCAGATCACTGAATAAATTATTTAATAAAAAAAAACATTCAACAATTGAACAATTGGATTGAAACGATGCTAAAAGTTGGCTGTGATATAGTTTTTCTGTGTAAAATTTGCTATTTTATTTATTACAACTATTGTTATACATTTCTGCTTTCGGACTTCTGTAGTTATATCAAATTCAATAATAATTGTGTTACAAACGTTTTAAAATCTGTTTCGATTTTGTTCCCGCTACAGTCTTTTTTGTTATGACTTTTGTTATTTGAACAGCTTACCAGCCAAAAATATTTCCTAATTTGTTACAAAATATTTCTGAAATAAATTACTCCAGTTGTTATAATTCTGTTATTACCATCTGATCGGGTAGTCTCTTTGCAAACTTTCCAAACTTATTTCGTATTAATTTTTGTCGAAATCATTTCGTCTAGTGCACATATTCTACCAAGTAACTAAAGTAAATTCACAATATGTTATTCCCATATTTTCTGATCTTACAAATAAAAAACATCACATTCATACAATAGAAAGAAAAAAGCACCCGAAGTGAACTGGGCATCCCTCCGACACGTACCGCACACTCCGTTTAATATGGAAATAATGGGGTTTCGATGCGGAGCTTTACATTAGTGACCGAATCGTGCTGGGTTGGCCGAGAAATTACTGAGTTTCTGGCTTTCTCCGCAGCACGCCCGAGCAAGAAATCATCCAACCACCCGGAGCGGAACAACGTCCGGAAATGACTGCTTACCATTCGGAGGAAGAACAAGAAAAACCACAAGGTCACCGTTCCCAAAACGTTGTTGGGAACGATAATGGTAAAAGCGGTCGGGCGATGAGGGAAGACATGTCTGCCTAACACCATGGACCGCACGTTCCTTGCGTTGACAGGTTAATTGAATAAGTGATCCTGCGGTGTGAGGTGGAGCCAACATAAAACACTTTTCGCGTGACACATGTCTTTGGTGGATGATTCTTAGCTCTTCGTACCGCCATTCTCTCGCCGTCTAGCTAGTTTAGCGAAGGTACGCACGATTACGAAACTGGTGCGGTGACAATCATTAGGGAATTTCGGAAACCGAGAAATCGGAACGGAGAAAGCATTCTCTATTCGAGTGAATGGTGTTTGTGCGAGTGAGTAGTTTGTCAAAGTTCCTTTACCGACCGCTCCGAACTGATTGCTGATGTTGTTGATGCTGACGAACGCGAGATTTTATTTAATTAATTACGTTACAAGTGGGTGGCAGATTTCGCAGATCCGCTGATGAGGACCGTAATCACATTATTCCCGGCTGGTGGAAAAGGTATACACGCACTCACATTTGGAAAGGGGGGGGGGGGGGGGTGTGGCGGAAATCACTGCGGGTATGTAATCTGTGCGCACCGCGAAGACAATGGAAGCTCGTTCGTTAGGAAATTGAAATCCGTTCAACGGGAATTATAAACTAATTTGCTGAATCATTGGATGTCATTCAATTCGGGATGATGGCATTATCAGTTTGAGTTTCGCGAGATATTTTGATGGTGGTACCGAAAGCTGATTAATCTGGATTAACAGTAAATGGAGAAATTTTGCCGGATGATGTCGTGTGCAATGATGTCCTTAATTGAGTTTAGTCGTTCGAAGTAAATGACAAGGAAAAACACATCGGGACATAATTCGGTAAGTTCGAGAGCATATGGAAAATACAATTTCGTTGTTCGATTGAGACATTGACGAATAAGAAGTGTATCGAAAATAAGCTATCCACATACATTTGTGTTGTATGCATGTATTTGTGATGGTTTTTTATGCTCAGATTACAGCATGTTGTGCGTTTGGCTGTCAGCTTTCGTTTGTTTACTTGTTTGTACGGTTGAAATTCTGCATTTTAAAAATGTCGCGTATTGAAGTGAAAATTAAGATTCTGGGCACATGGCTAAGTGAGAAGGGTATTACTATGCGAAAATTGGCGAAGCGGTTTGGAATTCATAATGCCAATGTTGAAACCATCATAAATAAGTTTGGGGAACACCAGGAAGAGGCAGAAAACCCGAAAAACATGAAGAACAAATCAATATCAATACGTGATTTGGCCAAAAAAGCAGGAACGAGTGTCGAAATGATCCAGCGTATCAAGAGATGAAATCACCTGAAGACCTACAAGAAGCAGAAAATCTCGAAACAAAGTGTAGAACAGAAGAAGCGAGCAGCAACAATGGCCCGGAAATTGTATTCGCGTCTTTTGCAGTGTCCGGATGCATGCGTTTTGATGGACGATGAAACTTATGTAAAGGACTACTCAAAAACCCTTCCAGGTCCACAATACTTTACTGTCGTCGTTGGGGAGGATGTGAGCGATGGGACAGGTCGATGCAAGTGCAGAAATTCGGTTGAAAGGTATGTTCCTGTGGTTTGAAGTCAACCATTTTTTACACTACCGGAACTCCAGATGAGTTTGCTGCCTTTATATAAGAAGCATAGTACATCTCCACTGTTTTGGCCGGGTTTAGCGTCGGCTCACTATGCCAAAACCACTCTTAATTGGGTAACTCAACTGGGACCATGCAGTAGTTCAACAAATTTTCGGCTCAGGCGTCCAAAAAATGCGATGCAACACTTGTCCGGAACTTGATAAAAAGCGTTCGATCAAAAGTGATGGAATAACTTAAATTTCATCCGGTTTTCATTATTCTCAAGTTTAACCTCGTACAATAAATTGATTGAAAGACAAATTTGTGGATAGCCTATTTTCGATACACTCCTTAGTGCTCAGAATAGCGGAATTATCAACTTCTTTCTGATAGATTCCATCAGGACCGCCAATTTTGTTTTCACTTTGTTTTATTCTCATTCGCTTACGTCCTCAGTTCCAGTTTTGACTGTACCTTGGCACTGACAATTATGGAAAGACGGGTCTACTGCTGCGAGAACAAATTATACGCACCAAAATTTGTGGTATTTTTCTTAAAACGTGACGTTGTGTTGGCTATTCTTTACAGTCGTGTTGAGTTATTTCGGATTGCATGCACGGTACATGTAGGGTATGCAGGCCTTACCAAGCTGTGTGCTTCATCTCATCATCTGTTTGATGAATTAATTAGAGGGTCGGTGGCAATGAAGGATTGCTTCGTTGAGTTTTTGTGTGTGAGGCATTTTTGGATTCTTCCGGTTCCATGGCTGCATGGTTTTATTTTATTCAATTATGGTGCCCAATGCTAAAATGCTTCACCAGAAAATTTGGTAAAATTAATTTTTAGTTAAATAAGTGTATTATGGTCCTCTGGAAAGCTCAGGCCTCAGTGGAGCCTGGGGTAATTGGAAAGTTTTTTTTTCATAAGAGGAACTCCAGAAGTGCGTGATATAAATTAAATATAGCACACGTCTTCGATGCTCTGATGTAAATGAAACATAGCACACGTCTACGATTTGACAAACCATTTATGTTTCACGCATGGAGAGACCAATCCAACTAAAGACTGTTATTTCCCAAGTAACCATTTTTGTTACGATTGCTTATTTGTGACTAGTTTGCAACCAGAAATTTGAGTGATCATTACTAATATCTAACCACTTACGTGACTCAAAATGCGCAATTTCTACTAGTTGCTAAGCACAAATCTCCAAATATCAAGGGGAACGTGTCATTTGAGCCAATTTGCTCTGACTCTGATAGTTCAATGTTTACGTAATAAAGAAACACTACTGTCACCTTGTTTTAACCAGTATAACATGAAAAACATATTCGTGCTCTAGTTGTAACATAGTTTGGACTTAGTCGTATCAGAACTAGTTGCGGATTGCTACTTGCTTGGTTGTATAAAAGTGTCTGTAATTTGTACAAAATCAACTATTATTTGTACAAAACAGTGTCGAAGAAGAAGTTCGTTTTAGCACTCTATAAAAACTATTTTTAATCCACCTAGTAGTTTAATGATGCCTTTCTTATATTAATCATTATCTCGTGAATATTACAACCGGATTCTTCAGAACACTATTAATTGAAAATGCGTGGTAACCAATATTCAAGATTCTTTTTAAAATAATTTCATAAGATCTTTTATTTCAGTCTAAGTTCGAAATCGAAATAGCTTTGATTCCAATTAAGTAGAATTCTTGAGTTTGCTGCACCTTCTATTTAAAGATAGTTTTGAGTTTGAATTACTCATTACACTGTGATTCCAGAACCAAGGGATGGATCAAAAATAAAAACTCAGAAATTTTGTGCAGAACTATAAGACCATCCATTTGAATTCAAGTGTGTATTTCCGGTACACCTGAAGCCGAAATACATAGTCCAGTATAACCAAAAACGGTTCATATGGCTATCAACTAACATAATTTACAAATAGGAACTGTATGGAGCACAGATTTAAAGAGATTTTACGTTTTTCACTATCGTCATTTTAGACGATGGTTTGATATTTTGAAAACTCATCAGCCTGTAATTTCGAAACCGGAAGTTGAATTCGGATAAAATTCAACTATTTTGTGTTAAGTTCTCTAAGTTTATGTAAATTGATTTTGCCGTCTCCGTGGAAACGTAGTAAGCTCGATACAACCGTATCCACCAGTAAACCAGTAGTAAACGATACAACCGTATCCACCAGGATTTTTCCACATTGAAATCTTTGACATTTTCAGCGGAGGTGAGAAGATGAAAACGCTCGGCTAACTTAGATACAGGCGACTTTGTTTTGTCAAATTGGATTTGACAACCGTCACTGAATCAATTTTGGTAACCGTGTGGTGGCCATGGCTGCCCAGGTAGCCAAAACGCTATGCGGGTTTCGGAACCGTAATCCGGAGTCTGGTGTAGTCAAATCTGATAAAATTTAACAGAATTTTGATTCTGAAAAGATTACTCTTTAATTTAAAATATTTACACTGCATTCTGTATCTTCAGAACCGGAAGTTGAATCTGAATAAAAATCAACTTTCTTATGGAATCTAAGATGGTGGAAATCGGTTCGGCCACCTGAGAGAAAAGTGAGTGACAATGTATTCATTTTTCAACACATATCCTTCAGCACTTTCGAGACCGAAAGTCGAATCAGATTGAAACCCAAAAACGTTGTATGAGATCAAAACACCTTTCTATTGAACAGAGATGTCTATCTCCTCTGTGTGACGAAGAGCAAGCAAAATTTCTCCCCTCGCACTGACAACTTCAACGAGAGCTCTTCTCTTTCACATTTATACACCACTGTTGTGTAAGTGTGCACGCATCATGAGTGCGTTTGTTTATTTCCTTTTACCTCTTCCACTGAATCGCACCAAAGTGCTAGAGCATTAGCTAATAAATTCTCTGAGGTGGATGCAGATACTTTCACAGAGGTGTACACGCCGGTGAGCACTCTGCTGTATGGTTTTCGTAGATGAAGCGTGGATACGCAAAATCAGCAAAATAAAACAATTTATCGTAAAATTTTCGGTTTTTCTTGCAAATTTTTCATAGCAAGGCCAGATCTACTCTCTATTAATTGAAGTTCACAGAAGTGTTCGCTCACCATCACGCGCCAGTGGTCACTTGGGTGTATTTAGACGAGAGCGCGTGTGAGCGATTCATGCGAAGAGAATGTGTTTCACTCGCGCCAGCTGCTTTAACCACAAGCACACACTCAAATGCTGTCTATTCGACACTGAGAAGAAGTGCGCTTTCCTCTTTGTGCGGTGATTCGTTTTTTGCATCCTCGGTGTGGCAAAAATCTGACTCTAGCGTGTATAACTCTGGTGAAATGCCATCTCTGCTATTGAATCTAAGTGACACCTAAAAAAGTCGTATGTTTTTCAAAGATTAAAAAATGAACCGTCCATGCTAATTTTTTTAAATGATTTTATTTTAGGCTTGAACTTTGAAAAATGGAACAAACGTTTATTTCTACTTAGACTTTTCTTTTATTTATTTATTTTTGGTAAAGTATTCAACTTTTTTCAATGTGTAATTTTTTACTTACCATTTTGCAATCGATTTCCTACGACACAATTTTTGTACAAGTAACATTAGTTGCACTATTTATGTACCATTTAATTCCACTATTTCACTGTCACGTTATTACATTTTCACAAAGTCACTATTCTTTAATGAAGTATAACAAACGTTACAATACAGATACGTGTATTTCGGAATGTTATTTACATCCTTCTTCAGTGTATCGGTTTTATAAGTAACAAACTTATAAAACCGATACACTGAAGAAGGATGTAAATAACATTCCGAAATACGCGTATCTGTATTGTATTGTGAAATAGTGGAAATCAATGGTACATAAATAGTGCAACTATTGAATATATTCCGCTAACAGCTCCAGGTAAAAATAGGTACAAGTAACAGTTTCCTAGCTACAACGATTAGAAGAAAAACGACGCAATTCAACAAGAATCTGAGGTTTTTATAATTACATATTTAAATATTCCGAAATTATGAATTATTAAATGTTACCATGAGTAAAATATCGGTTTTCACCCATAACAGATTCTCAATACAAATGAATTGCAAGACACCATCATACTGGAAGCGTACAAAGTTTCAGCCAAATTGGAGCAAGTTGATCCTGGCTTTGTTTTTTTTATCACGTCTTAATTTCTGGAAATGCTCGGCAGGTTTTTGGCGAGATTTTCAGCGTAGAGTATTGAACGAACACGCTTAATCTTCCGAGTTCATCGTGTTAGATGCTTCGAATTTCTAGCAGACTTCCCTGCAAATTTGAAATTTTGAGAGTGCCAGCGGATTCTATTTTTCTCCTTCCCGACGTCACAACAAACCCACCCAGAAGGATTTTCAAAATATTTTTATGTGTTCTCGACAGAACACTGAATGAATCGGTATTGTTTCCCAACCAGGCATGCTTCACTCAATATCAAAAAATTGCTTCAACAGCAAAAACGCGAAGTATCAAATGAAGTGATTTGTATGAAAATATGAGAAATATCAGAAAACATTATTACATTACTCAGTCAATTGATATAGATTTTCGATCCACTCTTCAACGAGTTTTTATTTAATTTATCTGTGCCATAAAACAATATATTCAGTTCTTTCTCATGAATGCGAAAAGAGACTGCCTACTCTGAGTATTTCACGCCCTTGGAAAAATTTACAGTCTGATAATGATCGTTGCTGTGTGGAATTTCCCAATAGAGAATCGCAAGTTGACAATTATCGCAGAAAATCGAATCGATGATTCAACTTGATGATTCTCATACTAGGTTGCAATATTTCAAAACCCTTGTGTGAAGCATTCACAGACATTTTCATAGACACAACTTATACAAAGGGTTATATGCACATAGTTAGAATAAGCGGCAATAGTAAAATGATTCTATCGCAATTATCAACTGCCTGTATAGAATCGGATCGCGAAACGAGAATAGGCGACCGTTTGTTGCTTCAGAGAGGATCCCCACAGCAGCGTGCTAACCTTTGATTCTCAGAAATGTCATCGAGAGAAATTTGCTCTCCCGGCTTTTTATTGATGATATCCGTCTCTCTTTGATGGCACTGATTCAATCGTGTGAAGAGTTGCAAGTGAGCGTTCTTTGATACGATAAAAGCCATCCTTGAGTAGTAAGAATGATGTGTCATATAAGTGAACATTCTATTTTTAACCCTTATGCACTCGAATGGGTACCCGGGTACCTTTTCGAATTTCAAAATAAGAAATTTCTGAGTTAGGTTTAAACTAAGATTCTGCAATTCGGTCAATTCCAAGAACTAGTTGGACCATAACTTCTCATGCTTTGACTTTTCATTTTACAGTAAGGGGGGTCGAATGGGGGGGCTCAAATTTTTTTTATTACGTAAACACCCGAATGGGTACCCGGGTACCCACAAATAAAAATGCTTGTAACTAAGGCAAATTCCATCCGATTTGAATTTTTTCAGTACGGGTAAATTCAGAAATTTATCCACTTTTCGATGGCCGTGTATATTGCTGTAGTAGGTTCTTCTGGTTCCCGTTAATCCGGATTTCCGTAGAATGTTCCGACACTTGTGTTTTCCACCATAAATGTCATTTACTAATTTGAAACTTTTCCAAACCAGCTATTTGAGAAAGGCCGTACCAAAATGAACCTTTTGTAGAAAAATGACGTCATCTAAAGGGTAGTTGGCCTATTCTGGACTTACTCTCATAGAACGAAAAAAAGGAAATATAAATGAGAACGAAACTGTTTGGGAAGTAACTTCGTGATGTTTCGAAATGTTTGTTGCCAGAATTAAAAATTGTATTGCGTGCTCCTCGCAATAGGCCTGAAGTACATAATAATTTTCAAACTGAAGATAAGAAAGTGAAGTATATAAGGGAACATACATAAAGTACGTCACGCGTTTAGGGGGGAGAGGTTTCAAAAATACGTGACAATACATGGTGAAAAGATTGAGAAATGCTCGACAAAGGGGGAAAGGAGTGGTAGAAAAATTCAAAATTTTATGTTACGTACATAACGGATGCCCCCTGAAATATATAAACATAACAACTCAGCATAGCACTTGATTTCATATAGCAATTCTTAGATAAGATTACAAAAATACGTGAAATCCGTGTATAAATGCCTCGATGTCGGAACTCATTTAGGATATCCGGGTTCCTGGGAACCAGGAGCACCATGTCCATCTTTATGGGTACCAATCCCAAAGAGCTTAAGTTCCTGAATCCAACAGTGCTAAAATTACTTCAATCGGTTGAAAAATGCTCAACTTACAGCGATTTAAAAAAATGGGTACCCGGGTACCCATTCGGGTGGTTAAAGGTGTTTTTTTTTTCGAGTGCACAACGGTTAACAATAGCAGTTGGGATTTCGACTTGAACATTCGACTACGTCAAGTGAATCTACGAGTGATCCTTAGTCGCCTACAAAGAAGCTTAAATATTTTCAGTGATTACCTGACGAAATGGAAAATTGCACCAAATTCGGCATAAACACAAATTATTTCGTCGTAAGCCCAAAGATTTGCTTCCTCTAAGCCTAACAATAGTCACGTTGGATCAGGGTCATTTCGTCGAAAGCCATTTCACCGAAAGGATCATTTCGCCGATTCTAGCAATTGTCTTAATATTTTATTTGGAATTGATTTCGAATAAACACAAATGAATGATAATACGTTAACGCACGTTTTGTTGACCTACAATTGTACTTCTTGATTGATTCATGAACCTCTGAACGGAGTTCACAAGGAAACTTGTTGACTATTAGCCACTAAGCATCAAAGCAATTGCATATGTTCATCTACCAAGCAAACGGCGACGAATGAGATAAGGCGACGTTAAATAAATATATAGAATGTCTATATCCTCTTATAAACAGGAATTCTAAGATCCATCTCAAGAACAAATAAGATATTGTTCCACTAGGAAGAAAATGCTTCAAAATATTCAGAACAAAGTTTTGAAAAGGATTCTGAAGCATCCTCCCTGCTTTAGTACACATGTGATCTTCAATTGAATCGATTCACTCACGATGTGATCTTCAATTGAATCGATTCACTATTTGTATGCGAAAGTAAGCTGGTATATAAGTTCCTCTCCTCCATTCCGCACGACAAGTAGGTTTACAATTTTCCCTACAGAAAATTTCAGAATTACGGAAAGCAAACGATGTCCTAGTAGTAATCACCATACCATGTGTAATAAGTCTTGATATTACATTCCTGTAGTGGAATTTGACCTTCTGTTTCAACAGACTTCGCAGCCGATTCAGAGTGTACAGAACCATTGCATGGCTGGTGCTACGATTCTACTGACACTAGTCATACCATGTGTATAATAGGACTGAAAAGTCGCCACTTGAGATGGAGTATCGAGCTTAAATCTTAGCAACTTAAATTCAATTCATAGGGGTATTGTGCCATTAGTCACCTCATTAATAGAGTCGGCATGTAATTTTGCGATTACACGTCTTTCAATCAATCTGATACGATATTTTTGGCATTAAAAATGCCTTACTCTTCACTATACGGGGCCGGGTGTCATTTAAAAGTTTCAAAAATAGCCGCGTAACCTTTTTGAGTTATAATTTTGAACGTTAATAAATCAGTCATTTGTTGATGGATTGACATAACTTAACAACCAATCGAATCGGAAACTTTTAACTTAAACATGTATGACAACGTCTTTTCAGTATTTCAATAGCATACTATTGAAAAAATGGTTAGAATTGACCTATGTTTTCATCCATCAATCCCAGCTGACCAAATTGACGTTATTTTCGTGTTCGGCATAGGAGGCTTTGCGTCATGCATAAAAACACATCCTTCGTAGTGTGAAGAGGAATCTATAAATATATGGTGCAAATCATTTCTTGATTTCAGTTGATGCTTGACTGTGAATGAAACAAGTAGCTCGTCCAGTGTCCTTTTGCTAACTCTTCACTGTACGAGGCTGGGTGTCAAATTAAAAAAAAAGCACACCTTTTTCTGTCATAATTTTGAACGTTTATAACTCAGCCATTTGTTGATGAATTTAAATAATTTAACTATCAATCGATTCGAAAATATTTAACTGAAACTTATGCGGTAACGCCATTTAAGTATTTCAATTGCATACTATTGAAAAATTGGATTGAGTTGACCTATGTTTTCACGAGCCAATGACAGTCGCAGTGAATGATGTCAAACTCTCGTCCGATTTGCGCAGTATGAACTATAGCACAAAAGGGAATCTATAAATATATACCCGAATACATTTCTGCTTTAGTTTACCCATGGCTTATCTTGATTCTCCGGTAACTAGCAGGCCAACTTAGAACTATCGGTGATATATTTTTCGAACCTAATTTGAAGCGCTTGTATCTCGGTGATTTGTTATGATGATAATTATAGGTTCTTGTTTTTCATTAATACAATGAACTATCTTTCAGCATAATTCCTTGAGCCCTATTATTAAACTAAACAATAATTATGTGACCTAATTGCATAGTTGGAAATTCATTTAGCATCCAGACTAAGTGTAACAAAAAAAAAAGCAATGCAAATCGTTATGCAGTATCGATTTGAACAAGCTGTTGTCCCACCAGGAAACGCTTCAAAAAATTCGGAGCTTAGTACGAATAAGTTGCACAGGCTCACATATATATATATATATATATATATATATATATATATATATATATATATATATAGAATTATCAGATTCAATATAATACAGTATTAGAGATAAACTCAAGATAAGCTGATCTGAGATTTTACATGCATCATTTTAATCCTCACTAAACTCTAGTCAACGCCAGTTTTCGTTAAATTATCATTTACATCAAAACAACAAGGGTCTTATCATAAAATTTATAAAATCTTCTCTAATCGCTGTTTATAAAATGAATAAGTTTGTACATTCTCTGTCTTGAAAATTATTCTGATATAAAATCGTTTCTTTTGTCCAGATTTATATTGGTCTGTTAAGTAACTTTGAAATCATCATATTTGACTTTCATTTAAATGATATTTTCAAAAATTTTGAAATGAAAAATTAGAGTAAGTTTGTAATTTGTCGCTGTTTAGTGCATCCACTATCATCTTTATTTTTGTATTTATTATGGATACCTTAGAATTATTTCATTTTTAATGTAATCGTGCTGTACCTTTCATTTCCATTTAACCCTTAAGTAAGTCTATCGAACAGAGACAGTAGATCTCTTTTCAACTAATGGTTTTCGTATATTAGGTGACTACTGATGTTGAGATTAATGGGGGAAATGTTACCCTATTACAATAACAAAAAATACAAAAAAGAAAAAGAAACAAATGCTTCTTAGCCGATCGATTCGACAAAGAAGAGCAAAAACCCGATTATTGTCCTGTTAAATAGACTACAAATGGTTTTCCTTTGACTCGGGATAAGAACATATAAAAAAAGCGAATTTGCGTGGCTCCCTTCATTAACACTTTTCCCTTCCTGTTAAACTCAAGATAGAGTGGTCTGCGACTTCTCATGTATCATTTGAATAGGACTGCTCGATTAACTCGAATCATTGTCAGTTTCAGTTCAGTCATCATTTGAAACAAAACAACAAGCGTCTGATTGCCACATGCATCGTAATTATGACAAATGTTTGTTTTTGTTTAAAGAAATATCAAGTTGCAGTATGAACGATATTGAAGAACTTTTCTGCATGTCCAGTGATTCTTAAAATAAGAAAGTAAAAAAATATTAAAATTTATTTAGCTTGTTATTGTCTCACCCAATTACACTATTCCTGCGTTTGCTAGTTAACGATTACTGACCCAACATTTTTCAATGAATCGTATGGGGTATTCTAATATTGAATTTATCTTTAGAAAACACCGTCGCTAGACTACACTGTTCGAATGAGTAAAATCGAGTAGTAGAGATCGACGCCACTAGTGTTTTCCAATGAAATACTACATAAATAACTTCTTTCGTCAGTGCTCGCTATCAGCGAAATTCCTAGAGTGATCAATAATTCCCCAACTCAACCGATGTAAGTAAACTTGATCGCACAATAGTCAAAGCAAGCGTCAAAGTTTGCAGTCGTTCCAACGTTCGACTCGAACAAAGAATTGAACTGAACTAAACGTCTAAACCAGAACGGCACAGAGCGCAACCAATGCCTCGTGAAGTCGACCGAAAACGCAGGTCCTCTAAGCGAGGGCCTATTTTTTGCCTTGTCCGTCTGACTGCAGGTCGGACTAACTGCCGCAGGAATAAAATAACTCTTTATTAAGAAACAATATTTAGATAAGATAAACGAAATATGGACTAAATAAACAAGAGCGAAAGAAACCTTCGGTGAAGGTAGAGGCTTTGCTGGCGGACCACTTACATCAGGGAAAAAAACTGGTGGTTGGGGGCCGGGGAGCAAAGCACCAGACCGCCCCAAAAGCAATGAAAAGCGAGAAGGGAAAAAAAGAACGACGCGAATCAAGCAAAGAAAGAAATCCCAAGACATAGTCGCTTATTATTCATTGAAATTAGATTGGAGGTAAGTAAATTTTCTTGTTAAATTGAATAACTTCTTTTTCCGCTGAATTCTCCACGGTTAAGGACTAAAGCTGAAAAAGACACAGGCTGGCCGGAAGGAGGCAGAAAAAAAGCATTATTTTGCGGATAGTCGTATTTTTGTATTTTTTCGTGCTTTTATCGCACCCAACTGCCTGATGATGATAGTGATGAGGAAGATGACGATAACGACGATACCCCGCGCGCTGACCACGGCTGGGATCTTGGAAATAAAACGCGATAATCCATTAGGCTGCTGGTTAGCGAGGTAGAGTCGGGATGTTGACCTTTCGTCACTAACAACCAAGTGGCCGCTGCTCGCCGCCACCGCCGCAGTGCAGTCAGGAGATGGCTTATCGTAATCCGCAGCCCGTTCCAATTAATTTCGGTGGCGTCGTGTCAGCGGGAGACTTCAAACCATAGCAAATCAAGGGGGGCCCAGCCAGGAGTACATTTCTTTCTGAACGACACGGTAAAAAGTATTTTGCATTATTAGAATGCTTGAACTAATGATTAGTTGAGACCTGAAAGACCTGTACAAATGCTAACTAACTTGAAAATATTACCTGCGAGGTGTTGCAAGAAAGAACGCACAAAATTTCAGATCTTAGATAGAAAAAACGAAAGTCAATTACAAAATTCAGTGCTAGCAAGATCCCCATCGCACAATGTAATCGCCAACAGCCTACTGGTCATCGCCTTTGTATTCTTTCCTTCGTATAATCTTCCTTTCCCCGATTCTAGCACCTTCACGGCATTTCAAACTTCAGCTGTCAGCGATTTTTTTTTCACCATTCCTATCCTATTGTACAAAACAGGCAACAATCGAATGGAGAATTCGTTAGACTTCACCGTGCCCCCTGTGTATATGGGTGTTTGTAATGAGGGCCAGTTTTCCGTAATTTCCTACGCTGCCTAGAAGACCTACCATAGAAGACTCGTTTGCATACCGTCGTGCAAAGGCGGGCGGGCAGGTGTAACCCGAGGGCAATTAGTTCTCGCATTGTGGCAAGACGTGCTGAGTTCGAAACTAATTTTCGATTCGATAAACATTCCATCAAAATCTAGCTAACGGTGAGCGGTGCACGAGGGGATCCCGATGAAAGAACCGACAGAAAATTAAACACTTATATCTTCTTCGCTTGCATGAGAACTCGGTGATGCTGAGTGAGTTTTTGTGGGTTGGCGCCGCTGCCGCCGCCGCCGGTCTAAAATATTACCGCTGAAGTTTCGCTCTGGCTCGGGTGCACCCGAGCGAGAAGGATAATTAATGATCCCTCTGCGGAACCCGGATCGACTGATTACCGAAATGGGAACAGTGCCGGTGCATGGTGTCGCGTGAGCAGCTCGTAAACATGCGAGGCTGTTGATTGACGTGCCACTCTTGTTTAGATGAATAGCCATGTAGAACTCGCTGTTTCGTTAGATGTGGGTTCCCTGGTTAGTCGATGGAAAGCTCAACTCAAGAGAAATTGGGAAGAATGTGGCTTCCATGGTCCGGCGAACATCATCATGATTTGTCGATTTAAATTGGTATCTTCCGCTTTTATGGGACCGGACTGGGAAGGAATTTAGAACAAGGGCAGTGTGGTTCGTAAATTCGAAACGATTAGGATTGATGGACGAAATGGTGCTTGGGGGAAGTATTAATGATTTAACAGTTAAATTTAGAAACTAATCTTGGACTGCGTCGGTGGTCGTGAAGTTGATAAGTTGAGATGTGACTTAGTAAGCGATCCAGTGCGAGAATTATCTTTTAATTTGCACAACATTATTTATATCATATAGACACTACGTTTCGTGAAAATAATTTCTTAATGTCAATGGATTCACAATCGATTCTCAGCAAAGATCATGTTGAGTTACTTAGAATCGAAGTTCTCTTGTTCATTTCATCTACCCTCTTTGCTTTCGGGAGCGAGCATGTTATGGACAAGATGCAGCCAACCTGTTGGCGTTTTTCATTGAAAAACACTGGTGGCGTGGATTGCTCTGGTTTTGCACTTTCGAGCGGAAATGGCAATGAAACACCGTCAAAATATTGCATTTCTGCTCGAATGTGCAAAATCCGAGCAATCCACGCCACCAGTGTTTTTCAATGAAAAACGGCATGTGTCTTGCGCCCAAACCCCGAATATGGAATCGAAATGATGTTTATACACAAATGAAAATATTTTGTGATTTTACATTTATTTTCATGCACATATTTGGAGCAGGCAATTAAATGGAAATCTACATTACAAAACAAAGCGGTTTGTAAATATACAGTCTTGTTCAATGAAAAACTAAATGAATTTTAATGTAATTTTACATCAATCATGGTTTTAAATCAGATTTTCGTTTCAACTGATGTCTATTTCATAGTACTATCGGTTTACATGTCGTGTAAGTTTCATCTTTTCTTTCTGTGTAGGTACAAGACGAATGACCTCATGATTAAGACCTTTTTGAGAGTTTGAAACTAAACGAGATTTTTTCGAGAATAAATACACTAAGGTCTTTTTTTACGTGGCTTTTTTTATGCGAATTTTAAGAGTTAGGCGGTTTTTTTTATGCGAAGTTTCAGAGTTATGCGGTTTTTTTATGTGAATTTTCAGAGTTATGCGGTTTTTTTAAGCGAATTTTCAGAACTATGCGGTGTTTTTTATGCGTTTTTTTATGCGGTAAATAAATTCGCGTAAAAAAAGACTTCAGTGTAGTTAGATTTTTAGATAACGGATGTTGCGATAAAACATTAGTCAACCTAAACATGCTACAGTTTTTTTCGTCGTGAATTTTAAGAGCCTGTACACCAAACCCTCAATTTACGCGCCTTATATATGTATATATGTATTCATATACGTACGAACATGTACATATATCTGTATATATTTATACATACATAAATCGGTTGAGTTAATGTGTTTATGAATATGTATGAATCTATACATATACATACACATATACGTGCATATATGTATACATATATACATATATAAGGCGCGTAGATTGTGGTTTTGGTGTACATCTTTTTTTTTAGATGTGGTTATGTACAGTAATGTGACTCACATTTGCTGTCATGTGATATGTGACATGTGACATGTGACATGTGACATGTGACATGTGACATGTGACATGTGACATGTGACATGTGACATGTGACATGTGACATGTGACATGTGACATGTGACATGTGACATGTGACATGTGACATGTGACATGTGACATGTGACATGTGACGTGTGACATGTGACATGTGACATGTGACATGTGACATGTGACATGTGACATGTGACATGTGACATGTGACATGTGACATGTGACGTGTGACGTGTGACATGTGACATGTGACATGTGACATGTGACATGTGACATGTGACATGTGACATGTGACATGTGACATGTGACATGTGACATGTGACATGTGACATGTGACATGTGACATGTGACATGTGACATGTGACATGTGACATGTGACATGTGACATGTGACATGTGACATGTGACATGTGACATGTGACATGTGACATGTGACATGTGACATGTGACATGTGACATGTGACATGTGACATGTGACATGTGACATGTGACATGTGACATGTGACATGTGACATGTGACATGTGACATGTGACATGTGACATGTGACATGTGACATGTGACATGTGACATGTGACATGTGACATGTGACATGTGACATGTGACATGTGACATGTGACGTGTGACGTGTGACGTGTGACGTGTGACGTGTGACGTGTGACGTGTGACGTGTGACGTGTGACGTGTGACGTGTGACGTGTGACGTGTGACGTGTGACGTGTGACGTGTGACGTGTGACGTGTGACGTGTGACGTGTGACGTGTGACATGTGACATGTGACATGTGACATGTGACATGTGACATGTGACATGTGACATGTGACATGTGACATGTGACATGTGACATGTGACATGTGACATGTGACATGTGACATGTGACGTGTGACATGTGACATGTGACATGTGACATGTGACATGTGACATGTGACATGTGACATGTGACATGTGACATGTGACATGTGACATGTGACATGTGACATGTGACATGTGACATGTGACATGTGACATGTGACATGTGACATGTGACATGTGACATGTGACATGTGACATGTGACATGTGACATGTGACATGTGACATGTGACATGTGACATGTGACATGTGACATGTGACATGTGACATGTGACATGTGACGTGTGACGTGTGACGTGTGACGTGCGACGTGTGACGTGTGACGTGTGACGTGTGACGTGTGACGTGTGACGTGTGACGTGTGACGTGTGACGTGTGACGTGTGACGTGTGACGTGTGACGTGTGACGTGTGACGTGTGACGTGTGACGTGTGACGTGTGACGTGTGACGTGTGACATGTGACTAGTGACGTGTGACGTGTGACGTCTCTTGTATCCGAAACCTCTGAAATAGTAACATAAAATTGGTTTTTCAGATAAATGGGAGAAGCTAATTACCTAGAAGCTTTGTTAGAATGCCTTTGAAGTTGGTTAAGCTTAACGAGTCAATTATCTGAACGTTGTTTTTTATATTTTATAGCAGGATTGAATATTCATAAATCTGTATTTGAAGCACATACAGCTTTCTGCTATTGAGTGTTTTTGTTTTTTTTATAAGGAAGGTAACAATAATAATTAATAATTCTGACAGATCAAATTTTTTTATAATTTTAGTTTTTTGGTTCTCAGAATTTTGCGATTGATTTGCTCTAGCCTGATTACGGAATATATGTGTTGCAATATTGTTATTATCTGCCAGATGCTAAAATTCCACTACAGAATCGAATAAAACTTCGACTTAGCAGATTCAGTCATCTGTTGTTAGGCTCTACTGAAACTTGCCTCGTCATCAATCATTGTATCAAGCTGTCGACAAAAACGACCAATTACTTCTGCTCAATTAACCCCTCTCTCGAATAGTCGGAGGTAAATATTCTACTACACCTGCGGCTCAATGCGAGCAAACCGGTACCTGGAGTCGAGATTATACATAAAAAAGCAGCCTATCAAAAATCTGCTTATTCAGCAGCACTCCGAATGCACCTCTCCCCGCTCACCATTAGCTGCTACATGAAAGAATGAGATTACACTTGAGCTTGAGCGATGTTTTAATTAATTCCAACCCTTTTTGGTCTCCTGTATCTTTCCAGATGATTAGCCACCAGTCCGGAAGAATTCGGCCTTCATGCTGCAGACCGTGAAGGATTCGTCGGACGAAAGAAAAGGTTAGTTCGAGCTTCAGTTACTATTTTTTACTGTTCGGAGTTTTACCCTCAACCATCCCAATTATGGAAGGGGTGCCGATGGGGAATCCTGGGTAATACCGACAAAGACCTTCTAATTACCGATTTGATTAATGGTCACGCATCACCTCCGATTACGGGATCTCATAAATCTATCCGCTCGATTATCTGGATTCCGGACTTTGTTCTTGTGTTTTGTGTTTTCAGTGGCTTGTGTAAGCGCTGGTGGCGCGGTGGTGACGGTGGAGTGAATCAACAGAAATCCGTTTATATTTTAGCTGCTGTTTCCTTTCGAAAAGGGTTTATTTACCTCATGCTGTTCGTTTTTCCGGATCGGTTAGTTTCGGGGTTGAGATAATAAAATCAACACCTCCTTCTTTCTTGCTCAACACAGCACCCGTTGACAGCACTGGCCAGAATCCAGCCAAGATATCCGCCCGCTGCCATCGCTGGGCATTGGGTTCGGAACCAACGGAGCTGAAAAGTGAGAAAAGCAATAGGGAGAAGAAGAAGAAAGAAAAAAAAACAAACCTTACAGACCTTCGACTGCGATTGCGACCAGGGTGACAAGTGTAAAAGTGATAATTATTTCGTGATAAAAATACCGTTGGAACATAAAGGAGGAAACATGTTCATAAACACACTGTCCGACGGAGCGCGTAGAAAAATAACATTTTTCCACTTCACCGTCTGTTCCGAAGCAACCAACCGTACGGAAAACCAACACGGCGGCGTGGCATTGAATGGAGCCCTCGACAAAAGTACTCGATTTTTCAACAATATTTATTTGTTTGCTCCGGCACTGTGGTTGTTTTTTTTTTATTCGATTATTTTTTCGGAACCGCTGGTGTAGAGTTGTTTGCGCTCACCAGCAGTGTTGCCAGCAAGCGGCACCGTTTCGATGTGGTAACCTGTTTACGTGCCGGCATGTCATAATAATTTTCTGAAAATATAACACTGTTTTAAATTGTTTGCCATTTAAGTTCCGAACCAAGCAATAACGCTCAGAAAGAATACGGAATTGTCATTACCTAAAAAAGGAACACGGTTAGCATCACTGCTTTTGTCAGATTCACTTTCAGTACCGACGACGAGTTTTTCGAACCGAAAGAAATGCAGTCGCAGCGCCCTTCGACAATCAGCTCACCGCGCAGCACCCCGTTAAACCATGTGTCTTTGTGTTTGGAAAATAAATTCCCGGTGTGAAGAGCGCAAAAAAGAAAACAACATCCCATACACATGCTGCATCAGCTACTCTCACTTCTTCTGTCCGGCTTTCGGTTACCCCGAAAAATAACAACACAGTCGGAGGAGTATTTGAACCGTAAAAAGTGGTTTTACAGAATATTATTATGGCACAGGATAGTTGGTCGGTTTTTATTGGAAGCAGCAGCAACAACCCACCTATTCGGTGCTATACAGGGGAAAAAAGTGGCGTTCAAGTGTAAACCGAATTCTTCGTATGGTCTAAGTTCCGTTTCGACTGACCTCAAACTCCAAACTGGAGCTACAAAGAAAACAAAGTTCGTCGTTCAGATAGGTAGTTTGTCCCTTGCGGATGCTACCGCTGGTGGTTCTGGCAGTGCGAAGGGGCAAAGGCAGTTAATCGGAAGTGAAAATAAATAATCCTTCGAACGTGGCGGCATAGAAGAGGCAATGGATAAACTGAGCTGAGTTTTATGAACCTGAATAGTTTGTATATTTTGTGTTATTTTTTTATGCATTTTTGGAAACTTTAGATTTCTGTAGACTGGCAGACTCATTTTTTTAAATTCACTGTATTGTACTGAACTGCACAAAAGTTGAACAACCGTTTCGACTCCGAACCCTGTACAGCGTGAAGGTCGTACCGGCTGTTTTCAGGTGCTCCTTACCGCACGTTTGAAATGGAATTCTCCAGAGTGCATCCTGGTGAGAAAATACCCGGAGATGCTGTTGAAACTGCGGTTTATTCCTCAACCTTCTTAGTAATTAATGCGAATTTTGCAGCGCCGTTGCAGTGAAAAGATCTTTTCATCGCTGAAAAATCTACGGAGTAGAAATGCGTTTTTAATGAGCGGCGCTGCATTCAACTTTGCAAGTTTATGCTGCTAATGAGGAACGATGCTTGAGGTTTTTCCGTTGCTTGCGTTTAAGAACTCGAGAAAAATGCACTATGGAAGACGGTTGAAAAAAACGATGAATAAACGAGTCCGACATCCGAGGATTTCTGTAAACTACGGGTACTTTCCTTTATACTTATTTCTTCAGATTTCAGATTTTATGTTCTAGTATAAGGTTAACATTGTAAAAGTCGAAGCCCCCGTTTTATTATAAATCCTATTTACAATCGTGCAATTCAAATGTTTTGCTTAATGTATGGAGTTAACATTTTGTTAAGTAAAAGCGTGTGCAGCATGATTTTGAAAAAGTGTATTTAATAATAGCTTTTAACATACATTAAAACATTCTAAGAATACGCACTTCCAGTTGAATAGAGAGTCAAGCCATCATCATCATTACAAATATTGCTGGCATCCCCATATTTTCCACTAAATCGTCGGTATATTCGAGAGGAAGCGCATTTCGAATGAGTCGAGAGTCGCTTCAAAGTTTGAACACGTTATCTAAGAAGGTTCTGTTCGATGTAGGCTCAGACGTTTTCGATAGAATTTGCATCAGGCAATTGCAAAGGTCAATCAAGTATCACTATGCATTTTTCCCATTTCCATTCAGTACAGAGCCAGCTCCGGTGTTTGGGATAATTATTTTTTTGCAAGAAACAGGTCTTGTTTTTTTCTGACAAAAGGTTTTTCGGCAGTCAGTAATAGATCTTCCTTATGGATTACAATAATTTTGGTAGATTTTGACGTATGGACAAGTCAGGATTTCGCGAAAACAAAGCGAAAACAAGTCGTTTTTCATCCTTTTTAGGTCACTTTACCTACCGAACCACGATTTGGAAGATCAACGATTCACTTCTTGAAAAACGATACCGCCTTTTAAATGTATTTAGCTGCCACTACATAGTTCATTCTTGGTTCTTTAGGGTGTGTGCAGAGGAATACGACCTTGCAGCGCTTTGCGTAAATGGCACTCATCGCGATATTAGAGTTTTCCCGACGGAAGACTGACTTCGATGAAATTTTTAATTCAAAGTGCCAAAGTCAGGGGATCCTTGCGAAACGAACGCTTTCTGCACTGCGGATTTCGATTCCGGACGTACCGGAAATAATGTTCAAAATTGAACTCATTCCGATATCATGGACTAACCGATTTTCCCAAACTTAGATTCAAATGAAAGATCTCATGTTCCTATTATTTTTTATAGCGAAAATGGAGAAAACGAAAGATTTTTCCAAATTTGGGTAAAATTTGTTTCAATTCGAAGTTTATATTAGTCCATGTCTAAACTAACCGAATTCGGTTATATCAATCTTTAGATCCCAGTTCTGGTAGTACCGGAAATAGTAGCCAAAATCTTCAAAATTAACTTATTTTTTCATAGATAGCTGAGTCGTGAGCATAGATTTATTTGGAGTTATGCAAAAACGTAATGAATCTTCTAAATTGGTTCATGAACCATTTTGACGTGAATACGTCTTCTTGAACTATGGGACGCTTTTTCAAAATTCGCCCTATGGGAGAATGGGTAGAACTTAATCGTGAATATCTCGAGTTGTGCTAAATGCAACAACATAATTCTTGCTCCATGGCATCAGAAATATGATCAGGTATTAAAGAATAAATTTCCTTACAGTGTGAGAAAACTGTTATAATAACTCATATATTTTAAGTTTGCTTATTTATTGGAAACAATTAGGAAAACTTATCACACTTGCTTGTCTTTCTCGTACCTGGGACGACGGTTTTGAGGTAGTCAGGCACATATCAGTCTCATAGTCAAAAATCAATCATTTCTTCTTAAGCTTTGGACGCAACTGGATTTCTTGGTGAGGACCTTCCACAAACAACAACGCTCAGGTCGCGCTTTCATTCGCTTTCCGGATGGCGTGACGAGCAGTCGTCTTTTACCAATAGTAACAACAACATATTATCAATATGCCCATACTACTTTCGAATACTGGATCAGGATTCAGGAAGTGAATTTTGAATTGGATTCTGGAACTGAATTTAGAACCTGTATTCAGAACTTAATTTTAGGTTTAGAACTTAGTTTCAGTGGTCAGTTTCTGTTAACAGATTCAGTAATCAAAACTATGACTCTGGAACTAAATCCTTATTCTGGAACCTAGGATCTGGAACTGATTTCATGACTAGATTTTGGAAGTAAATTTAGTTCCTTATTTTATATTCGGAATTCGGATTTCAACTTCATGATTCTGGAACAAAATTAAGGATAATATTTTTAGATCTGAATGCTGAAACTAAATTTTAGATCTGATCTCCGAACTTGAACTCGGGAGCTGAATCAAGAATTCGGTTTTAGTTCCTGAATCTTGCTCCAGAGTTTTGATTCTGGTGGAGATAAATAAATGATGACAAAAAGTACTCAACGGTTGTAAACATCGAACAAATTCCTCAAATCTGTTCGCTTTGAAACCATTAGAATATTCCCAGATGATTATGCGAAATTTCCCTATATAACTACAACATTGTTCGTTGCATTTGTTACGCTTGTATGTGTATGTACAGAATTCTGGAAGTTGCAAAATTCACAAATCAACTAATACAAACGATTATTTATATTCGGAAGTGTTTGTTCATTTTGTCGTGAATACGACTTACTTTACTATGGGGTGCCTTTTCAAAATTAGCCATATGGAAGAATGGGCAAAACTTAATCGTGAATATCTCGACTTGTATTAACGGCAGCAACATAATTCTTTCACCATTTCATCAAAAATATGATCAGGAATTCATGATAATATTTTGAACAGTGTGAGATAATCACAAACAACTAAAAAATGAAGTTTTCCAAAACTTTGAAAACAACTCGGAAAACTCTTTACTTTTGCTTGTTTTTTTCGCGCAAGGACGACGATTTTGAGGTAGTCAGGCACATATCTTCATCTGAATGCGTATAAAAGGGGAACCGTGGCCGAAAATCGATAATTTCTTCTTGTGTGTTGGATGGAAGCAGACGTCGTGAGAATGATTTATAATTTGCTTTCCTATCGTCGAGGGAGCGATTTCATCAAACAGCAGCGAAGGAGAGTGCACCTTTTGCGTGGTTAAAACCTCAAACGCTCTGAGCTGGATTCTGGAAAAATATTCCGGAACTGAGGTTCGAAATTGTAGTCTACTAAAATCCAACTGAATTCTGAATCTGTTCTAAGTTCTGAATCTAGTTCTTGAGCTCAGGTCCTAATTCCAGAATTCTTCAAATCGATTCTTTTGTCCTGAACGAGAATGGGCAGAACTTTACCACGAATCTCTTTTGATGTACAACATATTCTACAAGCTATCGGTATCGGCCCATTTTTCAACCACTTGTAGTTTGTAGTAGAACTTTCTGCTGATTTACTATATAAAATGCATAGCAGCGACTCAGAAGC
The DNA here is from genome assembly GCF_030247185.1 of Malaya genurostris. Taxonomy (NCBI): domain Eukaryota; kingdom Metazoa; phylum Arthropoda; class Insecta; order Diptera; family Culicidae; genus Malaya; species Malaya genurostris. Next base: position 55,744,365 of record NC_080572.1, on the reverse strand, counting down.
CATTAATGAAAGGTTTTTTTTCAGAACCACCATTATTTTATCATAAAGAAGTAGACTGGTTATTTCGTAATATTTAATTGTGTGTCAGAATGTTTAATGTAACTAATATGTACTTGTTTAGGATTATCGTTTCAAATTCTAGTAGTGAAAAAGAGGAAAGCTTGCACAATTCACACAATCGATCAACTAATTGATATTCGGGAGTGTTAAGGAACATATCAGTTGCTTTCGTATTCACGATATCCAGTTATGTCTCTGACATTACACACCTGTACTTTTTATTCGTGAATCGTTCTTCGGTTATGTATGTGACATTACCCACCATCCGTTTCATTTGAAGATCTTGTAAGTTGATGTCCAAACAAACTTTTAATAGTAAAGATTTCTTAGTTTATTTTTTAGGAAAATAGGCCGAACGTTGCTCGGTAAACCGTCTTGCAGCGAAATGATTTAGTTCCGTTTTCTCAAATATGCACATAAAAATTATGAAACAAATTCTTCCAGATCAAATTATCTATTTGTGATCAGTCCTAGACAGATGACCTAGATCTTTCGATTTATCGTTCACGATCTAAATTGAATATTGATTAATAAGAAAATGTAATAGAGAAATTGTTTTCTCATCGGCAGCACACCAAACTGATGGAGATTTCCTTCAAAGGAAAATTTGACACCGTATTTACCGGTCGTTGAAAAATAATAATACACTAAGGTCTTTTTTTATGCGAATTTTCAGAGCTATTCGGTTTTTTTTTTATGCGAAGTTTCAGAGTTGTGCGGTTTTTTTTATGCGAAGTTTCAGAGTAATGCGGTTTTTTCATGCGAATTTTCGGAGTTATGCGGTTTTTTATGCAGTTTTTTTATGTACGTAAACTCGCATAAAAAAGACTTCAGTGTAAATGATTTTCAAAACATGACCTTGTTTAGTACTACTCCGTAGTCTTACGCGAAAACGAAAATTCCGTATTGCTTGATCTTCCACAAAAGAAATACATAATATACAAGGACTTTGGTTTGCCGACACCTTTATACCGACAAAAAATCATTCGAAAAAAAAGAAAGGGTGGATACTTTCAGAGACATTATTGGATGACTGACACACTTTTCTCTCATTTCTCATGTTTATAAAATTACTTCATATTCTTATCGAACATATTTTAATCCATAATGAAATAAATTATACCAGAAACCAATAAAAACTACAAGGATCAGCCCCAAGGGGTTGTTCGACCTATTTATGTGGAACAAGGGAACCAAAATTTCTAATAATCGATATTTTCAATCAAACAGTTTAACCAATCGGCATACTTTTGAATGCGAAATTGCACAAGAGTCTCCTTAGATTGATCTATATTAGGAACCAATCTCGAACACGCGAACCCCGAACATGAACTCGCATGACACTTAAGATCAAAGCAAACCAGTTGAAGCTACGAATTGTTTTTACCGCTTCGTGAGAACATTGCTATTTAGCAGCAACTTTGCTCTGACATGTTTAATGTGAGACTAAAGCTATAGAAATAATTTATTAAATCGCGTGCCTCCACAGTTTCGCTTTAGCATTGACTGACCAATCAGAGCGATGCTTTCCAGTTGATAAATCACTTGCTTACTTAGAGCTACCGTTCAAAAAATGCATTCCAATGTTTTATCAGAAGTCAACAAATCAAAGCGGTATAGTTATAGTAGATGTTTTTCTAGATCCCAACGATTTTGCACACTTAAAAAAATTCCTGTGATTTTACATCTTATTAGATGCACATAAATAGAGCGTCGCAGTTCACGCAAATTCACGTAGAAGAACATTTAATATTGTGACCAAAACTCCATGACATGAAATTCGTTGAAATAAAATAAGAATACTGATAGCAACCGGCGCGCGACTTGAACCGAGAATCATTACATCGCATGTACGTCTGTTAATCGACTGAGCCACAGAAGCATACATCTGCTTGGTTGGTAAAATGTGCATTTAAATTCATACAGTCGCACCTGCTAGCATGATGCAAGTTACACTCGAAACCAATATAATTCAAGCTAATATAACATTAAGTCAATACAAATGAAATTTTCCGTCATTCGACGAATTAGGTTTTTATGAATTACAACGTATGGTTTTTTTGGTGTGATTAATTTTTTTAACTTTGTGGTTGTTTTAAATCAAAACTACGATTTTTCAAGGAAAAATCCGCCATTTTGTAGATGTTAAACCTCCTCAAGGTAACAAAACGAAAACGTTGAGGTCTGCTATTTTACACGTATAAAGTGTGTTGTCTAAGACAACAATTTATTTTTCTAGGCCCGTTTCGAAAAATCATATTTTTCCTATTCCAATAATAATGTAATAAAACATTTCAAGAATATTTTGTCAAGTTTTTAAGTCAATCGAAGAAGAAATCGTGGGCCTGTGCGCACGAGATTTTGCTTCTTCACGATATGATAAGATCCAAAGTTTTGTTCCGATAGACTTAAAAATTTCAAAGAATATTTTTTAAATCTTTTACTATGAGAAAATGCAAAGAAGAAAATTCATGATTTTCAAAAGTTTTAGATCCTACCCGCGACCCCACTTTGAAGGTCCATGCATGATCATGATTAAATTTGTATTGTTAATCTTTCCCTTGTGTCATCATTCGACAAGAGACTGTTTCATGCGCAATCACCAAACGATTTTATATTGTGCTCCTTGCTTCACTTGGGCATTGGGCCGTGTCTCTGAGTAATTGAAGAAAGCCAGAATAGGTGTACGAAAGTCATAGGACCAGGTTCTGACTAAATTAAGAGAATTATTTCTAATAAAGCCCGAATTGATTATAAGATGGTTTTCAGATTCCCACACAAAAGTTGCAGCTGTGGTTCCAAACTGAACTTTTTATGCTCAAACTATATTTTTAATGGGTGCTTTCGTGCACATAAATGCTTTATCTTTTAATATGATGTTCTATCACAAACGAAATAAAAGTGATTAGGAAATTCGAATTGTCTTCCTTTGAGACCGACCAAGGTCCTGTACTGATTTGAAATCAACAGTTAAAAGGGTCAATTATTAAATTGAAACTCTAATTGTCTTTATTAAATGATAAAGAAGTTTTATGTATGGAAGGTCACGACAAGCAAGAATGTCTCGAACTGGGTCATTGGATAGTCTACCATGAGTACGCAAAGAAATTATTAGTTGAGATTTGACATCACACTCCACGCATGTTCAAACGACATGATCAATATCGCGATAATCTTCGCCACAATTACAGTGATTAGTCTCGGAGAGTCCAATTAGAAGGAGATGTGCGTCTAACGTGCAGTGATTGGACATGAGTCTGGACATCACACCAATAATATCCCTACTCACATCCAGCCCCCTGGACCATGCCTTTGTCTATATTTTAGGAATAATTGAGTGCATCCACCGACCTAGATCCTATTTATCCCAAGAAGCCTGCCTGTTAGCAAGTGTCCTTTGGCGTCTCTCATAAATTTCACCCTCAATAGCACCACGTTTGGCTAAAATATCGCCTCTCTCATTGCCTGGAATGGAGCAATGAGCTGGAACCCAAACTATAGTGACTTGATAATTATTATTCAATATGTCGTTCAGGTACTGTTTTATATTGACCAAGAAAAACGATTCATTTTGCCAGCAGCGTTTGAGCAAATAGCTTTAATTGCGCTCAGACTATCTGTGAAGAGAAAATTATGGTTTGGAGATAATGTGACGATTACACTCAAGCTATAATGAACTGCTGCTAGCTCTGCTATATAAACAGATGCAGGTTCTTGAAGCCTAAATGAGACCGATACATTATTGTTGAGGATACCAAACCCAGTAGTCAGTAGTAGATCAAAGTTGCATCTCCAGTGAATTAATTACTCGTGGGAATTTTGATCCTTGTCATGTTATTTCTTTAACACTCAACAGAAAAGATTCGTTGGTAATAAGAGAATTCACTATAAAGTTTATGATAAACCTTCTTTATTTTGACCTTAAACAAAAACTTAGCTATCCTGTTTTTCATCTGGGATTACCGCAAGCTTTTGAAATTTAGAGATTATCCACTTTTCCCTAATAGCCCTAATAGCAGTACACCAGCTGATATAGGCAATATCCCAAACTCCAAATAAAAGCTTAAAACCAGTTCCTTTGCGTAGTTAACCCTTCTCAGATCCCACACAAAACTTCCGCAAGTGACATTCCGGAAAAAAGTAACCGTAATTTTTTAACCGTACCGCCGGTCCGCATCGAGGCGGGCGACTTTCTTCACGCATAATGCTAATCAGAGACCTGGAAATTTTACACCCAACTGCCGGTAATTAATGCTTACCGCTATCCGATTTAGGGTTTGGGTTTGAGTGAACACCATAATCAAGCAGCAGTATCATCACATGGGCCTTCCGAAAAACAAATAAATGTTCGTAAATTAATGTTTCACTTTACACTCAGTTTAGCTCTCGAAAATTTTCGTCGTTTTTCGTTCTGCTGCCGAGCCGTTCCGACCGCCACTTCGTTCGAACGCGGCAGCGCATGTGATAACGACTAAGCATTCTTGTGGGGTCCTCCGCCGCTGACGGTAACCGGATCACAACGGATGCGTTTACTATTTAACACTGTGTTTGATTCATCTGTCGTGGTTGTCTCCTGTTTCCGAAAATAACAAAAAAAACGGAAAGAAACGAAACGTTTCGAGCGCGAAGACAGAGGAGTGGCGTGTGGAGAGTTATTGGTCGTAGATAAGAAACTGACATTATTTAGCCGGTGAACGATCGCAGCTACATGCTAGAATGGTTTTTACGAGGGAGCACTATTGTGGGTCTGTGTGGTTTCATCGGCCGGTTCCCAAGAGGACACTCCCTCGCCGGTTGGACCGAATCTATCGTAGGAAGGTGTACAACAATATTCAATTTAAATAACATCATACGGAACAGATTGAAAACGATAGACTCTGGAAAGTCACAACGCACTTTCAATGGAATCGTATTTTCGGTTTGGGTCCGATTAGATTAAATGCTGAAGGTTTGGTATGCCGAAGTGCGGATTTGACAGATGATGAAACATGTTCTCCTGTGGCTACAGATGGTGATTGCACTGAATAGTGGTAAAATACGCAGTGACCGATTTAAAAAGACTAGTCAACGAAACGAATGATCAATTTTAAGTGTTCCACACAATTAGTTCCGGTTTTTCGTTTTGCAACTGTAATTTTCGGTGATTTATTCAATATTCGTGATGACTTAAAGTCGTCAATAACGTGTTTTGAAATAGAATAAAGAAGATATTATAAATATGATATGCTTTTATCCAGTGAACACTAAAAGGAACTTGGGCCGAAAATAATTACAGAATATATAAAAAAGTTTTCAAAAATATATCTATTTCCAACAGAATACAACTTTTAGTCCATTAGTTTTCTATCTTGACATAGAGTGCGATTAACTGTTTTGATTATTAACAACATGTCAAAAGAGTAAAAACCATTTTTAAAGTATATAATTTTTCCATATAGTCCAAGCAATTACCGAATCTTAACGGAAGACGCCAAGTCAATCGGGTCAACTGTTTTTGAGATACGTGCAATGTTGCTCGAATATAAAAAATGCAACGAACGCCAATGATCATCGTTCGCTTCCCTTCGCTTTTGTTCGATAATCGTTCTGGTATTCGGACTTGTCCGTATATTCGGGTGCGAACGAAGCCGACGCGGCTGCGTTGCTCGCACGAAGATCTATTCTTTGCAGTTGTTATTCGCATTGAACATACCCCCGAATGACTAACCGCGAATATGGAACGAATATTCATACAGCGATCATCGTCAAAGCCTAATTCGCGATGATCGTTCGTGCTGTCGTTGAAACAAGCAAATTAAGACGTTTCCCCCTTCATTATTACCATAGTCTTATGTGTATGTGATGAACCATATCGCAGCACTCTCCCATTGCTGCTACTTCACGAGATATGATGAATTTATTAGATGAATAAATCTTCGCGAAGAATGGAAACCAAAGATCCTCACAGTGACGCTATTCGAACCAATTCGAAGAGTAAAGTAAATGAACGAATGACGAACGAATGTATAAAACGAACATGCATAACGTATACCAGCAGCGAAGAATGTATTAGTATATTCGGGTTCTCTACGATTATAGCTTATTCATTTTCACCCTTCTCTCTTTCGTGCAGTGAATAGTTCAACGTTGTTCGTCCGTCCCGTAAGTATTAGAAGCATATCGCGGCGAAGATGGACTAATGAATTAGTTACACGAAAGATATTTGCATCATTGAATACGTGTTTCAGAAAATTTCCAAACATTTCTTGTTTGGGCCATATTCCTTTCGACTCAGTTCGTCGAGAGCAGAAAATGTATGTGTACATGTTTATTCTTCATAGTTAGGCTGAGAAAACAGATGACCGGGTTTCCAGTATTTGCACCCGAAGAGTACGGGCCGGGTGACGATTATCGGGTTTTTCATTATATTATTTTTATTTATTTTTCTTCGATCGGGTACGGCTCGGGTTCGGTTTTGTGAAAATAGTACCCGACCATCTTCAGTTTGTAAGTGTTTATATGTATGTATGTATGTATGTTATTTTATCGAACTTAAATTTAATTGATTGGTCTTATAGGCGGTTATCGAACAATATTCGGACTCCAATTCCGGATTCGGAATTTCAGAATGATAAGGTGCGAATAAAATATAAAAATATGTACTACAAATTTGCAATTAGTGGATCAATTTTTACAAATTTATATTAAAATAATTTTGTCCACGTCTGAATTTCCTTTCCGAATTACATGAAAACTACAAGTAGCCCTATGGGGTACTTCAAACTGTTGACAGAGGACTACACAATTTTTGTCTGTTGATTTTGGATTGAATATTTAGCCTGCAGTTTTCTATGACATATATTTTCGAAAATAATTTCTTGTGAATACTTTTTGATATTGGTTATAAGGGTACTGGTTACATGTACTGCAACCTTCTTCACGACGTTAAGACGCACGGATCACAAATCGATTCAACACAAACTCCGGTCGTGTGAAGGGCAGTGATGCCAGTCCTGTGGATTTATCCGAAGAACTTGACTTTCCTAAGGATGTACGGATGAATCTCATTAAAATCGCGTGTTTTGCATTATTTATTTCAAAATCTTCAGTTTTTTACGAAAAATAATTAAGAAACTTTTAATCATTTTTGTGTATCGTCTTCGATTCATCAGTGCATAAGAAGTTTATTTTGTATCGCGAGATGGCATTGGCAGTTCAACATAAACTACTAATGTGTCCTCGGAATCTCAGAGCTAAAGCAGTGTGCCTTATCAAATATATCGTTGAAAAAAACTACTGATGTACTGATGCGTCGAACACGAAAATTGAATATGATAAATATAATCATGTTCATTTTGCACAAACCGATGAGATATCAAAAAATTCTAAATAGTTGTGACATAATTTTCAAAGGCTTGTTTCGAATGCTAAATTACACAAGCAATCATGCACTGATCGTCACTGATCGCTCATTTTTTGGAGCATGCTTTTATAGTTTAGAATTCCAAACTGTTTGCTTAATGTAAATTTACGAGCATAAGTGGAGGTTTAGCCTACCAATTTGATCTCCAGGAAAAGTGGCATCACTTGTGGATGAGATCTGTCTTCACAAGTTCCTATCTCATGCCTCCCCGTGTGTCTGTGATGACATTTGGTCAATAGAACGGCGTCGACTGGGTGCTATCGCCTTCTGCGTTAGTAGCAGAATGAGAGGGTGCGAAAATTATTTTACATTATATTGTATTGTATTATATTATTTCATAATATACTATATTATGTTATTGTTTTATCTACTGTAAGTCTATCCGCATACACTGGTAATGTTTTGAACTGATGGTGGCTTCACACATACATACATACAATTTTATGTTCTGAAATATAAAGTTTTATTTATTCGAATCGGTTCGTGAGAATATTTTCATGCGGTTGGGGTAAAATTATCGAAAATTTATTTAAAATTGGTCGACTTGTAGATGTTCAAAACCTGACATAGACGTAGACCTACCGCAATAATCCGGCATTTCAGGAATCCCAGTAACAAAAATCGGAAAGGCACTCCATTATCAAGCCTATAGAATGCACATCATGAACTCTGTCCAATAATCGGATTGTGTTCCCATCTGTTACGCTTCTGCCAGTCGGAATACAATCATCGAATCGGCTTGATACATCCTGTCGAACATCCTGACAAGGACGTGACACTGAAGAAAAAAAAACATCAATCACTACCGGTGAAATCAACGCAGGGCCAATATGTGGAACTATTTTTTTTCATTCGGCATCCCTCTTCCGCCGCTATTCGCACACAGTGCGCGTCCTTCGAAAGGATATGGAAATGGTAGTGGGAATAAGAACAGGCCAACAACCTATTCTGTGTGTCTTCCTTAACTGTCGGTCAATGTAGGCCTTCGAAATAGGACATAATGGGATGAAACTTTTCTCGTGACGGTGAGTCTTTACGATTTATCCCTGAGTTTAAATGCATTCATGTTTTGGAGCTTGTATGAATAAATTAAATTTTCCTGAATTATGTTGCATCTATTCGATCACAGCAACGGGTACGAAACATTGCAAATACATTGATTATAATAAATTAAGTTTCCAGTTGATTTATTACAAACTCCTCTTTCCCAGTACGGTTTCTGTCAATTGTCAAATAAAGTACGCACAAATCACAATAATTATCTTAAACATTTCCGTTTCCAATCAGACGGCTCTATTACCGCAACGTGCAGCAACGCTTGCACACCGGTTACAGGTTCTTCAGTCATTCCGGCCATATCCCATCGGTATATCACAGCACAACGAGTAAAACAGTTCTTTGAAATCAATATGTCGTACGCTCAGAGACAGGAAACGACCGTCAGATGGTCGTCGATGATCCATGACAATAGTCATTTGTTTTACGCATGTTTGGTTCGTGTGCCGACCAGGCACGTATGCAAATGAGCTCCGAGGTCAGTCAATCGAAGCAACTCTTTTAGCGGAAATGAATTTGCGTGGGAAACCCGAGCTCCAGCCGTTCGTTTCTTTCTTTCATTGGGTCACTACGGCTAGCGTAGATGAAAGTTTGATCATTAGCCAGTAAGAAAAGTTTCACGTTTCAGTCGCTCGTTAGGAACAATCACTTGACTCGAATGAAAGTACTCGGTTTAAGCGGGTCATCCGACAAGATTTTAGCAGATTACAATGTCCTCTCGTTGTGCCCTTACTTTCCGGGAAGAAATTCTGCTCCATCGGGTTTCGGTAATCGGCCGCCATCAGCCATTGCGCGAAACTGTTTTATTTTTTTTGCCGGTCGCTTTAACACCGGCAATAAAATGCCTATTTATGACACGCTTTTATGACCGCAACTTTTATAGCACCTCTCTTGATCAACCATCGGAGTGGACCGGCGCCGACCGCCTCCACTTCAATGACAATTTAGTAGATGATTTGGTTTGTTTTCATTTTTCTGTGTACGGTTTTACGCCGAAGCTCGACCAGTTGTTTTTTGTTGTTTCAGCGGAACCGCCTTTTCTTACCATTTTGGACCGTTAATGAATCAAATTGGTTGGAAACTAATCGATTTTCTGGTGGAAGGAACTGCGGCATGTATCGAGTGGGCAAAGGAAGAGATTGTTTGCCAGATTTGGAGATTGTGGTTAAAGCTGGATGAGTTCTGAATGAATGATTAGTCGTTGAAGACAGAAGCGCTTGGTCTGGGTCGATAGCAGCACGAGCTTGGAAATGTGTTTTAGCTTTCGCTGTTCTACAGATCCGCCGAAAATCAAATTAGTTATCATGTTATTTCACAAAGTGCGGATTCGGTTTCAGGTTTCAGGTTTCCCTTCCGTTAATTTCTAATGAATTCATTTTTTTTTTCGTTGCTGCGTAGAAATTATTCTGACGATTTTGATTGACTCTTTGTCAATAAAAATAGATCAATTGAAGCATCATGAACACTAGCATGACCTTAAGATGAACAAATTTGTAGATTTAAAGGGTATCGAAAGTTGTATAACTGTTTCAAGCGTTATCATGTAAAGTTTGTTAAAAAAATACTCTAGGTCATGCATGGTTGCTTTTAATATTGGATCTCGTCATTATCCATTTCTTGGAGAAAAGTCACTCTCATTGCTGTCTTTTTTGTCTTATTACTGTTATTTTTCTAGGCATTGGGTTCATTGTTAGCTGCAGAACATGGTTCCGTCGATGAGAATGTTTTATTATTGCTTAGTTCTGTCTCAGATGTACTGGTGAACAGCTTTTTGATAATACTGACATATAGCCAGCCGCCGTTGGCCGCTATGTGTCACGATCACACAAGTCACAAAAGATGGTATGTTTACATAAGCTGCATGCCATTCAGGCTGCGTAGGCCTTTCATTAGAGTGATACACCAGCGTGTAAGTTTCATGTCAACACTGGGGATGCAGCCGGCGAACAATGCACAAAAAGGAAAGCGTACTTCTGCTCAGCGTAGAATAGACAGCATTTGAATGTGTGCTGTGGTTGAAGAAGCTGCGCATAAATCACTCTCACCAGCGCTTGCCTAAATACACCCAAGTAACCACTGGCGCGTGCTGGTGAGCTATGGAATTATGGTAGCGACAAAATTCATTTCAGCAGCAAATTTCGACAATTTTTGCCTTTCTCATATAGAAAGGCTATGCTATGTCTCTCTCTGTGTGTGTGCGCGCGCGCGTGTGTGTGTGTATGTGTGTGTGTATGTAACAAAAATATGCACTCACTTTTCTCAGAGATGGCTAAACCGATTTTCACAAACAAAGATTCAAATGAAAGGTCTTATCGTCCCATAGCCTGCTATTGAATTTCATTCCGATCCGACTTCCGGTTCCGGAGATATAGGATGATATGTACCAAAAAAGTGAAAAAATATGCACTCACTTTTTTCAGAGATGGGTGAACCACAAACTTTCACAAGATTCAAATGAAAGGTATTATGGTCCCATAGCTTGCTAATGAATTTAATTTGAATGTGATTTCCGGTTCCGGAGTTATATGGTAATGTGTGAAAATTTGAAAAAAACTCAATTATCTCTGGATTTTCACAAATTTATAGGTTCAAAAGAAAAGTCTTACAGTTTCATACGGAATTCCTTAATTTGTTGTGGATACAACTTTCGGTTCCGGAACTACAGGTTAAACAGGATTAATAGAGTTTGTGAGATTAGATCCGAGTAAATTATCCTATTTCTATTCAATAAACAGTTGTTTTTGCGAGTTCCACGGTTATGTTTATGATGTAATGAGTAATATGAGAAGGGCATCATTACACCATTAGGTTGATTAAAATAGGTTTTTTTTGCTGAATATGCTTACCTACGCTTCTCATATGCGAACCGTACATCAGAGTGTTCAGCGACATGTACACTTCGGTGAAAATATTTAGCACTTTGGCGTGTTCCAGTGCTAGAGGTGAAAGAAAATAAACACGCGCTCTCATAATGCGTGTACAATTTATATAACAGTGGTATATACGTGTGAAAGAGGAGAGATCTCGTTGATGTTGTCAGTGCGATTAAACTTGCTCTTCGTCACACGGATTAGTTGGACATCTCTGCATTCAGGATACCGCGTGAGAAATTCTTCCATTCTACTATGCCGACTGATAGAATCTCTCCGAACTGGGACATGGTTTTTCGATAGCAGCTGAAGGAAGATCTTGCACACGTAAAAAGCAAGGCCTTGGTATTACATTCCTGCAGTGGAATTTGGCCTTCTGTTTCAACAAACTTCGCAGTTGATTCAGAGTGTACAGAACCATTGCATTGCTGGTGCTACGATTCTACGAACTCTACGAATCCTTCCCGGTCGGGGTTCGAACATACGACAACTGATTTGTAAGACCAATGCCCTATACATTGAACCGCCAACCCGGGACGTGCTTGCACACGTGCTATAGTTATATATTCCACCTAAACTGCACTGTTACATAGAAAAAATCGTGTAAATTTACTTCTTGTGTGACAGTCTGTTAAACCCGGATAACGAAGAGATGTGTACCGACTAAATGATCGAATTTTTTTTATCTGTCCAAATCGGTAGAAAATGGTGGAGTTATTCAAAGTCGAAATAGAATACATCCAGATGTTGCACCCTGTAGAATTGTATGTATGCAAGATAGATAGTTTTGTTTAGTTGGAGAAAACGCACAAGCCTTGAATCGAGATGCATTTGCTCTTTAGGCATCAGATCTGTCTCGGACGCGGTATAATAGCGCTTATCATATCAATGAAAGTTGTGGTGTGGCATCTCTCAGATACAGGATTCAAGCTTGCAACCATTATTCAATCCATAATATTACTCTGCTATTCAGTTCTCCTACTTCTCTAAAAGTTACTTGATCAAACAATGTGTCATAGATGTAAAGACTGCTCGCGAAAATAATGTAACAGAGAAACCTGATCACCCAAAATTTATTTACTGTCGGATATTTTTGAATCTCTTGGGGAATAAATGAACACATAGGGCTATTGTACCAATAGTCGTCTCATTAGTAGAGTCGCCACTAGACTTTCCATCAACCAATTGTGATAAATTGAACACAATATCATTACTTCGGCTCTAAGAAACAGATGACTATTGGAGCTGAGATGAATGAAGTACCGTTGCCCTATTAGATTTTGTTTTGCAAAACTGATTTATTCAACCTCCTCTCCTTGGCTAAATGCCCGCACCTTGGACTCAATACTACCCATCAAACCCTGTGCATCACTTGCATTATTTTTCTTACACACTTTCACCCGCTCTTTGGTGGTTCAATGCATAGAGCGCTGGTCTTACAAGCCAGTTGTCGTATGTTCGATCCTCGACTTGGAGGGAATCTTAGTGTCAGTTAGATCTTAGCACCAGCCACGCAATGGTTCTGTAAGCTATGAATTGGCTGCGAAGTCTGTTGAAACAGTAGGTCAAATTCCACTAAAGGAATGTGTAATACCAAGGTTATCCCCGGTTTTGCATGATGACACGATGTCAAATCCAGTCAAAATAGATCTTCATGGGACCGGAGGCATTCTTCTCTATATATTTGGTTATTGATTGTCAATCGCTCACCACGTCGAGTACTTTTGGGAATATTATTCGTCCTTTTTCTTCCCAAACTTCAATGTACGTCTCATCGTCTCAACTGTTTCGCGATCCACCTGTGGGTCTGGTCTTGATTTTTCTCGATCGTGCCCATAAATTTTTGTCGAAGCTCTTCATTCTTGAAAGTCATCGTTTGAGTCAACTATTTATTTTGCTCAGATGTTGATACCAATTTGACACAAGAATGAATTTTCAAAAAGATTGAACGGAAGCTGGGCATAACATTATGGGTAAGACCATGGTCTTTCACGCAGCCTACCTGTGTTCAATTCCCAATGCAGAACAAATTTTTTAATTCGAGAGGCGAATGACCATGCAGTTAACACATCGATGACTGAAATAAAAACCTGTTTTAATCCACCTAATGGTGTAATGATGCCTTTCTCATATCAATCATACTATCATATATAATACTGTGGTATTCTTCAAAATAATTTTCTTCGATTCTTAAAAGAATAACCGAAATCGATTTGTTTGACCGTCTACTGATAAAAACTATCAATTGGAAAAGATTTGAGGTCGATTTAGATAATTTTCTAAGGTTTTTCCCCGTTTTTAGTGATGGTATAAAATTTTTAACTCGCTTTACCCTATATTTCCGGATCCGGAAATCGGATCCGCATGAAATTCAGGAATTACGCATGGGACCTTTCATTTTAACCTAAGTTTGTGAAAATCGGTCGCGCCATCTATGAGAAAAGTTAGAACACATATTGTATGTTTTTTTTGCACATTTTACCCCATAACTCCCGAACCGAAAGTCGGATCTAAATAATATTAAGGATATTTTATGGGACCTCAAGACCTTTCATTTGAATCTTAGTTTATGAAAATCGGTTCAGCCATCTCTGAGAAAAGTTAGTACACTTATTTTCACAATTTTTTGCACATTTCACCCCATAATTTTGGAACCGGAAGTCGGATCCAAATAATATTCAGGAATTTTGTATGGGACTACAAGACCTTTCATTTGAATCTAAGTTTGTGAAAATCGGTTCAGCCATCTCCGAGAAAAGTTAGTGCAAAAAAAACGTTGTAACTTAAAAACTGGAAAATCATAATAAATGTTCACAGAAAAAAATTAAGTACTTGAATTGGTGTGATTGATATCTATTTATATCTCAATAGTAAACCATTCATTGAAACCAAAATTTATCGCTGATGTTTTTTTTTGTCAAATAAATAAGTTACAGCTTAACCAATTCAAACTTATTCGTGAAATTTTATGTTCTTGATGAAAAATAACTATTTAAACACCAGTATAAGTTTAAACAGTTCAAATGCAATAAATTTACTCATATTAACTTTTCTTCTTAAAGTAACCGTTCTCGGAATGTTCTGAATTGAGATTCGAAGCACTCAAATCGGTCTTACTATACGTGAAAAATAATGATTTGCCATTTGAAGACGTGTACAAAGTCGCATTCAAATCGATGATCATTTTGTATTTAGTTTTTTTCTCTTTTATAGTTTCGCTATGTGAAGTCACTTGAAAACTCAGTTCTGAACCGAGGTCTGGAGGGCCGAGTGTTCTATACCATTCGACTCAAGGGGCGGTCTAACACTTTTGAAAAATCATTTATTATATTTTCATTATATTTTCTGATGATAAAACATTTGAGGAATTTTCTGTGAAATTTTCAAGCATATTGGAACCTTTATCTATGGCTATCTCTCTCTACGAAGAAGCAAGAGCTCGGCGCACAGGCCCAAGATTTCTACTTCGATTTACTTCAAAACTTGACAAAACATTCTTAAAATGTTTTGTTATAATAAATTATAAAAGAAAAAAAATTGAAATTATTTCCATTGATTTTTTAGACAAAAACCTTTAAACGCGTTTTCCCCGAAAGCAGGTTTTGAAAGTCCGTGTCCATCGTCATTCAAAAACTACTGCACCTATTTTTTTCAAATTTTTCACACATTTTCTACATATAAAAAAAAACAGACCCCAACGTTTTCCTTTTCTATTTTTGTTACTTTGTGGAGGTTTAACAGCTACAAAATGGTGGATTTTTTCGTGAAAAATCGTAGTTTTCACTTTGAAAAACCACCAAAAGCTTAAAAAATTAAAAAAAATATCAAACAGAAACGTTGGGGTCTAGAAAAACTTCTACTCTAACCATGCTGCGTTCATTTGTTCACTTCTGATTAGTCTGCGCTGAGATACAGTGGACACCGTAATTCATGATTTTTGAGTAGCGTTCTCAAAAATACTTCTTCATCGACTTATTTCTCAATATTTTTCCACGAAAAAAATACAAAATTTTGTTCGAATTGATGCTTTTTATCATGCAAAACAATTGAATTTATTTTGTTGAACGATAGTTCTGGAAAAAATTTGCAAAAATGATGATTTTTTTCATCGTTAAGACCCTCCCGCCCCCCTCAATTTTTCGAAATCACGAAATTTCTCTTTCTCTCTCTGTGGGTATGTAATGAAAATATACACTCACTTTTCCCAAAGAAGCCTAAACCAAATTTCCCAAACTTTAATTTGAATTTTCTCACACGGGACCAATTCCCCCAATCTTAGGATCAATTAAAATGACTTACGATCCCGTAGAAACTAATAAGATTTAATCTTAATAGGACTTCCGATTCCGGAATTACAAAGTGATAACAAAAAATAAACGAACGAAATCCTTTTAACCAGCCGCGTAATTCTTGAATTGTGCACCTCTGATAAGTAGATGATTTTTATTTAAAAGTATACCGGATCCCAGTTCCCGCTTCCGGAAGTACCGGAAATAGTGTTCAAAAACTCTTCAAAGAGAACTCACAAAGTTTTTTCAGAGATGGCTTAATCGATTGTTCCAAACTTTGGCTCCGTTTCGGGAGTTGCAGAGTGCAGTTAAAATTTCTAACCGCGTAAGTCTTTTTTTAATTTGTAGCTCATGTTAGCTGCCGACAAAAGCGGTCAAATCATTAAAACTGACATTACTTTTTTCCGAGGTGGTTGGACAGATTTTTGTAGGTTATGTTCATTTCTGGTCAATTGAAAACATTCGTAACTGATTCAGATCGGGGCAAGAATTACCAGCAGAACATTTTGTTCTATCGAGTTCTTCAACTTGACGTGGTCTTCTCATTCAACAAACTATCTTGTAGAGCAGTTAAAATCAGGACATGATTCTATCAACTAGGACTCACGGTCTTCAGAACAAAGATTACCAAAGAGCAACATCCCATTTTGTTAAATAATTTATCGATTTTTTTCTGGACATACGGACATACGATTCCTAATAATCCTAATCTGATTCGTGTCAACACAGTAAAAATTATGTTGGTACTTTTTTATAACAATATCGTTGTATATTTCTCATTCGAACCATTAAACGAGATCTTTTTATCGCACCAGTTCCGGAACCAGCAACTGAATTTCCTCGTCAAACTGTTCTTGCTTCGGTAGTAGCATAGCATTTCCGGTTTTCCATTCTGTTCGCCCGGAAGAATTAAGCTCCTTCCTTTCGTTGAAAATGAGCGAAGACAGTATCGTAAATTTAATTAAATGTATGTGCTTGAGATAATGACTCTTTCCGCCGCCGCCGCCGCCGTCACCGTCACCGTTACCATTGCCGACGACGATGGTGCGCTTTTGTTCACGTTTTCGCGATACGTTTCCGTGCAACCCGGGCTCCGATTCCTGAGTGTGCTCCAAATTGCCATCATCATCAACAGCAGCAGTAGCAGCAGCAGCAGCAGCAGCAGCAGCAATAGCAATAGCATTGGCAATTGGTTCCAGTGTGTGAATGAATTACTCTAGCCTTTTCACCACTTGCGTTGTGCTTTCTCCGCCAACCAAAGGGAGCTGACGAATGGAAAGTTTTCGGTTCCAATCATCGCAAATTGTGAGCATGGTGTCCGTTTGCAGTGCAGAGGCACTGTCAAAATTTGTTTAGGTTGTTATCGAAAAATCACCAAAATTAAAAAAACCATGTTGGTTCATTATAATTCGTTTTTGAAACAGTTTGTGTCGCCATATAGCGAAATAATTTGGCAAAGAGTCATCTCTGATCAGCAGCGACATTCTAAAACAAAAGAGAAGCTAAAGTACTACGACACTACTTTCGTTGCCCGTAAATCATTTGTGTTCTTGTACTCGGTGCTTCTTTCGAGAATCGAAATTTACTGTGCCACCTTTTGGTTTCTGGCCAACACAGAGCATCACACATGGTAAAGTGAAAAACCTTCGTTCTATTGTCGGTTCTGAAATTGGTCAAAATATTCAACCGTACGTACGTTCGTACGGTGGGCGCGATGGTGGCAACGGAAGCGACTGACTTCTGGCAGCCCACTTCCAGTCCCGGTCATCAACGAACACCGCCTCCGGAACGAGATATTTCTATTGTTGTACATTTATTTATTACCAGGCGACAAAGTGTTGCTTATGTGCGCACGTTGCTTTTACGCCAGCCGCAGCCAGCAGCTAAATATATCATTGGCGTTTCGCTGTAGTTGGCAGAAATTGGAGCAAACAATTCCCCCAGAGAGAAATAAAGGGCAACCGGGAGAATTGGGAAGCGGTACAACATAGACACAAACTTAGGGTAAAAAAAGAAAACACTACAGTTCCAGCGTCTGCCGGCGTAGAGTAAATGAAACTACAAGAGGCCGCTAGTCGTTCGATGGAACCAGGAGAAGTTCACATCTGCCCTACAGTGCCATCGCCATCCCGCCCCACCACCCACCGGCTTTATGGCTTGGGCTCTCTCAAGTCCAGAATTGTTTATGGCGGCTGGAGAGACCATTCACAAAGAGTTATATTTATGTTGTCGGTGATAATTTTAAGTGTCGTGCTGAATTAAAGAAATTAAGAGTTATTGCCCACGGTTACTAGTTTGGAAACGTACTTTGTGAAGAAGCATATCAGTTCGATTCGGTATGGGAAGCTAATACACTACTGAATAGGATCGAACGAATTCAGTTTGTTTGTAGTTCACAAACAAACAACATCGAATGTATTTATTCGGAAAGTTTTTGACATTCCGAGTTTTGTTAGGGGCCATTCATCAATCTATTCCAAACGCAATAGCAATTTCTATAGTCCATACACAAAAATACTTGTTCCAAAATTATTCGTTCAATCTCACTTACGGCTCACATCCAAAGGATTCATGAAATTCATTCCTATTACCTAATAAATTATTTATATTCATTCTTTATCACCTCGCACCCAAACGGACGAGGAAAGTCAGAGACCATGATCAGGTCCGCGTATGCAAATCCAATATTTCGGAATAAATTTGAATTTAAGACGAACTTATTATATCATCATGCTCTTATACCACCCGTGGCTTAATCCAGTCTATTCTTTTCCTCTTGGATAAACATCACCCGCGCTATGGATACTGTTTCCATTCGTTCTGTGGTAGCGTTCGCGCTAGGTCCTTCTGTCTATCCGGTCGCGCGGTCGACGATTCCGAACAACAAAGTTGATCAATTTCATATAAAAATATTTAATTTTTACGGCTCGTGACTCGTGGGCGCTAGCCGCAGTTCGAACGCAAAAATTCGCGATGATCAATGATGAGTAAAGCAGAAAGAAAAAAAAAACGGTTTTCACGTCTCAGGTCCGTATAATCATAAAATTGACAGAATGAGAGAGCACGCCTGGAGGGTGAAAATGGTGCCGGACTGTCGAATGGTCGATTCGCAGTGCAAACGCAGAGCTGATGAACTGGAAATTCATGAAATCGACTTTTACGCTGTTTGTTATCGCTGAACTGGTGATCTGACAATGCGATTTTAACGGGCAGCGGACGAAATTTTATGAACTGAAAGCTGTCAAGATTTTTTTTTATTAGAGAAATATCTTCGCGAGTTAATGTTTGAAGTGAATTAGGCATCGAGTTGAAACAACAAATATTTTTGCGATTTTCGTACGCAGTATGGATACATTTTATATCGATTTCTTTATCTGAACAATATAAGATTGTTATTCATCGCAATTTTTTTTAAATACTATGAACTGAATTATTTTATCTAATGTTCTATAGACTCATATACCTATTACCTCTACCCAGAGCTTTTTTGTTGAGGCACGCAATGCCCCTTAAGAAAGTTTCGAAAATATCACCGTGACCCATTTGAACATTTATAAGCTGACCTTACTTATTAATCTGTAAATGAGTTTGGTCATCAACTAACCAGACAAACAAATCGGAAAAATGTTAATACCAATCTTGATGCTATCGTCCCTGTTTTTGCGCCATCAACCACATGGAGGTTGGAAATTATACCATCAGTTTAACCTAATCAAAATTCCGTGTTTTTTTGGAGAGCTATGCGTTAGGTCACGTTGCATCATTCATGTATTTTTAGACTTAAATACACCGAAACCTCGATTTACGCGCTTTATTTCTGTATATGTGTATTCATTTATACACGTATATGTACATATGTTTGTATATGTTTATTCATATACACAAACAAATTTACTTTACTAATATATTTATGTATATAAATGCTAGCTGACCCCTGCTTTCAAAACTTTTTCAATGAATTTTAATGGTTATTGAAAAAAAAACCGCGGTTCTCAACTTTTTTATATCGTGGACTTGACAATAGCTACTCTATGATAAACAATATTTTTGTAGTTTCTCCATTTTCTGTAAAAAAAATATTAAACCGTTGGTAGCCGACACGCGCCACGCCGACACATAAAATTTTCCATATAAAAAAGTTCGAAATTCTCGTCATAAATTCCTAACGATTGTCCTTGAGATTTATTGACGATAACAGAAAAGCTACTATGACTACAGCTGGCCACAATTGGTGATGCAAACTTTGCTTTTCGTGTATTGGTGCTTTGGTAAAATTTAAACAAAAAAACATCCTTCGAGTTCAAATGGAATTGCTCCTTACGTTTGAGAGCTGAATAGTTTTGGGTTTTGAGTTTACGGTAACAATTTGACTTTGCCACTTGCACACCTTATTCCTGTTGTCTCTGAATGAAATTTCAGTACATTGTGATAGTAATAATTACATCCATCGTGAGGATAGAGAATTATATTTCTGGAATTTTAGGAAAAAAAAGCATAATAAAATAACACGCTCTCGTAAATCAGTTTCGTTTCTTATAGTCGTTATATAACACAATTGATATACTTAAAATGGAAACCTGCACCCTCATTGAACATAACTCAAAATTGAGTGACACATCACTCAAATTAATAAAAAGTGCACGTACTCTAAACTTGAGTTACCACCTATCTAATCAATTTTGGCTTAAGGGACGAAATTGTCAAAACTTGAGTAATTTTTACTCAAAATAAGAAAAAAATATTTTGTTCAAAATTTGAGTAAGTTCAACTCAAAATTTGAGTTCTTTGCTCTCAAAATGAAGAAATTTTTTTTCGTTAATTTTCATATACAAAGTTATTCTTCTTTCTTTTGAATGCGCAAAATAGTGATTCAAACCCGTTTCCTTTTGAACGGGTTGGAGTCAAAATTGAATTATTTTGATATCCTTATGTTGCGCTTTTCACTAAGCATAATTGAAACCACAAAACATCCATGATTGACGTTGATTCATGTTTTCAAAACCGGCAATGGAAAACGACGTATTCTTGCATTCTTTATTTCGATAAGAGTATTCCGAGAATGAAAACGCACTGAACTGCAAGAAGTATTTTTTCACTCAAATGTTTAAAACCTCAACGCTTACTCTAATGTATCAATAAATGCGAGAGAACGCATAGCAACGAGTTTATTTTACTCAAATCCATACTCAAATTTTGACATATTGTTTCAGTTTATGAATTTGAGTAATCGCAACTAAAACCATGAGTTATGTTCAAAGAGCGTGTGTATACTGTTCATTTGTCACCTATACTTAATGGAATATGTGGTTGGTTCGAATTAGAGAAACACGTGAATCAAGTAGGCTCAATAAAATTTGAACACAAAACAGCTCATTGGTGCCAAACGATTTTATTAATAATCTAGTATTCATTATTTTTCACTTGAAGCTGTCAGCGGAATATATTCAATAGTGTCACTATCAGAGCTGCAAATTGTCAGTCATGTCAAATGACCTTGACAGACTGACTAAAATCATCGCCAACTGTAATCGGTACGGTCAAAGTGTCTGTCAAATGAGATACTCGATAGTTCAGTGACCAAGTAGAAGTATACTCAGTCAAAGACAGGTGACACATTTTGTTCTCTCTCTCATTCTCCTATTCCCTGTTGAAGTGAAAAAATTCCATGAGAGTACTAACATAAACATAAATTGATAAAGTTAATTGTTCTTTGTAAAAAGTCATCGAATTTCGGAGTTTATTGGTGTACATGAATTTAATTCAATGTTTATGCTGCTTGATTAATATTTAGTCACATCGTAATCAAGCAGTGACAGGAGAAATGAAGATAATATCAATCGCATCGACAACCAATGAGCGTCCTGGTGAGTATAATATCAAGAGAATTTAAGTTATGACAGGTCGGCTCTCAGACACTCAATATATGATGATTGATAGAGCCTGGTTGGCAGCAGTCCAGTGACATAAACTTTCCAATCTTCGTCGTGCAAAGTTGCTCGTTGATAGTGACATCACAAACGAATTTCCAGACATGACAGTCACGATCTTTTTTTGGCGCACATCTACGGTCCTCCGTGAAACTGGCACCAATGTTGATACATTGGTTGCACTGCTGAGTTCCCATCATACATGCATAATGCAAATGTCAAACCGTGAGAACCCTTTCGATTCGGTAGCTCATTTGTATATATTGAGATTTTGTGGCACACTTTGGTTGAAATGATAACAAATCAATTAATCTCGCGCTCCACCAAGCGGTGAGTGCGGTCATTTTAGAAGGTACCGGGAACGAACCACATTTTTTTTTAAATATTTATAACCACGTACATGTCTTTATTATTTATCTTTGGTGACATTTAGCAGCTCTAGTCACTATTTATGTACCATTTAATTCCACTATTTCACTGTCACGTTATCACACTTTCACAAAGTCACTATACTTTAATGAAGCATAACAAACGTTACAATACAGATACGCGTATTTCGGAATGTTATTTACATCCTTCTTCAGTGTATAGTTATAAAATCGATACACTGAAGAAGGATGTAAATAACATTCCGAAATACGCGTATCTGTATTGTAACGTTTGTTATGCTTCATTAAAGTATAGTTACTTTGTGAAAGTGTAATAACGTGACAGTGAAAGAGTGGAATTAAATGGTACATAAATAGTGACACTATCTAGTATTCATATTTTGCTCTCCAGTGGGTAGCAGCATTGAATAACTCGATACGCGCCAAATAATCATCGAAGATGTAGCATGCATTGAGTGGAAAAATTCCATGCCCATACAAAACATTTTTCTAGATTTTCTCCACTTTCCCGAAGAATTTTCCATATGTAACATAGCTTTAAACCTCCGCATAAACGCCACCTTTCGAACAAAATAAAAATCATTTGTAGATCGGTAGACTCATACCAGAGAACATTAGCTACACACACTTTTTTCACTATTATTTTATATATATATATATATATATATATATATATATATATATATATATATATATATATATATATATATATATATATATATATATATACATATATATATATATATATATATATATATATATATATATATATATATATATATATATATATATATATATATATATATATATATATATATATATGTATATATATATATATATATATATATATATATATATATATATATATATATATATATATATATATATATATATATATATATATATATATATATATATATATATATATATATATATATAGATACAGGGTTTTCGTTCGGATTTTATTTCGTTTGAATTTAAGCCATGTAATTTTCAAAACACATAATATTACATGTTCTTGGATGAAAATTTGTGTGCAATACGACGCTCCATTTATGTGCATCTTATAAGATGTAAAATCACAAGATTTTTTTCGAACTGTGCAGCTTTATTTCAGGTATGGCTGCACGAATGTTGTCCTTCAAGGCTTGAATTGTCTCTGGCTTGTCCACATAACACTTATCTTTGACAGCCCCCCAAAGATAATAGTCTAACGGCGTCAAATCATCGCTCCGAGGCGGCCAAACGACATCCGAATTTCTACTGATAATTCGAGCTTCGAAGACTGTGCGCAGAAGATCGATCGTAGCGTTGGCTGTGTGGCACGGAACGCCGTCTTGCTGGAACCAAATGGTGTCCAAGTCTTCCTCTTCAAGTAACGGAAAGAACCAATCGCTTATCATGGCGCGGTAGCGCTCGCCATTGACCGGCTCCTGCCTTATTTTCGAAGAAAAATGGCCCAATGATGCCGCCAGACCAAAATCCGCACCAAACCGTCACTCTCTGTGGATGCATCGGCTTCTCCATGATAACGTGCGGGTTTTCCCGTTCCCAGATGCGACAATTTTGCTTACTAACATACACGCCGAGATGAAAATGTGCCTCATCCGAGAAGATGATTTTTTGGCAAAAATCGGCGTCTTCTTCAAGCTGATTTTCAAAGTAAAACTGCACTATTTTCACGCGTTCCTCAAGCGTATACACAACCATTTTCGTTCATCGAAAGAATAAAATTAAGTTTGTGTCAAATCAGAAGT
This sequence comes from Malaya genurostris, assembly GCF_030247185.1. NCBI lineage: Eukaryota > Metazoa > Arthropoda > Insecta > Diptera > Culicidae > Malaya > Malaya genurostris. Next base: position 55,720,615 of record NC_080572.1, on the reverse strand, counting down.
GACATTAAGGTTACCAATGTTGAAATAACCGCTAGTTCGAAAAAAAAATGTTAGATGGCGGACCCTGTATACATATATGCACAAGTACGTGCATATATTAATACATATATACATATAAAAAGCGCGTAAATCGAGGGTTGGGTGTATGCAGCTGACTACGAGGACTTTTAAGCCAGTGCACTAAAGGCACTTCACTCTCAATCAAGTCTAGAACTCAGTTTTTGAATCCGAGTCAAGAACTCAGTTCAGAATTCAAGTCCAGAACCTAGGCTCAGAATTCAGTTCAAAACTAAGTTCCAGGCCCAAAATTCAGTTATTGCATTCAAGTTCAGAATTCAGTTTCTGTTCCATATTTCAGTTCGAGAGTCCAAGTACAGAATTCAGATCCAGAACTCAACTGTAGGGCCAGTATATAGCTCCCGAACCCGGATTCAGAATTCAGTTCCAGGTCCAGAATTCACTTCAACTGTCCACAGTAATCATCCACAAAAGTTTTCCATTCAACTATAATGGAGCTTTTCTTCAAGGCTAAGGCAATGTGCCTTATTAACTACAATATCGTTGAATAAAGAGAATCTCAATCTTTAAAAAATGTACGCACACACACAATGACATTCTCCGAACTCGTCGAGTTGAGTCGAACGGTTTGTTTCACTAGAAGTCTTCGAAGCTTCTATCAAAAGTCGCTTTTTCCAGCAATTTTATCATCCTTCCATAGAGAAAGGCAAAGAAAAAATATTAAAGAAAACATATGATTGTATGAAAATATTAGACCCGACGGACAATAAATTAATAAAGTATAATAAATTTCTTCCTTCGATTTTATAGACAAAAACCTTTGAACGCGTTTTTCTCGAAAGCAGCTTTTGAAAGTCCGTGTACATCGTCATTCAAAAAGTACTGCACCAATTTTTCTCAAATTTTGCACACAGACCCCAACGTTTTTCTTTCTGTTGTTTATTACTTTGGGAAGGTTTTACAGCTTCAAATCTTCACCGATTTATCCCTCCTTATTTTTCCACGAATAAAATACAATATGTTCTTCGAATGATGCTTTGTATTATGCAAAACGTTTGAATTTGTTTTGTTGAACGATAGTTCTGGAAAAGATTCACAAAAATTACGTTTTTTTCATTATTTAGACCTCCCCCCCTTTGCCTTTCTTATATAGAAAGGCTCTGTGTGAAAACCGACTTTTGAAGGAAGGCCGGAGGGCCGTGTGTAATATACCGTTCGAATCAGTTTGTCTAGATCACAAAATGTCTGTGTGTATGTGTGTGTATGTATGCATGTATGTATGTATGTGACAAATAATGTTACTCAATTTTCTCAGAGATGAAATAACCGATTTTCATAAACTCAGATTCAAAAGAAAGGTCTTAAGGCCCCATACAATTTTCCTTTGGATCTTCTTACTTTCCTGAATTTCATTTAGATCCGACTTTCTGACTTACTGCTAAAATTGCTTACTACTTCAACTAGTTGGCAAATCTTATTAATTAGTGAATATATAAAACTACTTTATTTCAGCTACTAAGAGTCCCTGGTTTCCGCTCCTGAAAGCATCGATAATAGTGAAGAAAAGCTCCATTATAGTTGAATAGAAAACTTTTGTGGATGATTACTGTAGACAGTTGAAGTGAATTCTGGACCTGGGACTGAATTCTGAATCCGGGTTCGGGAACTATATACTGGCCCTAAAGTTGAGTTCTGGATCGGAATTCTGGACTTGGACTCTCGAACTGAAATATAGACCAGAAACTGAATTCTGAGCCTGAACGCAATAACTGATTTTTGGGCCTGGAACTTAGTTTTGAAACTGAATTCTGAGCCTAGGTTCTGGAGTTGAATTCTGAACTGAATTCTGCCGAGGTCAAATCTTTTGAGATGTTATTCAAGTTCGAAGATCAATTGGCTGTTACTACCGCATCCGACGATATGACGGCATAAGTGACGTGATCGACTAAACGTTTTTTTCTCTTCACACAATTTTCTCGTTGATGGCTCAATCGATTTTAAAAATCCTATGTTCGTTAAAAAGTTTTTTTTTGTATGTGAAACAATTTCTAAGATCAATTGGCTGTCACCTCCGATTCCGGAGATATGATGGTATACGTGACGTAACCGAAAAAGCACTTTTTTAAGCTCATTTGAAAGCTGCTTTTGTAATGTAATCCAAGTTCAAAGATCAATAAGCTGCCGATTCCGGTTCCGGAGATATTAAGGTATAATTGTCGTAACCGACAAAACGCTTTTTTTTCTATTCGCAGAATTTTCTATGAGACGGCTGAACCGATTTTAACAACCTTAGGATCGTAAGCATCGTATTCCGCAACGCACCGGGGCATATTTCTATCAACCACAATCGGTATCAACTTCGAAACTGAATTCCATTGCTCGGGGATTTCACCGAACTCTTTGACCTAGTTTCCGATGTCACCTGCTGTGATACTGCTATGAACAAAGCTCTGATTTATCGTTCCAAAGTGTGGAAAACTTTGGCTTCCGGTTAGCAGCATGCCTGTGTGAGGTATAAGAAATATTCAAGAACTGTTCCCCTTTGGAAGTATCAGTGCACTTTCCGACACGTTCGTGTGGTGTCCCAAAAGCTATAAAATATCGTAATCTGGTTTCGTTTGAATAATTGCTATTCAAGTTCGTTGAGTGGTAATTTGTCTTTTCGGTTCTAAATTTTCCTTTCCTTCATGTTTTGTGGAACGCCGTCTTTAATCATTATTTGACTGATGAGTACGAAAACTGCGTATAATACGAACAAGAGAATTGGATCATGTTTCAATTTTTGTTACCTTTGTTTTCATATAATATTTCACAGTAGTTGAAACTGTAAACAAATAACTGGTATAAGTTTTTTTTGAACATCCGGGAAATCAGTGGATATTTCGTAAGAAATGTTAATCACACATCGGTTGCCCAAACTTTTTTTTATGTTTCCGAAACACGAACGAACGACGGTTTCGTTGAGAACATTAATAGTCCATTAGCTGTATTGAGCTGGAAATTTTTATCCACCATTCAGTTGAGAATAATTCCGCAGCAAAGTTAATACGAAAAAGCCTCCTTAGGCAGCAATATATTCTACGAGTTATCAAGCTTATTTATTTCACAATTTCCCTAAAAGGTTTCACCGTGGCAACTCTCCACACCGTGATGCTATTACAGCAGTTCAGCTTCGATGCAGCCATCCATCTTCCTGCCCGTTCACACACACTCGCGGCTACGCTAAGACAGGAAAACACAATCAATGATACAATTTAGGCGGTAAATTTGTTCCCAATTTGTTCACCCACCACCTCACAAGCCCATAACTTTATAATTTAATTTTCTGCTTTTACTCTTTGGCTTAACTTTTCTAAATATCCTCCCTGTCGGAGCGGCTGCCGTTTGCTGCCTATGCTATTATTATTAGCCTGGGTCTTCTTCGACAATGTGACGACGGAAGCGGGAGGTAGCCTGATACTGCCTCCAAAAGATAACAGCCACTAATTCGAAGCTAACGTCTCGGAAGATGCCTATATGTTTGTGTGATGATGATACCTACCTACAGTCTTTTGGGACGACGAAGCTTTTATTCAATGAAGCCAGTGTTCGGATTCAGGGAAAACATTCGAGCGAAAAACTAAAGCGCCTGGGCATTAATCTAATTCTGTGTCTTCGGCTTGTTTCGAAACTCGGACCGGAATCGGTCTGATCCGGTACTAATTCAGTGAGCTCATATAAACTTCAACTTCGGTCCTATGTGTCAGGGTAAATTGGTACTTCACGGAAGGACATAGAAGGACGACTTTCTGTTTTTCGACCGTATGCCCTCGAGTTTTCTTTTGCGTCTTTAGATTTCAGAGGTATGGAAGGAAAAATAGATTTTTATTCGTTATGAGTCAAATTCCGTGAAAAGCTTCGGAGATGCATCATTGAATACGCTTCTTAGTTACTGTTAATTATTGCTTTCTGCACCTACCATCGCCGATAACCGGAAACTTTTAGAGCAGATCGTCAGCAACAGCAGGTTTTCTTATTTCAGAATAGGGCGCCATCACGCTATTTTGTGGTAATGTGCAGTCATTAGTCGCGGTTGGGAAAATATTTTTCCTCCGTCTAATTGGCCCCCAATGAACGTAAACAATGACCATTCAATATAAAAGTTCGATCATTTGGTCACGCCAGTATAAATCACAGTTCGCGAATCCGACTCCCGGGCGTTCTTCGGGATGGCGTGATGAAAAAAAAATCCGAAAAAAAACTGTAGACGAAGTTCGGGGCGACCAAAGTCCTACCAACAAATGAACGAAGTATCGAGCAGAGAGAATCAAATGAAACTTTGTTGGTATTTTTTCCTTCTCACAACAGTTCTGGGAGAACACAAAAACCGAACCAAGGTCAGGGGTAGAATCTAAGTGGCGGAGTGTCGGGTCGCCATATTTTCTACGGTTTATAATTAAAAGATTTTTATCTCAATTTGGTACAATTTATGTGTTTCGCTAGAATGAAACCGCGAAGGGGCGATGGGCGAAATGATTGGGCCTGGGTTGCGTGTCCTGGAATATGTTGCTCGAAAAGTTGTCTTGATCGTGCAGAGACCCGAGCGTCCCGTTTCACAACGGGAACGGGGTCAAAGCGGGAGGAAGTGGAGAAATTTGTGTGAATTTGAGTTTCTTTTAATTTGACAATACTTTCTTGGCACCACCAACAACTTGCCTCGACGGCTGTTGAACAGAGATAAGCTGCGTTTTGATAAGAAATGTTCTACGTTTACAATTGATTAAGGAATCCTCGCGAATGCGTGTTTGGTAATGGGAATATAATTTTGTAAAACTTCGAGATAAAACTACACAGTTGAACCACTCAAAGTAGATGATATCAAAAAGTTGTGTTTTATGTAGTGAAATTAATTAGACGGCTCATCGCATTAAAGGGTATATTCAATAGAATTAGCACACTGTCTATTCTCATTGTGTATTGTTTACATCTGTCAAGTTTCATAGTTATTCATACAGCAGTTCCAGTTATGTCAGCGATGGATCGCTGAAAAGTTTGGAATTACATAGATATTTAAAGAGCCTCTGAGTGACCGAAGGAGAAAAATAATACGAAACTGCTCACTAAATCTTGTTACATCTTGATAGATGACGAAACTTAAGTCAAGTAGGACTTTTGTCAACTTGTTGGGCAATTAGGGCTATTGTACCAATAGTCATCTCATTAGTTGAGTCGCTTTTTTCAATTATAGAGGTTTTAATCTTAAGGTCATTAATCCTCTTCGGGACATAAAAGTTTTCTGAGCCTAAATGCGAGGTTGCAGATCAAAGGGGACATATTTTGAGATCCAATGATTCTCGGTTCAAGTTGGTGCCGCTCTCGCTATCAATGCATTTTAAAAACTGAATTCTTTTTGAGTTAAAATAGATGAGCTTTCATGGATCAGATATAAATCTATAAGAATTTTTGGTGCTCATAAAAGGCTATATTACTGCCGTTATTAGTGCTTACTAGTTATCTGGACACACTCAAAATGAAGGAGCGATAAACCCCGTCTACAGATGAAGGTTCCTTTAAGATAGTCGCTATCATGCTTTTGATCAATAAAATATAAGTATAAATTTAACATGTTCAAACCTTTTTAATAGTGAAGCGCCATCTCGGGCAAAAGTTTTATTTGCAGACAATGTTTGAAAAATCATGTTCAGAAAAAGTTTAGTTCATTATCATTCGTTAAAAGTTAGTTCAAGAGATTTACTTAAAAAACTCAGTGACTGAAAAAATCACTCCGAGATTTTCATTCTTGAAACACGCATCCACAAAACTTCGAACCTCGAAGTTCACAAGTGATTTTTTTTGTTAGCGAAACTTGATGATGAATTTTCACCCACCGAAATATCGCTAAAGATATAATTGAAAGGAAGAAGATTCTCCGATAATATTTCGATGCAGAATTTCCACTACGCTTCAGCTTGACTTGACACCGAAGTGCAAGGTTCAATTATTATGTTTTCATCAGTAAAAACGTGCTTAATTCACCTAGCAGTGAGATGATACTTTTTTTATCAATCGGCAAGTGTTTTTTGCATGAATATTCTTCGGTGTTTTAGTTCTCATGATATTATTGTAATGACCGTCGTATTAATCGGCAATTTGAGATTTTAATCACTCATTACTCTGTAATGTCGAAACTGTAAATCGAATCGAATTTGAATCTAAACGTGTGACAATCGAATGAACATTCCATGAGATGTCGAAGTAAATTTCACTTTAGAGTTTTTCGTCATTATTCACGGTACTTCCAGAGCCGGTATTCAGAAACCAGCATAACCCAAACCGATTAGTATGGCCATAAATAATTATGACGAATAAATTGCAATAGTTTTGAGTCCAACTTTAAAGCTTTTGGGATTGTGATCTTCTATACCGGTTTGAATTTTAAAAATTCATCATCCTGTAATTGCAGAATCGGAAGTCAGAATTGAATAAAATTCATTAATTTTGTGTGGGACCCTAAATTTATTTCAATTTGAAATTTGGTTATCGAAATTCGAATTGGCTTTTTTGAGAAAACGATTGAGCTTTGAGAATCGGTTCGATACTGGAATGAAATACCGGAATTCTAAAGTCGGTGTAGCCCAAGTCAGATAAATTCACCTAAGTAGCTGTATAGTTTACATTTATTTCAAAATGTTTCAAAATCAGTGTAGATATCTTTGAGAAATCGTAGTGCGAATGAAATTTTTGGGTACTTTTCGAATAGAAAACTGAATACCACTAAAACTGAAATAAGTTTATTTGGTTATTGACTATGGTTCTTAGATATCATTTGAAATTTAAATCGGTTCAGCCATATACGAGAAAAATGAGTTACACAATTTTAATTTCGTTTCACATATCATCCTGTAGCTCTGGAACCATAAGTCGGATCCCAACATAATTTAAGAAGCTTGTTTGGGAGCATATGACTTTTCATATGAATGTGAGTTTATAGAAAACGGTTGAGTCATCTGCGAGAAAATTGAGTGAAATTATATGTCACACATGCATTTGTTGATCTCGACGAACTGATTCGAATGGTATATGGGTGTTTTATTTTTCCAGCATTTATTGCTGTAAGTAGTTTAAATCAATATAATTATAGAATTGCCTTAAACTCCAAAATGCTGTCATCATCTGGTTTACATATGTCATATTCGAACGATTAAGTTGCCGAAAACGAACCGTGCTAAAATCGGTTCGAAGCAAAATGTCATGAAAAAGGATGCTGTACACAGTCTTTTTGGTACTTAGAAACCATCGCATGTAACAGTATGAAAAATCGTGTTTCACGTTGCTCTCAAGCATTACTATGTCATACAGCGCTCAAAACTCGGTAAAGTCGCTTACACAAAAATGTCGATATCTCCGTTAAAAATGAAGGGATTTTAACAATCTATGGCTTGTTGGATTGTCAAGTGTGACAGATACTGTCAAAAAACTGACGGGAAGACCTTTCATTTCCGACTAGTTTGATCAAAATCGGTCCAGTCATCTCTGAGATCTCGACCTCTTTGTTGACAACACACACACACACACACACACACACACACACACACACACACACACACACACACACACATACACATACACACACACACAAACGCACACACACACGGACAGTTGCTCAGTTCGTCGAGCTGAATCGATTGGCATATGACACTCGGCCTCGGAAAATTCTTCTAAAGTTTGAGCCTATTTTTTATATTTATAAAAATGGTAAAAAATTTATGCTGAATAAATTTGAATCGGAAATCCCAAAAATATTTTCAAGTAAGTTCAGGCATATTGACTCTGAGAAAATGTTTTACACGGACGGATCGCGAATTGAAGAAGCGACAGGGTTTGGTATGTTCAACAATAATGTTTCGGCCTCATTTAGGCTTCAAGAACCTGCATCTGTTTATATAGCAGAGCTAGCAGCAGTTCATTATAGTTTGAGTGTAATCGTCACATTATCTCCAAACCATTATTTCCTCTTCACAGATAGTCTGAGTGCAATTGAAGCCATTCGCTCAATCGCTGCTGGCAAAAATGAACCGTTTTTCTTGGGTAAAATAAAACAGTGTCTGAACGACATATTGAATAATAATTATCTAATCACTATAGTCTGGGTCCCGGCTCATTGCTCCATTCCAGGCAATGAAAGAGCCGATAATTTAGCCAAACGTGGTGCTATTGAGGGTGAAATTTATGAGCGACCGATTGCTTTCAACGAATTCTATAGTTCGTCTCGCCAAAGAACACTTGCCAGCTGGCAAGCATCTTGGGATAGAGATGATCTGGGTCGGTGGATGCACTCAATTATTCCGAAAATATCGACAAAGGCATGGTTCAGGGGACTGGATGTGAGTAGGGATTTCATTCGTGTGATGTCCAGACTCATGTCCAATCACTACACGTTAGATGCACATCTCCTTCGAATTGGGCTCTCCGAGACTAATCATTGTGCTTGCGGAGAAGGTTATCGGGATATTGATCATGTCGTTTGGACATGCGTGGAGTATCGTGATGTCAGATCTCAACTAATAAATTCTTTGCGTACCCAAGATAAACTATCCAATATCCCAGTTCGAGACATTCTTGCTTGTCGTGACCTTTCATACAAGAAACTTATTTATCATTTCATAAAGAAAATTGGAGTTTCAATTTAATAAAGGCCCCTTTTAAGACTTAGTTCTGATCCCAGCTGCGTCCATGAGTTCAACCAATAGCTAAATTAGAATAAAAATTATGTAATGATACAAACAAACTCGAAACAGTTTATGAAATTATCAACAAAATGTCTGAAAATAACAGCTTATTTTATAATTTATAGAAGTTAATCGTTTGGTTCAAATAATATTTCCGAGTAGATTTCATAATTAATGACGAGTTACCTAAGATGATATTTAAGCTATAAGAGAATATGTTTTAATAAATTCAAAACGTTGTGACTATGTTAGAATTAAATTAGGATAAGAATATTATGTAAAAGTGATGCTACGGCGAAGAAAAACTTATGTTAACTGCCTTAAGAAATAAACGTATTAATGGAAAAAAAATAAATTTGAATCGGAATTAAGAAACAATGATTGCGATATTCTTGATTCACACAGGGTGGTTAATATGAACAACAATATTTTTTTCCACATTCCAAATAGTTATTATAGTATAGCAACAAAAGACTGTTTTGATTCCAGCTGGTTAGTTACACTGCTTTATTTAGATTATACTCAATAAAACGAATTTGAGTAACAGGAACGCAGCATTTTGCATTTCTCAAACCCACAGCAAGCGCAGTGTTTGAATGACGCGTTCGTATTGGCGTAACGACAGTCTGCGCTCCTGTTACTTCTGTTATTGGCTCACCCCTAAATGTTTGGCTAACCCCTAAATGTTTGGCTAACCCCGAAATGTTTGGCTAACCCCTAAATGATTGATTTGAATTTGGCTAACCCCTAAATGATTGAATATTATTACCTTCGGAAATATTATAAATAGATTCGATTTTTCAATTTAATTGAATTTAGTGTAATAACATCTACGAATTATGACGGGAATCCATGTCAATCATAATAGTTTTTCAACCCAAAAATAATTCGGGAAAAAATGTACATAATGACGCCGTTATCTCTCTGCTGAGAAACGTGTATTCGACATGCACTACATCCAACTGACTCGCTCTAAAATTGCTACCAATCGGATTCCCTGGCTGTCTCTCGCTATATAACATCCGATCAAATGGAAAGTTTTGTTCTACTTCATTACCCTTTGCGGTTACGATATTGTTCGTGAGCACTACAAAAGCAACCGGCATGCAATCCGTAGTCTGTCGCGCCTTATTTTTGTCGCATTCCTAGAGTCTCTGCAGTTCGACGAGAAAAGGTTTCGAAACACAGCGAAAGCAAAGAAAATAAAATCTAGTACATTTACTCCGTAGTCATCCGCAAACGACGATCCTCGCATCGACAGTGAAGAAAGTTTCATACTATTTGTTGTAGCATGAATTGACAAACCTGTGCACACTTGGAAAGGGTGTGCCGCAGTTTCCCATCTTTGCTGCAACGTAGTTACAGGTGGTTAGATTGCATTGCCGCATCAGGTTCAGTGCATTGTTTGCTGCTTTGTATCGAGGCCAACCGTCGAGTTTCTTCATCCGAACGTGCTCCGGATATGCAGCAGCCAGATAAGGTTTGATGTTACTGTTGTCGGATTTTCGGATTGTCAGATGCTGTGTTAAGAGTTTCGACACTCGCTACGTAGAGAAAAAAACTGTTGACAGTGAGATTGTTTCCATGATTTTCGTTCGGCATGGATTCCGCTTTAAATTTGCGATAAGAAAATTGATTTGAAAAGATTACAGCGTAACCCGGTAAGTGCAGATATGATACTATTATTCGAACGATAAATGTTCGCACTTCTTGGTGCAGGTTTTTAATAGGAGCTCTAAATTTTTCTCACAAATGCCTTTCTATGGGAGCAAAGAGTGAATATTCTTCAACCCTCCATAATCGGAAGGCAAAAGCAACAGATCTTCTAATTTCTAATTTAGCTTCAATAGAAGAAGTGACTTGATGGAAGAATAGAAAAAGAAATAGACGTTCGGATAATTGTTTTCATTGAATAGGGTAGCTCAAAATATTGAAGCTTTTACAGGTCCGTAACCACGGGGATTGGAATTTTCCATCACCCTAGCTTCTCCCGCTTTCGTAGAAGGATTGAAAATGAGCTTTCCTTCTGTTTGCATGAGATTCTATATTGCTCGTGAGTTACTTCCTGGCTGGATAATACGTTATATCGGTTTTTGTGACGGGCTGTACTACAAAATAGAAAAGAAAACTCATTGCCGGAACACTACAAATAGTGATGCGATTTTCAATTGTGTAACTGAGCTTTTCTTTAGTACATGAACTAGTTCTAGCTAGTAGCTTTAACTTCTACAAACATATGTTTGTCTTTTCAGTACGGCTAAAAAGAAAACATATTTTTTGCTGAGTTCTGCTGCTGTTTCAGTTTAAGAAGATCTATAGTCGCAACATGTTTAAGGCTGAATTTTCGTCTATGACTGCATGCCAGCGGCTATTTTTCTATTTTTCGTTCTCGTTTTACAGTTACATAGAACGTGCACACGAAGGTCCATTCATAAACAGAGGTTCCTTAATTTGGTCTGCACACTTGAGATAAATACATCAAAACTCGAAAGAAAGAAAAAACTGTGACCAGTGGCGTATCTAAGCGAGGGAGGGGAGGAGGGGGGGGGGGTCACAACAATTTTAGGGACCTTTTTTTTCTCGCCCAAGTCAACTTTCCGGAGATGAAGTTCAATTTCGTTTTTTTTGCTCACTAAACCAACGATGGGGGCGGAAAATCTCTTATTTTAACCCGGGTGTTAAATTTCCTCGGTACGCCACTGACTGTGACATATGTTTTTTTAGTACGACGTATCTACTTGGTAAGATTAAAAGCACACATTGTGAGGTATTTCCACAATGAAAAACTGGGAGCTGATTTAACCAAGTTACTCGAATTGGGGTGGTTTTAATTGCCGTTTTGAAGAGCTTTTACGTTCTTTAATTTTAATATCCGCCTATGGAAATACAAGACCTTATATTTGAATCTAACAGAATATATAAATTGGAACCGTCTTTAGTCGTCACTTCATACGATGGCTTGGAATTTTTAACATTCATCACCCTATAATACTGAAACCGGAAGTCGGATCCCGATGAAATTTGGTAGTTTCCTCCGAAACCGAGAACTATAAAAACCTTTTTTTTGAATGGTCTTAAAATCGGTCTAATTAGCTTTGAGGAACCGCAAAGTAATTTTATAAATTCAGTTAGTTCTCATGTTTCGTGTTTGGACCTATTTTTCAATATTTTTACAACGTTTACGTTTCAAACGTTATCTTTGACCACAATCTTACACACTTCTCCTTTCGTTTAGTAGAACAATCGAAGAAAACAATCAAACAGGGAAAACGTTAAAAAGAAATTAAATCTGTAATAATTTCGTAACGCTCTCGTAGTATAGATAGTAAAGAAGTATACCCAGGTAGGGAGTAAAATGAAAAAAAGACGCAATCCTATGTCAAAAAGTATTTTGAAGAATATAATTATTGGGATTATTGTTAGTGAAAATTAGTTCGGTCCGATGTCTCTGGTTGTTATGAATATTGGACAGTAACAGCTGATGTCGATAATTTCCAAGTTACTCGAATTTAGACATCTGTCATTAATATTCACAGAAAATAATTATGAATTTTACAGGTGACAGAATTCTACAAACGATACAATTCGCAAATACTTAATTTTTCAAATGACTTAATGTTCCACTCGCACAGAATTTTACATGCTCCGAGTGCAATTTGCACTCGGCTACCAAGTACCGCTGTTTGGATTTATATTTATCAAATATTCAATGAACAGATATGAGCTCTGCGGTTCAGTCGATTATCCCATGTGCTGCGTAATCTAATTTTTCTCGGTTCAAGTCGCTCTGCTGCTATCAACAGGGCTGGCAATAATCAACTCCGTACTTCATCATCACTGAGTTCAGCTCACCTGCAAATCGGTTCCAGAAGCATCACTGAGCGAGTTGAGTAAATGGGTAGCCATTTGTGTAGAGGAAACATCGTCTCAACATCGTAGTGTCAAGCAATCAGCAGTTGAGCGCTGAGTGCACATCAAATATTAGAACCCACATAGAGACGATTTGTGAGTTGTGATTTGATGTGTTTGTACATCAACACATCGAATCAGATTCTTTTGACACTGTCTCGCTTGTATTCCCCATCCACCTGAGTTGCCATGGGCGGTCAACGTTCGAATCGATGCCATTCAATCCAATTCTCAACACATGTTCTCGTATGTTGGAAAACGCTTTCGGTTCAGTAGCGAATTCTGTTTAGCTCGAGGTATGAAATTCAATCGTTTCACCACGCTACGGTTCGACTTTTGTTTTCGTACATTAATACTCGTGCTCGTTTTGAGTACCAGCAAAAACAAAACTGAAAATCTGGGTTGTGTTGGCAGCTTTGTGGTTTAAGCATACACTCACTTTTTAAAACTAGGAATGAAAGTTAGATGCTATGAAATCAAAACTGAGAATCATCAATACCATCATAATTTGATGTCAGCGGTGCTCTGTATAGGTGAGTGTGTTTGTTTAGATCAGCGATGAGTTTCATCTTTACCATTATTTTACGGATTGCATCGTAAAAATCGAGCCTCATGAGCGAGTTTTTGCCACCCTTGGCTATCGATCTTTTGTTTTTAATTTCATTCGAATTCAAGACATTTTTTAGTGATACTGCAGATGTGACAACGGTCTAGTTTCATCTCGCGTTATTGACAGCAGAGCGAGTGGGAGAAAAGGGATACTGGTGAGATCGTTCCTTGGAGATGTTTTATATTTTTCTTATTTATTATATTTCTCCTGACTATCGAAAATCAGGTTTTGTTGAGATCATATTGTTTACCAAAACATATCCGGATCTTTTTCCCTCCCTACTAACAAATCTCCTATCCCGTGATGCTCGTGGAGATACAGTAGTACCCGCGGTCTCTAGAAACAACGAGTATCGGACTAACATTCCTTTCTTTCCCTTAGTAGCACAGCCTTTGGTCGTAGCCAGCGTCCATATTGATCATTTAATAAAAAGTTAGGAGTGAGTGGGTATGTACAGTGAAAATGATTTGCTTCTCCCAAGCTTCATTTTCTTGGTTCTTGTACATTTCTACTCATTCGGTCAATCACGGAATGCAACTACGGGCGATCTACTTCAGCTCAGCTCAGCTCATTCGAATTCAAGACACGTAATTTTCTAATCACACAATTTTACATGCTCTTGAACATAAACATAACATGTATGAAATACGACGCTCTATATATGTGCATCTTATAAGACGTGAAATTACAAGATTTTGTCGAACTGTGTTCAGTTCCCATTGCTTCGAGTTATTGAAAAAAACCTTGTTTTTCACTGTTATGATCAATTTTGCTTTAACTAAGAAACGTTTGCGGAAAGTTTTAGTTTTTTGTTTCAATTGGAAGAGAAGTGTAGCTGAAGCGCATTAAATGTTTATGGATGGTTATGGTGATAATGTTTCAACTGATAAATCAAGAAAACCATTCCCTAGGTTTCGACGTTTCCAGAATGGAGGTTTCAATGTTGAAGACAGGCTCAGGACAACTAAAAAAATTTGAACAGTTGAAGGCATTACTCGTTGAAGATCCGAGTCAAACGGAAGAGGAGCTTGTAGAATCATTGAAAATAACTCAACAAGCAGATTCTGTACGATTGAAATCCATGGGAATGATTCCAATGCAAGGCAGTTGGGAAGTGCTTTATGAACTGAAACTGAAAGACAGTTCGCTTTCATATCTCATCCAAGTCAGTCGATAAAACAAAACCGCTTACGTTCGGGACAAAAGAAACCAAGTACAGTATTGTGTATTGAACAATAGAACGACCTCGAAAATGAGTGAACCAAACGATTAAAAGCTACCGCCGATACGAAAGAATACAATTATTGTTGATTTCAGGCAGTGCAAAATTCGACCTTCAATACGAGAACTTAAAGGTTTGCTTAAGGAGAACTTAAAGGTTTGCTTAAGGACATTAAACGTGTGCATTTACTTCAATGCAATAAGCCAAATAATGTTATTTACATCCAGTTTTAAACGCAAAAGACAATAATAATGTGCACTATGTGGACCACGACAACATTAAGTACAACATTCCAGTATATAAGGAAGATAGTGCTATAGAAGTGCGTGTGCATGATCTTCCCTCAAGCGTCGTTGATCCTTATATTCGAAAAACTATGTCTCAATACGGAGAGATTCTTTCTATCGAAAAAGAAAAGTGGAAGAACTTTTTCCCCGGTATTCTAAATGGCGTATGACAATCAGATGGCCACATGTCAATGTTGCCAAAAAGCTGTTCACTACGGTAAGCCATGTGATAAACTGAACAAGAAGACAACCACACCAAAGGACAACGGTGCTTTCTTCACACCAACCCTAAGCTACTCCAGTACACCTGTGACAGTCACCAACAACAGTGAAGTATTCCCTTTAACGGAACCATCCAGCGTATCCCCTATAGAACAAAGTACACCAGCTGCAGTTAACAGCTTACCATCCAACCAACCAGCAACTGTGAACAATGTACAACAAGGCGCGTCTACAACAAATAGCAACGAAATCAACAACAATACTACGGCAATGGATGACAAGACGAGCCACAAACAAACTGCCCCTCAGTCCTCGCAGGAAGGAAATGGAAGCTTCTCTCCCCCTCGAGAAAGGGTGACAACAAAATCTAATACAAAAAAAAATTAGCTAAAAACTCAGCTCAATCGGCCACGTAAAGCTTGTACGCAAATAGGCCTGAATAAAAAATTTCTTTTATAAAAAATAAAAGAAACCGAAAGACATTGAAAGACGATTTTTCACTTGCTAGCAGCTGATTCAAAGGCAACAAAGAACTGGTTTTTCCAACGAATGGTTACTGGCGATGAGAAATGAATATTCTATGATAATATCAAGAAAAAAAAATACTACTCTACGCCTGGTCGATTGCTGCCATTGACCTCAACGTCAACACCAAAGCATGGTTCGAAGGACATGTTGTACATCTGGTGCGACCAAAAGGCTGTTGTATACTATGAGCTGCTACCACCAGGCGACTCTATAACGCGCGATCGGTATAGGCTGCAATTGATGCGTGTGAGCCGTGCATTGCGAGAAAAACGACAGAAATACAAGAAAAGACATGATGAAGTTATTCTCCTGCATGACAACGCTCGGTCTCATGTCGCAAAAGTTGTGAACAAATGTTTGGAAGTGGGCTCAAGTGGGACATTTTTTCGCCAATGCCATATTCTCATGATATTGCTCCTTCTGATTACTGGTTGTTCCGTCGGATGCAGCATGATCTGGCAGGGGACAAAATTTGTTTTAAACTTGGATCATTTCAAAAAATGAAACATTTTATCGAGATGAAAATCTAAAAATGCATGAGAGGTGAGAAAAAGTAGTAACTAACTATGGATAATACTTTGATTAATCTTAAAATACTTTTTAATTTGAAATAATTGCATTTATGACCCCAAAAAACGGATCGAATTAATTTGTTTTTCCAATATATGTAAGAAAATGAGTGTTATGAGAAAGGTATCATTATACCAATGCTATCTATACAGTACGGATGTTCTCATTGAGTACAACCATGAAAACATAGAATTGATTACGTTACGTAAACTACATTTCAAATCTATCATTTTGTGAAGTTTCTCCGCTTCTTCATTCTTCATTCTTTTTCACGTATCAATGAGTTTCTATGCTAGCATGGCTGAACAAGATTTTCAATTTGCAAACTGAATTCTTGAACACATTTTAGTAACTAAAAGTGCATCTTGAATTTATCACGATGAGGTTCTGTTTGAAGGTGAGAATGTTTTGGGTACAAGCCGACTCCCCGTAAAAACTCCGAGCGGAATTATCAATACCAAGTCCGAGAAGCTGTGCCATAGTAAATTTGCTTTAATTGGTCAACATCTGCACAACGACGATGACGACGTGCCTGTGGTGTAAACAAACTGCAAGTGAAAGACAGCTTTTGTCGGATAGCTGCTCTGCGCTGACCCGTTTATTACTAGCTGCATCAGTGCTGTAGCATAAGCGAGATGCAATGTTGCTGGGATAATTTATGCGTACTACTGACTTCTGGCTTTCGTTTCGTTCTGCTGAGGGATCCAACTAATTTGAAGCTGATGCAGCAGAGCTCCAACACCGCGAACCATCGCTGATCGGATGTTCTGACCTGCATCATATTTTAACACCGAACACCGGTTCCATAACTGTGCAACATCCTGAGATCACATTCCTAACCCTGAACCGCAAACTGCCGAGCGAATGAACAAACTGGTTGACAAGAATATGAATCGTAGTCCCAGCTGTTGTTGCTACATTCATTCAAGTTAAAAGAGGAAGATTTATGGGAGCGGATTTTCCGGGAGCCAATTTATCTACAACTCTGATTCTGGCCAGATTTGAATCTGAGCGTTCGGGATACTGCACCGATGGTGATTGCTATTCACAAACACATATCTTCTAGATCAAATTTTCGACGCATGAAGGCTTAATCGCGAACCGCAAGGTGACATAGTTCCTGCAAAGCAACAACAAATATCTAGAAGATATATCGCTTGATTTGTTAACTTCGATCTTCCTAAATCACGCTTAGCGACCCGACCAACGGTGGCAGCATCGGTTCCGTAGATTTAATGGCCACCAGCCGCCACAGCTCGGTAGACACTTTGTGACTGTTCCACAAAACAAAAGCAATCCCAGCGCCATTAGGCCAGTGTGAGATGAAAACGATTTTCTGGTGCCGGAATTACCGCCAAAATAAATGGCTCGGCACTCGAACTGCGCGTGTGCGTGTGTGTAGGCCAGAAGCATCTGAAAACAGACTTAAAACCTGGCCGGAACGTGGCAAAGTTGCAGTGATTTGGAAACAAATTTTGGCTGTGTTGTTTGGATGTTGATCAATTTCCGCGCACTCAGATATCAACCGCTAATGGTTTTTTGTTGGAGCCGTGCGTGTGCTACTTCTGGGCGAGAGCGTTGCTTGATTTGATTGGATTTAATTTTTCGAAGCATTGTGCCCTTTTCGCTCGTCCGCGTTGTCCGACCGATGCTGCCCGAAATAGCAATCTGGGTTAATAGCTAGTTATTAAGATATGAGAGAGGAAAATCTGTGGTAATTGCAATTAATGCTGTTTTTTCTCCTTTCTATCTATTTTCAGGTATTAAAGTTAGTCAGCAGTAAATCAGTAGATGCATTGCCCCATCCGTGAGTAGAAAAGTGAAATGATTTATTATCCGGACACAAATACGACTAGAGTCTATCCTATCCGTAGAGAAGTTGAGTTCAGTTTCGACGGATGATGAAGTATCCTTGGGCCGCATCCCTTCGGAGAAATGAAACTATATCAAGATTAAAGTTATGAAAGCTCTGATTTACTACACAAAATCATCTGTCCGTCGGTGTACGTCTCTGTAGCATGTTCAACGTCGGAATACACATTCCGACAGAACGACCGCCGTGACAAAAGCACACATCTTCCACACAGCTGCACCGTAATGTCCTGCCTAGTTAGCGAGTATCCATGCCCTGGCTAACGAACAGAAAATTGAACTGTCTTTCAATTAACATACACATTCGCCAGAACTTTGTTACCCTTCTGTTCGGCTGTATTTGGGCACAAAAAAACTGAGCCTCCCACCAAAAAAGCAGTGTTTCCCATGTGTATCTGCTTGGGAAACGGACCATATTTATTCGTGTGGGTAACATATCGTAATAAATTCTCACACTTCCGTGACGTGACCTGCGGGTGTCACCTGTTTCTTGTAAGTTGGCGCTTCTATCAACACTAGCGCAGTGTCCACTGCCGGACGGAACCGAATACAACAAGCCGGTTCAGCAACAGTCTCAATTTTGCTCCAAGTCCAACGACGCTATAATTTCCTGCACAACCGCACTCAATGGTATGCCACGATCTCTGCCATCACCCCACGGCTAAAGGACATTTTGACCGAGGTCACGTCATCTTCGTGACCCAGCCAGCTAGGGTGATTTTCCACTGCACTCGAGCTACCAAGTGAACATGGCACACTATCTGGTATCTGGTTATAAACTTCGGCAAAATACACGGTCGGTCGTCCCTCACAAACAAAATGATTATTTCAGCTTCCCTGGCCAGGCTCCGAGTCGGGGATCGGTTCATCATCACAGTTTCAACTTTTGGCACATTGCGTCGCGCAGACATATGTACATTGGCCACGGTTGGAATCCGATGAGCAAGGATTTGTCGGACCACTGGAAGATCTCTGGTACGCTTGACTGTTTTTAATTAATTTCGGACATTATGCATCAGCAAACGAGTTTCGGTAATGAGTATCAACCTTGCGGCCATCGTCGTCGACCCGAAAGTTCGATTGAAATTCGCGGGAGGTAATCGATTTTATGCTTCCGATCGATTGTGTCAGCGAACCACATGCCGTGAAACCGCATGGCAATCTATTTTCAAGTGCTAGTCAATTGACCGATCTACCAGCCACGTGAGGGGAGAGGTTTTGTTGGAGGGAAGGGTAAATGAAAATTGAAATACCGGCCCTCAGGTTCGATACGAACATATTATGGCGGTATTCATTATTAACTAACACCACTGACGATTGCTTCTGGGTGGCCATCGGGTGCTGTACTGGTTTTCATTTATCATGCTGAACTTTGCTGGAGGCTAACGATTTGTTCCAGTTGAAAAGTGCCAGCAAAGTTAGAACTCGTACATCAAAAATCGATTAGTACTTTACGTTTGTGAACAATCACTTCGAATATATAAACATAATATGTATTCTGGTTGGCTTTAATAATGGATTTTTGGTTAAATTTATCAAATATTATTAAATATGAAATTTCATTAACAAAAACCTAGTGGTGTAATGATGCCTTTCTCAGATCAATCATACTATCATGTACAGTGGTATTCTTCAAAATAATCAAATAATTTAATTCTTAAAAGAATAACCGAAAACGGTTTGTTTGACCCTCTACTGAAAAAAACTGTCAATTGCAAAAGATTTGAGGTCGATTTAGAAAACTTTTTACGGTTTTTCCCCATTTTCAGTGATGGTATACAATTTTTATCTTACTTTACCCTATATTTCCGGATCCGAATTTTCGCACATTTTACCCCATAACTCCGGAACCGGAGTTCGGGTCCAAATAATATGGAATTTTTTTTGGGACCTCAAGACCTTTCATTTGAATCTAAGTTTGTGAAAATCGGTTCAGCCATCTCCGAGAAAAGTTAGTGCAAAAAAACGTTACATACACACATACGCACATACACACACACAGACATTTTGCGTACTCGACGAACTGAGTCGAATGGTATATGACACTCGGCCCTCCGGGTCTCGGTTCAAAAGTTGGTTTTCACAGTGATTGCACAACCTTTCTATATGAGAAAGGCAAAAAATGATTACAAATTCAATATTCGAAGTATCGCTAGCCTCTACTTTTTCCCATGTTTCTGACAATTCACGGATACTTTTTTCGAAAAAAATCGACCGGTTTGGTAGCGATCCTTGAATCGATCAATTTTTTGACCTAATCATAATTGAAGACGTGTTGGTCAACCAGGTCATGCTGCATCTACCGGAACCAATAGTAATCGGAAGGTGCAACGTCTGGGCTATATAGCGAGTAGAGTATAATTTGTCATTTGAGCACTTTGAAGTATATCTTAACGGCTGTCCAACATGTGAACGAACACTGTTATGTTGCAAATGTCCTATCAGTGTATTTTAGTAATGATTGGCTCAAACGTATCAATTAACGTCAGTAGAGCAATAATACACCACGCTCAGCTGGTCCCACTATACACAGAGCATAACTGTCAGGTCATGAACATTTGGAAAAACCGTCGATAGTCATGCCAGCCAGAATATCCATACATTGCCGGACGTTGTTTTTAGTCAGTTCGATTCCAGAATTAAGACAGTTCGGTCAAAATTTAAGTTTAACAAATGAAGTGTGATTATTTTTAAAATCATTACAGTAAAACGAAGTACTTAAGTCTTGTTCGAACAATTCCTTCAATGCATCATATCAAACTACTAACTTCCAAAATAAGCAATACTTCATATTAAAATAATGAAGAAGAACACCCCGCATAAACTTTATTCGCCACCAAATTCGACATTTTCAAACTAAAAGAAGTTTACGCTTCAGTGAAATGACATATTCATCTTATAGATATGATTCTAAAACTGTATGACTTAGCGGTTCAAACTTGAACTGTTTAAGTTCGCAGTAAGCAGTTCAATTTGAACTGCTCTGCACTGACGAGTCTAAGACGAAACGTAAAGATAGTGTATGACAGTAGCTTTCCAACGTATAAATGGAAAGGTAAACTGCACAGCAAAAAATTCTTAAATTTACTGGTGACGTATATTCGCATATGCCTCGAATCATAAGAACATAATTCGTAAAATGACTGAATTTAACAAGAATGATTTACATATGTGTCGAACATACACTACTTTGAAAGCAGACGTGTAAATTTACATGTTTCAATACTTAAAAATATGTCAGAATGCCTTGAATATGTGTTAGATCTTCTGTAAAAATGAGTCATTTTTGACGCTCGTATATGTCGGTCTCAGAAGATGTAAATTTACGCGATTTTTTCTAGGTGTGTGGAGTAAGTGTCAAACTCCGCCATCTGTTAGAAAATTTATGGCAGCATATGACGATATTTAATCAAGAATTGCTCTACAAAAGACCAGGATGCTCCCCTAATCATGAAAAAGTCATTTTGCAGCACGACAATGCCCTCGCACACACAACGAAACAGTCAAAAGCTTCGGAGACCCCTTGTGTTATAAATTGTTCGACTCAGCTCGACTAGATCGGAAAATGTATGTGTGTGTATATGTGTGTGTATGTGTATGTGCACTTGTTTGAAGATTCATCTCTCCGCACAATTTTCTCGAAGACGGCAGAACCGATTTCAGCAAACTAAGACTCGTTTTAAAGCTACTATTGGGTTGTGAATCAACTTCAAAGATCAAGTGACTGTATCCTAATGAAAAAAACTATTTTTTTAATGAGAATGTTTGAATGTCAAGAGAAAGATATTATCACACCACTAGTTGAATTACACAGTTAATTCTTGTGATTTTACATCCTTCAAGATGCACATAAATGGAGCGTCATATTTCACACAAAATTATATTCAAGAACATGTAAAATTGTGTGTTTTGAAAATTTGAAAGCACATATCTACTTGGCTGGTAAATCGTGCATATAAATTCTTACAGTCTCACTTGCTAGCCGAGTGCAAATTACACTCGGTGCCAGTAAATTTCTGTACGAATGGAATATTGCGTCATTTGAGAGGTTAAGTAGCTATGAATTGTATCGTTTGTAGAATTATGTCACCTGTAAAATTCATAATTTCTTTCTGTGTATGAATAGGCTCTATACAAAAAATTACGCCTGAATCTTACACTTCACTGCTGTATTCCTTATGTGTTACTTAAATAAAATAAACTTAAGTAAAATAAACTTAGTCTGCTTAGCAGCACAAATCAAGCAACTAGGTGACAATGGTGGTTCACTTTCAACTGATACATCACTGATGAGCCGAAGGTTTGTAGAAAATTACTAATTGTGTGAGTCACCCATACAAAACTTTTATGTATAATTTGTATGACTGTGGTTGGAAAAAAAAATGTCTCCAACTTTTGTGCATTCTTCTGAACACCGGTATGATATGTAATCATTCATGGTGAAAACTGTACCGAACCCTATTGACAGTATTGGTGATTGCCGATAATTTGGCAGAGAGCGACTTGATATTTTTCTACATTGTATACAACATCGTCATTCTTATGTCGTTTTTCATTGAAAAACACTGGTGGCGTGGATTGCTCTGATTTTGCACTTTCGAACAGAAATGCAATATTTTGACGGTGTTTCATTGCCATTTCTGCTCGAAAGTGCAAAACCAGAGCAATCCATGCCACCAGTGTTTCTCAAAGAAAAACGCCATATGATTCTCATACTAGGTTACAATATTTCAAAACCCTTGTTTGGAGCATTCAAGAACATTTTTATTAGCACAACTTATACAAAAGTTATAAGCACATAGAATAAGTGGCAACCTATAATATTTTTGAGTAAAATTACTATCAAACAAAAAATGTTTTTAACAGAATTTTCTGCACCTTATTGTTTAATCTTTAAACAAAACTTCTCCGAAATATTTTTTAAGCAAACAAATCATTTTTTTTTATAACAATTTTTATTCAGGGCAATTTGCGTATAGCTTTACGTGGCCGATTTACCCATGTTTTTGTTACATAAATTTTTTTTATGATTGGATCTCGTTGTCACCTTTCTTCTAGGGGGAGAGGAGCTTCCATTTCCTTCTAGCGAAGATTGGAGGTCATTTTGTCCGTTGCTCATATCATCCATTGCTACATCGTTGGAGTTGTGAGTGGTTTCCGTTTCCTTGTTTTCATTGTTGATCGCAGTCTTGGGTTCATTTGCAGTTGCTGTAGATGCGCTTTGTACATTGATAGTTGGTAAGATGGTGAAGGTGTTTTTGAGACAGGAGCACTGCATTCACTAGTTTCCGTTGTTGAGCGGTTGTCCTTGTTTTTGTTTGTTTTGTTTGTTTTCGCAGTTTCAGTGCAGGGTTTGCCGTAGTGTGCAGGTTGTTCACAAAACTGACATGTAACCAGTTGATTTTCATACGTAATCAACGTTTTACACGAATGTATCCCGTCTTGATCACAAATGATGTAAGATGGAATTGCTTTACGTAGTTGCATACGTACCACTCGCACGCCATTCCGGATACCCGGAAAATAATTCCGCCATACTTTCCCGAAGGAACTGATCGCTGATCTGCGGGGGAAGGTCATGCACGCTTACTGCAATGGCATTGTCCACCATGTACACAGGGATTTTATATTTAGCATTGTCATGATCAATACTGTGCACCCCGTTATTAACCGAAGTAAATGAAATTGCATCTCTTTCACGTTTCAACATAATGTACACACAGTTAGACGCCTTGTTGAATTGAGTCTCACTTACATCATTAACGTTTAGATGCATTCGTTCCTTAAGCAAAATTTCAATTTCGGTTGCTGCTGGTCTAACTTTGCAGCGCTTGAAATCAATACAAATTGAATTTGGCCTTGTAGGCCAAGTTTCAGGCTTTGTTAAATCGTATTTGCCCATTTCGTACACTCTATTGTTCACTGCACTGTATTGTCTTTGTTTCTGTCCTCGCGACCGTAAGACATTTTCAACTGATTCGGATGCGATGCGAGCACGAACTCAAACAAATCATTGTTTTTGGAAATAGGAGAATGGGAATGGTTATAAATCTGTTCATTAAAAAATACTCTTATGACAAGAAGTCTGAAGAGTAAGAAGAATCTGTGTTTAGTTTGGTAAGAGTACGATAAATTATACTGGAGTTATAATGCAACATACACAAGCATGGGCCAATATTGTTCATGTAGCGATTGTGATGCCATACAATAGTAAAATGATACTATCGCAATTATCCACTGCCCGAATAGAATCGGATCGCAAAACGAAAATGAGCTACCGTTTGTTGCTTCAGAGCGAATCCTCCCACAGCAGCGTGCTAACCCGTGATGCTCAGGTCATCGAGAGAAATTCTCCCTCGCATTGGTGTCCATTCTATGTTAAAAGAACCATGCCAGTTTTTTATTGCTAAGATTATATCCGTCTCTTTTCGATGGTACTGATTGAATCGTGTGAAGAGTTGCTATTGAGCGTTCTTTGATACGATAAAAGCCATCCTTGCCTAATGGGAAACAGAATGTGACGTCTCGAGCTGACAAGTTGTATCGCGAATATTTGACGAAATTTGCGTGATGATGGACGATGAAACTTATGTGCAGGAAGATTCCCAGAATGTCTTTTTATACTGCCATGCAACGGTACGACATAAAGGGGTTTCCTTAAAAATATTAGGTTTGGCTGGCAATATGCAGCTGTGGTTGAGCAAGCCCAAGCTTTATCACTATTGGAATTGCAAACAAATAAATGTACCGTAAATAATGCCTAAAGGAGGGATTGTTCATTTTTGAATCGCATCAAGCGAATGGTGTCCTTATTGTACTGAAAGAGACGAATCCACCTAACCTAACTAAGTTTCTACTTATCGAGCTGTACTGGGTTCTCGTGAGAAGCTTCGCAATGTCAGACAGACTCTGCACTTAGTTGAATCAAAATTCTGTTAGGACCAGGAGAATTGGAAAACTCCATCGTTCAAAAAGAGGAATCATCATAATTATGGATTTGTGGTAGTTTCCCGGACAAATATCAATTCTTCACTTTTATTAACCATCGAGGTTTTCTTAGACAGACCTTTCAGATCAACACAACGAACTCCGACCTCAAAAGTTCCCAACTGGATAAAGTTCCACTGGAGAAAATTTGTTCAAAATTTGTTTTTCTGTTTAAAAAATAGTTTGGTAGAAACATTCCTAAAGATTACAGAAACAATATGGTGTGGAAAAATTGTGGTAAAATTGATTTTTTTCCGAAATTCCAGTGCTCATTTCCGCTGGACCGAATCTCTGAATGTAATTCTCACTGTGATTCTATTCGACATGGTGGTGAAATCGCGCAACAATATATCGTTCCTAATGCTGCTACTGACACTTGGAGTGTCAGTTGAAATGCGATCCGGAAACTTTTTCACTGTTACTACTTCAACACTCCAAAACCGACAGAAACAACAGCAGCAGATTGCAAGACTTCAATATGATAACTGGAAGGGTCGTAACTGCAAACAGACCTCCCAAGTCCCGTTCGCTGGCTTGGAGCGTTTGTCGATGCACCAGTTACAGTTAGACATGCCTGTACGTACGCGAATTAGGGCAGCATCGGAGGAGGAGAAAGACGGGAACGAGAGTTTAAAGAAATGCATTTCACAACAGCAGCATCAAGCGGCGGCCACAGCAGCGTGGCAGATACAGAATCGTTTCGCAGGCCGTCAACCAGCAGCTAGCCGCATGTGAATGCATGTGCATGTACACGATCATAAAAACAGTTGAAAATAAATCTAATTTTTTACTCTTCGCTTCCGAGCGCATTTTTCTTATTATTATTATTATTTCGTAGTTCATACTCGGAGCCGCCATTTTTGGGCCGCTCGTTTTACCGGAGTAGCCATGCACGTTGTTATCATAGAGGGAATGTTTTTTATTTTAGCTAATAAATCCAGCACTTTTTTTTATTTAAAGAAAAAAGCTGCCCTCAGCAAGAACTGCAGTTTTCGGAAACTTTACGTCGACATCCGAAACAAGGGCTGCCAAGTCTTGTTAAAAAAATCAGGGGTTCACTCGAATAGCGCTGACAGTTGACCCATCACTCGTGAATGACATACGAATGGAAGTGAATAACTGTTTCGTGGTCTTCGTGATCAAGAGGTCAGCAGCAATTATTTCTGATTGCACATCGAAACTTGGTTTGAGCTATTTCAGTAATCATTTTGTGCCATGACCTAATATCTTAACGATGAACAAAAACTCGAGGCGACTTTCAACAGTTCCACTGAAAAAGTTTACCTGCATGCATATCTGGGTTCGGAGAAAACAAAAGTAAAAACATCCCATCGCAATCAGTTTCTCCGGTTCAGCACACATGCCGATCAGACGGCAAACTATGCCGACATGACTCTGATTACAAAATCTGAAAACGATCCAACAACTGTCGCAGTACCAATCCACTGACAGTAGGTTGGAGAAAAAAATATCAAACTTTGACGCTTTGTGTAGACTGCTTCTAAACAAAACTCCGAGGCCATCGAGAGTTTCGTTTATAATCTCGTCCGAATTCGCACTCTGTGGATTTGCGTCGTATCAAAAGCGATTACGTCAGTGTTTGTTTTCCACGGCACCACATCCATTTAGTTCCTGGGTTTGTGCTCACCATGGATCTCTGGCCGTAGGCACGCAGTCCGTCTGTTTAAATGCTTTGCGCTTTTTACTCATGCCAATCTGTGGTACGCTGCAGTTCTCTGGTTCACTTCTACACTCCCAGGCTGGCTGTACCGAGGACCTTTTGATCTAGTAAATGTAGGTTTTGGATATCACTGTCGACTAAAAAACAACTCGAGCGGAATGCGTATCGCGAAGTGGTTCGCTGCGGGCATTTCTACCGAGAACGTTTGTCATGGAAGCTCCCATAACCCAAGGTCAGCATTTTTTTTTTCGCATCTGCGTTCGAATCGACTGCTATCTATGTCTCAACTATGCATCATTGGGAAAATAGCATCGATAGAAAAGTTTTCAATGGAAATAGCATGAATTTGTTACTTGTGGTAGGGGGGGGGGTCTGAATCTCCATTGTCAGTTCGAAAACTGCTACAGTGTTGCAACGCTGGACGCAATTTAGGTTAAAATTTCCACCCCGAACAACAAAATGGTGCTTTGGATTTCCCATAGGTTTTTATCTGCGACGTTCATAAAATACCGGCAGACAAAGCATTTTGAGCCTGCAAGTTGATGACAGCGTGGGAAATAGTACAACTGGACTAGAGCGGATTTTTTTGAAATCCAAAAAGAGAAGTGGGGAAATCGTGCTAATGGAAATATTGATTTTTCCATGCACTGTTTGCTGGACAAGCCTTTACCGAGATGTCATCAAAATATTGACCCATGAAAATTACCGAGCTGGTGGTAACATTAAAAGCCGTTTCGCTTTTCGACGCCACATTTGCGGCATTGAATGTAAAAAAAACTTGGTATGCGTTTCAATCATCAACTGACTGAGGGAATAATACGAAATGACTTCAAATCGGTAAAATTGAATGCACGCAATATTATTTTTCTGAAATTCGATATTAATATGTCTGCATAATTGACAATATGCTTACAGGCTCACGGTTGAAAATTGTCATACTTTATTGTTTCACTTAACTAAGCTCGACAAAATTTTCTTATTTCCTGTGATATGTCAACAGTTTGAACAATAGTTTTGTTCACTATTGGTCGAAAACTGTTATTTTCGAAGTAAGTATTAGTTTACCTTGGCCTTGGTCATGAAATATAAGCATATTGTTCTTAAAGTTTGCTTATGTTTCTATCTCTGTGACTATAGTGGCACGTCTATTATTATCAGAGTACGTAAGCAAACTGTGGCTGTGGTACTGATGTGGAACAAAGAATTCCATAGATAAGAGATATAGTATAAAAAAGACTCTGCTAAGTAGAGGTAAAACTTAAACCACAAAGCTTTGTTGAATTTGAGGTACTGAAAATGTAGAGAAATGTCATAAAAATGTTTTATTTTGTTATTTACCTTCAATCTTAGAACAACATTCAAGGCCAAAAAAAAAATATCAAAGTAGTTATCTCCGCTACCGCTACAAGATTCGTCATTTTACTGAATATGTTACTAAAATTATTTGGACTAAACATCTGTTTGAATCAGAGCTTAAAATTGTCACGCATTCTCGATGAAAGAATCCAATCCAACAGTCTCATTTTCAATATTTTACTGTCTCATTCGTAAATGACCGACACCAGAACAAACGAAGAGAGACGAAGCATTCTTGTTTCTCATTGAAGAAAGAGAGAGTATAATTGCCAACGTCACTCTTTCCTCTATGACAAAACGAAACTAAACTAACGTCTTCAGGAAGCATGAGCAGAATTTCAATTTTCATTCTTTCATCAATGTATTGAAAATCTGTGACGCTTGGCTATAAAAAGTGACTAAAATATGACAAATCGAAGTAATTACATCTCAAAACCTCTTTGGAAACCAAAACTACTACAAATTCAAGCACCAACAGGTAAAAGTTATTGTGAAACCATTTTCTGTCATTTTCGATTCTCACAGCTTCGGTTGAATTTCGACACTGCATACTATGAGCTTTTCACTGAAAACTGCAAATGACTGAGAGGGCAAATGAAAGAAAAACCACACTTTTGAAACTACCGTCCCGCTTATGTCATTGACTGGACATGGATTTCGTTTTCATAGTCTGCAAGCGAAGCTGAGAGTGACAGTAATTTCTTGTCATTTTCGTCTATTTTGAGTCAATGAACATGACTTTTATTAGCTCTGGTTTGAATTTACTCATTAAAACAGCTAAGAAAACTAATTCTGCGTTAAGCGACAATGGCTGCTTTTCCAAAATTATAAATATCCCCTTAAGCCATTACAAGCTGTCTTGCTCAGTTTTTACTCTCCATCAGTGCCAAAAAGAAAATAATTGATAAACAATTCAATGAAAAAAAAATTAAAACTTGTGAAAAAGTATTCGAAAGTCGGGTTTACCAACCATTCTATTTCCTTTCTATAGAGAAAAGCCAAAATTCAATAGCGTAAGATAATAACAAATAACTAAAAATTAAAATTTTCTAAAATGTTTAGTATTAACGAGCATCAAAAAGGAAAATTCATGACGCGTATTTGCCATTCTTATGTTCGGGCAACGCTTTCGATGTTATGATCGAGATTACATTTTCGCGTTACTTACTGGGTCGGTAAACGGTAAAGGTAAAAGTTTGCTCCGTTTCATTCATTCTATCCTACGCTGTTGACTGAGCAGAATGATTTGGTCAGTGAACCGAAAACTCCTAATTTTGGTTCCTTTAAATCAAAAATCAAGAATCCAGGTTCATAGTTTAGTTCCCGAATCCAGGTCCGGAAATTATTTCAAGATACATATTCAATTCAAGCTCAGAATTCAGGTCCAGTTCCAGCTTTCAAGTGTAGAATACGATTTCACGATCACAATTCAGGTCCAGAATTTCTTTTCGAAATCCGGGTCCTACATACAGTTCCAGAATTCAGTTCCAGGTCCACATTTCAGATATAGAATACTTTTTCAGGACTATTTTAGAATCCACGTCCTGACTTCAGTTCCAGAGTCCAGATCAAGAAATTCGTTTCAGTCCAAGTCCAGAATATAGTTCTATGTTAGAAATTCCGTTCCAGAATCCAGCTCCAACATTCAGTTTCCAGTTCCAGGTCTAGAAAGTAGTTTTTTTTCAGTTCCAGATCCAAATTTCAGGTGTAGAATGTTGTTGTACAACCAGAACACAGTTCTTGAACCCAGGTCCTGATTTTAGTTTCAGAATCTTGGTTCAGAACTTAGTTCCATAATCCAGGTCCAGAACTCAAATTCAGCATCTCCAGCTCTAGTATCCAGTTTTAGTATCCAGAAACCCATGAGCTGAATTCAGTTCCAGAATCTCGGCTCAGTACACTGAGGTCTTTTTTTATGCGGTCTTTTTTATGCGGTTTTTTTTACGCGACTTTTTTTATGCGAATTTTCAGAGTTATGCGGTTTTTTTTATGCGAAGTTTCAGAGTTACGCGGTTTTTTTTTTATGCGAATTTTCAGAGTTATGCGGTTTGCCCTTCTGCGGTCTTTTTTTATGCGAAGTTTCAGAGTTATGCGGTTTTTTTTATGCGAATTTTCAGAGTTATGCGGTTTTTTTTTATGCGGTTTTTTTTTATGCGGTACGTAAATTCGCATAAAAAAAGACTTCACTGTATTTAGTTCTAGAATCCAGGTCCAGAATTCAGTTCCAAAGTTCAAGACTGGATCTCAATTCCAGATCCACTTTTCAGATGTAGAATATTGTTCCAGACCCAGAACTTAGTTTTTGAAACCAGATCTTGATTTCAGTTTCAGATTCCAGGTACAGAATTTAATTTCAGAATCCAGATCCAAAACTTAGTTTCTGAATGCTGGTCCAGGGAATCAGATTCATAATTGAGCACCAGCATTCAAATCAAGATTCAGGATTAAGTTCCGGGTTCTGATTTCAGGTGTAAAATATTGTTGCAAAGCCATAACTTAACTCTTAAACCCATGCCCTGAATTCAGTTCCAAAATCCAGCTCCAGCAGTTAGTTCCAGAATCTTGGTCCAGAATTCAGTACCAGATCCAAAAAAAAAGAATAATATTCCAGACCCAGAACTTAGTTCTTGAACCCAGATCCTGATTTCAGTTTCAGAATCCAGGTCCAGAAATCAGATTCAGAATCCAGCTCCAGCATTCAGTTCTAGAATCCTGATTCATAATTTATAACGTATAACGTAGTTCTAAAACCCATATACTGAATTCAGTTCCAGAATCCCGGTCCAGAATTTTGTTCCGAAATCCAGGTCTCAAAATTCAGTTCCAGAATCTAGCTGCAACATACAGCACCAGAATCCAGGTCCAAAATTGAGTTCCGGAATCCAGGTCTAGGAATCAGTTCCAGAATTCAGTTCCAGATCTAAATTGAAGGTGTAGAATACTGTTCCAGATACAGATCTCATTTCTTGAGCAAAGGTCCTGATCTCAGCTGCTGAATCTGGGTTCAGAATTTAGCTCCATAATCCAGTTCCAGAATCTATCTCCAGCATTCAGTGCCAGAATACCGGATCAGAATTAAGCTCCATGTTTTGATTCCAGGTGTGGAAGGATCAGGGAATCCTGAAATCGTCTTAAAATCGTAATTAGAACTGATTTAAATTAAAGACAAACGAAAGATGATAGCGTTAACGCCCGTTTTGTTGACCTACCGTTGTACTTCTTGAATAATGATTGATTGTTGTACTTTTGAATAAAGGTTGATTCATGAACCTCAGAAAGTAGTAGAATAGTAGTCCCAAGAAAACTTGTTGACTATTAGCTACTAAGCATCAAAGCAATTGCATAGGTGTGTTTACCAGGCAAATGTATGTGATATTTTCCGTTTATTAAGTGAAAATGAAAAAATATATAATGCGGCGTTTTGGTTCATGTGCTGTCCAACCTCGCTACCGCTCGTTCGGACCTAACTAAAGCAAAGAAACCTAGCTTTGAGTAGACCGGGCAAACGAGGCGGTTACAGGTTTGTATGCAAGAGGCTGCCGTTTCTGACGGCGGGTTGGCGGCTGGCTCAGCTGGCGTCGGCTCGAAGGCTTTGTGCCGCCGAGCCATCTTGGTTTTGGTTATGTGGCTGCGCCACATTAGTTATACAGAAGATATAACATGCAGGAGATATGACCCTATTGGCGAAATTACCCTTTCGGAAAAATGACCCTTTCGGCGAAATGACTCTTTCGGCGAAATGACCCTTTCGGCGAAACGATTTTCGGCGACATGATATATTCGGCGAAACGACTTTTGGCGAAATGGCATTCGGCGAAACGACTTTCGGCGAAATAGCTTTCGGCGATATGACCCGCTCCCGGTGTGGACGACTGTTCCAAGACAAGGACGCAGTTTTAGAACCCAGATTCTGAATTAACTTTCAGAATCCACGTCTGAAATTCAGTTACAGAATCCAGGTCCGGAACTCAGTTTACGAGTATAGTTCCAGTATTCAGCTCTAGAATCAAGATACAGAATTCAGTTCCTGGTTCAGAAACCAATTTCAGAATCTTGGTCCCAATACACTTCAACTCACCAGTGTACTAGCAGTTAATATTGACATGCTAATGTCACCTTCCGGTTTTACATAAACCGAGACATAAACGACTAAGAACGAAAACAAAATACGACTTTCTGGTCGTCAACGTCGTTACCTTTTGTGAATGAATTTTTCTGTTCTAGCTATAAATTAGTAACAGATATCAATCATTTTGGGGGTTTTGGTGCCGCATGGGTAACCGGTTTGCACCAAGCGCGCCTGACTAGTTGTTGTTTATTTCGTTTTCGACTTTTATACTTTGTTATTTCGTCTTCGACTCTTCAGTGCATTAACAGTTTATGGTTAACTTCTAATGCCATCTCGCAGTTCCACCCAAACCAGAGTTACTTACTTTTGAGCGAAAAGAAATTATGTTGAGTTTCCGGGCGTTAACTCTTGTTCCATTTAGGTGGCATTAGCTAAAAATTTGTTTCTAGAGATAAACATAGTGTGATGGGTTTGATTCCCAATCCCACATATAAGGGCAGGAAGCTTTTGTTGACCGAAAAGCGATTGAATATTTAGGAGGTAAAAGCCTTTCCATCAGAGTTACAGCGACACGATAAACTATCAGATCGTCATCTTGTAGTAAGTTATTCTTCATCAAATTGATTTTATAATTATTCAAAATAAAATATATGTTTCACTGGCATCTAACAAGGAAACACTTTTGGCAAGCTTCTTAGTATTATACCGTAAAAAAATCATTCTACGCCATCGCGCACAGAATCGCAAATGAATTGACATTCCGAACCACAAAGAAAAGAGTGTCAGCATTCGAAATGCCATGAGATGCGTTAGTTGATTAAGAAAATAAAACTTTCCGCAATTAATTTCCATGACGTATTCTTTATTATGATAAATTTCCAGCACGCAAAATTTTGCTGCAAAATGCATAATTACTGATGGAAACGAAAATATTTCCTCATTTTCAAGCTTTCCAAGCCGCGGTTTTATGGTGGCATTCCGAGCCTCATTTCAGCAAACTGCAAGCCTGATGAAAAACAGACGACCTGAAGCAATATTTTTCTATATCCCCATCCCTTCTGTGGCAGCTTTTCCAGCTGCAGCAGCAGCAGCGATGACTCCACATTCGACGAAGATGACGAACATGGTGACGCCGCTGGGTGTGCGGCTATCGTCTGATGATGTCAGATCAGATTTTTCATCTTCGTACCAGCCAACGAGCGCCATCATTCGCCGCTACGCTCTAAAACTCTTTAAGGATTCATCACATCTCAGGCGAAAGAAATTTAATCTAGGCTTCATTGTCAGTGCCCTAACCGTCCTGCAGGGGCTGGAGCTGTAGAGCGCGTTGGCGAAACGGAGCCAACTGAAAATCGCATTTACTGATAACGGGGCGCCGTTTTATCTGTTTCTCTCTCTCTTTCTCTCTGGCGCGGCTCGCAACCGGTTCACAGCAGCGACAGCGACCGGCAACAAAATCCTGTTGGCGGAAAATGCGATTCATGTTTTATCTTGAAGCCGCGTGTGGTAAGAGATGTGTCCCTCACTCCGAACGATACGCGGTCTTCCCGTTATACACGGAACACGAAATACCGAGCAAAAGCTCTAAATGGAATAGATAATAGACGGGATAACAAAAAGAAGAAAAAAAATAGTCTGTCGACGCCTTCGCTCTGCCGGATGCTATTATTATCCCTGACGCAATCTTAATGATGCTCGAGAAAGTCGCCAAGATATACGCAAACTGTGACAAAGAGTGGATTCCGTTTCAATCGCATCGCGCACGACGGAGTCGTAGGATTACATAACTGAATAAAGAATTCGATGAAATGGGGGAGGAAATCCTAGAAGTAGAACATTCTATTTTTTCAATAAAAATCTCTCGTTTGTTCATTGGATCTACGCATTCCCAGTTTTGTTGAACTGTAACATGACTAAATTTCTCTGCTTACTTTTAAGTACGGACGAATATTGAATACCAATTCATGAGTATTAAATCAATGCAATGAATTATTACTCCATCAATATTAAGAACAAAAAAAACAAAAGCACTCTATCCAAAACCTTTCAGTATTAACCGTTCTTTCCGCCATGAGAATAAATCCAAAATAATACATCGATCTCACTGCGGTCACCAGTGGCCATCGTTTCGTTATTCGCTTCACAAGGATTGTAGACACCAGCTGTTACCCTGACCGGGCTTTCTGCATAATTCCAACGGTGTTTTTTCTGTGTGTGTTCATCGTATTAATATTCAGAGCCAATTTTATCCAGATCCGATATGGTTCCAGCCCCTCGTTCCTCGTCGCATCAATCCCGTTCCCATGGTTCACGAAATTTACCGCGGACTGTCACTGGGTCAGCATTTTGGGTGCGGATAAAAATGCAAACAGCTGAGAAATTCGTTTTTTTTTTCGTGGTGTTCTCGGTCTACAGAATCCTCGCAGTATCGACAAATCGTGGCTCCCAAGGGCGTATAAACAATGCAGTGAAGTGACCCAATTATAATCACGGCTTGATTTCGCGGTTTCGCATTATTCGTGGCACCCCTGGAACCGTTTTATCAAATTTTAACGAGCTATTTGTCGTCATTTCGCTTACCGTTGAGCCGCGATAATGCATGTTGCGTCCTTGCCATCCACCCTCACCGCTTGGGATGGGCAGCATAATTAAAAGCGAACATCGAAAAACCGCACGTAAGAACTCTGTGATTGATTCTCCCGGGTGCTATTAATTATTGATAATAGGCTCCGGCGGCATTATCGATTAATGCTTTCGTCCGCCTTCGCCAACCGCAGCGAGCTTCTCGCATTTGTTTCAATCTTTTAATGGACACTTTTTTAAATCGGCCAATTTCGGTTGGAGCTCATTCCAACAGCATGCTGGTGTGCATTCGTTCTGACTGGACTTTAAAATAAAGCTCTGTCCTGGTGAAATTTTCGAAAATCCATTAGGGGAAGTGCTAGAAGCACTTGGTTTTGCATATAGCTAGTGTATGGATTCTACATCGATAAACACGCCAGTTTTATTACTAGAGCTCGTGGATGAGTTTTGTACATCTGAGAAGGAAAATGTCGTAGGGAAGAAGTGTGAAGCTTTGGTAGATTTAGATTGCTCTAAGGTAAGCTAAATGAGTTCGTATGGGTTCTATTTCGTGAATTTCTAATGGGATACATAAATTCTCTGCCGAACTATCAATAGAGTTTACGAGACAAATAATTAACGATCTAATCTCGTCTCGTTTCTAATACAATACCCAATACCTTTTATCAAACCCAAAGAGGTGCAGATTGGAAACGATAGTAGTATCAGGTATAGAACTTTGCTTCCGCCGTTTTCCGATAGGTGGCTGTACCGGCTGAAGCTGGTCAAAATACATAGATGATAATGCCTTTAAAGTGAGTGTGTACAGTGCCTAACGAATTGTCATAGCCGTTTCAGGGACAGTTGTTCTTGTTTTCGTATTATTCACGCTCGAAAATGTCTGTTTATGTGCCCAATTCTCGTCATTTGGGGGAAGTTTTACTTTTCTGTTACAATTCGAAAAAAATGCAGCTGAAGCGCATCGAATGGTCTCAGAAACTTACGGTGATACTGCTCTGAGTAAAAGAACGTGTCAGGAGTGGTTTTAACGTTTTAAAAATGGTGATTTCGATGTCGAAGACAAACATGGTGGTGGAAGACAAAAAACCTTCAAAGATGAACAACTAGATGCATTGCTTGATGAAGATTCGTGCCAAACCCAAGAAGAGCTTGCCAAATCGTTGAGAGTGAGTCAGCAAGCCATTTCAAAACGTCTCAAGGCCCTGGGCATGATTCAGAAAGAAGGAAACTGGGTGCCGTACGAGTTGAAACCGAGGGACATCGAGCGCCGTCTATTTTTATGGGTTTTTACCTTTTTTTTTATATATATAAAAAATAGGTATAGAATTCGCTCAAACTTTCGAAAAATTTTCCGAGGCCCGGAGGGCCGAATGTCATATACCAATCGATTCAGCTCGACGAACTGAGCAAATGTCTGTGTGTGTGTGTATGTGTGTGTGTCTGTATGTGTGTTGTCAACTAAGAGGTCGAGATCTCAGAGATGGCTGGACCGATTTGGATCAAACTAGTCGCAAATGAAAGGTCTCCCCGTCACCCAGAACGCTATTGAATGGTTTTGAGATCGGATGTTTACTTTTTAGGTTAAACGAAGTTTTATGTCAAAATTTTCAGTTTTTTGACAGTATCTGTCACATTTGACAGAATATGTTTCCAGACTTAGATTTTGCTCGGTAATACCTATCCAACAAGCCATAGATTGTTAAAATCCGTCCATTTTTAACGGAGATATCGATATTTTTGTGTAAGCCTTATTCCAGTAGAAGGAATTTTGAGCGCTGTATGAAAAAGCAATGCTTGGGAGCAACATGAAACACGATTTTTTATACTGTTACATATAATTGTTTCTAAGTACCAATAAGACTGTGTACAGCATCCTTTTTTATAACAATTTGCCTCGGACCAAATTTAGCACGGTTCATTTTTGGCAACATAATCTTTCGAATATGGCATATGTAAACCAGATGATACCAGCATTATCGAGTTGGAAGTAATTCCATAATTATATTGATTTAAACTATTTACAGCAATAAATGCTGGAAGAACATGACTTCCATATACCATACGACTCAGTTCGTCGAGATCAGCAAATGCGTGTGTGACAAATAATTTCACTCAATTTTCTCGGAGATGGTTGAACCGTTTTCTACAAACTCAGATTCATATGAAAAGTCGTATACTCCCAAACAAGGTTCCTGAACTACGTTTGGATCCGACTTCTGATTGCGGAACCACAGGATGATATGTGAAACGAAATTAAAATAATGCAATTAATTTTTCTCGTAGATGGCTGAACCGATCTAAGATTCAAATGATATCTAAGAATCATCTATGATTCAAATGAGAGGTTTTAAAATCCTATAAAACCTCCTACTTTTTAGTCAGATCCGACTTCTGGTTTAGAAAATGCAGGGTGATTAGTATAAAAATGTCCATTTCACATAAATTAATCAGGTTTATCGGGTTTGCAGATTTGGATAGTCGATTACCAAATAAATTTATTTCAGTTTGAGCGGTATTCGTTTTTGGATTCGGAATGTACCCCCAAATTTTAATTCGCACTACAATTTCTCAAAGATTTCTACACACTGCTCAGGTGAATTTAACTGATTTCGGCTACACCGATTTTAGAATTCCGGTTCCAGTATCGAATCGATTCTCAAAGCTCAATCATTTTCGCAAAAAAGACCAAATCGAATTTCAAAAACAAATATTACAGGACTTAAGGTCCCATACAAAATTGGTGAATTTTATCCGATTCTGGAATTACAGATGATGAGTTTATAAATTTCATGTAAATTGTTTGGCGTAATAATTTATGGCCATTCGAATCATTTTGGGCTATGCTAATTCCTGAATACCGGCTCTGAAAGTACCATAAATAACGACGAAAAACTCTAAAGTGGAACTTACTTCGACATCTCATGGAATGTTCAATCGATTGTCGCACGCTAAGATTGAAATTCGATATGTTTTGCAGTTTCGAAACTACAGGGTAATGAGTGATTGAAATCTCAATTTGCCGTTTAAAACGACGATAATTAAAATAATGTCATGAGAACTAAAACACCTAAGAATATCCATGCAAAAACACATGCGTATTGATAAAAAAAAGGTATCATCTCACTGCTAGGTGGATTAAGCAAGTTTTTTTATATCGAATCGTAACCGGTGACGCAAAGTGGGTTCGATACGATAATCCCAAACGCAGAAAATCATGGGGGCATGCTACTTCGTCGAAGGCAAAACCGAATATTCACGGCGCCAAGGTTATGATTGTATTTGGTGGAATCAGCTTGGTGTGATTTACTACGAGCTCTTAAAACCGGGTGAAACCATCACAGGGGATCGCTACCGAACGCAACTGATGCGCCTTAGTCGCGCGCTAAAAGAAAAGCGGCCACAATGTCAAGAGCGACATGACAAAGTCATCCTTCAACACGACAATGCTCGGCCTCACGTCGCAAAAGTGGTCAAAAAGTATCTGGAAACGCTGAAATGGGAAGTCTTGCCCCACCCGCCGTATTCCCCAGATGTCGTCCCTTCTGACTTCCATCTATTCCGTTCGATGGTACACGGCCTGGCAAATCAACGTTTTCAATCCTTCGAAGAGTTGGATAAATGTATTGCTTCATGGTTAGCGTCAAAAGAGGACTCCTTTTTTCGAGCCGGTATCCGAAAATTGCCGGAAAGATAGGAGAAAGTTGTCGCTAGCGACGGACAATACTTTGAATAATACATCTGTAAACACTTTTTCAGTCGACGAATTTTCACTGGTTGAAAACAACAGTATACGGCAGTTCGTGCTCGCATCTCATCCGACACAGTCAAAAATTGCTTACGGTCGAGACGATAGAAACAAAGACAATACAGTGTAGTGTAGAGTGTACGGAATGGGCAGATACGATTTAACAAAGCCTGAAACTTGACCTATAAGACCAAATTCAATTTGTATTGATGTCAAGCGCTGTAAAGTTAGACCAGCAGCAACCGAAATTGAAATCTTGCTTAAGTAACGAATGCATCTAAACGTTAATGATGTAAGTGAGATTCAATTCAACAAAGCGTGTAACTGTGTGTACATTATGTTCAAACGTGAAAGAGATGCAGTTGCATTCGCTCCGGTTAACAACGAGGTGCACAGCGTTGAGTGTGACAACATTAAATACAAAATTTCTGTGCACATGGTGGACAATGCTATACAAGTACCGATCAGTCCGTTCGGAAAATCATGTCGCAGTACGGTGTAGTTCTTCCATCGAAAGAGAAGTATGTCGGATTTTTTTCCTCGTTATCCGGAATGGTGTGCGAGTGGTACGTATGCAACTACGTAAAGCAATTCCATCGTACATCATTTGTGATCAAGACGGGATACATCCGTGTAAAACGCTGATTACGTATGAAAATCAACTGGTTACATGTCAGTTTTGTGAACAACCTGCACACTACGGCAAAGCTTGCACTGAAACTGTGAAAAGGACATCTTCAAACAAAAACATGGACAACCGCTCAACAATGGAAACATAGAGCGCACTACTCCTGTTTCACCATCAAACCAACCAGCAACTGTAATTAATGTACAACAAGGAGCGTCAACAGCAACTAACAACGAACCCAAGACTGCGAATTACAAGGAAAACGAAGAAAAAACGGAAACCAACAACGATACCACCGTTGCGGCAATGGAGAACGAGAAAATGAAAGCTTTTCTTCCCCTAGAAAAAAGGTAACAACAAGATCCAATGGTAAAAAAATTATTTTATCTAATAATAACCTGCCTCAATCGGCCACGTAAAGCTTATACGCGAATTGGCGTGAATAAAAAAGCACTTTTCACAATAAAGCTTTTATTTTGGGAAAAAAACAGCGGAAGCAAAGTTGTACTATGAAAAGAAGAAAATTAATTTAAGCCAGCGATCGCAGAACAACTAAAATATTTGTTGTTTTTCTGAGTTTGATTGGTTAAGATTTGGTACAACTAATCTATTGTTGTTTTAACTAAACTATCATTTTTGATTTACCGTGCTGGCAGTTTAGCAATAGCACCCAGCAAAGCCACGCACCAAGAACAAGTAATGAAACGTTACAGTTGAACAATGGCATACACCCTAGACGGAAAATGTAACATTTCAATGAGGTGTCACTCGTGCAACTGGGCAATGACACAATCCCATCAAAGTTACCTGTATGCATGAAAAGCAAAAAATGTCTCAGTCGTTTTAATCAATTACTCAGTTATTTGAACGCCTTCAGACGCCTTTTGCAATAAATATTTTTTACTGCTAAGTAACTCGCCACATTTGCGGCTAGACTAAAGTACCATTTTAAGCACAGACTGAACGAGATATTTAGCTAATTTAGTTTTTTTGTTTTATAATGTAATGTATTTATCGTCAACAGTATTTCATATTAATAACTAATTACCTAGCGTAGTAATTAAATTGTGGATCCCTTAAAAGGAAATCTTTTCCACTGGGACTCCACTTTAATAAATTGCACATCAAACC
The DNA here is from genome assembly GCF_030247185.1 of Malaya genurostris. NCBI lineage: Eukaryota > Metazoa > Arthropoda > Insecta > Diptera > Culicidae > Malaya > Malaya genurostris. The sequence goes on along the minus strand of NC_080572.1, from coordinate 55,680,489 downwards.
ATGAATGAATAGAATCTCAGCGGACTTTGTATCAAAATTTAAAAAAAAAAAAAAAAAAAAAAAAACTCATTATAGCATCACAGATAATTATAATTCCCAAGAGGAAATTCACCAGCAAAATGGTTTTAGGACATTAAGAAATTTTTCCTCCGCTTGCAGAATCACTGGCTGGAAGAATTTTTTTGATTTCGTTTCTTAAAATGTTGCTGATAACTCTTAATGCTACAGATGCATTTTGAAGAAAATACAAATAGTAAAACTCCACTCTAGCAGCAAATGTTCAAGCTGTTGAACTGTTCGAAAATACTTTACTCACATATGAAATTAAAATATTTATACTGTACAAATATTTATAAATTCCATGGAAAACTTGTTTTAAAATTCTTCTGCATACTTTCACTTACATGAAACGGCCACTACGTAACTGACATTAATGACGTTTCTGGTGAAATGAATAGGATTTTTGTTCTGCGTTTTTCTGTCTTCGTTCTCCGCCAAGTGACAGGATTTGAATACATTTGTTATCTGAATTTGTTTCTCCCAGTTCTTCCAGTGTATTTTCAGTAAGCAGAACAGAGTGATGACAGGGTGATAACCAGGAACATCTGGAAAAAGTCGAGAATTTGGTTTCACCAGGAAAACCGGAAAAAAGCCGGCAATTTTAGTGCAAAACCGGGAAAAATAATATTGGCCCAAATATGAGTAACTATTTTCAGCATCATGTTTTTTTTTTAATTCAACAAGTGAAAATATGGAGGCAACACCCAATTTTGCGTTTGAGCGAGAAATTTGGTAAAAGTGTTACAGGTTCTATGTTGAACAATCCTTTGGAAATTGGGTAACACCCCATCTCTCATCCAACGACAATTGTAGGGTTGAAGGGTTTTGGATCGATCAGAAATCATCAGAGCTCTTCAGAAAACTGCTAATGATTGCTCTAATTTCATCGTAGTAATGTCATCCTGAGAAAATATTTGTGTTTTACGCATATTTGTGTGAGATATTGATTTCAACAGGATTCACAAAACTGAAACTTTGACTTTATCCACCTTTTTCAGGAAGTATTCAATTTCCTTCTTTAAGAACTGAAACTGGTTTCTGAGGACTTGTAAAGAACCATAGAAATTTTTGGAATATGCTTCGATTTGTTCAGTGAATTTAATTGAATTGAAGGTGCTCAACTATGGATTCCATAGTTGAATCACAAAAATGTTAATGTTCATGTCGACGAAGGAGCAGTTGATGATAGGAGATTTCAATTTAGTATGAGTTTTTGGAATTTATAGATTCGTAACTTCAATCATGTATTGATTTAAGCAATCTATTCCTGAATTGATATCAGCCGAATTTCCCAAAACAATTTCAGGGTTCACATTGGTTTTGGTATAAGATCTGTATTCTAGACGATTAGTTCTAAGGTGGGTAGACTATAGAACTAATTGAATTATTCATTGCTTTATTTGAAAACCCAAATGCAACTGGTAGATGATCTGAATCAAAGTCTGTTTGAGTAATCTGTTTACTACTAATTACTAGATTAATGTAACATTTAATCTGCTAGAACCAGATCAATTGTGGAAAGATTTGTCTTAGCAGATAAAGTAGTTTGGCTATTTAGAAATAAAACTAATTAGAAACCAGCAAAGAGCTCATTATAGAGAACTTCCTGATAATTTTTCTGGTTATTCCACGAGAGATGCCAGCATTTAGAACCCCATTAAGAAAACATAGATCGATCTCTTGTGCGTTCTCGATCATTTGATTTGATTCATTTGCTAATCAACGCATTGAAATTGTAAACATGTCACATTTTAAAAATGGGAAAATGACTTGACGGATGTACCTATCGTATATTGACTAACAAAATTTTGGATATATGTACATCTAAACTATTGCCAACTCTGCTGACTTTAGGTTTTTGTATTTTTAAAATCCGAAAGTTTTTTTAATATTTTATATTGTTTTTGAATCAACTTATTGTATAAAATTAGGCGATTGTTTTCAAATTTATCATACATTGTTAGTGTAGTATTTTAAGTGATTTTTGGTGCCGAAACGGTCAAAATGTTGTGTTGCAAAAGGCCTTCGGTGATAATTGTATTTCACGAGCAAGTGTTTTTGAATGTCCAAACTGAAACTTGGATCCATTTCTCGTGAAATATTATTGATAAAAGCATCGTTACACCACTAGGTGTATTAAAACAGGTTTATCTATAATTTTTTCACATTTTAAAAGGAACTAATCAAATTAACGTCGAATGTTCGTTTTAGTTACCAGTAAAAATAAAAATTTTAGATGCATTATTCTTGTCTTTTTCACATAGAAAGGCTATACAATCGCTGTAAAAACCAACTTTTGAACCGAAGCCTGGAGGGACTCAGCTAGACGAACTGAGCAAATGTATGTGTGTGTATGTGTGTATGTGTGTGTAAGTATGTAATGAAAGGTCTTACAGTCCCATAGATTGCTTTCAAATTTTATCCCCATCCGACTTCCAGTTCCGGAATTACAGGGTGATATGCACCAAAAATTGAAAGAAATTGTCACTCACTTTTCTCAGAGATGGCGTGAACGATTTTCACAAACTTAGATTTAAACGAAAGGTCTTCTAGTCCCATAGATCGCTATCGAATTTTATCTTTATCCGAATTCCAGTTCCGGAATAACAAGGCAATATGTGCAAATCTATGACAAAATTCGCACTTAGTTTTCTGGGGATTTTCTTAACCGATTTTTACAACCTAAGATGCAAATTTAAGGTCTTGAAACTCTTGAAAAAGTTCCCGAAATGTTTATCCATATCCAATTTATGATTCCGGTACAGTGCGATTAGTAAAAAAGTAATTTCATGAGCAATGGCGAAACAAGGTTTTTATAAAATTTACTGCTAAATTCATCTAGTTGGCAGACCTTGTCAGTCAGTGGATATATAAATCTACATTGGGACTACTAGTGCCCGGTTTCCGTTTCCGATCGCACCGATAATAGTGAAGAAAAGCTCCAAAAATGGAGCTCACTTCGATTTATCAGCAACTGTTAAACCGATTTCCACAAATTAAAGCTCTCAGTGTCTTGAAAGATACTGTGTATTTTCATCCAGATCCGACTTCCGGTTCCGAAATTATAGGGCAATGAACATCAAAACTTTCAAACTGTCATACAAAATGATGCAAAATCGGTACGTGCTCGTATGGAAGAAGACGAAAACGTATCCGCCTAGCACACAGCGTGCTTTGTTCAATTTTGTGTAGCGTGCAGGATTGCCACATTCAAATCTATATTGACTTGATATAACTGTTTTCATATTAAAAAAGGGATGCTAGTTTATACCAAAGAGAGTTTTTGATTTTATTCAAGTTTGAAAAACCAAAATCTTGACAGTGATCTTCTAGTGATGTCTTTGAAAATATAAGTAATATGAGGTGGATTAGAGAAGATTTTTATTTTACTTGTAACCAAACTTACTTAATACTTGAAATAACACTCAACCTTGTTCTCTACTGTGTAAATTTATTAGAGTGTTCCTAAAACTGCTTAGACGTTTTTTGTACAATTAGCAGATTTTGAGTTGCAATAATTTAAAGCAAGTGCATGATAAAATATATCCGCCAGCTTTGTATTTTAAAAAAATGAACACAAAATATGTTATCACCTCATCTTAATGTCACCGTCTGCAAAACTGCGCTGCAAAATAATTTTCGGGTATCGAATTGATCATTGCGAAATTTGATTTTACAGGACTACACTTGGAAGTAACGAACCTATAACTGTTTGTATACTAGCTCTTATTTCAGTTGAAGAGATTTTGAAGTTTAGTGATCCTTCCCAGAGATTCGTAAAAAAAATGAAACGAACAACATTATAACAACAATTTTTAATGAGCATTTATGGTTTTCTAGACTTTGGACTTATTGTAATTATTTCTTGTTTTGTGTTTGTTGTTTGAAAGATAGTAGTTTTTGCACCTGTCTCAGAATGGCATGTAAATCTTTCAACTCATTTAGACTTTTACTCGAATAAATTTCTCAGAGTTTCCTCCGAATCGGTGTAAGTCGAACTTGATTTTAGCACTGTTAATTTCTTGAATTGATTCAAGATTATGTTTTATATTGAAGACTGTCCCAGAAAGTATGGACGCGCTTTGATTTCGCTGTAAATAATTCACAAGTCTTAGATATTCAAATTTTATTCGATATACTGATAATATTAGACTACAAAAACGGAATATTATTCTCAACATTTGCTACTTAGCCATTGTAGACTAGCTGGCGCACCTTCTTGGGAATGTTCCTCATTAAATTCTGTACAGACTTCTTGGCGGCAAGTTTTGACACTTTTTTTCCAATCATTTTCGAACTGTTGAATGGTTTCGGCTGCCAAGACATGTTTCCTAAGATGTGCCTTCGTTAATGCCCAAAATTCCTCAATTGGTCGAAGTTGTGGGCAATTTGGTGGAATCGTGTCTTTTGGGACGAAAGTGACATTTTTGGCAGTATACCATTCTACCGTTGATTTCGAGTAGTGGCAAGAAGCACGATCTGGCCAGAAGACAACAGGATCCTTGTGGCTTCGGGTAGAAGTCGTTCATTGAAGCAGTGGTGATGGAGGGTTTCGAAATCTAACCGCAGCTACAAATTGCTTGCCAGACCATAGCTTTCTTACCAAATTTTTCGACTTCAATCGATGCCTCGGACAGGTTTAACACTTGCCCTTCTCGCACCGTATAAAATTGTGGTCCCGACAAGGATTTGTAATCGAGTTTCACGTAGTTTTCGTCGTCCATGATTATGCAGTTCAAATTTCCAGCAAGAATCGTGTTGTACAGCTTTCGAACCCTCGGCCTGATCGATGCTTCTTGTTTCGGACTACGTTTTGGTTGTTTCTGCTTCTTATAGGTTCGAAGATTCAAACGTTCTTTAGCACGAAGAACATTTGAAAACGAATAAACAACTGCACAAGTGGTTAGAGAAGAGTATAAACAACAGGAAGCAGTGATAATTGACAGCCATAATTGACAGATTCTGAACCATTGCGAAACGGCAGCGGTTTTTGGTTGCGTCCATACTTTCTGGGACAGTCTTCATAAAAAAAAACCTATTTTAATTCACCTAGTGGTGTAATGATGCCTTTCTCATATATAATGCTGTGGTATTCTTTCAAAATGTTTGTGCATTAACTAGTATAACATACAGAATAAAACAATACTTTGCTCGCGGAGGTTCCCCTTCAGAAAACGAAGTGGGTTCACTATTATAGGTACTTCCAGCAGCGGAACCCGAGAACCGCTATAATCGAACGGCCACCAACTAACATGTCGTACAAACTCTACTAGTTTTTATTCAAATTTTTAAGATTTTACACAATACAACAAAAATTTTCGAATTTTTTTTTTCCGGTTTCAAAAAAAATTTAAATCGTTGTTTAAAATTCGATGGCAAAATCGAACTCTAAACAACGATTTAAATTTTCGTTGTATCAGAAAATATGCAGTAATTTTTCATAGGATCATAAGACCTTTTCTTTGACACTAAGATTGGAAATATCGTTCTTGAGTCCAGTTTAGAATTCTTTTACGGTTTTTGTTTCGCCGGATTAAATGACGGTGTAAAATATTTCACACACTTTTCCCTATAATCCTGGAACCGGGAGTCGGATCCAAATAAAATATAGGAATTCCGTATGGGACCGTGAGACCTTTCATTTGAATCGAAGTTTGTGGAAATCGGTCAAACCATCGCTGCGAAAAGTGAGTGAGATCCATTTTGGAATATATGACAACTGTTTCCGGTGCTTCCGGAACCGAAGACCGGGAACCAGGATAGCCGCAATCGGTTTATTTAGTTGCCTACTGATAATGGCTATCGATTTATGTAGTTTTGAGACCAGTTTAGACAAAAAATTTGCGTGTTTTGTTTCGCCACTTTAGATGACGGTGTACAATATTTAACTCATTTTACTCTATAACTCCGGAACCGGAAGTTGATTCGGAATGAAATTCAGGATTTCCGTATGGGACCGGAGAACTTCTCATTTAAATCTAATTTTGTCAAAATCGGTTCAGCCATCTCCGAGAAATCCTAGTGAAATTATTCGACACATACACGTAAACACACACACACACACACTCACACACACGGAGGCGGTCCGTTTGGAATAAGGTTATTTGGCATAACAGTTATTTGGCATAATGACCATTTGTCATAGTGGTCATTTGGCATAATGCCATTCGTCATAATAATAATTGGATTCGTAATATTTTCATCTAATGTGTGAATTAGATGAAAATATGTGCCCCCGTGGAAATCACCTCTGTCTAGTTGCGGGCGTTTGCCCGGATTACCCAAGGCTAGGACCTATCCCTCAGTTATTTCCGAACGAGCGGCAGCGAGGTCAGACAGCAGGTCATTAAAAACAATGAGGCGTAGCCGCATTAGACCTTACAAAATTTCAGTAAATAAAAACAATTTCTATTAAGCAGCATGTTCATCTGTTATACCAAATGACTGTTATGCCATTATGCCAAATAACTATTATGCCAAACGACTTTATGCCAAACGTGGTAGCCCACCCACACACACACACACACACACACACACACACACACACACACACACACACACACACACACACCCACACACACACACACACACACACACACACACACACACACACACACACACACACACACACACACACACACACATACACACTACTAAATTTTAAAAGGTTTCTCCAAACCAAAAAAAAAAAAAGTTTTATTTGATGGTGAATAGATCTTCACCATGACACAGAAATTGATGGATGAAATATACCAGAGTAAATAACAGCAAAAAATTTTAATTCAAACATTCTCAATGAATTGTTCAACAACCGCGGTAAACACAAAATTGTTCCAGGTTCGTTGGAAATTTTATTCCACCATCCGACCAAAATGATTACACACATTAGCGATCCAAACCATTCTACGGCATCGCCATCGCCACATTTATCAGTTCCGAAAACCACCTTATTATCGCAATAATCTCCGGAGTGCGCAATACGCAAACCAACAACGACGGCTAGCGTAACCAAATCGATGCGTACTTTTGGTCTCGGCGTCGGATGATGCTGAATTACCGCAAAACCGAGAACTTCACCAACGCTTGTTCACGGTTTGACCTGAAACTACTGGCGCTTCGATTGACTCGATGAGTTTTGATTGCTGCTGCTAGTGCTAACATATTATTGTTATTATTATTGCTGTCGTTGTTTTTTTCTTTTTTAAACCGAGCCGGGAATATTCAATATTACATATCCGACGGCTGTTGTTGCGTCCGGTCAAAAATTCATTAAAATTTGTTTATTCCATTGAACCTGCGATAATATTGACATGCCCTTCGGGGCTGCTGATGAATTGGCAGGTGATGTTGTCGTTGCACACTACATGTGATGATAATTTCAGCGAATGGTTTCGAGAAAATTTGTCCAAAAAAAAGGCCCACTTAAACAAACATACCGCCATTGCTATTTGGTTTTCCCAAATCCCCCTCACCGCCGGATGAAATATGCGAGCCAAATTGAGGAGAAAATTCGTTTATACCCGAAACCGCATGGTAAATGCTGTACACACAAAGATTCGAATAAAATTTGGTGCATCCATGACATGGAGTTCAAATCCGGTCGGTATCTATTCGAGGTCATATGGTCGCAGTGGGATTTCGAGATGCATTATTGGATCGCTCTAGTTTCCTCCTAGCTGCCAATCTATCTAATTGCTTTTCCGTCAAACTGCATACCCAAATTGATTTTCGGTTGATTGACCACGACAAAAAAGAAAATGGTGGAACTATCACAGCTGCCACCCTCCGTTTATTATGCACTAAGGCCGTTCAGTGAATACGAAATAAAAGCAAACTTCGCTCAACGTATGTTGTCGGGTTTATTCAGGAAAAAAACGGCATATTGCATAAATCTGCGTTCGCGCAGCATCCCCAAGCAGAGACAAAAAACAAGCGATTTCAATTTATTTATTGATTAAAACGAGACCGAGTGCATCTCAAATAGAGCACTTTCGATACACTGCCTTCAAGTGCAATGCCACCCACGCGCCGATTCAGTTTTAAATAATCAACAATCCATTAAAACAAATTTTTAATATATTTATTTCGATCCCGATGGTAAGCAAATTGCCTCCAAATGCCTGATTTTAAACGGCAGAAAAAATACAAAATTAAAATGGATGGACACCATTAAAGTTACCATTTGAGTCGGTCACATTTTTCGTGCAGCCGAATCCATCACTGCAATTTTCTGAAAATAAATACCAACTTAAAAAATAAGAAAAATTGTGGTAAATTTTTATCCCATTAGGGGTCGCGAAAATACATTCGTTCGATGATTATTCAGTAATTAAAAGGAAAATAGAAATGGTTTTCCACTACGTGTTTCGATGAGCGATATTTCATTATCTACGGTGAACTATAATGTACGGATGATCGTTCTGACTTTTTCTATAGAAAGGTGGTAGAATTGCTGGGAAATCCGAATTTTGATCAGAATTGCGGAGGCTCATGGTGTTATATACAATTCAACTCAGCTCGACGAAATCGAAAAATTTCTGTGTGTGTTTCTTTTTTTTTGCCTTTGAAAGCTAAAGACTGTCACAGAAAGTATGGACGCACTTTGATTTCGCTGTAAATAATTCACAAGTCTTAGATATTCAAATTTTATTCGATATACTGATAATATTAGACTACAACAACAGAATATTATTCTCAACATTTGCTACTTAGCCATTGTAGACTAGCTGGCGCACCTTCTTGGGAATGTTCCTCATTAAATTCTGTACAGACTTCTTGGCGACAAGTTTGGACACTTTTTTCAATCTTTTTCGAACTGTTGAATGGTTTCGGCTGCCGAGACATGTTTCCTAAGATGTGCCTTCGTTAATGCCCAAAATTCCTCAATTGGTCGAAATTGTAGGCAATTTGGTGGATTCATGTCTTTCGGGTCGAAAGTGACATTTTTGGTAGTATACCATTCCACCGTTGATTTCGAATAGTGGCAAGAAGCAAGATCTGGCCAGAAGACAACAGGATCCTTGTAGCTTCGAATCATGGGTAGGAGTCGTTTTTGTAAACATTCCTTGATGTATATTTCGCTGTTCATTCAAGCAGTGGTGATGAAGGGTTTCGAAATCTCACCACAGCTACAAATTGCTTGGCAGACCATAGCTTCCTTACCAAATTTTTCGACTTCAATCGATGTCTTGGACTGGTTTAGCACTTGCCCTTCTCGCACCGTATAATATTGTCGTCCCGGCAAGGATTTGTAATCGAGTTTCACGTAGGTTTCGTCGTCCATGATTATGCAGTTCAAATTTCCAGCAAGAATCGTATTGTACAGCTTTCAGCTTACAGATCCGTTTTCGGTTTATCCTCAAAGGTGTTATCCTCACCGAACTTCCTGATTGCATTTCGCACGGCTTTTTCACTCACTCCTTCCATTTTTGCTATCTTTCTCAGTGACAATCCGCGTTCTGTGCACCATTTGTACACAATTTTTCGACGTTGTTCTGCTGAAGTCCACGCATTTCGAAACAAACTAATGAAAACGAATAAACAACTGCACAAGTGGTTAGAGAAGGGTGTAAACAACAGGACGCAGCCATAAAAAACGACAGATTCTGAACGGCGCAAAGTGATTGCGCTGTAATTGCAACAATCTAGCTTATCGCCCATTTTGTAGACGGGACATACCACTCCATCCATCCATTCCTGCGGTAGAATCTCCTCCTCCCAAATCTTAGAAATCATCCAGTGCAGCGCTCTAGCCAGTGCCTCTCCTCCATGTTTGAGCAGCTCGCCTGGTAACTAGTTATTGCCCGCGCCATTGTTGTTCCTCAGTTTGCCGATCTCCTCACTTATCTCCGACAGATCAGGGGCTGGGAATCTGTCGTCGGCTGAGCGTGCACCCAAATTGATTCCTGTGTCGTTCTCTGTATCTTGTGCTTCGCCATTCAGATGCTCGTCATAGTACTGCTTCCACTTGTCGATCACCTCACGTTCGTTCGTGAGAAGGTTACCACTGGTATCTCTGCACATGTCGGCCTGTGGCGTGTAGCCTCTACGTGAGCGGTTCACCTTCTAGTAGAATTTCCGTGTGTCATTTACGGGGTACAGCTGTTTCATCGCTTCGCGATCTTGGTCTTCCTGGTGGCGCTTTTTCCTCTGGAAAACCGTGTTCTGTTTGTTCCGTACCTGTCTGTATAGTTCTTCGTTCGCTCTCGTGCGGTGTTGCAACATCCTTGCCCTTGCTGCATTCTTCTCTTCGACCAACTGCTGACATTCGCCGTCAAACCAGTCATTTCTTCGATTCGATAACCTCGTACCTAGAACGGTTCAAGCAGTGCTACTCACGACGGATCTTATATTCCTCCAGCCGTCTTCAACAGTCGCCGCGCCAAGCTGCTCTTCCGTTGGTAGTACTAGCTCCAGTTGTTGCGCGTATTCCTCTGCAGTACGAATGCTACGTAGCTGCTCGAGATTGAGTCCCGGCGTTCCTGTGCGACGAGTATTGTGCACCGTCGATAGTTTTGAGCGCATACAAACCGCGACAAGCAGTGGTCAGAATTAATGCTGGCACTGTGGTAAGCGCGAACTTGGGTGACGTCGGAAAAGAAACGCCCGTCGATGAGAACGTGGTCGATTTGATTTTCTGTATGTTGATCAGGTGATCTCCAGGTGGCTTCGTGGATATCTTTGTGGGGGAAGAAGGTGCTTCGAACTATCATTCCTCGGGTGGCTGCAAAGTTTACGCATCGTTGACCGTTGTCGTTTGTTACCGCGTGCAGGCTCTCCAGCCCGATCACGGGCCTGTACATTGGCTCCTGGCCTATCTGAGCATTAATGTCGCCGATGACGCCGTGGACAGCTGCCATAGGTTCGTTCCAGCTGCGCGTAGAATGCTTCCTTCTCGTCTCATGTGGGCAGTGCACGTTGATGATGCTGTAATTGAAGAAACGGCCCTTGATCTTCAATACGCACATTCTATCACTGATTGGCTGCCACTCAATCACGCGCTGGCGCATCTTGCCCAACACTACAAATCCCGTTCCTAGAACGTTGGTTGTGCCACAGCTCTGGTAGAAGGTAGCCGCTCGATGCCCACTTTTCCATTCCTTCTGTCCCGGCCAACAAAGTTCCTGCAGTGCTACGATATCGAAGCCGCGGATTTGGAGCTCATTATGCAGCATTCGGTCGTATCCTGGGAAGCCAAGCGATATGCAGTTCCATGTGCCAAGCTTCCAATCGTAGTCCTTTGTTCGTTGCGTAGGTCTTTTCCGATTATTCCGAGTCGTACTTCTTACTTGATTGTTCGTATCCGCTCCTAACATGTAGAACAGACGCTGTTTCGAACCGCCGCTCGGGTAGGCTCGCTCTCTGTAACAACAAACAGACTCTGTAAAGAGAAGGCAAGCCCCCCCTTCCCTGTCAGCATACGACCAAGGTCCCACCGGGGTTGGTTACCTGATCTTTCTTAGGGTTACTCGTACCCCAGCCGACACCGTGGGGAGGTAGGGATAGGAGTTACTGGACAAGAGGCTAAGAACCACATTGGAGCATGAATTGCGCATTGTCCAGTCGTTTACCAACCAACTTTTTTCATACAACAGTTGATTGTGCGAAAATTGCATCAAAGAAAAAATTCTGGGGAATCGATTGAGCAACCCAGAAAATATACACAAAAAGAATGTCGAATACTTTTGTAAGAATACTGAAGAGAAGTGCAAAGCATCATCCAGATCCAAGCAAGTCTGTTCTGACACCTTTTATACTGATTATTTCTGAAATGGATCTTATGACTCTTAATAGTCAGGATTCATAACCGAATTTCCATTTATTGACTCTACTATCGACCATGTTAGTTCACAATGTCATTAGTTTAAAATACGGGCATCAATCCGGATTACATGTTCTAACATTAAAATTTATGTGTGCTGCTGCGAATCTGATTCCTGAATAATGACCGCAAAACTTATCACTGAATTAAGATCAACTACAATAGAGAATCCATCTTTAAAAAAAAAAACAAGAATATATCCTCCTCCCAGCACTGGTATCTAGCGAATCCAGTTCTCCTAATTCAACTATCAAAAATGGTGCCATCGCCGAACAGTACATTTTGTCGAAGCATCAACAGAAACCATTCTAAAGTAAGGCAAACCTGCTACAACTAGCATCGATTCGATTGAGCATTAATATGGACTATGAAGCAGAGGTGGATATAGACAAATTTTTTGATTCACAGTATATAAAAATAGTCATTATTATCTTTTCATATCACATATTTATTGTAGATATTATAATGAAATTTGAAACGAATGATTTTTGATCAGATAAATTTTGGTTCTACTTAGAATTTAAAAAGGTCTTCAATTTCATTTCCCACAATTTAAAACATAATCACAATTTCAGTTTTGTTACCCTATTTTTTAATTCACGGTGTTCGGTTTTTTGATTCACAATCGGAAATCTTGATTCACATTTTCATGCGCAAAATGGACTTATTTCCACCTCTGCTATAAAGAGTAGAAAAAGTCACAAACTATGACTCTGACTACTCCAAAAATAACAAAAAAAAAACCACAACGACGACGATGGAGCAATGAATAAAGACGTGATTGGTGAGCCAACGACCCCCAACCCATACTAAACTCGAAAACACCTCTCTCGCCCCGAAAAACGGCGAATATCCTTTTTGATCAGAAATAATAATTAATTTTCTTTAAACTTTTAATTTCTTTTATTACTTCACAATTAACAGCACGATTCTGTTTTCATGCTTTTACACAATGGCAGCAAACTTTTCGCAAAACCGTTATCACTTATTATCTTTTTTCGGTAACACTAAAGTGGATCTACGCTTCTTGTGCTGTATGTTTTGTTCACGAAAAATAGCTATTATCCCTCAGTGAATGTTCATCCTTCCACTTGCTACCATCAGACTATGTGCTGACAAATTCGATATTTTTCTTTTTTTTTTTTTGCTATTCAAAAACTGTTTTCATGCTTTTCTTTCAGTCACATTTAGCGGGTTTTTTTCTTGCAACGATAATGTACTACTTGAAAACGATTATTAACACGAGAATGACCTTTTTCTTTATAGTGTTCATCGCGCAATGAATAATATTTTCATTTCGTCCTAAAATTTCACTGGCTACGCTCTAAACTATGACGACCGTGACTTGCGACTCTCTGAAAACTGATTGATGGACTACTATCCGTACACTGTCTCAAAAACTGACTGAACTGTCTACGGGTCGACGCCCGAGGATATTTTCCGCGAACTCTCTGAAACTGACTGACTGCTAACTCTTCCCAACTATGGGTTTTAAGCTCCTACCATTTACTTTCGGGTGAAGACCGATAAAATTCATTGAAAAACTTAGGTGAGGGCGCTGCAACGGGTTGCAAAAAGATCCATTCAAAAATGTTTCCAAATTTAATATGATAAATCAGCTCTGTTTAGCTGTCCGGATCATGAGTCTTCTGAAATAAATGTATGAGTAATAAAATAACTTATGAGACTGTGATCGCATGCTAGGCTCAGTGAAGCGCTGACACCGAAATTATTAAATTTGAATTTCTTCTGTTTGCCAATGTCTCACAATTTTCGAACTTGAATGGCTTGAATGAATCGACGCAAACTGGAAATGTCGGACCTGGAGAGTACATCATACTGTACGAAAAACAAAGGGGAAAATCAGAAAATATGTTAGATGAAGCCAAGAGAGTACACATTCGCCACACGCAGACTGCTACAACCGAATGTGGAATATATTTATGATCTCATGAAGAAACTTTTTTATTTGAATTTATTTTGCATAATACTCAAGTGTGTGCTGTTGTATAAAATCTCGTGAAGCTTTTTATGCATTCTCGGAGCACAGCGTGAATGTCCGTAGAGTTAACTATTTTTTATTGCACTTTAGTATACGGTGCAACAAAAAAAATGCGGACCTACACCGTTGGATGCCACTTTTTTCTATGCACGCTGGTTGTTTGTGAGCCACGTTGAAATAAAAATGTTTCAGTCTGTTCGGATGTAAATTCAACTTCATTGGGAATTCGTTCGCTCATCACAAAGTTTGCTCATTTGGGAAATTTACTCATACTTCTGTTTGTAACGAGTTGCAGTTGTATCAGTCATCGTTTGTCACAAAGCAGCAGTACTGCAAACTTAGCAGGAAGACGACAAGCACATTTCAAGAGCCTTTTTTGTTCGCGCTGATTTTCATTCCAGTTTCAAGGCACCCGCTAATGACATCAACGCGAAACTTTCCAACACGTTTTTTTGTTGTCCCTCCAGCGGAACAATCCTAAATCTTGAATCCAGCTCACGTTTCGTTGTACCATCGCACTCGCATTGCACGAGTGTTTTGTAATCTAGCAGGAGTGATTCGACGGCACTCGAGAAACAAGCATTTGTCTTGAGATTCCTTTTCCCATTTCCCGGGAAGGCTCTTTTTTGTACAATTGGACCCATAAATCATATCAGACCGATGGGAAGTGGTTTTTCGATAGGCTCGATTATTTCCGGCAACCTGATTTATTAGAAATACTTTTCGTCATTCGACCCTGTTGCGAGTTCGATTGTTCTGAAGAAATTTAAGAAAATCAGTTTCAAAAAAGGGAAGAATTTCTCAAGCGCTCTTATACTGGATGCTTTGGAGTTTGATAAGAAGTACTAAGTAATTTGATCATCTCGTGTTCATGAAAAAGTTCATGAGAGTGAATGAGCCTGTATTGCGAATCATGCAGTCAGTGTCAGAGAGTTATTCTGAGCCCATAGTTTCCATTACATCATGTTTGTGCTGATTAAAGCATCAGCGGAGTCTAGCCATTCTCAACCATGCTTTTCGTTGTTCGACTTCAAATCGAATTTTGATCACGTGCTGGCGCCGGCTCAACGCAAGAACTTTTCGCGAAACTTTTCTCCGTACGGTTGCTGCATCATGTCGAGTTTTCATCCAACTGAATGATGGGGCTTCAAGCAAACTGCATCCTGCCTTTGCCGAACCAGGCTTCCTTACCGCCAAGATCCTGAAGATGCGGCATAGGTCTGCCAGTTCGGGATGGTTCCGCATAACCTCCACCATGTGCAGGCAAATTGGGCCACTACCACCAGTAATGCAACATTTTTGTGCTTTTTATTGAATTACCAACTTGGTCCTTTCAGAGCTGGAAACCTGCTGTTCTGGCGATGCTACTTTTACTTTGCTTCCAAGCTCTATTCCATGGTGTGGCAGCAGCAATAGCAACCGTGTTGGCTGAGCAGTAGGGGAGGAAATTTGCTTTTCACAACCATCAGTTGTTTATTGATTCCATATTTTGCTCGTTATCGAGCTCGAGTGGTGGAAATAATTTTGCCTTTATTTATGGTGGCTCGATGACGATAAATAAAAATTTCTTCTCTTCTGGTTCAACATGCTACTGCTGGATGCTTTCCAGAGATCAAAAGTAGTTTAGTTTCCGGTGAGCTGTGCTGCACACTGCAATTCAGTATACTTATGCATAGTTTGTTCATTTGCCAAATGCTTTCGGAGCTATGTTCGTACCAGCGAAGCGCACGACCGAAGAAACTTTTTACCAATCAATGATTCCATGCTGAAAAAGTAAACAGTCGAATGGCTGTTTATCTTGTATGTGTTTTTTGTCCATTCTACCGAATAATTAATAAGATTTACCCATTTTCTTAAATTACCTGAGCAATACTTTCCAATGGCTTCATTATCATTAGACAAAAAAAAGCCTCATCTTATCGAACCAACCCTTTTCATGAAGAAACAAAAAAAAACTCGATAATGAAATTAAAACTCCTTGCCCATCTCAAGTCCTAATAAGCCAACCGAATCTCGTTAACATTTAGCTTTTTGTCTTTTCTTCTTTATTACAGGTAAGGCAAACAATCAACCCTCAACCAATGCTGCTTGTGAGGTAGGACTTTAACTGCCAAAGATTGAAACATAACCGAACGTTGCTAAATTTTGTAAAGATTACGACTGGGTAAGGTAGACCCAGGGGCTAAATTCCGAATCTAGAAATGAGCAAAATGAGTCATTTTTCTTTATGTTTCGTCTAAGGGGGAAGCCAGAGTGGGAGCGACGCGATGCGACAAGCGACGCGATGCGAATATCAAAGGATTATACGGCCAAGCACGACCGAATTTCGTCCACTTTAAAAAAATAATCATGCATGCCACAGTAAACACGATGCGTTGCGTAGCGACGAGCGATTTTTAGCGCGACAAGCGACCAAGCACCACGTGCACAGTTTTTCACGCGATTTACGAGCGAACAGAGGTTGAATTGATTTGTGTCATGACGGAACAAAAAAAATCGATTGATGTTGAAGCGCTAATCGGTGCTATTTTTGAACGAAATGCGCTCTGGGATCAACAATCGTAATTACCGGAACCGGGTTCTTGTGAACAAGTGCTGGAAAGAAGTTTCGGAAATATTAGGAACTACTGGGTAGTATAGTTTACGTGTTTACTGTGCCATGCATGTTTATTTTTTTAAAGTGGACGAAATTCGGTCGTGCTTCGCCGTGCAATCCTTTGATATTCGCATCGCGTCGCTTGTCGCATCGCGTCGCTTGTCGCATCGCGTAGCTTCCACTCTGGCTTCACCCTTAAGCTCGTCAGTGCAGAGCAGTTCAAAATGAAATGCTTGATGCAAACTTAAGCAGTTCAATTTGGACCGCTAAGCAAATGTAAAGTTAATGCTACTTGCCACCGAAGTGCCTCGTCTTTACTAACGTGCCAAACGAAAACGTTGTTTTTGGGCTATACTAGCCGATTCTGGTATGGTCATTTAGGGGTTATCCTATGTTTGTGCATAAGGGCGACCCCTAAATAACCATACCTAAATCGATCAGTATAACGTTTTCGTTCGGCACGTTAGTAAAAGCATGGCACTTCGGTGCAAAATAAAGGGGTAGTTAAACTTTACGTCTGCTTAGCGGTTAAAATTGAACTGCTTAAGTTTGCACTAAACAGTTCAATTTGAACTGCTCTGCCCTGACAGAATCTAAGCCGAAACGTAAAGAAAAGTAAAAACGATTATGTGCCCTAAGCACAAACATAGGATAGGAATTCCCGAAATGAAAATCAGTCATGTTTTGGGGAAAAGAGTGTTTATTTTCATGTTATGATAATACACCATGATTTAAAGTTTTTCGTTCATGAAACAATTGGACGTTATTTTGGCGAGTATAACTTCAGGCGTATTTTTGTGATGATGGTGAGCTATACAACATAAATTCATTCGTAATGTTTTAAAATAGATTTCAAATATAAATTAAATGGAATCGTGCAATGAACACTAACACTAGAAAACAAGATGAAAGCTTTTCCAATCATTGAAAACTCACCGAAGAAATATTCTCTAGCGCTAATAGCATCTCTGATTCTATCTCCATGCACAATATTTGACGTTAATGCGATTACTTGATTGAAAAAAAATCTATGCAAAATAAACTTTCTAAAAAATGCTTTGAGAATTTCGAATGCCCTGAAAAGTATGGTTTAGTTTGTTGGTGTTGGTGATGATAGGTGCTAATCAAGAACATCCTGCACACGATCGTCTAACATTAACATCGAATGCGAAAACTCAGCAGAATTTTGATTAAAAAATAATGTCGATCGTGTGAGGCGAACGGCACACAAAACAAATCAAGAAATGATTCTTAGTTCGCGTTCACATCTCATCCAAGTCAGTCGATAAAACAAAACCGCTTACGTTCGGGACAGAAGAAACCAAGTACAGTATTGTGTAGTGAACAATAGAACGACCTCGAAATGAGTGAACCAAACGAACAAAAGCTACCACCGACACGATAGAATACTGATATTGTTGATGACTTCAGACAGTGCAAAATTCGACCTTCGATACGAGAACTTGAAGGTTTACTTAAGGACCAAATGCATCTTGATATTAAACGTGTGCATTTACTTCAATGCAATAAGACAAATAATGTTGTTTACATCCAGTTCTATGAAGAGTTGGATGCAATTCAATTCGCAAAAGACAATAATAATGTGCATTATGTGGAGCAATAGAACATTAAGTACAACATTCCAGTGCGAAAGCGTCACCGATTCTTATATTCGCAAAGCTATGTCTGAATACGGAGAGATTCTCTCTATCGACAAAGAAAAGTGGAAGAATTTTCCCCTGGTATTCTAAATGGCGTACGTTTATTACGCATACACTTGAAGAAGGCTATACCTTCTTATGTGATTTTCGCTCAAGATACAAGAATTCCGTGCAAATCACTTGTTACCTATGACAATCAGATGGCCACATGTCAATATTGTCAAAAAGCTGTTCACTACGGTAAGCCATGTGATAAACTGGACAAGTAGACAACTGCACCAAAGGACAACGGTGCTTCCTTCACACCAACCCCGAGCAACCCCAGTACACCTGTGGCAGTCACCAACAACAATGAAGCATCCCCTTCAACGAAACCATCCAACGTATCTCCTATAGAACAAAGTACACCAACTGCACTTAACAATTTACCATCCAACCAATCAGCAACTGCAACCAATATACAACAAGGTGCATCTACAGCAACTAGCAACGAAAAGAAGACGAAAATCGACAACAATACCATGGATGACGAGACGAACCTCGAACGAAGTGCTCCTCAATCCTCGAAGGAGGGAAATGGAAGCTCCTCTCCCCCTAAAAAAGAGTGACAACGAGACCCAACTCAAAAAAAATTATTTAAAATATCGGCGCAATCGGCCACGTAAAGCTTGTACGCAAATAGGCCTGAATAAAAATATCTTTTAAATAAAAAAGAAATGATTCCTACTGATTTTTACTGAAATTTTCTCTACGGCATTAAAGAAGCGATCTTTAATGTTGCATCTCTATAAAGCCTTCAAAGAAGAAGTTCTACATCAACAACTAAAGGGTCTAGTAATGAGCCGAATTGATCTCTCCTTCCGTATAAAATAAATGGTCTTGTATCCCATTCGGGTACTGAACAACTGTATTATACGGTATTAATGATTGGGTTTTACGTGTGTCTCACCTAAGATTCACTTCTTTATAACCCGGATATCTTGAGCAACTCACCGGGCGAACAACCGTAACTAGGTTAAAGCCGATATAAATTAAATAATTGAGCAACTGCGTAAGCTAATGTTGGAATTGAATTCTAGATTTTACGTTAATTCGTTGCGTTGCAAATATTTTATTTCGTTAATGGAAAGCGTTTCAAAGGTTTATTCCATCATCTTTAGGGCTTCCATAAATCGAACACAAGTTTTTCAACATCATTTAATATAAATTTGTCAATTTAGACTTCACACACACACACACATTTTTGTTTACGACTTGGCTCGAACCTTACATAAGCATGGTTCATGAGCAATATGATCAATTAGCGTCATCACTTAACTCTCCTGTGTTACTTTTGAAAAATTCCAAAGCAAAAATTACTTTTAATGATTCGAAATAAATATATCTCCCAAACGGTTCATATTAATGTTTTAGTGTCAATGAAAATGTTTCAGGTCAATATTCTTCTGCTTGAAATGTCTTGTGAAAGGCGTCTTTGACTTTTCGAAAATTTTCTTTTTTATTTTCGTTTTTAATGGTAGTTTACAATTGATGAAGCTTATTGGATTGTAGATAAGCTTTTGAGAATTGTGAGAATATGGTTTTGCAGCGCTTTTAGACATAATTGTAGTCATAATAATAATACACAAAATTTTCATTTAAAACGTTTGCATCGAAATTCTGAAAAATGCTACCGTTTTTAAATGAAGGGATTTCAAAATAAAATTTATCAAAAATTGGAATTATTTGCTTGTTTTTTTAAATTTTGTCGAAACAAATTTGAGCATATAATGTTAAAGTGGCACCGCCATTTTTCGAAAGATAACCGATTTAGCAACAACCGTTTTTCCTTTTTGTATGTAAATTACTGGAGAAACCAACTTTTGATCAAAACATTTCTAAACTTTTTTTTTGAAAAAATCGACTCATGGGAAAATTTTGAGATTCCAAAATCGATTTTTTTCAGTCAAATATCTTAGAATTGGGAGAGTTGGTGTTGCCAAAAAAAAAATCGAAGTGACACTAGATCTCGACGTTTCATGCAATGACATACTAAGACACTTGGCATTTTCGATTTCGGAAATTTCAAGTAGCCCTATGGTGATTTTTCAAGATCGAAAATTTTAAACTTTAACCACCGGGTGCCATCACTTACCCCTTATTCGATTTTGCATAGAGATTTTTTCTCAAATGCTTAAGCTTTTACACACTTAAAAAAATTTTACATCTTATTAGATGCACATAAATGGAGTGTCGCAGTTCACGCAAATTTAAGTTGAAGAATAGTTAATATTGTGTCTAAGATTCCATGACATGAAATTCATTGAAATAAAAAAAAAAGAATACTGATAGCAACCGCCGCGACATGAACCGAGAATCATTGGATCGCAAGTACGTCTGTTAATCGACTGAGCCACAGAAGCATTCATTTGCTTGGCTGGTAAAAGGTGCATTTAAATTTATACAGTCGCACCTGCTAGCAGAACGCAAGTTACAGTTGAAACCAGTAAAATTCAAGCTCATCTAACATTAAGTCATTACAAATAAAATCTTCCGTCATTTGACGATTTAGGTCTTTATGAATTACATCATATGAGGGATTGAGTCACCTGTAAAATTCAATTTTTTTTTTGAGTGTAGGAACTACCGCTTTACGAAATTAGAGATGAACCCAACATGTTGACATCCTAATGTCTATGTATGAGTTGCTTTTCACGTTTATCTTGGCTTATCCGATTGCAACAAGCTTAGGCTTGTTCGAAAGATACTATTGGGTTGTAATCAAATTCTAAAATCAAATGGTTGACACTTCTAATTCCGGAAATATGATCGTATAAGTGACGTAACCGACAATCCGCACATTTACTATGCGCTCACTTTCCTCGGAGAGGCCTAAATCGATTTCAAAAAGCTGAAGCTCATTTGAAAGCTATTATTCTAATGCTGGTCAAGTTCAAAAATCAAATTCATAACACTTCCGGATCCGGAGATATGATCGCAGAAGTGACACAACCGACAAATAGTACTTTTGTTTCTATCCATACGATTTTATCAGGTTTGATCAATGATGAAGTTCAAATGTTCTTTTTGCCTTTCTCTATAGAAAGTTATTAGAATTGCTTGAAAAAACGACTTTCGAACGGAGCCTCGGAGAACCATAGTGTTATATACCATTCGACTCAGTTCGAAGAGATCGGAAAATGTCTGTGTGTGTATGTGTGTGCACTTTTCGAAGATATTTGAACGCGCTCAATTTTCTCAGAGATGGCTGAACCGATTTTGACAAACTTGGGCTCGTTTGAAAGCTACTGTCAGACCATTGATCAAGTTCGAAGATCAAATGGCTGTGACTTTTGGTTCCGGAGATATGATTGTAGAAGTGACGTAACCGACAAAAAGCGTTGTATTTTAATGCGCTTAATTTTCTCAGAGATTGCTGAACCGATTTTAACAAACTTGGGCTTGTTTGAAAGCTACTGTCGGGCCATTGATAATGTGCTCTAGTGCTCAAAAGTTTAAGCACCTCGAAAAAAGCCTTTGAGCGAAAGAGAAATGTAAGAAATTGTTTGAAAAATGAGTTCAAATTCGGGTTAGAAAAGAGAAAGGCATCACACTCCCAGGTGGATTAGGAATTGGTTTTTTATTCTATAGAAAATGTATCAACAAACATCGAAATATTCACAATGCTTATAATATTTTTCTTTACATAAACATTTACACACCATTTCATTGTGATGCATCTTTAAGCTCAAGTTATTGCTCGAAAATCAAGTAAATATGATTTTAATACTTCAAATGTCCTCCACAATTCCAGATAACTGAGAACACCATAAACATTGGCAGATGTCAAGACGAACTCTCATGTACAATAGAAGCTCGCATCTGACATATTTTAACGCCTTGTAAATCGTAGCAAAAGCAGAAATATACCAAGCGGTTCAACTGAGAAAATGAAATGATGATAGCTGAAAAAACCGTCGTTTTTCCGGCTATGTTTCGTGCTTCAATCGCCATTGCAACCCTGAAGCAACTAAAAAAAATGCTAAACCCAAACAAAAGCCTATTTCGGCCGTCATCACGAGAATCGCTTTCGTGTAGACATGTTTTATTCCGGTCCGGTTCTTTCACTCGAGAGCTCGATCCGACGTGGAACCGGTGTACCGTCATCCGAAGTGGAGCATTTCGAAATTTTGAGTACCTATGACAGTACTTGGGATGCCACGCACGCCCAACCAATTCATCAACCAACTGGCTTCGTACTTTTTTCTTTTCCTGACATTTTATTTTTCTATTTGTCCAGTTGTCACCCTAAGGTACTTAGCAGTATTTTATTAGATTTGTGCAACCGGTGCCGATAGTGTTTAATACTACTCAAACTCGAATTCCGTCGCCAGTACCGGTCGGATGTGGGGATCGACGAGTTTGAGTTTATGTGATCCTCTACCCATACAACTCACTATGATGGATGTCGTAAAAAACATCCCAGATTCACTGATAATATTTCCTATGCAGCAGGTTTTCACTGCAACGATGTCATCAACGTTTTAAATCAAGTGACTGCTGCTTTCTAGAAAAGTTAAAACGTTTACTAAACCAAGAACTCCTGCTCCGTCTGGTTTCAATCATTTGGTTTAAGGCATTGAACGTTGAACACTAGCGTTCGGAATGAAGCGTCCATAAATTTGAGGGAATAAATTCAGTTGGCTTTCTCAGTACATTTTTTCAACGGATAACAGAGGTTGTTTTGCAGAAGACATGTTACTACTCACATAAGTCAACAAAAATCAAAAAAGTTATCCTAAAAAAATCCTCTCAATCAATCAATATCTAGTATCCCTAGCCTGAAACTTATCCACGTATAGTCCCTTATCTTCGAAGAGCAAACTCAAATTCTAATTTTAGAAATCTTCTCATGCTTGGTTGATATTCTCAGGAAATCCCTTGTGATACCGTTGTTTATAATCCGAAAACATTTTATGCCTCATGATCTGCATACAAAAAAAAAAACAAACACCAGTTAGCTTGTATGTAAGCCCGGCTCCTAAAGATTTTCGCTGCTTAGGGGTGTCTGATGTCGGGAAACCTAGCATTAGCCAGTCCGAGCATCGGTAGTAAAAAAACAACAACAGAAAATGTCGAAAATTGGACTCGTTCCTCTTATTTATGCATCACCAACCGGCTCTATCATTCAGATTCCACTGCTATTCACACAATCGCTCCTTTCCGCTTGTTCAGGACGAAAACACAATTCTCGTCCGGCTTTTTTGATATCAAGAATAAATGAACCGTTCCCAGGAGCAGATATCTACTCATACTATTTCGGGGTTATCCCTCAACTGGAGGTTGGTTTATTTTCTGCAATTTTCTGTCTTGTCTTTGCCATTTTTGGTCCTAAATTAGAGCAAAAACCAGTGGTAATATCGTGATTCGTGCGAAATGAAATAGTTTCATGAGGGTGCCATGAACTGAGCGGACGCTGTTCGATATGAGTTTTTTTGCACATTTGTTCATATTACGAGATGGTGGCTCATCCTGATAGGGAACGCAGACAGAGGGTGTGTTAGAAGTAAGGAAGAAATACAACAAAAAGTATGGAATTATTAGTTTTTGCATCTTTGACGTTCACATGCTTAGTTTGTTGCTCTAGTTGGACGAGAAAGTTGGTTAGAAATTCAACCAAAACAAAGTAAATCAAACAGACAAGATGGGTTTGAATATGAACAGTTGCATTAGCTTCAGTGCGTGTTAAAATATTCAATACAGCGAGTGTATTATTTTTCTCTTCAGGTGAAAATAAAAAATGCGAATGGATTATGACAGATGCTTCCCTTCCATTTCCGGTTATCAACAATCGTACTCAGGAGTTGATTGATTGGATAGTAATTGATAAATTATTATGATCTTCCGGCGAGGCACTGGGTTCGAAAGCATTTGTCACGAAAAATCATTAACAAAACATAACTTGGAGCATTCGACATGGATCTAGTGGACGAAAAAGCTGCAAATCGCTTGACTTTCCGGAGTATCACTACAGGAACTTTGTTAAACAGATAAGAAATCGTTGACCAGTGAACATCGTGGGTCTAGTTCCTATCTAAAAAGTGGGTTTCATAGTACCAATGATAGATACACGGGCAAAACTCCGATTCAAGGATTGAGCAAAACGAGTCATGATTTGGGGAAAATAGTATAGTTTCATGTTATGATAATACACCATGATTAAAAGTTCTCGGATCATGATCCATTTGGACTGATATCGTTGAAAGTTAGCGTAACGCATTTGACGTTGTTGGGTATAACTTCAGGTGTCTTTCTGCTACGATGGATCTTTATCTTTGCAACATGAATTCAGGCGTTATGTTTTAAAATATGAAGATTTCAAATATGAGTTAAATGGAATGGTGTGAAAGTGTATGGCGTATTGTTCATACGATTTCAACTAGTGTCTCAAATAATGTACATTTGAATAGCACAACAGTGAAAAGCACAACAAATTTCTTTTAATCTGAAGCATCAACAATTTAGATATGTTTTTGAACAATCATGACACCTAAAATAACGTGTTTACTTGCGTTCATTGCTCCAGATTTGACTTTTTGTTTCAGAATTTGGAAAACGAACTGCATGAAAATACACATGTGAATCAAACCTCTTGAAAAGATACTCTATGTTGAATTCTTGCAAATACCGCGGATCGATTGAAACAAATGAATCAAACTGGTTGAACAAAAAAAATGTAATTTTCGTTAGATAGTGCTCCTAATTTACAGTCGAAATTATTTTTCGGTTTACGTTATCTCTCGGAATATTATTTACAGCAGTCACATCGAATATGTAAGAATACATTCAGATATATACATGCAAAATGTAAAACTTATGATGTCAATTTTCGGTTCATTATCGTTATGATGTCAATTCTCTGTCAGCCGGTGATTAAACCAACACCATTATAAAATGAATATGCCTCAGGATCAAGGAAAATTTTTCAGTAGTTCATGCTTTTCAATGTCTGCTATTTGTCTTACCATTAATCTATTAAATAATCCATCACATCACTTGAGGCAGAAGGTTCAAAGTGATATCCGGATAGAAAACTGGAGTTACGAGCTTTAAAAGAAATACATTCCTCAAGTAACGCATTTTCGGACCATGATTAATTTTCATGGGGGAAGACTTTTTGCTCATAGTTTCATGAGAAGTTAAAATGATTGGTTTCATGATTTTCTAATCATGACAGCAGTAACGGATTTCTTTCCGTGTACAATGTGTACCTGATTAGAGCTAATAAAAGTCATTTTCATTGACTCAAAGTAGACGAAAATGACGAGAAATTATGACATAAGCGGGAGAGTTTCAAAGTTGTGTTTTTTCTTTCATTTGCCCTTTCATTCATTTGCAGTTTTCAGTGAAAATCCCATAGTATGCAGTGTCGATATTCAACCGAAGCTGTGAGAATCAAAAATGACAGAAAATGGTTTCACAATAACTTTTACCTGTTGGTGCTCGAATTTGTAGAAGTTTTGGTTTCCAAAGAGGTAATTACTTCGATTTGTCATATTTTAGTCACTATTTATAGCCAAGCGTCACAGATTTTCAATACATCGATGAAAGAATGAGAATTGAAATTCTGCTGATGCTCCCTGAGGACGTTAGTTTGGTCTCGTCATGTCATAGAGGGAAGACGTTGGCAATTATTTTCTCTCATTTTTTCAATGAGAAACGAAAATGCTTCGTCTCTCTCTTCGTTAGTTTTGGTGTCGGTCATTTACGAATGAGACAGTAAAATATTGAAAATGAGGCTGTTGGATTGGATAATTTCATTGAGAATGCGTGACAATTGTAAGCCCTGATACAGAATAAATGTTGTTTCTTTAATTATATATACGCACTACTCTATCGGCCTATCGACAAATGTCCGAGATTGTAGGTATCAATTGAGTTTATCGGCAATATGGATGCTCTGGTAATCGGGAAACAATGTTTAGACCAGTAACCAGGCGAAACGTTGCGCACCAGCAATGCAATGGTTCTGTACACTCTGAATCGGCTGCAAAGTCTGTTGAAATAGAAGGTCAAATTCCACTACAGGATTGTAATACCAAGGCTTTTTTAAATTTTAATTTATAACTTATGTTCTGACACTTCCCAATAACTACCCCTGATAATACAAGAAATACGAATATTTTGCGTTATAAACAGCGCCAACATTTCACTTACAGCATCATGAAAAACGTATCTATTCCAAATTTTTGGCAAGATTCGACATAAATGTGTTTCTATTGTATTTGTCTGCCTTCTATACAATAAATAGGTAGGGGAATGTCGACAGGGTTCAGCCACTGTCTAAGTTGGGCCATTGCTTTTTCTTTTCTGTGACTTCCATGATATAACATCGTGCTGCCATCGGTGTTATATCATGGAAGTATTATTCTCAATGACAGCAAACTTTTCAGTGCATTGTTTGTCACGAAGAATGTTTTGTGAAAGTTTTGTGCATTTGTTTTGTTTTTGGCAGTTTCGAAATAACCGTCAAAAACAGTTCAAAGCTTGGACAAAAATGATGTCATCTCCACAGTAAGTATATATTTCCATTATGTGGTTAACCATTACCAAGTTTCTCAAGAGAAAATTTTATTTCTTTAACCTGTTCGCATTAGAAAAAAACGCTTGTTGTCTAGGTTGGGCCACTCGTGCAGTCAGGGTTGTGTCACATCACTTATTTTTCGTTTAGTGACTCGAGATCGTTTTTCGTTTGTTTCCAGAATAACGGTACTTCTGGAAAGGGTAAATTTCGTGTGAACGACGTTTCTCGGGCTATCAAGTCTGTAATGTTCGAAAACGGGGCGCGCGGGCGGTACAATGTGAAGGCATACGGCGATTTGGCCATACAATCCTGATATTTTCACAGATTCTGACATTATCCAAGCTGTTTATAGAGGAAAAAATGAGTGTACTGTTATGAGGCCGCTTTACTCATCATCATCCACAGACTCTCGGCCACTTCTGGAGCATTCGTGCCACTGATAAACGACTATTTTTCTCATATTATCGTTGCCGAAATACTCTTCTAACATATGCACTGTTGTCGCACCATTGAAATCGGTTTTTATCGTAATATTTAATGCAAACTTTTACAAATGTTCAGGTATCAAGCTGAAAATGACAGACTTATCGTGTGACTGAGAGCGCTACACGGTGGTGATTCCAGGTACTCTTTGATCAAGGTAGTATTCCAATTTTAAATACCCACAGAGTTAACCAGAACGGGAAAGCACATAGTTCTACCACGCCAACGGTTAAATCTAATCGGGGACGCCGCCCGACGAAAGCACTGTTTTAACTTCTCCAGAGAGCCATTGAAGAGTTTGCGTGAAAAATAACAAAAGCGCGACGCTTCGAAGACGCATCAAAAACGTCAAATATCGAACGTGAGAAAATCCGATACGAATACACCTGCCAAACCAGGTTGCCCACCGAAAAAAAAACAAACCTCTTCTGATGCTAATGATGCAAAACTTTTGTATCATTTATTTGGAACCGATGACCTTAAAATTCTTATTGATAGTCTATTAAAAGTGATTTTTTTCATAAATTCGTTCATTCCATAGGCAATATACATAAGTTTTTCTTCGCCTTGGCGTCCACAATACATAGTACTTTAAACCTAATACATTTCGAATATCATATTAGTATGTTGGTATGCATTAGTTAAACTAAACACTGTTTTTATTAAGCGAGTTGCTCCACGCATGTCCAAACGACATGATCAATATCACGATAACCTTCACCACAAGCACAATGATTAGTCTCGGAAAGTCCTATACGAAGGAGATGCGCGTCTAACGTGTAGTGATTGGACATGAGTCTGGACATCACACGAATGAGGTCCCCACTCACAATCAGTCCCCTGAACCATGCATTTGTCGATATTTTAGAAATAATTGAGTGAATACACCAGATCATCTTTATCCCAAGAAGCTTGCCAGCTGACAAGTGTTCTTTGGCGAGACGAGCTATAGAATTCGTTGAAAGCGACAACGAATGGCTTCAATTGCACTCAGACTATCTGTGAAGAGAAAATAATGGTTTGGAGATAATGTGACGATTGCCCTCAAACTATAATGAATTAAATTAAAACTGATTGATGTTCAATTAAAATAACAATAAATAGTTCCATGTTTGTTCATTTGAAATTATTTTAGTACTTGTTTCGTTCAGAATCACTAGTGGCCCAACCTAGACTACTTTTTTTATTTTTTCGTATTGTTTATAACTTTTTTTTATATAATGTGCAGCAATTCACCCTAATTACATGTTTCTTTTGACGGTCCAAACTTTTAAATATGACACCAATATTGAGAATATTCAAATATAAACAAATACAAATAGGGCAAATTCAAAAAGTGGTCAAACCTAGACGACATTCCCCCTTAGAATTCGCTCAAACTAAAGTTGTCAGTTTCAATCGTATTCACGTCCATCCATCCAGTTATGTCTCTGACATTACCCACTCGCCTTTTTTATATGAGAAACTTGTTTTAATCCACTTAGTGGTGTAATGATGCCTTTTTCATATATTATACTGTGGTATTCTATTGAAAATGTTTCTCTTCTATTTTTGAAAGAAACCAGTTTTGTGCATTAACTAGTATAACATAGAGAATGAAGCAGTTCGCAGATCGGTTAGGCCACCCATTAGAAAACAAAGTGGGTTCACTATTATATGTACTTCCAACAGTCGGTTCGTACCTTCACTAACTAACATATCGTACAAACTTTACAAGTTTTTATTTAAATTTAGAAGATTTCATACGAATTTGCCATCGTACTCTGAACGACGGTTTAAAATTTTGTTGTATCCGAAAATATGCAATAATTTTTGGTTGGACCATAAGACCTTTCATTTGATCCTAAGATCGGGAACATCGGTTTTGAGTCCAGTTTAGAAACTTTTTTACGTTTTCTGTTTCGCTGGTTTAAGTGGCGGTGTACAATATTGAATCCACTTTACCCTATAACTTCTGAACTGGAAGTCGGAACCCGGATGAAGTTCAGAAATTCCGTATGGGACCGTAAGACCTTTCATTTGAATTTAAGTTTTTCAAAATCGGTTTAGCCACCTCCGAGAGAACCTATTGAGATTACTTGACACATACACACGCACACAAACTAGTCGGTTTTTCAAGTGATTGCATAACCTTTCTATAAAAGAAAGCCTTAAAAAATTGAAAAACCAATTTTATTGATGTTTCAAACTTCCGAAGACAATTAAAATTAGACGCTTTTCATGAATCTCATTCCCACCCGATGCACAGCGCATGGTTTATTAGATGCTGTAGGAAATTTCCCAGGGGTGACATGAGTGGTAAGGAAATGACTTGTTCTTTGAAGTGACCTGGGAGAGTTTACCGTGGTAGGCATACGGGGTTTGTTGTGTGCGAAACTGTGTCACAAACACACACCAACCGGCGTACGTTACAGTATAATTTCTCTGGATAATACTGCTGCCTCGTCGACGCGGTCACAGGAGGTCAGACTGCGAGAACAAGCCTAGTAGCGAAAGTTGCACAGTTTCTACCTTCCGGCCTAAACTCAAATTAGGTTAATATGAATGAGGATATTACTGGGTTTAATGTAAAGCATACAACAAATTAACTTTAATGTATTATATGTATGTCGCTTGGTGAATTTTTCTACCTAGCAGCTCACAGTTTGCTGCGGAGGACGAGATTACCTCTGGTCCAAGTTTGTCAGTCGACACAATTTTTCGTTCAGGAGACGGTAGAAAATTAGATTCCTCAAACATTTTTCTGAGTGAAATCTTTGCGAAGCTTAACCGAAAATTATATATGAGGCATTTAAATGAATATGACACGCTTAACTTTCCTCTCTTTCGTCGATGACCGGTGTCTCACTCCATACCATTGGATCAAAACAAAAGATTTGTCGAAACCAGCAAACTGCTCACAAATCATTCCAGCACACTGCACAGATTAGCAGTGCAGATGCCTTGCATCCTAAGCTGTTATCCATCATCGTCATCATTGTCACTTGTTTTAAGTGCTTACGATGTGTTTGTTGAAAAAAACTATGCTCTTGGAAATACCAACATCAGTCGGATCACGTTCAGGAAAGAAAAGGCAAAAAAACATCCCAGGGGAAGCGAAATGAAAAACTCGAAACGGATCCCTGTCGGAGCAATATGTACTTTCTATCGGAATCATCGAACCGCGAAGCTTTCCTTCCATTCATCACGAATTCTGCTCGGATGGTGCACAGTAGCCTCGTTGATAAACGTGCCACCGTCACACAAGTCATCACCGAATGCGAAGACTCAGCTAACTGTGGATGATTTATCACTCAACGAGTGCTAGCTCATCTGCAGTACTATCGGAACCGGTGAATTGACTACCCAAGAGATTCTGCCAGTCGTCAATCAAACGGAGAAAATTAGGGCATCCTAGCCGGACAGCGGAAGAATTGTCGAAAAAGTTTTGCCTGAATCAGGGAATTGAATTTGACAAAATTCTATTGGATAGCATGTGCTACGAACCCAACAACATTAATGACAGCCAGGTCAGGAATGGAACATACGTCAAGTAGTTTCTTTGTAAGTTATCTTCTTCACTAAACGGCTAGCCGTAACCAAAACCTGCTGCTCCTCCATGATTCTTCATGTGATTTAAATGAAAAATGTTGAATTTGTTTTTGTTTTAATTGCCCACCACACTCCCCCACACCAAAAAGCTCAACAAGGAGCCCCCTGGTAATGGACGCAACTAATCTCAGTTCATTAACATTGGCAAAATTTTAATACTAACAAAAAAAACAACAAGAAGAACTGAGATCAAAACAATTTATTCTAAGATGTGCAATTAACTAATTTATTGGTGTGGAATCCCAGTGGAAATAAGTTTCCTTTTAAGGGATCCAAGTTTAATATCTAAAATTAAATAATATAATACTGTTGACGTTTAACTAACATTGATATACAGATAGCAAATTTAAAGTATGTTTATAGCTGAGCTGAGTTGAAGTAGACCGTCCGTAGTTGAACTTCGTGTTTGACCGAATAAGTGAAAATGCACATTCAACCAAGAAAATGTTTGACAGAAGCCAATATTTATACTGTGCGTATCCTTTACTCAAAACTTGTCATTAAATGGGCAATAATAACGCCGGCCACAACGATGACCCGGTATTCCCAAAAGCAATGCATTCCATGGAATGAAAAGTTCGGAGCCTCTCACAGAAAATACGTGACTAGTTTTGAACCGTATATAATTTTGTTGAGACCAGGCCCAATATCAAATTTCATGACAATCTATCCACTAGTGTTTGAATAACAGCTGATCGTGTCAGACTAGTTCTAGTTTTCATCAAACTATGGAAAAATTACGAGTTCCGTGTTCTGATAAAACAGCAACGGTGAAAAAAATTTTTCGTCGAATGTTGAGGTCATTCCAGAAACAGAATTTTGAAGGCCTTGACAAATCTTTTTCAAAGGGCATCAAAATCGAGTCGGTGTTGAACAGTCGTTCGCACCGCACGCGTATAGCTCTTGGCTCCTGGAATTTTTTTTTCTGGCTACCTAGAGTTTCATTGATTCAAGGCTTCAGTCTTTTTCAAGGCTACCTGAATCACTAACTAAGTGACTAAGTGATACAAAGAGTGATATTAGAGTGACTAAGTGATACAAAGAGTGATATTAGAGTGACTAAGAAATTAATCAGCCTTTTTTAAGGCTAGCTAGGAGTCTAATCGAAGACTAATTTAGCCTAGTTAATTTAATTTAAAATTTCATTAATTTCAAAAATGCCTGCGTCCAACCGGAAAAGCAACAAGCCTAAGGCTAAAAATAATTCAATACGGAATAAATCACAATCCGTTATTCAACATTTTTCTAATAACATTCACGATCTTATAGAATCTGAATGTAAAAATAAAAGACAACGGACGGATTTCCCTTCCGTTGATTCTATGCCGTCTAACAATATTTACGAGATTCTTCCTGAATCCGATTGTAGCGACATAGAAGAAAATTCTTCAAAAATTCCCAAAATGGACGCTTGTCGTTCTGGGAAGAAACATCAATCTATGCCACCAGTGACGGTGATGATTTCCGACTTCAAAGCATTCCGTACTGAGCTTTCTACTTTTCTCCCGGAAGTAAAAGTCTCATTTCAAATCGGACGAAGAGGAGAATGTCGAGTCTTGGTGGATGGATTGGAAGATTACGAACGTCTTATTCGATATTTGTCCGAGAAACTTCATAAATTTTATTCATATGATATAAAATCAGACAGACCCTTCAAGGCTGTCTTGAAAGGATTATCAAATGATCAAAGTATTGATGAAATTAAAAATGAACTAGAAGAATTGCTTGGTTTTGCCCCTTCCCAAGTAATACTTATGAAAAAAAGAGCGAATGGTACTTCTAAACCACGCTCTGGAATTTCCCATGAACTTTACCTAATACACTTCAATCGAAGTGATGTAAACAATTTGAAAACTTTAGAAAAAGTACGTTTCATTTCCCACATTAAAATTCATTGGGAACATTATAAACGGCATAATCGTATTGCAAACTTAACGCAATGTCGTCGTTGCCAAGGCTTCGGTCATGGAACCAAAAATTGTCATATGGATATACGGTGTTTGAATTGTGGTAAATCGCATTCGAAAGACGATTGTCCAACGAATGAAACCACTGCTAAATTTTCATGTTCAAATTGCAATGGAAATCATAAATCCAATTATTTGAAATGTCCTGTCAGGGAAAAAATTTTAAACGCTCGTTCGCTTCGACAACAAGTCAAATCAACGACCTTAAATTTACAGAACATACCTGAAAATCAGAAAACCGTTACAAATGCCACGCCTAATTCGGCACTGATTTCTTCGAAACAAAAAACAGGTACGGTCAATTCATCTTCTAACGAAAACAATTTATTGACAGGTAGATCGACCTCGTCATCATCTTCTTCTAATGTCAGTTATGCTGGTATATTAGGTAGAAATCTATCACCTATTTCTTCTAATGTAAATAATCAAAACACAGGACCGCCTTGCAGTTCTTCTTCTAACGAAAACAATTTATTAATAGGTAGACCGGCCAAATCATCTTCTTCTAATGGCAGTCTACCTACAAATATTCCTTCAATGCCATTCGCTTCTTTAAAAGAAGTCGATTTAGGCGATATAACTGAAAATAAAATGATCTACCTACAAGATCAACTTTTTCAAATGATCATCCAAATGAATTCAACTTCATCACTTTTTGAAGCATTTCAAATCGGATGGAAATTTGCAAATAATATTATAATGAATTTAAAATTTAACAGTGATGTTAAATAATTATTTGAATATTTTAAATTGGAATGCTCGATCTTTGAAATCGAGTGAAGATGAATTTTATAATTTTCTCAAAGTTCACAAAATTCATATTGCCATTGTGACAGAAACTTTTCTTAAACCAAATGTCAAATTGAAAAGTAATCCACATTATGTGGTTCATCGATTTGACAGGTTTACTGGAATGGGTGGTGGAGTTGCCATTTTTGTCCAACGGCAAATTAAACATCGAATTTTACGTTCTTTCAATACTAAAGTTATTGAAAGCTTGGGAATCGAAGTTGAAACCATTCATGGAATTTATTTCATCGCTGGAGCATATTTGCCATTCCAATGCACCGGCGAACAATTAAATTTCTTTAAAGGCGATTTGCAAAAACTTACAAGATATCGATCGAAATTTTTCGTAATAGGGGACTTAAATGCTAAGCATGTCCAGTGGAATTGTAGGCAAAATAACAGTAATGGTAAAATACTTCATAATCAACTCTCAGCTGGTTACTTCACAGTTCTTCATCCCAGTAATCCTACTTGTTTCTCTTCCGTGAAAAACCCGTCTACAATTGATCTGGTTCTAACAGATCAAAGTCACATTTGTAGTGAACCGATTACTCATGCTGACTTTGACTCAGATCATCTTCCAGTAACATTCAGACTTTCCAACGAAGCTATAATTAATCCAATTAGTTCTATTTTCAACTATCATAGAGCTAATTGGTTGGATTACAGATCTCACATTGAAAATCATGTGGATCATGAAACTATTTTAGAAAATTCTGCGGACATCGACACAGCAATTGACAATTTGAATCATTATATTATCGAAGCTAGAAATCTTTCAGTTCCCAAAGCTCAAACTAAATTAAATTCTCCTATCATCGATGACAATCTTCAACTGCTCATTCGGTTGAAGAATGTTCGTCGACGACAATATCAACGTTCTCGTGATCCTGCTATGAAAAACATAGTTAAGGATTTACAAAAAGAAATTAAACATAGATTTACTCTTTTGCGAAATGAAAATTTCGCTAAAGAAGTTGAACAAATTAAACCATATTCTAAACCTTTCTGGAAACTTTCTAAGGTTCTTAAGAAACCTCAGAAACCAATTCCTGCTCTCAAGGAAGGTAATCAAATACTTCTTACAAATGGTGAAAAAGCTCAAAAACTTGCTCAGCAGTTCGAGAGTGTTCACAATTTTAATTTAAACGTTGTGAGTCCCATTGAAAATGAAGTCTCACTGAAATATGATCATATTTCAACCCAAGTGTTATCACACGATGACATTATTGAGACGAATTTTGATGAAATTAAATCAATTATTAGGAAACTCAAAAACATGAAGGCTCCTGGTAATGATGGAATTTCTAATATTCTTATTAAAAATCTTCCCGATGTTGCCTTGAGACTCTTGGTCAAAATTTTCAACAAGTGTTTTTCATTAGCTCACTTCCCAAAAAAAAGGAAAAACGCTAAAGTAATTCCTATCCTCAAACCTGATAAAAACCCAGCAGAAACATCAAGTTATCGCCCAATTAGCTTACTTTCTTCTATCAGTAAACTTTTTGAAAAAATTATCTTGTTGAGAATGATGACTCATATAAATGAGAATTTAATTTTTTTACCAGAGCAGTTTGGATTTCGTCATGTACATTCAACTACTCATCAGCTTGTCAGAGTAACGAACATGCTAAAATCAAATAAATCTTCTGGGTTATCCACTGGAGTTGCTCTTCTAGACATAGAAAAAGCATTCGACAGTGTTTGGCACAAAGGTTTAATAGCAAAAATGTCTGATTTCCAGTTTCCTATTTATTTGATCAAAATGATTCAAAATTATTTAACTGATCGTACTCTTCAGGTTAGCTATCAGAACTGTAAATCTGAATTGCTACCCGTACGAGCCGGTGTTCCGCAGGGTTCGAGCGTAGCTCCAATCTTGTATAATATTTTCACTTCTGATCTTCCAAATCTACCCGTTGGTTGTCAGAAATCGCTATTCTGTGACGACACAAGTCTGTTAGCCACAGGTAGAAATCTAAGAGTGATCTGCAGTCGCCTACAAAGAAGTTTAAATATTTTCAGTGATTATCTGTCAAAATGGAAAATTAAACCAAATGCAGCAAAAACGCAATTAATTATCTTTCCTCACAAGCCAAGAGCTTCTTTTCTTAAACCAAACAATAATCACATTCTCAAATTGAATGGCTTGGAATTGACATGGTCTGATCAAGCTAAATACTTAGGTTTAACGTATGACAAAAAACTCACTTTCAAGGATCACATTGAAGGAATCCAGGCAAAGTGTAATAAATATATTAAATGTTTATATCCTCTTATAAACAGAAATTCTAAGCTCTGTCTAAAAAACAAATTGTTATTTTATAAACAAATTTTCAGACCAGCCATGCTTTATGCGGTACCAATTTGGTCAAGCTGTTGTTCCACCAGGAAGAAAACGCTTCAAAGGATTCAGAATAAAATTCTGAAAATGATTTTGAAGCGTCCTCCCTGGTTTAGTACAAATGAGTTACACAGACTCACAATTATAGAACCATTAGATGTAATGTCACATAATATTATAAGCAAATTCCGACAAAAATCGATGCAATCTTCAATTGAATCGATTCGCTCTCTGTATTAGTTAGTAAGTTAGTATATAAGTTCCTTTTCCCCATTACACAATACAAGTAGGTTTAGAATTTTCCCTACACAAAAATCTCAGAATTGCGGAAGCAAATAATGTCTTCATGGTAATAACCAAATCATATATATATATATATATATATATATATATATATATATATATATATATATATATATATATATATATATATATATATATATATATATATATATATATAACAGGGCTGAAAAGTCATCACTTGTGGCTGAACACCCAATTTAAATCTTATTAATTTAATTTTAACTCATATTCCAATGAATAGTTATTTTTAAAAAAAAAAAAAAAGGGCATCAAAATATTGGAGGATCGCTCTAGATAAAGAGTATTTTGAAGAAAAAACATTCTCTCTCTCTCTCTCTCTCTCTCTCTCTCTCTGTGTGTGTGTGTGCGTGTGTGTGTGTGTGTGTATGTGTGTGTGTGGGTGAGTGTTTGTGTGTGTGACAAATATTGTCGCTCACTTTTCTCGGAGATGGCTTAACCGATTTTCACAAACTTGGAATCAAAGGAAAAACCGTTTTTCACAAACATAACCGTTTTTCACAAACATAAATTCAAATGAAAGGTTTCACAAAGTTCCTGATTATCATTCGGATCCGACTTCCGGTTCTGTAATTACAGGGTAATATGCACCAAAAATGTGAAAATAATGCATTAAAAATGTGAAAATAATGTCACTCACTTTTCTTAGATATGACTCAACCGTTTTTCATAAACTTAAATTCAAATGAAAAGCTCCACAGTTGCATACAAAGTTCCTGAGTTTCATTTGGATCAAACTTCCGGTTCTGGAATTACAGGGTGATATGCACCAAAAATGTGAAAATAATGTCACTCATTTTTCTCGTAGATGGCTGAACCGATTTTCACAAACTTAAATCAAAATAAAAGGTCTCACAGTCTCATACAAAGTTCCTGAATTTCATTTACATCCGACTTCCGGTTCTGGAATTACAGGGTGATATACACCAAAAATGTGAAAATAATGTCACTCATTTTTCACGTAGATGGCTGAACCGATTTTCACAAACTTAGATTCAAATGAAAGGCCTCATAGTCCCATACAAAGCTCCTGAATATCATCTAGGTCCGAATACAGGATGATATGCACCAAAAATGTGAAATTAATATCACTTAATTTCCTCGAAGATGGTAGAACCGATCCTTATATTCGCAAATCTATGTCCCAATACGGAGAGATTCTCTCTATCGAAAAAGAAAAGTGGAAGAACTTTTTTCTCCCCAACGAAACCATCAGTGTCCCCTATAGAACAAAGTACACCAGCTGCAGCTAATATCCTATCCAACGCCTGTGCAAAGAATAACGATTGTTCCGCCAATAACAGTGATGCTGAACCAATGGACGGGAGTGTGAATAGCGAACCACTGCTTCCCCTTCATTCATTAGATAACAGCGAAAGTGCCTCTCCTCCAAGAAAAAAATTATAGCAAGATCCAGTAAAAAAAAATAAAAAAAATTATGTCACACGACCGCGTTAAACTTAAGTGTAAAGAAGCCGAATAAAAAAAAACTTTATGAAAAACACATTCTATAGGCGGTGGTGTGCTTAATTCATACGCTTTTCTCGTCGCTTATTTTCATGGCGTGATTCGTTGGCGGTACTCTCATTCAAAGTGTTCCGCTGACTTATTGTTTGTACTTTTCTCTATTTGATACGCCTCTTTTAAGTGGTTTGAGCTAAGAGAATAAGCCATCAAGAATAACCCGCATATCTTCGTACTAAATGAGCTGTTCTACTGCTTTGCATAGTGTTTTTGTGCCCAACTAGAAATCTATTCGGAAAATTTACAAATTATAATCTAAGTATCTAAGTAACTAAGTAACTAAGTATCAGAACCAAGTCTGAATTCTTTTTGATTCCAAAGTCCTGTTTGTCGTAGATATTCTAAAGTTGGAATAGTTGAAGTGTCAAATATAAATTCATTATATTGTTTAGAATTTATCGGCCGTCAAATAAAATAACTCCATATTTCCCTGTAAATTTAAGTGAATTACGACGCTTCTTTTATATGCTACTATTAGGATGTAAATTTACCCGATTTAGTTCAAGTGTTTTCTATTGAGTTGCTTATTATTAGAAAATTGTTCATACACTTGCTAGTACTTCAGACAATTTCAGTTCAGTGAATAAAACTACAATAATCATGCCTGCCGAGTTAACATTATTTTCCTTGAGAGCTTCACCGTATCCTATGGTTAGCTTAAGAGCTTCGGTGTAAAAGCGCTCAATTTTTGCCTCTTGGCTGATTTGCTTCATACTCCGAAGGGTATACTTAAAGTTATCCACTTCATTTAGCATTATTCGTGCACCATCATTATCATCACCAGCATCATCATCATCGTCATCCTTTCTCAGCAGCGCCTGAACGAATGAACGAACGCAACCGAGAAACAAAGCTTGGTGCGGCTCAACTTCATGCGGTTCACGGTTGGTCTTCCCAGCTGGTGATGGGCGAGGTGGGCCAATGCCAACAACGGAACTGCGACTAAATCCAAAAGGACGACGACTCCGTGCTGAAAGAAGAAA
Source organism: Malaya genurostris (assembly GCF_030247185.1). Lineage (NCBI taxonomy): Eukaryota > Metazoa > Arthropoda > Insecta > Diptera > Culicidae > Malaya > Malaya genurostris. The sequence continues at coordinate 55,641,784 of NC_080572.1, read as the reverse complement.
CGTTCAACGCTCACTTGACTTTTAACTGGTTGCCCTCCATTCTGCTGCTGGAAAATAGCGCTGGTAGTAGCCTAACCTAGACACCGGAGTCTCCGGAGAGTGCCGAAAGACAAAAGGTTCAACCGAGGAAATGAAATAAGAAAACAGCGCAGATAATCGGCTGCCGCAATATAGCTAATGGTTGCTTTAATTGCTCTCAGCTCATGAGAGGTGTCTTCTACTCCTGAAGGGAAAGACTACCTTTTTCCGGATGAAGTCAGTCCAGCTTTGGGATCTAAAACAGCCAGGAATGGCAAGCTATCTTGCAAATTTATGGTAACCAAAGGATGGCAATATCTGATTGTGCAAGGCTAGCACTAGAATCGCCGGAATCGTCGATTGTCGAGAGCCTGGTGGTGTTCACTAACGTTAACAAACATTTGCGAAAGTGGAATCTTGTTTTTCGATTGCTAATTGTTTCAAATCGAAATATTGAAGCATTATTCTCTTAGCTCAAACCACTTTACGAATCGGATCAAATTCCACGTACGCTACAAATGCACTGTTACATTCAAACCTATCCATAACAATTCGTGTCCATCCGCGGAAAATCGTTTCCAAGCCCAATTGAGCCCCAACTATTACCAAATTTCGGTACGGTATGTAATTTGCTCCGCAAAATTCGTTACATCCAATTACACCGGAAGCAACGGCAGCCGAGCCAAGCATGTTTTCATAAAACTGGTTCTAAAATCACACTTCTGATAGATCCGACCGGGCTGCGGTGATATCTCAAACATCCATCACAACATTCTGTTCGACTCAAACGCACACATTCGCACGGCTACACGTTCATTATATGCTCCGTGCTGAGACCCCGCCTTACTGTTCCATTTACCGCCCAACCAGGCGGAGCCTGTCATAATATCAATTTTAATCAAATTCATCCTAAACCATACACACCACACCGCCCCAGTGAACCCAGTTTCCGGTGCAGTGCAATATAATGTATAAATATAATTTGTTTCCATCACTAGTAACAATGGCAGCCGGGCTGTTTTGAACCATCTTCGCCTTCAGCATACATGCTCCGTTCGGTAGGAACCCGGCAAAATGCCAACCGTTGTCTGCCGTCCGGATCCACAACAAATGACATTATAATCATTCTAACCCGAAGTTACGCATAAATATCTTTCCTCGGTTTCCGCAACACAAACATTTCACTCTTGATCATTGAGGCCGTTCTGTTGCACCGACCTCAGGAAGCTGACCGTTCAACTGAAAATAGAACCCGGTACGTGGATGGTGTTCAAGCTTCTACCTTTCGCCGAAGATCAAGATAATTTCATCAGGACATAGCTGGGCTCCGGTTCGATGCATGGCAAGCATTAGAGAACTTACCACCATAATTGCACGAGTATCTACTTGCTTTGCAGTCACAGTGCTCCCGGCTGAAAATCGAAATAAGATACCTTTGATAGAAAACTTCGTCATGCTATCTTGCAACGGAAGCAACAAACTTTTGGTTGATGAGGTTCACATAGATAATAGCTGTGTGTTGCTATACAGTGTGTTTTGATCTAGATCAAACAATAATGTATCAGACTGTGCATGTTATGATGGAGATAGTAGGCAAAAATGACCGTACACAAAAAAACGCATGGATTGAAGAGCAAACAAAACTCTCAAAGCAGACGAAAGTGGTCAGAAAAGAATTGGATTCAAAATAGAAACAAAAAATAATGAAAAAGAACAGATCATAGGCTACAAAGTACAATAAGCAGCGATCGGACAACAAAGAACAGTGATTAGTAAACCACGAACAAATTTCAGGCAAAATCTTACAAAGAACGAAACGGAACAAAGAATAGTGAAAAGGTAAAGTGATAACTGATTCCAGGAAACATTAAATGAAAAACCAATAACAAAATACAATTATTCAACTGAAAACAGATATTCAGTCATGAGATGTATTTAGACAGCAAAAAACAATGCAAGGAGAACAGAAAACAAAGAACAGGGAAATGATTGCAGAGAACAGGAAACAGAGAAAAGATAACTGAGAACAATAAACATAGAACAGACAGAAAATGGATGACGTCAATTAAAATAAATAATTTTGACTGCAGATATCAATTGAGGTGAATAGAGTATTGAAAAAGGAGAGCAGAAAACATTGCACAAAGAACATATAACATAGAAGAACAGATAACACTCAACAGAAAATGTAGACTGCAGAAAAAAACGAAAAGAGCACAAAGAGCTAAAAACCGAGCACAGGGAACAGAGAAAAGAAGCGCATGGAACAGAGAAAAGAAGCACATGGAACGAATAATTTCAAGCAGAACAGAATATTTAGACTGCAGAAAACAATGAAGAGCAGAGAGCGAAGAACAAAGAACATAGGACATAGAACATAGAACATAGAACATAGAACATAGAACATAGAACATAGAACATAGAACATAGAACATAGAACATAGAACATAGAACATAGAACATAGAACATAGAACATAGAACATAGAACATAGAACATAGAACATAGAACATAGAACATAGAACATAGAACATAGAACATAGAACATAGAACATAGAACATAGAACATAGAACATAGAACATAGAACATAGAACATAGAACATAGAACAAAGAACAAAGAACATAGAACATAGAACATAGAACATAGAACATAGAACATAGAACATAGAACATAGAACATAGAACATAGAACATAGAACATAGAACATAAAACATAAAACATAGAACATAGAACATAGAACATAGAACATAGAACATAGAACGTAGAACATAGAACATAGAACATAGAACATAGAACATAGAACAGAGAACATAAATCATAGAACGTAGAACATAACTCTGATGGTTCTTGAAGGGTTGTGATGAACATTTCCGGTTCGGAAGACGTAACCGAAAAATCGAAGTTTATTTTGAGTACACTAAACTTTCTCACAGCTGCCTTGACCGATTTCGAAAATCTTTGACACGTTTCTGAGCTACTATTACGTTATTCCACAATACTTATGGCGAACACTTTATGTTTCCAAGGCGAAGGAATAATCGTGAAAGTAACGACACTGACAAGTCGCACCTTTTCTATTCACGTTGTTTATTATTTTCTCAGAGAGTGCTCAACAATCCAATTCAAATGTTGCCGAATTAATGACGAAAAGATTGAAGTACACTTTTGTAAAATACTCACAATACACACTGACTGGACCCGAATAAATCCACCTGAATGTATGTAAAAAAAACAATTTCGAGATGATATTAAATAAATTTGAGAAAGGCATGATCACACCACTAGTTTACAAATACAAAAAAAAACATTAACTTTTTTGTATTTCTAAACTATTTTGCATCAAATGCTTGAAGTTTTGAAAAAGCATTCAACTTGTCCAATTGAATTCCTACAACCTCTTTTTGGACACAATATTGGTGAAATTAGTCAATATTGGTGAAATCAGCAACGATTCGAAGAAAATGTTAACAGAAATGGATCTATGGATCTCAAATTTATTGACTTTTTCGTTATCAACAAGATACTTCTGCAAACGACAACTTTATTTTTACAAAATATTCGAAAAAAACTAAAATTTTTGGAACGGTTTCTTTCAAACGGTGTGTTAATATCCATTGAAGTAGTTGTACTTTACCTATCTTTCATGAGTCCTACGGTCATTTAATTTATTTTCGCAGGGAAAACTTTTTCGAATCTCTTTGTCTTCGCTCTTTACTCGTCGCAGAAAGTACGCAAGCACGGTTGAAACACGCAGCATAATTTCATAACGGACATCACACAAAAATGCTGGGACACCGTCATTCAGATGGTAATATGTTTTATGATGAAATTCGCGCGAAACCAAAAAATGGCCAAGGCAAAAATTAAAATTTCAAAATAAATTACATTTCCTTCACATTAGCATACCCTTTTGGTGTGCAGCCGTACGGCACTTGACCGGGCGCGAAATCGGGTTGGCCCACACCACCACAGGCATCCGAACCGAAACCGGCCAGGAAGCTGAACGGAATTTTTATTTAAATTAGCTTCCAACTGGAGGAACTCAATCGCCGCGATATTGGCCCTCGGTTTTCAAAATTCACAACTCATTTCTGCTGGCCTCCAGAACCGGGCCTAGAGCTGGCACCACCGCCGACTGCGAAATGAATCAGACGGATAGGCGAAAGAACCTAGAGTAGAATAACCGTACGGTGCGGAATATTTAGGATCACTCTGCCGAGAAGATTGCTCTTAAACAACCCACTTCATTTGCATGGAAATGTGGTGTTTTTATTGGATGGCGAATCTTGGCGCTGCCTTTTCCGCACTTGGAAGCAAAACAGTGTTGGCAATTGCAGAAGCGATCCAACCGAGCGAGGAACGAAGGAGTGGCAGAGGCAGCTGATAGTCTAAGTCAAAATGTAGTCAACAGCACAAGCAACCACTAAATTTAATTAAATCCTCAAACAAACTGGTAGAAGAACTATTCCCGATGGAGAAAGATTGAAGAAATCAAGGAAAATCAAATGGAAAGTAGTTCGATATGTAGGGATGAGGGAACTGACAGCATCAGGAATATTTAGTAAAGTCAGATATGGTTTCAGGAAGCTGAAAAGTTTGCGGTGGTGGAAAAGGTTAAAATTATTCAAATTTATTTTGACTGTTGACTGAACCAATGTTAAAACAAATGTTTATTCAAGGCGCTATGTTTCGCAGAAGAAATTTAAATAATTTTTTTTGTACACAGCAAGAGTGTTATCCGAAAACGTTGTATCTTAGGGTTATTGTACCAGTAGTCATCTGATTAGTTGAGTCATCACTATATTTTGCGGATTACTCTACTTCTAAACCACCGAGTTGTGGAAAAAACGCATACAATATCTTAGCTTCGGCTTTGAGAAACTATATCACAGATCTTAATGCATCGAACAGCGATAGCAGATCTCTCACTCTAACTAGTGGTTTAGTACATGAGATGAATGAAGGATCCGTTATTCTATATATTTGAAAACAAATGCCATGGTTATATATTATACAAAGTGCATGTTTGTTAGGCGGGTATAACAGTATTTAAAAAATCGGCACCTTTACTCAGTGGTTTGGGTACTCCAAAATGTACTTGCATATATAAGTTTACAGTATATTAAAAAGTTATTAATCAATCAGAATGTTTCAAAATAGCGTTTTAAATAAAAATACTCAAACTGAATGGTACTGTCTTCTTTGCCAATTATTCGTTCAATAATCTCATTTTTACGCTTCGTCTTCGATTCATCAGTGCAGTTAGCGCCCCCTAGCGGTTTAGTCATCAGACGATACTTGGCCTAAGCCGGTGCCCATGCGGTGCCAAAACCCCTGAACAATCGCCTAATAATGATTAAAAGTTGGAACCGATTCAAATTATTGGATTCGAAAAACTATCTGTTAAACTGTTTGCCAACGCTACTAACCCCAGGAGAGTCTGTTTTGTCACAAAATTAGATTTCAACTAGAGTCGAAAAAAATCCAATTCCAAAAAAACAGCTTTAATCTAGCAGCTATCATCACCAGAGTAATCATCGCGCACGATTACCATGATGGTTTGCTGTTTGCGAAAGAATGGCATCAGTATGCTGTTTTTTTTCATCTTGGATAAAGATCCCTGCCGGGAATTGTATCTTTCGTTTCAACTGGAATTGCTTCCAAAGAATACTGTTTGATTTTCTATGGCTGCTCCCGGTAACGATTCCTTTGTGACAGCTTCATCGAAAACTTGGTTCGGTTTAATTAAGCATTTTACAGTCAGACGATGTGTGAGATTCCTCCGACGGTTCATTTACTGTTGGCAACATTCGAAATACTTTCCAGAGCAGAAATCTGTGCTGCAATCTAAACTATGTTCTAATTTTATACCAATTCTCTTTTGCAGGTTCGTAATCCCGTCATCAGTTTGTAAGAATGTAAGTATTTTATGACTTTTGAAGTTGCTCTGAAATGTGCAATTTTCGATAGGAAAGTGATGACATCTGACTGCCAGTGACACGTATGCTCGTGCTACTGAACTCCAATTGTCGTTCGTCCTGAAGTTTGATTACATGGAAAGGAATATCTCGAAGAAATGCCGATATCAACAATCTATTCAATTTCACTGAACACTGAACTTGATCATTTCATCTCCAATTTTGCTCGAGTCAGTAGTGTTCCTTTTCACACTTTTCTTGATTTATGTCACTTTACGCAAAAATCGATCTAAGATTTGAACAGTGCCATCTTACTTGGCTCGGGTTCAACGCATAAGGCGCTGGTCTTGCAAGATGTTAGTCGTATGTTTGAGTCCCGATCTGGAATGGTTATTAGTGTCAGTACGATCGTAGCTCTAGCCATGCAAGGATTCTGTACGCTATGAACCGGCTGCGAAATCTGTTGAAACAGAAAAGCAAAAGTTCCACAAAAGGAATTTAGGGTGAAGTATTATAATATGCCCCCCCTTAAGAAAACATTGAGATATTTCTAAATGTACTGATATATTTTTTCTTCAAGATTGTGGGTATCTCATTGCAATACGCGTGAGGAACATAATTCTCAATGATTTCGGTAGAAGTGATGAGAAATGGTTGATACAAACACATTTTCCAAAACGACCATATTCTGAGTTTTTTCGCTTGCCGTAGGTATAATGCCCCAGCAACCGTATAATATACCTTACAACAAATCAGTGTTATGCCACACAGCAAAAGACATTACGCCCCACCAAAAATGATGTAATATGTCCCTTGATATGTCGATATAGAAGAAAAGCAGATAAAGAAGATATTCTTTGCATCGGAAATCAATGGCATAATCAATTAATTTTAATTGGGAACCAACATTTTGGATCCTCCCAACGCTACATTTTGTTTTAATAACCGTTATAAATCTTTAAAACAATATTTTAACTCGAAACGTACTGTTGAATTGAAGGTGGAACATAATGTCGTATATCAAAGATATGGCTTGGATTCTCTGGACTTTTATACTGTAAATAGAGACATTGGCACTGCTAAAAATTAATTACTAGATAGCAACCGACCATTAGACGTTTTATACGGTTAAAATGCTTATTTAATCGAAGCAAAACCTTACATCGAAAAGCTGCTAATGATGTTTTTAGTTTTTTTTCATATTTTCCAGCAAACGACAACTGCCAAACTTGCATAGCAGAAAGATCTTACGAATGATTAGAAAGGTCTTGAATACATGAAAAAGAAAGTGGGACGTTTTGGCCAGCTTTATAATACTTTCCCCTAATGCCAAAACGCCATCTTATTATTCAACGTACGTAAGTGTCTCTGCTTTCAGATCCATCTCTGACGAATTTAATTGAATAGTATTTTATTTATTTATTCATAGGCAAGGGTAAAGCGCAGTAAAGCTAAGATGTTATTGCTACCTTCTTACCAAATTAAGTTTATCCAAAGTATACATAGAAACTTCTTAAAATTTTCGTAATCTAATCTATGATGCTAACTTTTATAAATATATACAATTTTTACAAACATCATTCCTAATCCTTCCATTCCTAAAAATCCAGCAACCAATCAAATTAAACAGAAATTCATGACCTCATCAAAATCAAATCAATTAAGGTGGCACATGTTCTTGATTCTTTGAAGTAGAATTGACGCTACACACAACTAAAAGATCATTTGAATTTTTGTCTCAAAAGATGCACATAAAGAAAGGGTCATTTATATATATATATATATATATATATATATATATATATATATATATATATATATATATATATATATATATATATATATATATTTAACCTTATAACAGATCGGCTGAAAAGTTCGTATCGTTTCTATGAGAGGGCGCCACTAGAATTAAATCCATACCATTTTCAGTTAGAACCAACCTTCAAAAGATACGTGTATAAATTTGACTGCTGTTTGATTATTAGTTTGTGAGATATTGCATTTTGAGTGAAGCTACTTTTGTTATTGTGAAAAAAATGAAAAAAAAAGAATTTCGTGTGTTGATGAAACACTACTTTTTGATGAAAAAAAGTGCCGCCGATACCAAAAAATGGCTTGATGAGTGTTATCCAGACTCTGCACCGAGCGAAGCAGCAATTCGTAAGTGGTTTGCAAAATTTCGTACTGGTCATATGAGCACCGAAGACGATGAACGCAGTGGACGTCCAAAAGAGGCTGTTACCGACGAAAACGTGAAAAAAAAATCTACAAAATGATTTTCAATGACCGTAAAGTGAAGTTGATCGAGATAGCTGACACCCTAAAGATATCAAAGGAACGTGTTGGACATATTATTCACGAATATTTGGATATGAGAAAGCTTTGTGCAAAATGGGTGCCGCATGAGCTCACAATCTATCAAAAACAACAACGAAAAACCATGCTGAAATTGAACGAATTGGGCTTCGAATTGCTCCCTCATCCACCGTATTCTCCAGATTTGGCCCCCAGTGACTTTTTCCTGTTCTCAGACCTCAAGAGAATGCTCGCTGGTAAAAAATTTAGAAGCAATGAAGAGGTAATCGCTGAAATTGAGGCCTATTTTGAGGCAAAGGACAAATCGTACTACAAAAATGGTATCGAAAAGTTGGAAGATCGCTATAATCGCTGTATCGCCTCTGATGGCAATTATGTTGAATAATAAAAACGAATTTTGGCAAAAAAATGTGTGTTTCTATTAAACGATACGAACTTTTCAGCCGAACTGTTACACAAGAGTGACCATATTTTGGTGTCATCACTAATTTTGTAAAGCGGCAGCGTTCAAAAATTTAAGCACCTCAAAAAAGTCTCTATGCAAAGTTTGAGCTAAATCGAATATGGGAACGTGGTACCGCCCGACGAAATGGAAAATAGGGGGCGGGAGATATTTCCGAAATCGAAAAAAATGTTTGGTGCCAAATGTCTTAGAATTGCATGTAACGTTGAGATTTGGTGTTATATAAAAATATATATTTTTTTGTAGAAAAATCGACAGCCTGGGACTTGAAAAAATTCAAGATTTCCGAAATCGATAAAATAAATTTGGATGCCAAAAGTTTTAGAATTATATAAAATGTCAAAATTTTGTGATATCTCGTAAAAAAATGTTTTGGCATCATAAAAGAAGTTCCAGAGTCGATATTTGAGAAAAAATTACAGGTTACGAGACACGACCGGTACAGAGAATGACATTACAAATGCAATTTTGAACTGGATCGAATTTGAATCTAAACGTGTGACAATGGATTGAACATTGCATGATATGTCGAAGTAAGTTCCAGTTTAGAGTTTCTCGTCATTATTTACGGTACTTCCAGAGCCGGTATTCAGGAACCAGCATAACCCAAAACGATTCGTATGGCAAAAAAAAATATGACGAAATTGTAACAGTTCTGAGTCCAACTTTGAAACATTTTGGAATTGTCATCTTCTATGTCGGCTTGAATTTTAAAAAGTCATCATCCTGTAATTCTAGAATCGGAAATCAGAATCGGAAAAAATTCATTAATTCTGCGTGGGACCATAAATTTTTGTTTTTAAAAGTCGATATGGTCTTTTTTGAGAAAATGATTGTGCTTTGAGAAACGATTCGACACTGGAACCGGAATTCGAAAATCAGTGTAGCCGAAGTCAGATAAATTTACCTGAGGAGTTGTATAGTTTGCATTTAGCTCAAAATGTTCGAAAATCAGCTCAGACATCTTTGAGAAATCGTAGTGCGAATTAAATTTCCGAATCGAAAACTGAATACCGCTGAAACTGAAATAAGCTTATTTGATTATCGACTATCCAAATCTACATACCCGATAATCCTGATTAATTTAGGTGAAATGGACACTTTTATACTAATCACCCTGTACCCCCTAAACCGGAAGTTGCATCTGACTAAGAAGCAAGTTGTTTTATAGAATCTCAAGACCTTCATTGGAATCTTAGATGGTTCTTAGATTTCATTTGAATCTTTGGTCGGTTCAGCCATCTTTGATAAAAATGAGTTACACTATTTTAATATCGTTTGACATATCATCATGTAGCTCAGGAACTAGAAGTCCGATCCAGAGATAATTCAGGAACTTTGTTCGGGAGCATACAACTTTTCGTATGAGTCTGAGTTTGTAGAAAATGGTTGAGTCATCTCCGAGAAAATTGAGTGAAATTATTTGTCACACACGCATTTGCTGATCGCGACGAACTGATTCGAATGATATAGGGGTGCTATGTTCTTCTAGCATTCATTACTGTCAGTAGGTTAAATCAAATAATTATGGAATTACTTTCAACATCTTTACCACGATCTGGTTTAGATTTGTCATATTCAAACGATTATGTTGCCAAAAACGAACCGTGCTAAAATCGGTCCGAGGCAAAAATACACACACACACACGGGCATTTGCTCAGTTCGTCGAGCTGAATCGATTGGTATATGACACTCGGCCCTACTCGGGAATTTTTTAAAAGTGTGAGCGAATTCTATACCTATGTTTTATATTCATAAAATAAAAGCAAATAATTGTGAAACACTCACGTTACAAATATATCATCAACTTAATCGACTATCGGTGACTCAAATGCAGTGAACACCCACACAAACGAACACATATTTGGGATACAGCGCCGCACTACACACATTAGGTCAAAATAATCATTGGCGGCTGGGTGCCGATTAAAGTTAAAATTGTAAGATGGCACATATTAATAGATTCCCTTTTGTGCGAACTTTCATGCGATGCAGAAGAGAACGCTACTTTTTATTGCATGACGTAAATACTCCCTATATCGAACGAAGCAAATCTGCTACTATATGATATTCTAGGTGCAGACCAACGATCTAAACCGTCGGCCGTGCACGAAAAATAAATAGAATGACACCATTTGCCCTGCTGTGGTTGGTTAGTGAAAACATAGGTCTATTCTAACCACGGACGATTTGAGCTCACCAAAATCTATTCGATGTCTTACTAAAGAACGTGAGAATGTATGAAATCGAATTGAATGCCAGTAACTTGCAATTCGTTATGATCCTATAACTTATAAGTGATAACAAAACAACCGACTTCTGCATCAACCGCCTTCGTTAAAGCAACCACTCTGGGGTTGGATCTCTCGAGGTGACACACAAGTCGTATTACATTCACACCAGAACAGCTCCACGTCGTACCGGTGGCGATACACACGCTTCATTCAAGTCACACACAGCTTATACTTGATATGATTCTGATGACAATCCCCGACAGTGTGCCAGTGCCGCCGGAAAAATTTACAAAGCTGAAATTTCATGGACAAAATGGAAGATCCATCCCCGTAATGCTCCGGAGTTGTCAAACCCGGTCGAACTTCTTTCTGTAAGCTAGTTGACAGATGAAATAGATATTCGGAAAACAAAACAGAAAAAAAAAATAAAACCGGCGAAGAAATACTCTGCCTGTACACACGCAACTAACAGCAGTCTAATTCAATTTGTATTTTGCGCACCAAGCATTGAATTTCCCCGTCATATGGCATCTCGTTTCGATATGTGTCTTCCTTCCCGGTGGACCCAGCCACCGCGCTCAGACGTGCTGTTTGCGAAAATTGTATTTTTTTGTCACTACTCGAAAGCAGAAAGAACTTTTACATCAACATCAGCACCCGGCAATTCTTCGAATCGTTGAAATCCCCTTCTGCTTGCTTGGCAAACGAAAGCACAGAATAACCAACCCATCGATGCTGGAAAAGACTAAACAACGAGAACATATTGTTTTGTTGGCAATAAAATTCCTGCGCTTCTGTAACTGGCAGTTGGATGCGCCTTACGACTGTAAGGACCGGCTTGGCCCTACCGACGTGTGTGAAATGGCTGAAGCGTAATTTGATGTTTAACTTGCTTAATTTTTTGCCAAACAATTCTGTCAGGGCTTTCGTGCTGTGTGCAATGCGGATCGCGTTTCGTTTCTTGCTGATATGTACGAATGTACGAGACCCAATCTTCTTCAGAAAATGCTAGGGTTTATGGGTTTTACCGGATCTGTGCTTCTCGGCTCACAAAGTTGGCGCAGTTAGCAGAGGAAGTCTCTCAGTCACTTTTCCGTTTCTTTTATGCAGCGAGAAACAGTAAACCAGCTTGAATGTGATGACTCCGCAAATGTCATCGATTATCAGTGTGCGTAGAACTCGGTGGGCCATTGAACCGATCGCTATTTTTTACTTGAACGATTTTTGTTTTTGTAATTACTTATTAATTTTAGAATTATTTCTTGTTTGTTTCTACTGTATACCAGAATGAAAGGACATATCTGTTCAATAAAAACCGTGCGTATTTTGTTTACATCAGCGTAAAGACAAAAAGTCGGGACAGAATATTACAGGATTGCTATGCTAATGGATCAGAGATTACAAATATTTCTCCTCAAGCATTGTTCAACTAAAGGGGATATATACCTTTCAGCTCAAGAGAATGCTCGAGCTCGACATTTTCCACCTCTTTAAAACGATTCACCCACTTACTCACAAACTGTTTCCACTTTTGTATGTATTTCGCCGCGGTAGCTTGGGTCATTTTGGGTGCAAGCAAAAAAATCTGCTGCGAAGAGCACAGCGTACGCAGTACTCAATTTGGAAAAATGCTGACATCGAATTGTAAACTATAGTCAGCTGATTTATTTTTGCATTGTATGAAGGACACTACTGTCCTCTGTGTTAAAAAAAAACACACACACACCATTCCACTTTACCGATCACGAATAACCGTGACCATGCTCTTATGTAACAGACTGTAAGTGTTAGGTTGCTGTCAGAGTGAACGCGATTTGCGAAGCGTTAACACGCGCGAGTAAGTCTGTTACATTCAATCAAAGCAAGCATGTCACAGTGAACGCGATGGGATAACAGTGCATCGCATCAAAACGCTTCGCTTTCAGCGCTCCCTCTGACAGCACCCTTAGTTTGCTGCCAGAGTGTAAGCGTCACGCGAAGCGTCAAGACGCGCGTGCGAGCTAGTTCCGTTTGATCAAAGCAAACCTGTCAGAGTGAATGCGACGCGAAAACAGTACATCGCATTGAATCGCTTCACTTCGGTCCGCGTTCCGCGCTCACTCTGACATTAAGCTTAGTATTGGTATAGTATTGCACGCGTAAATTTTCACTCTCTACTGTCCTGCGTTATTTATTTGAGTGTTAAGATATGTTTGTTGAGAATTTCTCCGACCGACTTTAACAAACTTAGGCTTAGTTCGGTTTCACATCTCATCCAAGTCAGTCGATAAAACAAAACCGCTTACGTTCGGGACAGAAGAAACCAAGTACAGTATTGTGTAGTGAACAATAGAACGACCTCGAAATGAGTGAATCAAACAAACAAAAGCTACCGCCAACACGAAAGAAACAATTGTTGTTGACTTCAAGCAGTGCAAAATTCGACCTTCGATACGTGAACTTAAGGTTTGAAAGGTTTGCTTAAGGAGCAAATGCATCTTGACATTAAACGTGTGCATTTACTTCAAAGCAATAAGACGAATAATGTTGTTTACATCCAGTTTTACAAAGAGTTGAATGCAATTCTATTAGCAAAAGACAATATCAATGTTCACTATGTGGAGCACGAGAACATTAATGCCGTTTTTCATTGAAAAACACTGGTGGCGAGGATTGCTCTGATTTTGCACTTTCGAGCAGAAATGCGACATTCTGACGGTGTTTCATTGCGATTTCTGCTCGAAAGTGCAAAACCAGAGCAATCCACGCCACCAGTGTTTTTCAATGAAAAACGCCATAAGTACAACATTCCAGTATATATGGAAGATAGTGCTATAGAAGTGCGTGTGCATGATCTTCCCTCAAGCGTCACCGATTCATATATTCGAAAAACTATGTGCTAATACGGAGAGATTCTCTCTATCGAAAAAAAAAGTGGAAGAATTTTTTCACCGGTATTCTAAATAGCGTACGTTTATTTCGCATACACTATACTATACCTTCTTATGTGATTTTCGGTCAAGATACAAGAATTCCGTGCAAATCACTTGTTACCTATGACAATCAGATGGCCACATGTCAATATTGCCAAAAAGCTGTTCACTACGGTAAGCCATGTGATAAACTGGACAAGGAGACAACCACACCAAAGGACAACGGTGCTTCCTTCACACCAACCCCAAGCAACCCCAGTACATCTGTGACAGCCACCAACAGCAATGAAGCATCCCCTTTAACGAATCCACCATGATCCTTTATAGAACAGCTGCAGTTAACAACTTACCCTCCAACCAACCAGCAATTGCAACCAAAGTACAACAAGGCGCATCTACAGCAACTAGCAACGAAAAGATGACGGAAATCGACAACAATATCATCGATGCGGCAATGGATGACGAGACGAACCACGAACGAAGTGCCCCTCAATTCTCGCAGGAGGGAAATGGAAGCTCCTCTCCCCCTAGAAAAAGTGTGACAACGAGATCCAACTAAAAAAAATTATTAAAAAAATCGGCTCAATTTACCTCGTAAAGCTTGTATGCAAATAGGCCTGAATAAAAAATATCTTTTAAATAAAAAAAAACTTAGGCTCGTTTGAAAGCCACTATTAGGCGTAAGGCGGTGGTGCTCAAAAGTTTGAGCACTTCGAAAAAAGTACACAGCTGAATCGGATATGGGTAAGGTGTAATGCCCGACGGTTAAGTTTAGAATATTTTCGATTTTGTAAAATCACCATAGGGGCGATGATTATGAAATTTCCGAAATCGAAAAAAAAATTTGATGACAAACGTTCTTGAATTGCATGAAACGTCGAGATTTAGTGTCATTTCAAAAAAATGTTTTTTTTTGAAAAAATCAACTTTCTGGGACTGATATTTTTTCTAAGTCCCAGAAAGTCGATTTTTCTATGCACTCAATTTCTTAGCAAATAGTAAAAACGCTTTCAACAATCTTAGACTCGTTTGAAATATATTATTGAATTTCTAGTCAAATTCGAACATTATATGGCATTATCAAACCACTAGGTGGATTACGAAGAGTTTTTTCTTCGAATTCCAATTGTTACTTTCTCATATAAAATTCCTGCTACTATTATTATAATAATATAAAATATAGAATCCCCCAAATGGGATGGATGCCTTTTGTTGCAGTTGATGCAATGTACAACAATGTATACAGGTTTTTATTAATTGTCGATAGAGTTTAATGGCGTTTTCGTTTTTAATTTGCACTACACCGGTACAGTGCTGCACTGGGGCATGAATAAACGAACAAAAATGACGAAAACATAAACAGTAACGATTCCATTGCACAGAGCTACACCAAACTTTTGATTTGAAACATTTTTAATTTTATTAAATACTTAGAGCAAATTCAGCAGCTAGAAGTTCTATATGGAAGATCTATAATAGAGCAGAAACTGGAACAAACGTATCCCCAGCAAGCCGATCTAGTTTTATTTATTCGACCAGTTCTTCTGTCAAATTTGAAACTAGTCTACGATGCCGTTCTATTTTTTGTATATTTGAAACACGAGTAAAACACTACTGGGGCTGCCAGTTTTTCTTGTTATAAAATCCATATTTAAACTTTGTAACTGGCATAAATTATGCATCTAGAACTAAAACACTACTGTATATGCCCTTAGGGCATGTTCAGGAGTGTTCTAGTTCTAGATATCAGGTACAAAATTTAAATCTGGGTTTTATAACAAGAAAAACTGGCAGCCCCAGCAGTGTTTTATTCGTGTTTCAAATATAAAAAAATAGAACGGCATCGTAGACCAGTTTTAAATTTGACAGAAGAACTGGTCGAATAAATAAAACTAGAGCGGCTTGCTGGGGACACGTTTGTTCCAGTTTCTGTTTTATTAAAGATCTTCCATATAGAACTTTTAACTGCTGAATTTGCTCTTATAGCAGTCTTGAGTGTTACGGCATAAATCTTGCATTGAAACTTTAAACCCCGCAAAAGCCTACTGATCTAAAATTCAAGAAAATTTTAAAACTTGCTTTTTGAATAAAATTATATTTATTCGGGTGAATTCCATAGTAAAAATTTGATTTATGACTTTGAACATTGCTCTGAATTTCAAAAAAATATGCGATCTCAATTTTTCTCGTGAATGTATATTAAAATAAGAATTGTAACTAATCGCTGATACTGATTTAAAGGCGCTGTTTTTCTAAAGTCTTTACAAATAAAACATTTTTTTTTGTGATCCATCGAAATTTTGATATAAAATGACTTGTGCGGACGTTCTGAAAATAAAACATAAAATTTAATCGTTTTCGTCTTTGTTTTGTATTTGGACAATTTATTTGATGTCAATAAATGCTACGGTAGAACATCAGTGTGACGAACATGAAATTTCCCTTATTGCAAGTTATAATTAACCTGAAAAGTTAGCAATTCTATAGCTCACACCACATGTGTTTTAAAAATACTTTAAACCCTTTGTTTGCGGTCTTTGGTGACTATGGCTTTTGGGGTTGTTTGAACTGTTGACGCAGTACCTCACAACTATTGTTAAAATCACTGTTAATTTTTGTGTTGATCATGTAGTTAGCCATTATATTTTGTGTTCCTCATATCGTTTCACCGTGATACAAGCGAAATATACTTTCGATGAATTCTTTTAGAATTTTGACAAAAATCATTGCGAACGGTGCATAAAAATATACAGAAGGCTCATTTGCAGTTTAGTAGTGAATCCATTTTCACATTAATTGTGTGAAGAGGCTCAGTTTAAATAGTCACCTCCATGCTGTGCGAAATGCAAAGTGATGTCATGTATACGAAATTCTCATCTGTTTTGTGGAAGTTATGAGGATGGTTTGGCTACCAGGAAAAATTATAAATTGTTCGTTATTCCAGTATGGTCTAAATGATTAAAAATATCATCATTTTTGAGATTTTTTTTTCAAAGTTATCGTGCAATAAAATAAATTCAAATTTTTTGCATGATAAAAAGCATCATTCGAATAACATTTTGTAATTTTTTCGTGGAAAAATATTGAGAAAAAAGTCGGTGAAAAGGTATTTTTGAGAACGCTTCATAAAAATCATGATTTACGGTGTCCACTGTATCTCAGCGCAGACTGATAAGAAGTCAACAAATCAAAACAACAAAGATAGAGCAGAAGTTTTTCTAGACCCCAACGTTTCTGTTAAATTTTTTAATTTTTTTTTTAATTTTTGGTGGTTGTTCAAAGTGAAAACTACAATTTTTTACGAAAAAATTTGCCATTTTGCAGTTGTAAAAACTCCCCAAAGTAACATACAAGGAAAAGGAAAACGTTGGGGTTTGGTTTTTTATATGTAGAAAGTGTGTGCAAAATTTGAAAAAAATGAGTCAGTAGTCAGTCAGTCCGATGGACACGGACTTTCACAAACTGCTTTCGAGAAAAACGCGTTTAAAGTTTTTTGTCTATAAAATCAATGGAAACAATTTATTATTCAAGGTTTTATATCATAGGGTCTAATATTTTCACAAAATCATAATTTTTCTTTTGTATTATTTTATAATGAAACTTTTCAAGAATGTTTTGTCAAGTTTTTAAGTCGATCGAAGCAGAAATCTTGGACTTGTGTGCCGAGCTCTTATCTCTTCGCAGTATAAGATAATCAAAGATAAAGGCCCATAACATGTTGAATTTTTCTCCGATAGGCTTGAAAATTTCACAGAAGATTCTTGAAATGTTTTATTATGAGAAAATAATAAATGATTTGTCAAAAGTGTCAGACCCTGCCCCACCACCACCCCCCTACCCCCTTAAGTTTGAAGTTTCGGAAATTACAACCCCTCAGGAAGAACAAATTTTATGATGAAAGGGTAACCTTCTTAATGAGCAAATCAGTCACAAAAGATGTCCTTTTTATTCAAACTAAACTTTCAAAATGCGCATTTCAGAGTACACTCAAATCAGTTGAGTTTTTTGCTTTTAGAAAATTTAATTGCTAAACTTTTCTTTAAGTGGTTCGCAGAATTGCTCAATTAGTACAACAAGTTTTCACCAATGCCATCATGTTTTCAAAATTAAGAATCAGATCTAATTGGCTCAAGTTGCATGCTCCCCTAGTTATTTGGAGATTTGTGCCTTTCCAATGCTACTCTTCATTTTCCTAATGGGGAGGTAAGGATAAAAGGAACATGAAAAGGAACTGTAAAGTGGGTGAGGTGGGAGAACAGTACTAAACAAAAAGAAACTATTCGTTCTGATTCCCCGAAAAGATGCTGAATAATATACAGGTGCCAAAATGCACATTTAATGAAATTTTCAAATTCCAAGATTTTACAAAAGCGACACCATTCCGCATTCATGGAAGAATGCAGAACGATTCGCAATATGTATGAGCAAAGGTAAATTCGACATTTATGGTCTATACAGAAGGGATTCATTTACTCCAGGAAGAACGATGAACCCCTCTGACAATAGCTCCTTACCACATTGGATAAGAAACGATGCAATATCCATCAATTTAAGATCTCCAAACACAGATTGAACAATGTATGGAGAACCAAAAACCCGGACATGCAGTCACATCAATGCGGGACTAATAAATCATATGAATAATATTCAATTCGCTCTGATCAGAATACTGCAATGATGCTTGGAAAAATGCAGAAGATATTTGGCTATTTTCTTATTAAAGTCTGGTGAAAATTCTTTGTCTGAGTGCAAGTTTGCAATTCCAGAAGACAGTAGACACCGTAGCAGAAGCACGACCAGAAAACCGTCATGAAAGATGATAGTTGCGGTCGTCGCTGAATGTTTGTTCTGTATTTTAAATGACTATAGAGTTGCAATTTTTATGTAGATAAATGACTATGATCACGGTGGCATCTCACCGGATTTATGTAATAGTACAATACTAATCTTAAACTTAATCTAATTTAAATAGGTTTCCCAGAAAACTTTGTCAGAAATTAATTTTTCAATAAACTTATAGTGCAAAAAATTCTTAACAATTCCATAATGGCACTACCGGAGCATATAATTTCGTAATGTTCACATGAAAAATAATACCAAGTACCAGATAATCTAGTTATGTTACTTATTACATTGCACTTATGAGGGAAACCTATTTCGAAACACCTCCGATTTCTTCTGAGTATGCATAAACCTAAACAATCGACTACGTACAGTCGACAAAAACTTATCCAAACGACATTTATGCACCGCGTCATGAATAGGCGAGCATTGAGTTTACGTAAACGCTAAGCCAACCAGCATTGAAAGGCTTGACCTTTTTGATTTCCGAACCTTTTACTGCTCCCCATGGAGCGACCACGGACTCGAGCCCTTCTTGTAAAGCGCAAATGTAATGATCTGGCCGTCATGAATTTCGTAACCTCACAGATTGACAATTCATCATCGAAAGCACAATAACCACAAAGGTACCAATAATTGCCTCGAATGGGGTTAGGTCATAAAGAGCAACGGTGTCCGGCGGTTTTGGGGCAACTACGGGATAAACCTCCCGTAGTGTTAATAATAGTGGTTTTCAACGCGTCGAAAGGCCACCTGCGTGATGATAGTCATCGCAGCAGAATTTCTTATTCAGAACGAGACGATTCGAGTCAGGAGCTGTGGTAGGACTCCGGCTGGTAAGTGATAATTGAATCACAAAAGCTGTGACAAGAGGATTATTCCAATTTGAATAAAGATTACCGTGCACAATCCATTTGCATAATGTCTCTCAATTCTGCGAGTCGTGCAGATCCCGACTATTAGGCGAATTAGCTTCACGGGAAAAATTCACTTTCGGCAATCGCTGTCGGAAGATTTTGTGTTCATTTTCAGCAACAGTGGGGGGACGGGTGCTACTGCTCCCTAAGACTAAGTGAAGAATTGGTGTCAAAATCCACTCGACTTAGACTTATCAGCCCACACTCGAGTTGGTGCACTTGCTAGCGTCTGCGGGTGCGTCTTTTGTCATTCAAAGCAGTCAAGTTGTTTTCGTTCGTTCCGATGGATGGTACTTACGGATTCAAACCACATTCTGCTTATTTGCGCTACGGCAAGGCAGGCCAAATCTGGTGTGGTATTTATTAATATTCTTCGTGGCACCTTCATGAGCTTCAAAATAGGTGAAATCTACCTCATGAGGATGAGCGTGCTCACGCTCGCCGTGAGCCATTCGTTGCTGGGTTTCGCATCTGACTGCGTCGCGGATGGCGACGGTTGTGGCACGTATTGGACTGGAATGAGTTTGCGGAATTGTAGACCACCCTGCCAAACATTGTACGATCGGTTGACCGAAGCCACGAAACCACTAAACGTTGAGCATGAGCCCACGTGAGACGCATTTATGTCCGTTTGATGAACAGTACCGCGACGCAATTTCACGCGAGTGTTCGATTTCAATTACAAGTCAAACACTGTCATTTTTCTTGTTCAAGAAAAGTTTTACTCTCGACCGGTCGATTTCGTTATTTTCGTGTGCTTTCGTTGAGACCGGATGTGCACCTTACCGGAGTTTATGTGAACTTCAAGACACGGGCAAATGACGTGTTCTGTCGGATGATTGGTTTCTTTTTAGTTCAGGAGTGTGATTGCCAGTCATCGAATGGAATTGACGGTATTTGAAGGGGATGTGATTTGCAGTTTTTGGAGATCAGTTGGAAAAGAGCGAAGCTTTCGGGGTTTTGTCGGATCCCATCCATGCTAGCTGGCGAGCTAATATAAGATTTTTGCGGAAGAAACCAAATTTAGAATTCAGATTATCATTTGTCGTAGCGAAATCAAAAAATACTCTACTTCCGATGGTGATTTTTTTTTTCAAACCCAATTCAATATCGCAATGCCGCGTCCAGGCCATGCCTTTCAAATGTAGGTGTTTCTGAGTCATATGAATTTGGATTATATGCTCTCATCTAAAGTGCAATCAACCCACCCAATCGTGAGATGATACCATTTTTATCACTTTGCATTTCGGTATCAATACTCAAATATGATAATCGTTACTAACTGAGGGCTAGGAGACAGAAAATTGCCTTTAAATTTATAGAATTGGTAAAACTAACTCTCGTTGGTAAAAATAACCCAAAAAGTAACTCTGCACTGGTGGTTGTATGGCAAAAGGAAAAATGAGTAAGAGGAATTGTAGACCAACTTGAGGATTGATGAGATAACTAGCAGAATGGCGGAAGCACTTATGGTGGAAACTAAGGAGCAGTTGGGGTTTGTAAGCTATCACAATTTCTCGACGGTGGATTGGAAACGCACCCTACTAGTCACTGGAAGAACGCAGATTCGAATTCTGCTCAAAGGCATATGTATTCTACATATTTTCCAATGTATTCTACACATTTTCGAAACGTTTTTCGTTATTCAATGTTGTTAGAAAAGAAAAAAGCTAGCTTTTCTTTCAATTTATGGATACCACGTCAATAAAAATGTTCGTCTTTTGAAGCAAACCAATCAGACATCCGATTCTAGACTTCTTCGTCGGAATCGAAGTTCTGCTCAGCCAATGCGTGGCCCATCGATGAAAACAAATGGTAGTCGGAAGGGGTCAAGTCTGGTGAATACGGCTTGCATCAACGTGTTTTGATTGTAGGCTGAACCAGTTCTGCTTTATATGCAACTGCATTGCCGTGTTTCCTGGCTCATTTTGACCATTTCTCGATCAATTCATGGTTCAAATGGATCGTTAGTTGTCTGTGGTGATTAGTATCAACAGTTTCTCCAAATTGTAGAAATGATACATGAAATAACACACCTTGCTGATCCTACCAAACGCAGAGCATTGCCTTCTTGCCGAATCAATCCTTAAAATAAATCTATTTTTTATTTCCAGTATCAATCCAATGCAAAACTGATTTTCTTTCTAGTCTTTGAAGCAAAATTTCACTAATGTTTCCTCGGTTTCTTATCTGTCTTTCATTCAATTCATGTGAGACCCAATTTTCACACTTTTGGACTTTCCCCATAGCTTTCAAACGGTCAGAAATTGTTTGTTGTGCAACACTTAACAACGCTGACATTTGAGGAGAAATGTAATTTTCATCCAATATTGCTTACAATGCGGCGTTCTTAAGGACTTTCAATCGGAAGAAAACTGTCAAAATACTTCGCCCCAGGGTGGCTCCACTGTTATCTTTTAAACGATGATAGTGGTAAGGACAGGGCTGAAAATGAAATCGAAGAACAGAGTAAGGAAGGAAGAATTAGACATAGACTTGCAAAAAAAGAGTTACAAGAAAAAGAGATTGCTACTGGAAACGTACTTCATGGACCGGGGATCGATGATTAAGTTACCAAAAATATTTTCCGATCACTTTTTTAGAGAAAAAAAATTAAACGCGTTATTCTGAAAACCAATTTTTCGAAGTCCGTGAACACGATCCTGCAAAATCTACTGAAGCGATTTTTTTCAAATATAGAACATATTTTCTTGGTATAAAATGCCTCCCCTCCACCATTTTGAAATTTTTCCATTTTCATATTATGGTTGTTTTTCACCTCAAAATTGGCGGAAAATTTAGCGAAGCCTCAATTTTTTTTGCTTAAATATACCACGTATTTTTTAACAATTCAAAATAATAACTTGATAAACGACGGAGGGAGGAGAAAGAACTCGTACCTTAAGTAAATTTAAAAACATTTTTGATTTTAGAAAATTCTACGCAGAGTTATCTTGTTCACCGCGCAACGTGATTCTCGAAAGAGGTTTTGGGGAATGCTCTGTTTTTCTATATTAATATACGGAAATTTAACTAAATATTCTTTAAATTATGCTCTATAATGTTAAGAACTCTGTTTTCATCCATCTAGTGGTTTAATGGTGCCTTTCTCATATTACCCATAACATCATAAATATTACTGTGGAATTCGCAAAAACTAACTGTTCATTGAACAGTCGGTGTTGAACAGTCGTTCGCACCGCACGCGTATAGCTCTTGGCTCCTGGAATTTTTTTCTGGCTACCTAGAGTTTCATTGATTCAAGGCTTCAGTCTTTTTCAAGGCTACCTGAATCACTAACTAAGTGACTAAGTGATACAAAGAGTGATATTAGAGTGACTAAGTGATACAAAGAGTGATATTAGAGTGACTAAGAAATTAATCAGCCTTTTTTAAGGCTAGCTAGGAGTCTAATCGAAGACTAATTTAGCCTAGTTAATTTAATTTAAAATTTCATTAATTTCAAAAATGCCTGCGTCCAACCGGAAAGGCAACAAGCCTAAGGCTAAAAATAATTCAATACGGAATAAATCACAATCCGTTATTCAACATTTTTCTAATAACATTCACGATCTTATAGAATCTGAATGTAAAAATAAAAGACAACGGACGGATTTCCCTTCCGTTGATCCTATGCCGTCTAACAATATTTACGAGATTCTTCCTGAATCCGATTGTAGCGACATAGAAGAAAATTCTTCAAAAATTCCCAAAATGGACGCTTGTCGTTCTGGGAAGAAACATCAATCTATGCCACCAGTGACGGTGATGATTTCCGACTTCAAAGCATTCCGTACTGAGCTTTCTACTTTTCTCCCGGAAGTAAAAGTCTCATTTCAAATCGGACGAAGAGGAGAATGTCGAGTCTTGGTGGATGGATTGGAAGATTACGAACGTCTTATTCGATATTTGTCCGAAAAACTTCATAAATTTTATTCATATGATATAAAATCAGACAGACCCTTCAAGGCTGTCTTGAAAGGATTATCAAATGATCAAAGTATAGATGAAATTAAAAATGAAATAAAAGAATTGCTTGGTTTTGCCCCTTCCCAAGTAATACTTATGAAAAAAAGAGCGAATGGTACTTCTAAACCACGCTCTGGAATTTCCCATGAACTTTACCTAATACACTTCAATCGAAGTGATGTAAACAATTTGAAAACTTTAGAAAAAGTACGTTTCATTTCCCACATTAAAATTCATTGGGAACATTATAAACGGCATAATCGTATTGCAAACTTAACGCAATGTCGTCGTTGCCAAGGCTTCGGCCATGGAACCAAAAATTGTCATATGGATATACGGTGTTTGAATTGTGGTAAATCGCATTCGAAAGACGTTTGTCCAATGAATGAAACCACTGATAAATTTTCATGTTCAAATTGCAATGGAAATCATAAATCCAATTATTTGAAATGTCCTGTCAGGGAAAAAATTTTAAACGCTCGTTCGCTTAGACAACAAGTCAAATCAACGACCTTAAATTTACAGAACATACCTGAAAATTCTTCTAAGGCACCTGCCAATTCGTCTTCTAACGAAAACAATTTATTGACAGGTAGATCGACCTCGTCATCATCTTCTTCTAATGTCAGTTATGCTGGTATATTAGGTAGAAATCTATCTCCTATTTCTTCTAATGTAAATAATCAAAACACAGGACCGCCTTGCAGTTCTTCTTCTAACGAAAACAATTTATTAATAGGTAGACCGGCCAAATCATCTTCTTCTAATGGCAGTCTACCTACAAATATTCCTTCAATGCCATTCGCTTCTTTAAATGAAGTCGATTTAGGCGATATAACTGAAAATAAAATGATCTACCTACAAGATCAACTTTTTCAAATGATCATCCAAATGAATTCGACTTCATCACTTTTTGAAGCATTTCAAATCGGATGGAAATTTGCAAATAATATTATAATGAATTTAAAATTTAACAGTGATGTTAAATAATTATTTGAATATTTTAAATTGGAATGCTCGATCTTTGAAATCGAGTGAAGATGAATTTTATAATTTTCTCAAAGTTCACAAAATTCATATTGCCATTGTGACAGAAACTTTTCTTAAACCAAATGTGAAATTGAAAAGTAATCCACATTATGTGGTTCATCGATTTGACAGGTTTACTGGAATTGGTGGTGGAGTTGCCATTTTTGTCCAACGGCAAATTAAACATCGAATTTTACCTTCTTTCAATACTAAAGTTATTGAAAGCTTGGGAATCGAAGTTGAAACCATTCATGGAATTTATTTCATCGCTGGAGCATATTTGCCATTCCAATGCACCGGCGAACAATTAAATTTCTTTAAAGGCGATTTGCAAAAACTTACAAGATATCGATCGAAATTTTTCGTAATAGGGGACTTAAATGCTAAGCATGTCCAGTGGAATTGTAGGCAAAATAACAGTAATGGTAAAATACTTCATAATCAACTCTCAGCTGGTTACTTTACAGTTCTTCATCCCAGTAATCCTACTTGTTTCTCTTCCGTGAAAAACCCGTCTACAATTGATCTGGTTCTAACAGATCAAAGTCACATTTGTAGTGAACCGATTACTCATGCTGATTTTGACTCAGATCATCTTCCTGTAACATTCAGACTTTCCAACGAAGCTATAATTAATCCAATTAGTTCTATTTTCAACTATCATAGAGCTAATTGGTTGGATTACAGATCTCACATTGAAAATCATGTGGATCATGAAACTATTTTAGAAAATTTTGCGGACATCGACACAGCAATTGATAATTTGAATCATTATATTATCGAAGCTAGAAATCTTTCAGTTCCCAAAGCTCAAACTAAATTAAATTCTCCTATCATCGATGACAATCTTCAACTGCTCATTCGGTTGAAGAATGTTCGTCGACGACAATATCAACGTTCTCGTGATCCTGCTATGAAAAACATAGTTAAGGATTTACAAAAAGAAATTAAACATAGATTTACTCTTTTGCGAAATGAAAATTTCGCTAAAGAAGTTGAACAAATTAAACCATATTCTAAACCTTTCTGGAAACTTTCTAAGGTTCTTAAGAAACCTCAGAAACCAATTCCTGCTCTCAAGGAAGGAAATCAAATACTTCTTACAAATGGTGAAAAAGCTCAAAAGCTAGCTCAGCAGTTCGAGAGTGTCCACAATTTTAATTTAAACGTTGTGAGTCCTATTGAAAATGAAGTCTCACTGAAGTATGATCATATTTCAACCCAAGTGTTATCACACGATGACATTATTGAGACGAATTTTGATGAAATTAAATCAATTATTAGGAAACTCAAAAACATGAAGGCTCCTGGTAATGATGGAATTTTTAATATTCTTATTAAAAATCTTCCCGATGTTGCCTTGAGACTCCTGGTTAAAATTTTCAACAAGTGTTTTTCATTAGCTTACTTCCCAAAAAGATGGAAAAACGCTAAAGTAATTCCTATCCTAAAACCTGATAAAAATCCAGCAGAAACATCAAGTTATCGCCCAATTAGCTTACTTTCTTCTATCAGTAAACTTTTTGAAAAAATTATCTTGTTAAGAATGATGACTCATATAAATGAGAATTCAATTTTTTTACCAGAGCAGTTTGGATTTCGTCATGAACATTCAACTACTCATCAACTTGTCAGAGTAACGAACATGATAAAAACAAATAAATCTTCTGGGTTATCCACTGGAGTTGCTCTTCTAGACATAGAAAAGGCATTCGACAGTGTTTGGCACAAAGGTTTAATAGCAAAAATGTCTGATTTCCAGTTTCCTATTTATTTGATCAAAATGATTCAAAATTATTTAACTGATCGTACTCTTCAGGTTAGCTATCAGAATTGTAAATCTGAATTGCTACCCGTACGAGCCGGTGTTCCGCAGGGTTCGAGTGTAGCTCCAATCTTGTATAATATTTTCACTTCTGATCTTCCAAATCTACCCGTTGGTTGTCAGAAATCGCTATTCTGTGACGACACAAGTCTGTTAGCCACAGGTAGAAATCTAAGAGTGATCTGCAGTCGCCTACAAAGAAGTTTAAATATTTTCAGTGATTATCTGTCAAAATGGAAAATTAAACCAAATGCAGCAAAAACGCAATTAATTATCTTTCCTCACAAGCCAAGAGCTTCTTTTCTTAAACCAAACAATAATCACATTCTCAAATTGAATGGCTTGGAATTGACATGGTCTGATCAAGCTAAATACTTAGGTTTAACGTATGACAAAAAACTCACTTTCAAGGATCACATTGAAGGAATCCAGGCAAAGTGTAATAAATATATTAAATGTTTATATCCTCTTATAAACAGAAATTCTAAGCTCTGTCTAAAAAACAAATTGTTAATTTATAAACAAATTTTCAGACCAGCCATGCTTTATGCGGTACCAATTTGGTCAAGCTGTTGTTCCACCAGGAAGAAAACGCTTCAAAGGATTCAGAATAAAATTCTGAAAATGATTCTGAAGCGTCCTCCCTGGTTTAGTACAAATGAGTTACACAGACTCACAAATATAGAACCATTAGATGTAATGTCACATAATATTATAAGCAAATTCCGACAAAAATCGATGCAATCTTCAATTGAATCGATTCGCTCTCTGTATTAGTTAGTAAGTTAGTATATAAGTTCCTTTTCCCCATTACACAATACAAGTAGGTTTAGAATTTTCCCTACACAAAAATCTCAGAATTGCGGAAGCAAATGATGTCTTCATGGTAATAACCAAATCATATATATATATATAACAGGGCTGAAAAGTCACCACTTGTGGCTGAACACCCAATTTAAATCTTAATAATTTAATTTTAACTCATATTCCAATAAATAGTTATTTAAAAAAAAAAAAAAAAAAAAAAAACTGTTCATTGAATATATATAGGAAAGTTTGGTCGGACTTAATCTAACAAACTCTACAAATCATGTTTACTCTGTAGTTCCGGAACCGGAAGTAGTATCTACAACAAATTTAGGAATTCCGTATGAAACTGTAAGACTTTTCCTGTGAACCTATAAGTTTGTGAAAATCGATGTGGCCATCTTAAGGAAAGCGAGTTCTTCCAAAACCGGATCGAGCGAGTTCTTCCAAAACCGGATTCAGATGACCGGAATAGCCGAAGTTGGTTTGTTTGCCAGTAACAAATATGACTTACAAATTGGAACAGTTTTGAACGTAGTTAACCCTATACTTACTACCTCATGCTCTATTGCGATTAAACCAATTAAACGAAATTATTATTATTGTTATTATTATTATTACTATTATTATTATTATTTTTATTATTATTATTATTATTACTATTATTATTATTATTATTATTATTATTATTATTATTATTATTATTATTATTATTATTATTATTATTATTATTATTATTATTATTATTATTATTATTATTATTATTATTATTATTATTATTATTATTATTATTATTATTATTATTATTATTATTATTATTATTATTATTCGACAGTTTTTTGACGAAAATCGAAGGCAAACTAAAACACGTCCACTTACAATAACTGTGAAAAACTCAGGGGACATTCAGAATGGTCGAAATTGTCAACATAAGTGAGGGTCATGAGTATCAACATAATGCAACAAAAAAACCAAAAAATCTAACATACTTTTTGAACAAACCTCGTATGCCTCAACAAACAATCGATGCTATTCTGCAGAGGTTTTCTACAAGTGAAAACGATAAAATAAAAAAATCTTTTTGTGGTAGAAAATTCGACATTTTAACAACGATGAAAAATATTGATATTGTTTGTTCATTGACTCGTTGTACATAGCATGTGTTTCGCAAATGTTCATTATCGACACGTTTGTGTCTTAACACTCACTTCACGGCCGTTTGGAGCACATCCGAAAACGAGAGTTTTACAGATAGCTCGTTTTTCTCTACCGCCTGCCTGATCCATTTATTTTAGACCATCAGTTCGACATATGGTTCCATTATCTACTTCAAGTTCAACAAAGTCAACATACTACACACCGACACGGAACTTGACCATTAGTTTCTACCGGGTTTTGCATTGCATTGCATTGATGCTACTGATTTTCTGGTTAAGGCTTGAATAGACGTTAACTGGGCTGTGAAACCAGTGTCTTATACTCTCAAACGTGATCTCTAAGAGATTGATACAATATTTATTTCGTAAACGTTTCCAAAAAGCTTAACAAACTTACGCAACATCGTGTCACTCGTAACAGTCTTCGATTTCTTAATCACAACTTCCTAAAAAAATGTTAAATAGTAGACATGAGAGCATGCCATTTTGTCGTTGCAATCTCCGATACTCGAAGGAATTCAAGGCTCTACTGCACTATTTATCATAAGTCCCAAAAGGCTTAAGAAAGACCTAGGAGTCATCATGGACTTGGTACTCCCATATTTGATGTTTTGTAAACCAAAGTAAAGCCTTGGTATTACCTACCACTACTCATCATATTTTGGACGATCTGTTGGGCATCTTGAACGGCGATTTCGTTACACCATCTCTTCATCTCTGTTGCGTCTTGAGTAACTTTTCCACTTTTCTTCAGCTTCTGTTTGACAACCTAAACAGAAGAAAAAGGTTAAAGCATCCCTTATTAGGCCCTTGTCTCCGACTAGCAAAAAAGCTTGAAGTGATATTCGTGAGACTGAATTAAGAGAAACGAAACGCTCAAATAAGAGTATAATAAATATGTTTCCCAATTTCCTGACAAAATTATTGTGTTCCGTGAGAAAACAACTTTAAACCCTTTAAACTTAACCAATTTTCTGTTTATATTGATCTCGTCTTTACTTACGGTACGACGAAACCGTTTAACTGATGCCACTTCTCAGTTCAACATAAACCGCTTAGCAGACCTAAAGTTAATGCTACTTGCAGAACACTTGTAACTTTGAGCTAAAGATTGAAAGGGCGAGTAATGAGTCCGTGACTTTTTGATCGGGAAACACTTGTTAGCTAATTTATTTTTCAACATAGTCTCCTTCGAATGCCATCAAATTTATCATTCGCTTGTGTGATGATTTCATCGTTGAAATCAAATTCTTTTCTGTCAAGTCATTTCTTCAAGTTTGGGAATAAGAAATAGTCACTCGGGGATAAATCTGGAGAATAGGATGGATGAGGGAGCAGTAGTATAGGAACACATATTTTTACACTCATGCATCCTGTATTTGAATGGATCTCCACCTTTCATTAAACTCACCGGAATTTCATTTACTATTTTCAGCAGTTTTACTGACACGAAATGTAAAAAGTTTCAAATGATTACATCCTCTATCCAAACAGACGGATCAACGGCTTATGAGAACCCCTTTAATTCCACTGACAAGAAGCGTAGCATATTCCAGTTCCCGCCTGGTGTATCAAACCTATCGGTTAGCTTTTAAAACTATTCTGTCACATTCCCAGCAAGCTTCGATTAGCTGTCCGTAAACTTCATTACGCTAAGCTCACAAAACTCGTTACCATTACCGATCGCAAATCCATTTCACGTCAAGCGAGTTCGATCGGTGACAACGGCAGACTAGGACTCTAAGTACGGTTGAAGCAGCACAAAAAATGCACTTGTTTCACATTTCAATGAACGGTTTTCCTGTCGAAGAACTCCCTCGTTAGTTCTAACTACTAACGGAAGAAATGTACCGCCGTTCTGTGGCGTGATTGCGATTTCAAATCTGGTTTTCCCAGCTTCCCTCAAACTCGAACCGGCAACCTTGCCTGCATTCAGGTTTTAATGGTTGGAAATTCAAACCGTCACTTTATTACCGTCGACCACCCCTCCCATCGACACCGTTACCCACCTTTCCAAAGCCAGCATTCGACAAGAACTTGAGTTGATTGCAGCAATTCAAAGCTGGAGCAGTGCCAGTGGAAACTGCTTTGTTGCGGGGAGGAGTACATAAACCTGTCGATTGGATCTCAAGTCTCCGGTGGAAGTGAGGCACTAGGAGCAATCTCTTGCTTGCAAAAAACCGTTGGTCTACAGTGCTTATGATCGAATAAAACTGCTATTCGTGAGCTTTTATTTACTTAACCACAAATCGGTGCGATGTGGTGCGGTGGTGGCGGCTTCGGCTGCCATCATGGTCCCCGGTTGAGTCCTATTCGAGATTAGCTCGAATAGCTACGTGAGGCTGCATCGTTCAGCAGCAAAGATTAGCTAATTTATTGAAAACAGTACCGTCACGATTTAATAAAATAAACACTGCGCAAAGGATAAAACTGTTGTCTCACGAAAAATGTTCGAAGAATACGACGCTTTGCTGTTAGGAGTGGTACTGGGTGAAGTTGGAACTTCGAAATTGAATATCGTTGAAACGATAACAATTTATTTGAATATTGATCTTCAAAATTGCACTCATCTACAACACTTAGTTGAAAAGATTCTGTTCATTCTGTACATCGCACTTTTGAAGACCGTCCATAAACAAACCAGTGCAAATGCGTATAAAAATAATTCAACAGTTTTACAGGAAAAACTACTTAAAATAATATTTGGCTTGACTAGCTTGGGAAAATTTGTCATTCCCGTTCTGCCGGAAACAAAAGCGGAGATGACATTTCTTGAGTAACACAGGATTAGATTTGAACCGCACTTAATCCGAGTATTGCTAGATTTTCGGTACGTCATTCGACAATTGATCGCTCATACGCTCGGGTTCAATTACATATTCATAGTATTAACGGCATTCGATTCGGTTGCCATGTTTTGGGAGTGGTCCTTTTCGTTGAGTTTCGAGCGCTTCCGTAGTGAAATGAGTTCGGTGGAATCGGATTATTCGATTCAGTAAGTGAATTACTTCGAAAGGAAGTTGGAATACTGGCTTTGTATTTCGCGTTCCAACAGAGCAATAAAACTGATTTCCCAGAATGTGGAAATGACACAGCGGTTTATTTACTTAGGATTGGTGACAATCCTCAGAGAAATGTTGCTGAAGAGGAAGATTTTTGGATCAACAAGACACCTTACTGAGTAAATGTCCCAAGCTCTCTTCATTGCAAACATTGCAAAGAATATCCGTCTCTCTTTGATGGCACTGATTCAATCGTGTGAGGAGTTGCTGGTGAACGTTCTTTGATACGATAAAAACCATCCTTGGTCATATTAGTTGATGGCCATGCAAATTCACTTTAGCTATACAGGTTCCTGTATCAAGTGGTAGTGGTGTATAATTCCATAACGACACTCACATCGATTTCTTAGAGATGACTTGAGGTTTGGGAACAGATAGTAGTTCGAGGAGGCCAAATCAGGTGAACAAGGTGGATGGAATTGGAATCCTAAACCTTTGATTTGCACGCTAATGCTTGTATTTTTCCTATTCTGTGGTAGTCCTCCTAAAGCATACTATAACAAATCCAGCGGCAAGATATCCTTCTCATCTGCAGAATCTTGCCCAACTACGCGCACTTTCTCTCTTCAGTCATCCAGTACAATTTAGTGTCTTATTATTATTGTTGTTTATTTTTCCCAGGATTTAACCTCCGTTTTTTTAGTTTTGACACTGTTCGCTTCGTAAAAAAAATTTTTTGTTTCTGTTTTGAATTTCAGGAGTGGCCAAGGCCCCTCGGGGCACCCTCTGGGTACATACCTGCTTTTGGTTATACTCGTTCACAGTTTTCGGTTCCGGAAGTACCGAAAATAGTGGTGAAACTCACTTCGATTTCTCAGAGATGGCCGAGTTGATATTCTCAAACTTAATTTCAACTGAAAGATCTCTGGTACCATACAAATCTTTAAAATTTCAAACCGTTGTATAGAGCGAAGATGCAAAAAACGTAAAAAATTTTCATAAATTTTCCAAATTGCAATATATTTTTGATTCTACTTTACTATCATACAACCAGACTATCATACAACCTCTTTTCTTTTTTAATTTGTCATTTTGCATTTAAATTTTATATTATTTCAATGAAATCGGTCAAAAAAGTTTCTCGCATGTTAAAAACTGTCTAGATCAATTTTGGAAAAAAACAAGCTTTCTAAACGGCAAACAAAAACCAAAACAAAAAGACTTGTTCGTTCGAATCAATCAATCCGGAATCGAACCCAGGTGTTCTTCGTGAAAGACAACGACTTACTCATCACGCTATACACGTTTCCTCAAATAGAAAACTTACCTTGTATTCCTTTGCTTTACGAAATTCAATGCTATGTCACTTTTTACGCATACATGACGAAAATACTAAATTATTCTGCATAGTGTGATACCGCAGTAGTAATCAAAACGACGAATTTTCATATATGAATGAAAACGAATTCGATTCTTATAAGAAATTTTTGTTAAAGAACAATTGTATACGGATGCATTTCAACATACATATCGAGTCCGTTTATCGAGTAAAGTAAATCAAAGCCTCGGTATTACATTCCTTTTGTGGAATTCAACCTTCTGTTTCAACAGACTTTGCTGCCGATTCTGAGCGTACAGAAACATTGCATGGCTGGTGCTACGATCCTACTGACACTAAGAAGGGAGAGGGAAACATCATTGAAATATCATTTTGCAATGAAGAGAGCTTGGAGCACATTTTTTTAAAATAACTATTTATTGGAATATGAGTTAAAATTAAATTATTCAGATTTAAATTAGGTGTTCAGCCACAAGTGGTGACTTTTCAGCCCTATTATATATATGAATTGGTTATTACCATGAAGACATCATTTGCTTCCGCAATTCTGAGATTTTTGTGTAGGGAAAATTCTAAACCTACTTGTATTGTGTAATGGGGAAAAGAAACTTATATACTAGCTTACTAACTAATACAGAGAGCGAATCAATTCAATTGAAGATTGCATCGATTTTTGCCGGAATTTGCTTATAATATTATGTGACATTACATCTAATGGTTCTATATTTGTGAGTCTGTGTAACTCATTTATACTAAACCAGGGAGGACGCTTCAAAATCATTTTCAGAATTTTATTCTGAATCCTTTGAAGCGTTTTCTTCCTGGTGGAACAACAGCTTAACCAAATTGGTACCGCATAAAGCATGGCTGGTCTGAAAATTTGTTTATAAATTAACAATTTGTTTTTTAGACAGAGCTTAGAATTTCTGTTTATAAGAGGATATAAACATTTAATATATTTATTACACTTTGCCTGGATTCCTTCAATGTGATCATTGAAAGTGAGTTTTTTGTCATACGTTAAACCTAAGTATTTAGCTTGATCAGACCATGTCAATTCCAAGCCATTCAACTTGAGAATGTGATTATTGTTTGGTTTAAAAAAGGAAGCTCTTGGCTTATGAGAAAAGATAATTAATTGTGTTTTTGCTGCATTTGGTTTAATTTTCCTTTTTGACAGATAATCACTGAAAATATTTAAACTTCTTTGTAGACGACTGCAGATCACTCTTAGATTTCTACCTGTGGCTAACAGACTTGTGTCGTCACAGAATAGCGATTTCTGACAACCAACGCGTAGATTTGGAATATCAGAAGTGAAAATGTAATACAAGATTGAAGCTACGCTCGAACTCTGCGGAACACCGGCTCGTACGAGTAGCAATTCAGATTTACAATTCTGATAGCTAACCTGAAGAGTACGATCAGTTAAATAATTTTGAATAATTTTGATCAAATAAATAGGAAACTGGAAATCAGACATTTTTGCTATTAAACCTTTGTGCCAAACACTTTTGAATGTTTTTTCTATGGCTAGAAGAGCAACTCCAGTGGATAACCTAGAATATTTATTTGCTTTTATCATGTTCGTTACTCTGACAAGTTGATGAGTAGTTGAATGTTCATGGCGAAATCCAAACTGCTCTGGTAAAAACATTAAATTCTCATTTATATGAGACATCATTCTCAACAAGATATTTTTTTCAAAAAGTTTACTGATAGAAGAAAGTAAGCTAATTGGTCGATAACTTGATGTTTCTGCTGGGTTTTTATCAGGTTTGATGATAGGAATTACTTTAGCGTTTTTCCATCTTTTTGGGAAGTGAGCTAATGAAAAACACTTGTTGAAAATTTTGACCAAGAGTCTCAAGGCAACATCGGGAAGATTTTTAATAAGAATATTAAAAATTCCATCATTACCAGGAGCCTTCATGTTTTTAAGTGTCCTAATGATTGACTTATTTTCATCAAAATTCGTCTCAATAATGTCATTTGGTAATAAAACTTGAGTTGAAATATGATCATATTTCAGTGAGACTTCATTTTAAATAGGTCTCACAACGTTTAAATGGACACTCTCGAACTGCTGAGCAAGTTTTTGAGCTTTTTCGCCCTGTGTTAGAAGTATTTGATTGCCTTCTTTGAGAGCAGGAATTGGTTTCTGATGTTTCTTAAGAACCTTAGAAAGTTTCCAGATAGGTTTAAGAAAAAGGTTTAATTTGTTCAACTTCTTTAGCTTAAACTTAAACTTTCTTAAATTTTCATTTCGCAAAAGAGTAAATCTATGTTTAATTTCTTTTTGTAAATCCTTAACTATGTTTTTCATAGCAGGATCACGAGAACGTTGATATTGTCGTCGACGAACATTCTTCAGCCGAATGAGCAGTTGAAGATTGTCATCGATGATAGGAGAATTTAATTTAGACCTTTGGGAACTGTAAGATTTCTAGCTTCGATAATGTAATGATTCAAATTATCAATTGCTGTGTCGATGTCCGCAAAATTTTCTAAAATAGTTTCATGATCCACATGATTTTCAATGTGAGATCTGTAATCCAACCAATTAGCTCTATGATAGTTGAATATAGAATCCATTGGATTATTTATAGCTTCGTTGGAAAGTCTGAATGTTACAGGAAGATGATCTGAGTCAAAGACAGCATGTGTAATCGGTTCACTACAAATGTGACTTTGATCTGTTAGAACCAGATCAATTGTAGGTGGGTTTTTCACGGAAGGGAAACAAGTCGGATTACTGGGATGAAAAACTGTTAAGTAACCAGCTGAGAGTTGATTATGAAGTAATTTACCACTACTGTTACTTTGACTACAATTCCACTGGACATGGTTAGCATCTAAGTCCCCTATTACGAAAAAAAATCGGTCGATATCTTGCAAAAACTGCAAGTCGCCTTTAAAGAAATTTAATTGTTCGCCGGTGAATTTAAATGGCAGATTTCTACCTGTTACACTAGTGTAACTGCCATTAGAAGAAGATGATTTGGTCGTTCTACCTATTAATAAACTGTGTTCGTTAGAAGACGAACTGGAAGGCGTTCCTGTTTTTTTGTTTGTTTACATTAGAAGAATTAAGTGGTATTTGTCTACCTGTTACCAAAGCGTAACTGTTATTAGAAGAAGATGATAACGAGGTCGATCTACCTGTCAATAAATAGCTTTCGTTAGAAGACGAATTGGAAGGCGTACTTGTTTTCCCATTTTTTATTAATATAAAAATAGGTATAGAATTCGCTCAAACTTTAGAAACATTTTCCGAGGCCCGTAGGGCCGAGTGATGTATACCAATCGATTCAACTCGATGAATTGAGCAAATGTCCGCGCGCGTGTGTATGTGTGTGTGTGTGTGTGTGTGTGTGTGTATGTGTGTCTGCATGTGTGTTGTCAACGAGATCTCAGAGATGGCTGGACCGATTTTGATCAAACTAGTCGCAATTGAAAGGTCTCCCCGTCACGCAAAACGCTATTGAATGGTTTTGAGATCGATTGTTTACTTTTAGAGTTATACGAAGTTTTATGTCAAAATTTTCAGTTTTTTGACAATATCTGTCGCAATTGACCTTGAAAACAGAATATTATTTCAAACATAGATTTCGCACGGTAATAGCCATCCAACAAGCCATATGTTAGATTGTCAAAATCAATCCATTTTTAACGAAGATATCGATATTGTTATGTAAAAATTTATTTCGCACTACGTTTTCTCAAAGATGTCTACACTGATTTCAAACAATTTGAATCAAATGTAAACTATACAGCATCTGAGGTGGATTTGACTGACTTCGGCTACACCGATTTTAGAATTCCGATTCCAGTATCGAATTGTTTCTCAAAGCTCAATCGTTTTCTCAGAAAAGACCAAATCGAATTTTAAAAACATATATTCAAATTAAAGAATTTATAGTCCCATACAAAATTAATAACTGTTATCCAATTCTGGAATTACAGGGTGATGAGTTTTTGAAATTCATAGCGATATAGAAGATGGCAATCCAAAAAAGCTTCAAAGTTGGACTCAAAACTATTGCAATTTATTCGTCATATTAATTAATGGCCATATACGAATCGTTTTCGGTTATGCTGGTTCCAGTTCTGGTAGTACCGTAAATAACCGTAAACTCTAAAGTGGAACTTACTACGACATCTCATGGAATGTTCAATCGATTGTCACACGTTTAGATTCAAATTCAATCCGATTTGCAGTTTCGACATTACAGAGTAATGAGTGATTAAAATATTAAATTGCCGCTTAAAACGACGACCATTAAAATAATGACATAAGAAATAAAATACCTAAAAATATTCATGCCAAAATGCGGATGATAAAAAAGGTATCATCTCACTGCTAGGTGGATTAAGCACGTTTTTTGTTTTAAATTCGATGAAATAAGTGCCTTTGAAGAATTCGGTGTGGCATTTGTAACGGTTTTTTGATTTTCTGGTATGTTTTGAAAATTCAAGGTCGTTGATTTGACTTGTCTAAGCGAACGAGCGTTTAAAATTTTTTCCCTGACAGGACATTTCAAATAATTGGAAATTATTGGAAACGTACTTTTTCTAAAGTTTTCAAATTGTTTACATCACTTCGATTGAAGTGTATTAGGTAAAGTTCATGGGAAATTCCAGAGCGTGGTTTAGAAGTACCATTCGCTCTTTTTTTCATAAGTATTACTTGGGAAGGGGCAAAACCAAGCAATTCTTTTAGTTCATTTTTAATTTCATCAATACTTTGATCATTTGATAATCCTTTCAAGACAGCCTTGAAGGGTCTGTCTGATTTTATATCATATGAATAAAATTTATGAAGTTTCTCGGACAAATATCGAATAAGACGTTCGTAATCTTTCTAACCATCAACCAAGACTCGACATACTCCTCTTCGTCCGATTTGAAATGAGACTTTCACTTCCGGTTGAAAAGTAGAAAGCTCAGTACGGAATGCTTTGAAGTCGGAAATCATCACCGTCACTGGTGGCATAGATTGTTGTTTCTTCCCAGAATGACAAGCGCCCATTTTGGGATGTTTAGAAGAATTTTCTTCTATGTCGCTACAATCGGATTCAGGAAGAATCTCATGAAGCTTCAAGACAATCAGATTCTCGCCACAACCATAGTTTTTTTCTACAATCCAAGATATAAATGCTTTCCATACCGTCAACCGTGCTACTTCACATTGCGAGGTTTATGCATCTTATCTTTCTACTTTTCGTGCAGTCTCTTTGATTTCTGCTCCGAATGCAACTAGAGAAGCTTGAAGTATGGCAAAGAGGAACACAATCGGATGAAAAGGTGCGAGAACACGCGGGGTGAAAAATGTTACATTTACTCAAACCGGGTGAGCCGCCAGTGAAGAATGGTCCGATCGGAATCAAACCAAACTGAAAATATGAAAAGTATCTGAAGAAATAATGGCAATGATAGTTATGAAAATTGTTTAGACTGAAGCAGTAACTTTTTATCCGGACACGAACGCGCGGAACAACGTAAACCGGATTGCCACTGGAGCCGGAGACGGTGTATGCGCGGTATGACAATTTATAATAATAATCGTCCTTCGGTGTGAGTCTTCTTCTGCGGTTTGCGTTTTCGGTGTGCTTTTCCCAGTACACATGTGGCGCACAGCTTCCATGTCCTGTCTCGCGCTCGGTGCACTGGGGGCTCTCGGGAGATACACTCTGATTGCAGCTCTAGGAAACGAGCAGCCATTTCGTTACATAAAGTGGTATTTAGAGCAGCAAATGTGTGAATAAAAGTCATTGTATTTATGGTAAATTATTTTCACATATAATGGTTTGCACGACCCGACCAGTCCGAGTCATCGTAGTAAATGTGTGGAAACAATTTCGACTGAGCTTGTTTTTACTTTCTCGTGTTGTGCTGTTTTTCTGCTCCCGACATATTTTTACTTCTACGCTTCGCCCCGAACCCTGGAGTGGACGAATGGCTGCCTGTGCCTTTGGGGGTGGGAGGGGGTCAGGTCGACACTGCAGAGCTCAGTGCAGTTGTGATGCAGGCCACTATATCACAAATGACAAAAAACCCCTTAATTGGAGTGCTTCGTAATTATGTTTGCCTTACGGAGTGGCATTCTGAAATCCAATGTATGTGTGAACGTTAGCATTTGTGCGTTCCTCGTCCTAACGGAGAGCTGTTCCAAATGTGCGGGAAAGTATGTGGTTATGCCTTAAAAGATGATGTGACGATCGTGGTAAAAAAATTGCACCGCTGCACGTTTTTAGGGTATATTAATAGTGAATTAATTAATAGGATCGTCTGATTCGGGTCAGCTCACGGCTCTGATCAGAGTTTTACAGGTGGTTTAGAAGTACCAACAACATCAAACATGAACGTTTATTTACATCAAACATGAACGTTTATTCAGATCAAGATTTAACAACCCGGAAAATTGCACTACGAAATATTTTTATTGACATTTATTGACTACTGACCAACTTTTAGTCAACAAAATTTTTGGCCAATTTAGAAGTGCCAAACTTTTTTTTTTTTGCTCGTCCATTCAAAACTGTTCAGTTCGTGTAAATTCCGAACTTCCATCAACTACTCTTCAGCTAACTGCATCGCTGAAAGATCTGCCCCGATAGCTATTGTCGTCGTTTGCTGTAAACTTTTTTCATAACTGCCAACAAATCTGCATTTGCATTGGGCAAACAGAGCAAATGCGAGGGGAAAACCCCTATCCCCGTGCACCACGGTAACCACGTCCAAGTTTGAAGACTACTCAGGATTCGCCACATCGCACAGTATCCTCTTTACCGGCGGCAAGTGCTTGAATTTTTAATTGGGAAAATTTTCACAAGAAGCTTTTTGTGCTTTTCACCCCTCCGCTGTTGCTTTCAGCAAGGCAACAGGAATAACGCCAACTATTCTAACCATTTTCCTTCCGCTCCCACGATTTTTTCTAGCATTATTTACAAAAGTTTCCAGTGGGAATCGCAAAGTTTCAATCGTCTTCGGGTGAGTTTCGTTTTTCTCGCTGCTCCGGTGTTGCTTCCACTTATCCTTGCTTTCCTGAGCAAGTCAAATTTATTCAACGGAGAAAAATTCTGCTGTTAGTGAAAGCATGACATTGATTTTTTCTACTGTAGCTGCTCGGATGGCTAAAGGAAAAGACGTAGAAAAATGCGAGGAAAGAACTTTTCCATACAGCTACAAAAACCGGAAAAATTGAACTTGGAATTGCCTGAAGCGCTTACCCATGTTTTTTTCTGTTCATCTTCGTCCACCTGCCCCACTGATAAGGGTTCCAGCGCAATTTACTCGTCTGATCTAACGAACGAAAGTCAAATCATCGGATGGTTAAGTGGAAAATTGCGCAACAGCACTGCAGAACAACTCCCTACTTCCAGGACAACAATCCACCTTGCGTCTCCATCCAATCAAGTGCAAGACAACCGTCTTTGTGCTTTGCAACAAACACTTTGAACTAACAAGAAATCCCTGGGATAATCCCTTCGATATTAGTTTTTCACCCTCTCTATTTTTGACCAACACCCGCAATCAAAGTCTGCTGCCGTTAAGTCGACGAAAAAAAAAAACAGTTCTTCCCGATAGTGAAGAGTAAAATAACTACGCTGCGACGACCACATCTGGTTCGGTAGCGGGCAGCAGACAAGTGGAATTTTACACTCCCTCAAGGGGTTGTGACTGTTGAAATTAATTTTTATATTTCATCTGTTCGTATTTTTATTGGATTCGGTGAAAACTTTTCTGAAGGGTTTTTTTTTACTTACTCCAGTCAAAGCTACACAGCCGGATCGACAACGGGCGAGGATTATGGTTATTACTGGAATCGGTCAGAAACGGGGAAAAAAAGCTTTCACTGTGTGAAAAGTAGTATGAAATTAGTAGGAAAGCAGAAGAAGCAGCAAAAAAAGACCTTTTCATCAGTCTTGGCATGGGAAAAAGTTGATTTTGGTTGGTACCAGGAAAAAAAAGGTCAAGTGAAAAGATTTCATTAAAATGACTACCAAGGTTCAAAAGGATGTTTTCGAAAGAGTTTGCAAAGAATTGAGTTCCTTCGCCGGGTACCTGTCAGTTGACTACCGATGATAACTGGCTTGTTTTTCATGGTAAGCGTACATTTAGAGAAGCTGTTTTTCGTTCTTTGTTTTGTGAAGCTCTTTTTTCAGGCTTTTATTATCAGAAATTCGCGGGAACTGCTTGTTCCGATGAAGTATGAAATAAATTATGGTTTAATTCATACCTGGAAATTTGAAAAAACTATGTCGTTCTGATCGCGATGGTTGAAACTTGTCCGTGAGACTAACATATATGAATGAGTCAATTTTTCAAAATAGTGCTTCTTGGTGGTCTCATCTCACATATTTAGTCAATGAATCCAGTGGAAAAAATAATAAGTCAAATATATTGTATTTCATCTTACGTGTGGGACCACAGAATCTTTTATTACAACTTAAGTTTGTGAAAATCGGTCAAGCTATCTTTGAGAATAGTGAGTGATTTCGATTTAAGAATGGTTTCTGTTGCATCCGGAATAGGAGACCAAGATAACCGAAATCAGTTTATTTGGCCTTCTACTCACACTGACTACAGACTGGAATAGTTTCGAGCCCATTTTAAATTTTGGTTTTACGTTTTTGCTTCTGCGCTTCAAGTGACAGTGACTTATTATGGGACCACAAGACCTTGCATTGGAACTTCATTTTGTAAAAATCGGTTAAGCCAAGTTAAATAATTAATTCCTTTTTAAAGATTGTCGTAAGCGGTAACTAGGGACCGGAAGCGAAAACTAGGGATCGGTATAACCGAAATATGAGACCAGTTCGGAAATATTGTGTCCATAGTGTTTTTCCATTTTTGAATTAAAGTTTTGTTCAAAACTTTGACTCAATTTTTATCTTTTTCCATTACGTAGAAAATAAATAAAAAATTACGTGGTGGGGTAAATCCGACCTCTAAATTATGGGGTAAGTCCGACTAGTTTTTTAATGTTTTTTTTTTTGCTATGAAATTGTTTATTTATCAAAATAAAGTAATGTTCAGATGCATTTTTAGTACCCCTTTTTTTGAAAGACACAGAAACGTGGTTCAAATATTAGAATTTCTTAACGTCCATATGGCTTATGACTGATTAATTATTTAGCTATTTCGATTTTTTCAATTCCATTATCTTTTATTACCTCTCAATTACATAACATTAATTCATTTATCATTGCAAAATGTTCAAGTTAAAGCAATATCTGTACAAAATCAACCCAAAACCTAGGAGGTTCCCACCATTTTTGAATATATCACAAATTAACTTTTACGTTAATCGCTGGTACACTGAGATCTTTTTCGCGCGGTTTTTTCTATGCGGTTTCTTTTTACGCGGTTTTTTCAAGCGGCTTCTCGAAGTTTTTCAACGTGTTTTTTCCATACGAATTTTCGAAGTTATGCGGTTTTCTTGTTTTGACTTAGAAATGCATGAAACGTCGCGATCTGGTGTTATACGGAAATTTATTCTCAAGTCAACTCCCATACACTGAGAAAATTTTCGATTTTTTCCAAGAAATGTTTTTTCGAGATTACACCAAATCTCGACGTTTCATGCATTTCTAATATATTTGGTATTAAAAAAAATGTCTGATTTCGGAAATCTCAAAACTTTTACAAACTCGTTTTTTTAAACTAATTTTTGTCGAGATAACACCACATCTGGATGTTTCATGAATTGTTGAAGACATTCGGCAACAAATTCTTGTTCTATAGTTTTGCGGTTTGTTTTGACGAACGCGATTTTTGGTGCGTTTTTTTTGTGCGGTGCGTACCTCAAAATAAAAACTGGATATAAACAACATTATTGATCTTATTTCATTGAAGTAAATGCACACGTTTAATGTCAAGATGCATTCGCTCCTTAAGTAAACTTTCAAGTTCTCATATCGAAGGTCGAATTTTGCACTGCTTGAAGTCAACAATAATTGTATTCTTTCGTGTCGGCGGTAGCTTTTGTTCGTTTGGTTCACTCATTTTCGAGGTCTATTGTTCGCTACACAATACTGTACTTGGCTTCTTCTGTCCCCAACGTAAGCGGTTTTGTTTTATAGACTGACTTGGATGAGATGTGAAAGCGAACTGGGTCAAAACTTTTTCGATAGCATTCTTCGAGGGTTTTGACCCAGTTCGCTTACAGGGTGATGTGTGTTAAGAAATGAAAATAATATCACTCACTTTTCTCGAAGATGGCTTAACCAACTTACACCATCTTAGTCTCAACTGAAAGGCCTTAAGATGCCATTGGAACCAGTGCGGTAAAACTACATTTCAATCGAATATTATTAGATGAAAATGAAATTTTTGGTCTTTGACTGTCAGACACTATGAGAATGAGTATGCATTCATTTTACTTTTGTTGCCGAAGCTCCCAGAATTCATCGTCAATTGTTTCTCAGTTTATAGTGCCAAGTAGTCTACCTGTTATATTGTCTTCCCTGTCTTCACTGTAAATAGTGAACAAGTGCGAATGAATAGGCCTAAACTTCAACTCGATAAAACAAAATTCTCTCCAACCATAATGATAAATAGAGGGTGGCGGTTCTCACTTGAGTTTTCAATTATCACCAGCAAGTTAAAATCGATAGTTTTTACTGTTTGAAATGCATTGAGATGTGTTTCGAAATATTAAAAATCAACACTGAAAGAGAGAACAATTGATTCACGTTTATTTTGTAATTGATATTTCAGTTATATTGACTGGCTTACCTTTCATCCACTATCTTGAACCAATTCGAATGTTTACATGAATCTCACTTGAAGGTCGCTCTCTCATTGAATTATAAGAGATATTTTGTCACTTCGAGAGATAAACTGACGGTGGTTAAACTGAGCATCGGTAGAAAAAGAAACGAATGAAGAACGAGATTATGCCCCTTCGCTGCGACAGCGAAGATAGTGTGTTAGAATGTAAAGTTTACTGTAGCAGAGTGATCGTCAGTGTGTGCACACATTCGAATTCAATTGAAATGAATGACGTTTTACAGCACTGATAGGAACATCCCGGTTTTCATTCAGACCAAACTTCTGGTTTCGTATATTCAGGGTGCTTAGAGTGAAAATGTCATTTTCAAGAGTAATTTTTCATAAATAATCATGTGATGAGAAACGATTATTTAAATTGGTAAATATATAGCTTTAGTTTGCCGATCATAATTATCTAACAGATCGGCTAAAAAGTTCGTATCGTTTCTATGAGAGGGCGCCACTAGAATTAAATCCATACCATTTTCAGTTAGTACCAACCTTCAAAAGATACGTGTATAAATTTGACAGCTGTCTGATTATTAGTTTGTGAGATATTGTATTTTGAGTGAAGCTACTTTTGTTATTGTGAAAAAATGGAAAAAAAGGAATTTCGTGTGTTGATGAAACATTACTTTTTGATGAAAAAAAGTGCCGCCGATACCAAAAAATGGCTTGATGAGTATTATCCAGACTCTGCACCGGGCGAAGCAACAATTCGTAAGTGGTTTGCAAAATTTCGTACTGGTCATATGAGCACCGAAGACGATGAACGCAGTGGACGTCCAAAAGAGGCTGTTACCGATGAAAACGTGAAAAAAATCCACAAAATGATTTTGAATGACCGTAAAATGAAGTTGATCGAGATAGCTGACACCCTAAAGATATCAAAGGAACGTATTGGACATATTACAGGTTCCGGCACTCGAAGTGCAACCAACTTCAGACCGCTCGCGCAGCTGACGCACGGGCATCAGCTCTCTAGAAATTTGCTAAATGACAGTTCGGAGTTGTATTGTTTACAAGCGCAAGAAAGCATTTTGCCAAAAGTGAACGCGAAAAAAAAATCTTGACTTGAGAGAGCGAAAGAGTTGCTTCGTTTGGCCGAAAGCGGTCAATTTCCGAACATTGTATTTTCTGACGAGAAAATTTTTCCAATTG
This sequence comes from Malaya genurostris, assembly GCF_030247185.1. NCBI lineage: Eukaryota > Metazoa > Arthropoda > Insecta > Diptera > Culicidae > Malaya > Malaya genurostris. The sequence goes on along the minus strand of NC_080572.1, from coordinate 55,597,091 downwards.
AGCAATTCGTAAACTCTCAAAACTATAGGGTTTACTTGACCGACCGTTCATACGAGAATTTGAGTCATCGATTGGCCACCAGGAGGCAGCACCCGCAACAGATAATGGTTTGGGCCGCTGTAACCGCAGATGGGCGCTCTCCAATCGTTTTCATCGAGCCTGGCGTCAAAGTAAATGCGACATATTATCGGGAAAGTATTCTGGAGGTTGCTTTGAAGCCGTGGGCAGACAAACATTTCGGTGGCAGACCATGGACGTTTCAGCAGGACTCGGCACCGTCTCACAAAGCTCGAGTGAACCAAGAATGCTGAAAAACTGAAAAACAACGTTCCGAACTTCATCACGTCCACACAATGGCTCTCGAATTCACCAGATGCGAATCCAATAGATTATTCTCTTTGGGCTATTTTGGAGAGCAAATTCGGATCTAAAAGATACACCAGTCTCGAGGCGCTGAAAAAAGTTATTGTCCGCGAGTGGGCCTAAATACCTGCAAGTCACATTCGGCAACTTGCGATTCGTTTTTTGACCGTCTCAAGGCCATAGTCAAGGCAAAAGGTGGTCATATCGAGCAAAAGTGAATTGATTCTGAATTTTGTATTATTTTTTCACATTTTGTACTTTGAATTAAGTAAAAGTAATTTTCCAAACTGAATTTATGGCCTTTTTAATTGGTTACACTTCGAGTGCCGGACCCTGTATTCACGAATATTTGGATATGAGAAAGCTTTGTGCAAAATGGGTGCCGCGTGAGCTCACAATCGATCAAAAACAACAACGAATTGATGATTCTGAGCAGTGTTTGGAGCTGTTATATCGAAATAAAACCGATTTTTTTCTTCGATATATAACAATGGACGAAACATGGCTCCATCACTTCACTCCGGAGTCCAATCGACAGTCAGCTGAGTGGACTGCACGCGATGAACCGAACCCAAAGCGTGGAAAGACTCAACAATCGGCCGGTAAGGTTATGGCGTCTGTATTTTGGGATTCGCATGGTATAATTTTCATCGACTACCTTGAAAAGGGAAAAACCATCAACAGTGACTATTATATAGCGTTATTAGAGCGTTTGAAGGACGAAATTTCAAAAAAACGGCCTCATTTGAAGAAGAAAAAAGTTTTGTTTCATCAAGACAATGCACCGTGTCACAAGTCGATGAAAACCATGCTGAAATTGAACGAATTGGGCTTCTAATTGCCCCCTCATCCACCGTATTCTCCAGATTTGGCCCCCAGTGACTTTTTTCTGTTCTCAGACCTCAAGAGAATGCTCGCTGGTAAAAAATTTAGAAGCAATGAAGAGGTAATCGCTGAAACTGAGGCCTATTTTGAGGCAAAGGACAAATCGTACCACAAAAATGGTATCGAAAAGTTGGAAGATCGCTATAATCGCTGTATCGCCTCTGATGGCAATTATGTTGAATAATAAAAACGAATTTTGGCAAAAAAATGTGTGTTTCTATTAAACGATACGAACTTTCCAGCCGAACTGTTATGGCCAAATAAGTCTATATCCGATTTTCATAAAATTAAATTCAAATAATTGGACTTATGAGACTATACAAAATTTGGTAAATTTGATCAAAATCTGACTTCCGGTTCTACAATTACATGATTTTTTAAAACATCAAATCGTCAAAGAAAATGACAATACCAAAAACCTGAAAAAGTCAAAGATGGGCTCAAAATTGTTCCAATTTGTATGTTATGGTCATACGAACTGTTTTTGGTTATACCGGAACCGTCATTTATTTTAAACCATGATATCAACCATCAACTTCAGAAACTCTTTTAAATTGAACTAAAATTGATTCAATTTGTAGCTTATATTGGTTGATGATTAAATTAACAGACTTCCACTACACCGGTATACAGTGTTCGGTTCCGGAAATACCGGAAGTAGTGGTCAAAATCTTTAAAATTAAGTTCTCTTCATTTTCCAATGGATGATTGTATTGATTTTCACTGATTTGAATTCAATAGTGGTATGTCAATGTAGTAATATTATTCGAACAAAATCTTCATAACTGAGTGGCGTCATTGCACAAATAGGATAATTAAAACAGTTTTTTAAAGGTACGAGTTATTCTACTCAAATTTACGATGAAAACAATTTTCGTAACTCTTTTTTAGTGGACAATAAATTTCTAGTGCGAGACTTCATACCTTCGAATGTTTGTTTAGTGCAATAAAACTAGTTCTTCTCGAATGTGAAGAAACAGTGGAATTTCGATGAAAATATCTCTCGTGCGATGTGAACGGTGCACTAATCAAACCCACAAACGGTTCAGTTGCTGATGTGCACAGCAACCTTCTCTACGGCATTATCAAACCGAACAAAGTGCAAGTCGGCTCGATACTGACTTATGTTTTATGCGTGCGATTTTCTTTAACGTGAACCCACACATTAAAGAACGGAATTTGAATGAAAACTGTAAACTTATAGATACGTTTCTGATAATGGACACCTTGATAATTGTTTGAGAAACAAAGAAAATTAGACATTGTTTTTTTTGTCAATTGAAATTTCCACTTCCGGTGATAGAAAAATTTTGTAGTTATATCTAACCGATTCAATGCCTAAACACATTTCCAAGTAGTCGGTGAAATGCAATCGAAAATCTGTTTAAAATTGGTTGTGTTGTCAATTTCCAAAACCTGACCACTGTTTGTACGGTTTTAGTTTCCATATTTTAATTTCACACCTCTTTATAGAAAACAAAGACGTTGTCCTACGTCAAAAACCCTCATTGAAACTGCTGTAATATGAAAAAAAAACTTTCATCTGCATTTGATTATTTCGTCGAAATAGATGATGTGGAAATTGTCCAATCGATTTTACGTAAAAAAATCACGTCTATAACGTCTATCACGGGTATAACTTTTTCCTAATTATTTTTATTTAAGATATTTTTATTCAGGCCTATTTGCGTACAAGTTTTACGTGGCCGAATGAGCCGATTTTTTAAATAATAAATTTTTTTAAGTGGATCTCGTTGTCACTCTTTTTCTAGAAGAAGAAGAGCTTCCATTTACCTCCTGCGAGGGTTGAGGGGCACTTTGTTCGTGGCTCGTCTCGTCATCCATTGCCTCATCGATTGTATTGTTGTTGGTGTCCGTCTTCGTTTCGTTTTCCTTGTTGTTTGTAGTCTTGAGCTCGTTGCTAGTTGCTTTAGATGCGCCTTGTTGTACATTGGTTGCAGTTGCTGGTTGGTTTGATGGTGAAACATGTGTACTGCGCTCACTAGTTTTCGTTGTTGAACGGTTGATCTTGTCTTTGGTTGAAGATATCTTTTTCGCAGTTTCAGTGCAAGGTTTACCGTAGTGTGCAGGTTGTTCACAAAACTGGCATGTAACCAGTTGATTTTCATAGGTAATCAACGTTTTACACGGACGTGTTCCACCTTGATCACAAATGATGTAAGATGGAATTGCCTTACGTAGTTGCATACGCACAACTCGCACGCCATTCTGGATGCCGGGGAAAAATACCGTAATACTTCCCTTTTCTTAATTATTTATCAGGCATCAAAACATTGTGGCTTATATAACCGTTCTTTGTGACTAAAAATGAAGCTATATGAAAAACTTTTTCATTTGTTAAAATGAAATGACAGCTTGGGAATGACTGTAAACCTGAGAAATTCGAACGACGAATCGCATGCTTTTTCATAGGTTTAGTCTCAATATTTCAAGTGCGCTTTGTACAAGGATAATTGAAATTAGTCATTCAGTCTGTCTCATAGAAACAAACCAATCAAAAAACTAAGCTAGACAGTCGAAATCCACATCTCCTAGTGCATCCATTCAACTTCTCCAGCTGCTTCCTAAATTCTATCTCAGCTTATGGCCCTTTTCACCGTCTACTCCACTAACTCCCTTCCCCGAGTTCCAGACTTTTGTGCAGTCACGTTTTTACCATGCACCAGTCGGTGCATTGACTTGCAGTTCACACAAGCGAGCCAAGAAGCCAAACGCTCCGTCCTTAGGATAAGTAGAGTAGATAACAACAGTAACAACAACAAAAAGTCCTGTGCAGTGCGGTAATGAAATGAAGACACACGCCCAAGGATATTGCTTTTTCAAATACTGGCTCTCTAGCTTATTGAATTTTCTTTTGAATTAAAATATCAAAGGACTCCGCGCCGGGTTGCTCCCGGTTGGCTTACCCGCCAGGAGAAAGCGAATCGTCCGGCACGGATCGAAGTTCAAAGAGATGAGCGCCAGAACAGAACACAGTGCGGGTGGTGGAAAGTTAGTTCTCGTTGCAGTTTACTGCTACCTGTCTCTGATGATGTTGATGATGATGATGATGATAATGATGATAGTGATGCTACTGTAGTTTTTGTCGCTGAATGAAACGGAAAATCTAATTATCCCTGGCGGTGCAGTTCGGAATTCAAAATCAAATGCTGTGATGGCTAAATGTGACGTTCGACGAAAGACCGCCTCCGCAGCGCAGTCATAATGGATTGGCTCGGGTTTCGCTCGATTCGTGCCAAATAGCCGGTCAGGTTGGATTTTGCTTCGATTCGGTGCTGTTTTTGCCTTTCGTATATAGAAAGATTACACAATCACTTGAAAAATCGACTAGCAAAAGTGCCAAATACCATTCGACTTAGTTCATTGAGCTGAGCAATGGCAGTGTGTGTGTGTGTGTGTGTGTGTGTGTGTGTGTGTGTGTGTGTGTGTGTGTGTGTGTGTGTGTGTGTGTGTGTGTGTGTGTGTTGTGTTTGTGTGTGTGTGTGTGTCAAATAAACTCACTAGGTTTTCTTGGAGATGGCTGAACCGATTTTTACAAACTTTGATTCAAATGAAGAGTCTCGTGGTCCCATAAGGTATTCCTGAATTTCATCCGGAGCCGACTTCGGGTTCCGGAGTTATATGGTGAATCGTGTTGAATGTTGTACACCGTCACTCAAAGCGGTGAAACAAAATCCGTAAAAAAAATTCTAAACTAGACTCAAAGCTACAAAAATCGATAGTCATTATCAGTAGACAAGTAGATATCCTGGTTCCGTGTTTTCGATTTACGATGGGAGATTATGCACAACAATAGATCTTACTCACTTTTCTCAGAGATGGCGGAACCGATATACCCAACCTTAGGTTCAAATAAAAAGGTCTCACGGTCCTCCAAAAAATTACTGTATATTTTCAACAAAAACCGTTGCTTAGAGTATGATGTCAAAATCGTATAAAATCTTCAGAATACGAATGAGAAAGGCATCATTACACCACTAGGTGGGTTAAAATATTTTTTTTCGCTTCTGGTCAGTTTTTATTTGAAACCAGGTCAGTGATGGGAGTTTGATTTATAGAAGAAAAATGAGAGAAGGAACAGCTTCCATGTGCGATGCAGTTTTGATAGTATTGGGTTTGGTTGGAATATGAATTCAGGTATAGTTCGTAATCAATTAAGTTTAACAAGATTCTAGTTTTTCAGTAACCAAGCTACAACAGTTCTCAAACTTCATCAACATATATAGCTCTCGAAAAGACATTTTTGTTTCCATTCGATGTTTGAATTTATTGAACTTTCCGTAAGTTTAGCCATATCTAATATTGAATACTTTTTTTCCATTTCGTCATGATATCAATGAACATGGATATCATCCATCGAATCCGTTCGGTAAATTTTTATACATTGTTGAAAATTGCTTTTCCTTTAACCGTTGTCGTTCCCACAGGAACCTCATTTCTAGGGCACCGTGCTGAGAAGGTCTGCCAGATTGACTCGGTCAGTCAACAACACACATGTAGTGCAAGCAGAAAATGTTTGCCTCGTTATTTCGCTGGATAAAATACATGCTATTCTACTTGGTCGAAAATTTGCAAGCTCTAAGAACAACACAAATAGCCCCAAAGTGCTGGTTTTTGTTTTACTCATATCCGTATGTGGTCCCACAGGAACACCGGGAGTTATAGGCAAGTAGCGATAATGCAAACTTCTGTATCTCGAAAATAAATTTCCGAAGGGAAGTGCACAGTTGGAAAGCGATGGAGGGGGTGGTAGTAGCAAACCGGAAATCGGGGCTAACCGAACCGACTTCCCACAAGTTTTCCCAGTAGCTCCTACCGACAATCCGTTCAACAGAATAATCAATAGAGCATAAAAAAAAGTTCTAAAAGCTCTATTTCTCTAGATGCAAAATTTTTCATAATGGTATGTAGAATAGGAGTTTTCCGTACCAGAAGACAAGATAGCCTGAAGTTTTCTGTGCACTCGATTTCACGTGTGGTTTCCGTTCCTTTCTCGAACCGCCGGTTGGTTTGTGTGAGTCTGCGTTTGTGTCCCGAACAATCAGCTCAAAATATGCCGGGAGGAACATATACCGGAGATGTTCATCGCTAGAAACATGTACCAAGACAAACACTTGAGCTTGATAGGTTTTTGAAGAGCTTTCTTTTCGAGAAAGATAAATATACGGTTCCCAGTTTGCAATTGAATGAAAATAGCAAGCGGATTGTTGAATGTGTCATGTATTTACTTTAAAAGTTATAAAAGAAGTAACCTATGACTTCTGTTTAAAAAAAATGAAAGAAATAGAATATTCTAAAAAAATACGCACTCACGCACCATAACCGCGAGATTGACGTAGAACTGCATTCGAGATGTGTATAGATAATAATTGATTTGATACCGTTTGAGATTTTGTAGTGCAGAAAAAGACAATTCAGTTTCCAAAAATTGCGTTTGTATTCTAGGAAGGTTTAAGAGAGTTATCTAAATAAGTTCTTTACGTTAGTTTTATGAGTTACCTGAAAAGACCGGTTAGTGGCTTTGGAGTCCTGGAAAAAAATATTTGGTTACGGATGATTACGTTTTCATTCCAAAGAGTACGGCGCCGTTCCAAATCATTTACTAGTTTGAACCTAGATGATCGTACCACTGGTCGTACAGTCGTTCATATGTTTCATGTATGTATATGTATTAGAATGAATAAAACTATCAAAATGCTGTACGAAACTCATTTCTGGCAATTAAAAGGGTCAAATTGTGGAATTTTGTACGATATCAGGTATTTCTCGGAACAATTTTCTCGAATGCGATGCAGTCGTTTGGTGCGAATTTCTTACAGCGAAAAATGCACAAAACTAATCAAATTATTCTAGAGACTGTCCCAGAAAGTATGGATGCACTGTGATTTCGCTGTAAATAATTCACAAGTGTTAGATATTAAAATTTTATTCGATATACTGATAATATTAGACTAAAACAATAGAATATTAATCTCAACATTTGCTACTTATCCATTGTAGACTAGCTGGCGCACCTTCTTGCGAACGTTCCTCATTAAATTCCGTACATACTTCTTGACGACAAGTTTTGACACTTTTTTCCAATCTTTTTCGAACTTTTGAATGGTTTCGGCTGCCGAGACATGTTTCCTAAGATGTGCCTTCGTTAATGCCCAAAATTCCTCAATTGATCGAAGTTGTGAGCAATTTGGTGGATTCATGTCTTTTGGAACGAAAGTGACATTTTTGGTAGTATACCATTCTACCGTTGATTTCGAGTAGTGGCAAGAAGCAAAATCTAGCCAGAAGACAACAGAATCCTTGTGGCTTCGAATCATGGGTAGAAGTCGTTTTTGTAAACATTCCTTGATATATATTTCGTTGTTCAGTGAAGCAGTGGTGATGAAGGGTTTCGAAATCTTACCGCAGCTACAAATTGCTTACGAGACCATAGCTTTCTTACCAAATTTTTCGTCGTCAATCGATGTCTCGGACTGTTTTAACACTTGTCCTTCTCGCACCGTACAATATTGTGGGCCCGGTAAGGATTTGTAATCGAGTTTCACGTAGGTTTCGTCGGTCATGATTATGCAGTTCAAATTTCCAGCAAGAATCGTGTTGTACAGCTTTAAAACCTTGGTTTGATCGATGCTTCTTGTTTCGGACTACGTTTTGGTTTTTTCTGCTTCTTATAGGTTCGAAGATTCAAACGTTCTTTAGCACGAAGAACATTTGATTTCGAAGTGCCCACTTTTTTGGCCACATCCCGAACTGAAACCTGCTCGAACGCCTTCAGTATACGTTTATCCAAATGAGTTTTAGCAGGACGTTTTTTTTGACCCGATTTCGGTTTATCCTCAAAGGTGTTATCCTCACCGAACATCCTTATTGCATTTCGCACGGCTTTTTCACTTACTCCTTTCATTTTTGCTATCTTTCTCAGTGACAGTCCGCGTTCTGTGCACCATTTGTACACAATTTTTCGACGTTGTTCTGCTGAAAGTCCACGCATTTCGAAACAAACTAATGGAAACGAATAAACAACTGCACAAGTGGTTAGAGAAGAGTGTAAACAACAGGACGTAGCCATAAAAATTGCCAGATTCTGAACCATTGCGAAATGGCAGCGGTTTTTGGTTGCGTCCATATTTTCTGGGACAGTCTTTAGATTTACAATCATCGGTTCAGATTTTTACTTTCGTTTGTGTTTGTGTTTGTGTTTGTGTTTGTGTTTGTGTTTGTGTTTGTGTTTGTGTTTGTGTTTGTGTTTGTGTTTGTGTTTGTGTTTGTGTTTGTGTTTGTGTTTGTGTTTGTGTTTGTGTTTGTGTTTGTGTTTGTGTTTGTGTTTGTGTTTGTGTTTGTGTTTGTGTTTGTGTTTGTGTTTGTGTTTGTGTTTGTGTTTGTGTTTGTGTTTGTGTTTGTGTTTGTGTTTGTGTTTGTGTTTGTGTTTGTGTTTGTGTTTGTGTTTGTGTTTGTGTTTGTGTTTGTGTTTGTGTTTGTGTTTGTGTTTGTGTTTGTGTTTGTGTTTGTGTTTGTGAAGCTCCAGTGTTTGTGTTTTTCAGTTACACTGGTATATTTGTAATAAACAAAGTACAGTAAATGCGCGTACTGCTCCAGAGGTCACATTGTATTCATTTCATGATTTGATGTACAAGAATTCAATTATATTTAACTTTTACCATTCCCTGTATTTACCAACGGGTTCGACGAGAAGAGTACTCTTTTAGAGACAGTATCATTCATACCAAATTCAAATTTTAAGTTGTGTAATAAAACTTAACATTCCATGATGTCATGACTGAGACAGGCTTCCATAAGCTTCCACAGTAAATATCTAGTCAATAGGTTGAAATGAGAGCCGATAAAAAAAGAATAATCGAGTCTCAATCCCCTAGAGAATTGTTCGTTGATCCCAATTCGAATGCTAGTATCAATCCCACTTCGATTTAACTTTTTCCAATTCCAATCTTCATATTAATCCGTCCTTGATTTCAATTCTACATTAAATTTGCATCCGATTACGAAACAGAATTTCAATAACCTTAGACGTTGATTATTTGAACTCGAGATGCATCGCTTCAATGCGTTTCTGCGCGTAGTTTTTATTCCAACCGCTGAGATAATCGTTTTTTTTTGTTCAAGCTCTGTATCTTCGCCGCATCAAATTCTGCTGGTAAGCGTCAATTTCCAGCAAGATTTATTGCATCATATAACACTACCATTCCCGGTTAGTGTCTTTTATTTCCCGTTTTGTTCCAGCAGTGTGTGGTCAGTTTGCACTCACGAATCCTGCTCTCACTTCGCCACTATCTTCCGCCCGTCAGTTCCCGAGGCGTTTCTACGGTTGCACCAGTCCAATTTGCACAAAAAGCCATCTTCATGCTGCCTCGCTCAGGCCAGACCGGATTCTGGTGGGATTGCAACCGTGTGATGCACAGAACAAAGGCTATCGACATCAACCGATCGATTTCTAGAGCGAACTAAAAATGGCATAAAAATAAATATGCTGATTTTTCTTCGCCGATCGCCTGGTAGCTGGTGCTAGCAATGCTTTTTTTGCTGCGCTCCTCGGAATGCCCGCCAGTTTACAACCAAGCACCAATAGATCGAACAGAGCAGTATTTCCGAAGGAAGCCACACTCGTTATGCTAGTTTTCTCCTTCGACAGGCAACTTAAAATCCTAGAAACAACACCAACTAGCACTCGAAGCGCGTGAAAAACTTTAAATTGTAAATTGAACGTTGTCTTTCCGCTTGCCGTCTTCTAGTTGGCTCTGTTACGCTTCCAAAGAAGTTTCCTGCACAACGGAAAAGTATTGTAAATTCGCTTAAGGCTTTGCAGTATTCCCGGAGACGTCGAAGGTGAATTATTCCTGTTCGCCATCGAGACAGATTTCGAACAAGGTGAAGGAAAAAACACCTTATTCAGTGAATCGATAAATTTATGCTTAAATAATACATTTATTCCATTCCCGTTGCCCCACTACACCCAGCATCGCTATTGTGGTTTTGCAAGAATCCGACCACGGAGACGATTCGCGATGATCCCGCGAACCTGATAGTGCCTGTTGGACTTTTTTTTCTCCGACTACCTACCTGCCCGTTTGCCCCGTTGCAGCAGCTCACTGTTTTCTCCACCTCGTCTCAACCCAAACTAAGCCAAGGGTCCAACAAGAAGATCTAACCTCGCCTCGTTTTCTCTGCCCGTTTGCCTTTTTCAGGTGACGACTAATTGTAACATAATGGAATACAAGCACACCTTGAACCCGACCACCGCGACTCGAGCCCAGTTCCACCAGCAGCATCAGCAGCAGTACCATCAGTTTCATCACCAGTGTCAGTGCCAGTGCCAGCAGTCGAGCCCGGTGAGGGCTTAGCAGTTGTTCGGCAACATTCGAGCATTATCCCGGTTCCGTGCGCCGCAGTGCAGCAGATCTTCTACGCGAGATACAAAAGGTAAGGAATTTTAATAGAGTTTCTGGCTGGCTGTGGTTTCTGAAAGCCACAATTGTCTGACCGTTTCGGTTGTTCTGACAGGGGAGGCTGGTATCTGAATGCAAGAGTTGTTTCATTGCAGTTGCAGGGGCACCGTGTGTCACATAGTTTGAATTTGGGGAATAGCTTCCGAATAGCTTTCCGAACTGGCAAATATTATTTTGTCTGTGACTTTCGTGTTCCTATGATTGTGTGGATCGATCGAAAATTAATATTTTAGAAAACGCATTAAATGGTGAATAATGTTAGCTTAATCGAACTATTTCAGTTCTAAAGCTTTACCTCCAAAAACGCTATGGTGAAAACTCACTATAAACAGCTGATCATTTTGTCGGGAAAATAAATGGGCTTGATTCAGTTTGAAGCAAAAGCATTATTTCATTTATTCTATTAAAATATACACCGTCACTGCTAAATTTATTTCCACATGCTTTGCACAACAAAAGGTCGATTAAGAAAGATAGAATTCTACAAATGAGCTAAATGAGTCATGATTTCAGCAACCGAGTGTGTTTTCACATAATGATTATACTCCATGATCAAAAGCCCTCGGAGCATGAAATATTTTGACGTTTATGACTGAAATTGAATCGTAACATAAACTTCATTGGTTTATATAACTCCAGGGATATATTTGTTATCATATTCTTTCTTGAAGTATAAATTCATTTGCTATAGTTTTAAAATAATTATTTTCAAACAAGAAATGAAATAGCATTATGAACTAATTTAGTACGTACGATTCTTTAAATTTTTTTTGGTATATTGACTTTTAATAACGGTATTTAATGCTGTGTCTTCGAATATCAATCAGCGAACTTCAAAAGATTAATTTGAGTTCATAAATTCTGAATCTTTTTAGATATTGCAAAATTGCGGCTTTGAGCAACGACGCATAAAACACTCTAAGCAAGTATTCGTCTATTTGTCCTGGTATACTTCCATACTTTTTTGCTCAGCTACTCGAGAATCCAGTCAAACGTGTGTATCGAAACTAAAGAGAACACATTTCATACTAAAATTTCGCGAATATTTCTATTGGATAGTTAGTTTGAATGCTTTTGCCGTGATTACGTCTTACTTTACTACTGGGGGCCTTTTCAAAATTCACTCTGTACAAGAATGGTTAGAACTGAATCGTGAATATCTCTTGTCGTATTTAAGGCAGTAATTTTTATCCATACCATCCAGTAATATGTTCAGCTAATTATGATAATTATGAGAGTTTACGTACCGCATAAAAAACCGCATAAGAAAAACCGCGTAACTATGAAAATTCGCATAAAAAAACCGCATAACTCTGAAACTTCGCTTTAAAAACGTACTTAATCCACCTAGCAGTGAGATCATACCTTTTTTTATCATCCGCATGTGTTTTTTGCATGAATATTCTTCGGTGTTTTAGTTCTCATGACATTATTTTAATGACCGTCGTTTCAAGCGGCAATTTAAAGTTCTATTCACTTATCACCCTGTAATGTCGAAACTGCAAATCGGATCTCATTTGAATCTAAACGTGTAATAATCGATTGAACATTCCATGAGATGTCGAAATAAGTTCCACTTTAGAGTTTACGGTTATTTACGATACTACCAGAACCGATATTCAGGAACCAGCATAGAAGAAAACGATTCGTATAGCCAAAAATTAATAAATTGCAATAGTTTTTAAGCGTTTTTGACCTCGTCTTCTATATTGGCATAAATTTTAAAAACTCATCACCCTGTAATTCCAGAATCGGAAACAATTTATAAATTTTGTATGGGACCATAAATCCTTTAATTTGAATTTTTGTTTTTGAAATTCGATTTAGCCTTTTTTGAGAAAACGATTGAGCTTTGAGAAACGGTTCGATACTGGAACCGGAATTCGAAAATCGGTGTAACCGAAGTCAGTTAAATTCACCTGAGGAGCTGAATAGTTTACATTTGATTCAAACTGTTTGAAAATCAGTGTTGACATTCTTGAGAAATCGTAGTGCGAATTAAATTTTTGGGTACCTTCCGAATCAAAATCTGAATACCGCTAAAACTGTAAACCCGATAAACCTGATTAATTTATGTGAAATAAACATTTTTATGCTAACCACCCTGTATCTCCTGAACCGGAAGTCGGATATGACTAAAACGCAAGATGTTTTATAGGATCTCAAAAATCTTTCATTTGAATCTTAGATCGGTTCAGCCATCTGCGAGAAAATGAGTTACAATTTCGTTTCGCATATCATCCTGTAGTTCCGGAACCAGAAGCCGGGTCTAAATGTAATTTATAAACCTTGTTTGAGAGTATACGACTTTTCATATGAATCTGAATTTTTAAAAACCGGTTGAACCATCTCCGAGAAAATTGAGTGAAATTATTCGTCACATACGCATTTGCTGATCTCGACGAACTGATTCGAATGGAACATAGGTGCTATGTTCTTCCAGCATTTATTGCTGTAAATAGTTTAAATCAATATAATTATAGAATTACTTTCAAATCGAAAATGCTGCCATCATCTGTTTTACAAATATCGTATTTGAACGATTATGTTTCCAAAAATGAACCATGCTAAAATCGGTCCGAAACAAAAAGTCATGAAAAAAGATGCTGAAGATTGGTACTTAGAAACAATTGTATGTAACAGTATAAAAAATCGTGTTTCACGTTGCTCCCAAGCATTTCTTTGTCATACAGCGCTCAAAACGCCTACTGCTGGAATAGGAGGAAAAGTCGCTTACACAAAAATATCGATATTTTCGTTAAAAATGAACGGATTTTAACAATCTATGGCTTGTTGGATAGCTATTACCGTGCGGAATCTAAGTCGAAAATAATATTCCGTTTTCAATGTCAATTGTGACAGATATTGTCAAAAAACTAAAATTTTTATAACTCAAAAAGTAAACATCCGATTTCAAAACCATTCAATAGCGTTCAGGGTGACGGGGAGACCTTTCATTTGGAACTAGTTTGATCAAAATCGGTCCAGTCATCTCTGAGATCTTGACCTCTTAGTTGACAACACACATACAAACACACACATGTACACCCACACATACACACACGGACATTTGCTCAGTTCGTCAAGCTGATTTTTTTCTAAAGTTTGGGCGAATTTTTTACCTATTATTTATATTTATATAAAAAGGTAAAAAATCAACCGCGTAACCTCCTTCTGTCATAATTTTGAATGCTTATAACTCAGTCATTTAGTCGCTTATAGATCAAGTGCTTTAGTAATTCCGAAACCGAAAGTCGGATCGGGATAAAATTAAATAGCAGTCTATATGACCATCAGACCTTTCATTTGAATCTGAGTTTGCGAAATCGATTTAATAATCTCTGGGGAAATTGAATGACATTATTTGTCACATACACACAGACATTTTGTGATCTCGCCGAACTGAGTCGAATGGTATATGCCACTCGGCCCTCCAGGCATCGGTTTTCACAGCGATTGTATAGCCTTACTATATGAGAAAGGCGAGAAATGGGTCAAAGCTTGATACAGAACGATCAGTTCTATAACAGTTCGAATTTAAACCAGAAATGTACATAACCGTACGACCATATCACGTACAGATGCTTTCAAGAACCCCAAATTAGTCCATCTTCAATTTCGATTCCACTTAACCAAATAGAATGGTCACTCACCCATAGGCTATCAATAACATGAAGGAATTCATGCGGAATGAAATCACGTCTAGAACTAATTTAAATAACAATCCCTCCCTTAGATTCGAGCCAACCCACGTACCACCGTCTACGAAGGCGATGCAAGATAAACGATTTGCAAATATGCTAGAATCGAACCCTCCCTCTTTACTCCTTCGTACCGTTTTCGTCCTTATCGTCAAATTTGTCCCACATATGTAAACTTTAAATCAGCCAATTTATTTCCCATCACCAGCGTCGTTTCCTTCGAAGCCAGCCCCAAAATTTGTCACCGCTCGAATATTTACGATCCGCAATCAATTTTCGCACATAATTAACCGCAAGCACCATCAGAGAGCGAAACTATATTCGAGCCATTTGTAACTGTTCGGTTCGGTATCTTTCCTTCGGCATCTCCACAGGGCAAAAACGAACGACGGCAACTGGAGACCCAAGCAAGAAAAAAAATCGCATATTTAATCGCTACAAGAAAGTCAACCCCCCCGAAAATAACTCCGAAATCGAAATCACCATTCTAGCGACCAATTTATCGCACTCGACAGCGAAGGCGTTTCGTTTCATAAATAAACATATCCGATATCGATTGCCGTCCCACCGCGTGCCGCTGCGAAACGGAGCTCCAACCGAAGCACCGTAAGTGTAAAATTTGTCATTTCTCCCACGCTGCCGCACAACTCTCCTCGGAAACGTCCACCCCCACCGCCGTTTCCGTCGGAAGATTAGCAGCAACAGGCTCGGATAGTTTCGATAACGAGCTAGTGAGTGAGAAAAAATCTGGCTCCATAAAACTAAATCAAATTTACATCGAATCCAATCACTAGACCGAACGCAACGCTCCGGAATAGTCGAGGAACAGCGATAATACGCCGATCATGTTGATCGGATCGAGCGATTGAACCGACGGAAAGCTCCGAAAGCACCGACCATCAATTCGGATAACATATGAAGAATTTAAATGATGGTTACGAGCGGATTATTAGCCGGCGAGTATATTTCATTACCGAGCGGAACGTGATGGGACGAGACCGAGGCTGCAGCAGTGTAGACTGTCATCGGTGGGGTCTTCGTGAGACGGTCGCGTCACGGGCAAGGCAAACCGGTTCAATCGATTGCAATTATCGAGTTCATCATTTGGTCGGACGGTTGTTGATCGAAATCGAATTGTTGTCATTTGGTCTTTTCGGCTGCTGCTGCTGCTGCTGCCACCAGATTTCGATGTTCCATTGGTGCTAGGAAGAGGGATAGCGAATAAAGGTGCAACGGGACCGGTCAGACGATGTTTGCGGTTATGGTTGATTGAAGTGAAAATGAACAAATAATGTCACCAGAAGAAATGAATTGGGAATAGTTTGGAATTAAATCTGAGGATTGTTAACGCCTCTAAACTGATTCATTGATTGATAGTCATTTTGGGGTTTTGGTTTCTCAAGAGTACACGGTTTGATTTTCTTCACTAATTTTGTCGTCTCGTCTAAGACTCATCAGTGCAAGTTGAATTGCCACCCCGCTGTTCAATACAAACCGCTAGGTACACGTCAAGTTGATACTTTTTGCAAAATATTTCTGCATTATGTACCGAAGCGCAATGTCTTTACTAACATGGTGGAATCATTGCTCTCGTTATATTTTTCATCTTCTTCCAGATTCTCTACTCGATTAGAGCGTCCTATCGTCTGGCATTCTTGCTGCATGTTCAGCCCACTGTAAACATGCGTTCCGATATCGAAAAGTTTGTATACTTGTATATTTGTATACTTCATGTGTCTGCGCTGTTCTCTATTTATTTATTTATTTATTTTTAATTCATCTGACAATAAAAGGTCTTAATGAATATAATGTAGTCAAGTTATAAAAATGTGGATCATAATACTTTCTGCTCAAATTTATGTGTAGGTTCGCCGAAATAGAAGAGATGTTCAACAGTGCAAAATGTTCTGATGCATACTGCAATCGATTCATACAGGGTCCGCCATCTAACTTTTTTTTGAATTAGCGGTTATTTAGACATTGGTAACCTTAATGTCACTTCTAAATTGACAGAAACTTAGTTTTATCCTTCCGTTGAACGAAAATGGTTGTGTATACGCTTGAGTAACGCGTGAAAATAGTACCAACTGGGCTTGCGATCAGCTCGAAGAAAACGCCGATTTTTGCCAAAAAATCATCTTCTCGGATGAGGCACATTTTCATCTCGGCGGGTATGTTAATAAGCAAAATTGTCACATCTGGGGAACGGAAAACCAGCACGTTATCATGGAGAAGCCGATGCATCCTTAGAGAGTGACGGTTTGGTGCGGATTTTAGTCTGGCGGCATTTTTCTTCGAAAATGAGGCAGGAGCCGCCGCCACGGTCAATGGCGAGCGTTACGGCGCCATGATTAGCGATTGGTTCTTCCCGTTACTTGAAAAAGAAGACTTGGACACCATTTGGTTTCAACAAGACGGCGCTCCGTGCCACACAGCCAACGCTACGATCGATCTTCTGCGCACAGTCTTCGAAGATCGAATTATCAGTCGAAATTCGGATGTCGTTTGGCTGCCTCGGAGCTGTGATTTGACGCCGTTAGACTATTATTATTGGGGGGCTGTCAAAGATAAGTGTTATGTGGAAAAGCCAGAGACAATTCAAGCCTTGAAGGTTAACATTCGTGCAGCCATAGCTTAAATAAAGCTGCATACAATCGATAATGTACTAAAAAACTAGACCGACCGTATTGCGTACTGCAAGGCCAGCCGAGGCAGCCATTTAAATGAAATTATATTCCACAATTAACCGAAATGATTGTGCTTTAATGTGGTAAAATAAATTTTGAAATCGGATGGATCGTTTGTGTTTTATTGCATGTTTTAAAAAAAAAAGTTACATGGCGGACCCTATATAATCCAAACCACTTTACTTTACTTTACCATTCTCTACATTATCACCAAGTATGGAGTACTGGATTTTTCTCTTGAACACGCCGAATACTCGGAAATCTGCTTCCTTTAATGACAATGCCTCGTGGTCGTAGAGCCCAAAAAATACCGGTAACTAAAATTAGGACAGATCCAATTTGTTCTGAAGTCTTACAACGTAGCTTTCAGGTCACTCCTCCTCAATATCGTACGTATTCTTTTAGTCATTTGGTAACCAAATTTTGATGACCTATTTGCAATTACTAATTTGTGACCCACATAAAACCAGTGTTGGTTATTGCCGAAAATTTGACAGAAGCTGCTATATTGCTATCTATATTGTATACAACATTTTCAATCCGGTAGAAGATGCTACAAGAACTCGAGTCTCTCAATGCATGAACCGTGAGAGAATTTTGCTACATTTCTTCGCTCCGCTTCATACTCTGAGTATTTCACGCCCTTAAAAATATTTACAGTCTGATAATGATCGATGCTGTGTGGAATTTTCCAAGAGAGAATCGCAAGTTGACAATTATCGCAGAAAATCGAATCGATGATTCAACTTGATGATTCTCATACTAGGTTGCAATATTTCAAAACCCTTGTGTGGAGCATTCACAGACATTTTCATAGACTCAACTTATACAAAGGTTATATGCACATAGTTAGAATAAGAGGCAATAGTGAAATGATTCTATCACAATTTCGTTAAATTAGCCATACCGGGTTTTTGTTGTTGCGATGATATCTGTCTCTCTTTTAAGGGCACTGATCCAATCTTGTGAAAAGTTGCTGGTGAGCGCACTTTGAAACGATAAAACCTATCCTTGATTGTGACACACTATTAAATTAAGTAATGACAATAACATTAAATCAACAGAAAGGGGGAAACGATTCCTTTCTTAAAAACTGGGTATAGTGGAGCATTGACTGCGCATATTTCAAAATAATTTCTTACATTGTCCTAGTGATTATTTGATAAAAATAAAAGGTAACGTTTAAGAACATATGATTTGTTGTTTTGAAAGTAGAATATAAAGTGGACCCCAATAGTAGCATCTCGTTATCTTAACAATTCGTTTAGACTCGTCAGTGCATAACAGTTTATTATGAATTATATTGTCACCTGTCACTTATAATTTGCACCGAACGCACAGTGGTCCAAAACTGGAAAAAGACGGTCGAAAATCTGTACTGACTTTCACTGATTTTTAAGAGCTAACGTGTCTTCGAAGAAGTTTTACAAGATTATATTACGCTTCTTTTGAAAATGGCACCTTAATTTTTGTTAAGGGGGTAGCACCAATTTCGAATAAAAATATTTTTTTTTTCACAAAAAAATTTTTTTTCTATCTCATTTTGAACAAAAAAACATTAGAAGTATTTTTGCTGAAGATATAAATAGTGTAAAAAAAATATTTTTTGAGATATATTCACTACGTAGAATCTACCTCTATTACCTAAGATCCTACTACAAAGTTCGCTTAAACACGCATAAACATGCTTATGCTTGCACGCTCAACTTAAGCAAATTGTTGGGATTTTTTCAAAGTGGGTTTTAAATATTGAAAATCCGAAAAATTATCAAAAGCATTATTATTATGTCATATTTGAGAACATCTGCAAAAGTGGCATCCCTGAATGTACCTTAGCCTACTGAGTGAGAGGTAAGATTTCTTATTGACAACGGCTCATTCAATCTGTTAAAGAAGGATAAATACACATTTGAAAAAACGAACAAAAGCTCATGCACACATTTCTTCTCATTTATAACTCGCTCTTCATGAGCCGAAAATCCGTTCAGCTTGTAGTTTTTTTCCACCTTACAAGCAGGCATGCGAGGTCATTTTTTAAAAAATCTGTGATCAAGCCAAAAATCTGTCTGTGCAAAATCTGTGCACGTTTTCTTGTTTCCATAATAACTAATCGGAATCATTTTGGTAAGCAAAAAAAAGGTCTCACTATTTCCTAACGTTCTGTAATTTTTGGTGCTAAACTGTGATCAATTTCAAAAATCTGTGATCGATCTCAGAATCTGTGTAAATCTGTGACCATTTTCAGAAATCTGTGCCATTTTTTAAATCTGTGCAAAAGGTTGAAAATCTGTGGAACACAGATTAATCTATGAACCTAGCATCCCTGCTTACCAGTGCAGTGAACTGGTGAGCTGCTGTTCTTTTAAAAAGAGCTGTGAGCTATCAGCTCTTTTGTCGTGAATACGACTTACTTTACTATGGGGTGCCTTTTCAAAATTAGCCATATGGAAGAATGGGCAGAACTTAATCGTGAATATCTCGACTTGTATTAAAGGCAGAAACATAATTCTTTCACCATTTCATCAAAAATATGATCAGGAATTTAGGATAATATTTTGAATATTGTGAGATAACCACAAACAACTCAAAAATTAAGTTTTCTAAAACTTTGAGAACAACGCGGAAAACTCTTTACATTTGCTTGGCTTTTTCGCGCAAGGACGACGATTTTGAGGTAGTCAGGCACATATCTTCATCTGAATGCGTATAAAAGGAGAATCATGGTCGAGAATCGATCATTTCCTCTTGTGCGTTGGATGGAATTAGACGTCATGGGAATGATTTAATTAACCAACATTCTGAGTCTGTTCTAAGGTCTGAATTTAGTTCTTGAGCTCAGGTCCAGTTCCCAATTCCAGAATTCTTCAAATCGGTTTTTTAGAACCATAATAATACTCCCAAAGAGTTATGCGAAATTTTACTTCACTGTACTCTATACGGCTTATTTTTAAACCAATTGCAGGTTGTAGAACTTCCTGCTGATTTGCCATTTAAAATGCATAGCACCGACTCAGAAGCCATTCATTTCGAATTTGGCTGTCGTTGTCATCGTGTTGATTATAGTGCGATCGAGAAATCTTCAAGCGAAATACAAAGCTTGTTACCACAAGCGGAAGAACCAGGAGACTCCAACAGAACACATATCAGTATCGGCTGTCAATGGTATCCATCGGAATTTGGACTCAACTCGTCACTCTCCATCACAAACGCCTTCATAAATGGTTCTTTTCAGAACCACCAATATTTTATCATAAAGAACTATACTGGTTATTTCGTAATATTTGTGTGCCAGAATGTTTAATGTAACTAATCTGTACTGTAGTTTAGGTGTACCATTTCAAATTCTAGTAGTGTAAAAGGGCAAAACTTGCACAATTCACACAATCGATCAACTAATTGATATTCGGAAGTATAAAGAAAGAGTGTCCGTTTTATTCGTATTCGCGACATCCAGTTATGTCTCTGACATTACACACCTGTACTTTTTAAAGATTCGATTCACTGGAAAAGCTCAGGAACCAATTGCCCATCTCTACGCTCACTGCAAAAGTGAGTTACAGAAATAGCAGACGCGTGACACCCCCCGTTTCTTAATTATTCATGGTTTCAGCACGGCCATAGTGAAAATGAGTCACACGAATAGTACTCAGGATATTCCTATTATAAAATAAATTGTATTAGGAATATAATTTCCTAAAAGTATTGTAAAAGTTTGCTGCATTAAGTTGCATATTTCGCTTCGGTACAAGGTTTCCTAGGTAAAAATAGGTAAAATGATCTATAACTTTTTCAGAAAAGAATAAACCTATGCATTAGCTTCTACAAAATTATGGGATTTCATATTTTCTTCAATTATTCCAAACAAAATATGTAAAAATAATAACTTGAAACAAGTAATGATTAGAAAACTAGTTTTAAGGGGGCTGTCATAATTCAGTAACTAAAACTAACTTTGGAATGGCCTAAAAAAAAGTTCCATCGAGTTCCACTTAGAATTTTTTTATAGTATTGGGCATATCTTTTCCTATAAATTTTGTAAAAATCAGCTGCATAAAGTTGCATATTTCGCTTCGGTGTTAGGTTTTATCATAGGTAAAAAAAAGGTAAAATGTTGTATAACTTTTCCAGGAAACAACAAACCTATGCACTACCTTCAACAAAAATATTGGATTTTTTATTTTCTTCAATTATTCCAAACAAAGTATGCATAAAAAAATATCTTGAAACAAGTTATTAAGGAGGTTGCCACAAAAATGCTTTGTATATCCGAAACGGTGCGACCTACACTTTTGGTATATTTGACAAAGTAAATTATTTTTAATAGTTCTAAAAGTTTGTCGAAGAAAAACATTTTCTATCTCTTCAGAAAAAAAAAGTTATGGTTATATTTTTTGTCAAAGTAGGCCATGAACAATTATGGATAGAATCAAATTACGCGGTATATATTTGTAAATAATTTCTTCAAAGCAACTATACGCATTAAAAGAACGGTTTGGCAGCTACTGATTTATGTCCACGTTTTTATTAATTCGAACCACTGTGGGACGTACCGAACAAAAACAATTTCCGACTTATACTGGCCGATTAAGTTGGCATTTAGGGATTGCCCTTTTTGTGCTAGGACACATAACCAGTTTCATTAATGTTCCGTCTTAGCTATACTGTTATGCACTGACGAGTCAAAAAATGGTGGGTGGGTAATGTCACAGACATAACTGGAGGATTCACGTCCGAATAAAACTGACATGCGATTCACGAATAAAACTGACATGCACCTTTCACACTTCCGAATATAGATAATCGTTCGTATTGGATAATTTTGCAACTTTTACTGCTTCACTTCCAGAATCATAACGATGCATTCTTGACTAGTGTTTGCCGACAAACATATTGCACCATATAATTGAATAATACGTAACAAATGAGAGTAAAAGAATACAACAAACAACGTTCTAGCAGTTATTTTGTGGATTTACATACTCAGTACAGGAAAACTTAGCAAAACTAAATCTCTAAATTCGACACATGGAACAGGCTTAGTTGCGAAATTTGTGCTCGGAATCCGTTTCAAGAACTCAGTTCATGAATTTAGTTCTTGACTTATGAAATCAAATTCAATTTCAAAATTCAGTTTGGCAACTGAATTCTGAACTTGTATTCCGAACATGAAAAGAGAAATGGAGTTTAGTTCCAAAATCTAGGTCCAGAATTGAAGTTATGAATTTTAGCTCCATCATGTAGGATGTGAATTCTGGAAATGAATTCAGAAACTGAATTTAGGAATTAAATTTCAAAATTAAACTCAGAAATAAACTCTGGCTCAGAAGTCAGTTCCTAAATTTAAGTTCGGAGCACAGATCCAACATTAAGTTTCCAGAATCCAGATCTAAAATTCAGATCCTGTTCCATTTTCTTTCCGGATTCTGGATTCGAACATAATTTAAGAAACTAGATTTAGTTCCAAAATCAAGTCAAGAAACCAGTTCCTGAATCCAGAATTAATAGTCAGATGTGTTAAGAGAATTTTTTTTTGTTCTGTGTTGTTGCATAGTAGTTATAATGCAAGTTGCTTCAACTTGTTTGATGAATTTGTTTCATATAAGTTACTGTCATCGAAGTGAAATAAATTTTGTTACTCAGAAGGGTAACAGAAAGTATAAACAACTTGAATAGTTTTGTACTTGCGATTGCAGACTAACACGATTTAAGCCGACTACGGAGACCGGGAAAAGTCCTGTTAACAGACGCAACTCGTTATTTTACGTCACGGCTGACATCGTTAGCGCAAGTTTTCTAGTGTTGCAAGATATATGAACTCGTGGACGTATCGTACCACATCAATTTCCTCATCGGATCCAACACCGTTTGGAATGTTTAGTTCTCTACAAGCCATCACGTACTTTATATTCGTAAAGTTCATGGTTAATCTAAAACCCCTCTTAAAAGACACAAAAACCTCTTCCGCAGCTCATCGATCAACGCCAATCCATAAAGCTGAGAACCAAGTTAAGCTTATTGATGATGTTTTCGAATCTCGGAATACTGGACTCTAAATCTCGACTAGGAACACTATAAAAACAATAAATTAGAAAACGCATCATCCATCTCAGGCCACAAATGCATTTGATGTCATGTTCTCTCGCACGAGAGGAAGCGGTTTCATACGAATTCCAACCTTCAATGTGTGTGTGTTCACTAGGGTGAGACAAAGTATTGATATCAGCTCCACCAAACTTTTTGTGTTCTTTTTGGGTCCCATAAACATCATGCAGAATTTTAGCTCGATCGGATAAACTATATTTTCGCGCCAGAGGTATAAAGTTTATATGGGATTTAGTAAGGAGAAATTCATTTTTAACAAAAAAAAATCGCCTGGAACTCTAAAAGTCAGTGCAGGTGTTATTTTCGTAGGAAATTTATCGAGGAGGAAAACTTTAGAAGACTTGCAATTCGACATTTGTAGGAAAAGTTATTGAAGGAAACCCAACTCAAGGTCCGAACAATGGCTTACTCCTTAATATATCTAGCACCACTGCTGCTAGTGGTGGTAATATGATTGTGCTTTCTTGTATTATGCTATAACGGTTGATTTTGAGTTGTTTGATGTCTTCACAACAGTTTCTCAGCAGAGTATGAGGATTATTTTTAAGTGACAAGCCATGTTACAAAACTCACAATATTTTAGATAAACTCAAATCCAATAGCTTTGCCGAATGTATAAACTCTCTATCTCTTATAGCTTCGAAGATATAGATGGCACTATTTTATGGAAATAAAAATACAATTTACATAACTTTTGGTGTCTATACAGTAAGGTTTGGAGCATGGTTTGACACATAAAAATAAAAACTTCAGCTGAGTAACTATCGTGAAGACATCAAACAACTCGGATCAACCGTTATAGCGCATTAAAAGGAAGTCACATCATATTACTTAAACTAGCAGCAGTGGTGCTAGATATATTAAGGGATGAGCCATTGTTGCGTCGGTTTTCCTTCAATAACTTTTTCTACAAACGTCGGATTGTTTTGTGGTCTTCTAAAATTTTCTTTCTCATTAAATTTCCTGCGAAAATATCACACGCACTGATTTTTAGAGTTCATAGGTTAATCTCCAGCCGATTTTTTTGTTAAAAGTGAATTTCTCCATACTAAATCCCATACGAATCGGCGCGAAAATATAGTTTTTTCGATCGGGCTAAGATTTTGCATGATGCTTTTGGGACCCAAAAGGAAAACGAAAAGTTTGGTGAAGCGAGAAAATAAACCTTTTCATCTTTTCCCATACAACCTTATCCCACCCTAGTGTTCACATTTGAACAAGGTCTCTTCACACAACAAGAATCAATTTCGAGCAGATTTGCACTCTGTGCAGTTCGCTAATGCCATAGTTAAGGTTGCTATGAACATCTGAAAGTGAACTATTTGTGGATTTGTTTTGTGCGCCGTTCGTCTTACACGAGAGACAGTTTCATTCGAAATTCTACTGTTTAATCGAATTCGAGAAAAATGCTTGATGATCATCCAAAATTCTCAAAGCAAACTATTTTCGAAAAAATATTTCGCATAGACAGAATTAAGTTTTACTGAAACTCATAATCATAATAAACATAAATGCTGTTCAAAACAAATCTCGGCAGTGATTTTGACAATAGTTGTGTAGTCATATGTCAGTTAGAACAGTTCGAACAACCCTCTTTGAAAATTTTATTGCAGTTATCGTAAAAAAAATCCCGCGTTGATACCGACCGGTTTCGTTTAATGTGCGACAATACTTTGTTATCTAAATTTATCTTTCTGGAACCAGGTTTTCTTCCATACCTCGGCAATCATTCAATGAAAGTTTACTAGAGTTTGATGAAGTAGGTAATTCTCCAGGACAGCATTCAACAATTATTTTGAACGGTCGACGACTGAATTCCTAATTACATAAGGATTTTCTAATTAGAATAAACTTTCACTGATCTAAGAATATTTGAAATAAGAATAATTTCCAAATAAATCGGTTCTCAGAATATAACGAATTTCGTGAAACACCCGAGCGAGGCATCGTTTCCAAAACTAGAGATAAAATTGCTATTCACAGACACCGTTCACGTAAAAGTGCAACAAAACATAAAGAAAGAAAGCAACAACAACAAAAAATCAGTAAAAACAGATTGTCAAGCTGATGATTCGCTTTTCGCATGAGCACCGAAAATTTCCTACATTTTCATCTGATAACTGAACGGCGGATTGAACGGAGCAGGTCGAGTAAGAGGCGCTTGCCTTCCGACCGGCCCATGGAATACTCGAAACTCAATATAGATATGCAAATTTTTCGGAATTCAAATTATGTGAATTTAAAATTCAAGTGAGATAACTGAATCAGAATCCGACGAGGAAGCCGGAGACTTCAGTAATCAGCCAAGATGCTGGTGGCGGAGGAAACGAACACCGTAAACATGACATTGACCCAACAACGTAGACGGAGATATTTTTTCTTCTTTTATCCCGGCTCGGTGGTATCTTGAACTTGAGCCATTCTCGATGGGGTTGGTGATGAAACCGGCAATGATCCTTTCGCACCATTCGATACAAGGCTCATTTGAGTGACCACCGGGATAGGATGACAGATGGGTTTAAGTTGATGGCTTAATATTTGAAACTGGACAGCGGAGTAGAATTCTGGTGTTTGCGTTTGCTTGTGCTAATTCTATTGGGAGAATAAAAAATTTCGGAAACTTATCTTTAGAATGTCGACGAAAACCTGTTGAATACAGCGATTTGGAAACTGGAGTGTATATTACTATAGCATTGCCTGTGATAAACATTAATTTTTATGCGGTATCACGAAATAAACGTGAATTTGATACCTACGATTAAAAATTTTTGGCTTGTGACTGATCTTACGTTTTTTCCAATTTTTCAATTTAAATTTATGATTTTGTGTTTTCAAATGTTAACAAGGTGGTGAATATTAGAAACTGTAAAGTTTCACATATCTAAAGTTTTTGCGAGGTACATTTGTTTTTTGACGTTTGACGTTTGACGATACTATTTAGTTGAAACAGTTAAATGTAGAAATAAACAATGGAAGCTAGTTTGGAAAACCTGATTAAGTATTTCTGATTGCAAAAACCGGATGAAAGCATTGAGTGTAAAAAACCAAACACATATTTTGCAATGCAAAAAGCAAGACAGAAAGAGCTATGAAACGATTTGAAGCTTTGATTGGTATGCTTTATTCTTGTGTCATGCGAGTTCGGATGAAATTCTATGTTATGTCGTTTTCAACTACCTCAGGGTAAATTTTGAGTGCTTAAGATTAATTTATAATTTATAAAAGATCGACTCGATTATTAATGAGAAAAAGTTCATCTCTTCAACCGAAATCGCTGAATGGTAGGAGTGGTAGAGAAACTTAACGCTATAAAAATAACTTGCATACAAAACTTGAATACAAGCTTGACAAAGAGAACCTCTAATATCGAAATCCGTATCGCATGTACAAAAATATAATTGCATACATCTGGGATAATGATGCAATTTCGTCGGCTACAAAACAAATAAAAATCAAGACAAACAGAGTCTGTATTCTGGTTTCGCGTGTTCGGTGTTGGTTCCTAATAAAAATCAATCTAAGCTGACTCTCGTTCAATTGCGGATTCAAACGTGTGACGATTGATTGAACTGTTTGATTGTAGATAATTAGAAATTTTGGTTACCTTGTTCCACATCAATGGATCGAACAACCCCATGGGGATGATTCTTGCATTTTTTTTTCAAGTATAATATCTCATAGCAGGAAGTATACTCGTAAAATTAACTCTTCTTAACAATGCTATTCGTTCATTTTGATGCTTCATTCCATCGAAATAATTTATCTAATGGATTTGTTGAATAATGACTGTTAAATTATATACATGTGTTCCTCATATCATGCGATTTAAATAAGCAGCCGTGACATTCCATTTCAACTAAACCGGGGCATGAATAATAAAGAACCCCGATTCGATGATATCTGCTTTTGTAATCCAGAGACAGTCTGTAATATGAAAAGATTGTACAAAACTAAACACTTCCAAATTGTTCGAAACATTCACAATCTTATTTCAAATTTCTGTCCAGTTGAAAAGTTTATTCCCGATCACTAAACAAGGAACGACAAATTCAGTGCTAAGATCATTGTCGACTCTTTACCACACTAAATACCACAATCGAAAATGTTTATCATCCTGAGACATGGAGTGTACCAAAGGCAGAGATTCTTAATTACAAACCTTACTTATGCTTTCCGGTGGTGTAGGACAGCGAAAAAAAATCAGACTCTTTTTGAGTTATTGAACTGCGCTCTTTATTTCGACCTTCAACCGTTACCGGCCGAGGATATGCCCGGGATCGCTGGCAAACTTGGTTCGTTAGCTGTTATGCAGGAATTTACCACTTGATTTATGGGCTAGCAAAATGCAAATAGTTCTTAACACTTTTTGCATATTTCGATCCGCTGCAGAACTGGTTTCCAGACCGGCTCTCGATTAGTGTTGTAACACCTGCGCTGCTCCTCCACAGACTGCAAGTCGTCGACCGAGATTGGCTAACCGGGCGATAGATCAGAGATTACGACGACGACGACGACAACGACGACGGTAACTCTAGAACAATTTGAACAGCTCCCCAATCAATTTCGCATAGTGATGACGAAACGTTTGCTGGCTGCATTGCTATGCAACAATGTTTCAAAGTGGTGAAAAAAGAAGGTTAAAAAATTTTAATATGCAGTGGCACCCAACAGCGAGGGTTAACTATCAGCTGGTGGTGCCGCTGTAGCGATGTTTTACTTCGAAAAACCATTAAAGAAACTTTGCTTTGAAGGAAAGATAGAGGAGGGAGAGTGCTGAACAAAAAGAAACTTTGCTGTTAGTGGTTATTGTTGATGTTCGTCTAGAATTTCTCTGCTGCTTGAACTGCTTCGGTATCCATTAACACCCTCCCACAATCTGGTTGATAGACAAATACCGGCAAACCGACAACCAGGCAGCCAGGCAGGCAAACAAGATCACGCTGCAACTTTTGCGAACAACAATGATGCTCCGGACGGTGTTTAAATTGTAAATCTCGCCGATTCGAGATCGCCTGCTGGGCTCTGCCGGCTGGACCGCACAAACTATGCATCAAGCTGACCGTGCTAGGTGCGTTGGAATGTTTGTCGGTCAAGTATTACTACTAGGGCAGGGTAAAAGTTTCGTCGGTAACTACGGAGTCGATTGCAGTATTTTATGTTACGAGCGCGCTTTTCTTAAGAACTGTTCAAAACAAATTAGATTTTAAAGCTTTTATAGGTTTTAGAAGTTTTCAATAATTCGGTATGAACATACTTCGGTCATTACTTAAATTTTCCAGTTTGTGATGTTTTACATACTCTATTATTTCCAGGGCAACTGGAATACAGAACTGACTGAATTGAATATGACTTCACTTGAGAACGAACAAGATATTGAATTTAACTTTAGGTCCAAACTGTTAGTGTAAGGAATCCGCTTAGTAAAATTTGGATTGTTCCAAAATGGAACTATAATCAGCTATTTTTTCGTTTTTTAACGATATCAAACTAACTACGGTATATAGGAGGAGAAAAACTGTGAAAATTATAGAGCCATAGTAATCAAGAAAAAACAAGGCGGCGAAGATAAAGTGCAGACAAATTAGACGTGACCAGGGTGATTAATGTAAGCAGAAGAGTTTTCTTTACTAAGCTTTTACCTTCTACCAGAGGTTTGAACTTAGGTATTTTATCACTGCAAATCGTTCGAGTCTCTAATATGTCAAATAGTAAAGGTTGAGAACGTTTATCATTTGCTATCCGCGAAGGGGTAACAAAAAATATTTCAAAACTCCACTCTAGATTTTCTAATATTGATACAAAATATTTATCAACTAAAAAACTTTGTCTTTAGGTAAGTGAGTGAATTTGGCATCAGTGTTTCAATGCTGCGTAATAATCAGTATTTCTGGTAACCTTGGCTGATGTCAACTGATGCGAGAATAAAGGAAAATACCGATCATTTTCCCAATCTCTGGCTTCCGAGGCTTTCGCGAATTACATGAAAGAAGTGTTCCAAAATATATGAACTAGTTGTCGATAACCTCGTATCGAATCTGTTCAATTTGCATCTCGGACTTACTCTATCTTAAGACTGCCTTGTTCTCTACCACCCAACACGTGCTTTGTCTTTGCAGAACCTATGGTCAATCCAATTTTCGTAACCACCTAATAAAAACGTTTCTTCTCGATCAAACTACTTATTGACATCGGTCCCGTCTAATGCACTGGAAAAAAATGATCGATTTTCGATCATGGTTTTCCTTTTTTTGCCGAGCCCCGATCTGGAAGGATTCATAGTACATTGGATAATTATCAGTTCATTTAACCACGATATTCACCTTTTTTTTTTTCATCGGGGAATGAAAGGCCAAACACATACCTAGTTAAAGCTACTCGGAAAAAGTCCCCATGCGAAATTTGAGCTGAATCAGACATGGGTAAGGTTTGCTGCCCGGCGCACAGTGGTCCAAAACTGGAAAAAGACGGTCAAAAGTCTGCACTAACTTTCACTGATTTTTAAGAGCTAACGTGTCTTCGAAGAAGTATTACAAGATTATATTACGCTTCTTTTGAAAGTGACGCCTTAATTTTTGTTAAGGGGGTAGCACCAATTTCGAATAAAAATAATTTTTTTTCACAAAAAATTTTTTTTTTCTGTTCAGCTTGTAGCTTGTTTCCACCTTACCAGCAGGGATGCGAGGTCTTTTTTTAAAAAATCTTTGATCAAGTCAAAAAATCTGTGCACGTTTCCCCGTTTCCATAATAACTAATCGGAATCATTTTGGTAAGCAAAAAAAAGGTCTCACTATTTCCTAACGCTCTGTAATTTTTGGTGCTAAACTGTGATCAATTTCAAAAATCTGCGATCGATTTCAGAATCTGTGTGAATCTGTGACCATTTTCAGAAATCTGTGAAAATCTGTGCCATTTTTCAAATCTGTGCAAAAAGTTGAAAATCTGTTGGAAAACAGATTAATCTATGAACCTGGCATCCCTGCTTACCAATGCGGTGAACTGGTGAGCTGCGGTTCTTTTAAAAAGAGCTGTGAGCTATCAGCTCTTTTTAAAGATTCGATTCACTGGAATAGTTCATCTCTACGCTCACTGCAAAAGTGAGTTACAGAAATAGTAGAGGCGTGACACCTCCGTTACTTAATCATGCATGGTTTCAGCACGGCCATAGTGAAAATGAGTCACACGAATAGTACTCAGGATATTCTTATTATAAAATAAATTGGAATAGGAATATAATTTCCTAAAAGTATTGTAAAAGTTTGCTGCATTAAGTTGCATATCTAGCTTCGGTACAAGGTTTCCTAGGTAAAAATAAGTAAAATGATGTATAACTTTTTCAGAAAAGAATAAACCTATGCATTACCTTCTACAAAATTATGGTATTTTATATTTTCTACAATTATTCCAAACAAAGTATGTATAAAGAAATAACTTGAAACAAGTTATGATTAGAAAACTAGTTTTAAGGGGGTTGTCATAATTCAATAAAACTAACTTTGAAAATGCCAAAAAAAGTTCCATCGAGTTCCACTTAGATTTTTTTATAGTATTGAGCATATCTTATCCTAAAAATTTTGTAAAAATCAGCTGCCTAAAGTTGCATATTTCGCCTTACAGTTTTATCATAGGTAAAAAAAGGTAAAATGTTGTATAACTTTGCCAGGAAACAACAAACCTATGCACTACCTCCAACAAAAATATGGGATATTTTATTTTCTTCAATAATTTCAAACAAAGTATGCATAAAAAAATAACTTGAAACAAGTTATGAACAAAAAATTGATTTTTAGGGGGTTGCCACAAAAACGCTTTGTATATCCGAAACGGTGCGACCTACACTTTTGGAATATTTGACAAAGTAAAATATTTTTAATAGTTCTAAAGGTTTGTCGAAGAGAAAAATTGTCTATCTCTTCCGAAAAAAAAGTTATAGTTATATTTTTGTCAAAGTAGGCCATGAACAATTAGAGATAGAATCAAATTACGCGGTATATATTTGTGAATAATTTCTTAAAAGCAACTATAGGGATTAAAAGAACGATTTGGCAGCTACTGATTTATGTCCATGTTTTTATTGATTCAAACCACTGTGCGGCGGTTTGAACATTTTCGATCTTGAAATAGCACCATAGGGGGTGTACTTGAAATTTTTTAAATCGAATTTTTTTTATGCCAAGGTCTTCAAATTGCATGAAACGTCGAGATTTAGTGTTATCTTGAAAAAAAAATTATATATCGACTTTCTGGGACTTTTTTGAAAGTCCCAGAAAGTTGATTTCAAAAAAATTGTTTTCGAGATCACACTAAATCTCGAAGGTTCATGCAATGCTAAGACCTTTGGCATCAAACATTTTTCTCGATTTCGAAAATTTCAAGAAGGTTTGGTTCACTAATGAAACCTTCATTCATTCTGCTTTCAGTAGTTTCTTTGTTTTAATAACTATTTATTGAAATATGAACTAAAATTATATTATTAAGATTTAAATTGGGTGTTCAGCCACAAGTGGTGACTTTTTAGCCCTATTATATACATGGTTTGGTTATTACCATGAAGACATTATCTGCTTCCGCAATTCTGAGATTTTTGTGTAGGGAAAATTGTAAACCTACTTTTATTCTGCAAAGGGAAAAGGAACTTATATACTAGCTTACTAACTAATACAGACAGCGAATCGATTCAATTGAAGATTGCATCGATTTTTATCGGAATTTGCTTATAATATTATGTTGTTCTATATTTGTTAGCCTGTGTAACTCATTTGTACTAAACCAGGGAGGACGCTTCAGAATCATTTTCACAATTTTATTCTGAATCCTTTGAAGCGTTTTCTTCCTGGAGGAACAACAACTTGACCAAATTGGTACTGCATAAAGCATGGCTGGTCTAAAAATTTGTTTATAAATTAACAATTTGTTTTTTAGACAGAGTTTAGAATTTCTTTTTATAAGAGAATATAAACATTTAATACATTTATTACACTTTGCCCGGATTCCTTCAATGTGATCCTTGAAAGTGAGTTTTTTGTCATACGTTAAACCTAAGTATTTAGCTTGATCAGACCATGTCAATTATAAGCCATTCAATTTGAGAATGTGACTATTGTTTGGTTTAAGAAAAGAAGCTCTTGGCTTATGAGGAAAGATAATTAATTGCGTTTTTGTTGCATTTGGTTTAATTTTTCATTTTGACAGATAATCACTGAAAATATTTAGGCTTCTTTGTAGGCGACTGCAGAGCGCTCTTAGATTTCTACCTGTGGCTAACCGACTTGTCTCGTCACAAAATAGCGATTTCTGACAACCAACGGGTAGATTTGGAAGATCAGAAGTGAAAATATAATATAAGATTGGAGCTACACTCGAACCCTGCGGAACACCGGCTCGTACGGGTAGCAATTCAGATTTACAATTCTGATAGCTAACCTGAAGAGTACGATCAGTTAAATAATTTTGAATTATTTTGATCAAATAAATAGGAAACTGGAAATCAGACATATTTGCTATTAAATCTTTGTGCCAAACACTGTCGAATGCTTTTTCTATGTCTAGAAGAGCAACTCCAGTGGATAACCAAGAGAGGAATGCCATTTGGTAATAACACTTGAGTTAAAATATGATCATATGTCAGTGAGACTTAATTTTCAATTGAACTCACAACGTTAAAATTAAAATTGTGTATACTCTCGAACTGCTGAGGAAGTTTTTGAGCTTTTTCGCCATGTGTAAGTATTTGATTTACTTCCTTGAGAGTAGGAATTGGTTTCTGTGGTTTCTTAAGAACCTTAGAAAGTTTCCAGAAAGGTTTAGAATATGGTTTAATTTGTTCAACTTAGAAGAATTAAGGTAGTAGTCTACCTGTTACCAAAGCGTAACTGACATTAGAAGAAGATGATGACGAGGTCGATCTACCTGTCAATAAATTGTTTTCGTTAGAAGACGAATTGGAAGGCGTACCTGTTTTTTGTTTTAAATTCGAAGAAATAAGTGCATTAGAAGAATTAGGCGTGGCATTTGTAACGGTTTTTTGATTTTCAGGTATGTTCTGTAAATTTAAGGTCGTTGATTTGACTTGTTGTCTAAGCGAACGAGCGTTTAAAATTTTCCCTGATAGGACATTTCAAATAATTGGATTTATGATTTCCATCGGAATTTGAACATGAAAATTTATCAGTGGTTTCATTCATTGGTCAAATATCTTTCGAATGCGATTTACCACAAATCAGACACCGTATATCCGTATATCGTATTATATGACAATTTTTGTTTCCATGGCCGAAGCCTTGGCAACGACGACATTGCATTAAGTTTGCAATACCATTATGCCGTTTATAATGTTCCCAATGAATTTTAATGTGGGAAATGAAACGTACTTTTTCTAAAGTTTTAAAATTGTTTACATCACTTCGATTGAAGTGTATTAGGTGAAATTCATTGAAAATTCCAGGGAGTGGTTTAGAAGTACCATTCGCTCTTTTTTCATAAGTATTACTTGGGAAGGGCCAAAACCAAGCAATTCTTTTAGTTCATTTTTAATTTCATCAGTACTTTGATCATTTGATAAGCCTTCCAAGACAGCCTCGAAGGGTCTGTCTGATTTTATATAATAAGAATAAAATTTATGAAGTTTCTGGGACAAATATCGGATAAGACGTGCATAATCTTCCAATCCATCAGCCAAGACTCGACATTCTCCTCTTCGTCTGATTTGAAATGAGACTTTTACTCCGGGAGAAATGTAGAAAGCTCAGTACGGAATGCTTTGAAGTCAGAAATTATCACCGTCACTGGAGGCATGGATTGTTGTTTCTTCCCAGAACGACAAGCATCCTGCTTTCGTAGTTGTTTTTATCGTTATAATCTTGTTTATATTTTTTTATTTCTATACAGTGTTTTGGTTTGTCGATGTCGTTGTTAGTCATTTCAGATGTTTCTAGTTGTAATATTTTACTGTTGTAAATATGCTGGGGTTGCTTGAAGCCGGAACAGAAAAGCTGTAGATAAATAAATGAGTTCATTGGTCCAATTACTCAGAAGACTTCCCAAAGTATGCTGGCTTTCGATAGTATTGGCACGTAGCCCGTAGATTCTAGTATGTGAGCAGAAACTTCAATTGCACTCTTCCGTTTCGGAGAATCAAGTAAGAAGGAATGGAGCCCTAAAACAATTCTCCCCACTTTCCTTTTGATGTAAAGAACTTCACCATACTAACGCATGTATTTTAATTAAAGATATCGTCAAAGCTCGGTGTAAGGTCATGCGTACGCACACCAATGACATTGTCTTCAACATACGCGTTTAATTAATACTTGACACTGTCAAGCTCAAAGCAGTGCACTTAGTTATTTTTCTCCGTAAATGTTTGACAACAAGCTGTACGTATTCTTATCACATTATCCGATTTGTTCAACTACTGCTCTCGTACATTGCTTGTTATATGTCGCATATTCAACCACTGTTTCAGTGCATTCGAATATCATTTATCACGAAGTGTTGTCAAGAAACGGTATCTCAGGTAAATGTTTAATTAGTTTTAGTAGAAACATTCAATTTTAACGAAATGTATCATTTGGATTATTGTGATCTGTTGAGACAAGTTGTAACCATTTTACTTGATGTAAGTTCAACGATTTGTGTTTTTTAGTCTTTGTTAAGGCGTTGAGCCGTCTTAAGCTAGTTTTAAATATGATCAGTATCTAACGAAGAAAACAAATTGGAAAATTAACATGCGAATGCAATTATGTAATGAAAACCGCGAAAATGTTATCCGTCTCTGCGCTCGAATCCGTAGTTAACTCCTAACCGGGGAAATTGTTTTACTAATTAAACAACCCTACATATAAAATTTACCACACAATTTACCCTATATTCCCGGATCCCGTTGTTGGATCCGGATGAAATTCAGTAATTTTGTATGGGACTACAGGACCTTTAATTTAAAACTAAGTTTGTGAAAATCGGTCGCGCCATCGATGAGAAAAGTAAGAACACATAATTTCTTTTTTTTCGCATTTTACCCCATAACTCCAAAACCGGAATTCTGATCTAAATAAAATTCAGGAATTTAGTATGGGTCATAAACAGCTTCCATTTGAATCTAAGTTTGTGAAAATCGGTTCAGACATCTCCGAAAAAAGTTGGTGCACTTATGATCACAATGTTTGCACATTTTACCCCATAACACTGGAACCGGAAGTCGGATCCAAATAAAATTCAGGAATTTTGTATGGGACCATTCGACTCATTTCGTCGAGTACGCAAAATGTCTGCGTGTATGAAACGTTTTTTTGCACTAACTTTTCTCGAAGATGGCTGAACCGATTTTCTCAAACTTAGATTCAAATGGAAGCTGTTTATGACCCATACTAAATTCCTGAATTTTATTTAGATCAGAATTTCGGTTTTGGAGTTATGGGTAAAATGTGAAAAAAAAGAAAGTATGTGTTCTTACTTTTCTCATCGATGGCGCGACCGATGTTCACAAACTTAGGTTCAAATAAAAGGTCTCATGGTCCCATACAAAGTTCCTGAATTTCTTTGAGATCCGAATTTTGGTTCCTAAATTACAGGGTGATATACACCAAAAATGTGAAAATAATGCATTAAAACTTGTTTTAATCCACCTAGTGGTGTAATGATGCCTCCTTAATTTTCAGTTTATCTTGTATATTACAGCAGAAATTCCCCAAAATACTACAATTTAAAATAGTTTAGAAAATATTTTTATGTGAG
The DNA here is from genome assembly GCF_030247185.1 of Malaya genurostris. NCBI lineage: Eukaryota > Metazoa > Arthropoda > Insecta > Diptera > Culicidae > Malaya > Malaya genurostris. The sequence continues at coordinate 55,561,145 of NC_080572.1, read as the reverse complement.
AAAGTAAAGTGAGCTACATTTTATGGTAACAGAGGTGTTTTGGCCCACTTTGTCAAAATATGCATCTAATGTTGTAAAATCTTCGAAAAACCCTCTCGCAATAGGTAATTTAGTGTGATTAGTTTCAAATTGATGCAACTTGGGTTACTTAACATCGATTAAATCCATAAAGTTTGTTATGTGCCAAAATATATGAAGTGGCTAAAATACCTGTTACCCTATTACATTTAATTACTATTATTGGTACTTCCGCAAACAAAAGCTGGGTATCGGCATAGTGACATTTTATTCATTCAACCGTACACTAATATGATCTAAAAATTTATTTACGATTCTCTATGACGATTTGATTTTTGGAAAAAAAATGTACCGGCAGTCGGATTTGAATAAAATTCAGCAGATCTTTTATGGGATTATAAATGGTTTATTTGGTTACAGACTCTCATGGTCTGCAAACTAAAGAAATTAACTAGCAACTATAAAAAGGGAGCTTATGTGAAAAAAATTCTTGAAACTAACTTTTTTCCACTAAGTACTCTACCTCTGGAAGTGGGGGCTTAAGCCGAATGGAAATTGGAATATTCTTGTGGTATCTTGAGACCTTTCATTTAAATCGAAGTTTGTGGAAATCGGTGCGGTCATCTTCGAGAAAAGTGAGTTACATTATTTCACATTTTTGGTTTATGCATATCACCCTGTAGCTCCGGAACCGGAAGTCGAATTCAATTCAAACTCAGGAACTTTGTATGGGACCGTAAATCCTTTCATTTGAATTTGAGTTTGTGGAAATCAATTCAGCCATCTTCTGGGAATATTTCCACAATTTTGTTGCATATCACCCTGTAATTTCGTAACCAGAAGTTAGATCCAAACGAAATTCTGGAACTTTGTATGGGACCATAAGGCCTTTTACTTGAATCTAGGTTTGTGAAAATTGGTTCAGCCATCTCCGAGAAAAGTGAGTGACATTATTTTCAAATTTTTGGTGCATATCACCCTGTAGTTCCGGAACCAGAAGTCGTGGCAATATTTGTCGCACACACAAACACACACACGCGCGCACGTCTACACACACATACAGATATTTTCTCAGGTCGTCGAGCTGAGTCGAATGGTATATGACATTCGGCCCTCCGGGCCTCGGTTCAAAAGTCGGTTTTAGCAATAATTGTATAGCCTTTCTATATGAGAAAGGCAAAAAATCTAACGTAAACCCAACCAGCCATCAGCTCTACAAAGTTGCATCGAAATGCAATCCAGATCTCCTCGGGAAGCATCGCAACTGGTCGAGGTATAAAACAAATCCGAACGGCGAAAAGTGCAAAGGAAATAAATAAAACTGACAACTTGCAAATATAAATAATGGGTGAATTGTTAACGCTGTTTTCTCGTTTCGCAAAACACACTTTGCCGGGGTTTGGTTCATGCTGCAGCCTCACAACGGCAGGACAGGATTATTGTGTTTAGCTGATTTCGTTTGGAGTGTTTCCTTTTGAGAAACGATCCTGGTCGTCTAGTCGGTAAGCGCACCAGCATCGCAGTTCTGGGTGAGGCCAACAGGAGTTCCACGCTAGACCGATTCCCAACTTATGTAAAATTTATTCAAGAGTAATCATTCTAATACCACCGATCCATGGCTAGATGTATGCTGAATATGGTCTAGTTTTTGGTCCGACTACTGCAAGGTCAGGTTGGTTATCAGAGCTGTTGGTGTGTGATGTGAACACCCGATCAACATATCGTATCTAAACTATTTCTTTTTTGATACTAAATTTTGATATTTTAACTACTAACGAGATCAGACTTATATCAGCACTTGCTACGAAAACAAGTTTTTGTTAGAAACTTGTTAAAACTTAATGGTCGGGAAAACAACTAATTTTGAGGGCATCCGTTGGATAAATCGCGCTCAAATTCAACAGTCTCATTAGCATCATATTATTATCGCCTCTCGAAGTAACTTTGGGGAAGTGGGTGTAGAATGCAACATATTTACACGGGTGGTTCTCGAACAAAAAGTTGGGTTGATCCCTGAAAGCTTGAAGCTTGCAGTGCATGACCGACCGACCGTCCGACCAACCGACCGACCCAACTATCTACCTAGAATCAGTGTTCAGCCAATAGTATGTGTACACGTTTTATGCATCAAGATAAGCACCGTGAATCAATGTAATGGATATGATGTTGATGCACATACAGCTCACTCTTGTAGCTGGTTAGGTTGAAAACAAAGGGATTGTTGGACAGGGAATTGGGTGGATGGGTTGCAGTTCAGACATGAGACGCCAGGTGCTTTCCTCTGTTCCCTTCACGTACTGACGGGTATTTCGCCCGGCAAACAGCACTGTTGAAGCGATAATGACCTGGGATAACTTATTCCAGCAAGTACAAACACCGAGTCCTGGTTTGTAGCGAAAGCGTGGCCTGTACTTTTTGCCCGTTCGAGAATATTACTCTTATTTATTTATCATTACGTCCGTGCAAAACTAATGGAAAGAAAAAAGTGAATTGCTAGAGTATGAGTTTCAAAGCGGACCACAACAAGTTCAGGACAAAACAGGATAGCACTGCTCTGCACTGCTAAGTGTAATTAGCTTTTAATTTCCAAGTCTCATTAGTAAACAGCACATAAAAGGGATAACAGCTAGTCGACGGTATCGATTAGAGTTATTTAGCCGAGGGTAAACATAGGATGCTAATGAGTGTTTCCAATCCAAATCTATTGATTAGAGGTTTCTGCTAATTGATAGTGAAGCCATTGTTTTTTAATGTTTTTTTTTTTTTGAATGGCCTGCGCGAATCATGAAGTACCTGTCATCGCTATATAATTTGTATTTTCGAGACGGGTTTGTCAACGAAGTTATTGAATTTACTGTCGCACTAATTCCTAATCTACGGCGCTTTTGCTTTTCTCATATAGAAAGGTTCTGCAATCACTTGAAAAACCAACTAGTAAAAATTGTCCCAAAGGGCCAAGTGTCATATACCATTCGACTCAGTTCATCGAGCTGAACAATGTCTGTGTGTGTGTGTGTGTGTGTGTGTGTGTGTGTGTGTGTGTGTGTATGCGTGTGTGTGTGTGTCAAATAATCTTACTAGGAGATGGCTCAACCCGGTCCCATACGGAATTCCTGAATTTCATCCGGATCCGACCTCCGGTTCCGGAGTTATAGGGTAAAGTGTGTTCAATATTGTACACCGTCACTTAAACCGTAAAAAATGTTGTAAACTGGACTCAAAACCGTTATTCCCAGTCATAGAGTCAAATGAAAGGTTTTATGGTCCTACCAAAAATTACTGCATATTTTCGGATACAACAAACATTCAAATCGTCATTTAGAGTGCGATGGCAATATTGTATAAAATCTTTAAAATTTTAATAAAAACTAGTAGAGTTTGTACGTCATGTTAGTTGGTGGCCGTACGAACCGACTTTGATTATACGGGTTCTCGGGTTCCGGTGCCGGAAGTGCATATAATAACCCACTTCATTTTCTTAAGGATGACCTACGCGAGCAAAGCACTGTATCATTCTGTATGTTATACTAGTAAAATATATATATTATATGAGTGCTGTGCAAGTAGTATCGGTGCAGAGAAAGCGTAGCATATCAGTTTATTCGTTTTCACGTCAACCAGTTATGACTCTGACATGAATCGCCCATTTTTTTTAAATTTGTGTAGTCAACAGTTAGTGCACAAAAATGTTTCATACACATACAGACATTTTTGGCACTCGAGCAGCTGAGTCGAATGTTATATGAAACACAGCCCTAAGTAGCATGTTAATTTTATTTGTATACGCTATTATATATCTCCATTCAATACGGTTACGTCCGTAATAATACTCGTTTTTTAACCATTTATTCTTTTCAAACTCATCTAAACCCTGTTGAAATATTCGGTACAATTAGTTTCGCATTTTAATCTAGTTTGACATGAAACATTTGAAATTTCATTCAACTGTACTCTCTCTTGATATTTAAGCTGTTTCGCCGAATAAACCGCTTCGGTTCGAATATTTTAAAACTTAGAAGTTTCAATTTTATCATAATCGGCTAGAGCGATACACTTCGTAAAAAAAGTTTTGTGTGATTATTGTGGAAACCGCGCATCATATGTTTATTTTCGGAACGGATGTGAAGAGTAAGTGCAAGAAAATGATGTTTGGGTTCGTTTCAAAATCCAAGATGGCGGCTTCCGGTTTATTGAGATTGCCTAAAACCCCTAACAATATAGTTATCTTCGGAACGGAATTGATGAGTAGATGTCGGAAAACGATGTTTGAAGTGGTTCTGAAATCCAAGATGGCGACTTCCGGTTTCTTGATATTCCTTGAAAACCCTTACAATATGGATATTTTCGGAACGGAATTGATAAGTAGATGCCAGAAAACGATGTTTGAGGTAGTTTAGAAATTCAAGATGGCGATTTCCGGTTTGTTGATATTCCTTAAAAAATCCTTACAATATGGGTATTTTCGGAACGGAATAGATGAGTAGATGTCGGAAAATGATGTTTGAAGTGGTTCTGAAATCCAAGATGGCTACTTCCGGTTTGTTGATATTCCTTGAAAACCCTTACAATATGGATATTTTCGGAACGGGATTGATGAGTAGATATCAGAAAACGATGTTTGAGGTGGTTCTGACATCCAATATGGTGTCATCCGGTTTCTTGATATTCCTTGAAAACCCTTACATAATAGGTATTTTCAGAACGGGATTGATGAGTAGATGTCAGAAAACAATGTTTGAGGTGGTTCTTAGTTCCAAGATGGCAACTTCCGATTTGTTGATATTCCTTGAAACCCCTTACAATATGGGTACTTTCGGAAAAAGATTTAAAAGTAGACGTCGGAAAATTATATTTGAGGTGGTCTTGAAATACAAAACAGTGACTTCCGGTTGATTATTATCTTTTGAAAGTTTTTGGCATTTTCCTTTAACTCTTTATTCCTTTAAAACACTATACCGTTCCGAAAATACCCATATTGTATGGGTTTTCAAGGAATATCAACAAACCCGAAGTCGCCATCTTGAATTTCAAAACTACCTCAAACATTATTTTCTGACATCTACTCATCAATTCCGTTCCGAAAATATCCATATCGTATGGGTTTTCAAGGAATATCAACACACCGGAAGTCGCCATCTTGGATTTGAGAACCACTTCAAACATAATTTTCCGACATCTACTCATCAATTCCGTTCCGAAAATACCCATATTGCAAGGGTTTTCAAGGAATATCAATCAACCGGAAGTCGCCATCTTGGATTTCAGAACCACCTCAAACATCATTTTCCGACATCTACTCATCAATTCCGTTCCGAAAATACCCATATTGTATGGGTTTTCAAGGAATATCAATCAACTGGAAGTCGCCATCTTGGATTTCCAAAATACCTCAAACATCATTTTCCGGAATCTACTCTTTTAACCCGTTCCAAAAATACCCATATTGTAGTAGTTTCCATGGAGTCGGAAATCGCTTTCGATGAATGACAAAACCTCTTTTTACGAAGTAGGTTCGTAAAAAAAGTTTACGTTATTTGGGATTTGGTTCGTAAAAAGAGGTACGTAAAAAGAGGTTACGTATAAAAAGTGTTCGTAAACGGAGGTTTGGGTGTATACAAAACTCAGCTAACCAAAAAGAACATGCCAATGCAACATTATAACATTAAATAATCGCTAATTGGCGATAATTGGGTGTTCATAAGAAGCTGTTTTACGGCCATTATTAGTACATGCTGGTTACCATAGATGGTCGGATAAGCAATTTCTTGTACCCGAACCCGACCACCGACCGATCGACAATGGAAAAAAATACCGGTATCCGACACGAACCCGAGAATACATTTTCTTCCAAACCCGAACCCGACCCGTACCCGCTACAAAATAAAAATCTTTACCCGTGCCCGACCCGAACCTGAAAAAAACTTTGGTAGTCGGGTTCGACCACCGGAAACTCGACCAAATTTTTGTACCCGAACCCTGTACCCGTTTAAAATCGTTAACCGTTAACCTGTACCCGACAAACAACTTTTTTTTCTACACCCGAACCCGAACCGTACCCGTCAGGTTCGGGCTCGGATCGGGTTTCGGGTGAAAATATCCGAAACCTGACTATCTCTGTTGGTTACCTGGGAATAAAATGACTGTGTTATCAAAGTTCTCAAAGATATATCTGATGTGGCTGGTTATCGTCACGTTGGCATTTACGGTAAACTACTTGAACGTTATTCAATAACGAAACATCCTGGAGCAAGAGTAACATACACATCTAAAAAAACACGTTATATTCAAGCGTCACAAGTTCTTATGAATTGTGTCATATGTAGATTTGTGACACTTGTAAATTTAATCTATTTCGGCTTTTACAGGGACATAAAAATATGAAGAAAAGAAACCATGAAGGAAAACGTAAATTTTTGATCAGTTTTCCTCACATCATTAATTCGTCAACACCTTCAGAAATCACAGCGAACAAATGCTCAACGTTCACCTTTCTCACCTTGAATATAAATCAACAGCCAAGCACCACGCTCGCTCCATTTCCAACCAATCCAATTGATTCCAATAGCCTTTGATCCACGTGATCCCGTGCTCAATTATTCATAACCACAGTCATCACCGTCGTGCGAAGGAATAAAGGCCTACGAGCCACAGGTGCATAATCAGAACGCCACCTTCTTTCCTTCGCTAGGGAAAAAAAATTGCGAAATACGCCCTCCGCCTTCTCCTCCCTTCTGCTTTCCTGAAATCGATCCGTGAACGGTGAACGTCAAACGATGTGTCGATTTGAAGCCAGTGCATTTTTCCATCGCAATCATCACCGTCATCGCTAACAACGGACACCATAATCATCAATCATGCACTCGCAGCGAAGAAACGATTTCAGGCGGAAAATTTCAATTGCACCGCTCTCGATGCATCCGATGGCGGCTGATTGGTGCAGCACAATTATCCTGTACTGCAGTATGTGCAGTGAATCACGTCTTTTTTGCGGCTTCGCTAGTCTCTCCCGGGAGATCTAAAGCTCTTCAGGAACTGAAAACAGATTGAAAAGATCCAAAAGGATAAGCTTATCACTCGTCTCTGCGTAACCGACCAGCCTAACCAAATCTGCGTGTGGAATGCGATTGCAGTGATTTCGCAGTAAAAATTATCACCTTCGAACGTGGTAAGTTCGAATCGCCGCTGTGGGAATTATTATCATTATTGTGTCGATTACACCCTGTGACTACGGTTTTGAATCGGTCCCGCAGGAGTTGTAAACTGGTAACAACATTGTTAACGGCAGATCGGTCGTCGGTCATGAAAGAAGATCCACAAAGCTGATTGACTGTGTGCAAGCATGAGTATTTTTTATTTCTGGGGCAAACGACGGTTGCCACCAGTTGCGACAGGTCGCTCTTTGGGAGAGAGATGCTTTCTTTCATCAGATGTTTGCTTTTTCTTATTTTCCTTTTATTTCGGAACTGAGATCTGTCGATTGCTGTCACCGGGGCGGGGTTCACTGAAGAACGACAAGGTATGAATTTATGTATGAACTGAGTAGTCTTCCATTACTCTCTCGGGCGGAGTAAGTGGAAAATTGATTTGTTCTGTGTATATCTTCAATCAGATTGTGCTTCCTGGGAAAATGATAACTACGGTAGATAGAGCATTAGGCAGTAATGAAATTTGCAACAATATTTTTATTTCATCAGGATGAACCGTATACATTCATGTCCTCTTTCTCTTTCTCTTACAGGTGAGCACAATCAATGAGTTACTGGGAATGGAAATTGGCTCTGCATCTGCGCTAGTTGTACTCCTTTGTTCTTGGTAAGTCTTACATCGAAGTATCGAGCCCAACATATTGAATCTGGAATCACTGATCTTACTTCAGAATAAATCAACCTCCATTTGAATGCATCAATCTGACATAATCTCATTCCGCACGTAATGAAATGCTTTTAACAGCAAGATAGAATGTTTTGTTTCGTAACGAGATTATTTTCGCAATCGTTCGTTGGTCGATTAAATTTCTACATTAGGCAGATGATATTATCTACTTATATTAGAATATTGTTATCATAATGAACAATACCCGAAAATTCTTGGGATAACGTTTCGTCAAATCTAAGCATTTGTTCGTTAAACTAAAATAGATATTCAAATTCTCAAAATGTTTTTTTTCTCGTGCATCTGATTTCAAGTTTGTATGCACTTACTCATGGCAATAATCAAATATTGTACTTCTTCCATGAATACAATGAAACACGAAACTGATTTTGGAATTATACTTTAAACGACGACTCGAAATTTTGAAACCCCTACCATCGTGTGATTCTTTGAGACACTGTATAAAATGTTTAACATCCTTCCGCCACTGGAAGTCGGATCCGGATGAATTTAAAGAACTTGGTATAAGACCATGTGACTTTTCATTTGAGTTTAAGTTTATACATACACACTCATACATACACACACAGAGAGAGAGTTGGCATCACTGGGAGTGCGATGCGGTGTTCTGGTGCTGCTCTCAAAAATGTATAATTTCAATGTGTTGTTTGATACGTATAGTTAAAAATTTGGTTGAAATAGTTATTTTGAATGACAGTGCAGCTGTGGCAAGTGTGTGTTTAGTAGTGAGAGTGCTATTTATTGAATAATATTGATCCGCGAAACTAAAGATCCTCAAGTGGCGGATACTGTGAATTTACCGTCCCAAAATTCAACGATGTTAACCTTTTGACCGATCGAAACGCCGTCTGCATGTCATTGTCGGTATTGTCGGATTTCTATTGAATGTGTGATAGTTTACAAGTCGATCGTGTCATTCAGACTGGAGGTCTAAGGTTGGTCTGCAGCGGACCCATTCGCGAGTGTTTTTCTTTTATTTTTTCAGTGGTCGTGTTTCATCTCGCGTTGCTGACAACAGAGCGAGCAGGAGAAAAGGGATATTGGTGAGATCGTTCCTTGGAGATATTTTCTATTTTTCTTACTTATATTTCTCCTGAGTATCGAAAATCAGGTTTTGTTGAGATCATATTGTTTACCAAAACATATCCGGATCTCTTTCCCTCCCTACTAACAAATCTCCTATCCCGTGATGCTCGTGGAGATACAGTGGTACCCGCGGTCTCTAGAAACAATGAGTATCGGACTAACATTCCTTCCTTTCTCTCAGTAGCACAGCCTTTGGTCGTAGCCAGCGTCGTTATTGATCATTTAATAAAAAGTTAGGAGTGAGGGGGTATGTACAGTAAAAATGATTTGCTTCTCCCAAGCTTCATTTTTTTGGTTCATTGTACATTTCCACTCATTCGGTCAATCACGAAGTGCAACTACGGGCGATCTACTTCAGCTCAGCTCAGCTCACACTCATACATACACACACAGAGATATTTTGCGTAATCGAAGTACTGTTTTGAAAGGTATATGACACTCGGCCCTCCTGGCCTCGGTTCAATAGTTGTTTTGTGCAGTGATTGTATAATATAACATTTCAATATGAGAAAAGCAATAACTCAGGAATACTAAATTTAGAGGTAGGGGAAGATGTTCGGTTACCGGCACCCCAGCGTAAACTTTGACAGAAAGCAGATAGCGTCATTTCGACAAATGTCATGTGTGTGTAATAGCAGCACGTTCTTTTTGTGCCGAATACCGAAGCAAACATACGCTTCTACTTTTTGCTGCGTTCAAACTAAATTTTAATTGCGCGAAAATCAACACAAAAGTTTTTTCTGATTTTTTTTTTATAGTATCATAAATTGAAGAGTATCAATCGGAAAGGTGAGTGGATTAAATATTTATGACGTGAAATCGATCTATTTGATGATTTAATACCGGATGCTATCAAAATTTTCGCAATCAAAGATTTGTTTTGTCATATTCAAAATGTATACCGATTTCGGTTACCGGCACCCCAAGGTGTTCGGTTACCGGCCCTCCATTTTTTTCAATAAATCGTGAAAAATTGTCAAATATGCAGGCTACTGTCGAGACAAAGCAAGTCAAAGTTTTGGCCAGACACCTAGCTGCTCATATAGCAGATGGACTGACCAAAGGCTCAGCCTTATAAATCATCGACCAAGAGAGCCAAGGCGAAGTCACCATCGCACAACGAAGACTTTTGTCCAAAACGCTTCCCAAAAAAAAACATTCTGTTTTTTCTTTAAATAACTGCAGTCTTTACTTATATTTTTTCCATTTTCAGTGAAATTTCTTGGGGTGCCGGTAACCGAACACCTGGCCAAAATTTATCGCTATACTAAATTGATAATAATTGTTTTTCGATCAAATGAATCAACTCAGTTTCTTAATCAGTTGTTAGCTAGGGACTTTAGCTTTCCATTGATGTACAGATGTCCGCATAATGTGCACTAAGTGCGAAGTTATGAGCTTAAAATAAAAGGGTGCCGGTAACCGAACACTCTCCCTTATAATTTGACCTTGTGTTTCAACAGTCTTCGCATCCGGTTCGTTAATGTGCAGCACTTTTGTGTGCTACTGACACTAAGCGTTCGTCCATGCTAGGACTCGAAGAGAGGACAGCTCGCTTGCGAGACCAGCACCTTGCATTCTGAGCCATCGACCTCGATTCTCTATTTGGATCGTTCACTGGTAAGCTGGAGGTTCTGAAAACCAATCAAATAAAATGTATACTTGCTAGTGTGTTTTTCCTTCCATTTGCACTTTGGTTTCATTTGTCATGCACATTGTGTAGCCAAAATCCTCGCACAATATGAGACATGTTTTGAATTTTATATTTCTCTGCAATTTTGGCTGATTTTTCACCGAAAATCTCTGTTCAAGGCATTGTTCCTCCATAAAACGTGTTTTTTTATATTGCACTTATTGTTTAAACAATATTTCAAAATTATATTTCTTACAGATAAAAGTGCATATATTAGGCTTCATAATTTTTTTTTTTATTTTTGACTATGGCGACTCTGAAAACAGTTGCTCCAACTAGTTCATCATTTCCTGGAAACCAATCATCGAAAAGTAAAAAGCAAAACACTTTCTCATTCTATATCGAATTGGCTATGATCAGAACCAGAATGAAATTTCCACCGAAAGAAGCAAAATAGCGGCTATTTCTCGATTTTCGATTAACTTTTTGCAAGGCAAATAACTTTTTTAAAATAACAATGAATATTTTTGGTTGTAGTTTCGACCATAGAGAGACATGTAACGAGTAAACTGCCGTGCAATATGTGCAATAGTTTTGGAATACGAATGACACCCAGTTGAAAAAGCATGGTTTCTAGAAAAAGCCGATCAACGTCACGGTCTTGGGGCTAATTCTTTATCATTTCTAAAAGTATTTTCTAGCAATTCACGGAGAAATTTTGATTCGATTTTTTGAAAATTGTTTGGAGAAACCTAACCTAAATTGAGCAAACTGGTAGCGAAGATAAAAAACCTGTTTAAATCCACCTAGTGGTGTAATGATGCCTTTCTCATATATCATACTTCGGTATTCTATTCAAAATATTTCTCGGTTAGGCCATCGATTAGAAAACAAAGTGGGTTCACTATTATATGCACTTCCAGCACAGGAACCCAAGAACCGGCATAATCGAAGTCGGTTCGTACGACCACCAATTAACATGACGTACAAACTCTACCAGTTTTTTTTAAACGACGATTCAAATTCCTGTTGTATCCGAAAATATCGCTGCTTTAAGTGACGGTGTACAATATTGAACACATTTTACCCTTTAACTCCGGAACCGGAAGTCGGATCCTGATGAAATTCAGGAATTCTGTATGAGACCGTGAGACCATTTGAATCTAAGTTTGTAAAAATCGGTCAAACCATCGCTTGAGAAAAGTGAGTGAGATCCATTTTGGAATATATGACCACTATTCCCGGTGCTTCCGGAACCGGATACCGGGAACCAGGATAGCCGAAATCGGTTTGTTTAGTTGCCTACTGATAATGATTATCGCTTAAAGTAGTTTTGAGATCAGTTTAGAAAAAAAATTGTTTTGTTTCGCAGGTTTAAGTGACGGTGTACAATATTATAACTCCGGAAGTCGGATCCAGATGAAATTCAGGAAATCCGTAAGACCTTTCATTTCAATCTAGGTTTGTCAAAATCGATTCAGCCATCTCCGAGAATCATTCAGTAAAAACCATTCAAGCGAAGAGGTTGTGTTTCGATTGTACTGGCTCGTGAGTTAACGGCTGCTACCGAGACAATTCTAAGCTTCAGGTAGTTAAACTGCCCATAGCAAACGCAATATTCGGGGCGTTTCCCGACTGGAAAGCTAGCAACGAAGGCCATCCCGTTCATACGCACAGAGGTGTAGAAACACAGAGGTGCGAGAGCATAGAAGTGACGAGTCACAGAGGTGCCATCGCATAAAGGTGCGAAGACGAAGGGGTGCAAAGGCACAAAGGTGCTAAAGCAACCCAGTGCTGATCTACCAGGTACCAGAATTTGTACGCTGCGTAGGATCAAAAGAGACGGCATATATCGCGAGGTGCTACACTGCAAGCATCGCATTTAATCGCCACCAAGAGCAAAAGCACTGTACCTGGGGTCAGGTACAGGCAGCACAGCAAGTGCAGTGGTGTTCACAACGACGGCAGAGCAACTGAGATAGCAGTAAACGACAGAAGACTGCCAATTGGAAACAGCAGAAGACTGCCAATTGGAAACCGTTGGAAGAGCTTCACGTTGTTCTTCACGATAAAGGAACAGAGACAGCTACAAGGTAGATTTAATTTAATTTATTTTTTATTTCTTATATCTGAAATTTTACTAAAAATAAGTTTTTATTTTGGTATTATTAATTTACAAAAAAATTTAATGTAATGGATGATCTCATGGAAGATCATCCGAATCCGATTCCGGATACTAGTAAGAGTTTAAATACTCCGAGGGCTAAACATTATCCACAGGGTACCACTGGGCCATGGATAGTCTATCTTCGAAAAAAAGAAAAGATTTTAAATTTGAAGCAAATTAGCAAGGATTTGACATCACATTTCTCTGAAGTTAAAGAAATATGTAAAGTTAATAGAGATAAAATTCGAGTTGTTGTCAACGACTTGAAACAGGCGAACGAAATTGCAACCTGTAAATTATTTTCTGTTGAATATCGAGTTTACATTCCATCGAAGGAGGTGGAAATTGACGGTGTTGTGACTGAAGCAAGTCTGACGGCCGATGATTTACTTAAAAATGGGGTTGGTCGTTTTAAAAACTCCATGCTTGAGGGAGTTAAGATACTCGAGTGCAAGCAATTGTACTCAGCATCTATTGTCGATGGAAAAAAGTCGTATCGTCCCTCAGATTCGTTTCGTGTAACATTTGCCGGATCTGCGTTGCCTAGCCATGTCTATATCGATAAAATTCGTCTTCCTGTTCGGCTTTTCGTACCGCATGTTATGAATTGCACGAACTGTAAAAAATTCGGGCATACAGCTACTTACTGTAGTAATAAGTCCAAATGTATCAAATGTCAAGGGCCTCATAAGGATAATCTTTGCGATAAAGATGTTGAAAAATGTGTTTATTGTGGGGAGAGACCTCATGATGATCTTTCAGTATGCGCTGCATTTAAGTTGCGTAAAGACAAAATGAAGCTTTCTTTAAAAGCACGGTCTAAGCGCACATATGCAGAAATGCTTAAAACGGTCATACATGTCTCCCCCTTGGGAACCGAAAACGGTTTTTCAAATCTTATGGAGCCAGAGGAATCTGACTCCGACGGAAATAGTGAAGATACCTCGTTTGTCACTCCTCAAGGGTCTGTTAAGAGGAGATTAACAAACCATAAAATACCAAAAAAGACACCTAAAATTACACCTTCAAAAAAAGATCCCCGTGTTAAAGCTAAAAAGCCAAATTTAAAACCAAAAACTGTGCCTCCTGGTTTGTCAAATTCACAAACCAATCCAGGAACTAGCTCAAGAAAAGACAATAATCCAGTTGGCTCCATTTCACATTTACCAACAGGATTACTTAAGTTTTCGGAAATTGTAGAATGGATTTTCGCAGCATTCAATATTTCTGAACCTCTAAAGACTATCATAACGGCATTCCTTCCAATAGCTAGAACTTTTTTGAAACAGTTATCAGCTCAATGGCCAGTTCTTTCAGGTTTTGTATCATTTGATGGATAATTTATCATCCGCCGAAAATGATTCAATCACTGTTCTGCAGTGGAATTGTCGAAGCATCATGCCAAAACTTGATTCATTTAAAGTTTTGTTGCATAGTCAAAAATGTGATGTATTTGCTTTATGCGAAACATGGCTTACATCAAACACAGCCTTAAATTTTAATGACTTTAACATTATACGTCTCGATAGAGACTCTCCGTATGGTGGAGTGCTTTTAGGAATTAAGAAATGTTATTCCTTTTATAGACTAAATATTCCTTCGACTTCTAGTATAGAAGTTGTTGCTTGTCAAATAAACATTAAAGGAAAGGACATTTGCATTGCTTCAGTATATATTCCTCCAAGAGCTCAAGTTGGACAACGACAGCTTAATGAAATTGTCGAAGCCCTTCCTGCTCCACGTTTGATTTTAGGAGATTTCAATTCGCACGGAATGATGTGGGGTTCCGTTTACAATGATAGCAGATCATCCTTAATATATAATATTTGCGACAATTTTAGCATGACGGTACTAAATATGGGTAGCATGACACGGATCCCAAGACCTCCTGCACGTCCAAGTGCATTAGATTTATCTCTTTGCTCGACTTCAATTCGACTAGATTGCACCTGGAAAGTATTTCCTGATTTACACGGTAGCGATCATTTACCAATCATCATCTCAATTAGCAGTTACAAAGGCATTGCTAATTCAGTTAATATTCCATATGATTTGACAAAAAATATTGACTGGATTAAATACCAAAGTAATATTACAAGTGCCTTAACTTCAATGGAAGAGCTCCCCCCACTTGAAGAATATGACTTCCTCGTTTGTTCGATTCTGGAGGCCGCAGAACAAGCCCAAACCAAACGATTTCTTGGTCCATCGTCTAAAAGAAGGCCTCCAAACCCTTGGTGGGACAAAGAGTGCTCAGATGCTAAGCACGCGAAACAAAATGCCTTCAAGACGTTTTTAAAACGAGGAGGAGGAACTCCTCAGAATTTTGAAAAATTCTTGACTTTAGAAACCAAGTACAAGAGCATACTTCGGGCCAAGAAATGTAGCTATTGGAGACATTTTGTCGAAGGTTTGTCAAGAGAAACCTCAATGAGCACTCTTTGGAATACGGCCAGACGAATGAGGAATCTTAACGTAGGAAATGAGAGTGAGGAATACTCGAACCGATGGATATTTGATTTTGCGAGGAAAGTTTGTCCAGATTCTGTTCCTACGCGTAGCATTATTAGGGAATCTTTTTCAAATAATGGTTCCATTGATAGCCCCTTTTCAATGATGGAATTTTCCATAGCACTCATGTCTTGTAACAATAACGCTCCTGGGTTGGACAGAATTAAATTCAACTTGGTGAAGAATCTGCCCGACCTCGCAAAAAGACGTTTGTTGGAATTGTTCAACAAGCTTCTTGAGCAAAATATTGTTCCACCTGACTGGAGGCAAGTGAAAGTTATCGCCATTCAAAAGCCGGGGAAACCAGCTTCCAATCACAACTCATATAGACCCATCGCGATGTTGTCCTGCATCAGAAAATTGTTCGAAAAAATTATTCTACGACGTCTCGACACTTGGGTCGAGACGAACGGTTTGTTGTCAGATACTCAGTTTGGATTCCGTAGAAATAAAGGGACGAATGATTGCCTTGCATTACTTTCGTCTGACATCCAAATTGCCTTCGCTCAAAAGCAACAAATGGCATCTGTATTTTTAGACATTAAAGGAGCATTTGATTCAGTTTCCATTGATGTTCTTTCAGACAAGCTTCACCAACATGGACTCCCAGCGGTTATAAATAATTATTTGCACAACCTTTTGTCAGAGAAACGCATGCATTTTTCACATGGCGATTTGGTAACATTCAGAATTAGCTACATGGGTCTACCGCAAGGCTCTTGCCTCAGTCCGCTCCTCTATAATTTTTACGTGAATGACATTGACAGCTGTCTCGTAACCCCATGTACACTAAGACAATTGGCAGATGATGGCGTAGTTTCAGTTACTGGACCCAAAGCTATTGATCTGCAAAAACCATTGCAAGATACCTTAGATAACTTGTCCGTTTGGGCTGTCCATCTGGGTATCGAATTCTCTGCGGAGAAAACAGAGCTGGTCGTCTTTTCAAGAAAGCATGATCCCGCACAGCTTCAGCTTCATATGATGGGAAGAATGATCCAACAGGTTTTGACTTTCAAATACCTCGGGGTGTGGTTTGATTCCAAATGCACGTGGGGGGGACACATTAGGTTTCTGATAACAAAATGCCAACAAAGAGTAAATTTTCTTCGAACAATAACCGGATCTTGGTGGGGTGCTCATCCGGAAGATCTAATAAAATTGTATCAGACAACGATACTTTCAGTGATGGAATATGGATGCGTTTGCTTTCGTTCCGCTGCAAACTCTCATATTATCAAATTAGAGCGAATTCAATATCGTTGTTTGCGAATTGCTTTAGGGTGCATGCATTCGACACATACAATGAGTCTTGAAGTTCTGGCGGGAGTTCTTCCATTGAAGGATCGTTTTTGGGAGCTTTCGTCGCGACTGCTAATAAGATGCGAGGTACTGAATCCCCTAGTTATTAATAACTTCGAAAGGCTAGTTGAGCTTCAATCTCAAACAAGATTCATGACTGTATATTTTAACCATATGTCACAGGAAATCAACCCTTCAAGATATATTCCTATCCGTGTCAGCCTCCTAAATGTCCCTGACTCAACTTTATTTTTCGACACATCCATGCAGCGCGAAGTGCGTGGAATTCCGGAACACCTACGCTCGTTGGAAATCCCAAAAATATTTACAAGTAAGTTCAGGCATATCGACTCTGAGAAAATGTTTTACACGGACGGATCGCGAATTGTAGAAGCGACAGGGTTTGGTATGTTCAACAATAATATTTCGGTCTCCTTTAGGCTTCAAGAACCTGCATCTGTTTATATAGCAGAGTTAGCAGCAGTTCATTATAGTTTGAGTGTAATTGTCACATTATCTCCAAACCATTATTTTCTTTTCACAGATAGTCTGAGTGCAATTGAAGCCATTCGCTCAAAGGCTGCTGGCAAAAATGAACCTTTTTTCTTGGGCAAAATAAAACAGTGCCTGAACGTCATATTGAATAATAATTATCAAATCACAATAGTTTGGGTCCCGGCTCATTGCTCCATTCCAGGCAATGAAAGAGCCGATATTTTAGCCAAACGTGGTGCTATTGAGGGTGAAATTTATGAGAGACCAATTGCTTTCAATGAATTCTATAGCGCGTCTCGCCAAAGAACACTTGCCAGCTGGCAAGCTTCTTGGGATAAAGATGATCTGGGTCGGTGGATGCACTCAATTATTCCTAAAATATCGACAAAGGCATGGTTCAGGGGATTGGATGTGAGTAGAGATTTCATTCGTGTGATGTCCAGACTCATGTCCAATCACTACACGTTAGATGCACATCTCCTTCGAATTGGACTTTCCGAGACTAATCATTGTGCTTGTGGCGAAGGTTACCGCGATATTGACCATGTTGTTTGGACATGCGTGGAGTATCGTGATGTCAGATCTCAACTAATAAATTCCTTGCGTACCCAAGGGAGACTATCCAATGTCCCAGTTCGCGACATTCTTGCTTGTCGTGACGTTCCTTACATGAAACTTCTTTATTATTTCATTAAGTCCATTGGAGTTCCAATTTAAATTTTATTTTATGTTAGATTGTTTTCTCTTCCATGAGTTCAACCAATAGCCAGCTATCTTATATTAAATAAAAGTGATGAACTGATACAAACAAACCTGAAATAGTTATAAGATCATGTACAAAATAAATGTATTTCATTTAATGTAATTTATAATAGCAACTCGCTTGATAAAAACAGTGTTTAGATTAACTAATGAATACCAACATACTAATAGGATATTCGAAATGTATTAGGTTTAAAGTACTATGTATTGTAGATGCCACGGCGAAGAAAAACTTATGTATATTGCCTATGAAATAAACGTATTTATGAAAAAAAAAAAATCTCCGAGAATCACTAGATTATTTGACACATACACACAGCCACACACATACTTACACCCACACACACAGACATTGCTCAGCTCGATGAACTGAGTTGAATGGTATATGACACTTGGCCCTCCGGGCCAATTTTTACTAGTCGGTTTTCCAAGTGATTGCATAACTTTTCTATATGCGGAAGGGAAAAAATGTTTCCGATTTCACCACACACAATGAAAACAATGGCGAAATTGAACGAATTGGGCTTGGATCTGCTTCCCCACCCCCCATACCTCCCAGATTTAGCCCCCAGTGACTACTGGCTCTTTGCTGATCTTAAAAAAATTCTCCAGGGAAAAAGATTCGGCTCAAATGAGGAGGTCATCCCTGAAACTGAAGCTTATTTTGAAACGAAAGATATTTTTTTTTATAAACATGGAAAAATTGGAAAAACATTGGAACCATTGTATCACCCTAAAAGGTGATTATGTTGATGAAAAAAAAAATTTTGCAAAAAAAAATGTTGTTTCCATTGTTAGTCTCGGGACTTATTAATCCATGTGTTATTTGCATTGACCTCAGAGAATTTATTAGCTCTGCTCTAGCACTTTGGTGCGATTCAGTGGAGGAGGTAAAAGGAAATAAACAAACGCACTCAAGATACGTGCACACTTTATACAACAGTGGTGTATATATGTGAAAGAGAAGAGCTCTCGTTGAAGTTGTCAGTGCGAGGGGAGAAATTTTGCTTGCTCTTCGTCACACAGAGGAGATGGACGTCTCTGCAGGTCAGTAGGTCCATAAACTAGGCATAAGTCCCGATTTATTTCCATAACTGATTATACAAACATACTTCCAATTATAGCGCAAAATTCACAGTTGGCTGGAGCAACGATGATCGCGGACATTGTTTACTGTACGCACGGATAGGCCAATGTCTGCTGAATCGAAACACCACCAGATATAGCTGTGCGAGTAGTATTTGTGCGTGTTAGAACTTGTCGATTTTGAAATATAAGCGAACGACCCTTTTGAAGAACTGGGAAATTTTGTACATAATTTCCAACAGCTGAACGTACGGTAACTGAATTGAATCGATCATTCGGTATTGAAAATTTTATTGAACTCTCAAACAACTACTCAACACTTCTGTGGATCAAATGGAGTCATTTTACGAATATTTGTTTTTTTTGGTTCAAATTCTGATTTTAAATGAATTTCCGGATTCCTCTAACCAACACAAATTTTCATTCCATGAATGTGTTTTTCCGATTTGGATATTCTTCACAAAAACGAGCCGGTAAAAATTGAAATAGTATGCGATGGCGAGCTGCGAAATAAACAAATAGCTTTACTATGATTTTAAGTTTCGTCTTAGACTCATCAGGGCGTAACAGTTTATGTTGAACTGCTAGCGCGACCTGGCGGCTCAACATAAACCGCTAGGCAAACGTGAAGTTAATGCTATTTGCAAAGCTCTTTTTTCTATTACTGCGAAGTGTCCGGCGAAACAAATTTCGTTTAGATAGTCGTACATATTTTGGTAACATGCTATGCACTGATGAGTTAAAGGCGAAACGTAAAATCAATTTAAAAGCGGGTATGTTCACCTAGCATAAATTTGAGGATAAAAAGGTAAGCTTTTTCCCCCTTCAAATTACCTGTGATCTGGAACAAAATTCTGAACATTAAACTAAATTATAAACCAGACGTTGAGTTCAGAATTCAGGTGGACCAGAATCCCCGATCTCAACTTAGTTTTAGGATTATGTTCCTAAGCGTTTGAGGCTTTATACCACTCAGAAGGTCTGTTGCTACTGATGTTGGTTGAAGTGCTTATCACGACGTCCCAGTTTCGTGTAAATCACAAGAAGATATGATCGATTTTCGATCCAGTAGAACATCGGGACAAATATTTGTCGGTGAGTGTTCAAAACCGTCGTCGCGGGTGCGAGAAATTGTGTAAATTGTTGAGTAAATATATAACGGGTGGCAACTAAAATTTTGGAATTTCTTTCTCAAGCTGTCAAAAAAAGACAAACATACTTGGAGAAGATCTGATTTATTGAAATTAAAGATACATTGTTCATGGTTGAAAAAAAAATTAGTGAACATTTGAAAACGGTCCGTAATCGGATGTTCGGCGAAGCTTTCGTTTGATGTCGGAACAGGAGCGTTGTACGGCTTTCATGTCAACTTTGCGAATGCAGCTCTTGATTCTACCAAGCAACTGTTAGAAATTCGTGGCTCTCCAGTTATTTTTGTACACCAAGGAGCTCAAAACCCCGAAGAAATCTTCGATTAGGCGACACTGAGATAGATTTATCGGGTTATGGTTTTTGGGTACAAATGGGATCGAATGGATATTCAGGAACGATTGTGTTTTTTGGCGCAATCCGATGACGCTTTATCCGGCCAAAACACGTATTGTCCATCAGCATGATGTTTTTGAAAAAAACGGGATCAAAACTTTCTACAAACATTCGTTTTGATACACATCTTGATTGACAATGTACAGCATCACTTTCTGCTCAAACTTATGTTTAAACTAATATTTTATGCTCGAATGTACAGTAGAACTATCTGTTGAATAGTATCGATCGTTTGCGGGAATCTGCGTCTTCGAAAGAGGGAAGTAACTTTCGGTGTCCAAAACAAAACTTTTTCTGGAAAAATTTTCAATCAAGCAGCGGCATTGGGAATTCAGGTTTGAAATCTATGCGTCAGAATATCCCGGGGCTCGTGTCTTCTTTCGGTACTTTATTCCGAGTCTTTTCAATGTTTTGCAGATGTATTGGTGAGAACAGTTGAATTTTTTTGCGGCATCCCTTTGATTCAGTGAATCCTTGTTGTTGAAGGCACGAGTCCATAATTTTGGCTGGTTTTCCACTACCTTTCTTACGAGCAGTTGTTGGGCATCTTAGGATATTGTGAACTGTCGAAGCCGCAACATTTTTGCTTTTAAAATGTTATACCGTATACTATTTGCCGAGATTTCTATGCAGTTCGTGCAATGCGCTCGTGAAATACTTCTTGTTTCGACGGCATTTTGAGCAAAACTGAGCAAGCATGAACAGAACAGAAAATACTAGCAGAAAGAGGAGAAAGAGAGCTAGCACATACACACTCTTAGTTCTTTCTGAGCTCGTTTGTTGTTGAGCATACAGGCCTCAAAAAAATTCCAAAATTTCAGTTGCCACCCGTTAGTGATAACTGTTGAAAATGTGATCCTTAATTGCTGGTCAAATCTCTGAAAACATGGAGAAAGAGTTATGTCGTTAGGTTCAGTACAACTCGAGATATTCACGACAAAGTTCTGCCCATTCTTCCACTGGGCGAATTTTGAAAAGGCACCCCATAGTAAGATAAGACGTATTGACATCAGTAGACACATTCAATAACTTTCTGATTGTTAGTTTTCATGTCAATCAGTATTTACAAAAGTTCAGTATTTACAGAAGTTACAATAAATGCTACCAGTAATTATTCGAAGTGCTTAATTTTATGAATCATCGGTCATCGGTTTCATGAATCTCTATGACATTACAAAGAAGATTCGATAGCACTAAAACTATGTATGAGTCGAATAGGTTCGGAGATCCAGTATGCTCTAGTAGACCTAGTGAAATAGAATTAATTATTGCATATACTCACTCGAGCACAGCATAACAAAAGAGCTGAAATAGCGCTGTAAAACTGGTTTCATCTTCATAAAATTCCTTCTTCAGAATGCAGAAAAGCTGTAAAATTACTGGTACGTACACATGTACATACACACTCACATCAAGACCATCTCTTATCGTTTCACCCACAGTCACGAGTGGGAAGAGGGATGAAGGGATTCTTAAAGAGTACGGTTGGTCCTGAAGCCTGGCGGGTGCCACTCGGTCGGTCTCATAAACAACTCCGAAACATTGTTGTCGAATAAATCATGTTTTCCTTTGATTCCGTACAAGCACTCACAGCAATAGCAAACAATGTCGTCGTTGTCGTCGTTGTGTTACGATAGTAGACTGCCGATGGATGTACTATTAAACCGAGTGCATTTGCTCTCGTGAGTTTCCGGCTGAAATGTAAACGAGCCAACGGTTTGTGCTGAGCGGAGTCCTTCCTGCCAGGGTACGGTACAATATACCTACATCGAAGAAAGCTGGTTGCTACCCAGTACTCGTTGATGGTGTTGTTCTACAAGCTCATCGAGTGAAATTGTAAGTACACTTTTATTCGAACTGGTAGCTTTTCGTAAAGCTCTCCTCATCCGACAACAGCCTCCGAGAAATATTGCTGTCAGTATCGTAAATTTCTAACCCCTTAACCGGTGCTGGAACGGGCTTATTTCCGTCGGTATATTCACAAGAGAGGAATTCCAGACGCTTTCCTTTTTGAGTTCTCGACGAGGACTCTTTGCAAACGGCAGCGAATTTGTCGGTTCGTTTTTCGTTTCAGTGACCCATTACTCATTGACACACACCCCCGGTATACCGCCACCGTCCAACCAGCTTCACCAGTCCATTAACCGGGTTCCACCGGTTGGAAAGATTGTTGTCGCCAAACCGACCGAAGCAAGACCAAATATTATTTCGTCTGGTTGTTTAATACTTGTGATAGAAACACGGCTGGAATCTGCATTATGAATGAATAAACGATTCTGAGCCATTTTTCGCACGCCGAGCTTCTGTCGGTCGGGTCGATTGCGCTCAGCAGATGGTATCACCACCACCCACCAGCGAAGGGGCAGTGGTGCCCTGCCCGAATGGGAATAACATTAGGTATTCCAGCTGTGACGCCAATGCGTGTGATTTGTGGATCGCTCAGGCGCATAATTTCCGCGCCGATATTCGGAACGAACGTGGGAATAGTAGGCAAATCATAATTTATTTATTGAAGTTGTTTCTGGCAGTCGAGCGCACGGAATTTATGCCGGATCAGCATGAGAGGGTTGGAATTGAACGAATACATAGCAAATACAGGCCATTAGATTAGTTAAATATTGTCCTACATGTCGGTTAACTTACGTCAACAAAAGTAAAATCAATTAGTGAGTAGTAAAATATTCAACACAACAAGTACGGGATTGGAAGGAAATGCTCAATCAAATCGTACGATGAACTAATCCAACGGAAACTTTTACTCAATGGCCACCGTGCAACGAGCACTAGAGCTCAATTAGCCAGTTCATCACAATGTGACCCACCCGGAATTGAAAATCCGCAAATTAGCAAGTGCTGATTGGAAGAAAGAACGAAAGAGAAGAAAAAATAACGCTATTCCATTCAAGGGCCAACCAAAACGAAATTCAACCACAAAAGCCATTCTCTATTCCAACCGTCCGGTTTTGAACAGGTCAAACTCGACACTAGAACCTTTACACGGAAGCTGATTCCTGTTCCTCTTGCACCATCAGCGGTATTTGCAGCGGTCGAAATCGAAAAAAGGATGAATGCCCCGGAAATGGTGTCACCGGATTAACCGAGCTCAGTGTTCCTTCCTTCGTTTCCCCTGCCCACTGCCGTCGCCACCATCCGTTCCGTCACCATCATTGTCAGTTGGAATAATTACATCGTTGTTGCAATCAAGCAATTTGCCAGTTTTACTGCTTCCGCTCAAGTAGAGGTGTGCTGGTAGTTTTCATTTTATCGTTTTTTTTTTTTGTGATACGAAAAATCAGGATCGCACTATGACTGAGCTCTTTTTCGTGACGATGTGACAATGAAAGCCAATTGAAAGTTGGCTATTGGGAATGAAAAACTATTTAAGCTGGTGGAAGGATTGGATTTTTTTTCTTCATGCTGGTAAACAAATCGTTTTATGCAGTTGGCGGTGAGTTCAGCTATAGAATAATAAGTATGTTAAAATTTTGTAGAAATAAGATGGAAGCTTCTAAACAGATAATTATTTTGAAACATTATTAGTTGTAATTTGAAGGAGAGAGCAAAAAAGTTTATTGAGTAATGTCAGAGACTGAGTCAGACTAACGTGACTTCAATTAGACATGGCAATTTGAATATCGATCCGTTTACTGAACGATCAATCCGTTTACTAATCAAGGTAGTATAAGGAAATTGTGGCCAGGCCAACTAAATCCTGAGCAGAACAAAAAATGAAACGCAAAATTTGTATGTCTTTTGATTGAATATAAAAAAAAAATTCGCCAACGACATAAAATGTTTTTTTTTTGTTGCAGCAAAAAGTAAGGATGATTTTTTTTTTCTTTTTAACGACTATGCACAATAAAGACCGTCCCAGAAAGTATGGACGCAGTTTGATTTCGCTGTAAATAATTCACAAGTGTTAAATATTCAAATTTTATTCAATATACTGATAATATCAGACTACAACAACAAAATATTATTCTCAACATTTGCTACTTAGCCATTGTAGCCTAGCTGGCGCACCTTTTTGCGAACGTTCCTCATTAAGTTCCGTACAGACTTCTTGGCGACAAGTTTTGACACTTTTTTCCAATCTTTTTCGAACTGTTGAATGGTTTCGGCTGCCGAGACATGTTTTCTAAGATGTGCGATCGTTAATGCCCAAAATTCCTCAATTGGTCGAAGTTGTAGGCAATTTGGTGGATTCATGTCTTTTGGGACGAAAGTGACATTTTTGGTAGTATATCATTCTACCGTTGATTTCGAGTAGTGGCAAGAAGCAAAATCTGACCAGAAGACAACAGGATCCTTGTGGCTTCGAATCATGGGTAGAAGTCGTTTTTGTAAACATTCCTTGATGTATATTTCGTTGTTCATTGAAGCAGTGGTGATGCAGGGTTTCGAAATTTTACCGCAGCTGCAAATTGCTTGCCAGACTATAGCTTCCTCACCAAATTTTTCGACTTCAATCGATGTCTCGGACTGGTTTAACACTTGCCCTTCTCGCATCGTATAATATTGTGGTCCTGGCAAGGATTTGTAATCGAGTTTCACGTAGGTTTCGTCGTCCATGATTATGCAGTTCAAATTTCCAGCAAGAATCGTATTGTACAGCTTTCGAACCCTCGGCCTGATCGATGCTTCTTGTTTAGGACTGCGTTTTGGTTGTTTCTGCTCTTATAGGTTCGAAGATTCAAACGTTCGTTAGCACGAAGAACATTTGACTTCGAAGTGCCCACATTTTTGGTCACACCCCGAACTGAAACCTTCTTCTTTTGCTCGAACGCCTTCAGTATACGTTTATCCAACTGAGGGTTAGCAGGACCTGTTTTTCGACCCGTTCTCGGTTTATCCTCAAAGGTGTTATCTTCACCGAACTTCCTGAATGCATTTCGCACGGCTTTTTCACTTACACCTTCCATTTTTGCTATCTTTCTCAGTGACAGTCCGCGTTCTGTACACCATTTGTACACAATTTTTCGACGTTGTTCTGCTAAAAGTCCACGCATTTCGAAACAAACTAATGAACATGAATAAACAACTGCACAAGTGGTTAGAGAAGAGTGTAAACAACAGGACGCAGCCATAAAAATTTGACAGATTGTGAACCATTGCGAAATGGCAGCGGTTTTTGGTTGCGTCCATACTTTCTGAGACAGTCTTTAGTCAATACACTGAGGTCTTTTTTTATGCGGTCTTTTTTATGCGGCTTTTTTACGTGACTTTTTTATGCTAATTCCGTTTTAGGGGGGTATGGGGGGGGGGGGGGGGGGGTAAGCATAGTTAGAGCAGAAGTTTTTCTAGACTTCAACGTTTCTTTTTGATTTTTTTAAATTTTTTTGATTTTTGGTGGTGGTTTAATTTCAAAAGTACGATTCTTTACGACAAAATCGACCATTTTGTAGCTGTAAAACCTCCCCATAGTAACAAACAACGAAAAGGAAAACGTTTAGGTCTGGTTTTTATATGTAGAAAGTGTGTGCAAGATTTGAAAATAATGCTTGCAGTAGTTTTTGAATGACGATGGACACGGACTTTCAAAACCTACTTTCGAGAAAAACGCGTTTAAAGCTTATTGTCTATAAAATCGAAGGAAACAATTTATTACTCAAGGGAGCACGTAGGTTCTAACATTCTCAAAAAACCATATTTTTTGTTTTGTATTTTGTAATAATGAAACATTTTGAGAATGTTTTGTCAAGTTTTAAAGTCAATCGAAGTAGTAATTTTGGGCATGTGTGCGCAGCTCTAATTTCTTCGTAGTATGAAATCGCCAAAGATAAAGGCCCATAACTTGCTGAGTTTTGTTCCGATAGGCTTCATAATTTCATAGAATATTCTTGAAATGTTTAAATATCAGAAAATAGAAAGAAATTAATAAAAGATTTTTCAAAAGTGTTAGACCCTACCCGCCCATTAAGAGAACGGGTCAGGATCACATCATCGTTAATCATCACACTGAAAGCCATTTTGCCAAAAGCCAATTCGCCGATAGCCATTTCGCCGAAAGCCATTTCGCCAAAAACCATTTCGCCGAAAGTCATTTCGCCGATAGCCATTTCGCCGAAAACCATTTCGCCGAAACCCATTGTACCGAAGGCCATTTCGCCGGAAGTGTCGTTTCGCTGGAAGGATTATTTCGACGAAAGGGCCTACACTTGTTTTAGATTGACTCATCATCCATATAATGGAAAAATAAGGTAAGTAGATTTTATTAACTACTAAGCCTCAGAGTATTTCCTTCGGTGTATCAATGTACGATTAGCAAACGAGGCTTCCGATTTTTTGTTTTTTGTTCGACGTGTTATTTTCATTTGGAATTTCCGAAAAAATTACTTCTTTTGGCGACAAAACACTTTTATCGAAATGACTCATTCGGCATTCATTTAAGTGCCGGCAAAAACTACCAATCTATTGATTCTAATCACAGCAATAAGCAAAATAATGTAATAACTCGAATAATACGATAACTATAGAAACAATTGGTCTATAAAAAAAAAACAGTCACCCAGTGGTGTAGTTATGGTTTTCTCACTACTATTCAATGCGAATCGTTTTTATATTAATTAGATTCTACTGTTTACAAAAACGACCATTTTAAACTGACTCTATTTGTACTCGTATTTGAATTTGTAATTGTAAAGAGATGAAAATCTTAGAATGTCTTTCTCTCAACAAAATTATTTTATCCTCTCGACGAATTCCGAACAAACGATGAGAAAAAGAAAAACGTGTTTAATCCACATACCAGTGAGATGATACCTTTTTTTAAACAATTCGCCTGCCGAGTTTAACACTAAGCAGTTCAATTTGAACTGCTCTGCACTGATGAGTCAAAGAAGAATGGTAAAAATAATAAATTGCAAATGTTTTTTGTCTAACTTCAATATCGGTTTGAATTTAAAAAACTCATCACCCTGTAATTCCAGGATCGGAAGCCGGAATCGGTAAAATTCACCAATTTTGTATGGAGCCTTTCAATTTGAATTATTGTTTACGAAATCCGATTTGGCCTTTTTTGAGAAAATGATTGAGCTTTGAAAAACAAATCTGCAAGCCCGATACACCTGATTTATTTATGTGAAATGGACATTGTTATACTAATCAACCGGAAGTTGGATCTGACTAAAAGGCAAGACTTATTACTTGAATCTTAGATGGTTCTTAGAATTCATTGGAATATTTGATCGGTTCAGCCATCTACGAGAAGAATGAGTTACACTATTTTAATTTTGTTTCACATATCCTGTAGTTCCGGAACCAGAAGTCGGATCCAAACATAATTCAGGAACCTTGTTTGGGAGCGTACGACTTTTCACATGAATCTAAGTTTGTAGAAAACGGTTGAGTCATCTCCGAGAAAATTGAGTGTAATTATTTGTCACACACGCATTTGCTGATCTCGACGAACTGTTTCGAACTGTAAAAACGGTATACGAGGTCTGTTCAAAAAGTTCCCGGAATTTTTTAATTGCGCGCGTCTGGAGAGTCCGGTGGTCAAAATTTTTTTTTTATTGTGTTGATACATATGTCCCTAATGTATGGTGAAATTTTCAGCTGTATTCATTGTTTACATTCTGTCTTGTAGCGGCTGGTGTAGACGTGTTTTTTTGAGCTCGGCGATTTTTGTCTTGGTGACGTTGGGTGCTTCCACGTGGACGATTGTGCTTTTGTTTCGACATCATAACCGTACACCCATGTTTCATCACCAGTTATGACCCTTTCAAGAAAATTTGGATCGTCGTTGACGTCGTTTAACAGCTCCTGAGCGATGGTAATGCGTTTGTTTTTCAGCGGTTTAGGAACGAATTTTGCTGCCACTCGTTTCATGCCCAAAACATTTGAAAAAATATGATGGCATGAGCCAACTGATATGCCAACTTCTCTAATAGTGATTCGGCGATCATCCATAATCATTTTTTCCACTTTTCCCACATTTTCATCGATTATTGACGTGCTGGGTCGATCGGAGCGTTCGTCGTCTTCAACGTCTTCGCGGCCATCTTGGAAACGTTTATACCACTCTTAAACACTTGTTTTTTTCATAGCAGACTCACTGTAGGCTCTCTATAACATTTCGCACACTTGGTTACACTTTATTTCATTTTTCACGCAAAATTTAATACAAATTCTTTGACTCTTCAATTCTTCCATTGTTTAAACTAACAAAAATCGCCGAGCTCAAAAAAACACGTCTACACCAGCCGCTACAAGACAGAATGTAAACAATGAATACAGCTGAAAATTTCACCATACATTAGGGACATATGTACCAACACAATAAAAAAAAATTTGACCACCGGACTCTCCAGACGCGCGCAATTAAAAAATTCCGGGAACTTTTTGAACAGACCTCGTATGGGTGTTATGTTCATCCAGCATTTATTGCCGTAAGTATTTTCAACCAATAAAATGCTGCCATCATCTGGTTTACATTTGTCATATTCGAACGATTATGTAGCCAAAAACGAACCGTGCTAAAAACGATCCGAAGCAAAATGTCACGAAAAAGGATGCTGTACACAGTCTTTTTAGTACTCAGAAACAATTGTATGTAACAGTATAAAAATCATGTTTAACGTTGCTCCCAAGCATTGCTTTGTCGTTCAATTCACAAAACTCCTACTGCTGGAATAGGGGGAAAAGTCGCTTACACAAAAATGTCGATATCTCCGTTAAAAATGGACGGATTTTAACAATCTATGGCTTGTTGGATAGTTATTACCGTGCGCAATCTAAGTCTGAAAATATTTTGTTTTCAAGGTCAAGTGTTACAGATACTGAAAAAAATTGACATAAAACTTCGTATAACTCCAAAAGTAAACATCCGATCTCAAAACCATTCAATAGCGTTCTTTGTGACGGAGAGAACTTTAATTTGCGTCTAGTTTGATCAAAATCGGTTCAGCCATCTCAGAGATCTCAATCTCTTTGTTGACAACACACATACAGATCCTCACACATACACACACTCGGACAGTTGCTCAGTTCGTCGAGCTGAATCGATTGGTGTATGACATTGGGCCCTCCGGTCTTCGGAAAATTTATCTAAAGTTTGAGCAAATTCTATACCTAATTTATATATATATATATATATATATATATATATATATATATATATATATATATATATATCTATATATATATATATATATATATATATATATATATATATATATATATATATATATATATATATATATATATATATATATATAATTTATATATATATATATATATATATATATATATATATATATATATATATCTATATATATATATATATATATATATATATATATATATATATATATATA
Source organism: Malaya genurostris (assembly GCF_030247185.1). Classification (NCBI taxonomy): domain Eukaryota; kingdom Metazoa; phylum Arthropoda; class Insecta; order Diptera; family Culicidae; genus Malaya; species Malaya genurostris. The sequence goes on along the minus strand of NC_080572.1, from coordinate 55,531,330 downwards.
TATATATATATATATATATATATATATATAAGGTGAAACATGTTTTCAAGCAAAGAGAAAACGTGGTTCAATGATTTTCCATCTTGAATATAGTTTCCTCTAGGTCAAAAACGAAACATCCTATGATTCACAATAAAAGCAATATATGTGCCTAACCACGGTAAATGCGCCTCGTTTTGGGCAGACCTGGGAAATTGTGCAAAAATTGTATTAAAAGGTTGATCTAAGAAGGTAAGAAACTTTTTAGTCAAACGTGTTGGTGTTCGCAATAGCTTCGATGGTGGCGAAGTAGCTTTTTTTTTAGCTACTATCGCACCAATAATGCCTTTCTCCGACGTAATAACGTAATAATAATTGTTTTGCAGAATTTCTTTCTCAAAAACGTTGAACAGAATACTTATTTTTATTTTTCATTCACGGGTGTCAAAAAATTTCTTCTTGGGCTTGACAAGAATTTCAAATTAAGAAAATAGACGAAATATCTTTGTAATTTTCTTTACTTTCAAGAATTTTGGTGACCAAAATTCATCTGCAAGAAACAATGTCTAAACTCGATTCCAAAATCCAGAGCGTTTATGAGATTGATGAGTAGATGCCAAAAAACTTTTTGTTTATCGATATTTTTTGATAACCCTTACAATATGAATATTGTTGGAACGGATATAATTGGTAGGAATGGATGAAGGGAGAGCAAATTATTAATTTGAATAATGAGTTCCTTCACTTGAAACACGAAAACTCGCCGTCTCATTCCGCAGAACATAAGAAAAAACATTTAAATTCATTTACATTCATAGAATTGATTGAATCGAATAAGCTTCACACCAATGTTTTCCGCAATACTCAATAGCTACATTTACCAGCTATCCGTAAGCTTATAAACGCATCAGCACACGAATAGGATCTAATTATCGAAACAGCAGCCGATCGATACACGCAATGTATGCAACTCGAGCCGTATTTAATACCCTCAATTTACTCCCACGCATTCTGATTGTCTAACCAAACCGTGCTTGTTGCCAAGTCGAAAACCTTCCGAAATGTGGAGCTCTACTGAGAGGTTAAATCTTCTGACAGGATATTAATTTTTGTTTACATCAACGAGATAGACAGAGAACGAGAGATAGAGAGAAAGAGAAAGACCATCCGCCCGCTTTTCCGCTCCATAAACCGGAGCACAAATCTGGTCTGTAAATTTCGACCCATTGTTGATTCGGTGTGGCGCGGGATAGCGTCTCAATCCCGAAAAGCTCCTGCTTCGACCGTACACACAATTCCTCGCATGGTTTAGCTGCATTTGGGCTTAGCAAAGAGGTCTACGGCAGAGCGAGAGCATTTGTTTTCTGAGCGGCTTTTGGTAGCAAAATCAGTCAGGAGTGTTTAAAATTTAATCCTTGCCATGACTCTTTGCCTGTCTGCGCCAGCACCGGAACCGAGCGTCCTTCTACAACACAGTGGAAGGAGGTGATGATAATGGGGGGTGCAACTGCGGGAATTAAGTTTGCACATGTAAACATTACTATAAGAATGATGAAGAGAACCTCTGTTGCTACATAGTATCATCCTCGGTGTAGCCGGCAGGCACGTACTGGGCTCCAGGCCAACAATGTACCGACGGATACACGTCGTTTATTGCGAGTTATTCTACATAAGCCAGTAATTTGTCAACCTTCGCACTGCCTACGAAGGCATTCCATGTAGCTCTCTGTGAAATATTCTTCCAGATAAATGGGAACCAAAGTTTTAATCTTTTGCTGGGCTGGTTTAACCTGCAGGGAAGATGGATTCGTATAACTGAACTTCTAAGAAGCCTGTGAAACTGATAGGTACTATTATTGAGTCTTATATTTATTGTGCGATTAGATGGTTCGGGACGGAAAAGTTTTACCTTGTTGTAACTTTGTTGAACAGACAAAGATGAATTCGAGAAAACGGAGTCTCCATTCCTTTTAAGAGAAAATTGATATCACGGAAACTTTTCACTAAGCGGGGTGATCTAAGAAATTATTTACTAAAAATCGATTTATTTTGCTTTAATCGATAGATGTGTTTTCGAAGAACAAAAATACAAAATTACAAAGTCGAACTTCGAATACTCTCGGAGACACAATACTATTAGCTTACTCGCGCCCTGCCATTCCTTTGAAGCGCTTCAACTTTGTAGCGCTTTTTCTCGGATCAGTTTACACGGTAAAAACCAATTACACCAATCTATTGCCTGCACGCACTTTTGATAAACATGTGTTCAAAATGTCATAGCGATTGTTCAATTTATGCGCCTTGTTGCACTTTCACCAGTAAGACCAGCTGCCGCCGTCATTTATAGATGCTTCCCATAACCTTTTCTTTTGTATTCGACCTTCCAAAAACTTATGTGTTGTAAATGAATCTTTCGAAATTGCAGATGAGTACCTTTCGTACAACCGAAAAAACATGATATCAAGCCACTCTTACCACAAGCACACTCATTTGCAGATACTGGCTTAAAAGAGTTTCGAGTCGATTCAATTATTATCTTTGCATCCATTGTTTGAGGTTTTAAATTAGATACCGATAAAATGTCAAATATGAACCATGTTCAAAAAGAAAAGGTCGTGCACTACTCGTACAACTATGTCAGATTTTGTTTTGTTTCAGTAACCATTTGCCTATCTGTGCGTAGAGGAAATAATATCTGCGGTAACCGTCTTTCCCACCAGCTTTGAAGTATGTGCAGTAAAAACTTTTCCTTGTGTAAGAGGATCATCAGTTGCTGAGTTGCATCAGTTTATCCGGATTTATCAGTTGCTGTAATTGACTGATGGGAAGGTTAAACAATTGTGTTGTAAATAAATGAAGGTTTTAAAAATGAGCGAACACATATTTATGAAGAACAAGGGAATGCTTTGTTCAGTACGCAATCCGATGAAATTATTTACCTGCTGGGTCTGTGATCTAATCGATCTAAAATGATGAATTTCCTCTCCTAGGATGTACTGCCATCAATGCAATTGTCACGGACAAACTTGGATACCACAGACGCTGACGGTAAGCTTCTATGCAGAGGGGTTGACAAAGCTAGTCCTACGATACAAAAAAATGCTTGGAAGTAAACGACGGTTATGAGAAGTACTGAATTAGATGTGTAGGAAACTAAATATGCTGATAAGACCTTCGCATATGATGTTTTGAATGACAAAGTGACATTTCAAATACTTCTCTATAGTTTTGCCTTTCTCATATAGAAAGGCTATGCAATCACTGTGAAAACCGACTTTTTAACCGAGGCCCGGAGGGCCGAATGTTATATACCATTCGACTCCGCTCGACAAACTGAGCAAATGTATGTGTGTGCCCGTGTGTCCGTGTGTGTATGTATGTAACGGAAATATGCACTCACTTTTCTAGGAGATGGCTGAACCAATTTTCACAAACTATGATTCAAATAAAAGGTCTCATGGTCCCATTGCCTGCGTTTGAATTTTATCCCGATCCGAATTCCGGTTCCGGAGATATAGAATGATATGTTCGGTGGCCTGACTTGATCGGTGTATTCAACAAGACGATTTATGCGCCACTCTCCTGGGAGAGATCGGCTGTCATTTCTGATTGCCCGGCTTTAAGGATCAAGAGTAAACCAAGTTAACTTGTGTATTACTCACATTTTATTTGGTATGTATGTTTTCATATATGAAGTGCAGTGTTTTCATATATGAAGTGCAACTAGTTTATCAAAGTGGCTTGCACGATTGAGTTTCAAACAATCTTTTTAGAAATAATTTATTCTCAAACGAACGTTAAGCCAAACTTTTTGGATGAAATATCAGTTTTGATAAATTTTTTACCAACATTTTTTATGAATGTAGATTTCAATTCCCTAATAAAAAAAAGTTAGCAACACTGCTTCAATGGATTTGTATTAGATTGCGCTACACAAAACAAACGTAACTAAATATTTTCAGTTACAAAAGCAGTATTCCGGAAAAATAAATAGTTTTACGACAATATACCAAATCCATTGCCTTTCGCGTGTTAAATTAAAGGTTCCTTTTTTCGGGTTTACTTATATAAGGTACGTAAATCTTTATATCGCAATAATTGCTGCAAGAGGAAATCTATATAGGAATGTGTTTGTTGCTAATCAAATGTGTTAGTGGATGAAAGCTGAAACTGAAATATTTTTTCTCGAGCAGTTTTAAGGAAAGCGGAAGAGTTTTAGCCTAAGATTTTCGCATTTCTTGAATTGCAATTTTAAGCAGAATGATCCGATTGGTTTATTTTTCAACCATATGGAAGATTTATTGATTAAAATCAGGAAAAGAAGCGCCGAAATTTGTTACGCTTGCAAAGAGTCTTGCTCCTTAAACGAAGAAGACTCAATAGTCAGGCAAACTCCGAGCGGCTAAATAATTCATTCAACTTTTCCAGACTGATCATTTCTCGACCTGCCCAATTCAATGAGAACGAAAAGACCACCTTCGGGCCACATAATGAACCAAATACATTTCTAGATCAGAGTATCTACGATCGGTAAGTGAAAGCTGGGAGAACATACTTTTCGACAATCGAATCAACACGGAATCAAAGTCACTAGAGTGGTATTAATTTACGCAAATGCATTTTCTGAAGGAACAGATTCTATTTTATGATCGTTACTATTTATCTTTCATTTACAAACTCGCCTAGCTCCCCATTTCATTTTCTTCTATTTACATATTTCAGTGGCCCAAAGTAAGTGGCAATTCATTCATGCTATTCATACTAATACTAATGGATACCCATGCGCGAGTTCGCACAATCAATCATGTGTAAGGCCATATCACAAATATTCACATACCTGCGCGCAGGGTTTCCAGCAACGGCGTAATCGGGATATGCTGGCGGCGGCTCGACTAGGGCCGGCACACGTGGCGGCGTTTAGCTGCTTATATTTCCCCGGTGTAAAGCAGGGTCTTCGACGACTTTCATATGACGTGATTCAGATGGTCGGCTAAATTTTCTATTCACGGAAACGTAGCGTATAAGTACGTACACTACGGGACACTGCGACCTCGCCGAGTGCCGGTCGGGCGTTACGGTTGGCTCCCGCCCGTTCGTTCGTAGACTGAATCCCCGGTATCCGAAAGCTGGATTGTTTTTGGGCTCGTCGGACAATTTTGGACTAACCCTGCTGTTCAATAGGTCTCAATTAACGAACTATCCCTTATGCAAATTTTATTATTACTACCTTTTTGTTTTTGCAGAACACTTTTATTAATTTGAAAAAAAAAATTCAAATTTGCTATCGTAAACCAAATTAAAAAAAGAATTAGTACACATTACGCTAGTTAACACCACTTCTTCTTTTAATTTTACCGACTTGCACTACCCGATGCGGTCTGCTCTCTGACCTTTCCACAAACGAAGTGGTTAGGAAACGCTGATCTAAGTTTGATCCTTTGTTCAGAATCCGGAAACTGTATGCCAAGTGGCTAATATTAGAATCGGTTTGCCCGATAGAGTCGTTTTCTCTCTTGACATAAAACTAGGTCGTGCATCATTTAATGTTCCTTGCTTAATCATTTTTGTTGTCTGACCACTGTACTTGTCTTTATAATTTGATAGCACGATATTATGTTACTCATACACGGGCAAAATTTCGATTCTAGAAATGAGCAAAACGAGTCATGATTTGGGGAAAAGAGTATATTTTCATGTTTTGATAGTACACCATGATTAAAAGTTCTCGGATGATGATCCATTTGGACTGATTTCGCTGAAATTTAAGCGCAACGCATTTGACGTTGATGGGTATAACTTTCTTATTTTCGTTAAATGGTTAAAAATTCATAGACGAATTTATTTTTCGGTTTACGCTAGCTCTCGGAATATTATTCTAACAACAGTCACATCAAATATGTTAGAATGCATTCAGATATATTTATACAAAATGTAACGTGTTTAATCTATAATAATGTAAATTTTCGGTTCATTATCTTTATGTGATATCCGGGTAGAAAATTGGAGTTACGAGCTTTGACAGAAATATATTCCTCAAGTAACACATTTTCGAACCATGATTCATTTTCATGGGAGAAGAATTTTTACTCATGGTTTCATGAGAAAAAAACTTATTGGCTTCATGATTTTATAATCATGACATCAGTAACGGATTTCTTTCCGTGTTGCTTCGACATGGTACAGATTTTAAAACCATAATAAAATTAATAATGAATACAAAAAGGTTTAATGTTCCCATGTCAAATGACAGTGAGGACACCATCCGTGCCATTGAGAGCTCTTTTTACTAAAGTTTAATTTTTTATGGATCGGATACAAATTACGTATCTAGGATATTAACGAAAAGTATGAATTAGTTTTTGTGCATTTCAGTATAATTTGTACAACCGTTACAATGTACCGAAAAAATGGAAAAAATATACACTCACTTTTTTCAGAGATGGCTGAACTGATTTTCACAAACTTAGATTAAAAAAAGCTCTTATGATTCCATAGCCTGCTATTGAATTTCATTTAGATTCGACTTCCGGTTTCGGAGTTACATGGTAACATGTGAAAATTAGAGACAAAGCGTGCACTCATTTTTTTCTAATACGGCTAAACCGATTTTCACAAATTTAGATTTAAATGAAAGGTTTCCTAAAAGTTACAAAATTACAAATTTCATGAATATTTTTTCACGAACGATGATCAAAAACAGGTACAAATCCCTTACACAATACAAGTAGGTTTAGAATTTTCCCTACACAAAAATCTCAGAATTGCGGAAGCAAATAATGTCCTCATGGTAATAACCAAATCATATATATATAATAGGGCTGAAAAGTCACCACTTGTGGCTGAACACCCAATTTAAATCTTAATAATTTAATTTTAACTCATATGCCAATAAATAGTTATTAAAAAAAAAAGAAAGTACAAATCCCATAAAACTGTCTGTTAAATTCTTCTAAGGAGTGTATCGATAAGTAGTTAGCAACATTCAAACAGTTATTACTCTGAAATGGCTTAATTTTTTGCAGCGTGACATGATTGTTTACATGTCAATAACAGCTGCGCAATCGATTGGTTTCGGTACGGTTTATCGTTTCAATGATGAGTCGAATTGATCCGGAAACGCGAAAGAAAATTCTGCACACTTGGTGCTCAGAAAGTGGTGTCACGTACAACGAAACTGCAAAACGGGTGAAAGTGCACCACACCAGTGTCAAAAATATTATCGAGAAGTTCGGTAAGACCCTTTCCATGAAGGATTTGCCCCGATCCGGTAGGAAAACGGGTCCCAGCCAGCCCGGCCGGGACTTAAAAGTGGTTGAGTACATCAGGATAAACCCATCGGTATTGACGCGGGATTTGGCCAAGCAGTTCAACACCAGCATCGGGATGATTCAACGGATCAAAGTTCGGAACTCCCTGAAAACTTACAAAGAACAAAAGGTGCCGAAAAAGTGCCTGGTACAGCAAGCTCAGGCCAAAACAAGAGCGCGAAAACTGTATAACCGGATTCTACAGAATAAAGACTTATGCATTCTGATCGACGACGAAACCTACGCCAAGGAAGACTCTCGAGCGCTGCCCGGACCGCAATATTATACGAAATTGGTGTACCAGGACCTGGACGACGCTGGTACCACGGTGGCGATGGCAAAGTTTGGCCAGAAGGTGTTGGTATGGCAAGCAATTTGTACCTGTGGTTTGCGGTCGTCGATTTTCTTCACGAAGGGTACAATTAACGCCAAGGTGTACGAGGAAGAATGTTTGAAGAAGAGAATGCTGCCACTGTACAGAAAGAACAAGGCTCCTCCTCTCTTCTGGCCGGATTTGGCTTCAGCCCACTACGCCAACTCCATTCTACAGTGATTGTCAAAAAATAATGTATAATTCGTGGAAAAGGACATCAATCCACCGAACTGCCCGGATCTTCGGCCAATTGAAAGTTATTGGGCAATTGTCAAGTGGCACTTTCGGAAGGAATGTACAGTGTCTCAAAACATGCAGGAGTTAAAAAAAACTGGACAGCTGCCACCAGGAAAGTCACAAAAGTAACTGTGCAGAATTTAATGAAGAATGTCAAGTCCGAAGTGCGAGCGTTTCACAGAAACTAGGATTTTCTTCAATATAATTAGTGAAATGCATAAAAATGTAATTTTTCTACATCATATCGAAAACTGATGTCATATTTTTTTTCGCTTTTTTATTCAATAGTCAATGTTGCTAACTACTTTTCGATACACTTCTTAGTTTGCAGAGCTTGTTAGTTTGTGGACATCAAAGCTTAACTCGGCACTACTGGTCTCCTTTTTTTCTGTTCCGGAAGCACCGAAAGTGGTGAAGAAAAACTCCAAAAATAAAACTATTTCTCTGCTATGCTTGAACCGATTTTCACAAATCATGATTTGAATTGAAGCTCATATTATCTTCAAAGCTACTGTGAATTTTCATCAAAATCCGACTTCCGACTTCAAATCACCATATAGATTGACAATATGTACATCACCGAAAGAAGAAGAAAACACAAAACGAACGATGCGTACACGCTAAGAAATCGAAACGGTTACGGATGTGTGCTACTGGTGTGTGATGTTAGTAAAAGACGGTTCTGCGATTGATAAAAATTTTAGCTATTCTATGATAAGTGCGATCGAAAGAATAAACGAAAATATTCAATTTTGACTGCCACTGGTGCAGTAATACCGTTTCTGTTGTCAATAATAATAATAATAATAATAATAATAATAATAATAATAATAATAATAACAATAATAATAATAATAATAATAATAATAACAATAATAATAATAATAATAATAATAATAATAATAATAATAATAATAATAATAATAATAATAATAATAATAATAATAATAATAATAATAATAATAATAATAATAATAATAATAATAATAATAATCTGATTCATGCTGTTTAGCATGTTACATACGCAGAAGTAACAGAAACGCAGGTTCGCCTCGTTTGTTAGATTTCGTTTAATTGGTCTAATTGAAATAGAGCATGAGATAGTAAGTCTAGGTTTAACTAGGTTCAAAACTGTTCCAATTTGGAGGTTATATTGGTTGCTGGCATACGAACCAACTTCGGATATTCCGGTCATCTGAATCCGGTTACGGAAGAATTGGAACCATTGGTGCTTTTAACCAATGTTGGTGATTGCCGAAAATTTAACAGAAGCTGCTATATTGCTATCTATATTGTATACAACATTTTCAATCCGGTAGAAGATGCTACAAGAAATCGAGTATCTCAATGCATGAACCGTGAGAGAATTTTGCTACATTTCTTCGCTCCACTTCATACTCTGAGTATTTCACGCCCTGAAAAAAAAATAACAGTCTGATAATGATCGTTGCTGTGTGGAATTTCCCAAGAGAGAATCTCAAGTTGACAACTATCGCAGAAAATCGAATCGATAATTCAACATGATGATTCTCATACTAGGTTGCAGTATTTCAAAACCCTTGTGTGGAGTATTCACAGACATTTTCATAGACACAACTTATACAAAGGTTATATGCACATAGTTAGGATAAGCGGCAATAGTAAAATGAGTCTATCGCAATTATCCACTGCCTGTATAGAATAGGATCACGAAACGAGAATAAGCGACCGTTTGTTGCTTCAGAGAGGATCCCCACAGCAGCGTGCTAACCTTTGATTCTCAGAAATGTCATCAAGAGAAATTCGCTCTCGCACTGGTGTCGATTGTATGTTAAATGAGCCATGCCTGATTTTTGTTGTTGCGATGATATCCGTCTCTCTTTGATGGCACTGATTGAATCGTGTGAAGAGTTGCCAGTGAGCGTTATTTGATACGATAAAAGCCATCCTTATTTTTAATCATTATTTTGAAGTGAAAACGTAATCAAATTGACAACCCGCTAATCACATATCAATTTTACAGCTCCGGAAGGCTTCCAATAATATCGTCCTGTTGGAATGGCAATTCCAAACAGACCAAGAACCTTACACTTGATCCCACTACTTCCAGTTAACAATCCCACTCAGCAACTCTCGAAGATGCCCGCCTTTTTCTTGAATACATAAACCGCTTCGGTAAATATTGTAATGCAATTCAACGAGCTTTCGAGTTCGCTTGTGGAAGCTACCGGCAGGATCCTGTTCCATCTCGAGGATTCACTCATTTTGGTCCAGAGCAGAATAGAAAAAAAAGTGCACAAGTCACGAATTTCTTGCTTGCCCAGAAGTCCGGTAAACGAGACATGGGAAGCGGTTCTTTTTTCTTCTTAAGCCACTTTTTGCCTTTCAACTGGAAGACCGCATGCATAATGGCGAAAAAAAAGGTGAAATTCCTGTTTCGTTATTTATTTCTCTGCTATCCTTTCCCGGTACATGTTTGGTCACCAAACTGCACCGTCGTTCACCTATTCAGGACTTCCGGGAACTGTCGTTCTCCTGGAGCGGCACTAGGAATGAAAAATAGAGTGATAGAATGAGAAAGCGTACTTTGTCTGTTCAGGCCACCTTGGCCTCTACGCTATGGGGGAGACCACGATTGGTGTTCACTCTGCCAGTCAGAGCCACTCCGGCAGGTCCGGCAAACATATCTCTGCGCTTATAGTTACCAAGTCATGCCAGTGCCATGCCGTAGGACAGAGGAAAGGCTGCTGAATTGAAGATATATTTGCATATTATTTCCATTTTGTCATCCTTTCTGGAAGCCAAAACCAAACCCGACCGAAGCTCGCTGAGCCGATCGTTGTCTGGCCGTGCTGGCCCAGGTTTCCCCTGAGCGTCGAGGCTAACTGAAATGGTTGTTGAAGCGCAATAAAAGTACAATTTCGAATCAACATATAACCTGAATGGGATTCCGTTTCAAGGATGGAACAAATATGGAATTTCCTCTTCAACGAACTGCGAATCAGAAAACGGGAGGTTAGTGGGAGGTCGACACGGGGCCAGCCCATAAGACACAATGAATTTCCCTGATAGTTCGAGTGGGTTGTGGCTCTCTTGCGGTACAGGAAAAAGGACATTCAGGTTCTACCAGAAATGATAAGGACTGGAATCATCGTACCACGAGCTACCGATTTGTTGGGGTAGAGATACGAGGAAAACAAGCTTAGAAAATTAGTTTCAATCGTTTGCTCGTTTCTTTATAAAATAAGTTGACCTGCACAGTGGCGGCTCTCTAGAGAAGCAATCGGATCGTTGTTTCCTTTTGCAAGCTATATTTGGGGTTCATTCCTGTTAAACAACAATATTCGGAACATTACCGAATCTGTTTTTGTACATAACGCACCTCAAGCGTTTCAATCAAAATCTTGGAACACGAGTTTGCGTAAAGATTATTAACAAGCATTGATGCCAAAGCATCTTATTAAGTTCAGCTGCTAATGAAACTGCAATCTCATGATTCAACCCATTCAGATTGTCGATCTTAAAGTGATAGTTTAACAACAATGCCATCGTTTTCATTCCCTAGCCAACTTGCAGTACGACTTTGCATGCCAAAATGTACGAACTTTTCTCTAGCTAGCAACCAAAAACCCGCTACTCTGATGACAGTTGAAGGCACCACAGCACCGAATTTGCTTACATAAATTTTCGCTTAAAACCAATCAACGGGTGTCGCCTATGGGGCACATGCAGGTGGCAGGCAAGGCAAAAATGGTTCGTGTGATGGAAAATTAAACTGTACCACATTGTCGTACCGGGCTAGGAATGCAGCAAGTACAACTTTTCAACTCACCGACCGTCCCATCTCCCCTCATGGCACTCTAGTTCACTCAGCATCATCGTGAAACAGCGCTTCACTGCTCCCAGTTTTCATATTCATGTCGAATTCTACTCCAACTGAAGCAGCATTAGCTCAGCTCTGACGATTTCCCAATTTCCATTTTTACAAATTGGCGCTAAAGCTCATCATCGTGCTCATCTCGAACGATGAACGAGTGCCGGTGGCTGGGATATGCACCGACCGGCAGATTCCGCCTTCCATTTCCCGGTGACTTTTATCACGACTCAATTCCGGAAAGGGTTTGTTGGAAAGCGAAAAAAACCGAACCTCTACAAACTGTACAGAAACTCTACTTGCAATCGCACAGAGATACATACCCACAGTGTGACCCATCGCGTAGACAGACTGTTACTGTCATTGCTAGTGCAGCCCGAACCGCCCTTTCTGCAGGTGCAATTTGAATTTCCATTAATTTTTGATTGGATTCCTCGGGCTCTCGCGTGCTAACTGTTTCGTCGCTTTTTCCTTCGAGTGCCAACGGAAACGGGTAAGTGGCAACAACATCAACTACTTTGTTCTTTGTTTCGATTGGCGTTGCATCTGCTGAAAATGCTTGATAAGTGAATTGCATTTGAATTTGAAATTTAAGTTTTCAGTTTTTTTTTTCGTTTAGTTTCTCAGTTTTGGGGTTATTTTTTTAAATGGAAAATTGCTCTTAATCAGAATGACCACAATTAACTCTATTCTGATCCTCTCCAAATCGTTTTCATCCATTAATGTTTTAGAAAAATAAAGTTTCAAGGGTGAGTATTTCGGCACCTGGGCTAGATTCCCAACTCCGCACATAGAGTCAGAAAGTTTTCCTGGTCCGATGTTATGGTGAAAACATCATAATCAAAAGAAGAAAAAAAAACATGTTTTAATCCAACTAGTATTGTAATGATGCCTTTCTCATGTATAATAGTGTGGTATTCTATTCAAAATGTTTTTCTTCGATTTTTGAAAGAAACCAAGGGATTGTTTGTGAATTAACTAGTATAACATAGAGAATGAAACAGTGCTTTGCTCGAACAGGTCATCCTTAAGAAAACGAAGTAGATTCATTATTATATATAATTCTAGCACCGGAACCTGAGAACCGGTATAATCGAAGTCGGTTCGTACGGCCACCAACTAACATGATGTACAAATCTACTAGTTTTTATTCAAATTTTGATGATTTTATACAATTTTGCCATCTCTAAATGACGATTTAAATGTTTGTTGTATCAGAAACTAAGAACTTTCGTTTGACCCTAAGATTGGGAATAGTGGTTTTGAATAAAGTTTACAACATTTTCTTACGGTTTTTGTTCCGCCAGTTGAGGTGACGGTGTACAATATTCAACACTTCACCCTATAACTCCAGAACCGAAAGTCGGATCCGGATGAAATTCAGAAATTCCGTATGGGACCGTGAGATCTTTCGTTTGAATCTAAGTTTGTGGAAATCAGTCAAACCATCGCTGAGAAAAGTGAGTGAGATCCATTTTGGTATTATGACCACTATTTCCGGGGTTTCCTGAACCGGATACCGGAAACCAGGATGGCCGGAATCGGTTTGTTCGGTTGTCTATTGATAATGGCTACCGAATGGAGTAGTTTCGCCGCTTTTAGTGATGGTTTCAAATTTTCAATATACTTTACCTTATAATTCCGAAACCGGAAGTTGAATCCGGAAGAAATTTGGAAGTTTTGTATGGGACCAAGAAATTTTTCGTTTGAACCTAAGTTAGTTAAAATCACTCATGCCATCTCTGAGAAAAGTGAGGAAGTAATTTGAAATAGGAATTTTTGAACCAATCACCCTGTAATTCCGGAACAGGAAGTCTAAGTTTGTTAGAATCGGTTCAGCCGTGTCTGAGGAAAGTTAGTGCACTTATTTTCATTATTTTTTCGCATATCACCCTGTATGTAAACTTATGTAAATTGCCTACGGAAATAAACGTATTTATGAAAAAAAAGAACCGGAGGTTGAATTTGAATAAAATTCAAAATAGTGCAAAATATATGTTACATACACACATTTTGACGCATTACCCAGAAGAAGAGAATAATGACAATATTATCCTAAGTCAACAATCATGTTCAATAAGATCTCCTCATCTAGCGTCGTCGACAGAAATCGTAGCATATTGTCAAAATTTTAACCGTATGAAGAGCGCACTTAAGATTAATGAAATCCATAAAAATATTTTAGGGTGTTCGTATGGAATTATTCTAGATAGCGTTAACAGCACGGAAGTCTTCGGAAACATTTACAACGTTTTTAGAAACGATCGTGAGCTCCATACATCTGATAAAAAATCGGGGGGAGGTGTTCTTATTGCTGTTTTAGCAGAATTTGACGTCGAAATGATAACCACTACGAAATTTAAAGAATTTGAACACGTATGGGTAAGAATTCATTTAGCAGGTGAAACATATATTTTTGTTTTAGTACATTTTCCTCCTAACAATCCCCAAAAAGCCACATATGAAAAGTTTCTGTATGTTGCTGATGAAATAATTACTAAGCTTCCATCGGAAGTTATAGTTCATATATATGGAGACTTTAATCAACGCAATATCGACTTTATTCAAGACGCTGAAAATGATAGCATTTTACTACCTCTCGTTGGGGAGAATGAAACACTTCATTACTTAATCGACAAAATATCCGGTTTAGGTCTTAATCAAATTAATCATGTAAAAAATCAGCAAAACTGTTATTTAGATTTTTTATTTACTAATATTCACGATGATTTTTGTGTAACAGAATCACCAACTCCATTATGGAAAAATGAACCTTTTCATACAGCAATCGAATTCTCAATATTTATACATCAGATTAATAGACCCGACGACTACGAGTATGAGGAGATTTTCGATTACCACTTAGCAAATTATGATAGTATTAGTCGTAAGCTACGAGAAATAGATTGGCAAGAACTCCTTAGAAACGAAGGAAATGTCGAAATTTCAGTCGATATTTTCTACGCACGGTTGTACGACATAATAAATGAACATGTTCCATTCAAGAAAATTAGGCGACAAAATAATTCAAAGTATCCTGTTTGGTATAACGAGCATATTAGAAACCTAAGAAATCGAAAACAAAAAGCTCATAAAAAGTACAAAAGAGGAAATAATAGTGACAATTTATCGAATTACATACACATCTGTGACCAACTAAGTTTAGCAATTGATACTGCATTCAAAGAGTATAACTCAAGAAGTGAACAGGAAATAAAGTCTTGCCCAAAAAAATCCTTTAGTTATGTTAGAAACAAATTGAAGTCAGAAAACTTTCCGTCAAGAATGTATCTACAGGAAAACATTGGTAATAACTCACAAGAAATTTGTAATCTTTTCGCCAAATTTTTCCAACAAATCTACACGAAGTTTTCTGAAGATGACCGCGATCGTGAATATTTTAATTTCTTTCCAGAGTTTACTGAAGATATTAATGTAAATCAAACCGAAGTGCTAGACATAATAGATGCCCTAAACAAATTGGATGTCTCTAAAAGTGCCGGACCTGATAGGATTCCACCCATATTTATGAAAAAGTTAGCATTAGATCTTGCGACCCCTTTGTGCTGGCTTTTTAATAATTCGCTTCAGTCTGGAGTTTTTCCAGATACGTGGAAAATCTCTTTCCTTATACCAATTTTCAAAAATGGGTAAAAAACAGACATATGCAACTATCGCGGGATTGCTATTCTCTCTTGCATTCCGAAGCTCTTTGAAGCGATCGTTAATGACAAACTGTTTAGTCAAATAAAAAATAGAATTACTCACATGCAACATGGATTTTTCAAAGGACGTTCCACTACTACTAATTTGCTTGAATTCGTCCACTATACTATGACCGCTATGGACAAGGGAAATTACATTGAAGCTCTTTATACAGATTTCAGCAAAGTATTCCATCGTGTTGACATACCCATGCTTGTGTTCAAATTACAGAAATTGGGAATCTTACCAGGTCTTCTTAAATGGTTGGAATCTTATCTAACAAATCGTCAACAAATTGTAAAATTTAAGGGTAAAAAGTCGAGCCCCATTCACGTCAGTTCCGGGGTCCCCCAGGGATCTCATTTAGGTCCTCTTTTATTTATCTTGTTTGTTAACGACATTTCCTTTCGTTTAAATAAAAATTCTAATATGCGCAGACGATATAAAACTATTTTTAGAAATAGAGAAAAGTGAGGATGCCAAGGTTTATCAAGAAGAAATTCTTTCTTTTTATACATGGTGTAACAAAAGTCTTCTTCAACTAAATGTGAAAAAATGCAGTAGAATAACATTCAGTAAAAAACGAAATACACCTGACTTGATACTTACTCTTGGAAGTCAAGCAGTTCAAAAATGCGAAAGAATTAGGGACTTAGGAATAATACTATATTCTAAAATGACTTTTGTTGACCATTATAATACAATCATAAACAGAGCCAATAACATGCTAGGATTCATAAAACGATTTTGTTACTGTTCTCACGATCCATATACAATTAAAACATTATACATTGCCTATGTTCGGTCAGTACTAGAATACTGTAGCTTAGTTTGGTCACCTTACTTAATCACATGGGAAGATCGAATTGAATCAGTTCAAAAACAATTTTTGTTATTTGCACTTCGTAAATTAGGTTGGACAAGACTTCCTCTTCCGTCCTATAAAGCCCGCTGTATGCTGATCAGTATTCAAACATTAAAAGAACGCAGAGAATTTTCAATGGTCTCATTTGTAAATGACATTGTCTCGAATCGCGTAGATTCCAGTCAACTTCGGTCCGAACTAAATTTTTACATACCATCTCGGCCTTTAAGAAATCGAAATATTTTTATTACAAACCACCAGCGAACAAACTATGCAAAAAATGGGCCAATAAATCAATTGATGGCTGTTTACAACAAGCATTCAGAAGCAGTCGATTTCACTATGTCAAAAAACAAACTAAAGCAATATTTCAGTTCTATTCGGTAAGCCAATTATAATTATTTAACTCATAATAAATTATACATTATTTAGTGATCTATTAAGAATAGTTTACTAATTTAAGACGATTATTGTAATTATCCTTATGGTCTACTTTTGATTGACGACAAATAAATAAATAAATATACACATACAGACATTTTGCGTGCTAGACGAACTGAGTCGAATAATGTATGACACTCGGCCCTCCGAACCTCAGTTCAAAAATCGGTTTGCACAGTGATTGCATAACCTTACTATATTAGAAATCCAAAAAAAGAAATACATTTTTTCGCAATATTTTTTAATCAAACTTTGCATTAAAACCAACATTTGACGTATGTCAACACATGACCTATAAATATGATCAGTATCTAACGGGAAAATAAATTGGAAAAATGACAAATGAATGCAACTCTGTGATGAAAACTGTGAAAATGTTACCGCAGAGACGGGATTCGAACCCGTAGCTAACTCCTGATCGGGGAAATTGTTTTGCCAATTACATCATTCAACCTACATAATGTTACCTCAAGTCACCCCGAATTCATCGGTCACATTTCTTCGTTCCGGTAAAAGGGTTACGGGAAAAAAAACCTACATCTTTTACCCAAATAAGTTGAGGATTTTCTCTTCCCACCGCACACAAGTATCTCAATTCCGGATAACATTTTCATTCCATCCAACGGGGATGCAAACTAACTGGTCTCTTGGCGATACAAGAAAACAAAAGAAAACATGTTTTCCAAAACCGACAACAACACAACGTTTACTGTAACCGAAGACCTTCCCAGACCGATGGGACATAATTCATATTTACCCAATCTGAGCTCAAACACATATCGACATTTTGTTTGCTTATCAGCTGTACCGCAGTGACTGCGCCTGGGACTGCTGACGGGAGATGTCGGAACGGGAAAAGGGATCGAAACAGTTTGTGTCTCTGCATCCCGTGTGGTTTTGGATGGTTGGCCTGGTCCCACTGATGGTGGAGTGATAATCATGTGTACCATTTTGCTGGTCGCTTAGGAAGCAGCTATCCTTCTACGGGTGCCACGTACCAGAACGTGTGAGACTCTCTATAAGATTCTGAAATTTGAAATATTTGGACTTGCAGGAATTGGGTAAGTTGATTACGTCCCTGGAACTAGTACATATACACTGTTTAAGGCGGTTGGTTTTCTAATTTCAGTAAACAAGAATGAACACACTGATTGAAAATTGTGATACAATCTAAGTAATGGAAAAAATAATTTACTATGAATGGCACTTCACAACGCCCCAATTCTTGATAGTCAACAGGCGTTTGTGAAGAAAATCTCAAACTTCGAGAACCATCGAGAAGCACCAACAAATTGAAGTGCTGTATTTCGTCTCTTCAAGCATGTAATGGAACACATCATAACATTGTCATGCAGAAGTTGTAAGGTCTTACATTTTCCCCATAGCTAACTAGATCGTTGCAATCATATTTCCCAAAAATACTATAATAAAATTCGTTTAATCCATTCAATAATACCTTCCTCATATTACTCATATTCCTAAAAAAAATATTTTTGCTACCAACATATAACGCCTGCACAAAAGAAGAATTACATAGTTTATTCAAAGGATTTTGTTCATTCCTACATCGTTTTGTACAGAAACTCGCTGTTTAAACCAGGGATAGAAATAAGCAAATTTTTTGATTCACAGTAAATAAAAATAGTCAGTATTATCTATTCATATCAAATATGTGATTGTGAATATTACAATGTTACAACAAATTTTGAAACAAATGAATTTCGATCATATAAATTTTGGTTTTACTTAGCATTTAAAAACGACTTCATCGTTATTAGTATCACAACAACATTTCAACAAAGTTAGGATCGTTTTAATGCTACTCTGCGTTCATTAAAGTTCAAATGGCTGTCACTTACGGTTTCGGTGATATGGATTATCCGGTATCAATAATGTTACGCTCGTATGGTGAGCTTGTTTTGTCACTCGCATCGAAATTCCATGCTTCGTGATGTATTCGAAACTTATTCGGTAATACCGTCGTGGTGGAGTAATATCATAAAAAACAGCTAGTAATATTAACATACATGTTGCAATGAATAATAATTATAATGATAAGAAAAATTCCCATTCAGTAAAAACCATTCAAGCGAAGAGGTTGTGTTTCGATTGTACTGGCTCGTGAGTTAGCGGCTGCTACCGAGACAATTCTAAGCTTCAGGTAGTTAAACTGCCCATAGCAAACGCAATATTCGGGGCGTTTCTCGACTGGAAAGCTAGCAACGAAGGCCATCCCGTTCATACGCACAGAGGTGTAGAGACACAGAGGTGCGAGAGCATAGAAGTGACGAGTCACAGAGGTGCCATCGCATAAAGGTGCGAAGACGAAGGGGTGCAAAGGCACAAAGGTGCTAAAGCAACCCAGTGCTGATCTACCAGGTACCAGAATTTGTACGCTGCGTAGGATCAAAAGAGACGGCATATATCGCGAGGTGCTACACTGCAAGCATCGCATTTGATCGCCACCAAGAGCAAAAGCACTGTACCTGGGGTCAGGTACAGGCAGCACAGCAAGTGCAGTGGTGTTCACAACGACGGCAGAGCAACTGAGATAGCAGTAAACGACAGAAGACTGCCAATTGGAAACAGCAGAAGACTGCCAATTGGAAATCGTTGGAAGAGCTTCACGTCGTTCTTCACGATAAAGGAACAGAGACATCAGCTACAAGGTAGATTTAATTTAATTTATTTTTTATTTCTTATATCTGAAATTTTACTAAACATAAGTTTTTATTTTGGTATTATTAATTTACAAAAAAATTTAATGTAATGGATGATCTCATGGAAGATCATCCGAATCCGATTCCGGGTACTAGTAAGAGTTTAAATACTCCGAGGGCTAAACATTATCCACAGGGTACCACTGGGCCATGGATAGTCTATCTTCGAAAAAAAGAAAAGATTTTAAACTTGATGCAAATTACAAAGGATTTGACATCACATTTCTCTGAAGTTAAAGAAATCTGTAAGGTTAATAGAGATAAAATTCGAGTTGTAGTTAACGACTTGAAACAGGCAAACGATATTGTAACCTGTAAATTATTTGCTATTGAATATCGAGTTTACATTCCATCGAAGGAGGTAGAAATTGACGGTGTTGTGACTGAAGCAAGTCTGACAGCAGATGATTTACTTAAAAATGGAGTTGGCCGTTTTAAAAACTCCATGCTTGAGGGAGTTAAGATACTCGAGTGCAAGCAATTGTACTCAGCATCTATTGTCGATGGAAAAAAGTCGTATCGTCCCTCAGATTCGTTTCGTGTAACATTTGCCGGATCTGCGTTGCCTAGCCATGTCTATATCGATAAAATTCGTCTTCCTGTTCGGCTTTTCGTACCGCATGTTATGAATTGCACGAACTGTAAAAAATTCGGGCATACAGCTACTTACTGTAGTAATAAGTCCAAATGTATCAAATGTCAAGGGCCTCATAAGGATAATCTTTGCGATAAAGATGTTGAAAAATGTGTTTATTGTGGGGAGAGACCTCATGATGATCTTTCAGTATGCGCTGCATTTAAGTTGCGTAAAGACAAAATGAAGCTTTCTTTAAAAGCACGGTCTAAGCGCACATATGCAGAAATGCTTAAAACGGTCATACATGTCTCCCCCTTGGAAAACGAAAACGGTTTTTCAAATCTTATGGAGCCAGAGGAATCTGACTCCGACGGAAATAGTGAAGATACCTCGTTTGTCACTCCTCAAGGGTCTGTTAAGAGGAGATTAACAAACCATAAAATACCTAAAAAGACACCTAAAATTACATCTTCAAAAAAAGATCCCCGTGTTAAAGCTAAAAAGCCAAATTTAAAACCAAAAACTGTGCCTCCTGGTTTGTCAAATTCACAAACCAATCCAGAAACTAGCTCAAGAAAAGACAATAATCCAGTGGGCTCCGTTTCACATTCACCAACAGGATTACTTAAGTTTTCGGAAATTATAGAATGGATTTTCGCAGCATTCAATATTTCTGAACCTCTAAAGACTATCATAACGGCATTCCTTCCAATAGCTAGAACTTTTTTGAAACAGTTATCAGCTCAATGGCCAGTTCTTTCAGGTTTTCTATCATTTGATGGATAATTTATCATCCGCCGCAAATGATTCAATCACTGTTCTGCAGTGGAATTGTCGAAGCATCATGCCAAAACTTGATTCATTTAAAGTTGTGTTGTATAGTCAAAAATGTGATGTATTTGCTTTGTGCGAAACATGGCTTACATCAAACATAGCCCTAAATTTTAATGACTTTAACATTATACGTCTCGATAGAGACTCCCCGTATGGTGGAGTGCTTTTAGGAATTAAGAAATGTTATTCCTTTTATAGATTAAACATTCCTTCGACTTCTAGTATAGAAGTTGTTGCTTGTCAAATAAACATTAAAGGAAAGGACATTTGCATTGCTTCGGTATATATTCCTCCAAGAGCTCAAGTTGGACAACGACAGCTTAATGAAATTGTCGAAGCCCTTCCTGCTCCACGTTTGATTTTAGGAGATTTCAATTCGCACGGAATGATGTGGGGTTCCGTTTACAATGATAGCAGATCATCCTTAATATATAATATTTGCGACAATTTTAGCATGACGGTACCAAATATGGGTAGCATGACACGGATCCCAAGACCTCCTGCACGTCCAAGTGCATTAGATTTATCTCTTTGCTCGACTTCAATTCGACTAGATTGCACCTGGAAAGTATTTCCTGATTTACACGGTAGCGATCATTTACCAATCATCATCTCAATTAGCAGTAACAAAGGCATTGCTAATTCAGTTAATATTCCATATGATTCGACAAAAAATATTGACTGGATTAAATACCAAAGTAATATTTCAAGTGCCTTAACTTCAATGGAAGAGCTCCCCCCACTTGAAGAATATGACTTCCTCGTTTGTGCGATTCTGGAGGCCGCAGAACAAGCCCAAACCAAACGATTTCTTGGTCCATCGTCTAACAGAAGGCCTCCAAACCCATGGTGGGACAAAGAGTGCTCAGATGCTAAGCACGCGAAACAAAATGCCTTCAAGACGTTTTTAAAACGAGGAGGAGGAACTCCTCAGAATTTTGAAAAATTCTTGACTTTAGAAACCAAGTACAAGAGCATACTTCGGGCCAAGAAATGTAGCTATTGGAGACATTTTGTCGAAGGTTTGTCAAGAGAAACCTCAATGAGCACTCTTTGGAATACGGCCAGACGAATGAGGAATCGTAACGTAGAAAATGAGAGTGAGGAATACTCGAACCGATGGATATTTGATTTTGCGAGGAAAGTTTGTCCAGATTCTGTTCCTACGCATAGCATTATTAGGGAATCTTTTTCAAATAATGGTTCCATTGATAGCCCCTTTTCAATGATGGAATTTTCCATAGCACTCATGTCTTGTAACAATAACGCTCCTGGGTTGGACAGAATTAAATTCAACTTGGTGAAGAATCTGCCCGACCTCGCAAAAAGACGTTTGTTGGAATTGTTCAACAAGCTTCTTGAGCAAAATATTGTTCCACCTGACTGGAGGCAAGTGAAAGTTATCGCCATTCAAAAGCCGGGGAAACCAGCTTCCAATCACAACTCATATAGACCCATCGCGATGTTGTCCTGCATCAGAAAATTGTTCGAAAAAATTATTCTACGACGTCTCGACACTTGGGTCGAGACGAACGGTTTGTTGTCAGATACTCAGTTTGGCTTCCGTAGAAATAAAGGGACGAATGATTGCCTTGCATTGCTTTCGTCTGACATCCAAATTGCCTTCGCTCAAAAGCAACAAATGGCATCTGTATTTTTAGAAATTAAAGGAGCATTTGATTCAGTTTCCATTGATGTTCTTTCAGACAAGCTTCACCAACATGGACTCCCAGCGGTTATAAATAATTATTTGCACAACCTTTTGTCAGAGAAACGCATGCATTTTTCACATGGCGATTTGGTAACATTCAGAATTAGCTACATGGGTCTACCGCAAGGCTCTTGCCTCAGTCCGCTCCTCTATAATTTTTACGTGAATGACATTGACAGCTGTCTAGTATCCCCATGTACACTAAGACAATTGGCAGATGATGGCGTGGTTTCAGTTACTGGACCCAAAGCTATTGATCTGCATAAACCATTGCAAGATACCTTAGATAACTTGTCCGTTTGGGCTGTTTATCTTGGTATCGAATTCTCTGCGGAGAAAACAGAGTTAGTCGTCTTTTCAAGAAAGCATGATCCCGCGCAGCTTCAGCTCCATATGATGGGAAGAATGATCCAACAGGTTCTTACTTTTAAATACCTCGGGGTGTGGTTCGATTCCAAATGCACGTGGGGAGGACACATTAGGTATCTGATAACGAAATGCCAACAAAGAGTAAATTTTCTTCGAACAATAACCGGATCTTGGTGGGGTGCTCATCCGGAAGATCTAATAAAATTGTATCAGACAACGATACTTTCAGTGATGGAATATGGATGCGTTTGTTTTCGTTCCGCTGCAAACTCTCATATTATCAAATTAGAGCGAGTTCAATATCGTTGTTTGCGAGTTGCTTTAGGCTGCATGCATTCGACACATACAATGAGTCTTGAAGTTTTGGCGGGAGTTCTTCCATTGAAGGATCGTTTTTGGGAGCTTTCGTCGCGAATGCTAATAAGATGCGAGGTACTGAATCCCCTAGTTATTAATAACTTCGAAAGGCTAGTTGAGCTTCAATCTCAAACAAGATTCATGACTGTATATTTTAACCATATGTCACAGGAAATCAACCCTTCAAGATATTTTCCTATCCGTGTCAGCCTCCTAAATGTCCCTGACTCAACTTTATTTTTCGACACATCCATGCAGCGCGAAGTGCGTGGAATTCCGGAACACCTACGCTCGTTGGAAATCCCAAAAATATTTACAAGTAAGTTCAGGCATATCGACTCTGAGAAAATGTTTTACACGGACGGATCGCGAATTGAAGAAGCGACAGGGTTTGGTATGTTCAACAATAATGTTTCGGTCTCCTTTAGGCTTCAAGAACCTGCATCTGTTTATATAGCAGAGTTAGCAGCAGTTCATTATAGTTTGAGTATAATCGTCACATTATCTCCAAACCATTATTTTCTTTTCACAGATAGTCTGAGTGCAATTGAAGCCATTCGCTCAAAGGCTGCTGGCAAAAATGAACCTTTTTTCTTGGGCAAAATAAAACAGTGCCTGAACGTCATATTGAATAATAATTATCAAATCACAATAGTTTGGGTCCCGGCTCATTGCTCCATTCCAGGCAATGAAAGAGCCGATATTTTAGCCAAACGTGGTGCTATTGAGGGTGAAATTTATGAGAGACCAATTGCTTTCAATGAATTCTATAGCGCGTCTCGCCAAAGAACACTTGCCAGCTGGCAAGCTTCTTGGGATAAAGATGATCTGGGTCGGTGGATGCACTCAATTATTCCTAAAATATCGACAAAGGCATGGTTCAGGGGATTGGATGTGAGTAGAGATTTCATTCGTGTGATATCCAGACTCATGTCCAATCACTACACGTTAGATGCACATCTCCTTCGAATTGGACTTTCCGAGACTAATCATTGTGCTTGTGGCGAAGGTTACCGCGATATTGACCATGTTGTTTGGACATGCGTGGAGTATCGTGATGTCAGATCTCAACTAATAAATTCCTTGCGTACCCAAGGTAGACTATCCAATGTCCCAGTTCGCGACATTCTTGCTTGTCGTGACGTTCCTTACATGAAACTTCTTTATTATTTCATTAAGTCCATTGGAGTTCCAATTTAAATTTTATTTTATGTTAGATTGTTTTCTCTTCCATGAGTTCAACCAATAGCCAGCTATCTTATATTAAATAAAAGTGATGAACTGATACAAACAAACCTGAAATAGTTATAAGATCATGTACAAAATAAATGTATTTCATTTAATGTAATTTATAATAGCAACTCGCTTGATAAAAACAGTGTTTAGATTAACTAATGAATACCAACATACTAATAGGATATTCGAAATGTATTAGGTTTAAAGTACTATGTATTGTAGATGCCACGGCGAAGAAAAACTTATGTATATTGCCTATGAAATAAACGTATTTATGAAAAAAAAAAAAGAAAAATTCAATCACAAAGTGTGCTATGCAGCTGAATAATATTACCCTATTTAGCTTGAATATCCTATACAGAAGTAGCAGAATTGCAGGATTTACGCCAATTCAAACGCTGCGCTCCTGTTACTTCTATAAATCAAATTCATGTCAAATAGCGTTTTATTGGGTTTAATCTAAAAAGTACATGAACATTATCATCAGCATCAACCAACTGGAAGTAAAACAAAGTCTTTTGCTGCTACAATCACTATTTGGTGTGATATATTTTTTACTAATTTTGCATTGTGTATTACTATTGCGCAGTGAAAACTGTAAAATTTACATTACCAATGTCATTACGATCCAAACCAATTGTTTCTATAAAACCTACATGTAGCATTCATTTCCCTTCGTCTAGTATTCATTTTATTGCGAATTAAACAACAGGTGGCGAAATCAAACACGGTTTGTTTCAAACGAGAACATATGTTGTATTTTTTCCCAACTCTTGTTATATGGACTGTGGAAGGAGCATTTCTGAAAGCTACAAACTGACAATTTTCCCCAATTTGAGCACCTTCATGCTGATTTAGTACTTTTTATTACCCATCTCTAAACTTCCCAAAGATAACAAGTTTTCCACGATTTTCAAAGTCTCATTTACACGCGTTTTTCTTAGTTAGAAATTTCTGTAGGATTACTGTTGTCACTAATTTTCACACCCTCAACGATTTTAGACGTAAATCAATCGGCACTCGTGTCTGATCATGCTCATATGTGATTTTCTTCCGCAATGTTCGAAGCTGATCGAATCGTCCAGTGATTTGATCTTACAGGAATTAGTGATAACAGTAGCTCAAAATCACTACCGATTTTGTGTAACGGAAGATCAGTATTGATTTTATTCGATGTGATTCAAAGATCACTGATCAACTGATCTTAACAAGATGAGATGATTAGTGATCTTTATTGGAAAAGATCACAAGCGATAATCTAACTTAGCCATGTGTTCAGAACCTTACACTTCCTTTTCAATACGCGACATTTTGAACACGCGGAATTTCAACCGCACAAACAAGTAAACATACGAAAGCTAACAGCCAAACACACAGCATGCTGTGATCTGAACCTAACAAACATTACAAATACATGTGTACAACACGAATGTATGTGGATAGCTTTTTTTCGATACACTCCTTAAAATTAATGTATTTGGTTATCAACTAACCAAAACTGTGCAATTCAAGAATTATACGGCTATTTGGATGTATTTACTTTATAAATTTATAAATATGAATTTTGTCATTTATAAAAACACGCCCCTGAAAATTGAATTTTCATACCTATCAGTCAGTACTTCCGGAACCGGAAGTCGTATTCGGATGAAATTTGGATGAAGTTTATATGGGGTTATATGACCTAGGCTCGTGAAAATTGGATTAGCGGTCTCTCGATTGCACGTTTTTAGTTCATTTTGTTCATTTTACCCCGCAACTATCGGGCCGGAAATGGGATTCCAATGAAATTCAATACAAGGAAGTTGTTCGGCACCGGTAATATTTGTTACATTTATCAACGATTTCTACATTCACGAAAATTCTAGAAAATGTCCTTATTCATTTAAAATTTTTATTAGCATTGTCTTGATTCTGCAGAGCTTCGAGAAGGTATAGATGGTATTGATGGTACAATACTGATTAATATAAAGGGTGTTACTATCACAGATTTGGTATAAAAAAATCACGTAATGCATATAAAATGAAAAGAAATTATTTTCGATACCTGAAGTATAGGCCTTAAGATCTACCAGCGTAACCAAATGAACTAACAAGATTCTTTTGCACGGTCCATGCTCGTGATACCACATGCAAATCATAGACGTATTGTGAATGTTCCAGGTCATCCAAAAACTACCTTGAACTCTGGCCTTAAAATCTACCACCATAAGAAACTGCATTACTGAAATGATTGTCCTCGGTCCATACTCATGATACCACATGCAATTAATAAGCCTGTTGTGAATAATCTACGCCATCCAAAAATTACCTGGAGTTCAGGCTTTAAAATCTACCATAATAATAAAGTGCATAAACAAACGTAATCTTTACGCTCCATACCATGGATTACTGAAAATATTCCTGAAACAGATCAGAATAGACACGTACTATATGACAAAATGTAGCTCCACGACTATGAGCATCATTGAAAAATTATACATAAACTGCGGATTACTTGTACAGATCATAAGACCTGTTTTCAATGAGGATGTTGGACTACTCAGAAACAACTACCTGGAACAATTAGAAATGGATAAATAAGCAATGCCTAGCTTTAAAAATATGAACACCAAATAAAATATAGACTTTTACCGTTGCAGTTCTGTGGCATTGTAGTCCCTAAGTAGTTCCTAAGGACAATATTCCAAGTAGTCGCTGGATCTTGGGATATCTCTTACGGACTTCCATTGGCTCAGAATATTCTCAGGTGGTCCTCAGGTGGTCCTCAGATGCTTTTGCGTATGGAAATAGCTGTATTTTTTATATTATTTCACTAAAATCGAGCGGAATGCGAAAAAAATTACGCGATGTTTTTTTTTTCTAATTTACGTGTAATTAAATTTACGCACCCCCGACTTTGTGAATTGATGTTGCATAGAACTTCATCTCGCTTACAACTGTCTAGTATGGCTATGGGATTCCGTATCCTACCTTAAAATATGTAATGAATGCAACAGCTGACTCGATTACTAGATATCATAAAGTTCAATCTAGAAAAAAATAATTTACTATTCAAACAATATGATTAATAAAAGTGATGCTCCATCAATGGTGAGTGTCAGATGGAATTAAATAAAAATAAAAGTAAGTGTTCGAGCCAACGGGACTCGTAACGCCGGGTCGAAGGGTTTCTTAATTCGCGAAAGCGACTAGCCGGAGGCTAGTGACGGACACAATCGAAAAGATTACTTCTTGACGAGATTACGGAATGCCAATTAGGCGGGACCGCAAAGCGAGGGTAATAAACTTGGGTGCTATGCGATCTTCAATTTTTATTGTGCACACTTCTAGTGATCAACTTGTACTGTCGGCTGTGTCGTTTTAATTTACTCATCAAGCCGAATTCTATTCTGCTGTTTTAACAATAGTTATCTTCTATCTCTCTTATAATTGTTTGATCTCACAAATCACGGAGTGTCATTGTATGGTATATAAGCAATAGTTCATAGACAATTGTACATAAAATTATAGGCTAAGCAAATTTAGATTTTTATAACTCTTAAAATTGAAAATTATTTTAAATGCATATCAAATTTCACATCATTTTATCAAAATATTCTACATTCCGGCCACCTTTGAAACATTCTACATGTTTCAAAACTGAATATTGTAATTTTATTTCTGATCTGCTCCCTTTACTTCAACTGTCCTGATATCTCCTTTGATCAATAGACGAATCGACATCTTAGATGAAAACTGTTTGTTCATGATTTCCTCCAATTTCTCACCGATGCGTTGCGAAACTTGAGCAGATGATACAGATACAAGCCGGATGTTGTATGGTTATCCTCGTCGATCAGCCAAAAAAGAAGACCAGGTAGATCATACAGGATGAATTAATGTATTGGAATTTCAATTACCTTCTTGTTGTCCTGATTCGCCTTGAACACGTATAATACTGCTCTACTGATTTTGAATTTCTGTTGATGAATGAGCAGGATCACATGGCATCGGGAGAAATGCTAATTTTGCAACAGGTCTCACGACGTTCGAGGCAGTAGCTGTTCTTATTGTGACGACTCTGACGATTCCGTCGTCTCCAGGATGAACTGAGAGGATTTTTCCGAGAGGCCACTGTGCAGGTGGCACATTGTCCTCCTTGATGATGACGATTTTCCCTGGTTCTATGGAGACTGGTGGATTGCAGCCTTTGGTCGCCCTAGACTGAAGCTGTTGTAAGTATTCCGGGTACCATCGATCCCAGATACGCTGTAAGTGACGTTGTGTTTGATCCCAATGGCTGAGATGGTTTTCATTGGCATCCTTCACGGATGGTTCTGGAATAGCTTGAAGGTTTGACCCAACCAAAAAATGCCCTGGGGTCAAAACTTCTAAGTCTGACGAGTCAGACGGTAGTGGCGTTAATGGACGTGAATTGAGGCACATTTCAACTTGTGCTAACAAAGTCAGAAAATCCTCGTAGGTTATGGTAGTGTTGCCCATTTCCTTTAGTAGGTGAGATTTGGCAGATTTGACTGCGGCCTCCCACAATCCTCCGAAATGTGGTGCGCGAGGTGGGATGAATTTCCATCGTATTTCGTTATTAGCACACCAATTGAAAATTTGAGAACGGTTGCTCTCTTCCACTTTAAGCATTCGATACACCCGATTCAGTTGGTGAGATGCTCCCTTGAAGGCCGTTGCGTTATCAGAGTGGAGTTCGATAACCTTTCCTCGTCGAGCAACTAGACGACGAAGTGCAGCCAAAAAGGCAGCGGTGGACAGGTCACTTACGAGTTCAATGTGAATCGCTCTTGTTGAAAAACAAATAAAAATGGCCACGTACGCTTTCGTTGGACCACGGTTTCGAATTGCTGATTTAATATAAAAAGGCCCACAGTAATCGATGCCACATATCGAAAACGGTCGCGTGGGGGTAACACGAGAGGATGGTAAATCGGCAATGCTCTGCTGTATCAAGATCGGTTTACTGCGAAAACATGTATGGCACTTGTGGTATGTTTGACGTACCAAATTTCTTCCTCCCAAAATCCAGAAACGCTGACGAAGAGTAGCAAGCATAAGAAGCGGACCAGCGTGCAGTAACAGTCGGTGATAATATGATGCCAGAAGCAAACTTAAAGGGTGTTTTCCTCGAAGTATGATGGGATGCTTTGTTGACTCGGAACAGGCTGCGTTCCTTAATCGACCTCCAACACGCATAACACCATTAACATCGATATAAGGCTGCAGCCACTTCATCGCGCTAGACTTGGAAACATTTTTTCCAGCCTTCAAATCTGTGTATTCATCTGGAAAATCTTCTTGCTGAGCCAGGCGACACAGAGTGACATCAGCTGCTAACAGTTCTTCGGTATTGAGTGTGTGATTAGAATCTACAGAAGTTCGCTTCAGAGTAGGATGAACGTGGTTCTCCAGGTTGGATTGACGGTGATTGGCGTAGACTCGCAGCTTTTGGAGATAACGTAGACAATAAGCCGTAGTTCGACGGAGTTTCGTGTAGTTAGAAAATCGACCGAACAACAACTCGCTGAAATTACTTTGAGTAATAGACATCGTTACTAACGGAACTCCTTTGCTTTCTATTGTTGTTTCTGATGATTCATCGATCGGTAACGCTCCTTCAGGCCATTCGTTCGGTGGTAGTGAAAGCCATGACGTTCCATGCCACCATCTTAAACGGTTTATTATTTCAGGAGGATTAAGGCCGCGAGATATGTCGTCAGCTGGATTATCAACACCGGCGATGTGCTTCCAGTTGCTTACTGGTGCGATTTGTTGAATCTGAGACACGCGGTTTGCTACAAAGGTCTTCCAGCGACTAGGAGATGAACTTAACCATTGTAAAACCGTGGTTGAGTCTGTCCAGAAATAGGTTCCTGTTGGCGAAATCTTCAGTGATGCAGAAACCTTTTTGTAGAGTTGTGTGGATAATCGTGCTGCACACAGTTCCAGCCTTGCGATAGAATGACGAGTAGAAAGGGGTGTAACCTTGCATTTGGAGGCAAGTAATTGAACGGAAATTTCTCGCGTAGACACTGCACGGATGTAGCAGCATGCTCCGTAAGCTTTCTCTGACGCATCCGAAAAAAGATGAAGCTCGAAAATACTTGCGTCTTTCAGAGAAATGAAGCGGGGAACCTGTATCTGACGGAGTAAACTGATAGTCGAGTGGAATTGTCTCCATTCCTCTTGCAGTCTGGTTGGAAGCGGTTGGTCCCAATCGTAACGTTTATTGTCGCTTGACTTTAATGACCATAAACGCTGCATAAAAAGTTTGGCTTTCATAACGGTGGGTCCTACCAATCCTAACGGGTCAAAAATTTGGGCGATATATGACATCACGATACGTTTTGTCAGAACAGTTGCTGGCAAAGGCAATTGTACCTTGAAACGAAGAATATCGGTTTTGGGTTCCCAAACCAGACCAAGAGTGCTAACCGATTGGTCTTCCTGCAAATCGAACACAGGTTTCATCGCTCTATCTTCTTCAGGAATCTCAGCAAGTACTTCACAAGAGTTTGAGGCCCATTTCTTTAGTGGAAAACCAGCCGAGTTAAGCATTGCAGCAACTTCTTGTTGAATACACTGTGCTGTTGGAACATCAGAAGCTCCAGACAAAAAATCGTCAACGTAAAAATCATCTGCCACAGGCTCTGCAGCCGCTGGAAATTGATTCGCTTCATCTTGTGAGAGCCGTTGCAGTGTTTTAGTTGCTAGGTACGGTGCACATGCTGTCCCGTAGGTGACTGTTTGTAGTTCATAAGTGGTGATGGGATCGGTAGCGTTGGTGCGCCAAAGGATTCTTTGAAGTGGTTGATCTTCGGGATGGATCTGTACCTGCCGCTACATTTTTTCGATGTCGGCAATAATGGCTATGGGATGAGTTCGGAATCGCAAGACTAATGTTAACAGATCGTGCTGTACTACTGGGCCGACGAGTAAACGATCGTTTAACGAAAAACCCGATGTTGTCTTGCAAGACGCATCGAACACTACTCTCGTCTTTGTTGTAGTGCTAGAAAGCTTAAAAACGGGATGATGCGGTACGTAATAGTGATCAATGCTATCGTCAACTGGTTCAATGAGTCGTTTCATGTGACCAAGACGCTCATATTCGTCCATGAAGAGATGATATGCAGTTTTCAGGTTGGCATCTCTTTCTAATCGACGTTCAAGACTTAAAAATCTTCGCTCAGCAATCGCCCTTGATTCTCCTAAGACGATTTCGGGATTATCAGTTTTGGGAAGACGAACTATGTATCGACCCATTGAATTACGAATTGTTGTGGTGCTATACCACTCCTCACAACGCCTTTCAGTGGAAGAATGAATAGGTTGATCGATTATGGTTTCCATCTCCCAAAATTTTTGAAGTGTGGACTCAAGACGATCATCGGTTGTAGATAGAAAACAATTAGTTGTTATCGATGATGTATCTTTATTTACTGAACCTGAAACAGTCCATCCAAATAAGGTTTCAATAAGCTGTGGCTGGCCAGGTCCTAGCGATATTTTCTTTCCCGTATGCAATTCCCAGTATGTTTCTCCACCCAAGATAATATCCACTTTGCCGGGAACATAGAATTTTGGATCGGCAAGAATGACGTTGGGAAGATTCCATGCAGAAATCGGTACAGGCACAGTGGGTAGATTGGTAGTAGGTTTTTCGATGATCAAAAATTGTAGTTTTGTTGCAAATGAAGAAATTCGGGATCTTACAGTGGCGGTTACGGTTCGATTTAGTCTCTTCTGGGATTGACCAATTCCAGAAACATTGATTTCTACCTTGGATTGACGACTAGAGAGACGATTTGCTAGCTTTTCCGAAATAAAGTTTGACATCGAGGCAGAGTCCAATAATGCTCTTACTTCGAAGACCTTTCCTTGATCGTCGACGATATTAATGGCGACTGTTTCTAACAACACCATATGGGAGCGTAATTGAACGGGTAAACTTACTTGGGTAGTAGGCTCTAGGTTTGCAGTGTTTGTCAAAATGGAAGAATTTTTATTCTCTACTTGGGATGACGTGAGAGCTGAGGTGACCGAGCCTTTGGGTGACAAATTGGAATCGTGAAGCAATGTATGGTGGCGGTCACGGCATATACGACATGTGTACTTGGATCCACAACTTCTAGCTGGATGACCAGTGCGAAAGCAATTCCAACATAACTTTCGTTGGGAAACCAACTCTCGACGCTGATTGATGGCCATATTGGCAAAGGCCTGACACTGGAACAGATAATGACTCTCGGAGCAGGCAATACAGGACGGGGTGGGTGACTTGTTTTCTGTAGTTGCTGCGCTGACTGCAATTTTTGAACGAAAATTATTCTTCGGTATTTGGTTGGAGCCGGCCACCTTTGCTTGCACTATCTGAGAACGTTGTAACAGGTCAGATGCAACCGATTTCAATATTCGGACTCGCTGGTATAGAAATTCAACGAGATCGTCGAAATAAACATCATCGTCTTGGCTACTTCTTTCTTCCCAGGCACGAAGCGTTGCTGGGTCTAATTTGTAAGACAGCATGTTGACAAGCGGAGTGTCCCAGTGTTCGGTTGGCTCATTAAGTTTAGCAAGGGCTTTCACGTGACGCAAAAATTCATCAACGAGCTCATGTAATTCTTGGGAAGATTCTTTCTTGATTGCGGGAAGATCATGAAGAGTGCGAAAGAGTTGCTTCTTAAGGAATCGACGGTTGTCATATCGTTTCAAAAGTGTGTCCCAAACAATTGCATAACTATCAGCTTCGATGTCAACACTTTCGAATGGTTTTCGTGCTTCACCAACGAGCGACTGGAGCAAATACTGTAGCTTAGCCACGAGGGGGATATCAGTATTAGAGTGGACCATTGAACTAAATGTATCACGAAACGACAGCCATCTTGAAAAATCTCCATTAAATTTGGGAAGATCAATCTTCGGTAACCTCAGATGAAAGTTGCTGGCTGGGGGTGGTTGAGGTGCGATCATCGACGCATTGAGAGCAGTTTGATTTGGATCTGGAACTCGAATCGACATCAAAAATCCTTTGGCCTCACAGAATCGCAATTCAAGATTAGCTCGTTCGTTAAGGTGATCATCAAGCTTTTCTGGATCGTCTGCTTTTTCTATCTCACCTTGTACAGCCAAAAAGTCTCGGTACATTCTATCCAACGATTCCATGCGAACAAAAACTTGACATACATCTCGGTCATAGTTAAATTCTGCCACAAATGCTTCGACGGAGTCTCTAATCACATAAAGACCCTTTCTGGTTACTAGCAAATCACTTAATCGTTTATCGATTTCGTTTTTCGACATTGTGCACCGAATTCAATTTGCACGATCGCGGAATACGGAATCGAGTTCTCCTTCCCGTCGCGGACGTAATCGAGTAGATCCTTCCCGACGCGGACGAAAATTCTTCCCGACGAAATCACGAGAAAAACGCACGTATCGGTTGCACACACTCTGTTTTGGGGGTTATAGTCACTTGCCACGAAATAAACTGTCAACTTGGTATGATATCTCCGATATCTTGTAATTGTATCAAATGCGATGGCGCTACCCAAGCCACGCTAAAGGACGCCAACCTCGCGCTATTATTTATCATACAATAAACACAATTGGATTTAGGCGGTTATACATATCTCTT
Organism: Malaya genurostris; assembly: GCF_030247185.1. Taxonomy (NCBI): domain Eukaryota; kingdom Metazoa; phylum Arthropoda; class Insecta; order Diptera; family Culicidae; genus Malaya; species Malaya genurostris. Next base: position 55,497,120 of record NC_080572.1, on the reverse strand, counting down.
TTGACTTATTGTTCACCACAATTGCAATGGCGATAATTCTTCCACGTGTTACACAATCGGTACATAGAATTCAGTTAGTGCCGCACTCACTAATTCTTCCGACCGGGGGTGTCCTTCGATCCGGCTCGAAGGACCAAATGTTCGAGCCAACGGGACTCGTAACGCCGGGTCGAAGGGTTTCTTAATTCGCGAAAGCGACTAGCCGGAGGCTAGTGACGGACACAATCGAAAAGATTACTTCTTGACGAGATTACGGAATGCCAATTAGGCGGGACCGCAAAGCGAGGGTAATAAACTTGGGTGCTATGCGATCTTCAATTTTTATTGTGCACACTTCTAGTGATCAACTTGTACTGTCGGCTGTGTCGTTTTAATTTACTCATCAAGCCGAATTCTATTCTGCTGTTTTAACAATAGTTATCTTCTATCTCTCTTATAATTGTTTGATCTCACAAATCACGGAGTGTCATTGTATGGTATATAAGCAATAGTTCATAGACAATTGTACATAAAATTATAGGCTAAGCAAATTTAGATTTTTATAACTCTTAAAATTGAAAATTATTTTAAATGCATATCAAATTTCACATCATTTTATCAAAATATTCTACAGTAAGAAATGGTGATAATTTGAAAAATTTATTCTTAAATGCTTGCAAAGAACGAAGAGAATAAAAACAAAAAACGTGCTTAATCCAAATAGCAGTGAGATAATACCTTTTTTTTATCAATCCGTATGTGTTATTTGCATGAATATTCTCCGGTGTTTTAGTTCTCATGACCGTCGTTTGAGCGGCTATTTGAGATTTTAATCACTCATTACTCGAAATGTTGAAACTGCAAATCGGATCAGATTTGAATCTAAAAATGTGACAATCGATTAGAGTTTACGGTTATTTAAGGTGCTAGATGTATTAAGGAATGAGCCACTGTTCGGACCTTGTGCCGGTTTTCCTTCAATAACTTTTTCTACCAACGTCGGATTGTTCTGCGGTCTTCTAAAGTTTTTTTACTCGTTAAATTTCTTACGAAAATAACATATGCACTGATTTTTAGAACTCATAGGTTGACCTCCAGTCAATTTTTTTTGTAAAAAGTTAATTTCTCTATACTAAATCCCATACAAACTTTAAACCTCGGGCGCGAAAATATAGTTTCTCCGATCGAGCTAAAATTTTGCATGGTGATTATGGGACCCAAAAGAAACAGGAATAGTTTGGTGGAGCTGAAATCAATATTTTGTCCATCGTCATGCAAAAACTACCGCACCAATTTTTTTTAAATTTTGCACACACTTTATACATATAAAATACCAGACCCCAACGTTTTCTTTTTCGTTGTTTGTTACTTTGGGGAGGTTTTACAGCAACAAATGGCGGATATTTTCGTTAAAAATCGTAGTTTTCACTTTAAACAACCACCAACAATTAAAAAATATTTGAAAAAAATAAAACAGAAACGTTGGGGTGTAGAAAAACTTCTACTCTAACTATGCTGCGTTCATTTGTTCACTTCTGATTAGTCTGCGCTGAGATACAGTGGACACCGCAAATCAAAAATTTTAAGAAGTGTTTTCAAAAATACTTCTCCACCGACTTATTTCTCAATATTTTTCCACGAAAAAATTACAAAATATTGTTAGAATGATGCTTTTTATTATGTAAAACGTTTGAATTTATTTTGTTAAACGAGAATTCTGGAAAAAAATTGCAAAAATGATGATTTTTTTTCATCGTTTTGACCCTACCCCCCTTAAGGTACTACCAAACCGATTCGTATGGCCGAAAAAATTGCAATAGTTCTGAGTCCAGCTTTGAAGTTTTCGGGATTGTCCTCTTCTGTATCGGTTTGAATTTTAAAAATTCATCATTCTGTAATTCCAGAATCGGAAATCAGAATTGGATAAAATTTTATTGTTTATTGTTTATTGTGGAGCAGGGAAAAGCCCAGTGGAGCTAGTTTAGTTAAAACTTTCTCTCCAACAGGCATAAAACCTCCTCATCTTTTGCATCAACAGATTACAATGATCCAAATGATACATAATACATAATAACTTAAAACTATAACTTAGAAATTATACAATGATGAGAGAAAATTAATACTACATAAATTAAGTTTTAGGTTATATTAAGAGGGTTTTTAAAAAGTCAAACGTATTGATCGAAGTCTAAATTAGAACTTCTTTATTGTGTGAAATGTTCGATACATCGAAGAGCCCTGTCTTTGTCCCTAAACTGTTGATTTGACGGCTAGCAACGATGGTCCTTCGGTCACGTACGGTGTTGGGTTGCGTTCATTGGCGTTCCACATCGGTGTTGCTGACTTCGCTGTATTGCTTGGAACTTCTATCGGTTGTCCGGTTAAGTTTGGTTGGGGAGTATCGCGTTTAACTTATATACTATTCTAGTTACTAGAACCTATCGAGACAGGTAACTGGGAAACAGCTTTTTTAGAACATTACGAGAATGATGAAGGTAAAATACATCGGAGCAATAATTAAACAGGCGGCACATACTAGTCAAAGTTTCGTAATAACCGTAGTTAGTTTTAGATGAGGATATTCTAATAAATGGGTGGACACGAAAAGTACGGCGATGAATATCTAAGTGCAACAATTGTAGAAGATTTGAACGGTCTATACAGGCTTGTAGTAAATCAGCGACAAAAATAGACGTCACGTCGAACAGAGAACAAATCTAGGTCAATCAGCTTGCAACGATCTTCGTAGCTCGGAAGGTTTAATGGGTCTCTCCACGGAAGACGACGAAGTGCAAAATGGACGAATTTGCGTTGGATTGATTCAAGGAGTTGAATGTCTCGAAGGTAAAAAGGTGACCAAACGACAGATGCATACTCTAGAGTCGAGCGTATCAAGCTACAGTTGATTATTTTGTCTTTGTCGATTTGGACTTCTTTGAGAAAACGATTCAGCTTTGAGAAACGATGCGAGTTGAATTCACCTGAGAAGCTGTATAGTTTACATTTGATTCAAAATGTTTTAAAATCAGTGTTGACATCTTTGAGAAATCGTAGTACAAATTAAATTTTTGGGTACCTTTCTAATCGAAAACTGAATGCCACTAAAACTGAAATAAGTTTATTTGATTATCGACTATCCAAATCTGCAAACCCAATAAACCTTATTAATTTATATGAAATAGACATTTTTATACTAATTACCCTGTATCCCCAAAACCGGAAGCTGGATCTGACTAAAACGCAAGATGTTTTATAAAATCTTAAGACTTTTCATTTGAATCTTAGATCGGTTCAGCCATCTACGAGAAAAATGAGTTACACAATTTTAATTTCGTTTCACATATTATCCTGTTGTTCCTCTGGTTCCGAGGTCAGAAAAAAAACATAATTCAAGAACCTTGTTTGGGAGCATACGACTTTTCATATAAAGCTGAGTTGGTAGAAAACGGTTGAGTAATCTTCGAGAACACGCATTTGCTGATCTCGACGAACTGATGCGAATGGTATATGTGTGTTATGTTCTTCCAACATTTATTGCTCTAAATAGTTTAAAACAATATAATTATGGAATTGCTTTCAACTCGAAAATGCTGCCATCATCTGGTTTACATATGTCATATTCGAACGATTATGTTGCCAAAAACGAACCGTGCTAAAATCGGTCCGAGGCAAATTTTCATGAAAAAGGATGCTGTACACAGTCTTTTTGGTACTTAGAAACAATTGTATGTAACAGTATACAAATCGTGTTTCACGTTGCTCCCAAGCATTGCTTTGTCATACAATGCACAAAACTCCTACTGCTGAAATAGGGGGAAAAGTGGCTTACACAGAACTGAAAATCGCTTACAAAAAACTGATAATTTTGACATAAAGCTTCGTATAACTCCAAAAGTAAACATCCGATCTGGGGAACGGGTATAGCGTGATGGGTAAGTCGATGTTGCTTCCACGCTGCCCACCTGGGTTCGATTCCCAACCCCGCACATAGGGTCAGAAAACTTTTTTGGCCCGAAGAGGTGAATGACAACAATGTTGAAACCTCTATAATCGAAAAAAACATCCGATCTCAAAACAATTCAATAGCGTTATGGGTGACGGGGAGACCTTTCATTTGCGACTAGTTTGATCAAAATCGGATCAGCCATCTCTGAGATCTCGACCTCTTAGTTGACAACACACATACACACACAGACACACACACATACACATTTTATATGACATTCGGCCTCGGAATTTTTTTCTAAAGTTTGAGCGAATTCCATACCTATTTTTTATATATAAGGTAAAAAAAGAGAGATATAAGAAACTACTGAATATTATTTACTTTAACTCAAATGACTGTGCAAATGACTGTGAATTCAAATTATAAATAACAAATTTTATTTAATGGTCGAGTCGCTTGCTTAGAGTGAATCCCGGACCTTATACGCGTCTAATCTACCAACTTCGCGAATGGAAAAGAATCGTCGTTCTTCCGTGAAGTAGGAGAATTATCAACATTTCCTCTCCTCTTTATCATCTTAAATATTAATGCATTTAAAAAATATAAAACAAAGATAGTGAGATGAACTACAACTATGATATTAGTATGCTGTCATATTTTATCTTCAAAATGAGGGATGTGCAAATTTTTTAAAGCTGACTACAAATTTCATTTGTACTTGGCATTTTCATACTGGGTTTTTAAAAATGTAGCACTACTACTCTCCAGAAATTTTGATTGCGACCTAATTTGAAGTATTTTGAAAATCTATATATTGAAGGCCACATCACGTTGTTCGAAACTAGACTGGAGTGCGTTTCGTACGTTTTCAACCATCATCAGCAGTCTACTCGGTTCGTCTTTTAAATAACCCTTCGACATGTGGTCGGCTTACCCGCATGGTCACCGTTAAAAAGAAGGATACAAACAGTATTTCATCTACAACTACAACACCTTCAAATCCTACCAGGAACGAATCTAAAAAACACACTATTTAGCATTCGCGAAAACTGGGAACTCACTCAAAACCAGCTTAAACAGTTTTTGCAACTCGGGTTCCGGTTTTAGCTTTAAGCTGGTTTCGTGTAGTTTGCGGCACGATATTGTAGTGTTCCCAACAAAACCATCCCAATCCGCATACGCCCATTCTACCAAAAGACAAACGCATAAAAAGTGCATCCACCAATCTGGCGTATCTGGCGGTGGCCTTGAATACGACCAGCATGTCTCGCACTTTCGACTCGGAAACCAACCCGTGCTGATATTGTATAAATATATCATAAATCATCTCACTTTTTTTATTGCTTTTCCGGATGTTCCCTAGAAGTGCACTCTCGTATTCGCCATTCAGGCTTATAACCGTCTGTCTGTATATGTAGTGAATGGTTCGGTTGCAGAATCTCCGGATAGTTGGAGTCTGCTGTTTACTCGTTTGCATGCGGTGTAGGATAGATGATTCGGTATTTCACCCATTGGAGCAGAGTTCTGATTCGAATGTTAAAAAAATATTTGCTATCAAACGAACATTTGTCTTAATATGAGGCAGTCTAATTGTTCAGTTCTAGCTTGAATGCATTCTGATCATGAAAATAAGTTGTCAAAAATCATGTATTTATATGTATCAACAATCAGAGTACAGCAGAAGTTTATTTAAAAAAAAAACAAAAAGCTTCTAAATCAAGCGAAATGTTCGAACACTTACCCTAGTGATATATGTACTGCATAAACCGCTTTTGGTGGCAATGTAAGACATGACACAAACAGAGATTGATGGTAGGTTGAAATTGCAGCATCGCACTATAGATTTTTATTTCCACCAAACGACTCCCCCCCACATGGCATCATCCCACTGCGTGGGGGAAGGAAATCATGTGCTGCAGTCTGGTTGATTCTACGAGCGAGAGGGTTATGAATATTCCCGGCCAACTCGCGAAACGACTTTTCCGTTTAGGATAGAATCGAGTTTGGGACGGTATGCCAGAAAAAATGCGCTTTTAAGATCGCCATTTTTTTCGGAATACTCGTCGAGCATGACTGTAATAATATTATTCTACTCCAGCACCATACTTTTTCTCCTATATTTGAGTGCATGAACGGAAATCAAAGAGAACCGAACGATTTGTTGGCATTCAATTTGATCCCACTCGCAAACAACCATTATTATCGTGTGTTATGGAAAAGGAATTCGCTTCAGCAATCGCTCGAAACAAAATTACCAATCAAGAGAAATGGCTGTCATTATATTCACTGCCAAGCGGGAAATTAACATCACCCAAAAATCATACGATAGATAGCTTCCATTTTATTACGGGGAGCCATCCATTAGAGTTCACTTATTCGGTATCTTCGTCTTTCGATCCCCTTCTGGATCACAAGTCGAGGAACATAATTCTCCTTTATAGCATTCCTTTTATTGACCCTGCCCCTTAGGACTTGGTCAGCGTCGTACAGTAAATTAAAATTTCGCAATTTTATAGCCCAAAGTTCTGCTCCACGAGCTTTAACCAGGGATGTGAGTAGCCGATTTTTTTTCGCTTAGTTGTTTTATTTGGTATCATACTAAAATTGTTCGTCCAGTGAAAATAAAAGATTCGAGCTTTCTCTATGATTACTGTTGTGATAGAATTGCAATACAGTGGAACGGACTAAGTTTGTTCTTCCGATTCCGAGCTGCAGCGATTTATATTATTGTAATAAAAAATCCATGAAGAATGTAAAAAAAGTTAAAAAGTTTCTCATCTTGTTCGAAGCGTTCGCGAGAAATAGAATAGGAATACAAGATCTAGGGAAAAAATTAAAACTTTGCTGTCATATCCTAGCTGATGATTTTTATGTTGTTTCGATTATAGATGTAAAATTTCTGTACGTGATGTATGATTTTTTTTAAAAAGGGGAACTAATATCTAATTATGCTACCGTTGAAATACTTTTTACTGATTTCATATGCCATTGATGGCTACGAAATGACATCTGGGAAGGGGCGGCCAACATAGCTCTGGTCCTCACAAGTTCCAATTCTCATGCTTCCACGGGTTTTCCAATGTCAATTGACCGCCAGTTAAGGGTTTCGTACTTAACTGGTAGTGTAGCCTGGGCACTGTTGTCCTTCTGACATCAGCTAGAGTGAGGGGATGCGACCTACGAGGCCTGTCTAGGATGTGGTAGGGTTTGTCAGTGGGCTCTGTTAAACCTCTATAAAAAGCTGCATGTGTCCAGAAGCAGGCCTCAAGAATGGGACCGTGTGCCGCTCGAAGCGCATTAGCCCAGTCCTGATGTGGTGTGGGACTCTAAACAAATCTGACGCCACTGACCGAGCGTCTGTTCATCAAGGAGGAGCGGCTCAAACAGCGTCTGTCCTGGCATCCAGCGGCTGAATAAGAAATGCTTTTCCGCGGAAGCTATACCTAAGATGCCAACCCCGTCCCGGAGTATAGGGAACCTTGGGCCAACAACCTACTGTTCCCGAAACTTAAACTTTGTTCGAGAAACCGATAATGAAAGATTACGGACTGATTTAACGACATTTAGCATGAAACAAAGGACACGAATAAGAACATGGAACGTATTAATCCTAGCCCAGCAAGGTAAACTGGCACAACTTGCCAACGAGGCGCCTCGAATAAAACTTGAGATCCTAGGACTCAGTGAAGTCCGTTGGCCGAACTTTGGAGAACACAGAATACCATCGGGACAAATTCTGCTATACTCTGGCCTACGAGGTGAACACGCTCCCCGGTATCGTGGAGTTGGCTTCCTACTGAGCGCTAGAGATGGTCGGGTATAGAAATTCTTATACCCGAACCCGACCCGTACCCGAACGATCAGCAAAAAAAATTACCCGTACCCGACCCGTACCCGATTAAAAATTTAAAAAATTACCCGTACCCGACCCGTACCCGATCAATAATAAAAAAAAAATTACCCGTACCCGACCCGTACCCGATAAAAAATAAAAAAAATTACCCGTACCCGACCCGTACCCGATTAAAAATTACCTGTACCCGTACCCGACCCGAATGAGTAGTAAAAAGTTTACCAAAATTCAGGATGGAAAAAATAGTGTTTTAGATAGCGAGCTAGATAGAGCGTATCAGGCTCTAGTTTGTCAGTAAAATACATTAAAATGCTTGTTTTTATTTAAACATATAAATACACTGTGAAGCATGAATAGATTTCCAATGTCTTTGGTACTTTATACTCATTTACAAATGTCAACAAATAGGAGTAATATCTACTCAAATTTTTCGAGAAGCACATTTATCCAAAATGTCGTAATACCAATTTCAATTTTGGGTAGGTATGGTTTTTACGAAACAGTGCGACTTTTGATCCAATTCTTTAGAACCACAAGTAAGCGTGCTTATTATCTTGACACACAAATAAAAATTCACATTAGAATCACTTGAAAAATCACGAACATCCCCTAAAATTAATAGAGTATCATCGGTTCGTTTACGTGAATTGACCAAACATCAAATAATTCACGTGTATTCCCAGTGTGAAAAATTCAATTTTGAAAATAGAGAACTGTGAGTCCTTCAAGTGTAAGTAGTTTGAACATTTGTGAGAAATTTTTTTTGGTTACATTTTTTTTACTACAATGCAAAATGAATTATGATTTTGATTTAAATTAATCTGTCAAATATGCCCGTTTTGTAAGCCTCACAAACCCACACCAACGATGTTAACGGGAGCTGGTGGTTTTTACAGCCATTGAACTTCTGTTCCACCTCCCTTGGAACCCTCAACGAGTGAACACGGTGAAAATTTGAGCATTTCGCGTGAAAAGATTTTCACCCGTACTTTTGCGACTGTCACGCATCGAGATTTTCAGTGAAAAGAAACGTAAATTAACTCGACGTCAACATTTCAAAAGGGCCTAAAAACAATTGACAGATTTTCTTTGTTTACTTTCTCTTTCGACTATATCTGCGTTATTATACAAAAGTTCGTTACATATTTGGTAATGTTGGAAACATGGAGATATTATCTTTCATTCTACACGAACACTTTGTAGGTACACGTGAAAATTAAGGAGATATTCACAAAAGAGAAAGTAAACAAAGAGAAACTCTCATTGGTTTATGTGCCCTTATGAAATGTTGACATCGAACTGGCAATATAGCTCAACTTGCTGTGCCATCAATCGGTGTCATTTCAAGTGAGGTGACACCATCCAGAAGTGAAGAATAAGAAGAACTTCTATGCAGATTTTCTGAAATAAATGTTCATGTTTTTATGGTTAGAATCCTAATGATTTATATGTAAATTTTGAAAATCTGCAACCAATATTTAAAATAACAATTTTCTGGCATCTGAATGTGATATGAGTACTACACTACATTTTATATATTAATCAAATAATTTTTACTGGATTGTGCATTAAACAGCTTTAAAATGGCAGTCCATTAAAACCTACGTGGAAAGTAGGGTCTGACCGCAACATCTTAGAGCTAAGGCAGTGTATCTTATTAAATATGTTATAAAAAAGTAGGGTGGAAAATATTCACATAACGTTTCACGTAACTATGATTGATCGTTTTTTTTTAAATGAAGAAAAGAAATGTTTTTTTCTGGAAAAAGATGCCAGTTTTCAGGTCTGGTTCTAGGCGCGAATGTCAAAACCCCTTGAATCAAATTGTTTATTTTTGGGAACAACTGTTTTGCAATAAAAAATTCTCGTCAACGTGTAAACATATTTATGTGAAGTACAAATGGTCGGGTAATCGATCAGAAAAAAAAATTTACCCGTACCCGACCCGTACCCGAGTGAGTAGTAAATTTTTTTACCCGACCCGACCCGTACCCGAGTAAGCAGTAAATTTTTTTTACCCGTACCCGACCCGTACCCGATTGAAAATAAAAATTTTTACCCGTACCCGACCAAAAACCCGTCGGGTACGGGTACGGGTCGGGTTTCGGGTAAAATACCCGATACCCGACCATCTCTACTGAGCGCCCAGGCACACTCTGCGCTTATGAAGTGGGAGCCTATAAGTGAAAGGATAATCATTGCCAGGTTCAGAACAAGGGTTCGAAACCTCACTATAATCCAAATTTACGCGCCAACCGATGCTGCCGACCTGCAAGACAAAGAGAACTTTTACAGTCAACTCAATGCCACCGTAGATAGAATTCCGAAGGGCGACATCATGACCTGTATGGGCGACTTCAACGCGAAGATCGGATCCGATAACTCGAACTATGAGCGCATTATGGGGCGCCATGGTCTCGGAGAAATGAGCGAAAACGGGGAGCTGTTTGCAGAATTCTGTGGCAATAACGACATGGTGATCGGGGGATCGCTCTTCCCCCATCGACCGGTTCACAAGGTCACGTGGGTTTCCCGTGACGGCATTACCGAAAATCAAATTGACCACATCAGCCGAAAGTGGAAACGGAGCCTTTTTGATGTGCGGAATAAACGTAGTGCCGATATCGCGTCTGACCACCACCTCATCATCGGCGAAATACGCCTGCGTATTGCGCGTATTCGTCGACAAGAGGAGAGAGTTAGACGGCGGTTTAACACACGCCGACTGGATGATACCACAGTGAAAAGGTCCTTCACTGTGGAACTGCAGACTCGTGCTGCAGACATTCCGGAAGGTGGCAGCATGGAAGACCAATGGACTGCTATCAAGAATGCCTTCTTCGTCACCAGCGAGAATAATCTGAGTGAACTGCGCACCCAGAGAAAGCAATGGATCACTGATAAGACCTGGACGAAAATAGAGGAGCGAAGAGGAGCCAAAGCCGCAATACAGTGATCCAAAATCCGAGGAGCCATATATTCGGCCCGTCAACGATACTCGGCTCTGGAGAAGGAAGTAAAACGCTCATGTCGACCGCACTGCTAACCGACACAACTGATCAACTTAAACGCTGGTTCGAGCACTTCGAACAACTTTTCCAAGTGCCAGCCAGGCCACCATCACCTCGGCATGACCCGCCTAGGGTCAGGCGTATCACACGCGTGAATACCGAGGCTCCGTCATTGCTGGAGATACAAACGGCCATTCAAAGCATGAAATCGAACAAAGCCCCAGGGGTCGATCGCATATCAGCCGAGATGCTCAAAGCAGACCCCATGACATCCGCTCAACTGTTGCACTATTTATTTCGTAATATCTGGGACACCGCAACTTTTCCGGTCAACTGGATGCAGGGTATCTTAGTAAAGGTGCCCAAAAAGAGCGACCTGACTATATGCGATAATTGGCGAGGCATTATGTTGATGTGTACCGTTCTAAAAGTTCTATGCAAAGTGATCCTATCCCGGATCCAGGAGAAGATCGATGCGACTCTCCGACGACAGCAGGCTGGATTCCGTGTCGGAAAATCCTGTGCGGCCCATATTGTCACGCTCCGTATCATCCTGGAGCAAGTCAATGAATTCCAAGAGTCCCTTTATTTGGTTTTCATTGACTACGAAAAAGCTTTCGACCGTCTCAATCACGAAAATATGTGGGACGCCCTGAGACGCAAGGGAGTTCCTGAGAAAATCATCGCCCTCATCGAAGCGCAGTACGAGGCCTTCTCATGCAGAGTTCTGCACAACGGGGTCTTCCCGGGTAGAAGTGTTTTGCAAACCAATAACAAATTCTGTTATTAAAACCAAACATCTCAATGGTAGAAATTAACATTATTTAGTTTGAAATAAGAGTTAAAATATCAAATATCATAACAAAACCTGCATGAGAAAATAGCTACAAAATATTAAATTCTGTCATTGTAATATGAAACGAAGAACAAAATATTTATAGAAGACGAATTTCTCAATTATTTTATATTCTAGCATTCAGAATGGAGTAATATCATAAGTATTTCTCTTATCTGATTCTGATGCAGTTTATTCAATAGTATTTCATTTGAAGATAGAACTACTGGATCAATTTACTTAATGAAATTGGAATAGCTCATCAATAACGAAATAAGATATTATAACTAATTTTGATGTTAAACAGATATAATTTCTTGATTCCTTGGACGCAATATCATGAAAATATCAAGTATTGCTGTGATAACACAGAAACAGCAAGCCAAGATATGATGGTAAAAGTTGTTATTATTTTGATCTTTGTTTGCTATTTACACCTACCCGGGTTGTCTAAACCCATCCGGGTCGTAGCTGGCGTGAGGCAAGGATGTATTTTATCACCGCTACTGTTCCTCATCGTAATCAACGAGATCCTGGTAGGTGCGATTGACCGTGAACCAAACCGTGGGCTGCTATGGCATCCCATAACTATGGAATTGGCTGATGACGTTGAACTCCTAGCTCAACGGCGCTCTGACATGCAGGGTAAGCTTGACGAACTTGCCGAACGCTCCTCATCGGCAGGCTTAGCAATCAATGTCAACAAAACCAAATCGTTGGATGTAAACACGGTGACCCCTTCCACCTTCACAGTAGCAGGGCAATCAGTGGAGAATGTTGAAAGCTTCCAATATCTTGGCAGCTAAATGGCGTCAGACGGCAGTACCAAGATTGACATAGGTGCAAGGATCAAGAAGGCAAGGGCTGCCTTTGCGAGGTTAGGAAACATCTGGAAAAACAGGCAGATAAATGAACGCACCAAAATCCGAATATTTAACTCTAATGTGAAATCTGTGCTGCTATACGCTAGTGAAACATGGTGTGTATCAGTGGAGAACACTCAACGGCTGCAGGTGTTCATCAATAGGTGCCTGCGGAACATATTTCGAACCTGGTGGCCCCATAACTAGATCTGAAATTAGGAGCGGAAACGAAATCTGCAGACAGGCATTAGACTGGAACCCAGCAGGACATTGCAGCAGAGGCAGACCCAGAGGCTCATGGCGGCGTAGCCTCTATAAAGAAATAAAAGAAGTCGACCGAAATCTAACCTGGCAACAGGTTTAAGCGATGGCGGGCAAGGATGGAGATCTTTCAAGTCGGCCCTTTGCACCACTCGGGGTACGCAGGAGCCTTAAGTAAGTAAAATATGCCATTGATGAATGGCAAAATTTCAGTAAAATCATAACTAAAAGCGATCAAGATTGGAAACTTTTCATTGAAAACTCATATCATGCTTTTTTCCAACGTCAATTTATACATAATAAAGAACTCGCATTGCTCTTCATACCATTTTCACAACTGAAAAGAAAATATCGAAATCAGACAAAGTACATTATCTCGAGATGATAATCGAAACAAGTCGGCCAGAGAACGATGACGGAAGCTGTATGTAAAAATGCTATAGATGCTGTGCGGAAAAATTGTACGATAACTGGAATATGAAAAGTGGTAGAAATTTTCAACCACATCAAGCTCTCAAAGCTCGCATAGAAATATTTCGTGTGACAAGCCATCTGTTTCTATGGTTTGAAGAGCGGTATTTATATCACGACCAGAACCGTCAACCAGAACATTCTATTAGCTTCTTCTCAAGCAACATATTTACTACCTTCAGATTTCAGGAGGATTTGGCATCTCGCCATTGCACAGTGGTTCAAAAGCGCAATTTCACGCTCTTAATTGATAACTCATAGGATCGTGGTTTTTGAGGTACAGTATCTTCAGCAAAGTTGCTCAAAATGATAGACGCCATCTTTTGGAAAATTTTATTTATGTGATTAATCCCCCTAAAAGTGAGATGAACATTTTATTTTAGCTCAGGGCCAACATAGGGGCTAAGCTACTTCGACAAAGTTGTGCAGAAAGTTATTTCAAACAAGTTTGCTGAAGGTACTATTCCCATAACTTGAGTGTAATTCAAGATATAATGTATTTTCTGAAAAGGGTGTCTAAAAACCAGTTTTTGTAAGAAACCATATATATTTTCAATTTATATGAGTTTTTCATGTTCTACAAAGTTTTTCATCTTTAAAAACTACACAACTTTCTCGAATATACTATGCTGCTATCATTTCAGTTTAATGAAATAGAGCAATTTTTCATGTTTTTTTAAATAAAATTCTAACTTGTCTATTATCAAAAGGCGCAGAAATGTGCAGATGAGACTACTTACATATTAAACTATTTCAAAAGAGCTTTCATACCGTGGTTGAATTACTCGTCTGCGATCGTCTGCAGGCTAGATATGTTCTTTTCAAATATCCTTGTCCTTGACATTTTCAATGGTGGAAGAGAAAAAAACCTCCAAGATGAATAACAATTTACTACGAGCACTTAAAACCGGGTGAAACCATCACAGGAGATCGCTACCGAACACAACTGATGCGCCTTAGCCGCACGCTGAAAGAAAAGCGGCCACAGTATCAAGAGCGACATGGCAAAGTCATTCTCCAACACGACAATGCTCGGCCTCACGTCGCAAAAGTGGTCAAAAAGTACCTGGAAACGCTGAAATGGGAAGTCTTGCCCCACCCGCTGTATTCCCCAGATGTCGCCCCTTCTGACTTCCACCTATTCCGTTCGATGGCACACGGCCTGGAAGATCAACATTTTCAATCCTTCGAAGAGTTGGAAAAATGGATTGCTTCATGGATAGCGTCAAAAAAGGACTCCTTTTTTCGAGCCGGGATCCGAAAATTCCCGGAAATATGGGACAAAGTTGTCACTAGCGACGAACAATACTTTGAATAATACATCTGTAAGCACTTTTTCGCAATAAAGCTTTAAATTTTGAAAAAAAACGGCGGAAGCAAAGTTGTACACCTAATATATATGGGTGCAAATTAGAAAGATAAGAAAAAATACACGTAGGAATGTGGTCAGATAGATCAGTATCAAGTATTAATATTATTTCACCATTTGATTTAAAATATTTCTAAGTTTCGATATGAATGTATCAAGCCACGTATTTTCAATTGAATGTGATTGTAATTTTGATTAATTGCGAACAGTGTCTTATTTTGTCAGCTGGAAATCTAAGACGCTATGCTGGCTTACTGGATTTCCCTTACGGAGATGATGGCTTTGGAGAAGTAAGCGATCAGCTGAGAAGCATCGTTCGATTCAAAGCTTTAATTGATTTGCTTTGATCTTGTGTCATGGAAGTTTGGATAAAATGCTCTGTTATGTTGTTTTCACCTGAGAAATTTGCAAGTATCCCAGGGTAAATTTTAAGTGCTTCAATTAAAATTCATTTTAAATCAATTTCTAATTTAAATAAGATGAACTCGATTAATTATCGAAATTGCAGAATGGTAGTAATCGTAGAGAACTTAACGCTATAAAAATAACTACATGCATGCAAACCTTGAATACAAGCTTGGCGAAGAGAAGTTTAAATATCGAAACACGTTACGCTAGTATGTACGTAGGTATAATTGCATATATTTGGGTTATTGATGTAATTTCATCGGATATAAGACAAACACGAATCATGGTCTACAGAGTATGAGTTTGATCATTAGACATTTTGCAACTTCTACCATATTCCTAACTCCTGTGACCATTCCGAAATAGGCAGTTGATTTGAGTACTATCTCAAAACATTTGAATACTTCTATTCCTATAGAGAAGAATAGATAATTGCCATTCTTTAATAAAGAACTCCAGTTCACAGTTTAACTTAGTTTCTAAGTTCACAGTTTAACTTAGTTCCTAAGAACCATGCCAATGCCTAGTTGAGCTTCACTCAACCAAACTGACATTTCAATAAATATTTCCATCTTCGTAAGTATTTTCGAAAATTCTCTAGAAATCGTTTTGAAGATGATAAATTCTATTCAGCTCTACTGAATTAGAATTCTTCTTTTTCCGCCACTAGTGTCACGTAATATTAACAGACACAATTACTTGTATTTCGGTACGCTTTTTGCAACCTCCACCAGTTTATCAGTTTAAAATGTCTAGAAATGTGAATTGTTTTAAGAGCTATATATAATCATTTGAGGGTAAAAAAAATAATATTCCAAATATTACTCTTCTTCACAATCACACCTTCAACGTCCGCAACTTTTTTTTACCATATTACATATTCTTAGACTTGCACTACACCGAAGACGGTCTTCTCCCGACTAGTGCTATTTTATGTCGTAAAATGGCAAAACCGCTGCTCTAAGCTAGAATCAGTCAACGCCAAACGATACCGCGTGTGTTTAGTGTCCCACAGTGGATACGCTCTGTGTGTATGTCTGGTCTCGAGCACGGAAGAAAAAAATCCTGCCACTCACCGAAGCGTATCCGGGTCAAAGTCGAAACGAGAAGTACTTACAGATAATGGAAAGCAATAAATCTCTAATTTCAAGTAAGTAATGTTCGCCAATGTAAATCGTACCTTCCTGAGCTAAGGGTCTTCGGTGGTCCGTACATCGTTGAACAACCTAAATTGGAAAAAGGCAACCTGAAGCAACAGAAAACGGCGTAGGTGAGTGGCAATAGGATCAAACTTTTCAAGGGTCTAGTGAAAACGAATTTCCAGTTGGGAAAAGGAATCAGAAGTTCTCCTGCTTCGAGAAAAGTGGTCAATCGTAATCAGAAGGTTGGCTCTTTAGGTGAATTGATGAAGAAATTGAAATCCGCTCTCGTTCGACCATAGGAAACCGACCGTACCAGCTGCTGCTGGTGGGATCCTAGCCAAATGATGCATATCGAGTAGTAGCAGGAGCACTTCGGTACTACGTTCTGGCTTCGACGAGAAGAAATAAAAAATTTTCACTCGACCCGGAAAACGAGAGTAGCTTAGTATGCAAGTTAACGAAACGCGCTCACCATTTACTTATCTCAACTTTGTCCAGCAATAGACATAACAAATACAATAAAGTACACCAGTAGCAACGCCAGCTTACAGCATCGGATACCAGCTCAGCAGTTTACAATGTTTATAAAATATCTTTTCCAGAGAATTTAGAGACAAGTGAGGCCTTTGTAAACCTTTTCAAATTTGTAATAAATCACTTTAAGTCGAACCGTTGAACAGTACAGAGTAGTTTTTTAAAAATCAGATCCGTCGCCGAAATAATTTAACTGGCGCAGTCGTAAAGGATCTTAGTGTCGCGAGTGAAAAAGTGTGGTGTTCGAATCTTCGACGGCTTATCGAGGAGTAGCAGCACTACCACCGGAAAGCGGCCAACAATAAACCCAGCGAGAGGAAATCGCTAAAATACGCTGCGACGGATTATCGCAAAACCTTTAGGTAAGTGCAAATTTATATTATTTTATAGAGTGTGTGAAAGTGAAAAAAAAAAAAAGTACAAGTGAAAACGAAAAAAAAAAAATTTTTTTTAAGTGAGATAACCAAGTAACCAAGTTACTAGTTTAACAAACCCAAATAAAATTTACAATGAATCCTATTCCAAACGAAGAAGAAACGGCAGCCGCTGCTACCGAGCGGATTATGAACGAAGCTGATCGAATTATTCGTTCACTTCAAACACCACAAGCGATCAGAGACCTCCCAATTTTTGACGGAAACCCCGTCAAATTGCACTCATTCATAAAAGCTGTGGACAATTTAATTCCCTTTTTGAGAGCTATGGGAAACACACCCTTTTTAGAGGTGTGGACCCAAGCCATTCGGAATAAAATAATCGGTGAAGCCGATACGATCTTAGAGGTTTATGGCACTGGCCTCGAATGGGAAGCCATGAAAGAAACATTAATTACTTACTATAGTGACAAAAGAGATGCTGTTACTCTAACACGTGAATTATTTGCTTTGGCACAAACTACCAACGTCGAAGAATTCTATGGACGTGTGCAGCACGTTATGTCGCTATTAATCAATAATGCTAATATAACCATTAACGACACAAGAGTAAAAGCTGATAGAATTCAAACCTATCAACAAAACGCACTACAAGTTTTTCTGGGCGGATTAAAAGAGCCCATAGGTGGGAATGTACGTGCGAGAAAACCATACACTTTGAAAGAAGCCTTCGATGCCTGTATAGAAGAACAAAACTTCCAGAAAAAATTTACACCGATCATTAACAATGCACCCCCCAGGCCACCGAAAAATCCATTTCTTCCAGCCTATAAAACGCCAATACAAGCTAACGGATTCCCTCAGAAACCGTATTATAATGCGGGCATGCCAAAATTTGTGACAATACCGCCTAGGAACGTTTTCGAACCCAAGCCTTTGTTTACGAAATTTCCAAAACCCACACCTATGGACATTGATCAGTCTATTAGGTCAAAACAAGTGAATTATATAAACAGAAATCCTCAACAAACCCTACAAAGACCACAAATTCACCCAGGATGGAAATCTCAATATACACAACCCTTCCAACCCCATCCAGCTCAACACTTTAGACCACATCCACAACAGCAGTTTTTCCGAACAGGTCAACCTAGATTCCACGTAGAAGAATTACATAACATTGAACAAACACCGTATTTTGATCCATTCTATGAACATTTTAGTTACTATCCAGATATAACCCCTTACCATTACCCTTATGAACAATTCGACTATTCAAACACATTTTGTATTCCAGAAATAAATACCACAAGCCAAAATGCATACGATCAAAATTCTCATCCAAAACTAGAAGGTCAACAGTTAGCAATTGAACATGTAGATGCTAGTACTGAAGACAATTTAAATTTTCCGGCGGATTTCGAACCACCGCCAGAAAAATAGAAGATAGGAATTTTATCCCATACATTCAAATGGATACCGAGTTAGGCAACCTAAAATTATTGATAGACACTGGCTCAAACAAAAATTATATTAACCCTGCAAATGTGAAAAACAAATCAATACTTAGAACTACTCCAATGTATGTACGAAACGTGAGCGGAAAACACGAAATAGATAAATTTATATTTTTCTCTCCATTCATTAATCAGCAACCTGGAAAATTTTACTTACATAAGTTTCATGATTTTTTCGATGGATTGATTGGATATGAAACTCTTCAATCCCTAGAAGCCACAATTGACTGTTCAAATAACTCTATTAAATTCCCTAATTATTCAATTTCAATGATGAGAAAATATCCTACAACCTACACATTGAAACTAAATTGTAACGAAGACGTGATTGCTGAACTACCTACCAATGCACCGAATGGTGATTTTTATATTGAAACCCTTCTGCCTCTCACACCCGACGTAGCCGTAGCACCAGGTATTTACAAAGCTAATAATAATAAAGCCACAGTAATTTTAACGAATCTCACGAACGCAGATGTCAAAATAAACCCGAATCGTCCACTCTTTGCGGAAATTAATAATTTCGAATTTGACACTCCTCAATTCACAACATGCAAGAAAAAGTTTAACTTTACCTCACAATTAAGATTAGATCATTTGAACCAAGAAGAAGCTTGTAAACTTCTAAAACTTGTTAAAGAATTTGAAGATATTTTCCACTTAGAAGACCAAAATTTATCATTTACAAACGCAATTAAACACCGCATTTCAACGAAAGATGATATACCAGTACACGCAAAATCGTACCGTTATCCTTACTGCCATAAAGCAGAAATCCAAAAACAAATTTCAAAAATACTAGACCAAGGAATTATACAACCTTCCAATAGTCCATGGTCCTCACCAGTATGGGTGGTTGCGAAAAAATCAGATGCTTCCGGTAGGCAAAAATGGCGCCTCGTCATTGACTATCGCAAGTTAAATGAGAAGACAATTGAAGATAGGTACCCAATTCCTAATATTACCGATATTTTAGATAAATTGGGTAGATCGCAATATTTCACTACTTTAGACCTGGCATCTGGATTTCACCAGATCGAGGTTCATCAGGAAGATATCCCGAAGACAGCTTTTAGTGTCGATCATGGGCACTACGAGTTTCTTCGAATGCCATTTGGCCTTCGTAATGCTCCATCTACTTTTCAACGAGTAATGGACAATATTCTTCGAAAATACATTGGAAAGATATGTCTCGTTTATATGGATGACATTATCGTATTTTCCACGAGTCTACAAGAACACATGGAAAACTTAAAGAAGATTTTTGAATGTCTGAAAGAATACAATATGAAGATTCAACTTGATAAGAGCGAGTTCCTTCATAAAGAAGTTTCTTTTCTAGGGCATCTCGTGACAGCAGATGGTGTAAAACCCGAACCGAACAAAATAAGTGTGATAAAAAATTGGCCATTACCCAAAAATGAAAAAGAGCTACGAGGATTTCTCGGAGTGGTAGGTTACTATAGAAAATTTATTCGAGATTTTGCCCGAATAGCAAAGCCATTAACGAAATGTTTAAGAAAAGGTGAGACAATTCAACATACTGCGGAATTCACGGAAGCCTTCGAAAAATGCAAAAATATTTTAACTAGTAGCACAGTTCTTCAATACCCAGATTTCAGTAAAGAATTTATTCTAACTACGGACGCTTCAAATCAAGCAATAGGTGCCGTGCTATCCCAAGGAGCTATCGGTTATGACAAACCCATAGCCTTCGCTTCACGGACGCTAACTAAATCGGAAGAAAACCTTGCCACTATAGAAAAAGAACTATTGGCTATCGTGTGGGCCTGTAAATATTTTAGGCCTTATCTATTTGGCAGAAAATTTATTCTCTACACAGATCACCAACCATTGACCTATGGGTTGAACCTTAAAAATCCTAACAGCAAACTAATTCGTTGGAGATTGGCTTTAGAAGAATTTGATTACGAGATAAGATACAGACCGGGTAAACAGAATACTATAGCGGATGCTCTCTCTCGGTTAGAAATTAATGCTAACGAGTCAGAAGACGATACTAACACAGACAATGCAACTGTACATTCGGCTGACACCGACGACAGTGAATTTGTTCCCATGACGCTACACCCTTTAAATTACTATTCTAATCAAATTGTTCTTCAATTCTCAGATCGAGACGAAGAACAGTTAGAGCAAATTTTCCCCCGAGTATACCGAAGAACACTGAAAAAGGTAGCATTTGGTGTTCCTTTTATCATCAAAATATTCAAAGAATACATGAACCCTAGGAAAATTTATTGCATTTACTGTCCTGAACGTGTTATCCCTACCATCCAACTCGTTTACAAAAATTACTTCAATAGATGCAAAACTTTTAAGGTTAGAATCACCCAAAACATTTTACAAGACTTAAAAACCGAAGAAGAACAGGACCAGATTATCGAAACTGTACACGAAGAATCCCACCGAGGCATATGGGAAAACCAAAAAGCAATAGCCAGAAAATACTATTTTCCCCGAATGAAGAAAAAAAATCGACAATACATAAAACTTTGCCCCATTTGTAACAAAATGAAATACGATCGAAACCCATTCAAGATAACATTAGCTGAATCCCCAATTCCCAAGAAACCTTTAGAGATTGTTCACGTTGATATTTTCATTTCACAACCAGATATGTTTCTATCAGCTGTTGACAAATTTTCTAGATTTGCGACCTTAATCCCAATAAAATCCAGAAGCATACCTGACTTGAGAAAAGCTCTTCTTGACTTGTTTAGCCGGTATGGAAAGCCAAAATTGATAGTTTCGGATAATGAGCCATCCATACGGTCTATCGAGGTTAGAGGTTTACTTGATAATCTCAATGTTGACATCTATTTCACGCCGTCAAATCACAGTGAAACCAATGGAATAGTCGAAAGATTCCATTCCACACTGGCAGAAATCTATAGATGCATAAAGGATAAATACGAGAGATTAACAAGTAAAGAAGTGTTTCGAATTGCATGCACCCTGTACAACGAGACAATTCATTCAGTGACGAATCTTAAGCCACGGGAAATCTTTTTTGGCTTGAAAGATAATGAAGAAAGACCACTCGACATCGAAGATATGGTTGGAAAAAGAGACCAACTATATGACGAAGTCGGGCTACAATTAAAACGCATTCAGAAAAAACACCTTGAACAACGAAATAAAAAACGCGAACATGAACCAGCACTAGAACCGAATGATGAAGTTTTTATCAGGTTGCAAGGAATTCGTAACAAAAGAAAAGCACGGTATTCCGCAATTCGAGTGCAACAGGATAACACAAAGACGTTTACTGATGCCTTGAATAGGAAACTGCATAAATCAAAATTAAAAAGAATCAGAAAACACTAATACTATTTTCTTTTGCAGATAGTGAACATGATGATGATGATACTATTATTCCTCTTCTCTCCGCTCATTCAAACCCAAACCATCCAAATTCTAAACCTTTCCCAAAATCCTGGACTACTTGCCTTACAAATAGGAACATGCATAATAAAAACAGGTCACCACAAAGTGTATCACGAAATCGATCTCGATAAATACATACCGCTTATTGATAAATTCAGACAAATCGTTGAGGGACTCAGGATTTTCCCAAATCTCAAAGACCTTACAGATGTAGTGAAAGATAAACTCGAAACTGCAGAAAAAATTCACAAAACATTATATCCAAATAAAAGCAATAGAAGTAAACGAGGATTAATAAATGCTTTAGGCTCAGGCATTAAGATGATAACAGGAAATCTAGATGATAATGATCTGATGCACATAAACCGTGACCTGGAGGAGCTCAGAAATGCTAATAATTACCTAGTCAGGGAAAATAATAAACAGGTACACATTAACAAACAGATTGAAACCAGGATAAATAGGCTAGTAGAGAACATTAATGAACAACAAACAAAAATTACAAAACAAATAATTGCAATGAGACAAGACCTAATCAATAATCGAAATATTAACCATAACATTACAGCTCTAGGAAACATCTTCAAAATTTCATATCAGCTAGACGTAATTATAAATCATCTTAACTCAATTTTTGAAACAATTCAATTAGCAAAAGCAAATGTAATATCTAAGAGATTTCTAGAAGCAGAAGAAATTAGATTTATCAGCAATAGATTAGAAGAACAAAACATAACCTTATTAACTACGGATCAAGCCTACGAGTATCTAGACCTGCAAGCCGTTCACCAATCATCGAAAATATACTTTATTATCTTGGTACCCCAATTCATACCTGGCAGCTTTACCATCATACTCTTGGAACCGTTACCCATCGCTGGAAAAATTTTAAAATTACCAACCCACACAGCAATAATCAGTAAGGAAACCTCCTATTTTCTCACCACCCCATGCCAAAGAATTGGAAGCGAGCTACTCTGCAACTCCAAAAATCTACAAGACGTGTCAAAAGATGACTGTTACTCTAATATACTGAGAGGACTGTCCGGAAAATGTTCATTCGTCGAATCAGCAACCGACACCGAAATAAAACCATTGACAGATAACCATATTGTGATCAAAAATGTTACCATGGTTGAATTGATAACCGATTGCAACCTGACGAATCGCAATATCTCTGGAACTTTTCTCGTACACTTCACAAATTGCTCCGTCTCTGTAAACGACAAAACCTATAGCAGCTTCGAGTTGCATACAAAACAACCGGCAATCGTTATACCGTTCGAAGGAATCAAGATAGAAGAAAAGTTTTTGGAAACCAGCGTTACAATAGAGAAACTTCACAAATTTCAAATACTCAACAGACAAAAGTTGGAGTATCTACAAACTATACATTCGACAAAATACCTAATACATACGGGCCTGTCCATATTTAGTATAATTTTAGGGTTAATATCACTCATCTGTTTGATAAAGTTCATTAGACAGAGTAAGCTATTCAACAAAGACGAACAACTACCAAAACCAAATTCGGAAAGACCAAACAGTATCGGCCCGGGACGTGCCGAACTTGAGGAAGGAGAAGTTAACGAAACGCGCTCACCATTTACTTATCTCAACTTTGTCCAGCAATAGACATAACAAATACAATAAAGTACACCAGTAGCAACGCCAGCTTACAGCATCGGATACCAGCTCAGCAGTTTACAATGTTTATAAAATATCTTTTCCAGAGAATTTAGAGACAAGTGAGGCCTTTGTAAACCTTTTCAAATTTGTAATAAATCACTTTAAGTCGAACCGTTGAACAGTACAGAGTAGTTTTTTAAAAATCAGATCCGTCGCCGAAATAATTTAACTTGCATACCACCCACCGAGCAGCAGATCGACTTGAAGTTCAGGAAAGTTAGACATCCATTGTCCAGTTGCTTGATTGTAAATACGTATCCGGAAGAACTTTTCTTGTGTGTGACCGACGCTTGAACGGAAAGGAAAGATCAGCGGGTGAATGTTAAACGAAAAGAAAATAAATAAAACCATGTGAAATGGAACCGATGGAAACTGTTTTCCTATTTATATTCCACCCACATGGAAACTGTTTCTTCCTGCTCCCTGAGAACCCGTCGAAAGCAAGGGAATGCTCCAGATGATGGTCGTACGATGGGCACAGATCTATAAAATTGTAAAGTACATGTATGGTTTATTCCTGAGAAAATAGCACTTTTATTTCAATTTCGTTCCGGTTAGTGAACCAATCTTTCGTTTGCCTTACGATAGTGCACCGGATCCGGATCCGGTAGCGTCGGACATACGCAACCAAACTTGAGCTTTTTCAAGTGGCATCCCGTTTGCATTCTTGCCAGTAACTGGATGGGGTCATTTGGATAGCTGAAAGGCTCGGTTGTTTGAAATTGTACAGATTGAACTCGATTGCATGATCTGGAGAATCATTCATTTAAAAATCAAAATTATCATAGTGTACAATACCACAATTAGAACATAAATTTTAAGCTAACACGTTCTTAACTGAAAGATGTCAACCTATGCTAAATTGGATATAGAATTATACCAAAATATTTAGAAAAATGGTAACCCACATCACCATGGATAATATGTTCGTCTTGAACCAAGGAAACCTTCCCTGGAAACATTCTTCGAATCAATCGCCGTACCCTAAGATTCTGCTACATTTCTAAATTCCTGTTTCAAAATGAACTTCTCAAACCATCGTCATGATTTAACTGCAGACTTTCACTAAAGAAAAATAAAGTATATCTTTTATTTCATCAAAACTACGTTAGGTGTTAACGAATTAGGCCTCGACAAGCAAAATTTTTATAGTAAAACATACACTTTAGAGGAACTTTAACACCGCAGTTCACTGGTCTCGGTGGTATTAAACCAGTAGGATATATTTACTGCAACAGTCGATCTATTGGGTTCCTGTCTCACGTTCTTCCACATAAAAATCGAATCTTATCAAGCTTTGCTACAATATGCAAGTATTTTGCAAAATGGAGGTATTAACGTTAGAAATATTTTGAGTCTCGCCTTCACTGCTTTCAACAATTTACGCGTGCAATGCCTCGTGCATGCATTCCGAGCTGATGAATAAATTTTTATCGGAAGTCACTACGATGATAATCATTGCCAGTATAGGCGCTCATAGACTTTAAGTACTAAGTTCATCGGGGTTTGGTTATTTTTCGTCCATCAGGACTACATCGGGACACTAGTGCTGCTCTTGTACAGTGAATGGATGGTTCATCAGACTTACTGAAAGTTGTGATACTAAACTGATTTATATCAATGACCTCGATTTCCCAGATAAATGTTTCAAACAAAAATTAAAAATGAATAAATTGGAAGTCAGATTTAAAGTAAATTCAGGAATTTTGTATGGGACCGCAGGAGCTTATACGTGAAAATCGTTTTAGCCTTCTACGAGAAAAGTTGGTGCACTTATTTTCGAATATTTTTGTACATTTTACCTAATAATTCCAAAACCGGAAGTCGGATCCATATAATATTCAGGAACTTTGTATGGGACCACAAGACCTTTCACTTGCATCTAAGTTTGTGAAAATCAGTCCAACCATTTCCGAGAAAATTTAGTGCAAGGAAACGTTACTTACACACACACACACATACGCATATACACACATAGACATTTTGCGTACTCGACGAACTGAGTCAAACATTATTAAATTAAATTTTGTCATGCTTTTAATATTTGCATATTTTTATATGACTCAAATTTTGCTTACGCATACTTCATAATCACAAAACTCAATTTGCTTCACCAGTTCACCATTTTGATTCTAACTTCAATTTTAAGAAGGACTGAAGCAAAAATTTCTTGGACATTTTTTGTCTTCCACAATGTATCGGATAACCATTGGTGCACTTTAAAAAAAACTACTGTTTTTCTAATTTAGTATTGTGGACTAAGCACTAAAACCAAAATTCTCCTTATTATTTGCCCATATATGTCTAAATATTTTGGGTTATATTAAAGGTATGTGTTATTTATGTATGAATGAGAAGATTTTAAGCATGTTTTTTTTGAAAAAAAATTCTTAATCATCCGAAAAATAGCAATATTCATGATATTGACTTTGTTTTGATGAAGTTTGATTCCCATATTCTGCCTTTCTCATATAGAAAGGCTATGCCGGCTGTGAAAACCGAGATCGCTAAATAACTGTGAAAACCGAGATCACTAAATAACTGTGTGTGTGTATGTATGTGTGTATGTGACAAATAATGTCTCACTCAATTTTCTTAGGGATGGCTTATCCGGTTTTCACAAACTTAGATTCAAATGAAAGGTCTTATGGTCCCATACAAAGTTCCTGAGTTTCATTTGGATCCGACTTTCGGTTCCAGAATTACAGGGTGGTATGCACCACAGATGGTCGATTTTCACAAACTTAGATTCAAATGAAAGGTCTTATGGCCTCATACAATTTTCTTGAATTTCATTTTATTCCAGCTTCCGGTTCCGGAATTACAAGGAAAAATGTGCAAATTTAGTAAAAAAATGCAGATTTTCACAAACTAAGAAGCAAACAAAAAGGTCTTAAAATTTTTTGAAAAGTCCCCGAAAAGTTGATACAGATCCGACTTCCGGTTCCGGTGCGATTAGTGTTATAGTGCAATTAGTGAAAATTTTAAATTTCACAAGCGATGGCGAAACGAGGTGCGCATTTTTATAAAACTTACTGCTAAATTCATCTAGTTGGCAGATTTTGTTAGTTAATGAATATATAAAACTACTTTGGGACTACCAGTCCCCGATTTCCGCTTCCGAAAGCACCGATAGTAGTAAAGAAAAGTTTCTAAAACGGAGCTCACTTCGATATCTCAGCAACGGTTAAACCGATTTTCTCAAATCATGATTCAAATTAAAGCTTTCAGTGTAATGTGCAATTCCATTCAGGTCAAATCGTCATAAAATGACGATGCAAAACTGGTACGCGAAGGTACGTGCGGCTTTGCTCCGTTCGCAGCGTGCTTTGTTCAATTTCGTATGGCGTGCTGGGTTGCCACATTAACATTTATATTTTTCAGGTGAAAAAAAATGTGAATTTCTATTTCTTTCATTCAATTTGTACCTACTTGTTAGTGTTATTACAAGATCATGATTCTATAGAAGTACACTTATTGCCTTTCTCATATAGGAAGTTTATGCGATCACTTGAAATATTTACTAGTGAAAATTGGCCCAGAGGGCTAAGTATTCTATATCATTCGACACAGTTCATCGATCTGAACAACGTATGTGTCTGTGCGTGTATGTGTTTGAGTATGTGTCAAATAATGTCACTCATAAAAAACAAATCTCGTAGTCGAATAGGTCCCATATTGAATTTCACACCGTCATTTAGAGTGAAGATGCAAAAAAGGATAAAGTTCTTCTAGATTTGGCTTAAAACAGATTCAATTTGTAGCCTATATTAGTTACATACTAAACGAACCGACGTCGACTGCACTGGTTCCAAGTTCCCGGTTCCAGAAGTACCGGAAATAGTGGTCAAAAACTGTAAAACGAGACTTACTATTTTTTTTCAGAGATGATACGATCGATTTCCACAAACTTAGACTCAAATAAAAGTTCCTGTAGTCTCATAGGTTGCTGTTTACAAATTTTGTACCTAAAGAAATTTTTTTACTTCATTCAAGATTGAAAACAAAATCTCTTCACAGAATCTTCTTATGATATTTTTGAAAATATAAGTATGAGAAAGGCATCATTACACCACTAGGTGGCTTAAAAAAGGTTTTTTTCACGCAATTAATTGAATTGAAATTTATCTATAGAAGAAATCTGCTTTTCCCATTTTTGCTATAAAATGGCATAATATCGTAAACAAGAGTTAAAGTAAAAAGTCCCAAAAATGTAGAAGTCTTTCGTAGAAGAAAACGGTAATCATTTCGTTTGTTATTTAAGACATAACGTTTACGCGCGCTCGACCGAAATCGATTTTTTTTTTGCCAAATGTCTTAGAATTACATTAAACGTCGAGATTTGAAATGTGGATACCTGGTGTTATTATTTTTTACATCGGTTAACCCGATGTTATTTAATTCTACGACATTTGGCATCAACAAATATCGATTTCAGAAATTTCATGTAACCACATGTAAAAAAAAAATCAAATACTAATGAAATGGTTGCTTCCACTGAAGCTTTTTGATGTGAGGGAATGTGGTGGGCAAAAAAATAGATATCATAATGGTTGCCCTTTAACAAAAAAGATCTTATTATTTTTATGTTTCGTCTTTGACTAATCAGTGCAGAGCAGTTCAAATTGAACTGCTTAGTGCTAAACTCGGCAGTTCAATTTGAACCGCTAAGCAGACGTAAAGTTTCTGCTACACCCAAACCTCCATTTACGTAACTTATATATGTGTATATGTATTAATATACGTACACATGTGTGCAAATATTTGTATTTCTTAATACATATAAATATTGTTGCAGTAAAAGCGATCATTTATATGTATAAATATTTACACATATATGTAGACGAGTGAGTGTGTAAGCATACATACATACATACATATATAAGGTTCGTAATAGGAGGTTTGGGTGTATTTACAGAACACTTTTTGTTTTGCTACGGAGTGCAATGTCTTTTCTGACGTGCCGAACGAAAACGTGTTTTCGACTATTTCTTGCCGATGCAGATTTGGTCATTTAGGGGTTAGCCAAATTTTGTGCTAGGGCACATAACTGTTTTTATTATTTTTACTTAATTTAAGACATTGAACTCCGTTGCAAAACAAAAAGTGTTCTGTAAATAGCAGAAACTTTACGTCTGCTTAGCGGTTCAAATTGAACTGCCAAGTTTAGCACTAAGCAGTTCAATTTGAACTGCTCTACACTGATGAGTCAAAGATGAAACGTAAAAATAATAAAAACGGTTTTGTGTCCTAGCACAAAATTTGACTAACCCCTACATGAAAAAAAGGTCTGCAAGTTGAAGAAACTAGTGGTCACTTATATGATTCCGAAACCGAAAATTGAATCCACACGGAAAAGCCAGCGATCGCTAAACAACTAAAATATTAGTTGTTTTTCTGATTTTGATTGGTTAAAATTTGGTACAACTAATCGACTGTTGTTTTAACTAATCTGTCATTTTTGATTTATCGTGCTGGCAGCTTAGCAACAAAGACACGCACCACAAACAAGTAATGAAACGTTTCAGTTGAGCAATGCCAAACACCCTGAGCGAACAATGATACGTTTCAATGAGATGTCACTCGTGCAATTGAGCAAAGACACAATCCCAGCAAAGTTACTTGTATGCATGAAAGCAAAAAAATGTCTCAGCTGTTTCAACCAATTATTCAGTTATTTGAACTTAAGACGCCAATTGCAATAAATATTTTTACTGTTAGGCTCTTCGGGGGGCAGCTAATCGTTCACTGCTTGAACAACGAAGTTTTACCTAATTAACTGCTTATATCTTTATCACTAAACTCACAAAGGATATAGAAATGAACCAAAAGATTACAATTCTCACCAGAAAAATGGTCACAGGGAATTGGGAATATTTTCCTTCGCTTGCAGAATGGCTCGCTGGTAAACCTAATGCTACAGATACACTTTCAAGAAAATACAAATAGTACCACTTCACTTTAGCAGCAAATTTTTAAGCG
This sequence comes from Malaya genurostris, assembly GCF_030247185.1. NCBI lineage: Eukaryota > Metazoa > Arthropoda > Insecta > Diptera > Culicidae > Malaya > Malaya genurostris. Next base: position 55,467,475 of record NC_080572.1, on the reverse strand, counting down.
TCAAGCGGTTTTTATAACATTGACATGAACTGTCCTAGAATACATTACTCTCAGATGAAATTTAAACATTTATACTGTAAAAATATCTATTGAACACATGGAACACTTGTTTTACAATTAACTGTTATATTCTTCTGCATACTTTCACTTACATAAAACTACCACTACGTAACTAACATAAATGACGTTCATTTACCATTGAAAATGTTTAATATAAAACGCTTCTGGTGAAATGAAGAGGTTTTTTGTTCTGCGTTTTGCTGTCTTGGTTCTCCGCCAAGTGACAGCATTTGAATACAACAATTTCGGTTACCTGAATAGTTATGACAAAATCAACGGATATGTTAGTTAAATCAACAACATTTTAGTTGAAACAACCAGGGCGTGAAACAAGAATTGCAATATTGTAATTTTGTGATCTGCGGGTTCTCCGTGCAGATTCAATTCAATAATAACCGATGCTACAATTCAAGCGTCCCACGACAAACGACCGATTTACAAATGAAAAACCTCTTTTTGTTTACTTTATCTTTTGATTATTACGGAGCCATTAAAAAAATTTCCCCAACGTTTCCAGTATCAATCGAAAGCGTGTGGATTTGGATGGAAAGTTCTGCTAAGAGCAAAGTGCCAAACATAAAATTTATCAATCAACCGATTAATTTTATATTTTGCTCTTAGCTTTTAAATAAGAAATGAAATAAGCCAAGAGGAACTGTCATTAGTAGTTAGGCTCTTTGGCCGTGGGACTATCGAATTTTTCAATTGAATCCAAGATTGCGAAATTTGATAAATGCATTTCTGGAGAGCAAGAGTTGATTGATACATGCATACAGGTTTGAGGATATAAAACATTAAATTAAACACACCTGTTATAGTAGAAAATATTTATTTGTTGATTAACTAACAGATTTACCGATCCTATTCTAATCTACAATACATAGTAAATGCTGTTAAGTTAGAGCTCCCCACTGAAGTACATTAAATCTTAGGAAATTTTACCATGCAAAAGGTACCAACTTAACTGAAAAGCTAACCATTTTGTTGCATCGCTATAGTGCTCTGTGTACCACTTCGCCAAAGGTAACTTTATCGTGTCTCCGCCCAGTAATTGTATATTTCCATTGCATTTAGATCAAATTTGAATAAGAAGAATAAAATCTAGAAAATGTACCCATTCTCCAACAGCGAACATAAGACGGATAAAATGTCAGCCCGAGCGAATACGGAATTTCTCAATCAATTCCACAAACTTTCGAATTTGTCTTTCCGCCAACTCCGACTAAACCCAGAAACTGGAGCGACATCGCGACGACTGTGAGCTCAGCATTCGAATAGAGTGAATTTTGATATCCAGCTTTCAAGCTGCCACAACTGCACAGGACTTCGTCGTCCGGGAAGGGATATAGTGGGATCCAGGGATTCTGACATCCGCCATTACTTCGAGCGATGCAATAGTTTGTATTTGCCATTTTCCTTCCATCCAATCTCGTTGACTCGAAAGGGGGTTGCGTGGGGTGCCAATGCATCAGTTAGCCTGAACTGGCACGATTGAGACAAAGTGAAATCATCGCTATTCGATCCCCTGCAGATCTATCTAGCGAAGCTAGGAATGCGGGTGAAACAGCGGCAATGCTTTTGTCAGTCAGATAACGAACAAATGGCAAATGTCTTATCTAGAAGAATCCGCGTTCTTCTTCGCTTGCTTCGAATTGAAAATCCTGGCACTTTTCCGGAGTTTGCCACCCCGGAGCGAAGGAAATTCAATCGCACATGTAGAACTGAGAGAGATGTGTTTTTCAGAAACTCGAACAATTGATTGTGCGTTTCGTTTCGGCAAGCTCTGGAAGGCGGAACTGCCGTCCCGAGAAAAAAAAAACATGAAACGCAATCAAAAGTTGCATATCGTTTACGGGTGGGAGCGTCTTCTACATCGCCATCATGGTTGGTGCGCCACTTACTGAAATATTCGTCCAATTTTATGTTTTCCCCTCTTCTAACTCTTCCGAAGGTCTCTCGTTAAAACAAAAGTGCATCTTCAGTAGTCGGTTTGGATGCCATCAACATCAGTTGATGTTTCTTTTTTGTCAGTCTACCTCCCTTGTCTTCTGCCAGATTTCTGCTGATTTTCATATTGTTTTCAAATTTTATGCAAATAAAGAACTCGTACATCCATTAGGCAGCACACGGTTGCCATGTCGAACAGAAGCGTCCGTTTTAAATGAAATACATGGGGAGATAGGGAGTGCAACGTTTTGTCCGTTAGGGCCGGCTACGCTCCTGAATTTCCACTCGTTAGCCATAAAACCCGGAACCAAGCGGGACGGTCGCATGTCTGACGCTCTGCACCTAAAAGAAAACTGCACCAGAGTGGCATTCTCTGTCTGTCAGTCACTTTCACTCTTTTGAAACAGAATCCCCGGCGCTTTAGCGTGGCTGATGCTGATGGCGTCGGGGCTGGTGGTGACGAACAAAAGTATTATTCTACCGCCACCTAGACGGTATGAGTGCAGGTACGAATGTGGCACCATGAACATTCATTTTTGTTGTGGAAAACACGCAATAAAAAAGCGCAATGTGAACAGTTTCAATAGTGAATGAATGTCGCTCGGTTTCAATGGGAGTATTCGCTCATTGTTGGTATCCATTCGAGTCGCATCCGCTTTTCAAGAAAACCACAGACGGCACCGCCTAGTGGAAAGCCGTGTGTTGAAATTACCCTTCGTTCACCGAAGGTCGAGAAATATTATTATAAATTGTAAAAATTTAAATTTCAGTCAAGTCTGTTACATTTTGACAAAGTTCCCTCCCAGAATCAACCCGCATATCAATGAACCCCATCTAATTGGAGGTTCATTTTCCAAGAACCAGCAACATTACTCATTATGCGTGAAATTTTCACCCAATACAAGTACCGTTTTACGACCTGTACAGATTCAGCCAAACGTCCCCACAGCCGGCGAAAAAGTTCTTCACCGAGGTGCTAATGTGATAATTTTCGTCCCATTTATTTTTATTTTCTGATACAATTCCAATTTTACACTAAATTTACCAAAACAAACATTTATTCTCCGTTGTCGTTGTCAGTCGTTGGTTGCCGTGTTCCTAAGTCTCGCTTTTTTGTCACAGGGTGAAACCTGCCCATCAGCAGCCGCCCTTCTGTTCCGCCGTTGCCCAGAATCGCACACACGCATCCATCCCCTGCCGGATGGAGTCGACGATAAATAGGGCTGCCTTGCCGTGATGGAGCTGTCTACCGGAGTGTCTTGCACGTCGGTTTATGGCACCTGCAGATCCCCTAGTATCTATGCAGGAACAGCACCAAGCTGAGTTTCCATGAATAATGCGCCGGAAGTAGCACGAGACTTGCGAGCTCATTACGTGTGTCATTGTTTGCACCTTAGTGCAGAAAAGTGTGTGTTTTTTCCTGCATGCTCGAACTGGGAAAGTTTTTGAGATCGGTTGATATATGGACACAAAATATACTACAGTGACACGGAAATGATGGCACGAAGGTCTTGTGTACTGAGTTTTTGTTTACCGGGTGCACATTAAATAAAATGGCTCATACTGCAGATGCCTTGGAAAGGGATTGTTAAAGCATGGTAGAGATGATTGTGTAACAAAAGAAGAATTTTTCAAGTGTATGGACTATTCTCTAACGATTTGTGAGCTCAGTTTAGCGCAAAATATTATTTTTGGTTACTAATCGAAATTAGAAGCAGTGCTAGTTTCAACTTTAAGTCCGAGTTGACGGTTCAATGAATAAGGCGCTGGTCTTACAAGTTAGTTGTCGTATGTTCTAGCTTTTCTAGGATTCTTTGTGTCTGTAAAGACTGTCCCAGAAAGTATGGACGCAACCAAAAACCGCTGCCATTTCGCAATGGTTCAGAATCTGTCAATTTTTATGGCTGCGTCTTGTTGTTTACACTATTCTTTAACTACTTGTTCAGTTGCTTATTCGTTTTTATTAGTTTGTTCCGAAATGCGTGGACTTTCAGCAGAACAACGTCGAAAAATGGTGTACAAATGGTGCACAGAACGCGGACTGTCACTGAGAAAGATAGCAAAAATGGAAAAGTAAGTGAAAAAGCCGTGCGAAATGCAATCAGGAAGTTCGGTGTAACCTTTGAGAATACACCGAAAACGAGTCGAAAAAAAGGTCCTGCTAACCCTCAGTTGAATAAACGTATACTGAACGCGTTCGAGCAAAAGAAGAAGGTTTCAGTTCGGGATGTGGCCAAAAAAGTGGGCACTTCGAAGTCAAATGTTCTTCGTGCTAAAAAACATTTGAATCTTCGAACCTATAAGAAGCAGAAACAACCAAAACGTAGTCCGAAACAAGAAGCATCGATCAGGCCGAGGGTTCGAAAGCTGTACAATACGATTCTTGCTGGAAATTTGAACTGCATAATCATGGATGACGAAACCTACGTGAAACTCGATTACAAATCCTTGCCGGGACCACAATATTATACGGTGCGAGAAGGGCAAGTGTTAAACCAGTCCGAAACATCGATTGAAGTCGAAAAATTTGGTAAGAAAGCTATGGTCTGGCAAGCAATTCGTAGCTGCGGTAAGATTTCGAAACCCTTCATCACCACTGCTTCAATGAACAGCGAAATATACATCAAGGAATGTTTACAAAAACGACTTCTACCCATGATTCGAAGCCACAAGGGTCCTGTTGTCTTCTGACCAGATATTGCCTCTTGCCACTACTCGAAATCAACGGTAGAATGGTATACTACCAAAAATGTCACTTTCGTCCCAAAAGAAATGAATGCACCAAATTGCCCACAACTTCGACCAATTGACGAATTTTGGGCATTAACGAAGGCACATCTTAGGAAACATGTCTCGGCAGCCAAAACCATTCAACAGTTCGAAAAAGATTGGAAAAAAGTGTCAAAACTTGCCGCCAAGAAGTCTGTACGGAATTTAATGAGGAACGTTCGCAAGAAGGTGCGCCAGCTAGTCTACAATGGCTAAGCAGCGAATGTTGAGAATAATATTCTGTTGTTGTAGTCTAATATTATCAGTATATCGAATAAAATTTGAATATCTAACACTTGTGAATTATTTACAGCGAAATCAAATTGCGTCCATACTTTCTGGGACAGTCTTTAGGAGAATCGCAGTACTAGCCATGCAATGATCCTGTATGCTCTGAACCGGCTGCAAAGTCTGTTAGGTGATGACAGAGTATTACATCTTTTAACATGTAAAAATGAATACTGAGTCTGTTTCGATGTCAACTTCAGCTAATCTAACCGTAGAGCTAATGATATGATTTATTTTACTTACTTTGAGATGTATAAAAAAAGCGACGTACATTTACACGGTTTTTTCTAAGTGTGTGGAAAATGCCACCAATAAGGGACGAAAACTTACAGAAAAAGCCGTTTGTTCTAATGTCTTGTTGAAATTTCTGAAATATCCACAAAGAAAGCTCTTACATTCTTCAATAGTGCAATCCTGATAGAGCCTGTTAATAAAACTGTATAAACACGAAATCGCTTGCTTGGTATATTTGAATGACAATCACATTTTCTACATTGAGTTTGATATGCTGCTTTCAAATGTCATTTATTGTGCTAATTTGATCATTGTGAATTTCAGGTCGTATTTGCTATACTCAAGTTATACTCTCATGATTGATCTATTTAATCAACAATATTTATGGTATCGTAGCATTTCTTGATGAGATGTCATTATTATTATGATGTTATTCTCGACACTTTTGCTTTATGCCATCCTTAAGAACTTGTACATTTCTATCTGGTGTCTGTTTTTTCATTTTTTATTATCGTCCTCTTCATTTCATTGCATCCTTCACTTTCTGCTTGGTCTTTGGGGTCTGGTTTCATTAACGAGTGTATCGAAAAGTAGTTAGCAACATTGATAATTGAATAAAAAAGCGAAAAAAACATATTTTGACATCAGTTTTCGATATATTGTAGAAAAATCACATTTTTATGCATTTCACTGCATATTGAAGAAAATCCTAGTTTCTGTGAAACGCTCGCACTTTGGACTTGACATTCTTCATTAAATTCTGCACAGTTACTTTTGTGACTTTCCTGGTGGCAGCTGTCCAGTTTTTTTAATTCCTGCATGTTTTGGGACACTGTACATTCCTTCCGAAAGTGCCGCTTGACAATTGCCCAATACCTTTCAATTGGCCGAAGATCCGGGCAGTTCGATGGGTTGATGTCCTTTTCCACGAATTGTACATTATTTTTTGACAACCACTGTAGAACGGAGTTGGCGTAGTGGGCTGAAGCCAAATCCGGCCAGAAGAGAAGGGGAGCCTTATGCATTCTTCCTCGTACACCTTGGTGTTGATTGTGCCCTTCGTGAAGAAAATCGACGACCGCAAACCACAGGTACAAATTGTTTGCCAGACCAACACCTTCTGCCCAAACTTTTCCATCGCCACCGTGGTGTCAGCGTCGTTCAGGTCCTGGTACACCGCTTTCGTATAATATTGCGGTCCGGGCAGCGCTCGAGAGTCTTCGTTGGCGTAGGTTTCGTCGTCGATCAGGATGTATCCGTCTTTATTCTGTAGAATCCGGTTATACAGTGTTCGCGCTCTTGTTTTGGTCTGAACTTGCTGTACCAGGGACTTTTTCGGCACCTTCTGTTTCTTGTACGTTTTCAGGGAGTTCCGAACTTTGATCCGTTGAATCATCCCGATGCTGGTGTTGAACTGCTTGGCCAAATCCCGCGTCGACTTTGGGTTTTTCCTGATGTACTCAACCACTTTTAAGTCCCGGTCGGGCTGGCTGGGACCCGTTTTCCTACCGGAATGGGGGAAATCCGTCATGGAAAGGGTCTTGCTGAACTTCTCGATAATATTTTTGACACTGGTGTGGTGCACTTTCACCCGTTTTGCAATTTCGTTGTACGTGACACCACTTTCTGTGCACCAAGTGTGCAGAATTTTCTTTCGCGTTTCCGGATCAATTCGACTCATCATTAAAACGATAAACCGTACCGAAACCAATCGATTGCGCAGCTGTTATTGACATGTAAACAAACATGTCACCGCAAAACACGCTGCAAAAAATTGAGCCATTTCAGAGTAATAACTGTTTGAATGTTGCTAACTACTTATCGATACAATCCTTATGCCCTGGAAAGTAGTTCCGAACAGTGTGGTGGATTCCCGCTTTAAGTAACAACATGTACCAAATTAGCCTCATTCAAAACGCTTTTATAACAGTGGTATGAAGCCACACCAACCAAAAAACATGATTTCATCACATGAAACAGGTACTGGTATTTGGAGGTGATTTTATACCTTTTGTTTTTCTACCTTCCTTAGATATGAATTTTCTTCCGGGGTAATACTTCTGTTCTGATATGTGCTCAAAGAATGTTTCGTCACCCATCACACAAAAACTGACATCTGAAATTAAAAAAAAATCTTTTACTTCTATGGTGAAAATTTTTAAAGTTTCACATCGATGTGACAGTACTTACTCATGTTCGATTACGCTCAAGATACCTACAATTCCACATTTGATGTTGTCCAAAAGTTTGGAGTTTTGTAAGGGCAAAAGTTTGGAGTTTTTGACCGGCAGCAACTGTTGCAAAGAACCGTACTAGAAACGTCTAAACGCAGACGTTTACCAGATATAGTTGTTGTGTGATAAATGATGAAACATGCGTCAATCCAGGGATTTTATCCTAAAACAAATATAGTTGAAGCTCGCAAAAAATATCTGAATCGCATTGGAACACCTTATCTTGTGGAAGGTGAAGTAAACTGTGGATGCAACGAAACCAATATTTTGGTTGATTTATATTAACAATCAAATTCTGTGCAACACTTGCTTACACACTTTCATTCACTCTTGTCGTTTTTGAAGACCCTCTCTTTTTTTCTAAAGATTCCCCTTCACAATCGTTCAGAACTTTCGTATTGGGTGAAGTTCTGGCGAGTTTAGCACAAAAACACAACGTTGACTTCGTACCACTCTAAGGACATTTGATTTGAATGCAAGTACTTTGATGTCTAGTACGTTCATAAAATCAACATGTTTTCTTGGAAATTTCGTTCTTAGAGTCATGAAACAATCTCAACAATTTAATCAATAGAGTACCCGAGTAAAGTCTAACATCAAAATGAGAACAAATTGAAATCTGATTATGATAGCAACTTCAGATTGAAATCCTAATATGATATCTACTCATCAAATTTTCAATTAATATCACATTGTTATCATTTGGCTGTTTTTTGAAACTCAAAAAATGAAAATGATTTTAATCAACAACTTAGTGAATCCATTGAAATTGAGCAAATTTCAAATGGCTACACAAAAATACAAAGTTAAGTTTCAAGGGAAGAATTATTCCTTCAATCCTATGCTGCCTTTTACAAAAATGCTTTGACATCCTGCCGAGATCCTGCAGTTGACCGCAACCATAACCGCGAAGAAACAATTTTTTTAACATTTTTTCAACTCTTACGCTAATAATACTCCTTCTTTTTAACCACGAAAATATTGGTGTCAAACCACACGTCTGGGAGGCATTAGATAAATTGGCTATCATCGGTGCCACGTTTGTCTGAAGCAGGTCAATCTTAATAGTGGCTTTGGCATTCCTATCTCACTGATCGTCTGCCGTAGAAGGAGCTTATTTCAGAATTTAATATGAGAAATATATATATGACGTCATCGATTTCTCTCTAGTTACATTAAGTATCCGATTTTGTAACAATTTTTGCGTTCAGTTTTAAAAAAAAATGTTTCGATGTTTGTAATCATATGACGTCGCGAAGTTTATTCCAAAGTTTTTAGACCATTATTCTTGGAACTTTAATACACTTTTCTAAAGAAACCGTCTAACTAAATCTTCATAATTTTGAGTCACAGGACTAATTCTGCATCAAATGATCATAAATTATAAGTCTACAAAAGAACTAAAAATTCACTGAAGAGGTTATGGTTCTATCTGTGCTCAGAAGCTAATCGTTCATTGTCATTAGTCGAAATAGCTCAAATAGCCACATTGCTATTCACGGTGGATGCGGGATGGAAGCGACTCAACGAGTGTGCTCTGACAGAAACTACCTGCATACAACTTTGTGAAACAACACTGCTTGCCATATAACCAAACATTTTCCGTCTCTTTATAGCTAGCACTTACAGTCCATAGCAATCGCAAAAAGCTCGCATTCCAAATCACCTAAGTTCGAAACCGGATTCTCTCCGCGGTAGTCTGGAGATTGCATGAAATCTTTTTTCTTGTTTGCGACTAATATGGAGATTGCGTAAAATCTTTTTTCTTGCTTGCGAGTAATATCGCCTAAATGTATACTATCCTGGACCTTTTTGGCTGTTCTCTTTTTAGCTTCCCGAGTAAAGTCTAACATCAAAATTAGAACAAATTGATATTTGATTATGATAGCAACATCAGATTGAAATCCTAATATGATATCGACTCATCAAATTTTCAATTAATATCACATTGTGTTATCATTTTGCTCTTTAAAGGCAAAAGTTTTGTGAAACTCAGAAAATGAAAATATTAAAATCAACAACTTAATGAATCCATTGAAATTGAACAAATTTCAAATGGTTGGACAAAAGTACAAAGTTAAGTTTCAATGGAAGAATTATTCCTTCAATCCTTTGTTGCCTTTTCCAAAACGCTTTGACATCCTGCCGAAATCCTGCAGTTGACCGCAACCATAACCGCGAACAAACTTTTTTTTTTTCAACATTTTAACAACTTTTACGCAAATAATGCTTTTTCTTTTTAACCACGAGAATATTGGGGTCAAACCACACGTCTGGGAGGCATTAGATAAATTGGCGATCATCGGTACCAGTGGCTTTGACATTCCCATCTCGCTGATCGATATTCGATAGTTGTTGTCATACGACTTCGCGAAGCTCATTCCAAAGTTTTTAAACCATTATTTTCAGTGCATCCAAAAATCGGGGACCTGGATGGCGAAAATAATATACTCGCCAACCCGTTCTGAAAATACCCATAACTTTATATCCAACAGCATGGAAAAATTCATTGTTTACGAAGTTCGAACATCGAACATTAAATGTCTCAGATTTCAGAACCTAGAGCTAATTCCTAATAATACTTTAGTGGCTTAGAGGAGCCACCAAGAAAATATATGTTTGATTTGTATATTCCTAAGGACTACTTAGGAATATACAAATCAAACATATATTGATACGTTGAAAAAATCGTTTGTCGCACAAACTATGTCGAAGACACTCGTCAAAACAATTCTCACTCCTAGTTATAAATGCTTAGAACTTTATATACCTACTAACGCTAAATATTATGAGAAGTGTTTTATCAGTCATCTAATAGATCTTGGAACTTGAATACACTTTTCTAAAGAAATCGTCTAACTAAATCTTTATAATTTTGAGTTACAGGACTAATTCTGCATCACATGATTGTAAATTATAAGTCTACACAAGAACTAAAAATTCACTTAAGAGATTCTGGTTCTATCTGTGGTCAGAAGCGAGATAATAGTTCATTGTCCCAATTAGTCGAAAAAAACAAATGATCTGGAACACCTTATTGCCGGATTCCTAATTCACGTCCCATGTGTTGTAGAATACTTCACTGAAAAACGTTCGGTCTTCAGAGTTTCTAAATTCGTATTTCAAACTGATTACATGTTCGAGTTGTGTGAGATCAAGTAGATAACTCAATTTAATGTTATAACGTTTGAATGCTACAGCTTTGGATATGAGAAGGACGAAGAGAACATTTTCATTCTGTGCTCAAATATCCACACTGCTATTCACAGTGGATGCGGGATGGAAGCGACGCAACGAGTGTGCATTGACAGAAACTACCTGTATACAACTTTGTGAAACAACACTGCTTGTGCCATAACCGAACATTTTCCATCTCCTGACAGCTAGCACTTACAGTCCATAGCAATCGCGGAAAGATCGCATTCCAAAAGATCTAAGTTCGAAACCGATTTCTCTCCGCCGGTAGTGTTGGAGATTGCATGAAATCTTTTTTCTTGCTTGCGACTAATTGGAGATTGCATAAAATCTTTTTTCTTGCTTGCGAGTAATATCGCCTAAATGTATACTATCCCGGAGCTTTTTTGGCTGTTCTATTTTTAGATTATGCTCGTGACGTGTCATTTCGAGAAAATCTACATCATATTAAGTTTTCAACGTGCTTTCACTGAGAGCAAAACCAGTTTCCAGTTTGATGTCACACAGCATTTTTTTGCTTTCAATTTTGATCTTTTAACCGTTAAAACGACCAAAACGATAGCAAATTAAGTAATCGATATATACGAACAGAACAACATCAAATTGAGTTTTCTTTTTAATCTCACACTCTACTCGGGTTATGCTCGTGACGTGTCATTTCGAGAAAATCTACATCATATTAAGTTTTCAATATGCTTGCACTGAGAGCATAGCTATTTTTCAGTTTGATGTCACACAGCATTTGTTTTGCTTTCGATTTTGATCTTTTAACCGTTAAAACGACCAAAACGATAGCAAATTAAGTAATCGATATATACGAACAACACAACAACAAATTGAGTTTTCTTTTTGATCTCACACTCTACTCGGGTAATCTTCCTGAATTTAACGCAGGAAAATAAATTTATCCGCTATTTTTAATATGATAAATTTCAGAAGCACGATAAAAGATTAACAAAACGGGTGTAAGCGCTATCATCTTACATGCAATTTCGATATTACGACAAGTGTGCGATTCGACGAAATGATCACTCCGTTGAAATGTCATTCGGCGAATTGTCATTCAACGAAATGAAGCTTTCGGCGAAATGACCCGACGAGATAACAACATCTTGAAGGGATAAACCAACAATAAATTCAGGGGACTCGTCGAAGTATCAAAATTAGAATCCTAATGAATCTAATCTGACGCACTGGAAAAATGTATGTGAAGTCCATTGAAGAGCATGCGTAAGTTTTTCAAAACATAGTACATTACATTTTTATCCTGACGCCACTCTCCTTCTTTTTACTTCAAATCACACATCAAACTCCCTTAGAACATCACGAAACCATTCCTCTTTGTGAGCCTGCGCCCAGCCTGCATGTACCGAGGCTTACGGCAAAATGTGTCCCATAAAAGTTTCTACGAGCCGTCATTCACACTGGCTGTTGTGTTGTACTCTACTTAAGATGAACGCGAGAAAAAAAAAGTCAAACGAACCATGCTTTGGTTTCAACACCTTCCTTAGCTTCTTCCCTTTTTTCTCGCTTCACAGGTGCGGCGACACACCCATCCTGGTGAGAAAAGAGGTGTACATTTTTAACACGATTTATGTCACTTTCCTGAATGAGCAGACACCCGGCAAAGAAGATGCCAGCCGGTCTCGTTTTCGTCGCTACACAGCACCAATGTTGTTTGTTGTGGATGTGGGACTTGACTGCTTCAAGCATGTTCGTGTCCACTGTCCACCAATAGTGATAGTAAAAGACCCATACTCCTAGAATTCAGCTCCCTGATAGGCTACGGTAATGTGTTACAGAAAAGTTTACGTTACCTTGTGCAGGCTTCATCGACTACTTTATGGTAGGTAATGACAGGCACAAAAAGTCTCATGGGGAGCCAGGCTGATGGTCAACATTTTACGAGTTTTCTTCCACTGAAGGGCCCCATCAGGGTTGCCGTTGAACTTCTATCTCCCGGACGCGATGGAACGAATGACGTACCGAAGGTTTAAAACATAGTACAATGCGACTTTCATAGCATTTTATTGCCTTGGGGAGCGGTTTTTGCCGTGCTGCTCTTGCTGCAGAGTTTCGGAAGCGGAGGGATATACGATTGTGGTCAGTATGCTGCTGCATAGCCCGCAGATCTTTACGTCCCGTTCCGGGGAGAGGATACCGAACCCGAATGTCGTATAAATCGTACTGAGGAATAAATCAGAAAACAATCTGATTTGATAAGACGAAGCAGCGCTCTCCGGTGAAGGAATAAAACTAGCTGTAATTTACTACCTCAAATGGTTAATAAATCTTCGGTCCAGAGACGGTTTATAGTGCGTTGTAAATTCCGCTGGTTTCAAGGTGCCGCTCTAACACATTTTCCTGGTGCACTTTGGATGTATTGAGGGCAATTCCATCATGTAAACCGTGGAAAAATTACCTTTCCGGCATAATCTGGAGTGTGTTTGTTTTTTTTTATGATCTAGTCCGACGGGGACTGATGGGATAATTCCGCTAACGAAATGAGAATCGATGCCACGAACATGGGAAAATCGATCATTACGCAAACGGCAAGCAGCAAGTTGACACTGTCGTGATTCCGTATATTTCTCAAATGGTATTTTGGATCAAATTTCGCAAGATAAAAAAGAAACACATTGATTTATAAGCATACACTTTATCTTTAAATATTTGATTATTCGTTCACCTCAATTACACTTTTTCACAAACAAAGATATTCCCATTTTCATAGAAAAGCTTCCAAGAATATGCCAAAATTTATGATGCCTATTCGGTTGCCGCCAAACATTCACCATCCCTCGAATGAAGTCACTATTCTCCGCAGTGGCTGTGCTAACACCAAAGTACAATAACTCTTCGCGAAAAGTTAGCGAAATTCCTATTTTAGCTAGAAGGCAAAATTTGGCTCGTAAATATTTCCGCTTTCCACCACATTGAATATTGACGTTGCCACTGCTGACGGCTGCACGGGAAGTTGAAAATCGATCTAGCTCACAGCCGCTTGCAGTATTTTCCCCCCTTCCGACAATTGTGCTTTTCTTTTACGGATCAAGGCAATTCCCCCTTCCAGCCCCCCCTTCGGATAGATGGCATCGTGTCGGCTGAAGTCTCGTGGGATGATACTTGCGGGGATCAACTACCACGACCGGATATGAGAGAATCCCTAATTTTCCTTTTGCGGTTGAAGGTGTCTTCGCTGAGAAAGCACATCAGCTCATGCTTCCCGCGGTGGTAAACTTTTCCAATATAAATTTTACGAGAATCAATTAATTTCCTCCGGGTCTCGGTGATTCAACTGTGTTGTCTGTTTGAATTTTCGATATTTGCTTTTGCTCGTGCTACTTGTGCCGAAGAGTGCTCACTTGAGCAATGTTATTGGGGAAGTTTTTCTCCGAAAAAAAATACTCATGATTAGACCCATTTATTGATGAAAGTGAAGCTCAGTGGCATGCTGTTCAGTATTCATTCCATCTCCAATATAATTGTGATTGGCAACGAATCTTACCCCGGCCCAAAAGATTCCGGATTTGAGCATCAACGAAACAGATCGATGTTAGTCTAGTTGCCTGAAAAGATCCAGCTTGTTAAAAGCGATGCTTCATTCTGTTCAATAGGTAATCACGGCTCACAGAAGCAATCATTCATAGCGGAAGCCCCTGAAATGATAAAAGCTTTCTCCCATTCCGTCGAGTGAAGTTCCTGAATGATTAATGATTAAACTCGTTTTTCCCGGTACCGGAGAAACGGCCTTTCGTGCAGAACTCGCATGTTTGCCATCATCGTCGACGTACAGACAGCGAAATTATCACCTGTCACATTTGAAAATCTCTTTATTAGTCAGAAGTGGGATGTGGCGAAAGACCTGAAGTTTGCTGATGTGATTAAATTCGCAATGGCGTATTCAATTTGACTTTGGATTCGAAATATTTTCTTTTTATTGAAAATTGTGTGAACTGTCCGTCGACCGAAATTGAACGGTTACAGAAAGATAGCAGAAAATCTTATTTCGTTGACTGCACGAGGTGATCGCCGGCAAGAAATGGTTGAGCTTAATAGGCATAAAATCTGGAAACTTTGGCGCATATAAGCTTTAACATGCATCAAGAATGGACAGATTAACTAGTCGATTGTAAATTTCGTTTTCGTCATTTTGTTTTCGACTACAACGCTATTTGCACTATTCCGGGACGACCAGGACGGGACCATCCAGGCCTATCCGGGACGTTTTTTTCCTCATCGGTGATGACTGAGCTGCCGACGTGTGGATGTATACTGAAGTCTTTTTTTATGCGAATTTACTTACCGCATAAAAAAAACGCATAACTCTGAAACTTGGCATAAAAAAACCGCATAGCTCTGAAACTTCGCATTAAAAAAACCGCATAACTCTGAAAATTCGCATAAAAAAGTCGCAGAAAAAAACGCATAAAAAAGACCGCTTTAAAAAAGACCTCAGTGTATTGGAATCCCGGCAGCTGCCAACGAGGAAAAAAACGTCCCGGATAGTCCCGAATGGTCCCGACCCGGTCGTCCCGGAATAGTGCGAAGAGGCTTTTACTCGGAAATGTTCCGTGAAGGCAATGCTGCAAAAAGTCCTGGTAATTGCAATAATCTGTATGTGGTGAAATACAACGTAGAAGGCAACCCGATTGAACAATACTCCTGACATGCTCAGACTGAACCCGGCCAGTATACCGTCTTAGATCTCGTAAGAACAATAATAACAATAATTTACACGATATTCTCACCAAATCGGGTATGTTCCCGATGATCCCTTTTGTTATGAACTTTTTCAACACATTTTTTTTGTATTAATACCTTCCTAGTGACCTCTTAAATGCCTTTCGCGAACAAAAACCTATCACTCTCCCTCAAGTTAAATTTTTAAAGGTGCCCTGTACTGAAAAGACACGTATTCTCGCAAAAAAAAAATAAAATAAATAAAAATAACCTGACGGGGAAAACGAATTGAAAAAATGACATACGAATGCAACTATGTAATGAAAACCGCGAAAATGTTACCACAGAGCCGGAGCTCGAACCCGTAGCTAACTCCTAACCGGCGATATTGTTTTACCAATTAATCTTCCCTGCATATGAAAACACGTAAAGAGAAAGTCCAATTGACTAGAAGAACCAAGCGTGCTTCACTGTACTTGGCCACCACAGCATTCACTTCAATATATTGTGTTCGAGATCGCAATCGTCACTGCTGCTGTCACATAAAGCTTGCTTCATTTAGAATTGTAACAAACTTTTGCTCATATTGTGGCGCTTCTGGTGGACGGATTTGGAAGTTCTTGGCGCCCACGTGTCGGGAATTTTGTCAGTTTCACGTATGATTTTTGACATTCCGCAAATCGACTGTACTTTGTAAACAATCAGCATGAAAGCCGAAAGAAGGGAGAAAATTGTGCACAGTTATTTGGAAAATCCATTGTGGTCTGGATGTAGGCTAGCTAAACAGCTGTAAATGTCCAGAAATACCGTATGGCGCTATATCAAACGGTATAAGGAAACATTGACGACGATTTGGAAGCCTCAAGCCCATAGTAACGTGAGGAGAACTCGACTCCGGGAAGGAATCAAGTCGTATCGAGCTAGCAAACAGCCACATCGGACCATAAAACAGAATAGAATGGTCAAAATTCGTGCTCGGAAACTATATGACCAGGTGCTGACCAAGTTCGACGCGTGTCTTCTGATGGACGATGAAACCTATGTCAAGGCTGACTTCGGGCAAATCCCAGGTCAAAAATTTTACTTGGCAACTTTTCGGGGGAATTTTCCAGCCAAATTTAAATTTGTTTTTGCCGACAAGTTGGCAAAAAAATTTATGATTTGGCAGGGCATTTGCAGCTGTGGCAATAAAACGAAAGTTTTCGTTACAAATAAGAAAATTACAACAAAACTATACAAAAAAAAGTGTCTCCAAAAACGAATTTTGCCGTTCATTCGATCCCACGACCATCCCGTAATGTTTTGGCCAGATTCGGCAAGCTGTTATTACAGCAAAGTTGGTCAAGAATGGTATGCAGAGAAGGGGTCCACTTTGTTCCTAAAAACCTTAACCCACCCAGCTGCCCCCAGTTCCGGCCCTATTGAGAAATACTGGGCAATCCTGAAGAAGAGACTCAAGGCAAAGGGAAAAGTTTCCAAAGACATCAATCAGATGACGACCTGGTGGAATAGGATAGCTAAAACGATGGACGAAGAAGGTGTGCGCTGCATAACGAGCCGTGTTACAGGAAAAAAAGGAAGTATGAAGAAAACGCTACAAATAACTGAAATACATGCAATTGTCTTTGTTCCAATTCTATCTGAAGCAAGCTTTATTAGCAGCGGTAACATTTTCGAGATTTCCATCACATAGTTACATTCACATGTCATTTTTCCAATCTGTTTTCCCCGTTAGATACTGATCAAATTTAAAACTAGCTTAAGGCGGCTCTACGTGTTAACAAGAATAAAACACAAATCGTTGAAATAAAAATAGAAATGTGCGCTTAGTGCAAACCGATTGCTTGCCACCAAAAACCCTAGAAGACTACTAGCTGAAGACGACGTTAATTTTCTACGTTCGGAACATCATAAGTTTCGGTACAACGAGAAGTGTTTCTCAAGTAGAGATAACTACACATGCCTAGCGATTTATGCTGACACGGAGGCCACAAAATGTTCCTTTTTAAAATAAAAGATTTGTTTCATAACCATATTTATCTTCTTTTTCAAATTGTCATAAACTCCTCCGAATTGAGCATCTGACAGTCTGTGTATTTCCGTTAGAATTCAGCCACTTTACGTCAAGCGCTATGTTTCCACGTGTTTGTAATTAAGAAAAAAGGGATCACATTTTTCGTATTGCGTAACGAGTTTCTCTAATTCGAATTGAATATTTTCTTACTAATGACATTTTCAACTGGAGCTAAACCCAACTGCTTTCAAATGTTTGGATTTGATGGTAGTAGAGGTCGGAACTGGGTTAGTTTCAGCTTCAAGCAAAAACTACATAATTGGTAGAAGCTTATCTGGACCTACATTTCAACCAGACACGCAAGACCTTTCTTCTATCACGGGTGTCATGTGAGACTGAAGCATTAGTGAGAACATTGCGTATATTTCTAGATTCGCAAACGTTTCGCTTTCGAATTTATTAGCCATTCAGTATGCCGCTTAGTCCTTCAAAACCGTCGTCCCCGTTTGGGAAGTTCGTTAGCTAGCATGGCGTCTTAGACTTATCGCAGGCGAAATAAGACACTGACAAGGCCATTGTCCTATTATCAAAACCCTTCTTAATCCCCCTAGTTGTGTCATAATGCTTTTCTCTTCTTGCATAACAGTCTCATGAAAGTATATTTCATGCTTTTATTGAATAATTTCGGACACTGATTTTGACACCAATAGGTTCAGATTGATTCGAATAAATCACAAAAGCATTCTCAATTTTTATGTCACACAGTCGGCATCATTTTGCCTACCTAGTGCTTGACATTTGTGTTGTCTATTATTATTGTTTGCCTATTATTATGAGAAGAGTGATGCTAATCTAAAAAACCCTTCTTAGTCCACTTAGTGGAATTTTCATATATCTTGAAGGATCACCATAAGTACATGAAAATTTCGAATTCAAAAAAAAAGTTTGATGCCAAAAGTCTTATTAAAATTGCATGAAACGTCGAGATTTAGTGTCATCTTGAAGAAAAAAAAAATTTTTAATCAACTTTCTGAGACTGGGAAAATATCAAATCTCCCAGAAAGTCGATTTATTCCCAATCCCAATATCCCGGAAAGTCGATTTTTTTAAAACATTTTTTTTTTAGATAATACTAAATCTCGACGCTTCATGCAATTTTAGGATTTTTGGCACACGCACACACACACACACTCCGATCTCGTCGAACTGAGTCGAATGGTATACAGCAGTATGGGTCTCCGAGGCTCCGTTCGAAAGTCGGTTTTCCCAGCAATTCTAATATCTTTCTACAGGGTGATTTTTTAAGAGCTTGAGAACTTTTTTAAACAATAAAACGCATAAAATTTGCAAAATCTCATCGGTTCTTTATTTTAAACGTTAGATTGGTACATGACATTTACTTTTTGAAGATAATTTCATTTAAATGTTGACCGCGGCTGCGTCTTAGGTGGTCCATTCGGAAAATCCGCTTTTTTATCGACAAATTTTGTTCAGCGATGAGGCTCATTTCTGGTTGAATGGCTACGTAAATAAGCAAAATTGCCGCATTTGGAGTGAAGAGCAACCAGAAGCCGTTCAAGAACTGCCCATGCATCCCGAAAAATGCACTGTTTGGTGTGGTTTGTACGCTGGTGGAATCATTGGACCGTATTTTTTCAAAGATGCTGTTGGACGCAACGTTACAGTGAATGGCGATCGCTATCGTTCGATGCTAACAAACTTTTTGTTGCCAAAAATGGAAGAACTGAACTTGGTTGACATGTGGTTTCAACAAGATGGCGCTACATGACACACAGCTCGCGATTCTTTGGCCATTTTGAGGGAAAACTTCGGAGAACAATTCATCTCAAGAAATGGACCGGTAAGTTGGCCACCAAGATCATGCGATTTGACGCCTTTAGACTATTTTTTGTGGGGCTACGTCAAGTCTAAAGTCTACAGAAATAAGCCAGTAACTATTCCAGCTTTGGAAGACAACATTTCCGAAGAAATTCGGGCTATTCCGGCCGAAATGCTCGAAAAAGTTGCCCAAAATTGGACTTTCCGAATGGACCACCTAAGACGCAGCCGCGGTCAACATTTAAATGAAATTATCTTCAAAAAGTAAATGTCATGTACCAATCTAACGTTTAAAATCAAGAACCGATGAGATTTTGCAAATTTTATGCGTTTTATTGTTTAAAAAAGTTCTCAAGCTCTTAAAAAATCACCTTTTATAAAGAAAGGCAAAAATATATTTGTTTTACCTATGCAAATCGAGACTTTGAAAAATTCACAATTTTAGTTGCGATAATATTACTAATTGAAACAATATAAACATAGCTCTAAATGTTCAAAGCCTAACGATTTTTGTATATGTTTATTTCTTTGAGTTTATAAAGACTGTCCCAGAAAGTATGGACGCACTTTGATTTCGCTGTAAATAATTCACAAGTGTTAGATATTCAAATTTTATTCTATATACTGATAATATAAGACTACAACAACAGAATATTATTCTCAACATTTGCTACTTAGCCATTGAAGACTAGGTGGCGCACCTTCTTGCGAAATTTCCTCATTAAATTCCGTACAGACTACTTGGCGACAAGTTCTGACACCTTTTTCCAATTTTTTTCGAACTGTTGAATGGTTTCGGCTGCCGAGACATGTTTCCTAAGATGTGCCTTCGTTAATTCCCAAATTTCCTCTATTGGTCGAAGTTGTGGGCAATTTTCTTGGATTCGTGTCTTTTTAGACGAAAGTGACATTTTTAGTAGTATACCATTCTACCGTTGAGTAGTAGTGGCAAAAAGCAAGATCAGGCCAGAAGACAACAGGATCCTCGTGGCTTCGAATTTTGCTGTTCATTGAAGCAGTGGTGATGAAGTGTTTCGAAATCTTACCGCAGCTACAAATTGCTTGCCAGACCATAGCTTTCTTACCAAATTTTTCGACTTCAATCGATGTCTCGGACTGGTTCAACACTTGCCCTTCTCGCACCATATAATATTGTGGTCCCGGCAAGGATTTGTAATCGTGTTTCACGTAGATTTCGTCGACCATGATTATGCAGTTCACGTTTCCAGCAAGAATCGTATTGTACAGATTGCGAACCCTCGGCCTGATCGATGATTCTTGTTTCGAACTACGTTATTTTTATGCTTCTTATAGGTTCGAAGATTCAAATGTTTTTTAGCACGAAGAACATTTGACTTCGAAGTGCCGACTTTTTTGGCCACATCCCGAACTGAATCTTCTTTTGCTCGAACGCCTTCAGTATACGTTTATCCAACTGAGGGTTAGCAGGACCTTTTTTTCGACCCGTTTTCGGTTTATCCTCAAAGGTGTTATCCTCACCGAACTTCCTGATTGCATTTCGCACGGCTTTTTCACTTACTCCTTCCATTTTTGCTATCTTTCTCAGTGACAGTCCGCGTTCTGTGCACCATTTGTACACAATTTTTCGACGTTGTTCTGCTGAAAGTCCACGCATTTCGAAACAAACTAATGAAAACGAATAAACAACTGAAAAAGTGTTTTTAGAAGAGTGTAAAAAATAAGACGCAGCCATAAAAATTGACAAATTTTGAACCATTACGAAATGGCAGCGGCTTTTGGTTGCGTCCATACTTTCTGGGACAGTCTTTAATTTGCACGCCTATAAAGAAAATAATCAAAACTTACCTTTTACATTATTATAAATGATCCAAATTATTAATAGTGCTAAGTTGTCGCGATTTCAAGTCGTAAAAAATCAATCGTCTTTCAAATCCAAATTCATTCCCAAAGATTTATTAGTAACGAAAAGATTACTTGTGATGTGAATCCTCGAAATAATTAAATAATTAATCATTTCTCGTGGTCTTATGTACAAAACAAAAATAATACATTTAACAAGTAATAGTGGCTCTTGAAACGTCTTTAAAGTTTTACTGTTTGACATAAATTGAATCTAATGTATTATATCTATGTTGCGTTCAAGTGAGGTAGAATTCATTACCTCAAGCATATTGGTTCTGAAATATTATATCATGGGTTGAATTAGGTTTACAGTGCTATATTTGAAGGATAATTTTTCACTATTTAAATAATCTATGGTGCTTCCCAATTAGTTTTGACGAAACGTTATGCTTTATTGACATCATAACGGCTTGAATGAAATTGATAATACTCGTTCGAACAGATAGATTTAAGTATAAAGGCAAACCATTCGTGATTTTTTTCTCACACTTAATTCTTAATATTTTATTTTTCTACAATGTTGATCGAAATACGTCCAACAATTTTCTCTATCCTTCTTCTCATTCCAGGTAAGCACTTCTTCAAGCATTTCCAAACACATATAAAGAAAATGGAAGTCAGCCATCGCAACAAAACTAACTTATCAATTTCAAGACATCTTCACGACCGCTGTCAGTCCCGCTTCTCGATTATGCTACCATTCACCGTTGCAGCATCGTTTGAGTAGACGGAAACTCGAACTGAATCCGTCAACATTGGCCCGTGCTGGCGGACATCCCGGACTTTTCACTTCCTCAATTCTGAATAATATCGAAAAAGAAGGCGACGTCGCCAACGTCGTCGGTGATTGGAGCCAACCAAGATTAACGAGCTTATTTTTCTCTTCGGCACCGATTTCAACGGCTTACGGTGAGTCCAATCAGGATAAAACTGTGAACAACTTTCCTTCAGTCGAAGGAGATTTCGGCTAACACACTTCAAATCATCACCGGTGTCGGTCGAAACAACGACAGACGTTGACAGTGTTTTATTATCACCGCAACCACATCGCATCTTACATGGATGGAGTCGGATGAATTCATCCAGGAGAACGTATTTTTTTCGGTCTGCTCCTCGAATGATATTTTCTCGACTTTCTTGCTTCGTTTTTTTTTCGATAGGCTGAGAAGTCCTTCTGTTGAGCAAAGTTCTCAAGCAGATAGCTGTCCAAAATCTCATGTCTACAGTCGAGAATGGAACAGTAAAAGTGTCAACCGAAAATTGGTTCACTTTTTCTTCTTTCTTCGTCGGTTGAACTTTGAGCAGCTTTGCGATAGACAGTGAGAAGGTAATAAAGAATCAGCTTTTCCTGGTTTGCTATCTTGGGTTGCGTGCATTTTCTACCGGAAAAGTCTAGTCGACAATGGGTCGGTACCGAGGAAGACCGGTTTTCCACCTCCACCATGCTTAAGGTGTAACTGAATCTGTTCGAGAAGAAAGCTGCTCCTGCGGAAGTGGGATACGACAATCAGCACAAGAAACAAACATATTTCAAAAAGTTGAATTGTATAATCATTCAAGCGGATAAAAAGCGCGATGGCTGTACGGCAGTGCTTCTTCCGGAGCTGCATTACAATGCTCCTTCTTAAGAGGGCTCTTTTGTATGTTTTCAGTAGTGTCATACACTTTCGAAGAGAATACCAAGGGATCCACGGAACGTGAGCTGTACTGTGAACTCCTTGATTCCATAGTTTATTTCCCATGTTTCACCTATTCGGATCAACAAAATCACAACAAATTTCCCCGGTTAAATCAGAATTATTTAATTTTTGACTAACAGACGGCTCGAGAGCTTACATCCTAAACCCCCCCGAATAACATTATGCAGCAGCAATCCCATGATCAACAATAAGAATTTTTAATTTAAAAACTCTTACATTTCTACCACCCAGAATAAAAGCTTTCACTCTCACATCCAGTGCCGTTCGGTCGGTTGACTTCTTCTGGGGTTTGTAGACCAGCTTATTTTGTCTGCAGCTCATCTAAGAAAATTTCAGTGTCCCATAAATCTGTACAACCGAGCGAGACGGCTGCAACAGCGTTGCCAGCCGGCAAAGATTAATGAGTCTATGCAACGAATTCATCGGACTTGGCTGGCGTACGTTGCACTGTTCGTAGCCCGCAGGCAACTTTAAAATGTTTAAACCACATTGGACTATCGGTTCGCCAGCATTATTTTGCAACTTTTTCCAACTGTGATTGTTTTCAACAATAAACGCCGGTAATTATTCACTCGAAAAAATATGCTTCAACGTTGTAAAATTATGATAATGAGCAGGTCCGATTGAAATGTTTTCGATGAATTCCTGAGGGTCAACAACAGCGGAAGAGTAGCGTATGACTCCATCGAGTTAAATAGGAATTTTCTGAAGCGGAAGTTTTCCAATTTCAATTAATAAATTGTCTGTGGGCAGTCAGGATGACGTTTAATGCACCATTTAAAGCATCCTTTTCAGAGTTGAAACAAAGTATTTCGCTCGGGGGAACAGTAATAATTTTTGAACTGTAAATGATTTCGTGCTTTCGACAGCTGTTTTAATAACCTGTTTGTTTGTTGCAATTTGGTCAACGGCATTTCGAACACTGGTGTTTCTTTCCCGTTCCAGTAGTAACAATGCGTGATTTCAATGTAAAAGGCGAATACCAACTGGGCACACAAAGACTGGTGTAAAAATAAATATTTCAACAGTTTCAGCTCAGTATCGAATATTTAATTGATCATTGCATGTATGAAAGTTATATTGAACGACTACTTAAAAATCTGGGTTTCAATTATCGTTCCACTACTTTGTTTTTTTTTTTTTAAATAATAATTCGGTTACCAAAGACCAAACATTTTCTCAAAGTTTTCATTCACTGTACCTATGTGACACTTGTTTCATCGAATACAAATTGAATACAATGTACTGAAAATGTTTATCATAAACGCAGTTCAGCATGTAATTTTGTCTGAAATCGTGCAGCGTACTTTTCACGAGCAAACATTCAATATTCTTGTTAGTTTCTCCCTTGCTGTGCCCGAGTTGCTAGCAGAAAAGCATCGCAGACCCGGAACAAACTGTGATAATGCTTTCCAGGCGCCCTTATCTCAGCATGTGAAACAGGAATATGGAATGTTATGAAACGTTTTTGAATAACATTTTAACATTTATGACGTGACCATAACCAAAAAGCACCACATTCACACATACGTGCATGCACACCCACACCCACACACACACATACGCACGCTCGACACACAGAACACAACGCGAAACATTCCAACTGTGCGAAAACGGCCATGTTATCCATTTCGTAGCAAAAGCGGAATCACCAGTGGCGGTGGCAGAACCAGAAAGGAGAAACCAGATACCCCCTTCGGATGCCACGATGGTCTTTGTGGGAAGTCGACCGCACCTAAAATAAAAAGGATCTAACCTCAACGGAGGCCTCCCACCCAAACCGCAATGGGATGGGTAGAGTACTGCAGCGCCGAATAGAACTTTGCTCGAAATTATTACGGCTTATTGTATGGCGGTGAAATTTTGACTTTTCTTTGGCGGTACCGAAGCTTCGTATGTGCAGCATTAGGGAAAAATGTAAAAACTGAAGAAAGTAATTTGCACACCACCGTTTGCATTAAGTGACTGTCAGCACTCGGCTGTGAATTTGTTTAGCACAAATTCTTTTCCTAGAGGAACCCTGCTCACCGTTTTAGTTTGAGCGGAATGAGTTGTGCCGAGTTTGTTTTGAGTTTCGTCGCTAGTTGTTGTTTAACATAAGGATAATTTGCTGTACAAATATTCCTACTACTTTTGAAATCGTCCTAATTTGAAAGAACTCGAGGAGAGTTCGGTAACAACCGATCGTATACAGATACAGAGAACAAATTCCTAACATTGCTGATTCCTGATGCAAAATAAATTGCTGGAAAAACTGACTATCGAACGGTGCTTCGGAGACCCATAATGTTACATTCCATTGTTTTATTCAGCGAGATTGGAAAATACCTGTGTGTATGTGCGTGCTCGTTTCAAAGATTTTTCGTACCACTCAATCGGACCGAATTAATTAAAACTACTCCTAAACCTAAATACTCCCATCTAAACGATTGTCGAAAATTCATCCAGAATTTCCAAACGAATTTGTCCAAATTTTGTTTTTAAAAATAAATTTCTACCGGTTTTGTCAAAATTTTCTATAACTGCAACAAAATTTGTCACATGATTCTGTCAAAGTTTAGAAAAAACTCACGATTCAACGATTTCCAACGATTTAAGTGATTTGGTCATATTTTGACAATCTTGACTAGCCCTATTTGACAAGTAATCAAAATCTAAAATAATTTTGTTCATGATTTAAAAAAAATATTTTGACAGTCTATCAAAATTTCAAATAACTAATAAACTGCTCTGCACTGATGAGTCAAAGACGAAACGTAAAAATAATAAAAACGGTTATGTGCCCAAGCACAAAATTTGGCTAACCCCTAAATGACCAAACCTGCATCGGCCAGAAATAGTCGAAAACACGTTTTCGTTTGGTACGTCAGAAAAGACATTGCACTTCGTTGCAAAACAAAAAGTGTTCTGTAAGTAGCAGAAACTTTACGTCTGCTTAGCGGTTCAAATTGAACTGCTGAGTTTAGCACTAATCAATTCAATTTGACCTGCTCTGCACTGATGAGTCAAAGACGAAACGTAAAAATAATAACTATTAAACTGTTTTGAACAAATTGACTTAACGAAAACTTTTACGATTTCTGACCAAATTCGAAGTGATGTTGATATATTTTGTTTAACGAATTTTTGATGAAATTTTGAGCCAATTTTTGTCGAGCTTGTCGAAATTTTGACAACATTCAAAACGAATTTCATCGAAACTTTTACCATGTTTCTGATTTTTGTAGTTTTTTTTTCGAGTTTTATAATTTAATGTGATCAACTTTTGACGATAACAATGCCGTCTAAAGTTTAATAATATTAAAAATATTATTAAACTTTTGACTGCTTTGTTTTAAAGTATATTGTGCAAATGTTTAACGATTGTCATAATTCTTAGCGATTTTGTTAAAGTTTTTGTCACGATTGTCCCAACATTCATCGAAAATTTTATCTTTTTAACAGGTTTGTTCGTGAATTTTGAATATAACTTAACGATTGTGTCAAGGTATTGTAGGAAATTTTTACGATTTAGGCTGCTTAAATTTTACAAAACATTTAACCAACGATTGTGGTATAAAAAACTTTAGTCGAAATAAGTCAAAGTTTTCGATTTTTCAACGGATTTTTCGTTATTTCGACAAGTTACTAACAAGCGTTTTTTACCAACATTTCAGACGTTTAGTAAGTTTAGTTTCCGTTACTTCCCAGGTGCTTTCGGCATGATTTATGTCGAGAGATTGAAATAGCTACTGCAATATGGCACTGCCTTTTTCTGCCATCCAGCCAACACAAAGGGAGCCTTAATGTTCTTGGTCATTGTTCTCTTGAATGGTGCAATTATTTTCCCGGTCGACTTCGTAAGTCTGAATTAGAAAAGTACTTCCCAAACATTCACGAATTGGGCCATTTTGAATTCTTCCAAATACCACATTCTTGCGGAACATGTACAGTCGAATACTCGATATATGATCAAGTAGTAGGTAGAATGATATTAATTTTTTTCCGGTTGTTCACCGTGTATAAGTACGGTACACAGTCTCATCGGATTTCGAATTATTTCGAAATCAGATTATTGGAGAAAATTGAAAGTCCCAGTTCTGTAATCATCGAATTTTATTTTGATGAAGGCTGATTTCTTATAGATGCACGAAACGTCGAGATCAGATCTTATCTCGAAAAAGAAAATTTCAACACAAATCGACTCTCTGGGACTATTATTAATATTTTCACCGGCTGTTCACAGTGTACATGTCCGGTGCTCTGTAATTGGGAATTTATTTATCAGAATAGTTCAAAATCTAAGAATTCTGTAATAAATAATAAATTTTTGACGGTCTCGCAATCGAGTTTAAGTTTGTCGAAATCGGTTGAGCTATCATCGAGAAAATTGTGCGGATAGAAAAAGCGCGTTTTGTCGGTTACGTGACTTACTCGATTATATCTCTGGAACTGGAAGTACCCAAAGCCAAAGCCTTGGTGTTACATTCCTTTTGTGGAATTTTACTTTACTGTTTCAACAGACTTCGGAGTCAATTCATAGCATACAAGACCATGGCTCGTGCGACGATCCTACTGACCCTTAAAATCCTTCAAGGTCGAGGCTTGTACATACAACTGGCTTATAAGACCTGCGCCCTATGCATTTGTCCCGGGTTGGCGGTTCAACGCATAGGACGCTGGTCTTACAAGCCAGTTGTCATATGTTCGAGCCTCGACTTGGAAGGATTCTTAGTGTCAGTAGCATCCAATAGTACTAGCCATGCAATGATTCTGTACACTAAGAATCGGCTGCGAAATCTGTTGAAACAGAAAGGTCAAATTCCACAAAAGGAATGTAATGCCAGAACGTTGCATTGAACCACCAACCAGGGCCCACCATGCTCTACTTAGACTTTATACCAAACGAGTTCAAGACATTTTATACCAAAGGATGAAGGCACGTGTCAGGGTCATTTTGTCGAAAACCTTTTCGTCGAATGTAGTTTCACCGAAAGCGGTTTCACATTATTAATTGGAAAACTTCAAAATAAATAAATAAATAAAAAAAAATTTGTTGTAATTACGTAGTAAGGAGAATTTTTTTTAATGACATTTCTTGCTACAATGTAAACAAATGAATAGGATTTAGACAAAATTATTGATTCATCGTAGTGACATATTGAAATCAATCGGAAGAAGCTCTATTTAACAGATAAAGTACGTGTAATAATTATTCTATAAATTATATCAAATTATTGTAAATCACCAATCAAAGGTAAGCAGACTTCACGCGCGTCTTGATAGTTCATTATTTATCACGAAAAATGTTTATTTGGTAGTATCTGTACAGCCAGCCACCGAGAAAAATTATTATATTTTTTTGTTTTGATTAATTGAGATTTTAATAACTTTTACCTCTTCGGGCCAGAATAGTTTTCTGACCCTATGTGCAGGGTTCGGAGTTGAACCCAGGTGGGCAGCGTGAAAGGCATCGACTTATCCATAACGCTATACCCGATCCGCTATTATTAATTTATTTACTTCAAATCAATCGGAATTTGGTGATCAAACATTTACAGATGATTAAACAAACAAGCATTTTCCTACTATTTATTCAATATACCGATCGATGTTATTAACGGATCTTCGCGATAGTTGATTTTTATCATTCAATATATAATCTTACAAGAAAAGTAAAAACATGGTAGAAGAAAAAAAATACTAAACGGATCAGGGTCATTTCGCCGAAAGCCATTTCGTCGAAAGCTGTTTCGCCGAAAGTCATTTCACCGAAAGGGTTATTTCGCCGAATGGGTCACTTCTCCGAATGCCATTTCGCCGAAAGCCATTTCGCCGAAAGGGTCATTTCGCCGGATCCTGAAATCGTAATTAGAATTGATTTAAATTAAAGACAAACGAATGATGATAGCGTATGTATGTATGCAAGAGGCCGCCGCTTCCGACGGCAGGTCGGCGGCCAACTCAGCTGGCGTCGGCTCGGCGGCTTTGTGCCGCCGAGCCATCTTTGCTTCGGTTATGTGGCTGCGCCACATCAGTTATACAAGAGACATAACATGCAGGAGATATGACCCTTACGGCGAAATGACCCTTTCGGCGAAAAGACTTTCGGCGAAACGACTTTCGGCGAAATGGCATTTGGCGAAATGGCATTCGGCGAAACGACTTTCGGCGAAATGGCTTTCGGCGATGTGACCCGCTCCCTACTAAACACATCTTTTCTCAGAAGTTTGATGGAAATAGAAAAGAAATCATATCATCATATGGTGTATGTTTTTTACACACATACTTAGAGAAATTTATATCTTCCTATGTGACTCTCGATGAAGACGCAAGGATTCCATGGAAATCGCTTGCCACCTACGGTAAGCAACTAAACACATTCCAATATTACCAAAAACCTGTTCACTATGGCAAGTTTTGCGATAATGTGGACAAGAAGTCAATTACACCCAAAGACAACGGGACTTCTTCTACACCGACTTCAAGCAATCTTGGTACTTCTAAAAAAGAGTTTAACTGCATAAAAGCACTCTCATCCAACAAATAACCATATGCGTACAATGCACAACAATGAACGTTTGCTTCAGCTGAGAAATTCCAGAAATTAACAGCAGAAAAGGTGCCAGACAAAGGTCCATTTGTTTCGATTTACCCGGCGAACGACCAAAAAGGGTAAAGCCGGGTATAAATAAATGACATTAATAATAATAATAATTGTTCCGATTCAGATGAATCTTTACAGTCATTTTCTGTATCACAAACCATTCGACCATTTGCACGGATGGATAGACCAATTTCACTAAAGTCAGATTTTTAAAGGAGGAGTGTGTATTTTCGCATTAAAATTTCGGGAGCGGGTCATATCGCCGAAAGCCATTTCGCCGAAAGCCGTTCGCCGAAAGTCGTTTCGCCGAATGCCATGTCGGAATGTCGGAAGCGGCGGTCTCTTGCATACAAACCTGTAACCGCCTCGTTTGCCCGGTTTACTCAAAGCTAGATTTCTTTGCTTTAGTTAGGTCCGACCAAGCGGTAGCAAGGTCAAACAGCACTTGAACCAAAACGATGTGGCGTAGCCGCATTAGATATTTTTTCATTTTCACTTAATAAACGGAAAATTCCACCTACATTTGCCTGGTAGATACACCTAAGCAATTGCTTTGATGCTTAGTAGCTAATAGTCAACAAGTTTTCTTGGAAACTACTTTCTGAGGTTCGTGGATTAATCTTTATTCAAGAGTACAACAATCAATCATTATACAAGAAGTACAATGGTAGGTCAACAAAACGGGCGTTAACGCTATCATCTTTCGTTTGTCTTTAATTTAAATAAATTCTAATTACGATTTCAAAACGTTTTCAGAATTCGGCGAAATTACTTTCGGCGAAATGGCTTTCGGCGAAATGACCCTGATCCAAAATTTCTTCTGATACAATAAAACTGTTACTGAGTGTGACCGAAATCGCCTGAACACTTTTAAAAGTATGCGCTGTAAAGAAAGTTGAACACTTTTTCATGGATTCAAAAATTTTCCGAAAAAGCGCAATAATTTTTCTTCGAAACCAACACATTTCATTGAAACCAACACGATGACGTTAGTGTGATTCGTGTCTTTTGGAAAATTAAGTTGTTACTACTGATACAATTTTCTATTATTTTCATGAATTCAAGTTACTGATGAGGTAGAGCTAATCAAACACTGGACAATGATTGTACAGGTTAGGCTCCTAGTAATTTTCCTTCTAGGAGCAGCCATTTTCGAAATATAGAAAAGATCTCAGATTCTTGTTATGCATTTTTTCATTTTATCGTAGTAGCTCGGAAACTGTTATTTGTTCAAAATACCAAAATGTTTTAAGAAATCGATTGAGAATTCATTAAAATTTTTAGAATTTTTTTAATTTCAAATCTCAATGTCTCTATAGCGAATACTTTCAAGAGAAAGGTCTCTAAGAGCAAACGTATTGGTTTTTATGTGTGGAATCATATTCTATTGTTTAAAAAGCTTTTTTTATTTATTTTAGAAAAAATCAAATGACTGTCTCTTACGCTATCGGAAATATAATGGTATAAGTGACGTAACTGAAAAAACGCGTTGTTTTTCTAAGAGAGCCGATTTTAACACACCTTGGCTCGTTTGAAAGCACTTATTAAATTGTGGATAAAGGTCGTAGATCGAATGGTTGTCACTTGCGGTTCCGGAAATAACAGTTCGGCTGAAAAGTTCGTATCGTTTAATAGAAACACACATTTTTTTGCCAAAATTCGTTTTTATTATTCAACATAATTGCCATCAGAGGCGATACAGCGATTATAGCGATCTTCCAACTTTTCGATACCATTTTTGTAGTACGATTTGTACTTTGCCTCAAAATAGGCCTCAGTTTCAGCGATTACCTCTTCATTGCTTCTAAATTTTTTACCAGCGAGTATTCTCTTGAGGTCTGAGAACAGGAAAAAGTCACTGTGGGCCAAATCTGGAGAATACGGTGGATAAGGGAGCAATTCGAAGCCCAATTCGTTCAATTTCAGCATGGTTTTCATCGACTTGTGACACGGTGCATTGTCTTGGTGAAACAAAACTTTTTTCTTCTTCAAATGAGGCCGTTTTTTTGAAATTTCGTCCTTCAAACGCTCTAATAACGCTATATAATAGTCACTGTTGATGGTTTTTCCCTTTTCAAGGTAGTCGATGAAAATTATACCATGCGAATCCCAAAATACAGACACCATAACCTTACCGGCCGATTGTTGAGTCTTTCCACGCTTTGGGTTCGGTTCATCGCGTGCAGTCCACTCAGCTGACTGTCGATTGGACTCCGGAGTGAAGTGATGGAGCCATGTTTCGTCCATTGTTACATATCGACGAAAATAATCGGTTTTATTTCGATATAACAGCTCCAAACACTGTACAGAATCATAAATTCGTTGTTGTTTTTGATCGATTGTGAGCACACGCGGCACCCATTTTGCACAAAGCTTTCTCATATCCAAATATTCGTGAATAATATGTCCAACACGTTCCTTTGATATCTTTAGGCTGTCAGCTATCTCGATCAACTTCACTTTACGGTCATTAAAAATCATTTTGTGGATTTTTTTCACGTTTTCATCGGTAACAGCCTCTTTTGGACGTCCACTGCGTTCATCGTCTTCGGTGCTCATATGACCAGTACGAAATTTTGCAAACCACTTACGAATTGTTGCTTCGCCCGGTGCAGAGTCTGGATGACACTCATCAAGCCATTTTTTGGTATCGGCGGCACTTTTTTTCATCAAAAAGTAGTGTTTCATCAACACACGAAATTCCTTTTTTTCCATTTTTTTTTCACAATAACAAAAGTAGCTTCACTCAAAATGCAATATCTCACAAACTAATAATCAGACAGCTGTCAAATTTATACACGTTGGTTGGTACTAACTGAAAATGGTATGGATTTAATTCTGCGCCCTCTCATAGAAACGATACGAACTTTTCAGCCGATCTGTTATTATGTTGAATGTGATATAAGCGACTAAATGCGTTGTTTTTTATCGCTCAATTTTCTCAGAGAATGGTTGTCTTTCCGGTTTTGAAAATATAATATAAGTGACGTAACCAACTTACCGCCCATTTTGCATTGGATGAATTTTCTCGAAGATAACTCTATGAATTTCGATAAACTTGGGCATGTTGAAAAGCTAACAATGTCAATCAAATTTGGTTGGGTTATGGCGAACATTTCCGTTTGTTTTTTTTTATGCACTAAAATTTCTCGGAAATGAAAGAATCGATTAGGAAAGTATTAGGCTCGTTTAAAAGATACTATAAGGTTTTTAAATAAGCTCATTATACTAATGGTCGTAGATGGTATGTTATAAATGTTTTAATGAGCCTATTTAAGCGGCGAAGTAATGGTATTAGCACACAACTACGTGGATTAAGCAAGGTTTTTTCAGTGCATTTACAGTTTAAGAGTGCTTCGATACCGATTCTTAGAGTACAATTACATTACTAATGTAAATATCTTATCGACAGAAAAAATCCTTCCAGGTCGGGGCTTGACCATACGACAACTGATTTGGAAGACCGGCAGCTTTGTTGATAACATTTCAAATTTTTGCTCTTCTCTAGAATTTCCAACAAATACGACCATCTGCAAGTACATATATTTTATGCGTTTAAGTTAATAACAAATTACAATACTCCAAATCAAATACAAAACTAAATTCAATATTCACAATTTTGTTTAAATATTCTGAGCAGTACGAAATTTTGCTTTGTTTAATTTTCCAATCAGAAACAATAACAACCATAAAATAACTAATAATTAAACGAAGACTATTGCTATTTTCAATAGAACAAAATGATTAAAAATAGTCATATTTAGTCTAGTTTTGGATACACATAAATTTTGCTTGAAAACCCAGTAGCCGTTGTTCAGATTTCAGATACAATGAAATCTACTAATAAGTGCTTGTACAAACATGTTGCTCGCCAAACTCTTTGAACATCCTAACGCAGCATACTTCTGATCAAACGCAGCATACTTCTGATCAAAATTTTGCCTAAATTGTTATTCAAGCTGATCATGCATTAACCCAAAGTTCACCATCAACTTCCAATCAGAAAAGTTTAGAAAATCAATCGACTAACGGTGCCGACCCGTAAAAGTAATCACCGTCGGGTGTGCAAATTACTCTTAATCAATAATGCAACGAACCGTGCTGCGTTCCGAAACACCGGAGCATCGTAGCCCCTGGCTTTCCGTCCGTCATGAGTCGAAACATGAATCTAAATAGCAAACCCGAAAGGTTCAAGACACTTTTCACCTTTCGCTCCCGAATTGCCCCATGTTGGCCACCGTGCCCGACGGCTGCCAGCCTAATCCTGACTTAGTGGCCTCCGTGCTCTACTGAATAAATCATATTTTTCACCCGGAGAACGAAAAAAATGGAAAAATGAATTTTCTATTTCCCGAGGTCGACCAGTGGAGGAGCAACCATTCGGGCGACCAGTCGGCTTCCGAGGGTAGCCAACTGTAATCGAGTGATTTTTTCTCTTTCCGGCTTCCAGTGTCTTGGCAGATTGTATTCCAGGCAAGTCCGCAATGGTGACTGCATAAATAAACATCTTCTTTTCGTTTTCCGTAATTTATTATGCACGGAGGAAAAGCTTACGAGTTAGTGCTTTCTTCACCCGTGCTCGCATTGGATGATGCCGGTCAGCACTGATCAGAGACCACTCTGGATTCGCGGCTTTTGCAAAGTTCGGTTATGTCACGATTTGCATTCCCGATAGAAAATCGATTGCAATTAGAATATTATATTAAAATCCGAGCCTGAGAAGATTTCTGCAAGGCTTATGGGACTTGACGAAAGGATTTCCGTCATTGACGACAGAGGATTTTTGTTTTCTTTCGTTGGTTCTTTCGAGGAATCGCGCCAAGGAGGCTTCATTAATAATTCAACGGGGATTTTGATTCACAACTACGGGTTGGTAGCGGGAAAAAAAGGAGAAGAGATAAATTATGTTCCATCAATCTAATGAGCGCAGATATTCCGTGGAGTAATAAAGTACTTCATTATAATTTTGTTCTCTGTCACCGTTACTTTGTGGACCCACGCTGGAACAATCGGAAAAGTTTATACCACAAAAAAGGACAAGGAAATCGAAATGATGGGTCTCTTCCGGTAGCAGACCCACTCCGCCTGGGAAACGGGTAGTAAAAAGATTTCAAACGTTATAAAACTGTTTTACGTCGAGTTGACAATTCGCTGAACAATTACGGTTGAAACCGAAAACCGAAACCGACCGACGATGATACTTTCGACGAGTAATTTATGGTGAAATTTATTGCGGATTCACTGATGTCACGTTAGAGGGGTTGCGGATTTTCTTAATTTGGACCTTTTTGGGAGTCGGTTTCGGTATGATTATACGCTGCGATGGTTTAGGTTTCCACGATTGTGCGTGCGAATGGAGCTTTTAAGCGATAGGACGATTTCGTTCGTCATTTTCCGAATTCAAACTGACTTCTTCCTAGCTTTTTATAGATCAATTTAGAAATTTTTTATCGTTGATTCCGATATTGGAAATTGGACGTTTATCTCATTGTTCCCTTGATCCATTCTATTATTTTGTTATTTTTACGTTTTGTTTTCGAAACGTATGTGCATAACATTTCGTATCGAACTGCTATGCTGCTTAGCAGGTTCAATATAAACCAAGAAACAATCGCAAGACTCAAACTTCCCAACAAGTTACAAAAATGAATCCTAGCGTTTCAGGAAGGCGAGACTATCGAAATAAGTAAAAAATTTGAAATTCAAAGCTGTTCATTTTTCAATCTGGCAGATTTTTGCTAACTCGACCATGAAATGTTTTACGTTATTACCTTTTGCCAGAATAAATAACCTATTTTTAATCAACCTCGTGGTGCCTTTCTCTTTCATCAACACAGTCTTATTAAATTTTGTTTTGTCTTTTTATTGAGATAATTTCTGACACTAATTCGGGCTCATTTTTGACACGAATTGATTCAGATTGATTTGGGTAGTACACAAAAGCATGCTTCAGCGTTTATGTCACATATTCGACAACATTGCTCAGACTAAGCATACTAAGCAATAATACAATTTGAATTTGAAGAATATTATACAGATAGAAAAAAAAATTTGTCGATTACGTCCTTGTACGATTATAGCTCTGAAACAGAACCCAATTTTAATCTCGAACGAACCTAAAATTATTAATATCGCTAAATCAATATACAACAAAATTAAGCGGTTTTGACGCTTACTTCACTTATGCCATTATATCACCAGAACCGTAAGTGATAGCCATTTGAATTTCAAACTTGTGTAACAAACCAATAGTAAAATTTTAACATTATTAAAATCGGTTCAGCCATCTACAAGGAAATTGAGCGAAGAGAGAAAAACCGCTGCCAGAATTCACAGTTATTTGAGCTTCAATCTTGATCAATGACCGAAGAATAACATTCAAGTGAGACAAAGTTTGTTAAAATCGGTTCTGCGGCTCTAAGATGATTGTACGGTAAAATTGCTTTTTATCGGTTACGTCACTTCTACTATTATATCTCCGGACCCAGAAGTCACACCCATTTGATCTTCAAGTAATAATTTTGTTGAAATCGATTCAGTCATCTTCGAGAAACTTGGGCGCAAAAAACTACACGTTTTGTCAGTTACATTTTTATTTTTGACATTTTTATTTGTTGCTATATAATCCATCTGACAATAGGTGTCTTAATGAATAAAGTAAACTAAACTAAAAATCATTCAACTTAGGCTAAATTATCATGAAACACAACACGAAAAAGGTCAAGTAGCTTACGATAAAACAAATTGGACGACAAATTAAAATCAAAAAACTCAGCGAACTCGTTGAATTGTCGACATATGGATCTAAATGGCTCATGCTGTCCGTATACAGTATACTGTGTTTCAAGGAGCAAGAAATTACGCTGTCGAAGAGATCTTTCTGGAGCATACATATTCAGACGTTCGAGTAATGCGGGACAATCAACAGCACCAAGAAGCAATTTCGCTGCGAATGTAGCTTGAGCATATGTCCTTCTTAATTCCAGGGGTTCAATGCTTAAGAGACGGCAACGATCCACATATGACGGTAGCTGTATGGGGTCGTTCCAGGGTAAAAGTCTCAATGCGTATCTCACAAATTTGCGTTGCACTGCTTCAATCCTCAATATCCAATTTGAATGATATGGACACCAGACAATCGCGTTCGACTCAAGCACTGACCGTACCAGCGAGCAGTATAATGATCGTATGCACAAAGGATCGCGAAACTCGGAGGAAATTTTGAATATGAATCCCAATTGCCGATTTGCTTTGCAAATAATATTTTCATAGTGAAGTTTGAAGGTTATTTCGCGATCAAGAATCACACCGAGATCTTTCACATGTTCTGTTCGCGTTAGCGTGTGTCCAGCGATTTTGTAATCGAATACTATTGATGCACTTTTTCGATGAAAAGATATAACACTGCATTTTTCGATACTCAATTTCAAAAAATTCTTGGTACACCATATTTGAAATGTATCAAGCATTTTTTGCAACTCCAGGCAATTTAACAGACTTTCAATAATTTTGAAAAGTTTCGTGTCGTCAGCATAGAACAAACGGCATTCCGGCGGTAACAGCGTTGATACATCATTAATGAAGATAGAGAACAGTAACGGACCAAGGATACTACCTTGAGGCACTCCCGAAAGATTCGTGAAGGTCTCCGAAGTCGAAGATCCAATTTTAATCCGAACAAAGCGATTCGTCAAGTAAGACTTAAACCATGCAACTCCTCGTGTAGAGATTCCAAGTACCTCTAATTTTTTTAGAAGAATTCCGTGATCAACCCGGTCAAATGCCGCTTTAAGGTCAATATAAACCGCATCAGTCTGCAGGCCACGGTCCATGTTCCGTATACAGTTCGAAGTGAACTGTAAGAGATTCGTCGACACGGAACGATTAGGGAAAAATCCGTGCTGCTGGATGTCAATGTAATTTCTGCAGCAGACGAACAAGATGTCGTTGACAATGATCTCAAACAGTTTTGAACATGCGCACAAGCAGGTAATTCCTCGGTAATTAGCAACATTGCACTTGTCGCCTTTTTTCTGAACCGGAAACATAAAGGACGACTTCCAACACGTGGGAAACTCACTTTGTTGAACCGAAAGATTGAATAGCATTGCTAACGGGTAACTCAAGACGAATGAACAGCGCTTAAGCACAGACGAAGGAATTCCATCGGGACCAGCCGCAAATGATAGCTTTAGTTTGTTCAAGGCTGCAATAACCATATCCTGCGTTATGTATGGCAACTCGAAACTAAGTACGTCTCGCGGTAATCCAGCTGTTGCTTCATCAATCTGCATCGTTGTGGCGCATCGTTCATGGAATGCATGCTTGAAATGGTGAGCAAACAGATAGCACTTTTCGATTTCATTGTTGGCTGTCTCATTTTCCAAGAACATTGAACGAGGAAGACCAGTTTCTTTTCTTTTGGAATTTACAAACGACCAAAACAGTTTGGGTTTACGACGAAGGCTTTGCTCAATCCGTTTAACGTACTGAGAATAAAGGAATAGATTGTAGTGACGATATCTATTGCTTCTAATGTTGAACTGGTGTTTGAAATACGGAGACCGACAATTGCAGTATTTCCGGAGAGCAGCAGAACGAGCACGTTTTAATGCTCGTAAACGAAGATTTGACCAGGGAGGTTTTTGCGGAGGTCGTCTGGCAGGAACAGTACGGGAAACAGCGTGATCTATTACTGTACAGAAATATTCAACAGCTTCATTAACGTTGGTAGAGGAATCGATAGCATTCCAGTTAGTCCAAGAAAGTAGCTCGTTCAGTGCATTGTAATCAGCTCGACGAAAATCGGGATCATGTGAAATGGTGGGCTCTTCATAAACCACTGGAATTGGCAATCTGAATATGACTTTGATTGCTGGGTGGTCAGCATCGAGATTCGTTAGAGGTTCAATTGGCAAGGAGATAGTAGATAACGGTGTGGCAGATTCGTTTGCAAAAACGAGATCCAGTAAGCGGTCATTTCTGTTGAGTACATTGTTAATCTGACTAAAGCCGTGAAAATGCAAACCATCAAAAAGAGTGCTGCATGCAGCAGACATGTGTGAATGCAACGGATCAATGCGCGGAGCGCCTCTCTCGGGAAAAAGCCACCGAAGACCAGATTGATTATAGTCGCCGAAAAGAAGCGAGGGTGTATGAGGGCTCAATTGGGAGGCAACCGATCCCAGCGAGTTCACGTGATCACTAATACTCGTATAATCATTTTTTCGATCGGGTGGTAGATAAATAACACCTATACTAACATTTATCTCAGCAAACTTAACGACAACCCAAAGCTGTTCTAGGGTGTCGGAGATCGATGTAGGTTCAATGTAGCAATTGAGATTTTTGGAAACAGCGATTAAAACTCCTCCACCTCGTGATTTACGGCTGTTTAACGGTGACCGATCGGTTCGAAACACAGCGTAGTGATGTCCAAAAAGTTGAGCAGAGTAAATTTGCTCGTTCAACCAGGTTTCCGTTAAAACGATGATATCGTATTCTGCCTCCGATACAGACAAGAAAAATGTCTCTACTTTGGTCCGTAAACCACGCACATTTTGGTAGTAAATGGTAAGGTTGTTGAAAAAAGTAGCACTGCAATGTGAAGAATTTTCAGGAACAACAGGCTCACAAAAACTATTGTACTCGCCTGAGATAGTAAACTGGAAGCCCCTGCTACCACCACCGACCGCAGGACCGGGACGATGACGATGGCGGATGTCAGCAGCGAGCACGACTGAGTCGGGGGGATCAGGGACTTCCATAATGCTTGATGTAGGGTGCCCCGGATCCACTAAAGTTGAATTCAGGTGGGAGTGGTTACTAAAAAGTGATTGAATATCAGGTACCGAATGCTCTGAATGGATAAAATACTCGCCTGGAGTAGCATATCGGAAGCCTCCACTACCATCACCAACCACAGGACCGGGACGATGACGATGGCGGATGTCAGCGGGGAGCGCGACTGGGTCGAGTGGTAGGGAGACTTCCTTAATGCATGATGCGGGGTGTCCCGGGTCAGCAACTGAAGTCGAGTTTAGTTCTACTCTGCAGCGTTGTCTAAAGGGATAGTCGGTGCTCCCCTTGCAACACTACGTGTTTTAGGTTGGTCGACGAATTCACGAAATAGAAGTCCACTGGGCCAGGTTGAAGCGTCAAGCGATTGCTCTTTGAACGCAGGGTCAAGTCCGATTTTGTACGAGATAAATGATAGTTTCGTTACATCTGCATCCTTCGGAAATACGTCACTTATACCATTATATCTACGGAACCAGAAGTCACAGCCGTTTGATTTTCGAACTCAATCAATTGTCTAACAGTGGGGGTCAAACGATTCTAAGTTTGTTGTACGAAAAGTGCGAAAAATCAACGCGTTTTGTCAGTTACGTCACCTTTGCTGAGTTTGAAATTCATCCAAAAATTTTATTGTAAAAATAATGCGAAAAAAATAAAAAAGTGTTTGGTATTTGTCTATCAAATTGAAGACTTTCGGAATTGAAGACCAGTGAATAATGTCCGTTTTCCATTAAAATCCGGATGTTTCGAGTAAATTGATAATTTTGATGTAAAAACGTCTTTACTATGGGGAGTCTTTGCAAAATTCGCCCTGTGGAAGACTGGGTGGAACATAATCATGAATATTTCGAGTTTTATGAACGCAACAACATTTCTCTTTCCGCCGGTAAACGATCAAAATGGTTGAAGCCGGGGTAAAATAAATGATATAGGGGAACGGGTATAGCATTATGGGTTAGTCGATGCCTTTCATGCATCCCAACCCCGCACTTATGGTCAGAAAGTTTTTCTGGTCCGAAGAGGCAAATGACTTTAGGGTTAAAACCTCTATAATTGAAACATAAGTGGCTGGGGTCCACTAGGAGATTGATAGTACCTATTAGCTCTCTTCGGACAGTACCAGCCTAGATGCCGTGTGGAATCCGGCGAAAAAAAATTAACCAAGAATAGATCCACTGGGTTCCTACTTCCATGTCGAAAAAGGCGACAATTGCAGGAGTTTCTTTTTCCTTTGAGTTATCAGATATTTTAAATGTTTCATTCCTGATTACTCTTTTTACTAAATTATCTCTTCATTCAACCTATCAATTTCCGCCTAGCTTCGGAGAAAAGTTTTATTTGGAATGTTTTCTTCTTCTATGATATTGATTGTCTTTCAGGATTATAAATTGAATGATAAAAATTAACTATCGCGCAAATCTGTTGATATTACAAAGTTAATAACAGAGATAACACATATCGGTATATTGAATAAATAGTGAAAACCTGATTAATTCACCTAGCAGTGAGATGATACCTTTTTTTATCAATCCTCATCTGTTTTTGCATGGAAATTCTGCGGTGTTTTAGTTCTCATGACGTTATTTTATTTATCGTCGTTTTAAACGGCAAATTGAGATTTTAATCACTCATTACCCTGTAATGTCGAAACTGTATCGAATTTCAATCTCAACGTGTGACAATCGATTGAACATTCCATGAGATGTCGAAGTAAGTTCCACTTTAGAGTTTTTCGTCATTATTTATGGTACTTCCAGAACCGGTATTTAGCAACTAGCATAACCCAAAATGATTCGTATGGCCATAAATTAATACGCCAAACAATTTACATCTTCTATATCTGTATGAATTTTAAAAACTCATCATACTGTATCCTGTATTCATTATGTATCCTGTATTCCAGAATCGGATAAAATTAATCAAATTTGCATGGGACTATAAGTCCTTTAATTCGAATTTTTGTGTTTCACATATCATCCTGTGGTTCCGCAATCAAAAGTCGGATCCAAACGTAATTCAGGAACCATCTCCGAGAAAATTGAGTGAAATTATGTGTCACACACTCATTTGCTGATCTCGACGAACTGAGTCGAATGGTATATGGGAGTTATTTTTTTTTCATAAATACGTTTATTTCTTAAGGCAATTTACATAAGTTTTTCTTCGCCGTATCATCACTTTTACATAGAATTCTTAACCTAATATAATACTAATATAGTCGCAGCGATTTGAGTTTAATAAAACATATTCCTCTTATTTTTTAACTATCATATTAGCTATTTCGTTATTTATTATTAAATCTACTTAAAAACATTATTTAAACCAAGCGATTAACTACTATAAATTATAAGATAAGCTTAAATTTTTATACATTTTGTTGTTGATTTCGTAATCTATTTTGAGTTTGTTTGTATCAGCACATCATTTCTATTAAAATTTTGCTATTAGATGAACTAATGGACGCAGTAGGAGTCAGAACTAACCCTCAAAAGGGTCAATTATTAAATTGAAACTTCAATTGTCTTTATGAAATGATAAAGAAGTTTCATGTAAGAAAGGTCACGACAAGCAAGAATGTCTCGAACTGGGACATTGGATAGTCTACCTTGGGTACGCAAGGAATTTATTAGTTGAGATCTGACATCACGATACTCCACGCAAACGACATGATCAATATCGCGATAGCCTTTGCCACAAGCACAATGATTAGTTTCGGAAAGTCCAATTCGAAGGAGATGTGCATCTAACGTGTAGTGATTGGACATGAGTCTGGACATCAAACGAATGAAGTCCCTACTCACATCCAGCCCCTTGAACCATGCCTTTGTCGAAATTTTAGGAATAATTGAGTGCATCCACCGACCTAGATCATCTCTATCCCATATGGGAGTTATGTTTTTCTAGCATTTATTACTGTAAGTAATTTAAATCAAAATAATTATGATATTACTTCCAACTTTAAAATGCTGCCATCATCTAGTTTACATGTCATACTCGAACGATTATGTTACCAAAAACGAACCGTGCTAAAATCGGTCCGAGGCAAAATGCCATGAAAAAATATGCTGAACACAGTCTTTTTGGTACTTAGAAACAATTGTATGTAACAGTATAAAAATCGTGTTTCATTTGGCCTCGAAACAGCGCTTTATCATTAAACGCGTAAAACTCCTACTACTGGAATAAGGCGAAAAGTTGTTTACACAAAAATATCGACATCTCCGTCAAAAATGGACAGATTTTGACAATCTACGGCTTGTTGGATAGCTATTACCGTTCGGTATCTAAGTCTAAAAACATAATCTGATTTCAAGGGTAGTTGTGACAGATATTGTCAAAAAACAAATTTTGACATAAAACTTTGTATAACTCAAAAAGTAAACATCCGATCTCAAAACCATTCGATAGCGTTCAGGATGACGGGGAGACCTTTCATTTGCGACCAGTTAAATCAAAATCGGTTCAAGAGATCTCAGAGATCTCGACCTCTTTGTTGACAACACGCATACAGACACACACATACACACACCCACACACACACACATAGCGAATTCTATATCTATTATTGATATATATATAAAAAAGGTAAAAACACTTGATATTCATATCTCATACAATAAATTAATACTTTTCTCGGTAGCCGGTTGCCCAGATCAACCAATATTACCAATTAACAAGTTTAATAAATAAATCAAATAATAAAGCGGAAATAATATAGAATCAAGACGCGCGTGAAATCTGTTGACCTTTATTTGGTGATTTAAAATGATTTTATAACTGTTAAAATATTCATTTAGGGGTTTGGTACCTCATGTGTACCGTTTTGTGCTAAAGTGCACATGACTAGTTTTCATTTTTTTACGTTTCGCATTCAGCTCATCAGTGCGTTAGCAGTTTATGTTGAACTGCTAGCGCCACCTAACGGTTCAACATAAACCGCTGGGCAGACGTACAGTATTTGCTACTTACAAATTACTTATTGGCACCGAAGTGTTTATGTTGAACCGTTAGGTGGCGTTAGCAGTTCAACATAAACTGCTGACGCACTGATGAGCTGAATGCGAAACGTAAAAAAATGTTAAAATATGTCAATACAATGAATCAACTATTTTGTCTAAATCCTATTCACTCGTTTATTTTGTATCACGTAATTTCATTTATCAAAAATAGGGAAGTTTTTATTCTTTACGCGATAGTATTTCAAATTTTTCTTCAGTTTTGTCGAATAAGAGCTGTGAATCAAGACTTCCCGGAACTTCAATATAGGATATTGTAGAAACGTTCGGAAGTCAGTGAGTTTAGTGGTGCATCCGAGCATCTTGAAACCGGAACATACTGAGTCGCGCGAAAATACCAATACTGAAATTTTTACTAACAAATATCCTTCTCCCGTGACACTTGTGGAGTGCGCAGTAGTATATACGGCCTCTAGTAACAACAAGTGTTGGACTCACATCCCTTCCCATTCCTTATACGATCTGCGTTCGGGCCTGGCCGGCGCCGGTACTGATCAATGAATTCTGGGATTACCAGAAAATGTACATTGAAGGATGATTTACCAGTCCCAGGTCGAATCATCTAGGAACTCCCTGTAGCTAATTTCAGCTAATCCCGATCAGTAACGGAGTAGCAACCAGGGTTGGTCACTCAAGCTCAAGCAATCTCAAAACCTCTATAATTGAAACAAAAAATATGATATAAAAAATATTACTCTTTCTTCATGCTATCAGAAATCTGATCAGCAATTTATGATTAAATTTTAAACAGTTTGCCTTTCTCATTCCCGCAACGACGGCTCTCAGGACGTCTTGTCGAGGACAAACAGCAGTAACAACAGAGCTTCTGCGTGGTCGTGCTCTAATTTGCATTTCGGACGTCGTGGCGAGCAGTCGCCTTCTATCAGCAGCAGGGAATTGAATTTTGGATTGAGCTCTAGACTTGTTTTCTGAAAATGAATTCAGAATCTGGATTCTTATTCACCAGAATTGGGACCTTAATTCCAGTTTTAGTATTTTGTTTCAAATTTCCGTTTCAAAATTCAGTTCCAGATTACAGGTTCAGAATTAAAAACTGTGACTCTAGAACTGAATCGTAATTCTGGATTCTGTAACTAAAATTGGGAATTCAGTTTCAGAATTTAATTCTTAAATTCAGTTTCAGAGTGCTGGAGCTAAACTCGGAACACCGATTCTGGAGCTAGATTTTAAAACTAAATCCAGTTCCTTTATTAAAGTTAGACATTGGAGTTTAGAATTTGTTTCTAGAACTAAATTCGGAACTCTTTAAATGAATTCAGTTCCATTATTCTGATTCTGTGTTTGTTTCGTGTTATTTAATTGTATGGTAGAATATGTTTGTCGTCAATAAGTCGTAATTAAATATGAATGCACCGTCACAATTCTGGAAGCGATGCAATAAAAGTTGCAAAATTGACACAATTGACTAATACGAACGATTATTTATACTCTTAATTGTGAAAGAAGCATGTCAGTTGTATTTGCATTCACGTCCTTCATTTAGTTCTGTGACATT
This sequence comes from Malaya genurostris, assembly GCF_030247185.1. NCBI lineage: Eukaryota > Metazoa > Arthropoda > Insecta > Diptera > Culicidae > Malaya > Malaya genurostris. The sequence goes on along the minus strand of NC_080572.1, from coordinate 55,422,712 downwards.
ACTCACCTTACCTTTTGTAAGTTGAAAATTTTAACCGAATTGAAACATCAAAATTATTTAGATTTATTTGATTTTTTGAGCAAATGCAACTTCGCATTCACAACGAAAGTACTCGTTGTGAATGCGAAGTTCACGTTCTTCTCATCTTATATTTATCCGGAATCTACTCAGCCACCTATCAATTGAATTAACAACCCTGTATCTAAATTCACATGGATTTCAATCACAATAAATAGATTCGGCAAACGATTGCAATTTTTCGTTCGGCTAATAAAGTCAACAAACAACGGCATCTCGATTGGACAAGTTTATCAGCCGTTTATTGCGTGGTAGAACCAACCGTTCTATTAAACGTTCTCAATATTTTTCCACACGCTAAGCTAATAACTAATAACTAGAAAAAAGTTCATATAATATTCAATTCATTAATGTCCAAAATGAAAGCTCAGCGTAGAATTTGCATTTCCAAACAGCGAACAATTTTCGTGTCGGCCACAATCATGCTATTCAATCTTTGCATATTTTTCACACCAACACCAGCTGATCGTTCTTGCACAAACAGCGAACAAAACAAAAAATCCCACCAACCGGAAATTGTTACCACAATCTACAACAAGTGAATGGTGAATGATTTGGTTAGCAATTATTCTGCAGCTCGAAACGCGAGAATCAATTCTAGCTATCGATATACTTAGCCAATTCTTCTTTTATTGCCTAACCTTTTATTTTCAAGAGTCGAAGATCACATTTCATATTTTTTTCGTCGACGAAAATTGGTCTTAGTCCAGCTCTCCAGTGACATGGAAAAAAAGCTTCATAAAAATGGATTAAAAAAAGCAAATATACCAAGCTATTTCAATATGGATGACACTTATTGAATCCGGTTTCGTTTGGTGACCTTTTCTACCTTTTCGGTTCCAACAATGGCACGAGACAGCCATGTTTGCATATTTTGTTTCCGGCTGTATGTGCGTGTTGCAATATTTTTTTTGAATGGAAATAGTTTTTCCGGCATGTACGATTATCGAGCCAAAAAAAAATAAATGTTCGGTATCGAACAAATCCGTTTCCAACACATTGGATTACTAGTTTGTCCAGTTTTTTGGACCCCTCTTTCCACACGCCATCACCCTCTGACCGGTATCCGAATCATTGGAAATATCTGGTTCCGTTTTCAGCTGCTGCACTGAAATGGCCTATTAAATTACAAGGAATTGTCGGGTTTGTTTGAAACTTTTAAATTATTAGGAAAGTTGATCCAACGAAAATTGAGTTGAAGCAGTAATGTTTTCAAATTTATGAATAAAGTTCCTGAATGGTAATCATTTAGTGACGCTGGGATTATTATAATCGCATGAGCCAATAAAATAAATCATGATTGGACAACAAGTGCCATGTTGAACATATCGCATATATTTGAGCCCAACAACCGTAAGTCTGGTGACAGTTCGAATCGAGACCATTTACTGCTTTGAATGCCGGAACAGATTGCGGTTTTAACAAACCTCGGAGGGCGCATCCGGAATCGTTTCAAATTGTCACGTTTCCGTGAGGTGAATCGAGCAGCTTCCCAACCCTCAAGTGGTGTCTGATTTGTTTACTGAACAAATTCGCATTTTGTACCGGCAATGTTCTACGAAATATGTGCAACAAAGTCAACTGCAAATATTATGTGCAGCTCAGTTCCACACCGTGGTTCCGATTCTCTGGGTCCCCCGCGTTGGTAGAGAAAACCGCAGTGCTGTCTTAACTGAAACTGACTGGTTGATGTTCACCGGGAACCATACTGGCGCGGGGTAGTCTAACCCAGGGCACAAAACCGGTTATTTTGGGTGAAGAGTGCGGCTTTGTTGTTTGTGATTCTGTGAAATTGTTGTTCATAAATGACGGATGCCGCTGTGTACGATGCTACATGCGATCTGCTCTATATCATGCAATGGGGGAATAACGCTGCTTGCAAACAACCGGAAAAGTTTCAATGTTCCAAACAACAGCAGCAACCATTGCTACTGACATTTTTCGCCAGTCGGAAAATATATTCGTGGAAGAAAAAAATCGTTTTCTGTAGATGCGTGTGCTATTTGTTATTCAGTATGAAGAAAATCTTAATGAAGCTAATGTGGCTTACTCATAGTGCAGCGTAATTATGCTTCAATGCATTCGTTCAAAATCAAAAGTTTTAAAGTTATGGAGAAATGTAATGAAAATATCGTTCTTTTTGTAATTTGAATGAGTTGTTGCCCTTTTTTCAAAATCAAAAAAAAAAACTTTTGTGTGTGTTTAACCAATTCCAAACCCCACTAATTGGCAGCGGTCTACAGAAAAAAAATACCGTTCCATGAGTTTGATTTATACATGCTAATAACCATAGTCCAGGGCTCAAGGAGGTGTTAGCTCAGTCGAATTCCGATGATCCATTTCGCATACAGAGCAAATCGGTTCCGAGGTCACCGTTCCATCGACCAGTTCCCGTCTCAATGCAATGTTTGCATCGAATAAATGTAAGGAATGCAGTTTTAAAAACACAGTTAACACTTTTCAATTTTACCAATACTCCGGTTTGCATCGAATGTCATATTTTTTAGGAATCCTATCCAAATCTTTAATTTTCAGAACAAAAAAAAATATTACTCCAACAGTGACTCTTACCTTCAAGAAGTATTTTGTTGTGTCTTCCGTCCAAATTTTAAATGTCGTGTCTTACGTCCATTTCGAATGAGTTGTTGCATACAAATTATTTTGCTAACGCAGAAGACGCAGATTTTGTTGACCAAAATGTCATCATAGACATACGGGGAGGCATGGGATAGGAACTTGCGAGCACTCTTTTATCTCACCTTTCGACGACCTTGATTGAGAATCAAGAAGTCTTAATTGCAATTATGAATTAACTTTGCCGTGTAATTTCATATATTTGACGAAATATTATTAATATGACAAAAAAGACGAAACATAAAGTAAAGTCAAAATACGAGTTTAACGTTAATCGAGCTGAGCAATGTCTCTCTCTCTCTGTGTATGTGTGTGTGTATGTGTGTGTGTCAAATAATGTTACTCATCTTTCTAGGAGATGGCTTGATCGATTTTCACAAACTTGGGGTCAAATTAAAGGTATCTTAGTCCCATAGGTTGCTGTTGAATTTCATCCGGGTTCGAATTCCGGTACCGGAGCTATAGGATAAAGTGTGTTTAAAATTTTAAACTGTCATTTAGTGCGACGGTTAAAAGTGAAGAAAAATTCTTATGCACTTCAGATAACTGTTTACAAATTGAAAAGGTTGTAATAATTTATACCTAAAGAAAGTTTCAAATTTTTTTTTTTTCAAAGTTTAAAACAAGTCTTGACAGAACCTTTTGTGATATTTTTGAAACAATAAGAAAGGCTCCATTACACCACAAGGAGGATTAAAAAGGGTTTTTTAAATACAGGCGTTGGTTTTGTTTATACACGGAACCCCTCGCGATCGTGAAACAACCGAAATATTAATTATTTTTCTGAATTTGTTTGGTTAAAATTTGATACAACTAATCGATTGTTGTTTTTTCCAAACTGTCATTTTTGTTTTTCGATCAACAGAAACGATGGTTGAAATAACAAATTTTTTGGTTGAAAAAAATATTCTGTCAGTTAGGCACACACCTTTAAATTTCAATAATGATTTTAGTTACAACAACCGACCTTGTTTTTGATTTAACAGTTATGTGAGTTGAAAAACAAATCGGTTTTAGTTGTCTAAAACAACTATTACGATTAGTTATTTCAACTTAAGCAAAATTATTGTTTTGAATGACAATAAAACATTCCTTATAGATATACGTTCTGAATCTTTATATTAAATGAATTATTCACTGAAACCATTATTATTTTTGTTTTTAATATACTGTCTTTTAGTAGTGCTGGTGTCAACGAAACTTTCTAATTGTGACCACTATATTACTTACGAAAGTCGAGCCGAATGCACTGATTTTTATTTTTTGAGACATTGCAACTTACAGTTTCAACAGATTATATGAATGAATATTAAACATATTCAATTTAATCACTTTGTTCATACAATTTTGTACATGACTTGAAGATAACATGCATTTCACGATGCGGAATCAAGTTTATTTTAAGACCACAATTCAAACGCATACAATTCACTGGGTTCTAGTTTTGGTTAAACACTTTTTGTTAATTGCAATATCTCTAGCAGCTATCAATTTTGTGCATAGCACTATTTTATATCAATCGTTTCTTCTTGTTACACCATAGCAGTAAAGATATAGAAAATTTATCATCACATTAATATTCTGACAACTAGTGTTATGATAAACATTAATTTACTAGCATTCAAAAGTTACTCTTCGCGAGTTTTACAAACGTATAATAAGCGAATTTCGTTTGCATGAAAATGTTTAAGAAACCCATTTGAATTTCAACTAAATTAATGGTTGATTTTTTATTGCAATTTTTGTTTTGTTTTGTGCTTTTTTTGACATTAAACAGCATTAAAAACAACATGTTTTTCAACTACTTCAATATATATAAATCAAATAGCAAATTTGTTGAATCAACTATCTATTAGTTAAAATAACAACTGCAAAAATAAAAAATTGCGAGATCGTAATTTTTTGATTGGAGGGTTTTTCGTGTAGCTGAAGCAAACATATTTTGTTGTACATTTGTTTGTAGATGATGGTTTCGAGGGGCTGAGGTCCACTAAGAGATTAATAGTACCTACTATCTTTTTCCGGACAGTACCAGCCTAGATGCCGTGTGGAATCCGGCGGAAAAAAAATGATCCTAGAGTAGATCCACTGGGTTCCTGCTTCCATGTCGTAAAAGGTGACAATTGCAGTAGTTTCCTTTTCCCTTCAATTATCAGATTGGCTTAACATTTTACATCTGATTACTCTTCCCTCCATTAAACTTCATTCAACTTATCAATTTCCGGATAGCTTCTGCGAAAAGGTTTATTTGGCATTTTGTTCTTCTTCATGTTTTTGCTTGTCCTTCACGATTAAAAATTAAGTGATAAAAATCAACTATTGCGAAGATCCGTTAATATTAGAATTTTAATAATAGAGATAACATAGACACTTGTTTATTTGATAAATTAATAATTGTTGCTCGGATGCCCAGGTTAACCAATACAACGAATTAACAATTTGTCGTGGTAAATAATAGAGTGAAAATATTAAACAATCAAGACTTGCGTGAAATCTATTGACCTTCGTTTGATAATTTCAAATGATATAATACACTACAATGAATCAACTATTTTGTTTAAATCATATTCACTCGTTAATTTTGTAGCAGGTAATTCCATTCAGAAAAAATAATGAAGTTGCAAAAAATATGCTCCCGATTTCCTCTAAGATGACAGAGCCGATTTTATTGAACTTAAATTCAAATGAAAGATCCTACAGACCTATAGAAAGCAAATGAATTTTATTTGGAAAGAATCACTCCGTACTGCAGCATGGTTTTTCAAATGAATACACCGGTAGTGATTGATGCATGTCGTTGTTATATTCGGCACGACAGTAAAAACGTTGCACTTCGGTGCAAATAAAAAAAAAAGTGTTCTGTAAGTAGCAGAAACTTTATGTCTGCCTAGCGGTTTATGTAGAACTGCTAGGTTATATAACAATTCAACATTAACTGTTATGTACTGACGAGTCGAAGACGAAACATAAAGTGTAGAAATCAGTTATGTGCCGTATGCACAACATAGGTTAACCCCTAAATGACCATGTCGTTGTTGTATTTATCAAATTCAATTGCCACTTCAGTTCTGAATTTGATTTAAGGTTTGGAATTTAGTTTTTAGAACTCAGTTTCAGAATTTAGTACCACAATTCAGGTTCGAAATTTAAAACTAGGATTCTGAAAATGAATCATAACTCTGAATTCCGGAACTAGTTTCTTAACTAAACTGAATTTAGTACCTTAATTTAACAAAATTGTTTTTTTTATTCAATAATATATTTTAAGGCACATTGCGGTAAGCTATAAGATGCCGAGGGCATATGTTTAAACTACTTAAACTAGATTTTTTTTTATTTTCACACCATATGATTTTGATGGAGGAGATCAGCTTTGGGAGATCTAGTCTTCAACGGGTGGTCGGCAGTGGCTGGCTGGATCTTGTACGCTGGAGTAAACTGGCACGACGTTGGTACGCAACACTGTTGGTCACATCTTTCGTTCGTGTGGGTCCGCGGAAAACACCCCCGCAGCGATGCCAACCCTACGGATTTATCCGTAGATCTACGGATTTCTGTCTTTTCTACGGATCTACGGATAGACTACTCAAAATCTACGGATTTGACATAATATATTCGAAAAATTATTGACTATTCATTTTTTATTATTTCTCTACATACAAAAGAAAAATAATTGAATATAGTCACATCGTTGTTAGAGATTTTTTTTCTCATGTCTAATTATCAAACATCTATCGTCACCGATTACTCAGTCTGTCTTCATCTCTTTGAATTTCAAACTGTTATTTTACGTACCTTTTGATTTTATTCTTGTATTTGATGTTTACTATTTTTCATTCTAAACATGTAGACGCATTTAGTGAGTTGTTTTGTCTTTATTGGGAAGGATGTTTTGTCAGTCGAAAGAGTTCCGCACGGAAAGTTCGTCTCAATGGAGCATATACGAGCATAAGTTGACATGAAGCCAAATCTACGGATTTTACCTCAGGGAAAGGTGGCATCACTGCACCCCCGACTACGAGGAGTCGGCTGATGGCCCGCATGATCATCGACTTGAGCGGCTCTCCTTGGTGGTGAACTTTGTGGAAGAGAAAGAAAGAAACAGAGAGAAGTTTATGTTGTTGAAAAAGGTGGTAAGGGGGCGAAACTACTTAGGTCAGCGATAAGATCTAATTAGTTGACATCGAGATGGTGAAGAGACGTGGACGGGGGAGCAAAAATTAGTGACAGCAGAAAGATCTTGTTAGTTTTTCGATGAAGATGGTGGACAGACGACAGTTGGGGAGGTTCGAGCGGATGTTAGGGTCGAGGTTGAAGGAGGATGTTATTCTTAGATATGGTTGGAACATCATCGGGGAAAAGGAGCAGACTTTCTACTACTAGTTTATTTTGCTACAAAGCAAAAACTCGTTTTGTTTTTATTTAGTTAGCTTAAATTTCCACCTGCAATGCAACGGAATATTGTTGTGGAACCCTTCAGCAGATCAGACTTGTAAGTTAATGTTCTTTATGAACTGATATAAGAGCAGCATATAGGGAAGGTCTCGATGGGCCAACACGTCTCGTACTGGGACCATGGGTGATATACCTCGGGCCCGAAGGGAGTCAATTAGCTGTGATCTGGCGCCACAATACTCGGTACATACCCAGACAACATGTTCAATGTCGTTGTACGCTCGCAATAGCGTTGTCCGTGTTCCAATTAGGATCCCTAGCGGCTGGCCAACAGTGACAATCGATGACAATGGAAATCAGAAACGTAGCAATAATTTAGCCGAAAACAATCACCATCAAGCAAAGAGCAATCTAAAATCGATACAGGGTACTTTCTTCATAATGCGCGCTGAATGATAGAAAGACGTTCGCACTCTTTGAGCTGTGGTATACAATTAATTTATTGTCAGGAAAAAACCAGCTGAAGGCTAGTAAAAAAAAACCTGAATCTTTTCGATTATTGTTTGATTTGCTTTTTATGTATAAGAAGTGTACTGTCAGTTTGTATGTATAAGTGTGTTACTGAATTTCACACTGAACTTCATATTGGAGTGAATCTGACGAGTGTGCGGTGTGTCATGCTGTGAATAATATTACATATCATTTAACAATAATTTTTTATAATGAATGTTTTCGTAATTAAGTATTCTGTTGTCCGTTGATGCTGTTCTTGGCGGAGATCGTATGATGATTTGATGCGTTAGTGACGTCGTACACGGAACATGCCGCCCCCTTTGAAATGTGTATTTCAATTACTTCTGGAACACTGCCTGTTAGTATAGTCTTTCCCCATGACTACCACAAAAGGTCAGTCGGGTACTCGCCGCGCGTTCCCACCGTTGCGACTGCCGCCAGGGACCAGCCGTTCACTCAGAGCAGCTTGGCTCCTCATGAGTTCCAGGTTCAGTTATCGAAGAAACCGTAGTCGTTTGTTTAAAAACAGCTGGACCGGAATCACTGATATCGTGAATTGTAGCGGTAGTAAGGTGTTGAGTGCATTCGGGAGCGGAAGGCTTACACTCGACCTGTGTGTCTGTGGGGGAATGGGAATCAAATTGTGGAAGCGGACACATTTTTCGAATCGAGCGGCGGTAGATTCTATTATCCCCCATCAACACGTCTGCAACTCGCACACAATTATCATCACCAGTTATCGTTTTCACGACTCGAGCAATCGGCCATTTAGTAGGAGGTTGATTTTCTTCTTGTAGTAGAACCATATCACCGACGGAGAGATTCGTATGAGGTCCTGGCCATTTTTGGATTTTTTGAAGCACGGGAAGATATTCAAGGTACCAACGGGACCAGAAAGATTGTAGGATTCGTTGCATTAATTGCCAGCGGGACAAACGGTTCATAGGAAGTGTACAAAGGTCTGGTTCAGGTAATGCCTGGAGTGGTGCACCGATAAGGAAATGACCAGGAGTAAGAGCTTCAAGGTCAGAAGGATCGTTTGAAAGAGGAGTGAGCGGTCTTGAATTTAGACACGCTTCTATTTGTGCCACCGTTGTGGACATTTCTTCTTGCGTGAGGAGTACGTCGAGAGTTACACGGTTTAGAATGTGCTTCGTCGACTTCACGCAGGCTTCCCATAACCCTCCGAATGAGGGCGAGCGTGGAGGAATGAAATGAAATGTAATCCCCAATCGCGTTGACTCTCCTGCTACGGTAAGCTTGTGTTGTTGAGATTGGAACAACCGTTGAAGCTCTTGAAGTTCTCTGTTGGCACCGATGAAGTTGGTAGCGTTGTCACAATAGATGTTCAATGGATACCCTCTTCTGGCACAAAAGCGTCTAAGTGCTGCGATGAAGGCTTCAGTGGTAAGGTTTAGAACCAGTTCTAAATGAGCAGCTTTTGTAACCATACAGACGAAAACACTAATGTATGCCTTGATGGGGTTCTGTTTGCGAGGAGGCTTGATAAAAACTGGTCCCAAGAAATCTACGCCAACATTAATGAAAGGACGAGTCGGTGTAACGCGAACTGCAGGAAGATCAGCCATTGCTTGTTGTGCAAATGTAGGTTTATTTCGAAAGCATGTGATACATTTATGAACCACAATACGAGACTTGTTACGACCATCGATAGGCCAATAGCGACGATGAACTGCTGCTAGTAGATGAGAAGGCCCAGAATGGAGTGTTTGTTCGTGGACATCTTGAAACAAAAGTTCTGTGAATGGATGATTTTTCGGCAGTAAAATTGGATGTTTTCGCTCAAACGGAATAGGAGCATTCTTGAGTCGGCCACCAACCCTGATGAGCTGCTCAGTATCCATTAATATTGGCTTGAAATAACGAAGCGATGAATTCCTTTCAATTGCAGTTTTTGTTCGTAGTCTATCGAAGTCCTTTCGGAACTCTGCAAGTTGAATTTGCCGAATAATTTGTGTTTCTGTGGAGCGAACTTCTGATGGTGCAATGAAACCCACGATGCGTTCAGGTTTTTTCAATCGGCAGTTTATCATAAAACGCCGGCAAAGCGCGAGAATCCTGAGTGCATTATCTAACGAATCGTGGCCTGCTAGATATTCACGAATCCATGCGTCACCAAGAGAGGTACACAAGGCTGATATTATTGGAATCTTCCGTCGTTCAAGCTCATGATCCGGAGGAAGTTTTGATTTCCATGAAAACACTGACTCTGGCCATTTTGCATGAGATTTCACCAACCATTCGGGACCGTTCCACCAAAGTGCATTTTCGATTATAGATGCAGGTGTGAGACCACGTGAAATGTAGTCAGCGGGGTTATCTGCGGTCGGAATATGAAGCCAAGTGGCAGATTCAGTTAATTGCTGGATCTCTGCAACACGATTAGTCCACAAAACAAGTCCAAGATGACGGCTGACCAGAAATCCAATGAAGAGTGATCGTCGAATCAGACCATAGATAAATCGGACATTGGATTTGTACACAATCGACGATCCTTTTTTGTAAGTTTGCAAGTAGTAACGCAGCGCATAACTCCAGTCGAGCGAGCGTCGGTCGGCGTTTTTCCAAGGGTGAAACTCTAGATTTAGCAGCTATTAACCGTGAACTCACCGCACCAGAACTTGTTAGTGTCCGAAAGTAAACGCAAGCACCATAGGCTCTCTGTGAAGCGTCAGCAAAACCATGTAATTCCACAGATTCTACCTTGTCGGTTAGTATGAAACGAGGAATCGCGAGATGTTTGAGCATTGGCAGTTGTCGAGCTATCTCTTTCCATTTATCATCCAAATCATTCGGCACAGGGTCGTCCCAGGCAAAATTGCGCTCCCAGAGACTTTGTATAAGTATCTTAGCAAGCAGTATAACGGGACAAATCAAACCCAATGGATCAAATAGACTACAAACGTGTGATAATATATTTCGTTTAGTCGACGAAGACACTTCAGGCCATTCTGGAATTTTGAAAAGAAATTCATCGGACTCTGGTTTCCATAGCAATCCGAGTGCCTTAACTGTAGCTGTGCGATCCAACTCTAAGATAGCTGATTTTTCTATGTGTTCGTCGGGAAATTGTGCCAATACTTCTGGACAATTTGAAGACCATTTACGAAGTTCAAAACCTGCCGAAGCCAACATCTTTGACGTTTCGTTTGATGCAGCTGCTGCTTCCTCTGGAGTATCAAAACCGAACATTAGGTCATCTACGTAGAAACCCTTCTTCACGACGGGCACTGCTAACGGAAAGTTAGTTGCTTCATCATCTGCCAGTTGCTGGAGACAACGTGTTGCCAAATACGGAGCTGTCGTTGTACCGTACGTAACGGTAGTGAGTTCATATGTGCGAATAGGCTCTGATGGTGAAGTTCGCCATAAAATTCTTTGCAGTGGCCAATCTTCCTTTGTAATCCAGATCTGACGATACATCTTTGCTATATCAGCTGTAACAACAATTGCCTTTGCACGGAAACGGAGAATCGTATGAATCATATCGTCTTGTACAGTAGGACCCTTTAACAACAAGTCGTTGAGACCAAAACCAGAAGTAGTTTTGCAGGAACCGTCGAATACTACTCGCAGCTTCGTAGTTGTGCTATCCGGCTTGAAAACAGCATGATGTGGTAAATAGAAGTGTTGCCCTGGTAAATTGTCGACTGGATCGACCAGCTTCATGTGACCCAATTCCAAGTATTCGGTCATGAATTGCGAATATTGTGCGTGAAATTCCGGATTGCTATTCAAACGGCGCTCAAGACAGTAAAAGCGACGTGTGGCGATGGATAATGAGTGTCCCAGCTGACCAACTAGCTCGGTTTTCTTGGGTAATGATACAACATATCGTCCGTTATGATCTCTACGCGTTGAGGATACAAATTTTGCTTCGCACAACCTTTCCTCCATCGACCAAGAAGAATTAGATTGACACGCTTCGAGTTCCCAAAATCGACTAATGCGTTGCTCTAAGTCACGAAATGTGGACAAATGACTATGAACTTGAGGTTGTGCTCCAGTAATTCCATTCTGATGCAAACCAGATACAAGCCAACCAAAGACCGAATTTTGGAGCAACGGCTTATCATCACCGATCTTCATATGACCGTTTCGAATAAGTTCAAAAAACAACTGCGCTCCAATAACGATATCAATTGGACCCTTTGTAGCAAAAGAGGGATCTGCTAGACGAATATTGTCTGGAATGACCCAATCGCTCGAATCGACTGTCCATGATGGCAAATCATTGGTAACCTTCTCCATAACGATGAACTCCAGCGGAACACGAAAATTATTAAAGCGGGATGCCACGGTAGCCACGGTCGAACAGCTAGCCACAGCAGCAACATCACCACCAATTCCAGCTATCTCTGTGTTATTTGGTGTCTTACGCGTTTTCAAAAGTTGACGGAATCTTTCTGTCATAAGATTCGGTTGCGAAGCGCTATCTAGCAACACCCGAGCGAGAAACGAATTTCCCTTAGGATTAAACACTTTAACGACTGCAGTAGCAAGAAAAATTTGACTGCCGAAAGAATGGCCGAAACGAGACGTCGCCGAGTGTAATTTGTCGGCATCACGTGTGAAGAACGAATGACTTCCAGACTTGGCCTGAACAACAACGTTTGAAATCGCAGGTCCAGTACCGGAAGAAGATGGAGAATCTGTGATCGGATTATGTAATAGCGTGTGATGTTTTGCCCCGCATTCTTTACACGTACCATACTTGCAATTGGCAAATGAATGCTTTCCAAAAAGACAATTGACGCAAAGCCCAGCCTTCGATACAATGGTTGATCGTTGGGCTAACGGTAAGTGCTTGAACTGTTCACAATAATATAGTCGGTGACCCTTTCCACAAAAGGCGCATACATCCTTGGGTTCAGAAGCGATTGCGGGTGTTGAATTTTGAATAAATGATCTTGAATCGTGCGTATTCCTATCTGCCTGTAGGCTTTCAAGTTCGATAACGTACTCCCGAAGAAAAGCAATTAGTTCATTATACGTCGGCATCCGTTTCTTCTCGGCAGCTCTCTGCCACTCACGAAATGTGGTCTGGTCCAGTCGCGACGAGACCATATAAACCAACAACGAACTCCATCCTGACACCTCTTCACCTAACTTCTCCAAAGTACCCAAGTTATTTTCGAACTCACCTACCAGATAGCTCAATGCTCTAGGGCATTCCTTTTTTACCTTATCTACCTTGAACAGTGCTTCTATATGATTTCGTATTAGAATATTCGTGTTCTGGTATCTATCTGTAATGACTTTCAATGCAATCGAATAGTTGCCATCAGTAACTGATATCTTTTCCACTAACTTCAGCGCTTCACCCTTTAACGTTGACTTTAAATAGAAAAACTTCTGTACTTCCGAAAGATCGCAATTATTATGCACTAACGATACGAAACTGTCGTAGAATGAAAACCACTTTAGAATATCTCCGCTAAACTCCGGGAGCTTGATCTCTGGTAACTTGAACGAACGAATTGACTGCACTTGGGTCGGTTGTACATTTCCAGTTTCGCGTTTCGCGGGAACAGATGCTAGAAATGCCTTAAGCATAAAATAATCATTTTCGAAGGCGGCCAAGTCTTCTACAATGTTCAAACCTTCCATTGATTTTCCGTCAATGAGTACTTCTAAGATGCAGGAGCATTCACGAAAACGCTCATAAGTACTATCTAATGCCTCAATTCTAGCAAGCGCCTGCTCAACCTGTGTTTCAGGATCGAAAGATTGCTTGAAATCACGGAGCCTCGCGAGAAAATCACGAGATTGGCGATAAATCGCAAAATGCTTTTTAAACTCGCTTTCCTTTCCCATCGTCAACTGGAAACTGATTCAATATCGCGATTAACTTCTTCCGAAAATGTTCAAAATGGCGATGGTGTCCGAAAAGCCAATTCAGTTTGTGGTTTAAGGTTGTATAAACGGTAATAAATTGAAAAAGTTCACATCGGCATGCAAGGGTTAGTTAGCTGTTTATTTCTCATTGATTAGAAATGAAACGAAATGCGCTTACTCTTTGTTGCGAACGCTCACCCAGCTAACACTCGGGACGCTAAAGTTGTTCTCGTTGACCAAACCCGAAATCCCGCGATGGTCGAAACAGTGAATGCACGATGCTAAACTTGTTACCTTCTATCTCCAATGCCGTCAGATTAGAATTCGCTATAACGCTGAAAGATTGATACGACGTTCTTTCCGCAATTATTGATTCGAATATCCGGTTCGAAGGACCATGTACGCTCGCAATAGCGTTGTCCGTGTTCCAATTAGGATCCCTAGCGGCTGGCCAACAGTGACAATCGATGACAATGGAAATCAGAAACGTAGCAATAATTTAGCCGAAAACAATCACCATCAAGCAAAGAGCAATCTAAAATCGATACAGGGTACTTTCTTCATAATGCGCGCTGAATGATAGAAAGACGTTCGCACTCTTTGAGCTGTGGTATACAATTAATTTATTGTCAGGAAAAAACCAGCTGAAGGCTAGTAAAAAAAAACCTGAATCTTTTCGATTATTGTTTGATTTGTTTTTTATGTATAAGAAGTGTACTGTCAGTTTGTATGTATAAGTGTGTTACTGAATTTCACACTGAACTTCATATTGGAGTGAATCTGACGAGTGTGCGGTGTGTCATGCTGTGAATAATATTACATATCATTTAACAATATTTTTTTATAATGAATGTTTTCGTAATTAAGTATTCTGTTGTCCGTTGATGCTGTTCTTGGCGGAGATCGTATGATGATTTGATGCGTTAGTGACGTCGTACACGGAACAGTCGTGATAACCCTTATCGCGTGTGCAGAGACCACTCTCCACAAGCCCGATACGCCGGAGGTGCGCATCCAAGTAGTTATGATTAGACATGAGCCGGGACATCACACGAATGAAATCCCGACCCACATTCATCCCTCTGAACCAAGGTTTCGTCGATACCTTTGGGATAATGGAGTGTAACCGTCCCAGTTCCCCATTACTCCATGAAGTTTGCCAACTTTCAAGCGTCCTTTGATGAGATACACTGAAAAATTCGTTGAAGCAAATTGGTCTTTCATAAATTTCACCTTCTAATGCGCCCATCTTAGCCAACGCGTCTGCCTCTTCATTGCCTGGAATGGAAAAATGTGATGGGTCCCAGACTAAGGATATTAAATAAGACCGACCAGATAAAGTTCTCAAGTGTTCCCGTATTTTCCCCAGAAAATATGGGGGATGCTTCCCTGGCTTCATTGTCCGAAGAGCCTCTATTGAGCTTAGGCTATCCGTGACAATGAAGTAATGGTCTTTGGGCAAGGTTTCAATGATCCCAAGGGTATACTGAATAGCAGCTAATTCTGCGACGTAAACTGAAGCCGGATCATTGAGTTTGTACGAAACGGTGATGTTATTATTGAAGATACCGAAGCCTGGTCTCCTGGGTGGGCACCCCACCAAGTTCCGGTTATTGTACGAAGAAAGTTGATTCTCTGCTGGCATTTCTGTTTCAGATACCTAACATGACATCCCCAGGTGTCTTTGGAGTCGAACCAGACCCCAAGATATTTGAATGTGAAGACCTGAGCTATGTATTCACCCCCTAGTTGAAGCTGTAGTTGTGCTTCCTTGAAAATACAACCAGCTCAGTTTTCTCCGTAGAGAACTCGATACCCATTTGAAGAGCCCATGTTGACAAGTTATCGAGGGTATCTTGTAATGGTCCTTGGAGATCGGCAGCTTTGGGTCCTATAATAGACACAACGCTGTCGTCGGCAAGTTGTCTTAGCGTACAAGATGTGTTGATACATCTGTTAAAGTGTCTGTTAAAAACACCCGTAAAAGGCACACTGAAAATTAGGTACATCAGTAATTTTCAGTAACATTATTTTTTTATCTTTGGGCCCCTCCCGAAACGAGATCCTGTGTACGGGCCTGCCTGAAATTTTCAATAAAATTCAGCATAACAATTTTGGGAGTTTTATGTGTCTCATTTTGTTCCAGAGCAGTCCTTAAACATTGTTCGAATTTATTTGAGAAACATACGACCCTGAAAGATACAAACAGAACTACATCAGCATATTTCCATATTCTGAAAATAAGGAACTTAAGAGTAAAATAATTGCATCTAGGCAAAAATTTTTCTGGGCACGTGTCATCCATTCGCTCGTAATGGAACACATCTTCCATTCACATAAAGCTCTTAGGTTGAGTTTTCCTTTTCTAACATAAGCTTCTTTGCTAACACTCGTATCTCTCCCAGTCAACCAAGTACCGGTGACTGGATGTCGACCACCCAAAGAGAAGGGCAAAGTTGAACCGATATAAAACTATTATCCGGACTTCTATCACCTGGCAGCAGCTGGTTGGTACTTCTGGGACTACTACTGGGACTGCCGGTGCCTGCTACACATCAAGTGGAATCCCATCAAATGATTTACCTGGCGAACCTTGCAAGTAGTGATGATGAACACGTTAGAAAGGACGCAGAGGAGGAATGTTGTTCATCTCGTTGTGCAACATTCTTATCGATCTGCTGCCAGCCCGTGAATGCCATCCAGCACCGACTTCGGCTAGGGAAGATTGTTTTCTCGGCTCCAACATCTCGGCAGCATATCTGATGAGATTTCGACAACAGTGCCTTGCTGATTGAGGACCGTACATAAACCACACACCGACACACTCCCAGCTTCAGCGCAAAGTTTTCCTAGGATCAAACGGGAGCGGAGCGGTAGCCGATGGTTGTCGGAAAGTTTTTCCTTGTCAAGAATTTATTTCAAGCGCAAAATGTCAAACAATAAAACCGAACAATCTTAGTATAGTCTGCTGATGGTGGATTGCCACTGGCAGCTGGGGTTAGTTCGTATCCACATCAATCTTACCGAAGTAGCTGGAGATGCCTGAGCTGGAATGTTCGGACGGGAACATATGGAAGGGGAACTTTCCCGACGATTTGCTTCCAAACAGATTTCATTCAATAACTTTTCATCGTCGTTCTCGTCGTTGTCATCGTCGTCGTCTTCTTCGTAGTCGCTGTCGGTGTCTGTCGTGCTAACTATACATACAATCAGTTTCTTGAAAAGGGTATCAAATCTGACTTCCATGTAAAGGTGTAAGTGTCTGGGATTAAATTGAAGCAAACCCTTTAAACAGGTACAGTGTGTTTTATCTATTTGGAGCTGATATGTGAAGAAAATTTCGCAACTGGCAAGGTGAGTCCTGTTCCAACTGAAACAGTGTATGAATAATTGAATAAGATTCATGGACTCAGCACACAGAGGTGTTTGGCAAAATGTATGACGTTTGAAGCAATATTTTCGGAAATGTTTGAGCATTGTTTTTACTCACCAAGCCTTTAATCAGTATAAGCTATTTGAGATTGGATAGTTAAAGTTTAGTGTATTCGAATGTTTCCATTTATGTCGACATATTTAATTTTGATTTACGGTAAATTAATTCAATTCAATCGTTCTTATCAGTTAAAATTGAAATTGACTCATGTATTAGCACTTCAAAACTGATGAGACAAATAATCATAAACACACAGAGCTGACAAACAAATGTAACACGGACACAAACTCGGCAAAAATCAATCGCTCGGAACGGAAGCTTCAAGACATTACCGCACCGATTGGCAGCAACCAAACAAAAGTGCAATAATGCAATCAACGAACACCGTCAGGCGCATCCCGTCCTCGAATCGCTGGAGCAATTTTCCTGCTTCGTTCGGTTCGCGAACTGGCAATTTCCTTCCATTATGATAGGGATGACAGAACCATTGACGACACTTACTGCCGGTACAATGAGTGCACTTCCCGTTTTGAGCTGGCGATGCATGCATCCGGTATGCCCCATCCAGACGCAAGGACGATAGACGTTTGTAGAACTATAAATTTAGCGCTTCCCGATGGGGAACAAGCTGAAACTTTTGTCACTCTTGATGGTTTGATTTATTGAGTACACACAACACAATGTGTATCGACCATTCCAAGCAATCAACCCTTTCCGTGCTGTTCAGGTTGACTTTTCGGCTGGTTCGATTCAAGCATTTCGCCGAACATTCGAGACCTCGCCTCGGGGGATCGTTGCTCTCACGACCGTTAAAACGGGATAAAAAAGTATTATTTCTCGTAAGTTCCACAACTCAGCGAAAGGGTTGTGTTCATCCGGAAGTCAACGATTTCCCGCCCCTCCCGGACAAGGCGGTAGAGCGTTGATTGAAGGCTTAAAACCATCACGTGGAAAATTCACCAGTGATAGGATGCATTTGTCGGAAGGGTCAATTTGTGATCCAACTCTACCGGCGGTTGGGGTCGAAAACATGGGAAAGATCCTCACTTCAGGATTATGATTTATGTAACAGATAATGGAGGGGACCGATGGTTGTTTGACCTGAACGTAGTAACGCCCACCCGCCCTGAAGCGTTCTTAACATTGTTTGCTGTTTGAGTTTTTCCATAACTTATTACCCTCCGAGAAGCCATTTCACCGGGTCTCGGTGCTAAAGATACGAAAGATGAATGTGTTTATCGAAGTAAATTGCTAGTCCGGGGCGGGTGAGCTCTTTCGAGCGTGTGTTTACCCGATCAGTAAGATGCTGCTAGAGTCTTATTGACCGGTGTTGAGCGCCGAGATGAGGATCACATGTCGGAAGCGTGGAGATTCTAGTTAGGGATAAGATATTTATTGCTGTTGTTTTACAACACTGTTAGTGCAGGACTCTTTGTGCTTCCATCGTCACTCGAAAGTGCTGTCGGAATCAATATCCAACAATGTGTGAATAGTGCACAATTAGAAAACTAATGGACCATCCAGTGGTGATGATTTATGCTTGACGCTGGTGTTTGAAGACAAATAAACAACGAAGATTTACTATTGCGGTCACTGTTAAATGGAACTCGATGGGGTATCAGGGAAATACCGGTTTCTATGAATCAATCATTCGCATCGTAGGTGCAAAATTTTATAGAGTTCTTAGACTGCCCAACTCATGTGTTGTTGGAGTGTTTATCAAATTCTCAAAGAAAACTACGACTAGGGCAGTCTTGTTCAACTCCACGTGAAATTCTTCATGCATGCATGAAGAGTATATTGGGCAAAAATGGCGCACCGAACTTTTTCTGTAACTTTCGAAACGTATAAAAAAGAAATCTGAAATTTAGAGTAGCATTATTTTACTCCTAGTGTATTGTTCCAGGCATGTCATTGGAGCAAACAATTTCCCTTGGAAAAAATATGTGCACTTACAATCATAATCCCGAGATCTGCCATTGTTTAGAATTTGCAAATACAACTGTGGCTAGTCCACAACTCATATAGACCCATTGTAATGTTGTCCTGCATCATAAAATTGCTCGAAAAAATTATTCTTCGACGTCTCGACACTTGGGTCGAGACGAACGGTTTGTTGTCAGATACTCAGTTTGGCTTCCGTAGAAATGATTGCCTTGCATTACTTTCGTCTGACATCCAAATCGCCTTCGCTCAAAAACAACAAATGGCATCTGTATTTTTACACATTAAAGAAGCATTTGATTCAGTTTCCATTGATGTTCTTTCAAACAAGCTCCATCAACATGGACTTCCAGCGATTATAAATAATTATTTGCACAACCTTTTGTCAGAGAAATGCATGTATTTTTAACATGGCGATTTGGCAACATTTAGAATTAGCTACATGAGTCTCCCGCAAGGTTCATGCCTCAGTCCGCTCCTGTATAATTTCTATGTAAACAACATTGACAGCTGTAACCCCATGTACACTAAGACAATTGGCGTGGTTTTAGTTACTGGACCCAAAGCTATTGATCGGCAAAAACCATTGCAAGATACCTTAGATAACTTGTCCGTTTGGGCTGTTCATCTGGGTATCGAATTCTCTGCGAAAAAAACATAGCTGGTCGTCTTTTCAAAAAAGCATGATCCCGCGCAGCTTCAGCTTCATATAATGGGAAGAATGATCCAACAGGTTTTGACTTTCAAATACCTTGGGGTGTGGTTTAATTTCAAATGCACGTGAGGAGGACACATTAGGTATCTGATAACAAAATGCCAACAAAGAGTAAATTTTCTTCGAACAAAAACAGGATCTTGGTGGGGTGCTCATCCGGAAGATCTAATAAAATTGTATCAGACAACGATACTTTCAGTGATGGAATATGGATGCGTTTGCTTTCGTTCCGCTGCAAACTCTCATATTATCAAATTAGAGCGAATTCAGTATCGTTGTTTGCGAATTGCTTTAGGCTGCATGCATTCAACACATACAATGAGTCTTGAAGTTCTGGCGGGAGTTCTTCCATTGAAGGATCGTTTTTGGGAGCTTTCGTCGCGACTGCTAATAAGATGTGAGGTACTGAATTCCCTGGTTATTAATAACTTCGAAAGGCTAGTTGAGCTTCAATCTCAAACAAGATTCATGGCAGTATATTTTAACCATATGTCACAGGAAATCAACCTTTCAAGATATATTCCTATCCGTGACACTCTCCTAAATGTCCCTGACTCACGTCCATGCAGCGTGAAGTGCGTGGAATCCCGGAACACCTACGCTCGATGGAAATCTTAAAAATATTTACAAGTTAATTCAGGCATATTGACTCTGAGAAATTATTTTACACGAATTTAAGATGCTACTAGGTTTGGTATGTTCAACAATAATGTTTCGGCTTCAAGAACCTGCATCTGTTTATATAGCAGAGTTAGCAGCAGTTCATTATAGTTTGAGTATAATCGTCACATTATCTCCAAACCATTATTTTCTCTTCACAGATAATCTGAGTTCAATTGAAGCCATTCGCTCAAACGCAGCTGGCTTAAATGAACCGCTTTTCTTGGGCGAAATGAAACTGTGCCTGAACGACATATTGAATAATAATTATCAAATCCCAATAGTCTGGGTCCCGGCTCATTGCTCCATTCCAGGCAATGAAAGAGCCGATATTTTAGCCAAACGTGGTGCTATTGAGAGTGAAATTTTTTAGAGACCGAAGGCTTTCAACGAATTCTATAGCGCGTCTCGCCAAAGAACACTTGCCAGCTGGCAAGCTACTTGGTATAAAGATGATCTGGGTCGGTGGATGCACTCAATTATTTCGAAAATATCGACAAAGGCATGGTTCAAGGGACTGGATGTGAGTAGGGATTTCATTCGAGTGATGTCTAGACTCATGTCCAATCACTACACGTTAGATGCACATCTCCTTCGAATTGAACTTTCCGAGACTAATCATTGTGCTTGTGGCGAAAGTTATCGCGATATTGATCATGTCGTTTGGACATGCGTGGAGTATCGTGATGTCAGATCTCAACTAATAAATTCCCTGCGTACCCAAGGTAGACTATCCAATGTCCCAGTTCGCGACATTCTTGCTTGTCGTTACCTTCCTTTCATGAAACTTCTTTATCATTTCATTAAGTCCATTGGAATTCCAATTTAAATTTTATTTTATGTTAGACTGTTTTCTCTTCCATGAATTCAACCAACAGCCAGCTATCCTATATTAAATAAAACTGATGAACTGATACTAACAAACTCAGAATAGTTATATGATCATGTACAATGTGAATGTATTTTATTTAATTAAATTTATAATAGCAAATCGCTTGATAAAAACAGTGTTTAGATTAACTAATGAATACCAAAATATTGATATGATATTCGAAATGTTTAAAGTACTATGTACTATGTATTGTGGATGCCACGACGAAGAAAAACATATATATATATATATATTGCCTATGAAATAAACGTATTTATGAAAAAAAAACTGTATCTAGTATTATGAGAACATTTTAGAAGCATCTGAGAGCCCTGGAGACGGGAAAGAAGCGATCGTGAAATAGGTTCAATAAGCAGAACTGCAACAATTCAGAAACAGTCCAAAATGGGCCAAGTCAAAATTCGATGTTCTGGAGTATGTTCGAAAAAAGACATTATCGAAATTGCAAAGAAATTCCTCATCTGGCAGACGATCATTCGCAAGTGTTAATAATTAGAATTGATTAATTATAATTAATCATAATTCATAAGAAGCTTTACATTCTCTAAAAATTTTAAAGAAATAGTATACTCAGTTTAACTATAATGAGTGAAGTCATGATAACTGTTTTCTATGATGAAATTGATCCAGATCATGAGCAATAACTCTTCTCCCATGAATCATGAATGATTATATAATTTTGTTGTAGCATCTTAATGTTTGAAATATTTTGAAATGAAATTGGTTTCATGAGGTACGACTCACGTGTGCTTGGCAGTTCTCAATATTAGTTGTGATTTAAACTGATTAAGTTATCTTTAGAAGAAATTTGCGTTTCTGTTATTCGAAGGCAATTAGGTTCATCATACCATTTCGCTTCAATCGTATATCATGTTTCAAGACATAAACTTTAAATTTATGATGCAAAGAGCATCGTGGTAGTAGTACGCCTGGAGTTATACTTATCAATGTAAGGTACTCTACGTTTAACGAAAGCGGAATAAGTCCAAACATTTCATGATCCGAAAACTTTTAACCATGGTGTAATATCATAGCATGAAAACACACCCTTTTCATCAAATTTGTAGAAACGATATTCCGTTTGCGCCAACCGCACAATACAATTTTCATTTGTTTTAAGCAAGGATGGCTTTTATCGTATCAAAGAATGCTCACTCGCAACTCTTCCACGATTAAACCAGTGCCATCAAAGAGAATCGGAAATCATCGCAACAACAAAAAAACCGGCATGGTACATTTAACAAAGAATAGACACTAGTGCGAGAGCGAATTTCTCTCGGTGAACCGTCTGAGAATCAACGGCTAGCACGCTGCTGTGGGGATTCTCTCTGAAGCAACAAACGGTCGCTTATTCTCGTTTCGCGATTCGATTCTGTATGGGCAGTGGATAATTGCGATAGAATCATTATACTATTGCCGCTTATTCTAACTATGTGCATATAATCTTTGTACAAGTTGTGTCTATGAAAATGTATGTGAATGCTCCACACAAGGGTTTTTAAATATTGCAACCTAGTATGAGAATCATCAAGTCGAATCATCGATTCGATTTTCTGCGATAATTGTCAACTTGCGATTCTCTCTTGGTAAATTCCACACAGCGGCGATAATTATCAGACTGAAATTTTTTTTAAGGGCCATGAAATACTCATATTATGAAGTGGAGCGAAGAAATGTAGAAAAATTCTCTCGAGGTTCATGCATTGAGACACTCGAATTCTTCTTCTACCGCATCTTCTACCGGATTGAAAATGTTGTATACAATATAGATAAAAATCGAGCAGCTTCTGTCAAATTTTCAGCAATCACCAACAGTTTTTAGTTTGGTCTTCGACTCATCCGTGCATTGGCAGTTTATGTTGAACTGCACATGCCAACTCACAGTTCAAGGCCATCAAAATTCGGAGGATTTTCCGAGTGTTATCAAAAATAGCTCTAAAAAATGAGTGTTTTTGTGATCCTTCACAATTATTTGGTAAAAAAAAATGCGATGATAAGAAAATTTTTTTTCGAATAAACCTTTTTCTGGCTGCAAGGATTACATTCAGACACATTTTTGGGAAAGCTTTCCACGCTTTTCATGGAAAATTCACAAATTTCATATAACATATTTCGTTGTATTTTGACGATTTGGAAGTACTAAATGAAATACAAAATATTCCGCAACGATGCTAATTCAATTTATAAACGGAATAATGTTAGTTTCGTAAAGTTTTCTTAGTTTTCCACAACATAAGATCAATTTTGCAATGAACTGAAGAAAATCCGCTTCAATTTGAATGTGTGTAATAATTGTGAAATATTACAAAAACACTCATTTTTAGAGCTATTTTTGATAACACTCGGAAAATCCTCTGAGTTATTCAGTCGTTTTTGCCCTGCTGATAGATAAAAGTTTTTCAAAGGGATGTATGTTTTTAGTTTTGACAAGTTTTTCTCAAATTTCCATCGAAAATCTCCTAAAACCACCCTCGCGCATGGTGCTTGGATGATTGCCTTAGCATAAACCGCAAAACAAGCGCAACGTAAATGTAATTTGCCAATAACTTGTTTGAGTCTTGGCCCTAATCCTCTATACTGCACTTAGACGAAAAGTAAATCAAATTTAAATAATCGAGTGATATGCAGGAAGCGTTTACCTCACGTTTGCTTAGCGGATAATGTTAAACCACGAGGTGAAATTAGTAGTTCAACATAAACTGCTAATGCACTGATAAGTCGAAGACGAAACGTAAAACAAATGATAATATAAGTTCTTATCAAATTGTGCTCGTTACATGATGAGAGTCATATTACGATATGGAAATAAACCGTGACGGTCACATTTGCTTAACATTCAATTCTTTTTTATGCGGAATTTTTATGCGATTGATCAAAGTCTTGCGATTTTTTATGCGAATTTTCAATTACGCGGAATTGTTGTTTTATCTTAGAAATGAACGAAACATTAAGTTCTAGGGTTATCTCGAAAAACAATTTTGTAATCGACTTTCTGGGACATTTTTCAAAAAAATTTATTTTAGATAACACAGATCTCAACGTTCTCATGCTTTTCGTTAATATAATTTGGTATCAAATAAAAAATTCCGATTTCGAATATCTCCTAATTTTTCTAGGTGCCAAAGTCGACATTTTTCATAAATTTTTTTTGGCAAAATACCAGAATATCGGATCTAGAAGTTTCATTCATTTTTTAGCCAACGAAAAAGTTTGTTTTCTTTTATGCAAACTTTCAAAGTTGTGCGGTTTTTCATACGAATTTTCAATGTTAAGTTAGTTTTTTCAATGCGAATTTTTTGTACTATGCAGATTTTTTTCATGCCATACATATCCCTCGCCTAAAAAACGGCTCGAGTTTATAATAGTGAGGTCATTTCGGAAGAATAAAAACGTAATAGAAGATCGTTAACATTGCTGGACCATGTGTCGAATCACGTTTAATTACAATTATTGGTATCATTATATTTTGATCATGAATATTATGTTGTTTTCGCTTGATGGTCAAGTTTCAGTTTTCTCAAGCGAAAACGACATTAGTAAATTAAATCTATTCACCAGAAAACTCCACGTTTTAACTTTGTAAATAAAATTCTTAACCATTCATTGATGAAAGAGTTTTGTTGATGACTGTCACAAAAGTAATGGGATTGTTCGGGGACGAAGTATAAGAATCACCGTTGTCCTTGAATGTAGATTGCTTCTTGTCCTGTTAAGCACAGCACTTATCGTAATGAACAGCGTTTTCTCATTATTGCCATATAGCCTTCTGATTCTCGTAAATGACAAGCGATTTATACGGCCGTTGTGTTTTGGCCGAAAGTCACATAAGAATGTAAAGCCTTCATAAGTACATGCGGAAAATTTTTTTCCCCGCTTTGCTTCTTCGATGGGACGAATCTCGAGCTTTCCGTGGAACTTTATCATTAACGTTTGACATCCATAAACACGTCAATTTCACAAACTGATATGTTGTGATTGGATCCTGGAAACGCTCCACACTGTTGTTGTATCAAGCGAATTGAATTGAATTGAAGCGAATGCAATGATTTAAAGTCAAGATACATTTGCTTCTTCAGTGAACCTTCAAGTTCTCGCATCGAAGGTCGAATTTTGCACTACCTTAAGTTAACAACAATTATATTTTTTCGTGGTGAATCCGGCGCCGATAACTTTTGCTCATTTTGAAATCGTCCTTTTGTTCAGTATACTATACAGTTATTCATTTCTTTAGTCGCGAACGTAAGCGATTTCGTTTGATCCACTGTCTTGTAAAAGGCGTGAAAGTGAACTAAAAATAAACAGATGAGCACGAACATGATCATCGTCTCTATCATCATCAAACTGATTTATTGATAAGTTATATTTTTTTGTTATTTTAACTACTAACAAGATCGGACTTCTATCAGCATTTGTTACGAACATTGCTTTTTGTTTTGAAGTTGTTATTGCTATCCTTACTTTTAGGGAACCGTTGTAGAAGATAGAGTGCCATAATTGATTCAGAACTGGATGACTTGCTTCGAAACAATTCTATTATGGTGGCATCATCGCAATAAAAACTATGAAACAAACTTAAATAGAAAAAGGAGAGCCGACTATCTACTTAAGAAATTCGCCTGTTTCCGTTGTTTCGATCTTGTCAACATTCAAGTGGTTGATTGAAAACTGATTTATGTTGAATGATCACAAAAAAAGTTTCCCTCGGCTCAAATTGTTGCGCATCCCAACAAAAAACATATCACCATTCTGCGAAGGTCTGACTACCATCAGGAATCATTGATATATTGGTCGGATGGTTCGGTGCATGTGTATCAATATGACTTGTGGGTTGCGGGTTGTGTTCAAAGAAGATGCGAAAGCTTTCTGTTTGTTTATATGGAAACCTCCACAAAAGTGACGTTGAACATAGTTTTGCACAATTTTCTCATCCGGTCTATTTTTTTCCGTAACAGCAGTGACTATGGTAGCAATAACTACACATAAAATACGAATGCCGAACGGAAGATGAATAAAAAATGCTACACATGCGAGCGTCATACCGGGTGAAATTCCCGGCACAAAAATTCATGGTTGCTGCTAGATTGGATTACGCAGAAGTTATATAGCCTGCTTAATCTGCTCGATTGCCCTGCACAAAATTGTGTTATATTGGATCTTTTAAACAAGATTATTTTTCCTGTAATTGAAATCCGAAAATGTTCCCTCGGTGGGGTTGAATAGTTCATTGTTTACTGACCTGTCCACACAAACAGGACCCAACCATACAACCTTCCAGATCAACACAAACTACTGATTACTAATTAAATAATCTGAGCTCATATCCCTTATTGAGCAATTTGCTTGCAGAGAAACCCATCAGTAGCCGCCAGTACCGAATCATCTGCTAGAATGGCACACATACGAGAAATCTAGCACAAGCTTCTGTTTCTTGGAACACAATGAACAATTCTCCAAGCAATTCATTAAAATTTATTCAATATTGATTGCAAACTGCTTTACCAACTGCCAAGAGTATTTGATTTCCCTTGTAGAGTTATGCAATTTTCACGATTATGTAGGCTATCCAGCACTGCAGCAAACGTGTACACAATTGGGTTCGAATATGGAACAGCTGTTTGCATACAGAGCGCAGATAGGGGGAATTCCAACAAGGGTGACAAAACTTCTATTGTTGCAACTGATCAAATACAAAATGACAATTCGTTTCTAATTGACATCTTCGTTTGGAACAAATTTGTAACAACAAGCGTCTGTATTGAAGTCATCATACTTATGCAGGCGCTTGGTGATTCATCTATTTCATAGAACCTAATCACTTCCCACCATAACTTGTTCGAAAATATGTCATTCTGCATACCTTGTAACTTATTAAACATAGATCCGATAAATATTTCCTTTGCTCTGTTACTCGAACAGATAATTTCTTCCATTATTAAATCACTCGCTTGAACTTACAGCTACAACACTTAGTTCCAATAAGCAATAGCTTCCGTTGTGGTTCGATAGTCATCATCCGTACCGAGAAAACCCAGCCCAGGGTACGAATAACAGGAGCTTAATTTCAATCTAAATGCACACCCACTTCTGTAGGAAAATTATCCCGCAACCCACACATGCACGTCTGGTGCAGTGATCCTGGACGTTTATTCCAACCGAGATGAAGCAAGAAAATAAATTTAATTATCTGACTCTTTCAATCAAGTACTGAATCAACCAGCAACCGACGATTGCATAATTCATAGACTTGAATTTAGGGCTTCCCGAGGCCATACAGTGAGAAGTTTTTCTATCCGTTCAATTTCGTGATCAAACTCGATTCAACATGATTATCTGCCAATCTCCACCAATCATAAATCATCAGAGGTTATTTGTTTTCTATCATTTTGGTGTATTAAGCACTTGTTCTTATGGTTTTTGAGTTCTTGATTGGTGTTCTCGGGTCAAAATGTTTTCAAAATAAAAGAGGAACTTTTTAATGGACACTTGCACAAGAGTAAAAAAGGCGGGTGGGTAATGTCAGAGACATAACTGGATGTCGTGAATACGAAAACAACTGACATGATTCTTAACACTTCCGAATATCAACTAGTTGATCAATTGTATGAATTACTCAAGCATTCCCCTTTTTCACATTTTTCGCAAAAACAAAGAAGGCTTCACTTGATCTCGAGCCATTTGCCATTTGAACGGCTGGTTTTGTGTGTTGTTCTCCACCGTTGTCCCCTTTTCGTTGTTATGTCTCCAATGCAAACGACTAGCAGCTGTGACATAATCGCTCTTGTCGGAAGCGAAACTAGCTTTGCAAACGAAACAAAATACATCTGCTTGCAGTGGCGATAGAATCCAAACTGATCCAATTTTTGTTAAGAGGTTTCTTTTTACATGATTCCGTTTGTAGCTTTTTCACTAATGGGCGCTCCTAACGGCTACAAAAATAGCAGCCGTTGATATAATGTCGATTATTTCATATTGGATTTGCATAATTCATTGAAAGAAACTATCAAAATGCTGTATGGATCCGTTTCTATCATTCAGAAGGAAACATTTTTCGCAAAAACAAAGAAGGCTTCACTTGATCTCGATTACTGTGAATTTTACACAGCGGAAAGTGCACAAATCTAATCAAACAGTTCTAGATTTGCACTAAACTGTTTAATTTTGAATTATTTGAGATTATGTCACACAACTAAAAATTTTATCATAAAATTGTGATCATATTTTCGATGGCATGTAGCAAAAATTATGTTGATTCGTTAGATACAACAAGAGACATTCACGAACAAAAACTTATCACTGTCTCAGAGGGTACAATTTGAAAAGGCGCCCCATAGTAAAGTAAGTAGTATTCACGACAAAATATGTGAAAATTCGAAAAAATCTATGAATCTGATACGAATTTCCGACTAAAAAAAACTCTCATAAGCGATCGTTTGCGCATCACAAAAAAAGTTTCGTTTTCGGAAATCTCATGTACTGCCCCCTATGGTGATTTTCAAAATAGAAAATTTGCAAACCTTAACCGCCGGGTAGCATCCCTTACTCATATCTGATTTAGCTCAAATCCGATTTAGTTCAAACTCCGAAAAAATTGTGCGGTAGAAAAAAAAAACAATTCGTTTAGTCGGTTACGTCACTTATACCATCATATCTTCGGAACCAAAAGTCGATCTTCGATTCGATCTTCGAACCTAATCAATGGTCCAACAGTAGCTTTCAAATAAGTCTAAGCTTGTTAAAATCGGTTTGAGAAACTTTCGCGGTAAAAAACAAGGCGTGTTGTCGGTTACGTCACTTATACCATCGTATCATACCAGTAGTCGCCGTCATTCGATCTTCGAACTTGACCAATGGCTTATTACTAGCTTTCAAATGAATCTAAGCTTGTTGAAATCGGGTAAGCCATCTCTGAGAAAATTGCGTGTTAAAAAATGCTTAAGAAGGTGCACATACATACACCATTGAATTCTACTATTACACAGCACTTTGAACATGTATAATAAACGTCTCAATATAGGTACGTATTTCGTAATGTTTTCACACTTCTCATCAGTGTATAACTTACATCAATTCAATGGTGAGAATATATTATTTTAGTTATTTGAAACTGTTAGTATAACATAATCAAAAAACCTGTTTTAATCCACCTAGTGGTGTAATGATGCCTTTCTCATATCAATCATACTATCATATATAATACTGTGGTATTCTTCAAAATAATTTTCTTCGATTCCTAAAAACAATAACCGAAATCGGTTTGTTTGACCGTCTGCTGATAAAAAAACTATTAATTGGAGAAGATTTGAGGTCGATTTACTAAACTTTTTACGGTTTTTCGTCCTTTTCAGTGATGGTATACAATTTTTAACACACTTTACCCTATATTTCCGGATCCAGAAGTCGGAACCAGATGAAATTCAGGAATTACGTATGGGACCACAGGACCTTTCATTTGAACCTCAGTTTATGAAAATCGGTCGCGCCATCTATGAGAAAAGCTAGAAAACATATTTTCATTTTTTTGCACATTTTACCCCATAACTCCGGAACCGGAAGTCGGATCCAAACAATATTCAGGAATTTTGTATGGGACTACAAGACCTTTCATTTGAACCCAAGTTTGTGAAAATCGGTTCATCCATCTCTGAGAAAAGTTAGTGCACTTATTTTCACAATTTTTTGCACATTTTACCCCATAATTCCCGAACCGGAAGTCGGATTCAAATAATATTCAGGGATTTTCTATGGGACCACAAGACCTTTCATTTGAATCTAAGTTTGTGAAAATCGGTTCTGCCATCTCCGAGAAAAGTTAGTGCAAAAAAACGTTACATACACACATACGCACATACACACACACACACACACACACACACATATACACACACAGACATTTTGCGTACTCGACGAACTGAGTCGAATGGTATATGACACTCGGCCCTCCGGGCCTCGGTTCAAAAGTCGGTTTTCACAGTGATTGCATAACCTTTCTATATGAGAAAGGCAAAAATATGAGAAACGAACTCAACTTGGAACATATTTTTTAACTTCTAGCCAATCATGAAGTCCATACAGAGGCAAAACAAAGCCAGGGTACTCTACATTCCAATGCGACACTTGATTTTCTGTATCAACAGATTTCGTCGGCTCGTAAATGTACATACTCGAACATACAACATGGCTTGGTTGGATGGTAAGCTGTTAACTGCAGCTGGTGTACTTTGTTCTATAGGGGATACGTTGGATGGTTTCGTTGAAGAGGAAACACTTCACTGTTGTTGGTGACTGTCACAGGTGTACTGGGGTTGCTTGGGGTTGATGTGAAGGAAGCACCGTTGTCCTTTGGTATAGTTGTCTCCTTCTCCGGCTTATCACATGGCTTACCGTAGTGAACAGCTTTTTGGCAATATTGACATGTGGCCATCTGATTGTCATAGGTAACAAGTGATTTGCACGGTATTCTTGTATCCTGACCGAATGTCACATAAGCAGGTATAGGCCTCCTCAAGCGCATGCGTAACAAACGTACGCCATTTAGAATACCGGGGAAAAATTCTTCCACTTTTCTTTTTCGATAGAGAGAATCTCTCCGTATTGGAACATGGTTTTGCGAATATAAGGATCGATGACGCTTGAGGGAAGATCATGCACACGCACTTCTATAGCACTATCTTCCATATATACTGGAATGTTGTACTTGATGTTTTCATGCTTCACATAGTGCACATTATTATTGTCTTTAGCGAATTGAATTACATCCAACTCTTTGTAAAACTGGATGTAAATAACATTATTTATCTTATTGCATTGAAGTAAATGCACACGTTTAATGTTAAGATGCAGTTGCTCCTTAAGCATTTGTTTCCCAGCGGGCGGTATCAATACTACATGTTTTTCCTAGATGATTTTTTCAATAAAATTTTTAGATATGGTCTTTACTGCCCATACTTACATATCAGTCCCATATGGAAAATCGGCATGTCGAGAAAAAGACGATTAAAATTTTATTTTCAAATATTTTTATTTATTGTGCTACCTAATGCTAAGTCGTGGTATTATTACATGTAATATCGGTAATACACCTTGCAACAAATGAAATTTTTGAAATTTGCACTGAATGGGACTGATATGCGAGTACTTTGCATATGGGACAGATTTACAGAACAAACCGTCAACTTTTATTGAAATTTCTGAGAATATATTGAGGATGGATTGCATTCCTCAAGCTAACTCAATATTGGCGAAAATCGATATGGGACTGATATGCGAGTATGGGCAGTTTAGTGGATACTCGATTTCCCACCATAAAAAATCTCTCTTTCACTCTCTCTCTCTCACTCTCTCTCTCTCTCTCTCTCTCTCTCTCGTATACCCAGCTAATTGCTTTGTCCAACACTGTTTTTATATACAGCCAACCGTTCGTCTAATCCGAAAACTCACTTACCCTCATAGTCAAACAGGTGCCATCGTTTTCCACAACAGCCTCAATGACGCAACACGGCACGCTGAAAATCCGGATCGTTTATTATTAATTTTACCGCATTACAACAAGATTAGTCTGGGCATTAGTGTCGATTTCGTGCTTCCCATTCGGGATCGACCACCGGGAGACCGACTGACCATGCCACGAGCTTCCCATACCGCACCGGCTCACAGTGTCAAGTCACGTATTCTGTCTGCTGGTCAGAAACGAGTGTAGAAGAAAAAAAAACAGAAACAAAACTGCTTCCATTTTCTCTGAGCCCGATAGGCGTTGTCCATCGTTAATCCAATAAAAGGCTTATGACACATTTTATAATAACGCTTTTTTTCGTTTTTTTTCTCTCACTTCCGTTTCAGACTATGATCAACCGGCACTGTTAGCATAACGAACGAGAATTGAGATAATCTACGACACCTGGCGATTCTCAGATACCAACTCACACATACATACTCATACTCACGTGACAGCACCAACGAAATAAAATCTTCAAGATGCTATGCCAAGTTATACACATCACACTGGTTCCAGTGCTGCTGCTGGGTACCTTCCTGTTACCCACTGGTCATGCCGGCTTAGCCAACTGCCCCATAGGGTGCCAGTGCGATGACGACACCCTAGTAGTGACCTGCGGTGAAGGCCATCTGGACGTTTTACCGATAGTTCTGAATCCATCGCTTCAGCGATTGGTCATTAAAAACAATAAAATCAAAACCATTGACTCGTCAATGCAGTTCTATGCCGAACTTACATTCCTGGACCTGAGCTACAACCATTTGTTCAACATGCCGCCACGAACATTCGCTTACCAGAAGAAACTTACTGAGCTGCACCTGAATCACAACAAGGTGGGCTCTATTTCGAACAAAACCTTCCTCGGATTGGAATCGCTTTCGATCCTAAATCTCCGGGGAAACTTTCTGGATGAGCTAACGGAAGGTGTATTCTTCGGTTTGAAAAAACTTGAAGAGCTCAATTTAGGTCAGAATAGGATTGGAAAAATTGACTCGAAAGCGTTCGAGGGTTTGACAAATCTGAAGGTTCTGTATCTGGACGACAATACGTTAAGCGCCGTCCCATCAACGGCGTTCGGACCACTGACCAGTTTAGCGGAACTTTACTTAGGAATAAATTCGTTTACCACCATTCCGAAGGATGCATTTGTGAAGCTTAATAAGTTAAGTCATCTGGATTTGAAAGGAGCGGCTCTTTCCAATGTTACCAGCGAGAGTTTCAATGGATTGGAGGATTTAAGGACACTGGATTTGTCGGATAACCGATTGAATCGGATACCGACCACGGAGCTAATGTCGTTGGTTCGGTTGGAGGAACTGGCATTAGGACAAAATGACTTTGATAGCATTTCGACAGCGGCCTTCGCGGGAATGAGCAACCTTAGAAAATTGGACATATCAGGATCGTTAAAACTGAATAGAATCGATGGTGGAGCATTTTCGGCTAATGCAAATCTCGAGGAAATCGTTATAGCGTCAAACAAAGCCCTAACGGAAATACACGAAGGAGCCCTGAGTGGATTGCCGCATCTGAAGCGACTAATACTGAAGGACAATGCCCTGACGACTCTATCGGATGGGTTGTTCTCGTGGAATGAACTGGTAGATTTGGACCTCTCTGAGAACCCCATAGTTTGTGATTGTAGAATCCTGTGGCTCCGGAATGTGCTAGTTAATAAGAGTAACGGTAGTCAGAATCAGATTCCGGTGATATGTGCCTCACCGGACAGGTTGAGGGAGCAAGCTCTGCAAGTCTTATCGCCAGATCTTCTGGGATGTTCCCATACGGATCCTAGACAGCAAGCGATAATTTGTGCTGTGCTAGTGGCAGCTGCGGCAATTCTGACAACTTTGGCACTAGTGCTCTACAAATGTCGCAGGAGAATTCGAGAAGTAGTGAAAGGTGGCTGGGGAAACAGTGCCATTGGTCGAAAAGAGCGTGAGTATCAGAAAACCTTCTCCGAAGAAGATTACATGGGACGACATTCGAACCCGTGCGGTTTGGGAGTGCATCCAACCACATTGAACAACTACCAAATCAACAACCATCACACACATGGAATTCGGCACATACCGGTAACGGAACTATAGCTAGAGGCTCCCCCTCCACCACCTCGGAGGGGAGGTTCGCAGCATCAAATTTGTCCTGGCAGTAATTGCAACGGAACGGCTACCACATTCCTACAGCTGAGTCAGGAGCATCTGAAGCAGCCGGGAATGAAACTTTTCCCCAATTACACCCCACCGATTCCACCGCACACCGGCACCAGTAGTAACGCAAGCTCCGGCAACTTCTCGACGTTGTCCAACAATGTCAACAACCATCACTATCACCAAATCACCTATCAGACGCAAACCCTTGCACCGCTACGGCTGAATCAGGACCACTTTAATGCCAAAACGAACACCCTCGGCGGTGGAGGGTTGGCCGTCTGTTCCGGCCAGCCAAATGGTCGCCAGAAATATCAGACCCATCACCACCACCATCATCACCAGCACCACCACCCACAACACCAACAGTCCCATCATCGTCAGTTGTCCGACCACGAACTGGACGACGATGTGTTCGACGATAATGAGGATGACAGCAACAATAGTGGAACCACATCGCCACCACCATCGCAACCACCGCCGCAAACGTCACCGTCCACACCGACACCCCCGGAACTGCCGATCCGCAATGGGTTGGTAGCAAATTACAATGTAAATACACTTAATCACATCAACAATAATACCGTCGCCATTGCCGGCAGGGCTGCCGGTGGTGGTGGCGGTGGTTGTGTCATTCGAGAGAATGGCATAAAAATGTCATCTCCCGGTACGGTTGCCATCACGTCCGGCGAACGGCCCGTTTTGACGAACGGTGGGGGTGGAACCGGCGGCGGTAGGAAAACAATGCGACACTATCACTGATAGGGGGATGTTCTCGGTAGAGCAAGTGGCGGCGAGCTTTCGGTCGGAGCGAGATCAGCCAGAATGAACTGGTGAAGGACTAGCTGTACAGTACAGACTATTTATCATTATTGTGATTTTTAAGAAAAGCTATTATGTATTGTAATGTAACGGATTAGAATGGATTCCCCCGTGTCACCTCGAATTTGAAGGTTTGCAAGGATAAGGAGTGCTTAGTTGGTTGTTTGTTGCTTTTGTGGACCTACCTCGGGAAATATCAGTTGTTGCTAGAGAAGATACTTTATTATGCTTAGTTTGAACTTGTCTCGAACTTTTTGGTTTTTGTTAATAACATCAGAGAAAATTAATTTGTGTTATTATGAACCTGCAAAGAAACTTCCACACAGTTTCAGAACTGAGAGAAACAGGTTCGCTAAATGTATATTCGCCGTTATTATTCCTATGTATAATAACAGATAAATTCTTCTTCCCACATTCAATTCACAAAGGAAACTGTCCTGATTGAATTTATCAAATTGAAATAATGATCTTCAGAATGGCACTTCCAGGAAAGCTAGTTGACTAGCAAGTATCAAAGCATTTGCTTTGGTGTTTATACTAAGCAAACTTTTGCGATACTTTTCTGTTAACAAAGCACAAATAATCAAAATGGCTAATGCAGCTTCGTCTCGTCGTTTTTGTTTGTAAAGAGGAACCAGAATTTGATTTCCTAAAATTAATAATGTAATGTATTCGGCGAAAAGACTCACTCCCACTTAGGATGCATTCTCCGCTCGGTGGCAATTCTATTTGGAGAAAAAAAGATCCCGCAACTGTGGAGAGTTGATTTTTTTCATTTCTTGAAAATATCACAAAAACATTGCGATGTAATACCTGGTACAGGAAACTAGAAACGGGTAATCTGTTAGCGAACGGCTAAAAAATAACTAGTTATTTTTGAAAGAAAGAATAATCAGGATAAAATTTTACTTCTAATCCATGCAAAAAATCAGTACTCATTATTAAGGGGCTGCATACCTTTCAGCTCAAGAAAAAATCCCAATTTTTTGATTACTCTAGAAAGTATGCAAATGATTTTATTTCAATGAATTAAAAACTTCAATAGTACATGTTTTGTTATATTTGGGAAAATTTTTGAATCATCACTTGAGTACTAAGCCTTGGTATTACATTCCTGTAGTGAAATTTGACCTCCGGTTTCAACAGACATCGCAGCCGATTCAGAGTGTACAGAGCCAATGTATGGCTGGTGCTACGATTCTTCTGACACTACAACACTTGAGTACTAACCACACCATATTATTAGCACTTTGCTAGGGGTGTATGTATTTAACTAGGGATCTAATTACCGGACGATATACTATGCGTGGGCAATGCGCATAGTTTCGTTTCAGTAGGCTAGCTCTGTACTTAGCAACGGATCGGAAACTTTATATGATTTGATATTTATTGAAAAAATTCAGAACATGTCAATTTATTCTAAAAAACGTGATTAATCCACCTAGCAGTGAGATGATACCTTTTATTATAAATCCGCATGTGTTTTTTGCATGGATATTCTTAGGTGTTTCAGTTCTCATGACATTATTTTAATTATCGTCGTTTTAAACGGCAAATAGAGATTTTAATCACTCATTACCCTGTAATGCCGAAACTGCAAATCGTATCGAATTTCAATCTTAACGTGTGACAATCGATTGAACATTCCATGAGATGTCGAAGTAAGTTCCACTTTAGAGTTTTTCGTCATCATTTATGGTACTTCCAGAGCCGGTATTCAGGAACTGGCATAACCCAAAATGATTCGAATGGCCTTAAATCAATACGCCAAACAATTTACATCTTCTGTATCGGTATGAATTTTTAAAGCTCATCATCTGTAATTCCAGAATCGGATAAAATTCATCAATTTTGTATGGGACCTTAAGTCCGGATTTGTATTTTGTATGGGACCTGAATTTTTGTTTTTGAAGTTCAATTTGGCGAAAATGATCGAGAAATTTTGAGAAAATGATTGAGCTTTGAGAAACGATTCGATACTGGAACCGGAATTCTAAAATCGATGCAGCCGAAATCAGTTAAATTCACCAGGAACCTTGTTTAGGAGCATACGAATTTTCATATGAATCTGAGTTTGTAGAAAACGGTTGAGTCATCTTCGAAAAAAAGGTAAAAAATTGAGTGAAATTATTTGTCACACACGCATTTGCTGATCTCGACGAACTGATTCGAATGGTATATGGGTGTTTTGTTCCTCCAGCATTTATTGCTGTAAGCAATTTAAATCAATATAATTATGAAATTGTTCTGAATTCGGAAGTACTGCCGTCTTTCCAATATATCATATTCGAACGATTATGTTGCCAAAAACGAACCGTGCTAAAATCGGTTCGAGGCTAAATGTCATGAAAAAGGATGCTGTCTTTTTGGTACTTAGAAACAATTGTATGTAACAGTATGAAAAATCTTGTTTTCCGTTGCTCCCAAGCATTTCTTTGTCATACAGCGCTCAAAACTCCCACTGCTGGAATAGGGGGAAAAGTCGCTTACAGAAAAATTTCGATATCTCCGTTAAAAATGGACGGATTTTAACAATCTATGGCTTGTTGAATAGGTATTACCGTGCGGAATCTAACTCTGAAGACATATACTGGTTTCAAGGTCAATTGTGACAGATACTGTCAAAAAACTGAAAATTTTGACATAAAACTTCGTATAATTCAAAAAGTAAACATCCGATCCCAAAACCATTCAATAGCATTCTGGGTGACGGGGAGACCTTTCATTTGCGACTAGTTCAAAATCAAAATCGGTCCAGCCATCTCTGAGATCTCGACCTCTTAGTTGACAACACACATACACACACACACACACACACACACACACACACACACACACACACACACACACACACACACACACACACACACACACACACACACACACACACACACACACACACACACACACACACACACACACACACACACACACACACACACACACACACACACACACACACACACACACACACACGGACATTTGCTCAGTTCGTCGAGCTGAATCGATTGGAATATGACATTCGGCCCTCCGGCCTCGGAAAATTTTTTAAAGTTTGAGCGAATTCTATAATTATTTTTTTATATTTATAAAAAAAGGTAAAACAGAAATAACCCTAAATATGGACCAAGTATGTTGTGCTTTATTTCGGTAAAATAAAATAACCCAAAACAATCACCAATCATCATATTGTGTTAAATCCATACAGACAAAGTATTTTAAGGATGTAACTTGTTAGTAATTTTTTTTGCATATATCTTCAAAATAAAATTACTAAACTCCAAGTTTATATTTATACTCTGTACATCGTCTCTTTTTTTGAGACGAGTTGCTCTATCAAACTGTGAATTTGGTTTTCGTCTTCAGTTCTTACAATTTTTAATTTGACTGATGTTCAAATGCCTTAATTTAGGACCTATACAAGTGCTCACTGGTAGGTCCACTCCTTTGTGACAGATCATTCAATGGCATTTCAAATCAATGAACCTGTGTGTCTTGATCAAATCACATTGAGAAGACAGTTCGTTGCTAGCTAGCCGTGCTTTTGCTACAATAGGAGGTAGCAACACGTCATATATCATCATGCATGCTCGAATGCTAACAAAAATTTGTCTACAGCATATGTTTGCATTAGAATTATTGATAAAATAACCATTATTGGTGAAAGAAATATCCTAGTGCCATTAGCAGAACGCATTACCTTGTTGAAACGCCGTAAGAAGAGCTTCGGCGTAACAACTTGCAAAGTGAACGACGTGATAGAAAAACACGATTAATTTCCAGATCCCAAACTTTCAAGGGCTACAAGAAGTGCTTTTTTCTTGAAATTGGTATGAGAAGCGAGACTCCTGTCCATTACTTTTGATTCAAAATTATGAATTGTGTTGAAATGAGATATTTTTTTGTGTACCATTCTTTATCGCCTGTTAAGTTTGTTTGGTCTAAAATGAATACAGAGTGTACACTGAGGTGCAAAAAGGGACTATATCTAATTTCGTAAAGCGGTAGTGCTCAACAGTTTAAGCATCTCAAGAAGTCCCTATGCAAAAGAGATTTCTCAATTCTCAAGTCCATTTAAAAATACTTTTTTTTAGATATTTTCAGTTCTCAACGTTTTATACAATTCTAATATATTTGTCATAAAAAAGTTTGATTTCGGAAATCTCAAAATTTCAAAGTACCAATTCTCCTGTAGAGGCGCTTCGAGCAGTCCAGTAATCCATTATGGGCTCTTGCGTTCGAGCTTGCATACAATGCACTATGGTCCGAAACGGAAAATTAGCGTGACAAAAATATTTTCACTTTAAATATTAGCTTTTTGCAGTTGGTGTCTTGACGAAAGTTGTGTGTAATCAAATGGCGCTACTTTTGATGAAAAAAGTTACTAGGGTGGTCCTCATTTAGATTAAAATCTGGAATCTAACTTTCTTAATTGAACTCAAAAATGATTTTGGTGTACAATAAAGTTGTAGAAAATTTTATTTTCGATAGCTTTGCTGAAAAAAGCACCTCTCTAGCTTTTCCTTTGATCGAGTTACATAAATTTTCCCGAGTAAAAGTAGGGTGGCTCCTGAAATATCACTTTTTTGTTATAACTTTTTTATGAAACGTTCTACTGAAAAGGTGTCTTCAGAGGAGTTGTTGAACTAATTGTTGCGCATAATTTTGTTCAACCAAGCTTTTTCATATGAGCTACCAATAAAAAGTTATGATTGATTTTTCTACAAAAACTAGTCAAGCTTCAAATATCAATATTCATTAGATGCCAGATCGATAAAAATGTATCCTTTCTTCTGTTTTCATTAACAGGAGCGCCATTTGATTACACACAACTTTGACACCAACTACAAAAAAACTAATATTTAATAGTGAAAATATTTTTGTCACGCTAATTTCCGGTTTCGGACCACTGTGCATTGATAATTCATGCGTGTAAGGTCGTGTGCAACGGTGATTTTTAACTGATTTTTACTTGTATGTTTTACAACGGTTTTTGAAAAAGTTTGTACTAGCTCAGATGTCTGTTCTCTGTGCCCTAATGTACACAAACCGAAATCATGATGCCAATCGGATCTCATACAGAGCTGCTAAATGTCACTATCAACGAGCAACTTTGCACAACGAAGTTTGGAAAGTTTATGTCACTGGACTGCTGCCAACCAGACTCTACCAATTATCATATATTGCGTGTCTGAGAGCCGATCTGTCATAACTTAAATTCTCTTGATATTAAACTCACCAGGACGCTCATTGATTGCCGATGCGATTGATATTATCTTCATTTCTCCTGTCACTGCTTGATTACGATGTGACTAAATATTAATCAAGCAGCATAAACATTGAATTGAATTCATGTACACCAATAAACTCCGAAATTCGATGACTTTTTACAAGGAACAATTAACTTTAACAATCTATGTTTATGTTATGTTGGAATTTTTTACGTCAACAGGGAATAGGAGAATGAGAGAGAGAACAAAATGCGTCACCTGTCTTTGACTGAGTATACTTCTACTTGGTCATTGAACTATCGAGTATCTCATTTGACAGACACTTTGATCGTACCGATTACAGTTGACGATGATTTTGGTCAGTCTGTCAAGGTCATTTGACATGACTGACAATTTGCAGCTCTGATCTCATACTAAAACAAATATTCCGTTCTAGAGGGTGTATAATCGAGAAGTGTCTCTTTTTTCGATATTTGGCAGACAGTGTTCTACTTATTCCTGAAAATCGTGTCCTCTCATCGAACAACTAACGATGTCTACAAAGCCGATTTTTATCTCTTACCAGTTGAGCACAATTGATTGAGTATGGAAAACGGTGAAGGCATTCATTATTCAAGACACCTAAAAATCCTAACAAATTTGAAGTTTTTTTTAATGTTTCAATCAAATGAATGCGGTTGCCACATTGTAATTCCTAAAATATACATTTCTGCACAAAGTTTCTATCAGTTATCATTGCAACCTTCGCTGACGTACAGAACGTCAGTTCTTCATTGAACATAAATTAGTTAGGAGGGAACTTTCAGTTTTCATTTTAATTACATTGGAACACATCTCAATACATTTCAAACAGTCGAAAAATATCGTTTCAAACTTGCTGGTGATAATCGAAAACTCAAATGAGAACCGCCACCCTTTATTTATAATTCTGGCCGGAGAGAGTGTTGGTGACTAGATACGGTTATTCAATTGACGATGAATTCTGGGGAGCTTCATTTGAGTATGACAACAGAAGTGAAATGGATGTGCCGACAGTCAATAGTCAAAAAGTTTCATTTTGATCTAATAACATTCGATTGAAATGAAATTTTACCGCTCTGTTCAATCGAAATGTCGTTCAATTTTTAAATTTTAATCTGTGTTCAATCGCATCCCATGATAGTTAAAATGATAAAACAGTTTCAGTGATTGGAGTGCTATTGGATTGGATTGGACAGCTCGAGCCCTGTCTTTGAAGAGAACATTTGCTTTTATTACCAATCTCATTCTATCATCCTGTGATTCCCAATCGTTGATTACTGATTAGAATGTTAAGTTAATAACAGTTCGGCTGAAAAGTTCGTATCGTTTAATAGAAACACACATTTTTTTGCCAAAATTCGTTTTTATTATTCAACATAATTGCCATCAGAGGCGATACAGCGATTATAGCGATCTTCCAACTTTTCGATACCATTTTTGTAGTACGATTTGTCCTTTGCCTCAAAATAGGCCTCAGTTTCAGCGATTACCTCTTCATTGCTTCTAAATTTTTTACCAGCGAGCATTCTCTTGAGGTCTGAGAACAGGAAAAAGTCACTGGGGGCCAAATCTGGAGAATACGGTAGATGAGGAAGCAATTCGAAGCCCAATTCGTTCAATTTCAGCATGGTTTTCATCGACTTGTGACACGGTGCATTGTCTTGATGAAACAAAACTTTTTTCTTCTTCAAATGAGGCCGTTTTTTTGAAATTTCGTCCTTCAAACGCTCTAATGACGCTATATAATAGTCACTGTTGATGGTTTTTCCCTTTTCAAGGTAGTCGATGAAAATTATACCATGCGAATCCCAAAATATAGACGCCATAACCTTACTGGCCGATGGTTGAGTCTTTCCACGCTTTGGGTTCGGTTCATCGCGTGCAGTCCACTCAGCTGACTGTCGATTGGACTCCGGAGTGAAGTGATGGAGCCATGTTTCGTCCATTGTTATATATCGACGAAAAAAATCGGTTTTATTTCGATATAACAGCTCCGAACACTGCTCAGAATCATCAATTCGTTGTTGTTTTTGATCGATTGTGAGCTCACGCGGCACCCATTTTGCACAAAGCTTTCTCATATCCAAATATTCGTGAATAATATGTCCAACACGTTCTTTTGATATCTTTAGGGAATCAGCTATCTCGATCAACTTCACTTTACGGTCATTGAAAATCATTTTGTGGATTTTTTTCTCGTTTTCATCGGTAACAGCCTCTTTTGGACGTCCACTGCGTTCATCGTCTTCGGTGCTCATATGACCAGTACGAAATTTTGCAAACCACTTACGAATTGTTGCTTCGCCCGGTGCAGAGTCTGGATAACACTCATCAAGCCATTTTTTGGTATCGGCGGCACTTTTTTTCATCAAAAAGTAGTGTTTCATCAACACACGAAATTCCTTTTTTTTCATTTTTTTCACAATAACAAAAGTAGCTTCACTCAAAATTCAATATCTCACAAACTAATAATCAGACAGCTGTCAAATTTATACACGTATCTTTTGAAGGTTGGCACTAACTGAAAATGGTATAGTTTTAATTCTAGTGGCGCCCTCTCATAGAAACGATACGAACTTTTCAGCCGATCTGTTACATATAATGATTACTTTTCGACATATCGAGTGGAATCATTTGAATCTTCAGAAGTCGTCGGTCGTACAACGACCCGATCGATTGTTTTGTAAATCCTACAACCCGGCAGCCTTTCAGGTTGCAACCCAAGTTGGCCTATTTTCTGTTTAAAATTCACTCATGCATAAACAGTCGCATCGGTAACAGTGGAGAACATCATTTACCTATAATAACTAAGTCTCGAACTCAAAGCAAAACTTTTCTGCTATTTCGAGTGGTAATCAAAGTGCACATTAGATCACTGTAAAACTGTGTCACTTTCCTTGCTCTGTTATTCGAACTAGGCCAAACATGTAGTTTGCATCATACGCCTTGGTAGGTTCGCCATCCATACTCCCAAGCCTAAAATCAGAGCGATGTTCCATGATCCGCTTTCCGTAGGCCATGGAAGGAAGTAATAGTGGTAAAAAAAAGCTTCGGTCTCTGGCTACGGGACCAATAGACAATCTCATTCATTTCCCACCCCTGCATGTTGAGTCCACTCAATCAATCATCAATTATTGTCTCGTTCACCACTTGAATGCCTCCATGGTCAAGAAACGAACTCTGGATCAAGCTTAAAACGCAGAAGCAGCAGCTTCAAATCTGTCAGCCTTCAATACAAGATCTCAATTTTTTATACCTATCACCCCACCTTTCAACCGATATATGTATGTGCTTTTGCTCGGCCGAATTAATTGCCAATCTAGCGTCTTCTGCCGCAAAAGGTTTTTTTTCCTCACTCGCCTAGTGAAATTTTTACCGATGTGAAGGGGTTCCTGAACATACCGTCGCTCGGCCTTCCGGGAGCAATCGGGTACTATCCTACACACACGGCCCATCCATTTTTCCATTGAACCACATCAGCCGGGAGTTATTACTCCGATATTGGGACGACTACCTTCACTGTAGGGAAAGGCCATCAATCATATTTATTGGAACACATTTCGTTATTCATGACACTGAAGCTGAACGGGGCCTAAGACGGCCGGGATAGACTCTTTTGGTTCTCGGGTGCGATGGTGCCATTACTGAGTGATTGGGTCCGCGCAGCAGAGTAGAAAGCTTTCACTATTGTTATTATTGTTGTTGATGATGCTGATGATGATGTTATTGCCTCTGCCAGTTAGTGGATTAGCCGATGAGGTAGCATAAATCTTGCTCTCGGCTCGATCAGTACGTTATCTGGCATCAGTATCGAGCTTTAAGTGGCAAATTAATTGCTACCCGTGCCGATTAGGATCGCATATGAGTTCAATTTGCGGATGGAATGTTTTCGATTGAACTTGGAGAAAATTGATTCGTGGCGCTATAATTGAGATCAGCGTAGTATTTTAATTCACAATAATATCTGGTTTCCACACACCGAGGCGGACTTTGCAGTCGATTCATTAGTGTACGGAAAAGAAGGATGCCTAATGCTACTATCCTAATAATCGCTTATAATTGTTTCAGATTGGGGCTCGAACATACATGAACTGACTTGCGAGACCAATCAACCGAGATTAAAAATTTGATACACTACCCAACTAGTTATAAGCATCACGCGATAGCACAAAACTGGCATAAAATGAACACCGATATGATATTAAAGTTGAATTTAAATCTGAGTATTGCATTTGAGACATATATTGGAAATGTAACTGCATAAAAGCACTGCTGTTACGTAGCATCGCATCTTGCTTGATATAATTGCATAGCGCTGATCTGAGATTTACAAACGGTAGCACTT
Source organism: Malaya genurostris (assembly GCF_030247185.1). NCBI lineage: Eukaryota > Metazoa > Arthropoda > Insecta > Diptera > Culicidae > Malaya > Malaya genurostris. The sequence goes on along the minus strand of NC_080572.1, from coordinate 55,378,528 downwards.
TTATTCAGAAAATATTAATATTGGTGCTATTCTAGAACAAATATAGCGATTCAAAGTCTACGTTTATTTAATAACTCTTAAAACTTCATTCTGTCCATTTCAAAATATCAAAACAAAGGAAAGATGAAAACGACAAACAATATTTAACATTTTTCAAGCAGCGATCCATCAATTGTTCTCAGGCGCGTACCCAGAAAAAAGTTTCGGGGGGTGTTTTCATAATATAGGGTAGACCGGGGCTGGATCGGACACTTTGTAGAAATTGAAAAAAAAAACATCCATTAAAACTGATTTTTTACCCAAGTCATCTCTATCGTGTCATCTACAAGCGCGTTTACAAAATCAATCTACACTCCAAAAAAATTTGAATTTTACAGGTGACTTAATCCATCATACGATGTAATTCATAAAGACCTAATTTATCAAATGACAGAAAAATTTATTTGTAATGACTTAATGTTAGATGAGCTTGAATTTTACTGGTTTCGACTGAACCTTGCGTTCTGCTAGCAGGTGCGTCTGTATGAATTCAAATGCACCTTTGAACAGCCAAGCAGATGTATGCTTCTGGAGCTCAGTCGATTAACAGACGTACTTGCGATCCAATGATTCTCGGTTCAAGTCGCGGCGGTTGCTATCAGTATTATTTTTTTTTATTTCAATGAATTTCATGGCATGGAATTTCAGACACAATATTAAATGTTCTTCGACGTAAATATGTGTGAACTGCGACACTCCATTTATGTGCATCTTTTTTTTAAGTGTGTAAGAATCAAAATAATAGTAGGTTTATAAGATATTTAAGCTGTCCGTTTTAACCACGTATCCTGTCTAACCCCTGTCTCCCCTTGAAATTTCTCGATTTTCGGAGGGGGGCTTGTATACGTGCTTGATTGTTCCCATCGTATATAAAATTTTCATATTTTAATATTTTCGCAACCGGTGCTTAAAGTTTGTACGGGATTTAGTATGGTGAAATTGATTTTTTACAAAAAAAAATCGGCTGGAGGTTAACCTACAAGCTCTAAAAATCAATGCGAGAGTTGTTAAATGAAAGCTCATCAAGATTCTAGTCTATAATAGCCGTTTCGTTGGCTAGTAAAACACAAGTATACAAACACATTATTGCTATGCACGAGAACAATTCATATGGCGTCGAAGTGTTGTATTTATTCTAGAATGCATAAATAATGCATATTAAATTATCAACGTGCTTTTGGCAAAATTGGGAGGGGCAAAGCTTCGGAACATTCTATGTAAGGAAATCATAACGCTCATTTTCGCTGAGGTTCTTCATTTATTTCTAATTTTATGTAACTCAACTTTAACTAGAAACCTTGAGAAACAACAACAAATGATATTTGATCTCATAGTCCATGGTTTTTCCAAAGTCCCCACTTTACTCCGCTTTAGAGGACAAATAGGAAAAATGAACATTTTTGTTTACAGATTGTTGAAATTTGTCCCCATTATATTTTTTACTATTAGTTCATAGATAAAAAAAACTTACAATTTTTTTATGAATACATTTTATTCGACAATATTTGAAAATAAAAAAATCGTTAGCCATTAGGGTCTCACTTTGCCCCGCATTCCCCTACTGTGCTGAGCAGTTATTTTTGTTTCATTTTCTTGTGGCTCTGTATCAGTTTTGGAGAATTCAAGCATGCTGTAATTTCTGACTTATCTTTACATGCTTTGAATTGTAAATTAAGTGAATTACTTACCTTATCTAACAGCTATAGGCCTCGGGTGTCCTTTGCTGTATCAAGCATACGTCGCCACATAACTCGGTCCATGGCTGCTCGTCGCCACCCACTCAAGGCACGGATGCTTCTGAGATCACCCTCCACTTGATCGGTCCTCAGTACCTTTCTTTCGAAAACACTGAGGGCACGTTGGTCCTCTGCCAACATAGTCCAGGTCTCGTGGCCATAGAGAACAACCGGTCTAATAAGCGTTTTAAGATGGTCAATTTCGTGCGGTTGCGTACTTTTCTCGATCGAAGGGTTTTTCTGAGTCCAAAGTACGCTCGATTCCCCGCCAAAATACGTCTCTGTATTTCTCTGCTGGTGTCATTTTCGGCGGTCACCAGTGAGCCTAAATACACGAACTCGTGAACCACCTCGATATCGTCACCGTCTATCAATATTCGTGGTGGGAGGCGTAGTGTTTCCTCTCTAGAGCCTCTTCCGCTTATGCATTTTGTTTTCGACGCATTTATGACTAGTTTGATACGCCTAGCTTCAGATTTCAGTCCGATTTAGGTTTCCATCATCTTCTCAAGGTTACGTGTCACAATATCAATATCGTCAGCGAAGCCAAAAAGTTGTACGGACTTTCGGAAGATCATGCCGCTCGTGTCGATCCTCGCTCTTCGAATCACACCTTCCAGGGCAATATTGAACAAGATACAAGAAAGTCCATCACCTTGACGTAGCCCTCTCCGAGATTCGAAGGGACTCGAGAGCGTCCCAGATACTCGGACGTAGCACATCACTCTATCCATCGTTGCTTTGACCAATCGCGTCAGTTTATCCGGGAAACCGAATTCGTGCATGATCTGCCATAGCTGTTCTCAATCGATTGTGTAGTATGCCGCTTTGAAGTCAATGAACAGGTGATGTATGGGTACGTTGTATTCACGACACTTCTGGAGTACTTGTCTTATCGCGAATATGTGATCCAGTAAATCCCGCTTGGTACGGCCCTACGAATTCCTTAGCTATTGGTGATAGACGACGGCAAAGGATTTGGGAGAGTACCTTGTAGGCGGCGTTGAGCAATGTGATTGCGCGGTAATTGCAACAATCTAGCTTATCGCCCTTTTTGTAGACGGAACATACCACTCCATCCATCCATTCCTGCGGTAGAATCTCCTCCTCCCGAATCTTAGAAATCATCCAGTGCAGCGCTCTAGCCAGTGCCTCTACTCCATGTTTGAGCAGCTCGCCTGGTAACTGGTCATTGCCCGCGGCTTTGTTGTTCCTCAGCTTGCCGATCTCCTCACTTATCTCCGACAGATCAGGGGCTGGGAATCTGTCGTCGGCTGAGCGTGCACCCAGATTGATTCCTGTACCGTTCTCTGTATCTTGTACTTCGCCATTCAGATGCTCGTCATAGTACTGCTTCCACCTGTCGATCACTTCACGTTCGTTCGTGAGAAAGTTACCACTGGTATCTCTGCACATTTCGGCCTGTGGCGTGTAGCTTCTACGTGAGCGGTTCACTTTCTCATAGAACCTGCGTGTGTCATTTGCGCGGTACAGCTGTTCCATCGTTTCGCGATCTTGGTCTTCCTGGTGGCGCTTTTTCTTTCAGAAAACCGTTTTCTGTCTGTTCCGCGCCTGTCTGTATCGTTCCTCGTTCTCTCTAGTGCGGTGTTGCAGCATCCTCGCCCTTGCTGCATTCTTCTCTTCGACCAACTGCTGGCATTCGCCGTCAAACCAGTCATTTCCTCGATTCGATAACCTCGTATCTAAAACGGTTGCAGCAGTGCTACTCACGGCGGACCTTATGTTCCTCCAGTCGTCTTCAAGAGTCGCCGCGCCTAGCTGCTTTTCCGTTGGTAGCACTAGCTCCAGTTGTTGCGCGTATTCCTCTGCAGTACGAATGCTAAGTAGCTGATCGAGATTGAGTCCCGGCGTTCCTGTGCGACGAGTACTGTGCACCGTCGATAGTTTTGAGCGCATACAAACCGCGACAAGGTAGTGGTCAGAATCAATATTGGCACTGCGGTAAGTGCGGACATTGATGACATCGGAGAAGAATCGCCCGTCGATGAGAACGTGGTCGATTTGATTTTCCGTATATTGATCAGGTGATCTCCAGGTGGCTTTGTGGATAGTTTTGCTGGGGAAGAAGGTGCTTCGAACTACCATTCCCCGGGAGGCTGCAAAGTTTACGCATCGTTGACCGTTGTCGTTTGTTACCGCGTGCAGGCTCTCCAGCCCGATCACAGGCCTGTACATTGCCTCCCGGCCTACCTGAGCATTCATGTCGCCGATGACGAGTTTTACATGCCGCCGTGGACAGCTATCGTGGGTTCGTTCCAGCTGCGCGTAGAATGCTTCCTTCTCGTCATCGGGTCTCGTCTCATGTGGGCAGTGCACGTTGATGATGCTGTAATTGAAGAAACGACCCTTGATCTTCAATACGCACATTCTATCACTGATTGCCTACCACCCAATCACGCGCTGGCGCATCTTTCCCAAGACCACAAATCCCGTTCCTAGAACGTTGGTTTTGCCACAGTTCTGGTAGAAGGTAGCCGCTCGATGCCCACTTTTCCACACCTTCTGTCCCGTCCAACAAAGTTCCTGCAGTGCTACGACATCGAAGCCGCGGATTTGAAGCTCATCATGCAGCATTCGGTCGTATCCTGGGAAGCCAAGCGATTTGCAGTGCCATGTGCCAAGCTTCCAATCGTACACACCAAGAAAAAATCGTGTAAATTTAAGTCTTCTGAGACCGACACATTCGAGCATCAAAAATGACTCAATTTTACAGGAAATCGAACACAAGTTTAATGCATTTCGATATATTTATAACTGCTGAAACATGTTAGTTTACACGTCTGCTTCAAAAGTGGGGTATGTTTGACGTACATTTAAATCATTCTTGTGAAATGCAATCATTTTACATATTACGTTCTTCTGAATTGTGTCATATATGGATTTATGTCACCTGTAAATTTCATAATTTTTTGCTGTGTAGTCCTAAGTTCGTCGCGTAGGTCTTTGCCGATTATTCCGAGTCTAATTTCTTTCTTGATCGTACGTAACATATGTTTTCCGGGCGGCTTGTTAGGCCTGCACCAACCTCCTGTCTCGCCGGAGGGCCATCGTGTCAGCACTGTTTAGAGTCCCACACTGACACAAGGACGGTAATCAGCCGTTTCTAACATGGAGAACAGACGCTGTTTCGAGCCACCCCAACATGGGGAACAGACGCTCGGGTAGGCTCGCTCTCTGTAAAGAAAGGCAAGCCCCTCTTCCCTGTCAGCATACGACCAAGGTCCCACCGGGGTTGGTTACCCGATCTTTCCTATGGTTGCTCGTACCCCAACCGGGAGGAGGTAGGGATAGGAGTTACTGGACAAGAGGCTAAGAACCACATTGGGGCCTGAATTGCTCATTGTCCAGTCGTTTACCAACCAAATTTAAGTGAATCACGATACTTTTTTGTGCATGTATAAAGACTTAAGTTTACACGATTTTTTCATAGTGTACATACAAACCAGCAAAAAAAAAACCTTTACTTTTTTTCTTGCTGTTTTTATAAAAATAAAATATTTGAAAACAAACATTTGTATGTATTTCAAAGGTTTTCGAACTTCTCCGTATAATATTTAACAAAATTTTGAAAAATCGTTAATATATCTATCGATTGAAGGGAATCGCTGTTCACGCAAATTTACGGGGACGAACATTCAATATGGTATCTAAAATTTCATGACATGAAGTTGAAATAAAATAAAAAAAAAGTAAACAATCATAGCGATCATAGTCATTTGATAAATTAGGTCTCTATGAATCACATTGTATGTGGGATTAAGTCACCTGTAAAATTAATTTTTTTTGTGTTTTTCTCAGCTTCCCTGATTACTTTCTTCGTTAATGAGCGCCAGTTTCGCTTGAACTGCAACTGTATCACAACTGAATCCGCTTGATCTTATATTTTGCTATTGGGTGGAGCTATTTTTTCGTAATGGCATTCCTGCACAAAAATTTCGTGTAATACTCATATAACAGAACCTGTTCAAAGTCTGCCTTCTCGTAGATCTTATTATCGTGCACCACGCTATCAAACTTCGTCAGTATCTTTAGGTGTTCTGTACTTGTCTGTTTATAGACACGATTTGGAGTCACCACTTTTTCTGTGTGTGAACAGTCCGGCTAATGTATGGTTGAACACAATTCTCCCGGCTTACTTGGAACATCTCGGACGGAGAACGTAGGGTTCCGTATGTTGTAGCTGGCCTCACCTTTCGACGATTTTGTGGCCATCGGCTTTCGATTCACCCTAGGTTCAGTTTTTTGACTGTCGATAAACGCTCTCCGAACACTAGTATTGTGTAGGCGTTAGTTTTGCAAACATTGCGCGCGAGTAGTTTGAATTATTGCAATGCGTGAGCCAAATTTTGATCCATTGCTCCATAGGTGTGATATTACATAAAAAACATCTCTAAATGAGGGATGAGTATTAATGCACGAAGAGAAATATGCGTCCAGTGGAAGTTGTCAAATTCTTGTTTGTTCATGTTCCAATTTCATGAATTTACTGTGTTAAGGGCATATTCAGTAGTGTTCCAGTTCTAGATGCATAATTTATGTCAGTTACAAAATTTAAATCTGAATTTTATAACAAGAAAAACTGGCAGCCCCAGCAGTGTTTTACTCGTGTTTCAAATATACAAAAATAGAGCGGCATCGTAGACCAGTTTTAAATTTGACAGTAGAACTGATCGAATAAATAAAACTAGAACGGCTTGCTGGGGGTACGTTTGTTCCAGTTTCTGTTCTATTATAGATCTTCCATATAGAACTTCCAGCTGCTGAATTTGCTCTAACTATTAAATGCCTAGTTGTCTGAAAAGCAGTGCAATAATAGATTCATCCTATTATGTGCTTCCAATGAGTTGGTCGCAATACACGAACACTAATTTCTAGCAACGACAACAGAAGTAAAAACAATGAGCTTAATCTAAAATTAGTGAAAATTTATTCCCCTCAAGTCACCTAAAGCTTTATATACTGAAAAGTTTAGAACAATATCGAACGTTTTATGTTTATTTACAAGTGGCATCCACATCACCGATGCGCATGATTCCGAAATCAAGTTACTAAACCAAATTATACTATTTCAAATAGCTCTGAGCCATGGAAGACCTACCACCGGGAAAATCGACTGATGGTTCGCGATTGAATTTCGCGTAGCACAGCAAAATCTCGAGAGCATCGTTCGAAAAGTTCTAATTCAATTACCTCTTCCGAACTGAGTGTTAATTAAACTTGTTTCCGTTGGCCCCGAACAAACAAAGCACGACCATCGAAAACGGCTTCGGATTATTCCTCTGCCACCCGATTCAAGCGAAAAACAGCCGCTTTCGGAATTTTCCCTCATTCAGTATAAACGATTTCGGTAAGCTGTTCCAACATTTACGGGAACTCTCTGGCAGACCGTTCGAATCTAAAATCACTGCCAGTTGGCGGCAGCAGTGTTCCGAGTGCGCCCAACAAACCTAACTACGGTCGTGCAGAAAGCGATTAAATGTACATCCCCTGCCAGCGGGACCTTAATTTGCGTTCCCCCCCCCCCATTAAAAATTATAATAATCAAGCTCAAGTCTTCATTGTAATTAAGAAAGGTGTAAAACGGGCTCAGAATGTCGTTGGTTTGAAAAAGCAATTTCCTACCTGCTTCTTCAGGTAGATCAAAGCAACCGGATGGACGTAGCCCCAACGCCTGCTTCGTCCCTTTGCTCCACATGACAATTTAATGAAATCATAAAAACTATTCCACGCAGACTAGTCCTCCCGCGCACTGCTTTAATGTTTCTCTAGTGGCTCGTGCCCCATCCATCCGTGCCCTAGCGCAGTAGGCATGGAAATTTAAGAGATAACGATGAGAACGTGCCAGACTAAAACTGTAAAGAACTACGCCCTTTCTTAACTGCTCTTGCAGATGCAACCTCATCCCCTTCGAATGGCGTCGTAATAAAATGCCATGGACATTGTAAGAACAACTGTCGAGAGATTAAAAAAAAAATAACAAAATTGTAAAAAATGGGTAATTGGATTAATTGCAGTCAAAAAGCACTGACCGCAACCTAGAGGTGGCAAATGAGGGGAAGACATTAAAATAATCATGTAATAAAAACGAAGTTAGTTTAGTGACCGCCCCGGCGGCTTTGACGTCGACGATGAATCAACAATGTCTTGTATCCTGTGAACATTTCGTAAGCAATATCTAATTGGCAAATCTTGACACAAAAGTCGTACCACACTGTAAATATTCGATATATTAGGGAGCAGTGAACTGATTTTTACTAATTGTGACTACATACCGTTTTTTCCTTTTACTAATAAAACTGTACAAAATGGCTCTAGTTGTTGAAATGTTGTTGTAAATAGCTAGGAAACGAAATAATGATTCGACTGTCGAGAAAATGAGCTACTAAGAAGAATTGATGGTAACAATTGTACATAAGACCTTAGCGCTAGGAGAAAAAAAATTGAAATTCCACGAATGCCCGCCTGGTGGGCCGATGTTATATCACCGTAGTAAACCGAGAAGCAAAATTTGCTTAGAACAATCGAAATCAAATGTCAAATACCGTAAAAACAGGAAACAAAAAAAGGGAATCCGATCAGATAAACAATCTAGCCTACTAGTCCGAACACAGATTGAGTCAATGTTTTATTCCAACCCGTCACTTACACATTTTATTGCGAACATCATAAACAAACAAAGTGAGAAATAAGAGCAGAAAAAAAATTGAAAATGAAACATTAAATCCGTACTCTAGACATCTAGTTAAAATATACTAAATCTATGTTATAAGACATAAATCAAATGGATATTGAAAGTGAAGCAAAGCTGTCGTACTATGATAAATGAAACAAAAAGAAACGAGAAAAAGATATCGCTTGTAAATATTACGATTCTATGGAAAATTTGATAGAGAACACGAAAAATGGTGAAAATAAATGAGTATTTTTGATTGAAATTAACATTTGGGTGTATTTGATTTGGAAGAAAGAAAAGTCTTACTTTTTTGAATACTATAAATTGCACTAAGGTTTGTATGAAATGATGCTTAATGATCGAAAACCAAATCCGAAACGGAAGTTAATTTTATGATACTTGAAAAATAGCAACGTATTGGTAAGTAGTGATAAACGGTCCGAAAAACATAATAAAATAATATTAGGTAATGTGCTGTCAAATATCAAGAAATATCGTTAATTAGACTTGATAACAATCTCAGAGAATTTAGTGAATTTTGCTTCAGTAGGAAAAAAGTTATCCAAAAAAGGCAGGTGGGTAATATCATAGACATAGCTGGAGGACGTGAATACAAATGAATCTGGTATACTACTTTCACTCATCCGAATATCAATAGTCGTCCATAATAGTTGATTGATTATGTGAATTTTGCAACTTCTACAGCTTCGCTTCCAGAACTGTAACGGTGCTTCTGTACTAAAGTATAGTTTATTGCTCACAAACAAACATAAATAAAGTTGAATAAATCAGAGTAAAGAACTACAAAAAAAAACAATATTTTATTTGTAGTACTCAGTGGAAGGAACTTCGAAGAGTTTTTCTGGGAGTATTTTTTTTTTGCATAAATATCTGTTTATTAATCTTATTTTTGTGTATTACATCAACGTTTTACAGTGTTTTGTCCCTTTGGCTTTTTATCTTTGTTGTTCATACCATTCGTTATTACATAGTTACTCTTGTTTTACATACTAATGTTTAATCATAATATTTATTTTAATTATTAATCAAATATCTACCTACTTATAACTACACACCAAAAATTTTGGAATTTTATCGATGACCTTTTTTGCAATATGACGCAATCTATCGAAACCTAATCTGAAAAATAACTCAATTTTCAATGCCACAACATGTAAAGAAATTATTTTTTTTAGTTTCCTAAAATTGGAGTAACAGCGTTTCAATATTACCGCCTTTGAAGTAATTTTACTGAAAATTTGTTTAAAACAAGTAATCGTATAGCCTTCAATGTTTACTTGTGTAAAATTACATTTCTCAATACCTGAAAATACGTTATCGTGTACCTAAAATTCTTCTTTAAGAGAACAACAAATTTCTCTTCGCGCGGGTGTCTAATTGGATTTATTGGAGAAATTTTTCTCAGCTAAACGGACAAAAATCGTTCATTTCTCGAAGAGCAATAAAAAGTTTGGTGTATTAGACAGTTATTCATCGGATTACGATATATTTAAGTTTTTGTGCTGTTCTTTGGGAGAAAAGATTAAGGACGTTATTATTCAAAAAGAGGTAATGTAGAGGTAATGTAAATTGAGCGAAATTACATCATCATTTTATTTATATATTTTTTCCAGATGGGCACTAAAATTGATAACGTTACTACTGACTGTTCAGGTCCAGTACTCGTTGCTGTAGATTGCGGAAATAATATGTGGATGCATTATGTATTTGCGGAGCAAGTGTGCTTAAGCGAAGGAACCGAATTATTGATTGTCGCCATTATGGATTTGATGTCTATTCATTACGTACATAATTTCATGTATATGAAACAAACATCGAAGTTCATGGAGTTCATCCAGGAATACTTTCTTAAGATTCTCCCCATAAGTGGATCTAAATCAAATGCAACACGCAAGGGACAGCAGCAGCGAGTAGTTAAGCGCCTAATAGAGGCTATCTCGAATCATACGTTGGATTCCTACACAGATAAAAATATTTTGTGAATTTACATCTATTTTCATGCACATATTTGGAGCAGGTAATTAAACATAAAATTACTTTACAATTCTGTACGTTTCAATATAATTTAATCGCAAAATAAGCGTTAATTGAAAGATACAGTTATATTCATTGAAAATTCAATGCAATTCAATTTAGTTTTGCATCGAAGAAGGTTTTCAATCAAAACTTCGATTCAACCCATGTTTATTCCATGTTACTATTGATTTACATCTCGTGTAAATTTCATTATTTCTTTCTGTGTAAGCAATATCAGTATATAGGTGTCATGTTTCATCTATATAAGTCTACATACATTCCGAAGAATCGTTCTTGTTAAACCTTGTAATTTATTCTGTAAAGGTGAAAATGTTTCATTAATTGAACTGGTAATTCAATAAATACAATTTGCTAATGAATAGCAATGTATTATAATTTAAAATAATCGTTATTTCTTTAGTGCATAAAAACCATGAATTTTAATGCAAGATCTCGTAAACTTATGTCCCATTGTGTAAAATTAGTACTTATTTTAATTTTACACGACAAAAATCAATTCATGGTAAAATTACAGGTTTGTAAAATTATGTGCCAAGTAAAATTAATAACACATTAAAAAATGGGTTATTTTTGACGCTCGAATATGTCAGTCACAGATGATTTAAATTTACACGATTTTTTCTAAGTGTGTATCCCTAACCTAATACGTACAAATTTTGAATTATTTGTATTACAGAGATTGAGCACCTCTCTTCAAATTTGTGCTAGTATATCCAGGGAAGCCATCTCATGTACTTCACTAGTCCTTGTCCAAGGGGGTAGATTTAGAATCATCTTTAAGATCAATAGTGTCACTATTTCTGTACCATTTAATTACACTATTTCACTGTCACGTTACTACACTTTCACAAAGTCACTATACTTTAATGAAGCATAGCAAACGTTACAATACAGATACGCGTATTTCGGAATGTCATTTACATCCTTCTTCAGTGTATCGGTTTTATAAGTTTGTTTGAAAGAATGCTGTAATGCTGCTCCTTTTATACGAAATGTCTTATTGTCACCGGGTAAAAACGGGAAGAAACAGGTAGTAACAATCGGGTAGGACGGTAGTTTGATTGTCAGCGGAGGGTAACAAACTGAAGAAGTGGGATATTAAGAGATTAAGTATTTCCTAAATCTATTTATATCTTATGTGTCGGTAATAACTTGAATAGCCAGGAGGGCTTATTTCCTTGGTCACGATTCAATAAAGAAATGGAGTTATTTTTGAAGATTTCTAAACTTTCGGCTGTGTCTAATTTCCATGGGTTGGAAATTTGTCTTATGATTTTTATGTCGTTGGTAGTGAGTTCATGATCTTCAGAAAAGGCATGTTCAGCTACTTTTGACTTGAAATGATATGGTAGTCCTTTCTTTAATTCCTTAGATGCTTTCGCTATTTCAGCGACGTACTCTTTGAAACGGATGTCTAGAGTTATTTTTGTTTGTCAAATATATAATTTATCACAATGAGAACACGAGATTTTGTATACCTCAGATTTTTTCAAATTATCCATAGGATCTTTTGTAGAACCTAGTAAATTTTTCAATTGACAGTTCATGGTGCTAAATCTAAACCAAATTTATTTAGTTTTGATTTCAAAGGATGTGCAATGTTTGGATTGAAGTCCACCGATATTCTTTTTAAATTTTCCGATGGGAGAGGTAGAGTTGTAAGTGATTGTTTTTTCAACAATCTTAATTTTTTGTCGAAGATTGTTTGGATTGAACGCTCCGAATATCCATTGAGCTTTATAATTTCGAAAATAAAGTTTTTCTCTTTTATTGCAGCATCTCTCTTAAGGGGTAAGGTCAGCATTATGTGAATCATATGGTGGAAAGCTGCCATTTTGTGTTGGTGGGAATGATTAGAAGTATTTGGTATGACCCGATCTGTGTTGGTTGGCTTCCTGTATATCTCGAAGTTTAAGGTTTTTGCTTCTCTGACAATGAGGATATCTAAGAAAGGTAAACTGTTGTCTTTCTCCTCCTCATAGGTGAATTTAATGTTTTTATGTAAGTTATTATTAATTTGTGAGAAAGTTGATAAATCATTGCGTTTGATGATACAGAATATTAAAAAAAATAATGGTGTCATTCGATGTAACCGCCTTATTCCCAAGTGTCCCGATGAAGGACTTAATCGATCTATTGGAAGATTGGTTACTTCAACGACATAGTAACAGTTTATGGAAAAGGAAAGTAAGGTCATATCTGAACCTTACTCGGCTTTGTATGGATGTAAATTACTTCAAATTCAGAGGCGGATTTTATAAACAGTTACAAGGGGGACCAATGGGTAATCCGCTCTCCCCGTTTTTATGCGAATTGTTTATGGCAAATCTTGAAGAACTTTTGAAAAACCAGGGGTTATTACCTAATCACTGGTGGAGATACGTTGATGATATATTCTGTATCATCAAACGCAATGATTTATCAACTTTCTTACAAATGATTAATAACTTACATAAAAACATTAAACTCACCTATGAAGAGGAGAAAGACAACAGTTTACCTTTCTTAGATATCCTCATTGTCAGAGAAGCAAAAACCTTGAATTTCGAGATATACAGTGAAAAATAGTGATCTGTAAGATCTTACTTTGAATGCGCTGGAGCCTAAGTTTGTGTGTTCGTGCACAGTCCCACCAAACAGAGACTGTGTTTTCAATTGCGGGTAGATGATTTGTTTATAGACAGCCATCTGATTCTTCAGGTACAGTTTAGATGTTCTACAAATCAAGCGAAAAGACCTGATGAGTATAGTGCATTTTCGAAGAAGAATCGTATTGGAATATAGAAGAATCGTATTCGGCATTTGTCTGATGGAACAAGTTTTGGAGATCTTGAATGTGGAAACAAGGTGACTTGAGTTTTTGCTGCATTGATCACAATTTTCCAGCTTGTAAAATATTCAGTTAGAGCGTCCAGACCTGTCTGTAGTTTATTCTTCAGAGTATTAATGACACGACCTTTGTGAAGAATGGCAGTATCATCAGCAAATTGTGACAGAAAACCACCACCCGGATGAGTAATGTCTGATGTAAAAATGTTGTATAGGGCGGGACCTAGGATACTTCCTTGGGGTACACCAGCAGGAATAGTAAATCTTTTTGAAAGTGCATTATTCAGAGAAACCTGGAATGCTCTATCTGCAAGATAATTTTTGATAATTTTAATAAGATACATCGGGAAATTATACCGATGCAATTTAAACACCAGGCCATCGTGCCACACATTATCGAATGCCTTTTCAATATCCAATAAGGAGTGTATCGAAAATAAGCTATCCACAAATGTTTCTTGCTAATTATTATAAAAAACGATAATTTATTCAAACTAAAAATTGATCCTTTATTGTACGAGGCTAAACTTGACCATAGTAAAAACCGGATGAAATTTTAGTTATTCCTTCAAGAATTTTCGAACTTTTGATCGAACGCTCTTCACCAAGTTCCGGAAAAGTGTTGTATCGCATTTTTTGGACGCTTGAGCCCAAATTTTCTTGAACTCCTGCATGTTCCCAGTTGCCTTACCAGTCTTTTTTTAAAGATATTTTATTCAGGCCTATTTGCGTACAAGCTTTACGTGGCCGATTTAGCTGTGTTTTTAGATATTTTTTTTGTATTGGATCTCGTTGTCACCCTTTTTCTAGAGGAAGAGGAGCTTCCATTTTCCTCCTGCGAGAATTGAGGGGCAGTTTGTTCGTGGTTCGTCTCGTCATCCATTGTCGTGGTATTGTTGTTGATTTCGTTGCTAGTTGCTGTAGATGCGCCTTGTTGTACATTGTTTGTAGTTGCTGGTTGGTTGGATGGTACGCTGTTAACTGCAGCTGGTGTACTTTGTAATATAGGGGTTACGTTGGATGGTTTCGTTGAAGGGGATACTTCCCTGTTGTTGGTGACTGTCACAGGTGTACTGGGGTTGTTTGGGGTTGGTGTAAAGGAAGCACCGTTGTCCTTTGGTATAGTTGTCTCCTTGTCCGGTTTATCACATGGCTTACCGTAGTGAACAGCTTTTTGGCAATATTGACATGTGGCCATCTGATTGTCATAGGTAACAAGTGATTTGCATGGTATTCTTGTATCCAGACCGAATGTCACATAAGAAGGTATAGGCCTCCTCAAGCGTATGAGTAACAAACGTACGCCATTTAGAAAACCGGGAAAAAAATTCTTCCACTTTTCTTTTTCGATAGAGAGCATCTCTTCGTATTGGGACATAGTTGCGCGAATATAAGAATCGATGACGCTTGAGGGAAGATCATGCACACGCACTTCTATAGCACTATCTTCCATATATACTGGAATGTTGTACTTGATATTTTCATGCTCCACTTAGTGCACATTATTATTGTCTTTAGCGAATTGAATTGCATCCAACTCTTTATAGAACTGGATATAAACAACATTATTAGTCTTATTGCATTAAAGTAAATGCATACGTTTAATGTCAAGATGCATTTGCTTCTTAAGCAAACCTTCAAGTTCTCGTATCGAAGGTCGAATTTTGCACTGTCTGAAGTCAACAATAATTGTATTCTTTCGTACCGGCGGTAGCTTTTGTTCGTTTGGTTCACTCATTTCGAGATCGTTCTATTGTTCACTACACAATACTGTACTTGATTTCTTCTGTCCCGAACGTAAGCGGTTTTGGTTTATCGACTGACTTGGTTGAGATGTGAAACCGAACTCATACCAGTCTTCTTGAAGACCCTCTTCACGATTGCCCAGTAACGTTCGATGGGTCGAAGCTGAAGGCAATTTGGTGGATTGATATTTTTCTGAACAATATTTATTCACTTTTCCGCAAGCCATCGATCGATTTCTTCATTTCTAGTTCCGGTAGTGTAAAAAATGGTTGATTTCAAACCACAGGAACATATTGCTTGCCATACCAGAATCTTTCGACAGAATTTCTCCACTTGAATCGACCTGTCCGCATCGCACTTTCTCCCCAACGACGACAGTAAAGTAGTGTGGACCTGAAAGAGTTTTTGAGTCCTCCTTTACATAAGTCTCATCGTCCAACAAAATGCATGCATCCGGACACTGCACAATACGCGAATACAATTTCCGGGCCTGTTCTACACTTTGTTTCGAGATTTTCTGCTTCTTGTAGGTCTTCAGGTGATTTCGCATCTTGATACGCTGGATCATTCCGACACTCGTTCCTGCTATTTTGGCCAAATCACGTATTGACATTGATTTGTTCTTCATGATTAGAGATACCACTTTCTGGTTCAGTTTCGGGTTGGAAGAACCGGATTTTCTACCTCATCCTGGTAGCTCATCCAAAGAATAGTGCTCCCTAAACATATGATGGTTTTAACACTGGCATAATTAATTCCAAACCGCTTCGCCAATTTTCGCATAGTAATACCCTTCTCACTTAACTATGTGTCCAGAACCTTCATTTTCACTTCCTTTTCAATACGCGACATTTTGAAAACGCAGAATTTCCACCAGCACAAACAAGCAAACAAACGAACAGCATACTGTGATCTGAGCATAAAAAACCATCACAAATACATGCGTACAACACAAATGTATGTGGATAGCTTATTTTCGATACACTCCTTATTACTATGGCAGTCGTTTTGGATACTGATTTGTTTTGCTGGATAACGTTGTTAACCCTTGTGAGTTGGTGGATGGTGAATCTTGCTTTCCGGAACCCAAACTGTTCTTCCAGTAATATATCCTGTTCATCTGCTAAAGCAAGAATTCGTCTTTGTATGGACTTTTCAAACAGCCTGGATAAGGCAGAGAGTAAGCTGATGGGCCGATAGCTCTTGGAAAAGGAAGGATCTTTCCCCGGTTTCAAAACTGGGATAACTTTAGCTAACTTCCACTTTGAAGGGAAGTAACCAAGCTCCCAGCACCTGTTAAAAATTTTAGCTAAGAAGACAAATGAGCGAATACTCAAATGTTTCAGCTCAATGTTGAAAGTGTTGTCGAAACCGGGTGCCTTCAAATTTTTGGATTTTTTCACTATAGCCATCAGCTCATTCGCAGTGACTCTACTTTCCTCAGGAACTAAGCTGTCTGATTGGTCAACCTCAGCTACGCTATCAGCAACGGCTCTTTCATGTGGACTAACAATGTTGAGTCCTAAATTGTGAGAACACACAAACTGCTAGCCTAGCGCATTTGCCTTCTCTACTGGTGTGATTAAAGGTATTCCTTCAGCTGCGTCCTGGGGTGACATCAGTGGAGGAATAGGCTTCGGTTTTTTCTTAAGCACCTTCGTTAAGGACCAGAAGGGCTTTGAATGTGGGAGAATTTCTCGAAGCTTATGCTGGAAGTTCCTGTTGCGAAGCTCAGATATTCTTTCCTGGATTATCCTAGTTAAGTTGTTATAAGAAGTCTTCTTATCTAGGATGTCAGTTCGTTGATACTGTCTCCGGTAGATATTTCGAAGTCGGATGAGTTTCTTAGTGACACTGTCTATTTGAAGAGAGGAACTCGGCATATGTTGTACTGGAATCCTCCTATCACGAGAGACTGTGATTGAATGCTGGAAGGATAGGGATAGGGCCGCATCGATTTCCATCGGGGAATCAAGTGGCAAATCGATATTAATACGTTGATCGACGATCTGTTGAAATTGGACCCAGTCGGTGTGATAATAGTTCCTCCGAGGTTGAATAGGCACTGTTTAGGGTGAAGATTCCAACGTCAATATTACTGGAAAGTGGTCAGAAGAGAGCTCGTTGAAGACAACCGGAGAGCTGTTGCTGATGAATATATCCAAAATGGAATGAACTCCCGATCTGGAAAGTCGCGTTGGTTGATCCGGAGCGAAGATGTTGTATTGTCCAGCTTCGTAATCTTCGGCAAGAACGAATCCGTTTCAATTCTGTCTTTTGTTTCTCCACAGCTCATGCCGTGCGTTCAGGTCCCCAGCAATGATGAATTTGTTCTGTCGTCGAGTGAGCATAGCCAGATCTCGCTTCAATGATGCACACGTACCATCTCGAAGATGAGTTTGTTTGAGGCAGTACGCTGCAATGATGATGATGGGTCCCATCGTCGTTGTAATCTCAATTCCGATGGCTTTTATAAGATGCAATTTAAAGGCAGGCAGAAGCCTGTGCTGAATGGATCGTTTAATGGCAATGGCAACTCCCCCTTCTATGGCAGTTGTCCTGTCGAGCCTGTGAATCCTGTAATTGGAAATAAAAATAGAAATTTCAGGTTTAAGATGAGTTTCAGTTAAAATAGCAATATCGGAAATCTTCTCTTGAAAAAAGACGGACAATTCAGCAGTTTTGCTATTCGATGATGAATTTGCCCAAGGCGTTGCTTTGATCTAACCGCGTTCTGCAGTTTCGTAGTTTTGTTGTCATTGTTTCAAAAATGACGATCAGTTGTTCAGCAGAGAATAAGTCACCAGAGTCATCCTTTGCTTGTGGTTGATTATTGCCCCACCCAGGAGGGATATCGGAGGATCTTTTTGTGATCCAGCGGCTGATTCTTTTGAATTGCTGTGAGGAAGTGGCGGCAAATTTGGAATATCCCTCTTCGGTGGAAGCCGTGTGAAATTAATTCCATCCTTCTGTGTAACATTCTTTACGAGACGCCTGTTGTCGAATTTTTGTGAACTCAGCACGTTTGGGACACGATTTGCTAGTAGATGGATGGTCGCCATCACAGTTCACACATATTACTGCGATGTTATCTAGTAGGCAATCGTTGGTATTGTGTGATTCGGTACATTCCCCGCACCGACTTTTCGTGTGGCAATTCCTTGCTCCATGGCCATAGTTTAAACAGTTCGTGCACTGTGTGACATCCCGATGTACCGGTTTATACTTTTGTTATTCGATGATTATATGGAGTAACGATTTTATCGTTTTCAGTTGACTCATGGTGATGGAGCCCTTCTCCAGATGAATCCAATACAGTTGATCTCGATACTTTCGATTGTCCGTGTTGTGTCGTTTCATTTTAGACACCATCACAGGCTTTAGTCCAGCCTCCGACAGTGCCTGCTTTAGTTCGACTTCCATCATGTCGGGTAGTCCTCGAAGTACAACCTTCATAGGTTTGTCGGCGGCCATATCGTGTGTGAAGTATTCCGCTTCTGTCTGCTTCAGGTACAATTCAACTGCTTTGTAGTTGTCCAAAGCCGGAACAGTTATTTTGTAGCCTTCAGTAACATACATAAATGGATTGTTACCATAAACGGAGTCCTTTGCTGATCAGCATGTTGAAATCCGAACGTAGAGTAGAAAGGCGGCATTTTTTTCTTCTTCTGCAGTTCCTCTTTGACATCAACTGGCAGATCAGCATATTGGTTGTTACTCAGCAAACGGTCGTTTACCTGTACATCACTTGGCTTCAGACGCTTAGCATCCTTTGGAACCTTCTCGGATCTATGGCGCGTTTTACCCATAGCGCGGGTAGGTAGGCAGCTGCGAATGAAAGATAAAAAAAATCAAAATTAGTCGTAGCAGGTTATTTGTTTATCCACAACGAGTGTTAGATGACGAATTTTCTATAAAGAGCCCAAAAAGAGTGGGAAATTTATACGATGTTTACAACTGTTGAGTACTTTTTGTCATATTTCTAAACCTAAAATCTGGACCAGGATTCAGAAACCGAATCTGAATTTGGAACCTGAGACAAACTCAGAATTCAGCAGCAAAACTCAGGTTTGGAATGCAGATTCAGATTTCAGTTCATGCATTTAGTTCTTGAACTGAATTCTGAACTTGAATTTCGAACCTGAATTAAGTTCAAACATCTAACTCAAGATTAAGTTCAAACATCTAACGTTCAAGAATCCATTTACAAAATTCATATCTTGAATATTGTTTCAGAAGTCTGAAGGTGGATTTCTGAATCAGATTTCCGGGATCGAAGTCCGAACATAAGTTAAAAAAAACACTAAGCTTGAAAATCTAGTTAAGAAACCAGTTCTTAAATTAGAATTCAGGTCCCGAGAGTCGCAGAGCGTTTTTCATTGACAAATACTGGTGGAGTTGATTGCTCTGGTTTTGCACTTTCGAACAGAAGTGCAATTTTTTATGGCGTTTTATTGTTATTTCTGCTCGAAAGTGCACAACCAGAGCAATCCACGCCACCAGGGGCGGCAAGTTCCGTGAAATATTAGGGAATATTACTGCGGATCATTGAACTTTGCAATATATAAAGCATTTTTATAAAGAAAACGGAAAGGTTAGGGCTAATAAAAAGCAACTAAGTAAAAATCACAAACATTTTCCCTACTATTCCAGTAATAACCAATATTCGAAAGTGGTCAAGTATAGCACATTTCACATTGTAGTAAATTAGTTTAAAAATTTAAGTAACTTAGTTAAGAAATATGGAATATTACGGGTACGAACTAAGGGTATAACAGAAAAAAGTGTTGAATCATAAAATATTTAAAGCAAATTTTCTTATATTTATTCCTGTTGCCAAAATATTTAGGGGGCATGGCCTATCCAATATTTTTTTTAGTTGCTGCGCCAGTACGCCACCAATGTTTTTCAATGAAAAGCGCCATTAGTTTTAGGTGAGCCTGAATTCAGGAACTGAACTCTCAAACTTAACTGTGGAACTAAATTCTAAACCTAAAATTTATCTCAGAATTCAGGTGCTAAATTCACTTGCAAAAAATCAGTTTCGGAATACCTCTGGTGCTATATACCGTTCGACTCAGTTCAACTGGATCGGAAAATATTATTGTGTATCAAAGATTGTTGTCTACACGCAATTTTCTCGGAGATGACAGAACCAATTTTACAACCTAAGACTTACTTGAAGGCTACTCTTGGGTTGTGGATCAAGTTCGGTAATAAAATGGCTGACTCTTCCGCCTCTGGAGATATAAAAGTATAAGTGACGTAACCGACAAAACGCATTTTCTCTTCTCTCTTCTCTTGTCTATTTGTTTGAAAATGACGTTATATGATGTTATAGATGACGTAAACTGCAAATCATATTTTTCTCTCTCAGAAAGCGACCAATGATCAAGTTCAAATGTATTATTGCAGATAATTGTGGTTTCAGAAATGAATTTGTGTCCAAAAAAGTCAAAATTGGTGGTGTAAATTATCTTAATTAAAAACGGTGGTGTAAATTATCTTAATAAAAATCGGTGGGTACGGCTAAAGATTTTTTATCTTTGATCGAGTAAGGGTTGGGTTCGAAATTGATAAATAATCTACCCGTTCAACTCTAGTTCGTAAAACTCGTTTTTTGTCTTCATTTTCTTGAAAGGGACTGATGAATATATATCTGTTCATTGTGTAAATAGCTTCTAAATCAAAACCGAAAAGTCGAACGTCGAAAGGAGCTTCCCGGTATGTCTTATTGTACTGCCATGTGATGAAACAACGTAGAGGAGCATTTCAGGACGAAGGAAATAGCAAATTTTCTAAAACAATATTCAGTTTAACGGGCAATATGCAGCTGTGGTCGAGCAAACCAAAGCTTCATCAGTACCGGAACGGTTAACAAGGCAATATACCGCGACGAATCCCTAAAGAAACGATTGTTACAATTCGCACGCAGCCAAGACGCTTCCTCACTGTTCAGACCTTGTGACTACGTCAGACATGTTTTGGAGATTATATAAAGCGAAAGGAGTACCGAAAGAGACGAATGCACCCAACTGCCCGGAGTTGCGAACTATCGAGCGGTCTTGGGCTCTCGTGAAGCGAGAACTCTCTCAATATGAATCACATGCTTCAACTATAGAAAAATTTCGAATATCTTGAACAAAAGCTTCTAAATAGGTTGCAGATAAGTCTGCACAGATTCTGATGGCTGAAGTTATCTTAAAAGTTCGTAATTTTTTCATGCAGCCTACCTAAGTAACTCTAATAAGCTTTAAAGTGATTAATAATGCATAATTAAATGAATAAAAAAGCATCTTGGAATAAACTAACATTTGTTTTATTCCAAATTTAATGTCCAGATTCTATCGCTAAAAAGCCTTTCAACTTTGAAATGGTGATGAACCCCTCTGACTATATCTCGTCACCGTATTGGGTGTAAAACGATAGATTTTCTTTCAACTGTTCAGCTTTGAAATTAAAGCCGGAAAAGCCGATGTCCTTGCGTAATACTGTGAATCTGCGGATGAAAAATTTTGAAAAACTAATTCTGTGACCAAAATTAAACCTCCGGGCCACGTACGGACTGTCCAGATACCAGATAATGTTGAACGAGTCCGATCCGCTCTTATGAAGAGTCCCGCGCGGTTCGCGTAGGAAACATGCGGCTGCTCTTCAAAACTATCGTCGTTCTTTTCATCAAATGGTCACGGGAGGTTTGCCGTTTCATCCATATAAGATTGTCATCACCAGCTAAGCAAAGTAAAGTCTTGGCATTACATTCCTTTTGTGGAATTTGGCCTTTCTGTTTCAACAGACTTCGTAGCCGATTTATAGCGTACAGGATAATTGCAAAAGAGACTGGATTTTACTAACAAGCATGTACACTGGTCCGTTGATAAGTGGAAACCCGTTTTATGGAGTGACTATCAATTGGAAAAGATTTGAGGTCCCCATTTTCAGTGATGGTATACAATTTTTAACCCTCTTTACCCTATATTTCCGGATCCGGAAGTCGGATTCGCATGAAATTCAGGAATTATTAGAAAATTTAATGCACATTTTACCCCATAATTCCGGATATTCAGGAATTTTTTATGCGACCTCAAGACCTTTCATTTGAATCTAAGGTTGCGAAAATCGGTTCAGCCATCTCCGATAAAAATTAGTGCAAAAAAACGTTACATACACACATACACACACATACATACACACACAGACATTTTGCGTACTCGACGAACTGAGTCGAATGGTATATGACACTCGGCCCTCCGGGCCACGGTTCAGAAGTCAGTTTTCACAGTGATTGCATAACCTTTCTATATAAGAAAGGCAAAAAGAACGATACCACAGTACATTGCACCGCCACATGCTACTGCACCTGTCAGTGAATTGATTGGTCGTAATTTCATTTTTCAACAAGATAACGTCCTCAAACACACTGCGCGCTATTGTCAAAATTATTTGGAACGAAATCAAAAGGATGGTGTGCTTCAGGTTTGGAAATGACCGCCTCAATCTCCTGATTTGAATCCCATTGAACTGCTATGGAATGAACTTGATCACCGAGTCCGAAATTTGAAACCAACAAGCCTTTCTAGACTCTGGGAATGCTTGAAAGAAGCGTGGGGTAACATAAAACCTGAATGTTCCTAAAACTTGTTGAAAGGATGCCAAAAATCTGCGCTGCAGTCATCAAAGCTGAAGGTGCAAACTCAAAAGAAGACAAATAAACCCGTGCAAACAGTGGACAGGTTTTGAATATGCCTTGAAATATTTATACGCTTCGATTCGAGTAGACGAAACAATATATTTTAGAAAATTCCCTGTTTCAAACTATTATCATGACTTACCCTAACTTAGATGACAATTTCGTAAACACATGTTCACTTTGCGTTTGCCATAGCATAAACGCTACTATGTGAATAGAACCAGAATATGTAAGTATCGAACCGACTTACACTCTGCACCATCCATTGATACCACAGAGAAGGTTACTGGTTCCCATCAGCAAGTGTGGATTTATTTTGTGTGCCGTTCGCCACGCACAAGAGACAACCATTTTCGTCGGAATTCTGCTGAATGTTTGCATTCGAGTAGAATGCTGGAAGACCCTCATCATCGAGTGCTTTTTTACAATAAAATTTATATTCTGGCCTTTTGCGTAAAAGCTTTACGTGGCCGATTCGCTTTCATCTTTGTTACTTAACAATTTTTTTTTGCTATTGGATCTCGTTGTCACCCTTTTTCTAGGGGGAGATGAGTTCCGGTTTCCATCCAACGAGGATCGAGGGTCACTATGTCCGCGGCTTATCCCATCATCCATTGCTACATCGTCGGTGTTGTGCGTGATTTCCGTTTTCTTTTCGTTTCCCTTGTTGATCATAGTCTAGGGCCCGTTGAGAGTTGCTGTAGTTGAGCCTTGTTGTACATTGGATGCAGTTGCTGGTTTGTTGGAAGGTAAGTTGTTAAATGTAGCTGGTACTTGTGTTCTATAGGGGATGATGATGGTTTCGTTGAAGGGGATGCTTCATTGTTGTTGGTGACTGTCACAGGTGTACTGGGGTTGCTTGGGGTTGGTGTGAAGGAAGCACCGTTGTTCTTTGGTGTGGTTGTCTCCTTGTCCAGTTTATCACATGTCTTACCGTAGTGAACAGCTTTTTGGCAATATTGACATGTGGCCATCTGATTGTCATAGGTAACAAGTGATTTGCACCGAATTCTTGTATCCTGACCGAAAGTCACATAAGAATGTATAGGCCTCTTCAAGCGCATGCGTAACAAACGTACGCCATGTAGAATACCGGGGAAAAAGTTCGTCCACTTTTCTTTTTCGATAGAGAGAATCTCTCCGTATTGGGACATAGAATATAAGAATCGGTGACGCTTGAGGGAAGATCATGCACACGCACTTCTATCTTCCATATATACTGGAATGTTGTACTTAATGTTCTCGTGCTTCACATAACGCACATTGTTATAGTCTTTTGTCGTGAATACGACTTACTTTACCATGGGGCGCCTTTTCAAAATTAGCCATATGGAAGGATGGGCAGAACCTAATCGTGAATATCCCGACTTGTATTCATGGCAGCAACATAATTCTTTCACTATTTCATCAAAAATATGATCATAAATTTAGGATAATATTTTGAACAGTGTGAGATAACCACAAACAACTCAAAAATTAAGTTTTTTGAAAATTTTAAAACAACGCGGAAAACACTTTACTTTTGCATGGGTTTTTTGCGCAAGGACAACGAAGGAGGTAGTCAGGCACATATCTTCAACTGAACGTTATAAAAGGGGAACCGTTGTCGAAAACCGATCATTTCTTCTTGTGCGTTGGATGGAAGCAGACGTCGGGGCGAGAAGACGCATTCAAACAGGGGCATCGGAGAGCGCACCTTCTGCATGGTTAAAAACCTCAAACACTCAGGTCGTAGTTCTCATTTTCCTTCCGGTCGTCAAGGCGAGAAGACGCATTAAACCAGTTTCGCATCATTTGGCACTGCGAGCGGATGTGTCGGTTTGTTCGCAAAGCTAGTTTCAATTCAAGCAAGAACGATTGCATCAGCTGCTGATGGTTTGCATTGAAGCGAAAGAAAACGAGAAACGAAAAGTGGAAAACATTATATAAAATTAGCCGTTCTAATGGCTCTAAATGTTATCTAAAGAACTATTAAGATTACTTCTTTGCAAATCAATGGTAGAAATCATCAGTTTAATGAAAATCCAAAATAATTTGATTTGCTTCGTGCACTTTTCGCTGTGCAAAAATCGTTCGAGAAAAATGCTCCAAACTGTGATAAATATCGTAGAGAATTCCACAATTTGGTCCTTCTAAAAGGCAGAAATGATTCCTGTACAGCAACTTGATAGTTTCTTTTTTCAATGAAATATGCAAATCCGAAATGAGATAATCGACGTCAAAAATCGTTGAAAATTTTAGTAGTGAAAAGGGGGAAAGTTTCGCAATTCAAATAATCGATCAACTATCAATTCGAATTCGAAAGTGTAAAGAAATCGTGTCAGTTTTATTCGTATTCACGACATACAGTTATGTCTCTGACATTACTTTTTGCGAATTGAATTGCATCCAACTCTTTATAAAACTGGATGTAAACAACATTATTTGTCTTATTGCATTGACGCAAATGCACACGTTTAATATCAAGATGCATTTGCTCCTTAAGCAAACCTTCAAATTATCGTATCGCAGGTCGAATTTTGCACTACCTGAAGTCAACAACAATTGTATTCTTTCGTGTCGGCGGTAGCTTTTGTTCGTTTGATTCACTCATTTCAAGGTCGTTCTATCGTTCACTACACAATACTGTACTTGGTTTCTTCCGTCCCGAACGTAAGTGGTTTTGCTATATCGACTGACTTGGATGAGATGTGAAAGCGAACTGCTCATTGAGTGCTTGATGAGCTTGATCGGCACATCTTATCACCAACAACAACAAATCGAACGGTCATTTTCAGTGCATCCGAAATTCTCACAGAATTTTTTTTTTTTGCGAAACTATATTTCGCATAGATACACATAAGTTTATATGTGGAACACAAGAAAAAACTGCTGCCCAAATATTCAAAACCAAATAAATCAGCAGTTCGAACAAGAGGACGGATACAGCGTGATGCGTAAGTCGATGCCTTTCAAGCAGTCCACCTTGCTTCAATTCCTAACTCCGCACATAGGATCAGGAAGATTTTTGACCGAAAAAGCGAATGACCTTAAGATTAAAACCGAAAATATCGAAACAAAAAACCTGTTTTAATCCACCTAATGGTGCTATAATATATTGCTCATATAACTAACGTTTTCATTAATATTCTTTCATAAGACTTTTCTTTGAATATTAAAAACAAACAAAAAGTTTGTTTAGGCATACATTAGCATAACCTTTTCATTTTTCAACAGTTTTGTCCCAAGTTAATAGGATGACTTCGTTTTGGACATTTTTGCTCAAAATGACGGTTTAAAATTTTAAACTCATCTCACCCTTTTGTTCCGGAACTCTAAGTGAGATCTGAACAAAGGTGTCAGTTACAATCCCAACGAATTGTGTGTATTGAATTTAATGGCGTTTTCGTTTTTGATTTGCACTACACCGGTGCAGTGCTACACTGAGGCATGAATAAACGAACAAAAATGACGAAAACATAAACAGTAACCATTGACTACAATAAACGATTCCATTGCACAGAGCTACACCAAACTTTTGATGAGTGCTACACCAGTGGTATCGGGGCAGAAAAAGTGTAGCACTGGTGTAGTGCAATTGGCAAAAACGAACGGTTTCAGCGCAGCTTTCGCTACACCGGTGTAGTGCAATTTAAAAACGAAAACGACATAAATTTTTTTTTTTCGTTTTTCGATCGATGTTCCATATGTGTTAACTAAAATATAAATTTCAAATGAATTTTTGCTACTCATGCTGTACAGAGTCACCATTGTTCAAACTAGCCGGATTGAGAATTAGGTAGAACAACTACAAAAGCGTTCATCCATCGCGAACATCCACTTCCAAAATGTAATGTGACATTGCCGTAATTACAAAGTTCGCTACACGGTATCTACATCCCATGTATCCCCGACGTAACTTTCCCGGTTGTAAATTTGATACCACTGCGGAGAGTCAAGTCACGATTACTGACCCGTTCACATCATCATCAACGTTCACGTTGTCCCTGACAGTCCCGATGCCTTGCAGCTCTGTCAAAATATACCTAACTAGAGATGTTTCCTGAACAACTCCGGTAAACCTTAGCACCCAGCAAGCAGTAAACGCTGCTGGATGTAGATGTCATGTCTCGTTTCATGTGTAGGTCATGTTGTGGAGCATTAATTAATGATATCATGTGGCCAAAGTGGATTCAGAAAAAAGCTGTGTTTGGTGTAGAGGAATTTCGAATAAAAAAAAAACACGAAGAACAACTCGACTGCGGGAGAACCTAAAATTTCCATCTGACCGAGAATTTTTTGTGCATGCTAATGAGTTTACATAATAACTTTGCACTGCTGGTTTGTTGTACATTTTGAACCCTCGCCTTAGCGACATACACATTTATTTTTTCGTTCATCAAATGATGAAAAACATTGTAGTCCTGTTCATGGACAAGGAAGTCATTTTGTGATGTTCTATTTCAGCCCAAGCCTACCCGCCAGTTGGTTGCAAACGGGGTTGCAGTTTTAGTAACCAATGAGCCCCATAAAAATGATAAGGGGCTGCCAGAGGGACTGGTAGCTAGACAGCAATAACGTGAGAGTGTGAGAGCCGGGGTAGATCGTGGACCAATTGGTGGCAGCAACGGAACTACGAGGAAAAAAACCTGCACGAGTTTGATGTTTCAGATGTACTCCATCATGTTTTATTTGCCTCCTTCTGAATTCTTGGATAGTTGTAGGAGCGCTGCCACCGCAGTAGTTGTACGGATATATATACCTCTAGTTACTTTTTTTTACTTACTGGTTTTCCAACGTCGCACTGTTATTGTTGTAGTTTGATGTGCCATACAATGGCCCTATTTCTCTCGGGAGCTGTTATCCGCCTATTCGGAAGCAGGTTTTTGTTGTAGCAAGATCGGACTTGATTGTTTCTAGAGGTTAGAGTATGAAAAAATTTAGAAGACTATGATGAACGGTTATTGATCGACAGTGTCAAAAGAGCAAAGAGCAAAGCATTTGTGTAATTTAACGACAGTGCTTCAAATATCAACAATTCAAACTTTTACCAAATGTCAAATTGAAAAGTAATCCACATTATGTGGTTCATCGTTTTGACAGGTTTACTGGAATGGGTGATGGAGTTGCCATTTTTGTCCAACGGCAAATTACAGGGTCCGGCACTCGAAGTGTAACCAATTAAAAAGGCCATAAATTCAGTTTGGAAAATTACTTTTACTTAATTCAAAGTACAAAATGTGTAAAAATAATACAAAATTCAGAATCAATTCACTTTTGCTCGATATGACCACCTTTTGCCTTGACTATGGCCTTGAGACGGTCAAAAAACGAATCGCAAGCTGCCCGAATGTGACTTGCAGGTGTATTTTGGCCCACTCGCGGACAATACCTTTTTTCAGCGCCTCGAGACTGGTGTATCTTTTAGTTCGGACTTTGCTCTCCAAAATGGCCCAAAGAGAATAATCCATTGGATTCGCATCTGGTGAATTCGAGAGCCATTGTGTGGACGTGATGAAGTTCGGAACGTTGTTTTTCAGCCATTCTTGGTTCACTCGAGCTTTGTGAGACGGTGCCGAGTCCTGCTGAAACGTCCATGGTCTACCACCGAAATGTTTGTCTGCCCACGGCTTCAAAGCAACCTCTAGAATACTTTCCCGATAATATGTCGCATTTACCTTGACGCCAGGCTCGATGAAAACGATTGGAGAGCGCCCATCTGCGGTTACAGCGGCCCAAACCATTATCTGTTGCGGGTGCTGCCTCCTGGTGGCCAATCGATGATTCAAATTCTCGTATGAACGGTCGGTCAAGTAAACCCTATCGTTTTGAGAGTTTACGAATTGCTCAATTGGAAAAATTTTCTCGTCAGAGAAAACAATGTTCGGAAATTGACCGCTTTCGGCCAAACGAAGCAACTCCTTCGCTCTCTCAAGTCAAGATTTTTTTTTCGCGTTCACTTTTGGCAAAATGCTTTCTTGCGTTTGTAAACAATACAACTCCGAACTGTCATTTAGCAAATTTCTAGAGAGCTGATGCCCGTGCGTCAGCTGCGCGAGCGGTCTGAAGTTGGTTACACTTCGAGTGCCGGACCCTGTAAACATCGAATTTTACCTTCTTTCAATACTAAAGTTATTGAAAGCTTGGGATTCGAAGTTGAAACCATTCACGAAATTTATTTCATCGCTGGAGTATATTTGCCATTCCAATGCACCGGCGAACAATTAAATTTCTTTAAAGGCGATTTGCAAAAACTGACGAGATATCGACCGAAATTTTTCGTAATAGGGGACTTAAATGCAAAGCATGTCCAGTGGAATTGTAGGCAAAATAACAGTACTGGTAAAATATTTCATAATCAACTCTCAACTGGTTACTTCACAGTTCTTCATCCCAGTAATCCGACTTGCTTCTCTTCCGTGGAAAATTCTTCTACAATTGATCTGGTTCTAACAGATCAAAGTCACATTTGTAGTGTAGTGACTTTGACTGAGATCATCTTCCTGTAACATTCAGACTTTCCAACGAAGCTATAATTAAACCAATTAGTTCTATATTCAACTATCATTACAGATCTCACATTGAAAATCATGTGGATCATGAAACTATTTTAGAAAATTCTGCGGACATCGACACAGCAATTGATAATTTGAATCATTACATTACCCAAAGCTCAAACTAAATTAAATTCTCCTATCATCGATGACAATCTTCAACTGCTCATTCAGTTGAAGAATGTTCGTTGACGACAATGTCAACGTTCTCGTGATCCTGATATGAAAAACATAGTTGGGGATTTACAAAAAGAAATTAAACATAGATTTACTATTTTGCGAAATGAAAAATTTGCTAACGAAGTTGAACAAATTAAACCATATTCTAAACCTAAGGATGGTAAACGACTGGACAATGCGCAATTCAGGCCCCAATGTGGTTCTTAGAGAGCGTCTGTTCTCCATGTTAGGGCGGCTCGAAACAGCGCCTGTTTTCCATGTTAGCAGCGGCTGATTACCGTCCTTGTGTCAGTGTGGGACTCTAAACATTGCTGACACGATGGCCCTCCGGCGAAGCAGGAGGTTGGTGCAGGCCTCACAAGCCGCCCGGAAAACAATTGTTACGCATAATCAAGGAAGAAATACGACTCGGAATAATCGGCAAAGACCTGCGCGATGAAATAAGTTCTACGATTGGAAGCTTGGTACATGGAATTGCAAATCGCTTGGCTTCCCAGGATACGACCGAATGCTGCATGATGAGCTTTAAATCCACGGCTTCGATGTCGTAGCACTGCAAGAACTTTGTTGGACGGGACAGAAGGTGTGGAAAAGTGGACATCGAGCGGCTACCTTCTACCAGAGCTGTGGCACAACCAGCGTTCTAGGAACGGGTTTTGTAGTGTTGGGCAAGATGCGCCAGCGCGTGATTGGGTGGCAGCCAATCAGTGATAGAATGTGCGTATTGAAAATCAAGGGCCGTTTCTTCAATTACAGCATCATCAACGTGCACTGCCCACATGAGACGAGACCCGATGACGAGAAGGAAGCGTTTTACGCGCAGTTGGAACGAACCTACGACAGCTGTCCACGGCGGGATGTGAAACTCGTCATCGGCTATATGAATGCACAGGTAGGCCGGGAGGCAATGTACAGGCCTGTGATCGGGCTGGAGAACCTGCACGCGGTAACAAACGACAACGGCCAACGATGCGTGAACTTTGCAGCCTCCCAAGGAATGGTAGTTCGAAGCACCTTCTTCACCCGCAAAGATATCCACAAGCCACCTGATCAACATACGGAAAATCAAATCGACCACGTTCTCATCGACGGGCGTTTCTTCTCCGACATCATCAATGTCCGCACTTACCGCAGTGCCAACATTGATTCTGACCACTACCTTGTCGCGGTTTGTATGCGCTCAAAACTAACGGCGGGGCTTACTACTTGATTTAATCAATGTTACACGTTCTAACCGGAATGCGATTTACTTGTTTCGAACAGATTTATGGTTGATTCGTTTTATTTTCGAGCTCGCAAGCAAAATTTCTTTTTGAAGTAATAGATTTTAAGAATGATTGTTACCAACGTACAATACTTGGAATAAAAACCTGTTTTGATCCACTTGTGTTAGGATTTTTGTAAAGGTCTCATTTCACACCGAATTAATATTCACGAACATGTAAAATTATATGATTTGGAAATTATATGGTTTGTATTACAATTAAACAAAGAAAAACTAATATGGAATGAACAATACATCCGACAACCGACTGAACCACAGAAGTTTATATTTACATAGCAGATACTTAGAGCAGATAAATTTAAAAAATAGGGGAAGGTGTTCGGTTTCCGGCAACCCACCGTTACTTTTGACAGAAAGCAGATAGCGTAAATCCGACAAATGTCGTGTGTGTGTGTGTGTGTGTGTGTGTGTGTGTGTGTGTGTGTGTGTGTGTGTGTGTGTGTGTGTGTGTGTGTGTGTGTGTGTGTGTGTGTGTGTGTGTGTGTGTGTGTGTGTGTGTGTGTGTGTGTGTGTGTGTGTGTGTGTGATAGCAGCACGTTCTTTCTGTGCCGAATTGCGAAGCAAACAGTCACTTGTACATTTTTCTGCGCTCAAAATAACTTTTTATTACGTGAATTTCAACACAAAAAAGTTTTTTCTGACTTTTTTAGAATATCATGAATTGAGAAGCATCAATCGGAAAGGTGAGTGGATTGAATATTTATGAGGTGAAATAGATCTATTTCGTGATTTAATACCGGATGCTATCAAAATTTTTGTAACCAAAGATTTTTTTTGTAATTATCAATATGTCTACCAATTTCGGTTACCGGCACCCCAAGATATTCGGTTACCGCCTCCCCATTTTTTTCGACAAATCGTAAAAATTGTCAGTGATATACAGGCTGCTGTCGAGACAAACATCTAGCTGGTCATACAGAAAATGCTCCGGTGAAGAAAAAAGGTGAAGACCAGCCAAATTAATATCAAAGGCGCCACCGTCCAAATGTTCGACCAAGAGAGTCAAGGCGAAGTCACGATCAGACAATGAAGACTTTTGTCAAAAACGCTTCCAAAAAGAATATATTCTGTTTTTTCTTTGAATAGCTGCAGTCTTTACTTATATTTTTTCCATTTTTAGCGAAATTTCTTGGGGTGCCGGTAACCGAAAACCTTTTTTAAAATGGTCAAAATTTATCGCTTTACTGAATTGATAACTTTTTTTTTCAATCAAATGAATCAACTTAGTTTCTTAATCAGCTGTTAGCCAAGGACTGTAGCTTTCCATTGATGTTTAATTGTCCGCATAATGTGCACTAAGTTAGAAGTTATGAGCTAAAAAGAAAAGGGTGCAGGTAACTGAACACTTTCCATTACATTCTTATGAGGTATAACATTATTGCGAATGAAATTTTGACAAGTGGTTCTCTTGTATTGTATCTGAAATAAAATTTGATCCCCCTGTAGAAATAATATGTTTTTTTTTGTGTGATGATCACATCTTCTAAATTAAACCAAGTAAATAAGCCATATGCTAACAAGACTCACAAACTGGAATGATTTAAGGCATAATTTTGATGAATTTCACAGCTTTGTAATCACTGGCCGAACTTTTAAGTGATTGCATATTTTTTTCCAATTGAGAAAGACTAAAATACGTAACCAGTGTGTCACAATAAAGAGGACTTTTGATCTAAATAATTTCATAATTTTGCATTCGAATAATAACTCGATTTCCGGTAGGCGCAAGTCCATGCGCGTTCGCTATGCACACCAACTCGTATCGGACCGTTTGGCAAAGACAGGGAAGTAGTTCGTTCTATCGCTCTCGTTTGGTCGGTTGGATAAAGCTGACAAAGTGGTTTACTGCAAAAACGAGACTAGCGCAAAAAAGACATTTTTATGACTCTTGTTTTATTTACATGTAGATCGTGACAATTATCTGATGCATCTGGAGTAAATGGGAAAGAAGATATTTTTTTCACTTCCACCGTGGTATGTGTAGTAGCAAGCAAGGACATAAAATGAACGAAGATATGCCCGTTGAGAGCTTGTTGGTCGGTCAGTTTATTGCTCTTTTGAAATTTTAAACAAAATGATTCCTATATGGCTCCGTCTGTTGTCGGTGTGCCTTTTGAAGAGGGAATGTTTAGTGGTAACTTTAGCTTCGCTTATCCAGTTCTTAAACGTTTCATGCCAAATTGTCTGTAGTCAGAGTCCTAGGGAGGAAGTGAAAATAGCGATTCTGAGCTAATGAGCTAAACACATGAAGAGTTCTTTACGTTTCGTGATCGACTCGTCAGTGCAGAGCAGTTCGAACTGAACTGCTTAGTGCAAACTTAAACAGTTCAATTCGAACCGTTAAGCAGCCGTGAAGGTATCACTATTTGCGAAACACTTTTTAAATTGCTCTGCAGATTTCGGCTTGGCCTTTTTCTGTGATTAAGGCACATAACCGTTTTCACTATTATTTCATCTCCGACTAGTCAGTTTATTGATATACGGAGAGCCCGCAGATCACAAAGTTACAATATCGCAATTGTTGTTTCACGACCTAAAATTTTGTTGATTTTACTATCGTATCTGTTGATTTTGTCATAACCGTTCAGGTAAATGAATTTGCTGTAATCGAATGCTGTCACTTGGTGGAGAACAAAGACAGCAAAACGCAAAACAAAATTTTCCTCTTAATTTCACCAGTAACATTTCATATTGAAAATTATTACGTAATTATTGTAAAACAAATTTTCCATGCACTGAATAGGTATTCCTACAGTATAAACGTTTTAAGGGATTGCACCACTGTAGAAAAAAAAGAGAAGGACTTTTTTTGGGGGATTATTATGGGATTAAAAAAATTGAGTAATATGAATTTTGTTTAAAGCACTTTTTAATATGTATATTTAGGTACAAAAAAAGTTTTAAAAATTGAAAAACAAAATGGCGGCTTGGCGGCATTTCCGCGTAAGTACTGCATTTTGATGGCCGGAAATTCAGCTCCCGCAATTTTCGATCTAGAACAAAAAACAAAACATTTTATAATATCATATTACAGTGTGCATAGAGGTACGTAGGGGTTTTTTTAATTAATTGATTTTCTGTAAAATGGAAGCCCTTTGAAAATAAAACCGCATTTTTTCGTCACAAAATTAGCATTAGCATTAGAGACCGCCCGTGTGTTGTTACTCCGTTATAGATCTGGACCAATTGAGATTGCAAAATGATGTTTTGAAGCAACATGTTTGGGAATACCACATTGTTTCACACTGTGCAAACTGTATTGATCCATGCATACTGATCAATACCGACGCCGATCTACTTGGGAGGGGAAGGATTGTTAGTTCGATGCATGTTGCTACTAGGAACCGAGGAATCCTCTGCATTCCCACATGCATCACAGGAGGGGATAGTTTATTAGTAAATGTTTTAACAATGTTATCATGTGTTAATTGCTCTGGGTAGCCGACTACCATGAATGTTTTAAAGTGTTATCGTTTTATTTGTTACTTTGTGCAGCAATATAATGCACGAAACAGTCAATTTCCGAAATTGACAAAACTCCGAACAGCCGGTTGTCGAGTATGCAGTCACTCATTTATGCATCTACCTTTCGCGATTTTTTTTTGAGAAATAAGTGTAACATGTAGACATCGCACATTTCGACGAGCACCCATTCCAAACTGGCATTGGCTGCAAATGTGGACACAGAGTTGGCTGATCCGGATGCCACGAGCAAACCGGGAATTAAACATGGTAGATTTTATATCTTTTACCGAAAAATTATCTCCTTTTTTTCGATTTACACCGATTTTGTCCTCCACACAGCAACACGGATATGCTCTCCCAAAACACTGACCACCCATACAGACAAACACAAGTTTGTTATTCCTATGTTGCCCACCTAAAAAGAGCTCGGTCACAATTTCCTCGTGCAAGTGTAGTATAGATTCTTGTATAGATGTAGAACAAATATGTTCTTGTTCCCAACACAGGTTCCTGAATAAATGACCTGGCAACTCTGATTGTTGTACCTCTCTTCTCAAACTTCAAAATAAGTAAATAAAAATAAGCAAATTCATTGAAACGTTTCCTTAAACAACTCATCCGAACTATGTTCGAGTCCTTCCTATTTTGGAACGAATTTGTCCCGTTTCCCGTGTTCAGCATTTTAAAGGAATTATAATTGATTAAATCTAATTTCAATATTTGGCTTATTTTTGCTTTTCTCTTTTGAAATAGTGTGGATGGAGCATTACCGGGATTCACAGGGCATTCCCCCTGATGGCGGGTGCTTGTTTGGTGCAATTATTCATCAGTTACATGGCATTAAGTTACATGGCATGGCATAATCATCATTTTAGTACATATTGTTACGGGCTTAGGCTCAAGGTCCGAGAAGAGATATTAGCTTCCATTGATACTTATCGAGAACAAATAGTTAGCTCCGCACAAGAGACAGCTGGAGGAGAATCAATATCTAAACCAGACACTCACGCCTTCATCAATCAACTCGGATGTAACGGTTTCTGGAGTGGTTCGGAGTACGTTTTAGCAATAGTAAATCAATTCAAAATTATTGTAAAAGTTTATCAAAATAAGGCCTGCATCAGATTCGAGCCCATTGTGACTGCTAATATCAACGTCCCATGTTATCGCGTTCCTCATCGAGGTATTGAAGAGTAAGGGGAGAGAGATCACTATGATAGCATAGTATGGATTAGACCAGCACAATATCGCCTTGGTTCGTTGGGTATAAATGGTGTCGACACCATTGAGTTTTGGACCTTCTTGGGCAATACAAGCCCTCATGGTCAGTAGCAAGAATGATCTATGAATCAATAGTTGCTCTTTCTATGATTAACGGTACGTAGATGACGGTTCTAGTAGAAGGTTCATTCAGAGCTACGAACGGTGGGTAGTTCAGTTGATGGTCAAATTATGTCTTTCTAAACACTCAGATTTGAATAAGTCAGAAAATTCGCTAAAAATAAATAAAACGGAGAGTAACAAAGAAGATTAGGATATACCAAATGAGGTGGGGGGGGGGGCATATCCAACGACGCATTAGTTCTCATCCCCTTCGAATATCAACATGTTTGCGTCCGTCACGACTACGTGCTTGTTGTCCGGGATATACATGGTTGGACAACATACGGCAGAATAAATGTCGTTATAATCTAATCTATAACGAGTGGAAAGTATTAGCTACAAATAAAGAATAATTCCACAAAAAAAACTACTGGAAATATATAATACAGAGGAATCTGACTAAAGTAATTGGAGTAATGATATCACGTACAACCGCTGCATAGCAAATAGACCAATTTTCATTCTTTTTCTTCTATTGATAGAAACCGATAACAGTGCGTGAGTGGATCGTAACTTGATTAAAAATTAAAGTTATATGATACATACAGTGGATGATGTGAAATATGATAACTATAACCAAAGTACGAATTTCTTGTTGAGAGGTGTTCAGATTAACAAATGTTTTGAGTTGCAATCATTAGTGATATAATTTTTCGTTATGAAAGTATACACACAAACCCATCAGTTCAAAAGCCTCTAAGTATATACCCAGAACAACAAAGAAAACTCGCTGTCTCCCCCCCAGGAACGCCTCCTTCTGCGTGTATAGTTAATCTCAAGTACTTAGAGCCACAATCTGCTAAGCACTTCTCTTTAGATCGCGAGGGCAAAATTCACAATGAAAGGGAAACATCATCCGCTGAAGAACGCGAAAACAGTCCTCCCAAGAATCGTTGCATGGCTAGTACCACGATCCCATTGACACCAAGAATCGCTTCAGGTCGGGGCTCGAACATAGAACAAGTGGTCGGACCAAAATCAGTATCCATCCGCACGAGAGCACACCCGCATCACTGCACTCAGCACAAAGACAAATTGATATTACTGGCAGCACTGTTTAAAAGAGATCTGGCATGACAATCAGCCCTTTAGGGATACATTTCGTAGCCCTTTAGAAATATATTATTAGAAAAATACTCCCTTATATGGCATCCTGAAAAATGGCGGCAGTCATTCCTGTGTGGTAAAACAGGTTACATCCTTCCAACTACGCCAGTCGCACCCTCATCCAAACCTTCATTCAGCACGACTTCACCATCACTGAAAATCAATAATTAAACTACTTATTTCACTAGAACTTTCTAAGATCACTTAAAAAACACTTTTCATTAGAGCAACACAGAAGCACTGTCAACCGCATTTTTTAGTCACAAAATTGTTAATAAAAAAAATAATCACAATTTTCTAAAACCCCTACGTTCCTCTGTGGAGAAAACTATCGAGAATATTCGGTAAAATTTTTGAATCGATTGGTCAAGATTTACTTGACTTATGTTTCCGGCCAGCTCAAAAAACGTGGTTCTGAAATAAACGCGCTCAAAATTTTCGGTGCTGTACGATCGTATCTCATACTTACCTGCCATTCAGGCGCGTAGCCAGAGAAAATTTTCGGGGGGGGTTTTAGAACATGGTGATAAATCAACACATGTACAATTTATATCACAATGTTTCCCATGGGTTATAATTTTTTGTTTCGGGGGGGGTTTGAACCCCTAAAACCCCCCCCTGTGTACGCGCCTGCTGCCATTAATCGGCAATACCTTGACCATACAATTCGCCCGCTTTTCATTTTTTGGAATATTATTTTTAAGAACATACATGACCTTTTGCAATGAAAAAAATTAGAGGGTTGCATTCAAGACACGACCGAGCACAATAACATTAAAAATGGAACGTTTCTAGGGCCTTCATAATTAATACGAAAATAAAGATGATAATCATGATGATACACTAAACTAAAAACTTATTCAATTGACTAATTACAAACTTTCTCTAGTTTAAGCACTTAGATTGTTAGCGAATGATAAAAACTGACAATTAGATTCTTTCTTGATAATTGATTCTATTCAATTTTGATCCCTTTCCACAAATTTTTACATTGTTAAGTTTTTGAATAACGTCCTTTAACTAGAAGACAATTATGATGAATTCAAAGTTACTTGAAAACTCAATTTTAGATAAAAACAACCTAAAGACTTAAACCTGAACAAATGAAACTGTTTTATTTAAGATAATAATTTTCGAGAAACGTACAAACTTATTAATTTCATAAACAGTTAATCGATCCAAGAGAAAATTTTATTTATTTCAACGAAAAATGTTGTAACAGTAAACTCAGTAATAGTGTAATTTTATTATTCCTTCTTCAAAATCGTCGAAAGTGTTGGTAAATAATATGGCAACAATATGAGGAAGAACGATACATGTAAAATCGCAGGTAAACTTACCTTGAGTTTATATTTGATACTATATGATATTGCATCTAATTGTACTGTATATGTGAGCCTGTGGAACTCATTTATACTACTAAACCGAGGAGACCGCTTTTAGATGAGTTTCAGAATTTAATTTTGAATCCTTTGAAGCGTTTGATTCCTGGTGGGAAAACAACTTGTTCAGTCACATTGTCATGTTTTGTTCGTATGGGAATGGAGATTTCAGTATGCAAACCGATCCGTTGACAAACTAAAACATGTTTAAGCTTTGGAATCATTTAAATTAGGAAAATCCATTAACAAATCATCGAGAAACAAGCGTTGCAAATTATATCCGCAAAAAATCTATCGCCGATAATTCTAAATTGACCTGATAGTTACCAGAGAACCAAAATAAAATACTCAATTCAAACCAATTTTTCAATGGTATGCAATTGAAATATTCAAATGACGTTATCTCATACATTTAAGTTAAATGTTTCCGAATCGATTGGTTGTTGAATTATATAAATCCATCAACAAATTACTGAGTTATAAGCGTTCAAAATTATGACAGAAAAACGGTACGCGATTAGTTTTGCATGTTTTAAATTGACACCCAGCCTCGGGAAGCGAAGTGTAAGGCATTTTTATTGGCAAAATCGACCAAAAATGTGCTAAATACATGGGATATTTCGAAGGAATCGGTAACCACGCTGATTCGGTTCTTCAATAGCCAGATGATATATAAGATATTCAAGCGAACACGAAGCGGTGTTGTGCAGACAGCAGGAAGTTTCACCAACGCATAATACAAAAGCGACAATCCAGCAAGTGAACGCATATACAATTAAATCATCAGCTCACTGGACGAGTTACTTGTTTCATTCACAGTCAAACATCAACTAGGCAAAGAAATATTGTGCAGCATATATTTATAGATTTCTCTTCATACTACGCATAACGATGCGATGTATTTTATGCATGACGCAAAGTCTCCTATGCCGAACAAGAAGTTGACGTCATTTTGTACAACTGGGATTGGTGGATGAAAACATAGGTCGATTCTAACTATTTTTTTTAATAGTATGCTATTGAAATACTGAAACGACGTTGCCATATATGTTTAAGTTAAAAGTTTTCGAATCGATTGGTTGTTAAATTACATCAATCCATCAAACTTTTAATTGACACCCGGCCCCGTATAGCGAAGAGTAAGGCATTTTTATTGCCAAAAAATGCCGATTTTTTTAAAAATTCTACAGTGGTGTAACCCCTTAATTTCATCTACAAGTAATGTATTTTCGGCAATTCATGTAAATGTAATTACAAACGCTCAACACCTATTAATTGTTGCTTAAGTGCAGTGATAGTATTTGTATTTTCTTGAAAGTGCATCTGTAGCATTGGCTTGTCAGCAACATTCTTGAAAACTGAATTTAAAAAGCTCTTCCAAAGAGCCATTCTGCAAGTGGAGTAAAACTTTCTTAATGCCCTGTAAAAATATATTTATTGCAATGGACGTCTTGATCTCAAATAACTGAATAATTGGTTAAAACAACGTAGACATCTGATTCTAGTCCTTACTATAATAAAACTGACAGGTAACTCCATGAATTATAAACTATCAAGGCCAATTTTTTTGTAGTCTTTATGCTGTTTAATCACTATCAACCCAATTATTGGTTAGCCAGTGAAGAAATCTTAACCTCATTCAACAATACTCGAAGATGACCGAATTAACATAGATTTCATTTCCAACAATTTCCAGTGTGAACCATCCACCAACTGTTGCTAGCATTTGTTGCTATAAAACAGTCGTTTCACAGCAGTAAATCGATCATAGAATCACCGACACCGAACTTTCAGAAATTAGAACAGCTACCAGACGAAATAACTATTTATTTAGCTGAAACACGCTGTACTAATTAGAACTCATAAAACCTGGTCTCCCCGGTGTTAAGCCACCGCAATCGACTGGCGGACTGGCTGGCTGACTAACTGCCCGGCAT
This sequence comes from Malaya genurostris, assembly GCF_030247185.1. Classification (NCBI taxonomy): domain Eukaryota; kingdom Metazoa; phylum Arthropoda; class Insecta; order Diptera; family Culicidae; genus Malaya; species Malaya genurostris. The sequence goes on along the minus strand of NC_080572.1, from coordinate 55,338,464 downwards.
AAAGTTGGTCGCCGAAGACAGAAAAAGACTCTGCCAGAAGGAATCGAGCACGGGGTTTTATATTTATTTACTCCGCTTTCAAGCTTGCCAATGGCCCAGCAGGGAAATTTGTTTGGATTTCACTAGTTTGCCACTGGCTGATGTTTATTTTACTGACCTCCACAACGCCACCACGCCACTCGTTCCGGCCAACCAATCGAAGATGTCTCGTGACGAGCAACACTTGCGCCAACGACTGTTTCAACCATCAACGGCTGTCTGCCAATTCTAGCAAGTTTTAATTAATTTTATTAAATTTTGCCTCTCCACTGTAACTGCTGTTCCGATGTTTCTTTGTAGGAATACGAAATTGCATTCGGCACGCTAACAACAACGGCAGCGATGCATAGAAAGTGCCACTAATGCTACGAGTGAGCGGAGATGATGAAAAGTTTTCTCGTGCAAATATTTTCCAGAACAACAACAGCGTGAACTTAGGCAATGGCTTCTGTCGGAGCAGTGAAAAATGCAAGAACGTCGCCAGGAAAACTGATGCGCTCAACGTAAGGTGCATTCCATCTACTCTGCATAGTTGTATGTACAAAAGCCTGATGAGCGAAACGAGGTACGGTGGAAACTTTTCCGAGGTTGTCTATAGAACAACTGCACGAATATTGAGTATACCACATAAGAAAACTCGGTGGCACGGGAAAAACGAGAAACAGGCAAATTTATGCTTTCATTTGTGAACTGTCAACAATTGTGCTTGACGGATAATTAGCTTAGATTTTTTTCCCGAATTAAGATTATAGCATTCAGTCTGATGACGTTTGCTATGCTAATGATGCCATTTTTTCAAAAGCTGCGATCGGTAACAGTATTGAAAAAACCTGTTTTAATCCACCTAGTGGTGTAATGATGCCTTTCTCATGTACATATAATATTGTGGTATTCTATTCAAAAATTTTCTCTTCGATTTTTGAAAGAAACCGAGTGATTGTTTATGCATAACATACAGAATAAAACAGTGCTTTGATTGCGTAAGCCATCCTTAAGAGAACGAAATGGGTTAACTATTATATGCACTTCCGGCACCGGAACCCGAGAACCGGTATATTCGAAGTCGGTTCGTACGGCCACCAACTAACATGACACACAAACTCTTCTAGTACGCACCCTATGATTTCGGAACCGGAAGTCGGATCCGGATGAAATTCAGGAATTCCGTATGGGACCGGAAGACCTTTCATTTAAATCTAAGTTTGTGGAAATCGGTCAAACCATCGCTGAGAAAAGTAAGTGAGATCCATTTTGGTATATATGACCACAATTTCCGGTACTTCCGGAACCGGATACCGGGAACCAGGATAGCCGGAATCGGTTTGTTTAGTTGCCTACTGATAATGACTATCGATTTGTGTAGTTTTGAGAAGAGCTTAGAAATTTTTTTACCTTTTTTGTTTCGCCGGTTTAAGTGACGGTGTACAACATTGAACACACTTTACCCTATAATTCCGGAACCGGAAGTCGGATCCGGATGCAATTCTGGAATTCCGTATGGGACCGGAAGATCTTTCATTTGAATCTAAGTTTGTGGAAATCGGTCAAACCATCGCTGAGAAAAGTAAGTGAGATCCATTTTGGTATATATGACCACAATTTCCGGTACTTCCGGAACCGGATACCGGGAACCAGGATAGCCGGAATCGGTTTGTTTAGTTGCCTACTGATAATGACTATCGATTTGTGTAGTTTTGAGAAGAGCTTAGAAATTTTTTTACGTTTTTTGTTTCGCCGGTTTAAGTGACGGTGTACAATATTGAACACACTTTACCCTATAATTCCGGAACCGGAAGTCGGATCCGGATGAAATTCTGGAATTCCGTATGGGACCGGAAGACCTTTCATTTGAATCTAAGTTTGTGGAAATCGGTCAAACCATCGCTGAGAAAAGTGAGTGAGATCCATTTTGGTATATATGACCACTGTTTCCGGTACTTCCGGAACCGGATACCGGGAACCAGGATAGCCGGAATCGGTTTGTTTAGTTGCCTACTGATAATGACTATCGATTTGTGTAGTTTTGAGACCAGTTTAGAATTTTTTTTACGTTTTTTTGTTTCACCGGTTTAAGTGACGGTGTACAATATTGAACACACTTTACCCTATAATTCCGGAACCGGAAGTCGGATCCAGATGAAATTCAGGAATTCCGTATGAGATCACGAGACCTTTCATTTAAATCCTAGTTTGTCAAAATCGGTTCAGTCATCTCCGAGAAAACCTAGTGAGATTATTTGACACATACACACACACACATACACACACACACACATACACACACACACACACACACACACACACACACACACACACACACACACACACACACACACACACACACACACACACACACAAACACACACAAACAGACATTGCTCAGCTCGATGAACTGAGTCGAATGGTATATGACACTTGGCCTCCGGGCCAATTTCCACTGGTCGGTTTTTCAAGTGATTGCATAACCTTTCTATATGAGAAAGGCAAAACAATTAGGTCTGAGTTGACCATAATCCGACGGCGTCCAAATACAATTCTAACAAAAGTACCATCTGGAGGATCCGACAACGCAAAGGGAATCGTTTTTTCACAGGCCGGCCAAATCGGACATTAAAACACAACCGAATTACCGAAATCCGCAAAAGTTCTCACGGGGTTCCTATATGAATCATTCTGACAGATGGCCTCCAAGTCAACATTCGAAGTAGCTGCGGTACGAGAAAATGTTTCAACAGATTTTATCTCAGCTTGGTCTAGCAAACAAGAAAATTATTGATTTCACAAGCAAGCGGATAAAACTACCTAGTCAGTCTCTATAAATCCAAAAAAAGGAAAAGTAACTGAAAAACAAATTTTTCAATTTATCAAAGCACAAAAAGATCCTGTTAAGTATTGGTAAAATTTTGCTAGCTGTTACTTGTTGACTTTATTAACTACTGAACATCAAATTTGTTGACTTGTTGATTTTATTAACTACTAAAAAAACTTGTTGACTTTATTAGCTGTGTTTGCTATCACTCGTTCGGACCTAACTGAGACCATGAAATCATGAAACATGTCGATCCTGCTTCATTATTCATGATTTTAAAAGCAAAATGATTGATATCATGAACAATAGCATTTCATGAAAATTTTCATGATATCAATAATTTGGCTCATGATTTTGCTTTTTTTCATGAGGTTTTCCCCCGTGGCAATGGATTTTTCCCCGTGTAGTATTGGAAAAACCGGAAGAACGAGGCGGTTACAGGTTTATGCTTATGCAAGAGGTCACCACTTCCGGCGGCGGCTAACTCAGCTGGCAAAAAGCCGCCGAGTCATCTTGGATGCGGTTATGAAGCTGGGCTATATGAATTACGTAAGAAACGTAAAACCAAATGTTTTTGATGAAAAGTCAGAATTTACAAACATTATGCTTTCGGCGAATGATCCTTTCGGTGAAGTGACCCTTTTAGAAAAATAATCCATCCGGCGAAATGTCCAATTCGGCGAAATAACAACAAGATAACAAAATAACTGTAGAGGATGTGACTCATCCAACCCAGACACGCTATTATGGACGACGAGATGCCTTCAATCAAACTTCTAATCTTGAGAACTACAATTTGATTGATAAAAATCATTTTTTTTCAATAAATACGTTTATTTCTTAAGGCAGTTTACATAAGTTTTTCTTCGCCGTAGCATCACTTTTACATAATATTCTTATCCTAATTTAATTCTAACATAGTCACAACGTTTTGAATTTATTAAAACATATTCTCTTATAGCTTAAATATCATCTTAGGTAACTCGTCATTAATTATGAAATCTACTCGGAAATATTATTTGAACCAAACGATTAACTTCTATAAATTATAAAATAAGCTGTTATTTTCAAGATAAAAATCATCTCTCGCGAAAATCTATTATAATTACTATAATATTAAGGTAAATAAATCTACCTCACTGCTTCTGTGATATGTTGAATAAATAAAAGGAAAATATTTGATATGATTAATCATCTTACTCTTAACAACCGATAAAAGATTATAAAAGATAAGATTACACGTCATACTTCAAACTACTACAAGAAAACCAACGATTTTACCCGGAAAACAGCTATTGAGTACATAAGAAAACGCGATTGCATGGAAAAAATCGAGAAACTGGCAAATCTATACTTTCATTTGAACTGTCAACAATTTTGCTAGACGAATAATGAGTTTAGATTTTTACCGAACGAATATTAGGATTATAACATTTAGTCTTTCTGATAAACTTATTTGAGGATACTGGTATGAGAAAAGATTTTCGTACGCGCTTTATGCTCATTTTTTGTTTTATAATAGTTCAATCGGTCGATATATCATATTAATTCATAATAACATATACCCTCCGATTCACTGAAATTCATTGTAAAGACCAAATTGGAAAATTTGACGAATAATTCTGAAACGTAAAATCAAATCAAATGAATCTAGTTTCACGAACTCTGGAAGTTAATCGGTTTGTACACACTATTTTCTATTGAGATCGTAATATATACCAAGACATATCCCTGATTTATATGATAATAATATTCCCAAATCTTCCCCCATCCCTACTAATACATCTACTATCCTATCCCCCCGCGATCTTTAAAAACAACGAGTATGGGACTAACATTCCTTCCCTTTCTCCGTAGCACAGCCTTTGTCCGTGAACGGCGTTCTCATAAGGAAAGGATATCCAATAACGATGAAACCTACTTTTGAACCGATACCCTGCGGGCCTAGTGCCATATACAATTCGAATCATCGAAATCGAAATGTCTCTATGTGTGCGTGTGTATGTGTATGTGTATGGATGTGAACAGCCTGTATTGCCGCGCAGTCCGAGCGGCGTGTGTCGATGAATGGAGGGGTGTTTTTCACAATTAGAAATAATAGTTTTTTTATTTTGTTCTTCTTTAAACTTGTATTTACTTTTATTACTTTACAATTAAAGTTTGTACACAATGGCAGCGAAATTCACAATGATAGCAAATGTTTCGCAAAACCGTTAACACTTGTTATCTTTTCTCGGTAACACTAAAGTAGATCTACGCTTCTTGGGCGGTATGTTTTGTTCACGAAAAATAGCTATTATTCCTCAGTGAATGTTTCTTCTTCCACTTGCTACCATCAGGTTATGTGATGACAAATCCGATATTTAGTCTTATTTATCACTATTCAAAAACTGCTTTCATGTTTTTCTTTCAGTCACATTCAGCGGGTTTTTCCATACAACGATATTGTACACGGAATGGTACTACTTGAAAAACGATTATTAACACAAGAACGAACTTTTACTTTTTAGTGTTAATCGCGCAATGAATAATATTTTCATTTCGTCCTAAAATTTCACTGGCTACGCTCTAAACTATGACGACCGTGACTTGCGACTCTCTGGAAACTGATTGACGGACTACTATTCGTACACTATCCGAAAAACTGACTGAACTGTCTACGGGTCGACGCCCGAAACTCACGCATATTTTCCGCGAATTCTCTGAAACTGACTGACTACTAACTCTTCCCAACTATGGGGTTTTTAGCTCCTAAAATTTACTTTCTGGTGAAGCCCGAAGATTTTAGTACAAGCTGAGCTTGCGATTTTAAGTCGGAGGTTCATCCGACTTTCTCCCGAAGATCCGAGACCACTGTCACTATGCCAGTGGCAGTGACTAGGGTCCGTGATAAAAAAATTTTGTTTCTACAACATTGCTGCGCTGACTAATGCTCGGAAATGTCCATGTTTCTATAACAATGTTTATATGTGAAGATTGCGGTTACGCTGATATGAGAGTTTGCTTGATGAGTTTCCTTCACACTTCCTACTTTTTCTACAATACTAGTAAATTCAAAGGAAAATTGCTAAGGGCGCTGCAGATGTGTCAAAATATTCACTCGGACATGGCTGAACCGATTTTTACAAACATAGAGAAGTCTTACTTTTCCATAGAAAGATATTGAAATTTATCCGGTTCCGGCTCCGGAATTACAGGGTTGAGCTGATTTTAACAAATTTAGCTTCAAATGAAAGGTATCACAATCCCATAGAAAACTATAGAATGGCATTTGTTACGACTTCCGGTTCCGGAATTACAAGACGACAAGTAAAAATTTGTTCTAGTTCACCTAGTGGTGTCATGATGCCCGTCTCATATTACTCACACCGTCATAAATATAACTGAGGAATTCTAACAACTACTTCTTAACTTTCTTCTAAGCTGCTCGCTGAATAGAAACAGGAATGTTGGTTCGAACGTAATCTAGCAAAATCTGCAAATCAAAATACTCTATAGTTCTGGAACTGGAAGTATTACCCACAACAAATTCAGGGATTCCATATGAAACCGTTCGACCTTTCCCTTGAATCTATAAGTTTGTGATTATCGATTTGGCAATCATTAAGAATAATGAGCTAGACCCTTTTGGCAGTTTTTGACCACTATTTCCAATACTTCCGAAACCAGATTCCGAAGACTGGAATAGCCGAGGTTGGTATGGTATGGCCAGCAACAAATTTGACCTACAAATTGGAACTGCTTTGAACCTAGTTCAAAAGAATTTTACCTTCTTTCACTTTGTCGCTTTAGGTGGTCGTATAAAATTTTTAACGTTTAACCCACTAGCTCCGGAACCGGAAATCGGATACAGATGAAACTCAGGAATTTTATTTGAGACCTTCTACTAGAACATACGTTGGTGAAAGTCGGTCAAACATCAATGAGTAACATACTGAGTTTCATTTTCGAATATTTAAATACCTTTTTTGGTGCTTTCGGAATCAGAAATCGGGATCCTGGATGGCCGAAATTAATTTGATAGGTCGTCTACTTACAATGTAATACCCGATCAACAAAGCATAACACAATTCTATCAAAATTATATATAATCCTAATGTTTATATCTCATTATATTATAAATATGATTCCAAATCAGAAACAAACATTCAGATTTTATTAAGATTATAGCAAGTCAAGATATTATATTAAGGTCCGATATATTTCAAGTAAAACTATACTAGAGAATTGAGAATATAAGAGTTCAAATACTTTTGTCGATCATGTTTTTGACTTTCAATCCGAGTAATGCTATGATTCAATAAAGAGCAGTAACAAACATATTTTGCAATTTCACATAACTGAAGATGCTTTTGAAAACAATTTGGTATTTGATTTTGAAATGACGGCCTAAATTTTAAATTTGAGAACGTTCCTAATTAATTCCTATTTCAATTGTGTAAAGTTTTTATTTGAATATTTATTTTAAATTGAAAATAAACATTTTTCAAAATGATTTTGCGCTTTTTCTATTTCAAAAAAAGAAAGGTTAGGTATAAGTTTTAAAACTTGACTAATAAATATTGGAAAAAGTGATATTGCATTTGACTTAGTTCACTGAATTCTGCAATGTTTCCTCAGAGATGATTTTCATAAGCTTGGAGTGAAAAGAATGCTTGAATTCTTTAACTTTATCGGTGACCGATTTTTGTTTCCAAAAAAAACATAGAGTGATAAGTGTTAAAAATTTCAAAACGCTTCAAAAGTGACGCTGCAAGAAACGAAAGACAAAATCTAAACTGGGCTCAAACCAAAATCTAAAGCTCAATACTTTTTCGATTCATAGGTCTTTTAGTTACAGATTGAAAATAGCGACTTCAGTTTTACCGAACCCCGGATGTACTGGAAATAGAGAAAAAAAATCCTAAAAAAACTCGTATGGATTTATCTTTAGTTCTTGCTGCAACGTATACTATGCCTATATATGAATATTATTCACTATTTGTGACGTGCCGTTTTTTTAGAGATGGTCTAAAGCAAACTAAAGTAATATCGAATCACTTTCACAATTTTTGGATTCAAAACCAGTAAAATCAAAATAAGTTGGTTAGGTCATCAATTAATAAGTTCTGCGAATTGCAGATATCGCATTTTGCCCGTTGTCATCTATATCATTGCATGAACATTTTTACATTCATGAAACAGACAAAAACGATTTATCGCACCATAATACTTTCGATTTGAAAATTTCAATCTATCCATATCTGATAATTTTTTTATAGTCTCAACTAGTAGTATTTTGATTACTTCCAATCCGGAACCGTGAGCTCGGATTAAAAATTTGCCATGCTGAGTTTGAAGCAACCGACCCGCATTGTGAGACCTTCTATTTGAATCATTTTTCTGTGAGTCAATCTAACAATCAAACAATCAAACCGGAATGAAAGTTCAATTTCGATGGTTTTTGAAATTACTTGCGGGGCTTCTGGCAGCGGATATCGCAAACTAATGTGACTAATAGGCAATTGATTGATCATCAATCATAAAAACTTGCTAATCGAATGGATGTTAAAAACACTTCTTCAGATTTTGCACAGTCTTTCCAACGAATTTTTATTCCAATAAAAATTTACGAAAATCGATTCAGCCATCTCCGAGAAAATTAAGTGCCAATCGACATACATACACGTACAGACAATTCATTACTTCAACTGAACGAGCGGACTGATTTGAGTGTTATTTGAAAGTCGGCCCTCTTGGTATAAAGAAGAAAAAACTGAAAAACTATCATTCATTAGTTAATTTCCTCAGATTCTGTAAGATAGTAAGAAATTTTTTTCACTGAATTTAGTCATTTGCCGTTTATTTACAACTATTCTTCAGCACCAAGAAAAAAACTTGCTCATAGTTCTGAAATAGTCCCTTTGTCATTCATATGCCGGGCGGAAGGAAACGACTAAAGAGGTGGGGAAAAATATAGAGTTAAAGACTGTCCCAGAAAGTATGGACGCACTTTGATTTCGCTGTAAATAATTCACAAGTGTTTAAAGTTTTATTCGATATACTGATAATATTAGACTACAACAACAGAATATTATTCTCAACATTTGCTACTTAGCCATTGTAAACTAGCTGGCGCACCTTCTTGCGAACGTTCCTCACTAAATTCCGTACAGACTTCTTGGCGACAAGTTTTGATACTTTTTTCCAATCTATTTTGAACTGTTGAATTGTTTCGACTGCTGAGACATGTTTCCTAAGATGTGCCTTCGTTAATGCCCAAAATTCATCAATTGGTCGAAGTTGTGGGGAATTTTGTGGATTCATGTTTTTTGGGACGAAAATGACATTTTTGGTAGTATACCATTCTACTGTTGATTTCGAGTAGTGGCAAGAAGCAAGATCTGGCCAGAAGACAACAGGATCCTTGTGGCTTCGAATCATGGGTAGAAGTCGGTTTTGTAAGAATTCCTTGATGTATATTTCGCTGTTCATTGAAGCAGTGGTGATGAAGGGTTTCGAAATCTTATGGCAGCTACAAATTGCTTGCCAGACCATAGCTTTCCTAGGATTGGTTTAACACATGCCCTTCTCGCACCGTATAATATTGTGGTGCCGGCAAGGATTTGTAATCGAGTTTCACGTAGGTTTCGTCATCCATGATTATGCAGTTCAAATTTCCAGCAAGAATCGTATTGTACAGCTTTCGAACCCTCGGCCTGATCGATGCTTCTTGTTTCGGACTACGTTTTGGTTGTTTCTGCTTCTTATAGGTTCGAAGATTCAAACGTTCTTTAGCACGAAGAACATTCGACTTCGAAGTGCCCACTTTTTTGGTCACATCCCGAACTGAAACCTCCTTCTTTTGCTCGAACACCTTCAGTATACGTTTAATCAACTGAGGGTTAGCAGGACCTTTTATTCGACCTGTTTCCGGTTTATCCTCAAAGGTGTTATCCTCACCGAACTTCCTGATTGCTCTTCGCACGACTTTTTCACGATTCTGAATCATTGCGAAATGGCAGCGGTTTTTGGTTGCGTCCATACTTTCTGGGACAGTCTTTACACTAGTTATTATATGATGCCAATATATCCTGCCATCCTCAGTGGGTTTTCATGCCCCAATTTAATCGAAGCGTATGTTAGCAACTCAAAATTACCCGGTTCGAAACAAGTCGCGTAACTAAATGACTTTTTAAATGGCAAATCAAACCGCCTAAAGGTATGCAATTTCATCTTACTTTGCGAATCTATTGAAGCATCGCTGATAAATCGAAGTGAGTTCTACTTTTGAAGTAATTCTTCACTACTTTCGGAACAGGAAATGGGGGGCTAGCAGTGCTGAATTATGTTTATATGCCCACAAAATAACAAGCTCTGTCAACTACAATAATTTATCATTATCTCCAAACTCATACATACATTTTGCGAACTCGACGGACTGACTCGAATGGTTTATAACACTCGACCCTCCGAGTTTCGATTGAAAGCTCAGTTTGCACAGTCATTACACAATCAATGAAATGAGGTATTCTCAGAGATAGGACTCTAAACTGCAAACCATCTGCCACGTAGATCTATAGGATTTATTTTTTGGCAAGCGAATTGTAAAGCTTACTTCATTTAGAAATGGAACAAACTTTTGCTCATATTGTGACGCTCCTGGTGGACGGATTTGGAATTTCTTGGCGCTCACATGTCGGGAATTTTGTCAGCTTCACGTATGATTTTTGACATTCCGCAAATCGACTGTACTTTGTAAACAATCAACATGGAAGCCGAAAGAAGGGAAAAAATTGTGCACAGTTATTTGGAAAATCAATTGTGGTCTGCATCTAGGCTAGCTAAACAGCTGAATTGCCCAGAAATACCGTATGACGCGTTATCAAACGGTAAAAGGAAACATTGACGACGATTCGGAAGCATAAAGCCAATCGTGGTGGTCAAAATTCTTGCTCGGAAACTATATGACCAGGTACTGACCAAGCTCGACGGGTGTCTTCTGATGGACGATGAAACCTATGTCGAGGCTGACTTCGGGCAAATCCCAGGTCAAAAATTTTACTTGGCAACGGCTCGGGGGGATGTTCCAGCCAAGTTTAAATTTGTTTTTGCCGACAAATTTGCAAGAAAATTTATGATTTGGCAGGACATTTGCAGCTGTGGCAAAAAAATGAAAATTTTCGTTACAAATAAGACAATGACATCGGAACTATACCAAAAAGAGTGTCTCCAAAATCGAATTTTGCCATTCATTCGATCCCACGACCATCCCGTAATGTTTTGGCTAGATTTGACAAGCTGTCATTACAGCAAAGTCGTTCAAGAATGATATGCAGAGAAAGGGGTCCAGTTTGTTCCAAAAAACCTTAACCCATCCAACTGTCCCCAGTTCCGCCCTATTGAGAAATACTGGGCAATCATGAAGAGGAGACTCAAGGCAAAGGGAAAGGTTGTCGGAGACATCAATCAGATGACGACCTGGTGGAATAAGATAGCTAAAACGATGGACGAAGAAGGTGTGCGTCGCCTAATGAGCCGTGTTACAGGAAAAATTCAAGAATTTCTTCGAAACCGTAACGAATAATTTTATCCGTATTTTTTCATGAAAGTATGAATGAAAACGCTACAAAAAAAGTATGAAGAAACGCTACATTAGATCTTGAATTCAATAATAAATAACTGAAATACTGGTAATTGTCTTTGCTCCAATTCTATCTGAAGCAAGCTTTAATTGCGGATTGAAAAATATCACTTTGGAAGCCACGAACTAGGTATTACATTATACCTTTCTGAAAAAATGATTATTTGAAATGATTTGTTTTTCGGTTTGGCATATAATTGATTGCCTTTGCTGGCTAAAAAATCTCGAAAGCCGTGATATGATGACGTTTGCGGGACAGTCTTTGAGATGTAGACATAATTAATCGGAAATTTAGACTCTTTGATCAACAATCTCAAGCTCAAATTTGGTATTCTCATGCGACGAAGAATGCTACAAATTGCTACTTGATGCTAGTGTGAATCATCACTTATCAATGTAATGTTCCTGAGACATCAAATTCTTGAAAAAACAATTACCTTATTTCTCCTTCAGTACCTTCTCAACACAAAAACTCAATCGCAACATTGTTCCGAAATGAAATCATTTAATCATTTTTCCTCCACCTTTATTGCGAACATGTGAGCTGAGGGTAGCTCAGTGCTCAACGACATTCCCATCGGACTGACTGGGTGAAATCTTCTTCTTCATGCACTCGGTCCGGTGAACATTGTTGAGCTGCTAGCATGTACAACGACTTCCTTAACAGATCCAGAGTTAAACTTTATTGTAATTTGGCATTGATTATATGCATGCACTTCTTGTTGCATTTTTTACCCACTTGTCGTTGTTGTCTGTGCCTGTTCCGTAGCTCGGTGCACTTGTATGGCTGTTACATTTAGCTGCTTCATTATGTGTTCCGCCGTGCGCTCGCGATGGAGGTGGTAGGAATGGAAGTAATCGCTTTTCGTCACTGGTTAGTGATCCTGGCTGACTGTTTTTTTATCGCGACTTACTTTTGCTTAATGGCACTTTGATGAAACTCTTGCTTGCATCGTAATTGGTGTCGAGGTAATTCCTGCTGTACGAGCGGTCGTTTCTCGGACAATGTTGAGCATGCAAGGGGCATTCCGTGTCTCTGTGGACTCCTTATAGATGATGATTATACCGCGACAAAGGTGACATTTTGACTTAATTGAATGTGTCTCATAACGAAAAGGTTGGGTCGCACGGATGATGGCCGAAACTGCTGCAAGCCGTACCAACCTTCCGATCTAAAATCATAATTTTTCAATTTTCTCACGCTTTTCAGAAGATGCTGGATGCTGAGCATAAAATTATACATTTTTTGTTAGGAAATCAAAATTAAGCAATCATAAAATTACCGTTGGACTGTCGCCTCTTCGATCGGTACTGTCTCATTAAACCTGTCGACAAACACCGTAATTCAGTTTCATTGCCTTCGCACAACGTTTTAGCGAATGTAAATGCATAAATCGGTACAAAGTAATCTAATTAAATTAAATTATATCAATTTTGCAGGACGGCTTGTTGGTGGTGAACACGAAGACCGTTTGCAGCGTATCAAAAACTAAATTGAAATGTCTTGCGAATGAAATAACATTCATCACAGAGCTTTCCTAGCTTTGAAAAATAGTCAGCCCCGAGTGAAGTGACTATCCACCAACGGAAGAAGTGAGAACACAGAACGAAAGAAAATTGGTACCAGAATCTGAAGACTTTTCATCCGTAGGATGTTTTTCCGCAAGGAAGCACCGCGCGTAAAACGGGATGAAGTCAATAGGAAAGAAAGCTGATTTAATAATCTTTAGAAACGCAACGGTTATCTTGTCTTTGGAAGCCTGCTCCCATAACCACCACTTCTATCCCGAAAACCTACAAAAGCCTCGGGTGTAGTTCCCCGAGATGGGACAGAAAAAGAGTAGAATAACAGCTAGTTAGCAAAGTTTTTGCCGTCGGAGGAAAGTTTTTTTTATCTCTCCTCCGTCAGTGGTTGTTGTTGGCGAATGAACAAGTAACACAATTTAATTCGATTGACAAACTGTTGAAACGTGGGCGGGTGAACGCGTTCGTTTCTGATTCTGGCAACAATTTGTTGAAAACCAGTAATTGTGTCTGGCGGAAGCTAGAACAGATGAGATTACTGAGCGAATGGGGAAGTGTTTCCCCCAAATGGATTAATTTTGAAAATTTTCTTAGTAAAACTGAAAACTATACACTTCGAAAAAAAACATGTTATTTTACATCTTATCAGATGCACATAAATGGAGCGTCGCAGTTTACGTAAATTTACGGAGAAGAACATTCAATATTGTGTCTAAAGCAATAACCCAACAAAAATTATCGTAAAATTAGTCAAAATTGCCTACTTAGATTCGATTCCTACCCCGCACATAGAATCAAAAAGATATTCTGGCCCGAAGAAGCAAATGACCTTAAGGGTAAAGGCTCTAAGAAAAAAAAATTTCACAATAAGTTCTATATAAAAAAATCGACAGCAAAAATTTAAAGCCGATTTACGTAAAGCACATACTTACTACTGACCTGTCATACTGAAGGGTAACAAAAAATAAAATAATCTCAAAATAAACTTGAGAAAATTGATGAAATCTTTATTGGAATCGATAGAAGGATCAATATAATTTAATGTTTAAAGATGATTTCATGCAAATGTTGGCCACGGCTCCGCTTTAGATGACTCATGCGGAAGGTCCAAATTTGGCACACTCTCTCCAACATATCGGCCGGTATTTCGCGAATAACTGCTTCAATATCGACTTCCAGTGCGTCAATGGTTGCTGGTTTATTTTTAACATGGCCCAACAAGAAATAGTCCAAAAGCGTTAAATCACATGACATGACATGTACAATTCCTCTATTTTGGACAAAAAAACGTCAACCATCATATGGTAGCTCTCGCCATTCATAGCAACGTTCCGCCCTTCGTTGCCTTTGAAGTAGTACGGCTCGACGATGCCACCGGCCTTTAATCTACACAAAACAGTGACTTTTTTGGGATGCATTGGTAGCTCTGCCGATGCTTCTGGCTGGTGAGCTTCGTCGTTGAACACAAGTTTTGAAATTTGATAGTAAACCTCAATACACCCAAACCTCCGTTTACGTCTTTTTTTACGTTACCTCTTTTTACGTAACTCTTTTTATGACAAAAATCCCAAATAACGTAATCTTTTTTTAAGTTGAAAATTCCAAATAACGTAAACTTTTTTTACGAACCTACTTCGTAAAAAGAGGTTTTTGCATACAATGAAAATCGTTTTCAGCTCATTTATATTCCATGGAAATTACTACAATATGGGTATTTTCGGTACGGGTTTGATGAGTAGATGTCGGAAAATGATGTTTGAGGTGGTTCTGAAATCCAAGATGGCGACTTGACCGCTTGACACTTACAATCGAATTGTCAAACAAATACATAAATTGATGAAAATGCTTACGATGTAAATATTTTAAGGTTCATTCTTTGGTGAAAGAAATGTTAATATTTAATTTTAAGTATTGTAGTAAATATTATTTATTTGAATAGATTCAAGTTTTGAACTGCTGTTAAAACTGTTATTTTCGTTTTCGTTCACTGATTTCAA